>NC_089837.1:233131947-234457780 GCF_035609145.1 Eleutherodactylus coqui | reverse complement strand
AGTGTAAAAGTACATTAAGACAAAGTATCAATGAGGGAAGTTGGCCATCTAAAAATCTTAATTTCCAGCTCTGCTTTGAAGCTGGCTGAGTATGACTCCTCCAATGCATCTGGTCACATGATCCTATAATCAGAAAAGTCCTTCAAACAAGGAGCCTTCATCTATATTGTGCACTCAGGAGATGCTGCAGGATGGGGAACTCCATTGTATAAAACACAACCACTTTTTAGTAATATTTTTCGTTGCATCTTATAGAAATACCACATGCCCAAGTAGTGCAACCATATTTTATTAACAATGCTTGTA
Source organism: Eleutherodactylus coqui (assembly GCF_035609145.1). Classification (NCBI taxonomy): domain Eukaryota; kingdom Metazoa; phylum Chordata; class Amphibia; order Anura; family Eleutherodactylidae; genus Eleutherodactylus; species Eleutherodactylus coqui. The sequence continues at coordinate 234,457,474 of NC_089837.1, read as the reverse complement.
GTGCCCATAATAATTCCTCTGTAATATTTGGTTGCAGTGTTTACTTTCTGCATGGAATTTGGGTATCTTAGTAAGTGATAGTTTAAAAAGTTTGGTCGCTCTCTCTTAAACTGAATGAAAATTATGAAAAATGTAATGCGCTTCTGATTTTTAGTGGAGAATGACTGCACATGTATGACTACTACAAAGATTTTTGGGGTTAACAACTGTCCTATTCTAAGGATCAATGGGAGTCTCTACAGCCAGGTCCTCAAAAATTGGTCCCTTATTGGAGAAAACAGATAAAAATACTGGTGAGGTTATTATTGCAGCTTAGGACCTTTGAACCACACCCTAGTTTCATCAAAACTGAGGATTGGACCTTGGCACAAGAGAGTGGAAGCCTCCCCTATCATTTATTATTATTTTTGTCTGAATGTAATTGAAAATGGGTCCTTTATTGTCATTAATGGTGACATGGATGATGTAGGTGGTATGCTGCTTCTCTTTTAAACTTGATAATATTCACTTAAAAAGGTCACAAATAAAAACATTACAGTTACAAAATATTTGTTTAGCCCAATTAACCAGCTAATATTCTTTTGGCCTTAAGTACATCAAACACATAGATCATAAGAGTTCTATTACCTTCGAGAGACTCTTGTTAATGAATGCACAGCGTTTGTCTGTCAAAACAGGCTAAAATGGAGTCTTAATAGATAATAAGTCTCCAGAAAAAGCTATTTTTTGCCTTACAATCTCATTAGTCACTCAATATCCTCTAGTACTGCAGCTGTAGGACATAATTATATCATTTGAACATTTCTCATACCCTAAAAAATCAGCTACTTAAAATTTCTTTTGTTCATTTTTTGCAATTTGTAAGACAAATATGGAAGACCGTATAAACACAGAATAATAAATGCAATAAATAGAATAGAATTGAAAAAGTTCATTGGGTCATTAAAGGAGCACTCTGCAGTATATTTGCTATGGCATCCACAGATACCTTCATGAAAAGAAATTATAGAGAAAATGAGAGTTAGGATTAAATTTACCCCTAGGAAAATCTGTGCAATGTAATTGATCCTTGGAAAAACATTTAGTGTGGAGGTTGGGCTTGCTGGAGGGGAAAACATCAATTTAGTATAAGTGAGCAATACTCGTTTTTTCTTATTTGTTTGATCATTTCAGCAGTTTTTAGTGGAAATTCAGCCAAAATGTAACAGTCATGCATACATACATCTCAGTAGAACACATCAGAAATGTTCATGAGTTTAGTCTTTTAGGCCTTAGTCAGACGGGCGTTTTTTGCCGCGATTTGCGCATGCGCATACGTCCGGCGATTTTATAAAACCATTGCTTTGCAATGGTATCGGACACATGAGCGCTTTTTATGCGCTCGTCCGATAAATTATAAAACAGAAATCGCAGATCGCACCTATGTTAAAATAAAAAAAAAATATATATATACTCACCTGCTCCCGGCAGCCGGAGTTCCGTGCGGCCAGCCTGCAGTGGGTGTGAAGGGGGTGTGAGTCAGACCTGCCCCCTGATTGGCTCAGCGCTGAGCCAATCAGGGGGCAGGTCTGACTCACACCCCCTTCACACCCACTGCAGGCCGGCCGCGCGGAACTCCGGCTGCCGGGAGCAGGTAAGTATATATATATATTTTATTTTAACACTTTTCTGGATGAATTGCAGGGAAGGGCTTATATATTTAAGCCCTTCCCGACAATTCATCCCACACTCGCCCGCAGCGCATTGCTTTCAATGGAGCGGGCTGTATTGCCGGCTCCATTGAATGCAATGCGCTGGACAGCTCCAGCCCGTTTCTAATGAAACGCGGCTAGAAGCAGATTTTCAGGCGATTTTCGGGCACCAGTCACGCGATTTGCGGATGCGCATCCGTCATGCGATCCGCAAATCGCGTGAAAAAACGCCCGTCTGACTAAGGCCTTAAGATGATTCTAAGAAAGAAGAGGTTGCGGCACTTCATAGAGTGAATGAAGACATATAAGTATATCATGAAGCCTTATCTATGAATAGTGCCAAAAATAGCTAAAGCATGATAGATTTAGGAAATCATCAGAGGCTCGAGGTGGTAATGCAATTTTCTAACACACTGTTAGGGACAGTTAGAAAATAACTTTGGTTGATTTTCCCCTATAAGTTTATTTAAAGGTACTCTTACAGAATATTTTTGAGAGTTGATTAAGTTACAAAAATCCCTAATGACTGATGAAGGAGCAAAATTATTAAACCCCATTGCAAATGAGCTTTATTTTACAAATTTACACACTTTCAGCTATTTATAAATACAGAAATCCAGATATACGAGATCAATAGACTCTCCCAGGTCCAGCCTAGAACTTACTTAATCGTAGAAGCTGATCAAATTAATCTGACATGATCGACCCCTCATGAACCCTTGCTGATGAAAAGTTATGCCCTTGTTTTCCTTGAGGTATTCTAGGATGGCGGCTCTCAGAAACCCCTCGAATATTTTTCCAATTATTGCAGTGAAACTTACCGGCCTGTAGTTACTAGGGTCTCTTTTAGACCCCTTTTTGTATATTGGAACCAAATTGGCAATGCGTCAATCTAGCGGTACAACCCTGGTCTCAATAGTGTCCATAAATATAAGAAATAGCGGTCTAGCTATCACATCAGTGAGTTCCCTTAGAACCCTTGGGTGTATTTAATCCGGACCCAGTGATTTATCGATTTTGATCCTCTTTAACCAGTTCTGCACTTCCTCCTGTGTTAGGTGTGCAATATTTAGTGTGTGTGTGTGTGTGTGGGGGGGGGGGGGGTTGTTTTATTCCCATGTATCTTGTGTGGCATTTGATTTTCATTCGTGAATACACTAGAAAAAAAAACTATTTAATAGATTTGCCTTCCCCCCCATCGTCTTCTATGGTTTCTCCTGCATTATTTGTTAGCGGGCTAGTGCTTTCGGTGCAAATACTTTTACTGTTTATATAAATGAAGAATAGTTTAGGGTTATTTTTACTCTCTTTGGCAATCAGTCTCTGTGCCATCTGCTTAGCCATTTTGATCTTTTCTTTACATGATTTGTTTTTTTCCCTATATGATCTTAACGCTTCTTCTCTGCTTTCTTGTTTTAGTAATTTAAACGCTTTCTTTTTTTGTTGATTGTCCACCTTACAGTTCTTTTGTTTTTAAGGGGTATGTACTGTTCACATGAGGTAATCAGGATGTTTTTAAACTTCTCCCATTTGCTGTCTGTACTATTATTTATGAGGACATTATCCCAATTAATTTTGCTGATAACAGTTCTGAACAGTTCTGAGTTTTTTGTCACTCCCTGATAGGGCTTCTTTTTGAATGACAGCTGGAAATTAATTATATTGTGGTGACTACTTCCCAAATGACACTCAACCTGCACCCCCATTCTGTCCAGTTTGTTAGTTAATAATAAGTCCAGAGTGGCCCTCCCTCTAGTTGGCTCCCACACAAGTTGGGTAAGGTAGCTATCTTTAATTGTTCTCAAGAACTTCTCACCCTTGTGAGATTTGCATGTATCGTCTGCCCATATTACATCTGGATAATTGAAGTCCCCCATAATAATTACTTCATTGCGGTTTGACATCTCTTCTATTTGCCTTAATAATAAGATTTCAGTTTCTTCTGTTACTTTTGGTGGCCTATAGAAAACCCCTATCAGGATTTTGTTATTATTTCCCCCCCCCCCCCCCCTGTATTTCTACCCACAGAGATTGCACATGTTCATCTCCTGCACCTATATCTTCTCGTAGCTTTGACATTAAGTAGGATTTAACATATGGATATACCCCTCTCTCTTTCTGGTTTCCATGGTCTCTTCTGAAGAGATTGTAACCCTGTAAATTCACCGCCCAATTGCACTTATCATCAAGTCCTGTTTCCGTTACTCCTACTATATCGTAATTTTCATCAGACATTCTCGTTTCAAACTCACCCACTTTACCAATCAGACTTCTTGCATTCGTTGCCATACAATTTATACGGTGGTTGTTGTTCTTTATTAGCTATTCTGTCAGTTCTAACTGTACTAACCCCACCCCCTGCTCGACCTTCGTTTCCATTTCTTGGTCCCAGGTCACTATCTACACTGTGTACCGCCCTGTTTCTGTTTTTCCCCTCCCCCAATCCCTAGTTTAAACACTCCTCCAGCCTTTTAGCCATCTGTTCTCCAGCACAGCTGCACCCTACCCATTAAGATGCAGCCCATCCCTACGGTAGAGCCTATAGCCAACAGCAAAGTCAGCCTAGTTTTCCAGGAACCCAAACCCCTTCTTCTTACACCAACTCTGAGACACTTGTTTCGCTAAGATCCTGCTGCCTTTCTAATGTGGCTTGTGGTGCAGGTAGTATTTTTCAGAAAACTACTTTGGAGGTCCTCACCCTAAGCTTGGACCCTAGGTCCCTGAAATCGTGTTTGAGGGCCCTCCATTGACCCTTTAATTTGTTCATTGGTGCCGATGTGCACCATGACCGCTGGATTCTCACCAACCCCTTTTAGTAATCTGTCAATCTGATCCGTGATGTGCCGAACTCGAGCACCAGGAAGACAACACACTGTTTGACGATCCCGGTCTTTATGGCCGATTGCCCTATCTGTCCCACTTATAACTGAGTCCCTCACTACCTGTCTAGCCTGCCCTGTGCTCCCCATCCCCTTCTCACTGGAGCAGTCATCCTCCTGGCATTCAGAGGGCATGTCGTGCTCCAGTGGTGCTGGCTCTGTAATGGCATACCCCTCATCTGCCAACTTTGTAAACTTGTTGTGTTGTGCCAGTTCAGGACTAGCCTCCCTGGTTCTCTTCCCTCTACCCCTCCTTCTGCATGTCACCCAGGTAGCTGCCTGCTCCCCCTGCTCTTCTGTATTACCATCCGCCCCCGCTTCTACTCCAGCGAGTGCCTGCTCAGTGAGCAGCAAATTCCTTTCCATGATGTCAATGGACTGTTGCCAGTCGCTCCTTTAGATACAGGATTTTGGCTTTCAAATGTGCTACAAGCATGCATCTTCTGCAACAGTATGCACCCTCGATTGGCTGATCAAGGACCGCATGCATTGCACAAGTAGCACACTGGATGGCACTGTCAGGCATTGAGCTCATCTTAATATGGATCTGAAATTCACTACAATGCTCACGTCTGCTACATTTGATACTTTGCTACATTACTGTTATTGTATATTGGTTAAGTGCCTGAGCGCTCTCCTACCCACCAATGAAACAAAATTGGAACTGTTTGGGCCTATGGAACATCAATATGTTTAGAGGAGGAAAAATGAAGCCTACACTGAAAAGAAAACCCGGAATAACACTGATGCCCTGGAAAAAAAGTCATGCTTTCTGTGAGGAAGCTTAAACTTGGGTGTCATTGTTTCTTCTGGCAGCACAATGATTCCAAGCATATCTCAAAGTCCTCCAAAGTTCGGTTCTAGAAGAAATCTTGTAAGATTCTGGAATAACTGTCAGTCGCCTGACTTGAACCACATACGAACGGGCTAAGATTCCTGAGGAATGCTGTTAGAAGCCTCATGTATCACAATTACAGAAAGTCATAATATCAAAAGGGTGCTTTAATAGGTATTAAAGATGCTTGTATTGAAGGGATGGAATAATTGTGAGACTGCAGTATTCCTTAAAAGTGACACTTTGTGTTGAATTTAGAAATAACATTTACTATATTAGTTGCGATGAGTTTTTAAATTGTTCTTGTGTAACTAAAGTTTGTAAATTTAGCAAATAAACCTAATGATGGATAAATAATACTGATTGCAAATGTATTAACTCATTATAACAATTTCTCAGTAATATTTAATGAGATGAATTATAGTATAAAGCGCTGCGGAATAAGTTGGTGCTATACAAATAAAGATTATTATTATATTATTATTATAGTATACTCCATGGCCTGCTTGTAGCAGGCACGTATCTTGTAGTGACATCATGGTAAACATAGAGGTTACATATTTGTGTCACATTCCAAAGCAGAAGAATCTGCAGTATTCTACTTAGTACATCACTGTACATACAATTCAAGGTTAATAATTTCTTATTAAATATAATTTCGCTCATGCATCTTTGCTTAAAAATGTAATTTTTATTCACAACCCCGTGTAAAATTGATAAATGATGCAAACACTGTTTGTAAATTTGTTTCATAAAGACTATAGATGTGATAACACAGTTTTATATTTAAACAATTGGCTATGTTAGGCTGCTTAATGAAATTTTAGAATTTATTTTCACATCAATATGTTCCATCTTTGGATCATTTAACTTAATATGCCAGATGTAATGAATATACACAAAACAGTATGCTTCCAATCATTGACTGCAATTTACTCTTACTAAATAACAGAAAAACAATGTTTTGATAGGCCTTTAGAAATATCACCGTGAAATGTTATGCTTTGTGAGAAATAAACTAGTTAATGCCTATAGCAGTAAACTGCAATAATAAAATAATCCCAATTAACCCCTTAAACATTGCCTGCACCTTTTGATGGAGGGTGGCAGAGGTCCCAAGTTCACAGAGATTTCATTTAAGACATTGCTTCTTTAAATTTCTTGCAATCTAGTAGCAGATCAGATACTGGGCTGAAGAAGATATAAACACTTTATAACCATTTCTGGCTGCTATTTTCAAGTCTTCACAGTGCTCAATTAGCACTATGTGCTGCAAGTAATTAATAGAGGCAACAGCATTGACCTACTCTTGATAGCAGAACTTTGGGTCTTAGTAAACCCAGGTCAGTGACTAAAATCATGAAAGAGGACCATTTCCTCTAACAGGGGTTCCAATGGATGGTCATGTTACAATGGAAACTGCAAAAAAAATGATATAGTGTGAGTGTCGACTAGAAGTCTTTTATGACCTCTTAGGGGGACATATTATAGAATGCTCATGCCAACCCAAACTGTCACCATAGCCATCCTGTTCACCTGAAACTATACAGATTATTTATCAAAGTGACAAACTAAATGAGGAACCCATTTTAATTCAGTATTTTAGTGTTAATTTGCAAATTCAAAGAATACATAGATTTTTGTTTTTTGGAAACTTTACGCTTCAAAAGAAAAAATAATGATATGAATTTTAAGACTTATAGAGAAACCTCTGAAAAATGTCAGAAAAATTCCATATTGTACCCAGGGCATGCTGTATTTTGATGAAAAAAAGTAACACAAAAGTCCCAAAAACAATTACATTCTGCAAGCATACTTTTCAATAATTTGCTATTAACTTTAAAGCGACTTCTTGTCATAAAAGAAAAGATCAGTTCAAAATACAGTGAAAAATACTGCAAAACAATGCATGTGAATCCAGCCTAAGATGTAAGTGTATAGGCAAGACTTATAAGTCATTCTTTTTGTATTAAATGTTTGATATTTAAAAAAATGTATAAAAGTAATAAAAACACAAAAGAGAATAATAAATTACAACTATAGTGGACATGCTGCCATAAAGAAGTGTCACTTCCACATAGTACTGATGTCAGGCATCAATGGGGGATTTCCTGTACTCCAGTCAGTAGCTGTCACTATAGAGCCATCCAGAGAGCCATCTAGCCTTTGGACAGTTCCCCTGCATGACTCTCTGCCTTGATCCCAGATCCCGCAAACCCACCCTCTGTCCTGACCCCACCTCTGTTCCTAATTATGCTCATTATAAAAGCCTGACCCTGCCACTGCACCAGTGCATGATTATTGTGCTTCACAAGTCTTGATCTAGCTCCACTGCAGCCTGTTCCTCTGCTATCTAAATTGAGACCTCCTTATACCAACTTCTGGCTTCCCTTTTGACAAAGCTACCTGCCTTCTCAATTTGTACTGAGACATGAGACCTCCCATTGCTGACTCCTGGCTCTTGCCTGACTACTCTCCAGACCTGCGATGCTACACCTGAGGCTCCAACTTAGTGTCTGAACGCTATAACTAACCTTATTCAATATTTTCCATGACAAGTTCATTTCTGAACTACTATATTTCAATTTGTGGCTTAACCAGGGAAAGATGGCTCCTTTTCAAAAGGCGACTATTAGAGAACCCCTAAAGATCATTGACATTTGCTAGGAAAATAGTACAGATGCAGCAAAGTTTAACTTGACATCAATGTGTTAAACTGTGGCACAAAACTTGTTCTTGCATTTTCAATAACTTTTAATGGCTTTTGTTCTGCTAAGATAACATCTTACAGCAAATTAACATGTTGCTTTAAACTTTGCTATATCTGTATAAAAAAGGGGGAGAAAGGGAAGAGACTTGTCTGGGGAGGGGGTTAAAGAAACCAACACTTCATATCACATATTGTGAAGATCTTACATAGATGCTCATATGAAAAAATACCATCCATTGGTACTTCAAATTTCTCACAAGTCGAATCCATCAATTTACAGTATGTATATTAAAGCCATGGACAGATGTTTTGTTTAACTGCATCTGTTCGGCATTTAGCAAGCTTCTGTTGGACTTTTGTTCAAAGCCTATTTGGTACTAAGCTGAGGCTAGAGAATAGACTAAATATAACAGGACTGAAGCCATGCTTTTTACATCTCACACTGCCATAGATGTTTGTACAAATGGCACTAGAGAACCTCCTCACTACCCAGGTGACTATTGCTTTAAATAGACTTGGACATACTTTCCAAGACCTTGTGAAGGGTACTGTTGAGCCAGAGACATTGAAGAGATGAATTTGCTCATTTTTGAAGGTAATGTTCCGAAGGAGTCTGAGAGAGCTCCAAGTGGCAACTTTCACATGTTAACTTAAGTAATGGAGTAACAAATTAATAGAAACATTTTAAATCCTATTTTTATGTTCAGCATAAGGCCTCAGTCACACGGGCGATTTTCGGTGCGACCTGCGCCAGCGATCTGTGATCTTAGAGAACCATTGCTTTGCAATGGTATCGGACACATGAGCGCTTTTTATGCGCTCGTCCGATAAATTATAGAACAGAAATTACAGATCGCACCTATCTGCGATCTGCGATTCCTGTTCTCTTCTCTATATGCGCTCAATCCTGGATCCAATTTATGTTCGGAATCAGCTTTTTTTTACCTGTAGTGCTCAGTTATAAGTAGTAATTTATTTATTTTTACACTTTTTCTCTACTATAAAATTAATTTTAACATAAAAAACTGAAAAAGGTATTTGGGCATATAATATGAGGTTATTATAAAAACATTATTTTAATAAGAATATTAAGATTATTACATAAATTGGAGTTCCCTAATGTTGTGTTATTATCCCAAACCCTCCCGTTACCTTTGATAGTGTTTTATCAGTTATGACAGGGAAAATTGCTCATCTGTAGTTGACTTATTTTATTTGACAGCCAAATACTGCTAGATGCATTATTGTTCAATAATAAAAACATTTAACTGTGGCCTTTGGGTCTTTTTTTTTCTTCCCCCATTATATCTGCATGACAGCTGAGAGCTGCCCCTGATTGGGCCCTGCGCTGAGCCAATCAGAGGCAGCACTCACTCACCCATTCATGAATTCATGAATGGGTAAGTGAGAGCTGCCTCTGATTGGTGAGGCTGTGACCAATCAGAGGCAGCTCATTCAGCAGGCGGGGATTTTAAAGCCCTGGCTGCTGAATACTACTCACAGCAGTTCAGGAGAACTGCCGGCCGGCCGCGGCTGAACTCCGTCTGCCGGGACCAGGTGAGTTTTTTTTTTTGTTTTTTTGTTTTTACACATTTCTGGATGAATTTCAGGGAAGGGCTTATATTTTTAAGCCCTTCCTGAAAATTCATCGTGAGATCGCCCACAGCCCATTGCTTTCAATGGAGCCGGCTGTATTACCGGCTCCATTGAATTCAATGCCCTGGACAGCGCTGAACTGCTCCGGCCCTGCTAGGAGCAGTCTTTTCGGGCGATTTTTCGACCCCGGTACGGGATTTGCGGATGCGCATCCGTCATGTGATCTGCAAATCGCGGGAAAAAATGCCTGTGTGACTAAGGCCTAAGTGTTTAGTGAATGTTGTTAGTGTTTGGTAGACCCCCACTATTCGACTTGAAATTGTCAAACTACTTAAAGCTTCTGTTTTCGTCATGGCGCAAGCTAAAGTTAAAAACAAAATGGAAATTAATAATGGGCCTACAAAACTTTTGTAACATGTTAGTATACTCTTACCAAACATAATTGTAAGCACTGATGAATTGTCTTAAAAGCTTTAACAGACATTTTAAAACACTGAAGAAAGCTTACAAATACAGAGTAAATGCAATTGATTTAGGACTTTTGCAGATCTAATGGGGGAAGAAAAAAAAAGACCCAAAGGCCACTGTTAAATGTTTTTATTATTGAACAATAATGCATCTAGCAGTATTTGGCTGTCAAATAAAATAAGTCAATTGCACATGAGCAATTTTCCCTGTCATAACTGATAAAACACTATCAAAGTTAACGGGAGGGTTTGGGATAATAAAACAACATTAGGGAACTCCAATTTATGTAATAATCTTAATATTCTTATTAAAATAATGTTTTTATAATAACCTCATGTTATATGCCCAAACACCTTTTTCAGTTTTTTATGTTAAAATGAATTTTAAAGTAGAGAAAAAGTGTAAAAATAAATAAATTACTACTTATAACTGAGCACTACAGGTAAAAAAAAGCTGATTCCTAACATAAATTGGATCCAGGATTAAACGATTTAGATGTTTTAGGCTTTTTAAATCTATTTTACCTACCTTTTTTTTAAACTTCTCACTAGTGAAACAAATTATTATGTTAATTACTTGTCTCATAACATCATCTCTCTTGTTTAACGCCTTAGTAACTACTAGAGATGAGCGACCATGCTCGGATAAAGCAGTTACTTGAGCGAGCATCGTTCTTCTCGAGTAACTGCTTACTGGTCTGAGCAGGCTCGGGGGGGGGGGGCGGCAGGGGTGAGTGGGGGACGGCAGGGGGTAGCGTGAAAGAGATCTTTCTCTCTCTCTAAAACCCGCCGCCCCCCTGAGCCTGCTCGGACCAGTAAGCTTGATGCTCATTCGAGTATTAGCGTACTCGATGGTGCTCGTTACTCGAACGAGCATCACGCCGTGTTCGACCCTGCCCCAGTTTTTGGCTCCTCCCTGCTGTGACGTGCCTGTTTTGGCCCCTCCCCACCGCAGGATGCGCGTCAATGGCAAATGTTTTGGCTAGAGAGAGAGAAAGAACCAAGGGGAAAAAAAAGGGTAGGAATCGGCGTCCCACATACAAAAATGCTCGAGTCTCCCATTGTAGTCAATAGGGTTCGTTACTCGAGTAGAGCTCTCGAATTTTACGAAAAGCTCGTCTCGAATAACGCGGACCCGAGCATTTGGGTGCTCGCTCATCTCTAGTAACTACCCTATTTTGTGTGTTAAGGACCAAGCGATTTTTTAACGTCGCATTTCAAGAGCAATAACTTGTTGACATAGGCATATGAGGGCTTGTTTTTTGCAGGGTAAGTTGTATTTTTTTTTAAGGCAACACTCTAGGATACATGTTATGTGTTGTGCAACTTTTATTATATTTTTTGGGGAGAGAGATGGTACACTTTCCCTCAGAAATTCCGCCATTGTTCTTTGGTTTTGTTTTCACAGTGACCACTATTCAGTAAACATAAGTTGATAACTTGTTTTTTGCAGGAAGAGTTGCAGTTTTTATTGGTATCACTTTGAGGTACATGTGACTTTTGGATTGCTTTTAATTATTTTTGGGGGGAGGCAAACAGAAGAAAATTAACATTTCTGGCTTTACTTTTTAAAATTATTTTCACAGACCTCACCATGCACGGCTGTGGCAGAGGATAGCGGGCAGTGCGGGGCGGTTTCACTGAAAATGCTGCTAGGTGCAGCTTTTTCAGCGAATCGTCAGCCCCGGTCACGCGATTTGCGGATGCGCATCTGTTATGCGATCCGTAAATCGCGGGAAAAAACACCCGTGTGACCGAGGCCTTAATGTGCTCTTTCCCACATATTTGGTATCATTGAATCCCTAAGGACTTGTATAATCAATTGAACACACTGTTTATTCAGCAAGGCAAATGCTTATTTTTTTTTTCATTTTGCCTTACAAAAAATGCAATAAAAGTGATCAAAAAAGCCATATGTATCTCAAAATGGCACCAATAAAAACTACAGCTAGTCTTGAAATAAACAAGCTCTCAAAGTGCTCCAACTATGGAAAAATAAAAAAGTTATAGTACTTTGAATGAAGACATAGAAAAAAAATTACCAAAAAAGAATTTTTATTGTGGAAAAACCTAAAAAAAAGAATTTTGGAATTGTTGTAATTGTACCGACGTGCAGAAAAAATGTATCATGTCATTTATGCTGCATGATTAACGCAGTAAAAAAAAACCAAAAGAAACGATTGCAGAATTGATGAGTTTTCTTTCCCTGCTATCAAACTAAATTAGTATATTTACCCAAAAATGGCACCAATAAAAACTACATCTTGCCATGCCAAAAAACAAGCCCTCGTGGCCATGTTGACTGAAAAATAAAAAAGGTATGGCATTTGAAAATGAGATGAGATGAAAATCCCCTGAAAATCATTGAGTCCTTATACCCAAAATAGGCATGCTATGGAAAAAGGATTCTTCATACACATGAGCATAAACCAGTTACAGTTTCTGCTCGCGGATGAAAAATCGCAGCATGTTCTATTTCACTGTGGTTCCCGCATGGACAGCTTCCATCGAAGACATTGAAGCCATCCGACCTGCAGCTCGGATTCTGTGGGAAAAGCAGGAGTTAAAAAAAAAATTTGTACTGTACATGTCTGACGGCGAGCTGTGTGGACAAGCTGCAATACAAAGAAGCCAGAAGAAGGGAAGTCCGCACGGATGACAGCGAAGATGACAGGTATGTAGGGTTAGTAGCTGCAGTCAGGCCCAGATTCCATGTGGGATTTCGCAGGTGGAATCCGGATCTGCCGTGTGCATTTGGCCTTAGTCACAAAAGTAACCCTGGAGCGGAGGTCTGAGGGGCTGTGGGTGGATGATAGGGTGCCACTTATGATAGGGTTAATGGGAGTGGTAAAGAAGTGGTAAAGAAAGAGTTAACAAGTACAAAGGGAGAGGTGGGCATGAAAGGGCGGGGGAGAAGACTACAGGAGGAGATACAGAGGAGCAAGAGAAAGTATTGTGCATGTGGATGTGCAGGGTTGTTACTTGTATTCCAGCTTAAAAAAAAAAAAGAGGAGTTGTCAAGGGATGTTTAATGCCACATGCTAAAGCTGTTAATGCCATACCCATTGTAAAATGGTAAAACATGTCGCACAGGAGGGTCGGTAAAAACATTGAATAAGGCTCAGGTAAAGTTACTTTAGGAATGTTTCTAGGTTGGTAGGTCACAACAGGGGTGTTGCTAGATGACACAGGGGAGCTAAGGATGGAACACTGCAATTTAGAAGTAAGGAAATACAATTACAATCCACGAAGGGGGCAAAATAACCCCAGTTTTGTGGGGTGTGGCACAGGCTTAAGGTGTTGCTTGCTGTGGCGGTCCTTGGAGTCAACATAAAAATAAGACAGGGGCTGGATTTCCATCTTACCCCCCTTTTTATTAATAGAACAGTGAGTTCTGTCACCTTTTGGTGATAGTGGAGTCTAGCCGGGCAATGGCTAGTGGGTTTCCCAAGTCAGTTGGCTTGTGGCGGGAAGCAAATGGAAAATTTGTGTCACCCGAGTCAGCTGGCTTTCGGAGGGAGGAAATTGGAATAGTTTGGTCCATCAAGTCAGATGGTTGCAGCAGGAGGCTATGTAATGTTATGTTTGTAATAAAATGGCTGCTGTGGTCAAAATTATCCAAAACCAAGCGGTGTATGTTAATAATATACGTAAACGAAGATGGGGGAAGTCAATACACAGCAGTTTAAAACCTAATCTACTGGAGATTATTCTCCTTTTTTATTAAGTGATCGATTGAGGAATCAGAAAATGGCTACAAGAAAATCTATTTGCAGCTAATTAATTTTTTCCTACAGGACAAGTGTATTTTGACGATTTTGTCAAAGCTCTCAGGAAAAATGTGCTATTACAGAAATAATAGAAATAAATAGTTCTGCTTATTAAACACATGTCAAGACTTCTAATTGATTGCTGGCAGTGTTTATATTACAACCTAATTAATTTTCTTTAATAAATTGTTTTTTATTAACCATGCTATTATTGTTTTCTGTTTATTTCTGATCTTTTTATGTAACCCTGGAAATTGTTTATCGTTTAAAAACCATGGAACAGTATAATGATTTCAGGCAATGTTCACAGCCCGTTAATGAACCAAGAAAGAATTACAGATTTAGCTAAACTGAATTTGTCAGTGAACTATTTCTTTTCAAACAATTTGACAATGTGCAATAATTGATTTTCTACAATTTGATGTTTGTGTATTACCATCTTGCAGGTAAAATCCACTGTGCGCTCTATTTAGATGTGTTTTGAGATTTACCCAAATCCAGCCCAAAACACTGCAAGAGCATTAATCTCTAAGCTTCTAGGATAAATTGAGTCACTGTATGTTTACATTATAGGATGCTGACAATACTGTATGATCATTCATCCTCCCTGTGATTAGAGAAGCAAAGCTGTGAGCAGTTCACACTGTGTTGTTACAGTCTAACTTAATTACCACAATTTATACTGCTTGTGTATACAATTGTAAAAAAAAGTGAAAATTCTACTGGCTAATAGCTTGATGTAAACTGACAGAACACTCTTAAAATAAACCGTCTCGTTAAATTCTGGGAGTCCATTTTTCCTTCTCATTATAATTCTTTAGCATGGTGGTTCTGGTGACTCATACAGAAGAGCTAGAAGATAGTCATCATTTTGATGTATACTGTATTAGTCATTCTTTTCTGGGAACTGGATATTTTTGTTGCCTCCCTTACTAGCACAAAAATCAACACAAATCTCAACACCAATACATTATTCAATAATGCAAATACCACCTTAAAAAGAAGCAGCTAGTCTCTGGAAGATTGCAGAGAAAATAAAGCATAATAAAACTAGTGTTTTCTAGCAACAGAGGTTTAACACATAGGTACAGTAAAACTAACAAAAGAATACTTTAAAACAAAACATTGACATAAGAATTGAATTTATAAAAAATATTGGTATTTTGAAACAGACAAGAACATTACAGTATGTCACATTGCCAACTACAACACAGAAGTGCTCGATGAAAGTAAAACACATAAGATGGTGCAGAAATATTTAGAATCAGTAAAGAATATTTGCTTTTAAAAGAATTCATATTTTTATTTATTTATGTACCTTTGATCAGAAAATTTTGCCAAAGCATTGGCAGTGCCATATCCTATTACTTTTATTTAATAAGTCTGTTTTACTAATTAACACTCACAGGGCTATATACGTCGTTACTGCACATACTCCATGCAATTAAAACATCTAAAGCCATCCACAGCGAGTGCTATGTGTAGAGCGGGTTTGAGAGCCAAACTCACTCCATACATGGCGGGTAGTGACTGTCTTTAACAGCCTACACATGCCGGCAATAGCTTCAATTAAAGGTTAACCCTTTTAATGCCACTATCAGTTTTGACAGCTTTATACAGCTCTATACCACACACAGAAGGATATGAGGCCATATCTCACTTTATGACACAGAGAGGCACCCAGTTTAAAAAAACATAACATCTTTGTGTTTGACTTGCTAGCTTTAATACTAAAGCATATTTACTTCATTTTTAATAGAAAGCTCTTCCACCAGCCCAGAGGTACAGCAATGGGGAACCCATGTACCCCAACATAAGCAAAACTGTACCTGGGCTGAAAGAACAAAAAATTTGCTTTCACAGATACCTCTGCACTTTGGACCGACTCTATATTGATCTGATTATATTACATTGACGATATCTTCCTCCTACGGTCTTAGTCAAGTGACTAAGGAATTCATAAAACCTCTAAATACAAACTCATTAGGCCTATACTTAACTGAAAATATCCAGAAACAGTCTGTTGTTTCTGAATCTCATGATCAGTAAGGATAGGAAGGAGAAATTAGTTACTACAGTATATAAGAAACCAATGGTAACTAATGGCCTCTTTAGATGGAAAAGCTTCCATCCAGTACCCTTAACACGAGGAATCGCAAAAGGCCAGTTCTTCAGAAATATTGGATTTTGAAGAAAACACTATTAAGATAAAAGAACAGTTTAGAGAAAGGCAACAAATTCTAGCCCACACAGGTAATGTGTCAAGGTAGGAGCCAACTTAACTTCCCCATATATTAAAACCCATCTTAATAATGATGTGGGCATCCTGAAATTTCAAAGAATAGAGGTGACCCACCCTAACGGTAGTGGAGGTGACCTAGATAAACGATTGCAACAAACGGAAGCATCTTGGATATTTAGACTAGAGAGTTGACATCCACAAGGTCTGAATGAGGTGCTGTCCATTACTTCTTTTTTTCTAAAAAATTATTGGACATTGTCACATAAAGATAAAGAGATGGGACATCATATATGGACCCTCCTGTCAAATATTAATGTGGGATGCATATGTCTGAATGACACTATTATTAAAATAGTGAAGCTGAAGGGGAACTCCCATTGTGTCACATGACTGATCCAAATACATGGGCATGGCTTATTGGTGGCCATCTCACAGTGGAATGTTTGCAATTTACAACTTCAAGGAGGCGTGACAAGACAGATGAATAGTCTGGTATTAGCTAGAGGAGACGAGCCCCCAGGGAGAGCAGCACTAAAGGTGGGTTTAAAATCTGAGCCTCTGACACAGGAAGGTTAGCTGCTTCTTTATTTACTACCAGTCCACCATAAAGGCTGGTGGTGTTTTAATTTTTTCTGCATTCATCAGTAGCTCTTCTACCATTCCATTATTAGGGCTGGTAGTGTTTTTATTGAATGACAGCTGAGAGCTGCCCCTGATTGGTCCTTGTGCTGAGCCAATCAGAGGCAGCACTCACTCACCCATTCATGAATTCATGAATGGGTGAGTGAGAGCTGCCTCTGATTGGTGAGGGCTGGGACCAATCAGAGGCAGCCCATTCAGCAGGTGGGGGTTTTAAATCCCCGCCTCCTGAATACTACACAGAGCAGGTCAGGAGAACTGCCGGCCGGCCGCGGCTGAACTCCGGCTGCAGGGACAAGGTGAGTGTATATATTTTTTTTTATTTTTACACATTTCAGGATGATTTTCAGGGAAGGGCTTATATTTTTAAGCCCTTCCCGAAAATTCATCCCGCGCTTGCCGGCAGCCCATTGCTTTCAATGGAGCTGGCTGTATTGCTGGCTCCATTGAATTCAATGGGCGAACATCGTTCTTCTCTGCCACAGCTGTTACAGCTGTGCCAGAGAAGAATGATCTTTGTAGTATATGTTCTCAATGGGGTCAGCGCTGCTGCCGCCGGCCCCATTGAGCACATATATTAAAACACAAGGAATCGCAGATGGCAGATAGGCGCGATCTGCGATTCCTCGTGTCTTTTTGCTGCAACAATAAACGTGGCTAGGAGCAGATTTTTCCGGCGATTTTTCGGCCCCGGTCACGCGATTTGCGGATGCGCATCCGTCATGCGATCCGCAAATCGCGCGAAAAAACGCCCATCTGACCGAGGCCTAAAAATGAGTAAAATTAGGATTTTAATTATAAAAATAAATCTTAAAGTTAAAAAAAACTTTTTATCAGTAGTCACTAGAGTTGAGCGAGCATGCTCGTCCGAGCTTGATGCTTGTTCGAGTATTAGCATACTCGACGGTGCCCATTACTCAAGCGAGTACCACGCCGTGTTCGACCCTGCCCTGTATTACCACTTCCTGAGAGAGAGAGAGAGAGAGAGAGAGAGAGAGAGAGAGAGAAAAAAGCTTGGCACCTGGCGGGTGAATTGCAAAAATACTCGGGTCTCCCATTAACTTCAATGGCTTCATTACTCGAAAAGAGCTCTCGAGCATTACGAAAAGCTTGACTTGAATAACGAGCACTCGAGCATTTTGGTGCTCGCTCATCTCTACTAGTCACATCAAAAAGGAATATAACAGAAATTTAAAAAAGACTCTTAAATTTGGTATCTCTACATCTGTAAAGGTCCAGTTTATTATTCCAGCATGGTTAACTTTGGTAAGAAAAAAACACAATGGCAGAATTGTGCTTTTTTTGATCACTTCCTCTCCAAGAAAAAATGGAATAAAAAGTTATAAAAAAAAAAACGAAATTCACCAGATTGGTACCAATGCAAACATGTTGCCTCGTAAAAAAAATGAGCCCTCATGTAGCCCCATTGATGGAAAAATAGAAAAGTTAAGAGGGTAAAAATATAGCGACAGACAACATTTTTTTTTATTTTAAGTATCTATTTTAAGTAGTACTACATGAAAAAACAAATTTGCTGTCGCTATAATTGTATTGACCCACAGAATAAAGTTCTTTCATTTTTAGTACATCATGAATGCAGTAAAAATAAGTCAAGCAATGGTTAAATTTTTTCCTATATTGCCCCATATAGAAATTTTTGAAAGTCTTCCAATACATTACATGGTACTACTTAAACATGAAACTCATTCTATAAAAACAAGCCCTCATGTAGATATATCACCTGAAAAATTAAAAAGTTAAGATTTTTTTGAAAATGAGAATACCAGAAGTATAGAACGTAACCTGGATGCAGGCGCAACAATGACCTTCGGTTATGAATGGGTTAAACATTACCCTAAAGAATCTCCAGCAATGCAGTAATTATAGTTGGTCTAGAGCTATAGAAAACACTTCTGATAGAAGTGGTGTTTGTACCCGCCAGTCTGTCACCGCATTTTTTGCAGAGCTCAGAAGTATGCTTCAAATCATTGTCCTACTGCATCATGAAATTTGCACAATCAAGAGCTAATCAGAGAATGATATTACATAGTAAAATAGAATGTCAACCCTTGTTGTTCATTATGGTTTGTGTAAATGTAATAAATTGTCAACACCCTAGCACTCCTGTATGATTGCATGCCTTCCTCCATGACAGAAGGCATCAAGAACTCATTTAGCATCTTTTCATTTACTTAATGTCTCACAAATAATATCCTCTTAGATCAAAACGCCTCAGACATAGACTCAGAAGGCCATAATTCTTTTTTCACTTATCAAGCTGCCCATTTTAAAGAGTGACTAAACTTTTATTTTATTTTATAGATCAATAGGACAAACGAATATAGGAAACTTTGCAATATATCGTATAAGCGAAAAATACTATTTTCTATACTTATCAGTCACTTCTCTCCTCTCCCCCACCTCCTGCACTAATCACTCCCTCCAGTGAGTCCATACTAATATTATAAATACAAAAGTACAAGACTGTCTGTCTGTTTGTTACCTTTACACAGATAAACCACTGTAGGGATTTTGATGAAATTTGGCAAGGAGATAGCTTGCATCTTGAGGAAGGACGTAGGCTACGTTTTATCCCATAAATTTATAGAGTTTTTTAGGGAGAGCGACAAGACACATTTATTTGGTGATGCACAGGCGGGCTGCCGACGCCGTGTGGCGAGGGTAAGAGAATACACATCATAAGCTATGCCTACACAAACAGGCAGACTCCTGAGGGTAGATTTCCTTGCTGCACGTATGTTATTAAGCTAGCAGGAATACCCAGTGTTGTCCAAGATTAAAACTTGAATGAAAGACACATTAACATGGATACAGATTTTAAAGAAAATCGGCTCCATTGCCAGCCATGTGTTCTTTCTTCTGGCAGTGCAGAGAGTCGTCTACACCTGCAGTGCAGCCGTCTTATCGTGCAGGAAAACGGGCGGATCGGCGCCCGTGTGACTGAGCCCTCATTCTGTCTTTCTCTCTTTAATTGTGTAGCGGTGACACCTCACCCTTGCTTTAAGTTTTTGCCCTGTTTCCCCAACATAAAGGCCCCCAACAGGACATTTACTGCACTGGATCAGGTACACAACATTGGACATGGAACATGTGAATGTCCGTGGGATCTTATAGTCCTGCTGTGTGTTCAACACAGTATTGATAAAGCAGACTAAAATAACATACACTCAAGCGTAGGTCTGAGAAACTTCATTAAAATCAATGGGAGCATTGTACCGTGGTTAGCGTTGTACCGTGGTGTTCGGGATATTGCACTGCATAGTGCGGTAAAAAGTGGTGAGTGTGAGAGCGGCCTTTATAATCTGAAAAGCTGCAGAATTTTTTATCCCAATCAATATCCCTCTGGACTTGGAATTGTAATAGGATTGAAATATGTTAAGGCCATTTTACCTCTTCCTTCCCAGCCAGGGCTACACTGACTTTACATTTTCCCACATATATGCCCGTTTTGGGGACTATTCAGCAATCAGTGCTTACAATATCTGCAAGAACCCTAATGCTAGGTTTCCACGGGACACTTTCGCAGTGGAAATCTTGCAGTTTTGCCGCAGTGGAAACCAGCAAGACTTCCACAGGATAAGCGCAGCTTCAAAACCCGCAGTAATTAGCCACAGGTTTTGGAGCAGCTTCCCCACATGCTTTTCCATTGCGGCTGTCTCTCCCATAGAGAAGAGCATGGCTGCAATGGAAAAAAAAAAAAAGAAAGGACATGCTGCGTCCTGGGAGTCGGTACCGTAGTGTCGACTAATGCCGGCTTTGCTGTGACGGATTGTCCGCCCCATGTGGATGAGATTTTTGACAAATCTTGTCCACATGGCTGGCTAATCCCAGGATTAGCGGCTGTAGGCAGATTTGCTGCAGCAAAATTCTGCAGGGAAATTCCGCAGCAAATCTGCCCTGTGTAAACCCAGCCTAAGGGCTCCTATAAATACTTTATCTATGCAAATCCAAACATTCTGTCTGTCATCAGCCCAGACAGACAAACTATGTCTAATGGTATGCAAGCATTATTTACCATTAAAAGAATGAATTTATAGCCCCCCTGACATGCTTCACTACAGCAGTAGTGTCTTCAAAAGGAGATTGATAGGAGAATTTTAATGCTCAGCGTTTCTTTCACCACTTCGTTATAGTGTTTATAGGAGTCCTTGGGGGTCTGTCACATATTATAATCACTGATTGCAAGTTTTAATACATTAAATGGTTTTAATGTAATAATAAAGGTTAAGTCTTAGTGGGGTTAATATCAGGCAGTTCGCGTTAGGGGCTTTGTTGTAGAAAGTCAATTGCGTGGGTGCGTCCACCATACACCGGATAGACCAATGGGTGTACTTAGTATATGACAAGAAGAGGAAAAAGTAGAGAATACAAATATGCAACATCAACATCAAAGAGTTCCTCACTGTGCTGAGAACAGAAATGTAACAGCTCTTCCAAAGCTGTAAAGTCCGGTGTTTCATGGTTTACTCATCCACAGTAATACACAAGCAGGGCGTGCTAAACAATTAATGATGTGATTGATTGCAAGATTTTATGGTGCACCAATCTCCCAGTAGTTGTTGGCGAATTGGATTAGGGTTTTTATGAGGTAAAGAAATGTCTAAATTCCATTGTCTTGAAAGGCTAATTCCATCTTCCAAGGATTTGTCAGCAAAGTTGGTGTTGTCGTTGGTGATCAGAAGACATACAGAAAATCCCTGTTTGTATGGGATTTTGTGATACCTGAGTGTCTTGGTAACAGAGAATAATTGTTGCCTTTGAGCTAGGGTTGGCCTAGACAAGTCTGTTTAGAAACACAAAGATTGTTATGGCGCAGGTAAAGGATTTGTTTTCCTAGCTGCCTCTAGTAGTTTTTCCTTTATGTAAAAGAATTGGACACGGGTCCCAACACATCTCTTGATATATGATCCTCTAGATTTTTAAGGTGAGGAAGTCTGTGTCAACGTCCTATACTGGACACTCCTGCAAAATTTTTTTCATAAGGCTCTATAGATATTGCATCGTTCAGAGATAGATACGCTTTCTGGAATCCCTTGAAATTTCACATTGTTGTGGTGTAACCTGTCTTCCAAATCTGCCACCTTAGTTCTAAGTCGATCTTCCTCAGAATCTGAGTTGTAATGTGCCTTAATGAGGGAATTATGGGATGTTGCTAAGTCTGCCATCTTTGTCTCCGCGTGATTCATTCTGTGTTCTACCTCAGTAATAGCAGAGTTGATTGGGTTGGATAAATTGAACAAAATTAGATTATATAGCGATCTGTAGAACTTTAAACATAACTTTCTTGGAGTTATCTGTGACTGATGTATCATTTACTGGGATGTCATCAAAAATGTCTCCTAAAGATTAGGATGTAGCAGTGGTATTTGATGAATCACTCACCTTTGCATCAGATGGCCCCTCCAGAGTGTGAAGTTTTTACCTCTGTTTTTCTTGGCTTGCAGAGGGAGAAAAGGCCACAGAAGATGATGATGTTGATGAAGTTGCTGCTGACAGGACTTCCACATGGCTTCCGCAGGACTTCCCTCCAAATTTGTAGATACAGGAGTGATCAAAACTTCATAGCTGGGAAGGAAAGCCTCATTGTATGCAGATTTTGAGCTGTTCTCTCAATACTGCTCCATGGAATCCATGCACTCAGGCGAGCACTTCACATGTTTAATGTAGGATAGCTGCCCCATGAGCTTTCAGCTTCACCATCTTGGTGTATTAATTAATTAGGCTTGCCTGGATTAATTGACCTTTTCCCCTCCGTGCATCCTGGAGTATAAACAACATATGAGGCCTGCGTAACTATTTGTTCGGCCGCTGTAATGTTGCTTTTGGGCCCTGGTTTTGCAAGAGCTCTGCACTATGTAGCTATTCAGCAGCCAAGCCACATCCCCCATTTATTTACATCTTACACAATGACCCAAATTTTTGGGAATTCGGGTTTTAGAAGATAAAAGTACCTATTAGGATAGCATAAAAGAACATAATGTGAGCCTCCAGTTCTAAGACAAAATTTGTCTAGGGAGTGGGTGGAAGTTATATTCCCAATTTATGATTAGCAATTTTTTTCACATGGACTATTGGTCTATGTCAAAAGTTGGTAATGTGAACAGCCTCATAGGCTATTATGTGGCCATGTGCTGTCTGTGGAATACATGGCCCTGAAACAGAAGTCCCCTGAGGACAATATAGAGGCAAAGCTAACCATGTTTGAAAGATCTGCTGAAAGAGAGAAACTTCCCAAGGCAGGAAGTTCTTGCACCGTACCTCACAGCTGAACCACAAAAAGCATACCATGACCTCAGCCGGCATGAGGTAAACGACTATGCTAAATCAAAGGCTGAGATTCTTACTCGTTTAGTAGTCACAGCGGCAGTCTGGGTCCAGAGAGTAAACAATTGGAACTACAGGACAGACCAACCTGCTACGTCCCAGATGTTGGCCTGTCTAACCTGGTCAGTAAATGGCTGCAAGCTGAGTTCTACACACCAGCCAAGATCATCGAAAGAGTGGTGGTTAACTGTTACACCTGTTCCCTGCTAGTAGAACTGCAATGTTGGGTCGGCCATGGAGGCCCAACAGACTCTAACCAGCTGGTGGATCTTGAGATGGATAACTACCTACACACTATCCCTACTGTCCAGACTCCCCACTAGAGGTTTCTGCCCCTACCTCAGATAAGAGACTATCATCTGCTGGGGAAGGGATGAGACGTGCAGATAGAGAGGTGGGGGCACCTGAATGAGCAACATAGGGGCTAAACACGTATGAGCCCAAACTCCCGGTCAGCTTTAACAAGGTCTCTAGGCCGAGACCATTGCGGTGCTGGAGGTACAAGGAATTGGGACATGTCTCGGCACAGTGCCCACTGACACAGAGCCACTAGACTGTGATGGTGCTTGGCACAGATCCTTGTTTGCAGAGCTCAAATGTGGTGCATCAGCGGGACTAGAGTCTGAGCCACAAATGTGTAAAATAAGTGTGGACACATAATTGTAATGTGTGTATATATGGTGAAACAAAGGTATATTCTGTAGCACTGTCTACCATAGAGACCCAGTTAGGAACTGTGACCTATGAAGTAGGAGTAGTAAGAATTTTGATGCACAGTGTAATATTGGGACATGATTTCCCTTTGTTTTGGGACTTGTGGGAAAACCAAACAACCCCAGCTAAAGAGACTGGTACAAGACCGGATAATTCTATGACTCTGCAGGACAGCGGGATAAATATGGACTAGAATATGCTAACTTCCCATTGCAGGTCTTGGCCAGAGATGGAGATGGTGATGAGGGTATATCTCTGACCCAGGGTGTATTCGATCTGGAGGATGCACCTGGGAACTTCAGGATAGCCCAATTAAGAAACCCTACTCTCACCAATGTAAGGGAGAATGTTGTTAGAATAAATGGTGTATTACGAGAACCTGGTGCTAACCAACTGTTCCCACTTTTTCTCTATGAATAATTACCTTTTGCATAGAGTAACTAAAACTAACAGGGGAATTGTGTAACAGTTGGTCATGCCTAAGCCTTACAGGTGAAAGGTTCTGCACTTGGCATATAATCATGTACTTGGGGAACACTTAGGGATTGATAAGATGCAGAGTCCTTCAAAGGTTCTTCTGGTCTGGGGTGTATCAGAAAGGAAAAGAATACTGTGAATCATGCCCCACGTGTCAGAAGACAGCTACTGTGTCACACTTAGCGTACAATCAGTCTGCGAAGGTCAAAAACTTTAGCCCTGGCGAACTCACGATTGAAAGTAAGTTTCTCGCCGTGTGGCAGGGTCCCTATGAAATTGTAGGGAAGGTGGGAGAAGTAAACTATAAAGTGCATGAGCCAGGGAAAAGAAAGCCTTATCAGATTTACTACATTAATTTAATAAAGCCCTGAAAGGATAGAGGTTAGCCCTCAAAGGTTAGCAAATGAAAAGCGCAGCCTCCCATTCCCAGTGTCAGAATGAGTGAGGCCCTCTCTGTACGCCAACAGTAAGAGGCAAAAAAATTCCTGCAAAGAAACAGACAAGTTCACTAACCTGTCAGGTCGCATGCATGTCATACAGCATGACATCATAACTGAAAATGGAATGAAGGTAAACCTCAAACCATACATTGAGCTGGGAATAATTGAGGAGTTGAAAAGTGGGTGTTCAAGCCCCATTGTGTTAATTCCCAAATGGTATTGGAGATTCTTCAGAAAACTAAACGAAATCTCCAAGTTTGATACATATCCTATGCCCAGGGTTGATGAGTTGATCAAGAGACTGGGTAATGCCTGTTATATTACCACGCTTGATGTTATGAAAGGGTACTGGCAAACACCTCTAACTGACAGAAAGAGAGAAAAAACACCTTTTCCACCTCAGAAGGCTTGTAGAGTAAACATGCTGTTTGGCTTACATGCTGTTTGCCTTACATGGCCTCCTGCTAACTTTCAAAGGTGGATGGATTGAGTTTTGCAGCCACATTGGGACTACTCTTCCACATACTTGGACGATCTGGTTGTCTACAGTCCCTATTGGGAAAGTCACCTTAGAAAAGTACAGGCCGTCCTAGGTGTTATAAGAGATGTGGGCCTAACCATAAACCCAGAAAAGTGCGCAGTAGGCTTGCAGGAAGCCAAGTACCTTGGATACATTATTGGCAGAGGGTTAATCAAGCCCCAAGTCAATAAGGTGAAGGCCATACTGAGTTGGCCTGGACCTTTAACCAAGAAACAAGGCAGGGCAGGCATTTTTGGGCATCACAACATACTACTGCAGATTTGTGCCACATTTTGCCTCCGTAATTGCACCACTCACTGACTTGATGAAAGGTCAGAAGCCAGTAATGGTGACATGGACTGCAGAGGCAGAGAAGGCTTTTCAGAACTTGAAATTGTCTCTATGGCAACAGGCAGTGTTAGTCACCCCTGACTTTACAAAGGAGTTCATTGTTCCGACAAATGCTTCTGACGCAGGGTTGGGCGCAGTGTTGTCCCAAACAATAAATGGGGAAGAACATCTGGTTTAATACTTGAGTCGAAAACTGTCTCCCACAGAAATAAATTACTGCCTGGTAACTAAAAGTGTTTAGATGTAACATTGCTGAATGTTTTACCCAACTGTTTCAGTTGTACATTGCAATAACTATTGAGTTATAGTTTTGCCACTTAATCTTTCTCTTAAAAAAACACAATTATGGGTCAGACTGCAGTATGTGCTGAATAAAGCTGTGGTTTGTTCTCTTTCTCTGCCCCCAGTTCACTGAAAACTCCTTTGAGAAAACTGCATTCCTAGCAAACAGACAGACTTTACTCAGGTATTCATCTCACAACATTAATTCATAGCTATCTTTCAAGACCCTCAATCATGCATGCATATGAACCCTAAAATTTCTCAAATGCAGGTTATTCCTGAACCCTGCACGGTAATGTTCCGTCACACCCCAAAAACCAGCTTCAGTCAAAATCCTAAGGCCTCATGTCCACAGGGAAAATCAGGCCCGCCGCAGATTCTCCATGCAGAATCCCGTAGTGGGTCCCTCCTTTCCCGCAGACATAAAGCCTAAGGCCTCATGTCCACGGGCAAAAAAAGAATTAAAATCCGCAGCGGATTTTAACTCTTCTCCCGCACGCGGATCTGCACCCCATAGGGATGCATTGACCACCCGCGGGTAGATAAATGCCCGCGGATGATCAATAAAAGGGATTTTAAAAAAATGGAGCATGAAAAAATCTGGACCATGCTCCATTTTCGTGCGGGTCTCCCGCGGGGACAGCTCCCGCGGGCTTCTATTGAAGCCTATGGAAGCCGTCCGGATCCGCGGGAGACCTAAAATAGGAATTTAAAAGAATTAACTCACCCGCAGCGGACCGGGAACGTCTTCTCTTCCTCACGGCCGGATCTTTCTTGCTTCGGCTCGGTGGATATGCCCGGCGCATGCGCGTGGCATGTCGGCGATGTGCTGGCGACGTGCCGCCGGCGTGACGAGTTAATCCGCCGGCCGAAAAAGAAGATCCGGCCGTGAGGAAGAGAAGACCTTCCCGGCCCGCTGCGGGTGAGTTAATTCTTTTAAATTCCTATTTTCAGCGCTCATGTCCGCGGGGCAGGAGGGACCCGCTGCAGATTCTCCATGGAGAATCCGGAGCGGGCCTGATTTTCCCCGTGGACATGAGGCCTAAAAAGAAGAATTACTTACCTGTCTGGACACTGCGGATCTGCCCTCCGTCACGGACGGATCTTCTTTCTTCGGCCCGGCAGGTGTGCTCGGGACGCCAGCAGCGTGCCGCGCACTCTATTATTATTTTTTGTTGAACTCCTGCTCTCCTGCGCTCCCATGCCGGAGAGCAGAAATTCAGCTGCGGGTGTGCCGCGGATCCGTGGAGCCGTCAGCGCGGGAGACTAGCACTAAAATGGAGCATGCTGAGGGTGTTTTCCCGTACACACAATCCGCGCCTATGGGGAAAAATGACATCCGCAGGTATTTAATTACCTGTGGGTGTCCAATGCATTCCTATGGGGTGCGGATCACGCGTGCGGATTTTAAATGTATTTTAGACGTGGACATGAGGCCTAATAGAATTCTGTGTTCTGGATATGAAAAACAAGTAACCACACTAAATTAATGTTTTATACATTTGCAGTGCCCTTGCCCACTGTATGTTTCTGTACTTTTCTTTACACCCATACAAGGAGTTTGTATGCAAAGCATGCCAATATCAAGCCATGCTAATGTACTAATTTCTTGTTGGGCTAATCAAACAAAATTTGAGATGACAATGGAGAAATCTCTTAGAAAGAAGCAATTTATGATCACCTTAGAGTGGTTGCCAGACACTTCTATGCTTTATTTAGAACCTTAGGGTTGGGGTATTAGCCACACAAAAGAGACCCACAAATTACACTGTGCCCATCCTGACCTTAATGTTAAAAAACTATAGGAGGTGGAGGAAGGTAATTATAATTGAACTTACAGCACAACTGCAGCGCAAAACGTGCCACATATTTTTGCTCAAGCCAATCCTGAGTAAAATTTGCAACATTTTACATGTTTTCTGTCACGATCACTTAAAAAAACACTAAAACGTGAACTTGTAAAAAGGGGTGCAAACACTCATTGCTCGACAGATTCACTATAACTTACACAAAACATTTTGTTAAATTACAGCACAAATCTATTCTAGCTCATAGTTTGAATAGTTTTGACTCTCTCTCATACACATACAAACAGAAATGTAATAAATTTATGAAAAAGCTGATTCCTTTAATAAATTTGTCACATCTTACCCCAGTGGTGCTGCACTTAGACTTGTGTATGAAACACCAGTCGTAAGTAAATGGGCCCTTATGTTCTCTCCAAGGACCTTTGCAAGTGAAAATATTTTATCTAGAGTGATTAATAATACTTGTAGAGAAGGCATAAAAGCAGGTATAACAATACAATACAATACAAAGAAGGCTACATTGTTACTCTCCATTTGTAGTTCACAGTTTAATGTCCTTAATGTGCCATTTAAAAAGACACTTGAAAATTCCTAGAAGTCAAGTTTTTTGTTTTCTCAAGCTATATGCTAACAAATGATATTGCTATATGTTTGCAATTGTGACTGTATGTGTAAAAAAGGAAAAAAACAAACCACAGAAAGTAGTAAAGTGAGCCAATTACAATAACTATGATTAATTTGCTCTTTCCACATAAAGAGTACTTCAAGAACAACAAAAGATCAATTGACACAAACTAAGCAATTGAGAAAATAACCAGTAATTTTGTAACAAAACAAAAGATACAAGAAAATAGGCATGTAACATACACTACAATTTTTCAATAATTCTAAGGTTGTGTTCATAATCCGCTTTTATGGCAGGCTGTGATTTTTGGCTGCTGAGATGTAGGAGAATTACTGTTTATTTATTGTTACAAACATTTATTTGAAGGTATCTCAACCAATTTAACTTCTTTATAAACTGTACTCTAGTACATATAATGCATTAGGGCCTTAGAATAATTGCATGAAATCACCTTCAGGATTTGCTGCTGGTGTTCTCCCGTCCTGTATTTCTATAGTTTAATGCTTTTTATGTGTTATTTAGTTCTCATTTTATTCAAATGCTGTGCTCGTTGCTATAACCATTGATCTTGTTCTTACAATATGTTCTAAGCAACTTCACCATGAAAACATTACTATAGAATATAATCGTAACCTCTTTACGCCTCAGGATGTACAGTTAAATCCTGGGTGTTTGGGGTTTGTATGGAACAGGATTAGGAGCTAATCTTAGTCCCTACAGCTGACACCCACCCGCAACAACCATGATGCTGACACCCACACACAACAACCGTGATCAGTGCTCATTCTTAAATACCCCAATAGGTGTTCAGGGGTCGCATACAGACCATCTGTGAGGAGACCACGAGGTGCCATTTGGTTGCCATTGCAACCTGGAGCCTTCTAAAAACCCCTGGGGTTACCATGACTTGATTGCCTATTAGGCCATGCCTGTGGCACATGTTAATAGACTGCCTGTCTGAACACTGTATATTGTAATACGATGGTATTGCATTATACTAAATGAGCAATCAAACAATCTTAATTCAAGTAAAATGGAGAGTAAACAAAACTTTTTAAAATTTGTAAAAAAAAAAAAGTTTTATCAATTAGTAGAAAACAATATGAAAGCTATAATTTTTTGAAAGTGAGAAGGAAAAAACAAAAATGTGTCATTAAGGGGTTATGACATAGTGGCCTATGACATTCTTCTCAGTCTGAGAGATGATAGACTACCACATATGTTTCAAGCTTTTCCATGAGCTAGTTACTAGAGATGAGCGAGCGTACTCGGAAAAGCACAACTCGCTCGAGTAATTTGCTTTATCCGTGTATCGCTGTGCTCGTCCCTGAAGATTCGGGTGCCACTGCGGCTGACAGGTGAGTCGCAGCGGGGAGCGGGGGAGAGCGGGCGGGAGAGAGGGAGAGAAAGATCTCCCCTCCGTTCCTCCCCGCTCTCCCCTGCAGCTCCCCGCTCCGTGCCGGCACCCGAATCTTCAGGGACGAGTACAGCGATACTCAGATAAAGCAAATTACTCGAGCAAGTAGTGCTTTTCCGAGTACGCTCGCTCATCTCTACTAGTTACCCTAACCTTAGCAAAATAAGCACCCATTATTAGATTCATTAAAGCATGGGTCCCCAACTCCAGTCCTCAGGGACCACCAGCAGGTCATGTTTTCAGGATATCCTAAGGTAAGAACACCTGTGGCAATGTGTGAGGCACCGACAATAATTACATCACCTGTGCAACACTGAGGAAATCCTAAAAACATGACCAGTTGGTGGTCCATGACGACTGGATTTGGGGAACACTGCATTAAAGGATACGTTGACAGTTGCAACTATTGCATTTATAAAAATTAATGAACTTTGTCGACAAATCTTCTATTGTGTGGTTGTAGCTCATATACCTATATGTTTCCACAGTAACTGCCTTCAAAAATCCTGTAGAAATACTTCAATCTACCTGTCTCCTAACTCCTGGTAATACACATTTTAATTAAGACTAAGACAAAGTGGTTTAATTCTTCATTTGACATGCATTCTAACAATTAAAAGATTGGTAAGAAGATGAACTTCCATTCAAAGAAATTATCTACTACAGAAAAAACCCTCTGGTCTCATTCGTTGTTAGGGCTCCACTAAGTGGTAGAGCAGATTTGGACCCCTTTTTTAGCCAAAGCCAAGAAACACACTCATTGTAGCTATTCAAGGCTTACATGGTTTTTCATGGACCAACTATAATAATAATCTTTATTTATATAGCGCCAACATATTCCGCAGTGCTTACAAGACAGGGAGAACAGAAACAAAACCACAGTTACATGTAGTAATCAGTTGATGGAAACAGTAGGGGTGAGGGTCCTGCTCCAACGAGCTTACATACTACAAGTAATGTGGTGATACAGAAGGTAAATAGGCTGGAGATGTGCATGGTATGGCGAGGTGAGGAGTGAGGGATACTATACACACAGACAATTGTCAGACTTGAGCTGTGTGGTGGCTGAATTGGTGCGACTGCAGGAAGCGGTTGATTGCAGCTAGCAGGGATTGCAGTCAGCAGGACAGGGAGCATGTTATCAGGCGGAGTACAGAGGGGTTTGGTTTAGGGGTTATGGTATGCCTCCTGAAGAGGTACGTTTTTACATCATTTCAGAAGTTTTATGTGAAAAATTTGAATAACTCATTTATTAGCATCAATACGACCTTTACCAATCTTTGGCCTTAGAACTTTAAAATACTTATATATCAAAAACAGATGTTGCTTGATCCACATCATTAAATTCCATTACAAGAGGGTTTTTTTTCCCTTTATCTTACATAACAGTAACAATAATTCAAATGCTGAGTATAAAGCCATCTATCATTCTGTCAACTGAGCTCTAACAATAAATCTGCTAATATTCTTAGCATTGCTTTAATGTTGCCATGCAACAGAGATTCAGCACTCAATGAGGTGATTGTTATACTTGTGACTTCGAATCGTCTGTTGCAAGGACAACTGTAGTTTTAAATCTTTATAGACAAAGAGGAAGTTTATTAGCAAGTACATTACATGCCAATTAAAGTCCTCCAGGTTTTTAGCTTTTACATGATCAAATACTAAGCAGACTTAACACAAAGCTATATTCCAGCTGGCGTTTCTATCCATCCCAGTGAGCATTTTGTGTAAGATTGCCAAGTAAGCAAAATGTATATAGCGTGGCATTGAAGTTGCTTCACTTTGTACATTACATGTTCGACTATGTTGTGTTCTGTGGAATTATAACTATATATCTATTACAGGCAAGTGCTTCTGATCTTTCGGACATTGCCACTGAGATCAGAGCTAGAAGCATTGCTGTTATACACAGCCCTGATCCTGCTACAACTGCCAGAAATAGGAATAACTTTCATCCTGGCAGTTAACCCTGACAGTGTTGCCATCGTATAGCGAGTTCCCTTGAACTACAATCATTATCTGGTCTGGTGGCATCACAGAGTCAGCTAGGGACAAGTCAAGGGTCCCCAGTGATGTCTCAACTAATTTCCTAATAGGACATAATGACAGTGTGCTGTAATAGATATCTTTGCAAATATGCAATATTCTGGCATACAGAAGTTTGTAAAAAGTAAAAGTTGAAAAGTGTAAAATCTCTGTATGGTATCTTAAAACGTGAAACGTATGAAAATAAATACAAAAAAGTTAAAAAAAGCACTTTGTTTTTTGTAAAATATATTTTATTCAGATAAAACCATATTACATTACATAACCCTACATATTCGATGTCAATGTTGCAAGGGATAAAAAAAATCAAATTAATAATAACAAACACTAATGTACCCGAATTCAGAACACACCAAAAGTACAACTCGTCCTACAAAAAACAACAAGCACATACATCAGTGTATATTCCAAGACTCCTATTCATAAAATCAGTATATTACCTAGTAATACATATTACTGAAATGGCTAATAAACCAATGTTTAGACCTGTTTTATTAAACTGACAACTAACATGATCTTCCTCTTTATCTTTCCCTGTTCCATTTCTCATGCTCTAATGTTCATGGACGGACACCATGAAGGAAGCTGCTCATCATAACCTTGTCTAGGCCACCTGCATGTTTCATAATACTTTTGGGAAAATATTCTATGCACAGAAGAGACAAAAGTGGAACTTTTCGGCATAAATGTGCAATGCTTCCTTACTTTTCTTCCTGGCTGTATATGTTCAGATATGTGTTACAAGATGAACAGCTTTACAAAAGAACATAATTTTGTGATATTCTGTCATGCGACCTCCATCCTATATGTGTCTATTGTGGCCATGCAATGGTTGTGTTGTGATCTACAGTCTGGTAAGGGTTTTGCTAATATGTCATAATATTGTATCAAATTGGTTTCATGAGAATTTGTCAAATTTCGGCTATGGATTGGGTGGTCACACCTGTATGATTTGAGGGAAAATAGCACTGAAAACCAACACTAAAACCTCATCTCAACAGTGAAGAATCATTGTTTGGGGATGCTTTGCTTTTTCAGGCTCTGGACACCTTGAGGGAACAATGAATCCTAGGGTATATCAAAGTATTTTACAGGGGAAAGTAAGGGCAAGAGTCCATGACTCAAGCTAAAGAAACCTTGAGTAATGCAAGAAAACAATGACCCAAATCAACTAAAGAATAGCTGGAGAAGAAGAGGATTTGTGTATTGGAATGACCAAGTCAGCGTTCTGACCTTGAACTTATCGAAATTCTGCGTCATAACCTGAAGAGGCTGTGCACGCATGAACTACAAGACATTTGCAGGGAGAAATGGTCCAAATTCCTCCTTAAAGTTGTGCAAATCTAGGAAACATTTGTTGCAAATGATTGCTCTCAATGGAGAATTTACATGTTAAATTCAAGGGTTTGCTTAGTTTTTCTCCTTGCACTGTGGATGTTTGTTCATTGTGCTCAAATAAAAACATAAACAGTACAAATTTCTGTGTGTCATTAGTTTAGTCAGATTGTGCTTGTCTATAATTGTGACTTGAGTAACAAACTACATTTTATTAGTAATCAGTGCAGAAATCCAGGTAATTCCAAAGGCTTTTTCTTGTAAATTAAGCAGGAGGGGTTCTGATTACATAAAGGAATAGTGATTGAAGTCCGTTATCTGAAGAGGTTTTCCTGTTTCTGCTGTGGAGTGCAAGCCAAAGCATTAACAATTAATAAATCTACATGATACATTTTTGCTGCATATATTTTGTATTTAATGCACAAAAAGGTGATCCTTAAATAAATTACACAGGTCTGCGATGAAAAAATTGTAGCATATTTAATTAGTGGGTTTAACAGTATTTTTTGTGCTGATTACGGTAAAAATAGTGAAAAAATTCCATCACCCCTACATAAGTCACAAATTTCACCTGAAATTTTCTTATTTTCAGGGTTTTTCAGGTTCGGTACGCGTACGACAACGAATCTAAACTGTCTGCTAGGCGTGACCTTGACTGCAGTCAGTGACTCAGTGTAGAGCCAGCCACTGTGGTGTACGCATCAAACAGTTTTGTGATACAGTATTTAGAAGAAATGGATACTAGAAGATGTGTCAACTCTCCTAACTGTTTCTGTTATATTTGTGGGTCTTATACCGTCAAGAAGCAACAAAGGAACATTTCTAATTTTGTTCAGAAGGTGTATTTTGCATACTTTGGTATGAAATTAGGGGACCAAGATAAATCTTGGGCTCCCCATATAGTGTGTTCTGTGTGTGTTGAAGAACTGAGACAATGGTTTCAAGGTAAGAAGAAATCATTTCGTTTTGGAGTACCCATGGTTTGGAGAGAGCCTAAAAATCACAGTGATGACTGTTATTTTTGTTCTTGTTCAGTGCAAGGTTTCAATTTAAAAAAACAGGAAGGACATTTCATACCCAACCAACATACGTTCGGCTATTCACCCTGTTCCTCATGGACCTGACTTGCCTATTCCTTCTCCTCCGGATACCCTGGACAATATTTTAGACGATTTAGACCAAATGTCACATAGTAGCAATGATAATGACAGCTATGATCCAGGTACCAATGACCCTGAACTTTTCTCTCAATCAGACTTGAACGATTTAGTACGAGATCTGGGCCTACCAAAGGATTCAGCGGAAGTGTTAGGGTCTAGACTTAAAGAAAGACATATGTTAGCCTCCGGTGTTTCATTTTCATGGTACCGACTTAGAGAAAAGGAATTTGTCCCTTTTTTTACACAAGAGGGTGAACTAGTTTTCTGCAACAATGTACCTGGAATCATGGAAATGTTCAACATAACGTATGACCCAGAGGAATGGAGACTTTTCATAGATTCATCAAAAAGGAGTTTGAAAGCCGTACTTCTTCACAATGGTAACCAATATGCTTCTGTGCCTGTTGGACACTCAGTCCATTTGAAAGAATGCTACGAAAATCTTGGGTTTGTTCTTAATAAGCTCAGCTACTCTGACCATAAATGGACCATTTGTGGGGATTTGAAAGTTATTTCCATGTTACTAGGTCAACAAAGTGGCTACACAAAGTTTCCATGTTTCCTCTGTGAATGGGATAGCCGTGACAGGAAACAACACTATGCCAAGCAGACCTGGCCAATCAGAAAGGCTCTTATTCCTGGAGTTAAAAATGTTGAAAGACAAAGTTTAGTGGATCCTAAAAAGATCTTCCTTCCACCACTTCATATCAAATTGGGACTAATGAAACAGTTTGTGAAAGCATTACACAAAGAAGGAGAGTGTTTCAAGTATCTTTGGGAACAGTTTCCTGGTCTATCAGATGCTAAGCTGAAAGAGGGAGTCTTTGTTGGGCCTGACATAAGAAAACTTTTAAAAGATGAAATCTTTGTCACTAAAATGGAAATGGAAGAAAAAAATGCCTGGAATTCATTTATACTTGTTGTAACAGGCTTTCTTGGAAATAAAAAAGGCCCAAACTACAAAACTTTGGTTGCTGAATTGTTACAAAAAATACAAAATCTTGGGCTGCAACATGAGTGTCAAAGTCCATTTCCTTCACTCACATCTGGACTACTTTCCAGAAAATCTTGGGACTGTAAGTGAGGAACAAGGAGAACGTTTCCATCAAGATCTAAAAGAAATGGAGCGCAGATACCAAAGTCGATGGAATGTCAACATGATGGCAGACTACTGTTGGATGTTAAAAAGGGAAAATTCACAAGAACACAGCCGAAAAAGTACCAAAAGAAGCTTTGATGGAAAAAGAAAACGTTTTTACAAAGACTTATAATAACTTTGCAACACATGTGTATCACTATGATGCTTATTTTAGCTAGGTATTGTTGTTTTTTTTTTGCTTTTACTTCATGTTAAAATAATAAACAAGTAAATTTTTTTTCGTTTTTTGTATTTTTTCCAAATACTTCAACTTCATTTTGTAGGCAAGCCTTACGTGATAGAAAAAAACCCATGTCATTTTTGAAATCTGTGCAAAAAACTACATAAAGATGATTTAACAAAATCAAAACAATTTTTTTAAAAAGTTTTTTTGCAGACCTGTGTTATTGATAATTTAATTAGGCCACTTTCACACATACCTTTTTTTTACTGCGCTTCACGCGGCGTCCCGAGAGCCACGCTAACCGCAGTATAACACTCACATTGCATTTAATGGGGCTTCTTAGACCTGCGCTGGAATGCAGCATTTGTAACGCATTGATTTTCAAGCACTGTCTGTTTTTAATGCACCCCGTCACCCATCACAATGATGTGGTGCATTAAAAAGTGCTGTCAAACGCTGTGACATGTGCTCAAAAACGTAGATCGAAATTGCGGTAAAATGCCAAAGATTTGAGCGGCATTTAACTGAATGCATGTGTGAGAATAGCCTCAGACTGCATTATGCATCGATTTTATTTTTTGTTTACAAACAAATGATAGAAAAAGGAGACAAATTCAGTGCTACAAAGATGCAGTAGAAGGGCAGGTAAAAACATTGCTTCCCAGCAGCATGCAGAACAGGCAAAATGCCATATGGGGGAGATTGAATGGGGTAAGTGCTGCTTAGTATTATATTTACACATAGATAAGGCATAAGCAATCACACACATATGTGTAATGCACTATGCAGTGGCATACCGCTAGGGGTCACAATTGCGACCGGGCCCCTGCATTGAGGGGACCCAGAGGCTGCGCTATATATAAAACTAGCTGATATACCCGGCTTCGCCCGAGTTAATTTGGTACTGGTGTTTATCTGGTCTTCACACGGAAAATCTTATGAAGTCGTGGTTACTTTAGAGATACCGGAAAAAACATATGTTCACCATTTTGCATAGTTCTCTGCGTTACCCAGGAAACACCACGGGGAGGTAACCATGCGATGTTCCTATTATACAAAATGACATCAGAAAGTGAGAGAATTAGATTCCATATGTAAAATTTAGACGCTGATTCTTTTGCACTTAGAATTGAATAATCGAGTTGGAGCCATTAGCTTTTCCTATTTATGACATAATCAATGCTCGTGCCAAATTTCACGTTTCTATGGCACCGGAAAGTGAGAAAAATACATTCCGTACGTAAAATTTGGACGCTAATTCTTTTGCACTTAGAATTGAATAATCGAGTTGGGACCTATTTGCTTTTCCTATTTATGACATAATCAATGCTCGTGCCAAATTTCACGTTTCTATGACACCAGAAAGTGAGAAAAATA
The DNA here is from genome assembly GCF_035609145.1 of Eleutherodactylus coqui. Lineage (NCBI taxonomy): Eukaryota > Metazoa > Chordata > Amphibia > Anura > Eleutherodactylidae > Eleutherodactylus > Eleutherodactylus coqui. The sequence continues at coordinate 234,420,423 of NC_089837.1, read as the reverse complement.
CATTCCGTACGTAAAATTTGGACGCTAATTCTTTTGCGCATAGAATTGAATAATCGAGTTGGGACCCATTAGCTTTTCCTATTTATGACATAATCAATGCTCTTGCCAAATTTCACGTTTCTATGACACCGGAAAGTGAGAAAAATACATTCCGTACGTAAAATTTGGACGCTAATTCTTTTGCGCATAGAATTGAATAATCGAGTTGGGACCTATTTGCTTTTGCTATTTATGACATAATCAATGCTCGTGCCAAATTTCACGTTTCTATGACACCGGAAAGTGAGAAAAATACATTCCGTACGTAAAATTTGGACGCTAATTCTTTTGCGCATAGAATTGAATAATGGAGTTGGGACCCATTAGCGTTTCCTATTTATGACATAATCAATGCAGTAGAAGGGCAGGTAAAAACATTGCTTCCCAGCAGCATGCAGAACAGGCAAAATGCCATATGGGGGAGATTGAATGGGGTAAGTGCTGCTTAGTATTATATTTACACATAGATAAGGCATAAGCAATCACACACATATGTGTAATGCACTATGCAGTGGCATACCGCTAGGGGTCACAATTGCGACCGGGCCCCTGCATTGAGGGGACCCAGAGGCTGCGCTATATATAAAACTAGCTGATATACCCGGCTTCGCCCGAGTTAATTTGGTACTGGTGTTTATCTGGTCTTCACACGGAAAATCTTATGAAGTCGTGGTTACTTTAGAGATACCAGAAAAAACATATGTTCACCATTTTGCATAGTTCTCTGCGTTACCCAGGAAACACCACGGGGAGGTAACCATGCGATGTTCCTATTATACAAAATGACATCAGAAAGTGAGAGAATTAGATTCCATATGTAAAATTTAGACGCTGATTCTTTTGCACTTAGAATTGAATAATCGAGTTGGAGCCATTAGCTTTTCCTATTTATGACATAATCAATGCTCGTGCCAAATTTCACGTTTCTATGGCACCGGAAAGTGAGAAAAATACATTCCGTACGTAAAATTTGGACGCTAATTCTTTTGCACTTAGAATTGAATAATCGAGTTGGGACCTATTTGCTTTTCCTATTTATGACATAATCAATGCTCGTGCCAAATTTCACGTTTCTATGACACCGGAAAGTGAGAAAAATACATTCCGTACGTAAAATTTGGACGCTAATTCTTTTGCGCATAGAATTGAATAATCGAGTTGGGACCCATTAGCTTTTCCTATTTATGACATAATCAATGCTCTTGCCAAATTTCACGTTTCTATGACACCGGAAAGTGAGAAAAATACATTCCGTACGTAAAATTTGGACGCTAATTCTTTTGCGCATAGAATTGAATAATCGAGTTGGGACCTATTTGCTTTTGCTATTTATGACATAATCAATGCTCGTGCCAAATTTCACGTTTCTATGACACCGGAAAGTGAGAAAAATACATTCCGTACGTAAAATTTGGACGCTAATTCTTTTGTGCACAGAATTAAATAATCTAGTTGGGACCCATTAGCTTTTGCTATTTATGACATAATCAATGCTTGTGCCAAATTACACGTTTTTATGACATCCAAAAAAGTGAGAAAATTACATACCGTACGTAAATTTGGACGCTAATTCTTTTGCACATAGAATTGAATAATCGAGTTGGGACCCATTAGCTTTTCCTATTTATGACATAATCAATGCTCGTGCCAAATTTCACGTTTCTATAACACCGGAAAGTGAGAAAATTACATTCCGTATTTAAAATTTGGACGCTAATTCTTTTGCGCATAGAATTGAATCATGGAGTTGGGACCCATTAGCTTTTCCTATTTATGACATAATCAATGCTCGAGCCAAATTTCCCGTTTCTATGACACCGAAAAGTTAGAAAATTCTATTCCGTACATAAAATTTGGATGCTAATTCTTTTGCGCATAGAAATGAATGATCGAGTTGGGACCCATTAGCTTTTCCTATTTATGACATATTCAATGCTCCTGCCAAATTTTGATTTTCTATGACACCGGAAAGTGAGAAAATTAGATTCCGTACGTAAAATTTCGACGCCAATTCTTTTGTGCTTAGAATTGAATAATCGAGTTGGGACCCATTAGCTTTTCCTATTTATGACATAATCAATGCTCGTGCCAAATTTCCTGTTTCTATGACACCGGAAAGTGAAGAAATTACATTCCGAACGTAAAATTTGGACGCTAATTCTTTTGCGCATAGAATTGAATAATGGAGTTGGGACCCATTAGCTTTTCCTATTTATGACATAATCAATGCTCGTGCCAAATCTCCCGTTTCAATGGCACCGGAAAGTGAAAAAATTGCATTCCGCACGTAAAATTTGGACGCTAATTCTTTTGCGCATAGAATTGAATAATGGAGTTGGGACCCATTAGCGTTTCCTATTTATGACATAATCAATGCTCGTGCCAAATTTCACGTTTCTATGACACCGGAAAGTGAAAAAATTACATTCCGCACGTAAAATTTTGACGCCAATTCTTTTGCGCTAGAATTAAATAATCGAGTTGGGACTCATTAGCTTTTCCTATTTATGACATAATCAATGCTCGTGCCAAATTTCCTGTTTCTATGACATTGGGATGTGAGAAAATTAGATTCCGTACGTAAAATTCGGACGCTAATTCTTTTGCGCATAGAATTGAATAATAGAGTTGGGACCAATTAGCGTTTCCTATTTATGACATAATCAATGCTCGTTCCAAATTTCACGTTTCTATGACACCGGAAAGTGAGATAATTAGATTCCGTACGTAAAATTTGGACGCTAATTCTTTTGTGCATAGAATTGAATAACCGAGTTGGGACCCATTAACTTTTCCTATTTATGACATAATCAATGCTCCTGCCAAATTTCGAGTTTCTATAACACCGGGAAGTGAGAGAATTAGATTCCATACGTAAAATTTGGACGCTAATTCTTTTGCGCATAGAATTGAACAATCGTGTTGGGACCCATTAACTTTTCTCATTTATGACATAATCAATGCTCGTGCCAAATTTTAAGTTTCTATGACATTGGAAAGTGACAGATTTAGATTACGTACGTAAAATTTCGACGCCAATTCTTTTGCACTAGAATTGAATAATTGAGTTGGGACCCAATTACTTTTCCTATTTTGGAGATAATCTATGTGTGTGCCAAATTTCATGTTTCTACGACATCGGGAAGTTGGAGAACTTTTGGCGAGTCAGTCAGTCAGTCAGTCAGTGAGTCAGTGAGTCAGTCAGTGAGTGAGTCAGTGAGGGCTTTCGTCTTTATATATATAGATGTACATTAAGTGCATTACCGTCCGTTTGCACTGCTGGCCACATTATTGGTGCCACTGACAGTGTGTGGTTGTGGGAGGTGGAAAGAGGGAGAGAAGAGGAGGGGAGGCAGCGCCCGCACGGCACTCTGAGAAGGGAGAGTTGCTACCTGGGGAGCCAGTAGCCAATTACAGACTGTAGACTCCCACTGCACGCGGTCCTCCCATTGAGAGACTGCAGTTGTAAATGGTCACAACTGCAGTCTATCAGTGCATTGCCGGACAGCGATTACCAGGGTATCCAAAGGAGGGCCAGGTTTCCCTGTCTACTCACCTCTGGAATGATGTCTGGACAGCTTGTAAATGAAAGTCCAGGACCTTGTGGTCGCATAGCAACGTGGATCACATGAGTCTGCTCCGGTCATGTGATCCACATTGCTATGCCAACTCACCTGTCACCTGCGCCGGCAGCCGAATCTTTAGAGACGAACGGGAGGATACTCGGCTAAGGCACTACTCGCTTGAGTAGTTAGCCTTAGCGAGTATACTCGCTCATCTCTAGCTATAAGCTATACATCCTGCATAGTGGTATAGAACATGTTGGTATAACCCGGCCCAGTTTATATCAGCATGGTTGATATCACTATATACAGAATGTATAACTTATATCAGCTGTACATACCTAATTTTATACAGGATGGTCTCACATCTGCACTAGGGGATTCTTCTTTCCTGTACCATTTGCGAACAGCACCGGATGGACTCCATTGACTATAATGGGGTCCGTCAGCTTTCCGCCCAGCTGCCCGGCTTTTGGACGGAAGAAAAAGCGATGCATGCAGTACTTTTTTTCTGTATTTGGTGCCAGATCTGTGATGGAATCTCCAGCCAGTGGTTTCGACGCAGATGGGGAAACCACCCTTTCACCAGCATGGCCGATATCACTGTATACAGGAGAAGTATATACTTCTCCCTGTATATAGTAATAAGGAGCATGCTGGTTTAACTTGGAGATCTGGTGTATATAATTAGATATGTACAGCTGGTATGAGCTGGTATAACCTGGGTATATACTGTATATGATTGCACACTTTACACATAACTAAAAAAACGCATCAGATACCTGCATGCAGTTTTAAAAAAAGAAAAAAAACACTTGTTTTGTTTGAATCCACATGAGATTTTTTATACTGCATGCAGTTTTTTATGTGATTTTAATTGTGGTTCAAAAATGCGACAAAAAACATGAACATAACTTAAAGGGGTTGTGTCGCGAAATCAAGTGGGGTTATACACTTCTGTATGGCCATATTAATGCACTTTGTAATATACATCGTGCATTAAATATGAGCCATACAGAAGTTATTCACTTACCTGCTCCGTTGCTGGCGTCCCCGTCTCCATGGCTCCGTCTAATTTTGGTGTCTTCTTGCTTTTTTTGACGCGCTTGTGCAGATGGGTCTTCTCCCTTCGGCTTGGCTCGGCAGCATCGGTGTTTTGGCTCCGCCCCTTGTATGCGTCATCGCGTAGCTCCGCCCCATGACGTGTGCCGGTTCCAGCCTCCTGATTGGCTGGAATCAGCACGTGACGGGGGCGGGCTAGAAACAGATGTTTACATCCAGGAATTGAGTCATGTTTAGAAATCTTATACCAAGGGTCTAGATTATGTATGTAAATTGTTTTGCAGGTGTATGCAGCATGGTTTAGTATGGGTACAGATGGAGGGGGGGGGGCCCAGCTGAACTTTTGCACCCGGGCCCCTAAGCCTTTAGTTACGCCCCTGAACTATGCATGGTGTTTTTAATTGTCCTTGTATCTATACCAATATATCAGTAAGTATGGCCACCTTCTGGCATTTCTACACTAAGTTTAGAAGTCATATAACAATGGGTACCTTTCAAATGGCAGCAGTGTAGGTAAGAAAGTTAACATGGCTATCATATTTGCAAGTGCAGGAAAAGCGTGTCCCCAACAAGCACGATGGATGTAAAAACATATAAAAACTGTGAATACAAACAGCACAAAACTTGGTGTTAAAAGCACAAAAAAGTACAATCTTTACTATTATGAAAAACATTTCCGTGAGAGATTCTTTCAGACATTTAAACAAGAGAGAAAATAAAAATATTGGAGTGTCAAGACCCTAAAAAGTTATGGCTTTAATGTCTGACTGTCGGAGGGAATAATATTTTCTCCTTGAGGAGAGTGTACCGCAGGAGTGAGAGCAGTACAAGGGTGTAGTATACAGTTACAGCTGGATGTGGTTAAATTGGGGGCTTGGGCAGAAAAGTGGTAACTGAGTTTTAACACTGATAAATGTAAGGTCATGCTCATGGGCAGGGAAAATAAATGTCACCATTAGCTACTAAATGGAAAACAACTGACCGAAACAGATATGTAAAAGGACTTTGAAATTTTAGTCAATGGTAAACTTAAAGGGGTTGTCCCGCGCCAAAACGGGTTTTTTTTTTTCAATAGCCCCCCCGTTCGGCGCGAGACAAACCCCGATGCAGGGATAAAAAAAAAAAAACAGATAGTACTTACCCGAATCCCCGCGGTCCGGCGTCTTCATACTTACCTTGTGAAGATGGCCGCCGGGATCTTCACCCTCGGTGGACCGCAGGGCTTCTGTGCGGTCCATTGCCGATTCCAGCCTCCTGATTGGCTGGAATCGGGACACGTGACGGGGCGGAGCTACGAGGAGCCGCTCTCCGGCACGAGCGGCCCCATTCAGCAAAGGAGAAGACCGGACTGCGCAAGCGCGTCTAATCGGGCGATTAGACGCTGAAGATTAGACGGCACCATGGAGACGGGGACGCTAGCAACGGAGCAGGTAAGTGAATAACTTCTGTATGGCTCATAATTAATGCACAATGTACATTACAAAGTGCATTAATATGGCCATACAGAAGTGTATACCCCCACTTGCTTTCGCGGGACAACCCCTTTAACTGGAGGAACCAGAGTCAGGCAGCTACTGCCAAGACAAATATGGGGTGCATCACAAGAGGTCTGAAGGCACATGATGAGAACACTGTTCTTCCTCTTTACAGGTCACTGGTCAGGCCACACATGTACACAAATTATGTACAGTTTTGAGCACGGGTACTCAAGTAGTATGTATCAGAACTTGAGCAGGTGCAAAAGCGGACAACTAAAGAGAGTTCTAAACTAAATTTAGTTTAGTAAAAAAATACGTCTGAGGGGTGACCTAATGACTACATATAAATATATCAAGGGTCAATACAGAGATCTGCCCCACAATCTATTTATACCCAGGACTGTGACTGTAACAAAGGGGCACCCTCTACGTCCAGAGGAAAGAAGGTTTCTACACCAACATAGAAGGGGGTTCTTTGCTGTAAGAACAGTGAGACTATGGAACTCGCTGCCTGAGGATGTGATGATGGCGAATTCGATAAAAGAATTCAAGAGGGACCTGGACATCTTTTTTTGAGTGTAATAATATTATATGTTACAGTCACTGATTACTTCAGAGGGGTTGTTGATCCAGAGATTATTCTGTTTGCCAGATTGGAGTCGGGAAGGAATTTTTCTCCCCTAAAATTAGTAAAATTGGCTTCTACCTCATGGAGTTATTTGCCTTCCTCTGGATCAACATTGCAGGAAAACAGACTGCACTGAATGGACATGTGTCTTTTTTCAGCCTTGCACAGTATATTACTATGTAGAAAATATGATATAAGCCATGCAGTGCTCCCATGGAAAAAGCCATGCATATGAGTGATGGATTAATCCTTCACAGCGCCACCTATTGTAAAGGTATCTACTAGAGATGAGCGAACACCAAAATGTTCGGGTGTTCGTTATTCGTAACGAACTTCCCGTGATGCTCGAGGGTTCGTTTCGAACAACGAACCCCATTGAAGTCAATGGGCGACCAGAACATTTTTGTATTTCGCCGATGCTCGCTAAGGTTTTCATGTGTGAAAATCTGGGCAATTCAGGAAAGTGATGGGAATGACACAGTGACGGATAGGGCAGGCGAGGGGCTACATGTTGGGCTGCATCTCAAGTTCCCAGGTCCCACTATTAAGCCACAATACCGGCAAGAGTGGGCCCCCCCCCCTCCCAACAACTTTTACTTCTGAAAAGCCCTCATTAGCATGGCATACCTTTGCTAAGCACCACACTACCTCCAACAAAGCACAATCACTGCCTGCATGACACTCCACTGACACTTCTCCTGGGTTACATGCTGCCCAACCGCCCCCCCTCCCCCCCACAGCGCACACCAAAGTGTCCCTGCGCAGCCTTCAGCTGCCCTCATGCCACACCACGCTCATGTCTATTTAGAATTGCGTCTGCCATGACGAGGGACCGCAGGCACACACTGCAGAGGTTGGCACGGCTAGGCAGCGACCCTCTTTAAAAGTGGCGGAGCGATAGCCCACAATGCTGTACAGAAGCAATGAGAAATAGAATCCTGTGCCACCGCCATCAGGAGCTGCACACGTGGGCATAGCAATGGGGAACCTATGTGCCACACACTATTCATTCTGTCAAGGTGTCTGCATGCCCCAGTCAGACCGGGCTTTTTAATTCATAGACACAGGCAGGTACAACTCCCTATTGTGAAGTCCCTGTCGACCCACAGCATGGGTGGCTCCCTGGAACCCACCGGCGGTACACAGAAATATCCCATTGCATTGCCCAACACAGCTGAGGTAGTAATGTCGTGCTTAATGCAGGTGGGCTTCGGCCCACACTGCATGCCCCAGTCTGACTGGGGTTCTTTATAAGTGTACAGATGTAGTAAAAACTCCGTGTGCACCTACAGCATGGGTGGGTGCCAGGAAGCCACCGGCGGTACATAGAAATATCCCATTGCATTGCCCAACACAGCTGAGGTAGTAATGTTGTGCTTAACCCTTTCCAATCCAATTTGTATATGGTTTTCCTAGGGGGCTTACTCTTTTTCTGCTGTTATACAACGGCGCTATATGCTGGCTAAAGCCAGTACTGCATGAGCTGACACGTAGGATAGGCTCCGACAGCAGAGAGGCTGGCAATATACAGTAAGAGAACCCCGACGGACGTCTACCAACAACGGAGCTGTACAGCCTTAAACCCTAATGTCTTCACAGGTCACACAGTGGACTGGAAAGGGTTAATGCAGGTGGGTTTCGGCCCACACTGCATGCCCCAGTCAGACTGGGGTTCTTTACAAGTGGACACATGTAGGTTAAACTCCCTGTGGACCCACTGCCTGGGTGGGTGCCAGGAAGCCACCGGCGGTACATAGAAATATCCCATTGCATTGCCCAACACAGCTGAGGTAGTAATGTCGTGCGTAATACAGGTGGGCTTCGGCCCACACTGCATGCCCCAGTCAGACGGGTTCTTTAGAAGTGTACAGATGTATTAAAAACTCAGTGTGCACCTACAGCATGGGTGGCTCCCTGGAACCCACCGGCGGTACACAAAAATATCCCATTGCATTGCCCAACACAGCTGAGGTAGTAATGTCGTGCGTAATACAGGTGGGCTTCGGCCCACACTGCATGCCCCAGTCAGACTGGGGTTCTTTACAAGTGGACACATGTAGGTTTAACTCCCTGTGGACCCACTGCCTGGGTGGGTGCCAGGAAGCCACCGGCGGTACATAGAAATATCCCATTGCATTGCCCAACACAGCTGAGGTAACGTCAGCTGTAATGCAGGTGGGCTAAAAATTAATTTGATTACACTGTAGGCGAGGGCCCACAAAAATTGCTGTATCAACAGTACTAATGTACATCCCAAAAATTGGCCATGGCCAGCCAAGAGGGCAGGTGAAACCCATTAATCGCTTTGGTTAATGTGGCTTAAGTGGTAACTAGGCCTGGAGGCAGCCCAGTGTAACGAAAAATTGGTTCAAGTTAAAGTTCCAATGCTTTTAAGCGCATTGAAACTTATAAAAATTGTTCTGAAAAATTATTTGAGTGAGCCTTGTGGCCCTAAGAAAAATTGCCCGTTCAGCGTGATTACGTGAGGTTTCAGGAGGAGGAGCAGGAGGAGGAGGAGGAGGAATATTAGACACAGATTGATGAAGCAGAAATGTCCCCGTTTTGGATGGTGAGAGAGAACGTAGCTTCCATCCGCGGGTGCAGCCTACGTATTGCTTACGTATCGCTGCTGTCCGCTGGTGGAGAACAGAAGTCTGGGGAAATCCAGCCTTTGTTCATCTTGATGAGTGTTAGCCTGTCGGCACTGTCGGTTGACAAGCAGCTACGCTTATCTGTGATGATTCCCCCAGCCGCACTAAACACCCTCTCCGACAACACGCTAGCCGCAGGACAAGCAAGCACCTCAAGGGCATACAGGGCTAGTTCAGGCCACGTGTCCAGCTTCGACACCCAGTAGTTGTAGGGGGCAGAGGCGTCACCAAGGATGGTCGTGCGATCCGCTACGTACTCCCTCACCATCCTTTTGCAGTGCTCCCGCCGACTCAGCCGTGACTGGGGAGCGGTGACACAGTCTTGGTGGGGAGCCATAAAGCTGGCCAGGCCCTTAAAGACTGTTGCACTGCCTGGGATGTACATGCTGCTCGATCTACGCACATCCCCTGCAACATGGCCCTCGGAACTGCGCCTTCTGCCACTAGCGCTGTCGGCTGGGAATTTTACCATCAGCTTGTCCGCAAGGGTCCTGTGGTATAGCAACACTCTCGAACCCCTTTCCTCTTCGGGAATCAGAGTGGGCAGGTTCTCCTTATACCGTGGATCGAGCAGTGTGTACACCCAGTAATCCGTAGTGGCCAGAATGCGTGCAACGCGAGGGTCACGAGAAAGGCATCCTAACATGAAGTCAGCCATGTGTGCCAGGGTACCTGTACGCAACACATGGCTGTCTTCACTAGGAAGATCACTTTCAGGATCCTCCTCCTCCTCCTCCTCCTCCTCCTCCTCAGGCCATACACGCTGAAAGGATGACAGGCAATCAGCCGGTGTACCGTCAGCAGCGGCCCAAGCTGTCTCTTCCCCCTCCTCCTCATCCTCCTCATGCTCCTCCTCCTCCTCCTGTACGCGCTGAGAAATAGACAGGAGGGTGCCCTGACTATCCAGCGGCATACTGTCTTCCCCCGCCCCCGTTTCCGAGCGCAAAGCAGCTGCCTTTATGGTTTGCAGGGAATTTCTCAAGATGCATAGCAGAGGAATGGTGACGCTAATGATTGTAGCATCGCCGCTCACCACCTGGGTAGACTCCTCAAAATTACCAAGGACATGGCAGATGTCTGCCAACCAGGCCCACTCTTCTGAAAGGAATTGAGGAGGCTGACTCCCACTGCGCCGCCCATGTTGGAGTTGGTATTCGACTATAGCTCTCCGTTGTTCATAGAGCCTGGCCAACATGTGGAGCGTAGAGTTCCACCGTGTGGGCACGTCGCACAGCAGTCGGTGCACTGGCAGCTTAAAGTGATGTTGCAGGGTGCGCAGGGTGGCAGCGTCCGTGTGGGACTTGCGGAAATGTGCGCAGAGCCGGCGCGCCTTTACGAGCAGGTCTGACAAGCGTGGGTAGCTTTTCAGAAAGCGCTGAACCACCAAATTAAAGACGTGGGCCAGGCATGGCACGTGCGTGAGGCTGCCGAGCTGCAGAGCCGCCACCAGGTTACGGCCGTTGTCACACACGACCATGCCCGGTTGGAGGCTCAGCGGCGCAAGCCAGCGGTCGGTCTGCTGTGTCAGACCCTGCAGCAGTTCGTGGGCCGTGTGCCTCTTATCGCCTAAGCTGAGTAGTTTCAGCACGGCCTGCTGACGCTTGCCCACCGCTGTGCTGCCACACCGCGCGACACCGACTGCTGGCGACATGCTGCTGCTAACACATCTTGATTGTGAGACAGAGGAGGAGGAGGAGGAGGAGGGTGCTTTAGTGGAGGAAGCATACACCTCCGCAGATACCAGCACCGAGCTGGGGCCCGCAATTCTGGGGGTGGGTAGGACGTGAGCGGTCCCAGGCTCTGACTCTGTCCCAGCCTCCACTAAATTCACCCAATGTGCCGTCAGGGAGATGTAGTGGCCCTGCCCGCCTGTGCTTGTCCACGTGTCCGTAGTTAAGTGGACCGTGGCAGTAACCGCGTTGGTGAGGGCGCGCACAATGTTGCGGGAGACGTGGTCGTGCAGGGCTGGGACGGCACATCGGGAAAAGTAGTGGCGACTGGGAACTGAGTAGCGCGGGGCCGCCGCCTCCATGATACTTTTGAAGGACTCCGTTTCCACAACCCTATACGGCAGCATCTCAAGGCTGATGAATTTTGCGATGCGGACGGTTAACGTTTGAGCGTGCGGGTGCGTGGCGGCGTACTTGCGCTTGCGCTCGAACACTTGCGCAAGCGACGGCTGAACGGTGCGCTGAACTACACTGCTGGATGGGGCCGAGGACAGCGGAGATGAGGGTGTGGGTGCAGGCCATGAGGCGGTAGTGCCTGTGTCCTGAGAGGGGGGTTGCATCTCAGTGGCAGGTTGGGGCACAGGGGGAGAGGCAGGGGTGCAAACCGGAGGCGGTGAACGGCCTTTGTCCCACCTTGCGGGGTGCTTGGCCATCATATGTCTGCGCATGGTGGTGGTGGTGAGGCTGTTGGTGTTGGCTCCCCGGCTGAGCTTTGCGCGACAAAGGTTGCACACCACTGTTCGTCGGTCGTCAGGCGTCTCTGTGAAAAACTGCCAGACCTTAGAGCACCTCGGCCTCCGCAGGGTGGCATGGCGCGAGGGGGCGCTTTGGGAAACACTTGGTGGATTATTCGGTCTGGCCCTGCCTCTACCCCTGGCCCTGGACACCGCACTGCCTCTTGCAACCTGCCCTGCTGATGCCCTTGACTCCCCCTCTGAAGACCTGTCCTCCTGAGTAAGCGTTGCACACCAGGTGGGGTCAGTCACCTCATCGTCCTGCTGCTCTTCCTCCGAATCCTCTGTGCGCTGCTCCCTGGGACTTACTGCCCTTACTACTACCTCACTGCAAGACAACTGTGTCTGATCGTCATCGTCCTCCTGACCCACAGAAAGTTGTTGAGACAGTTGGCGGAAGTCCCCAGCCTCTTCCCCCGGACCCCGGGAACTTTCGAATGGTTGGGCATCAGTGACGATAAACTCCTCTGGTGGGAGAGGAACCGCTGCTGCCCAATCTAAGCAGGGGCCCGAGAACAGTTCCTGGGAGTGCTCCCGCTCCTGAGCAGGTGTTATTGTAGTGGAGTGAGGAGGCTGGGAGGAAGGAGGAGCAGCAGACAGAGGATTCGGATTGGCAGCAGTGGACGGCGCAGAACTGCGGGTAGACGATAGGTTGCTCGAAGCACTTTCTGCCATCCAGGACAGGACCTGCTCACACTGCTCATTTTCTAATAACCGTCTCCCGCGTGGACCCATTAATTGGGCGATGAATGTGGGGACGCCAGAAACGTGCCTCTCTCCTAATCGCGCAGTAGTCGGCTGCGACACACCTGGATCAGGAGCTTGGCCTGTGCCCACACCCTGACTTGGCCCTCCGCGTCCTCGGCCGCGTCCACGTCCTCTAGGCCTACCCCTACCCCTCAGCATGCTGTATTACCAGTGATTTGATTTCACAGGCAGGAAATAAATTGGCGCAAGACTGCAGGCCAAATATAATTTTTGCCCTTTTTGGAAAACGAAAGGCCCCACTGCCTCTAGTGAATGAATTATCTAAGTTTAATAACTGTGCTGTGTCCCTGCTTATGTGTCACAGAACGTGAGGGTAGCAGAGTTATTATAACTCTTGGAGAGCAGGTATTTTTTTCCCAATTAAGGAAAGCAAATGGCGAAGCCAGCAGTAAAGCGTAGCTGGGTGCGTATGATTTAGCAATGTTTTTCACGCAGCTCACACGTCTCCACAGGCGTAAGGACGGACAGAGGCTGGACAAATAGATTTGTTTTCAGTTTTTTCCCACCAACAGGCAGCACTGCGTATATTCAATGAACATGAGAAGTTTAATAACTGTGCTGTGTCCCTGCTTATGTGTCACAGAACGTGAGGGTAGCAGAGTTATTATAACTCTGGCAGAGCAGGTATTTTTTTCCCAATTAAGGAAAGCAAATGGCGAAGCCAGCAGTAAAGCGTAGCTGGCTGCGTATGATTTAGCAATGTTTTTCACGCAGCTCACACGTCTCCACAGGCGTAAGGACGGACAGAGGCTGGACAAATAGATTTGTTTTCAGTTTTTTCCCACCAACAGGCAGCACTGCGTATATTCAATGAACATGAGAAGTTTAATAACTGTGCTGTGTCCCTGCTTATGTGTCACAGAACGTGAGGGTAGCAGAGTTATTATAACTCTGGCAGAGCAGGTATTTTTTTCCCAATTAAGGAAAGCAAATGGCGAAGCCAGCAGTAAAGCGTAGCTGGGTGCGTATGATTTAGCAATGTTTTTCACGCAGCTCACACGTCTCCACAGGCGTAAGGACGGACAGAGGCTGGACAAATAGATTTGTTTTCAGTTTTTTCCCACCAACAGGCAGCACTGCGTATATTCAATGAACATGAGAAGTTTAATAACTGTGCTGTGTCCCTGCTTATGTGTCACAGAACGTGAGGGTAGCAGAGTTATTATAACTCTGGCAGAGCAGGTATTTTTTTCCCAATTAAGGAAAGCAAATGGCGAAGCCAGCAGTAAAGCGTAGCTGGGTGCGTATGATTTAGCAATGTTTTTCACGCAGCTCACACGTCTCCACAGGCGTAAGGACGGACAGAGGCTGGACAAATAGATTTGTTTTCAGTTTTTTCCCACCAACAGGCAGCACTGCGTATATTCAATGAACATGAGAAGTTTAATAACTGTGCTGTGTCCCTGCTTATGTGTCACAGAACGTGAGGGTAGCAGAGTTATTATAACTCTGGCAGAGCAGGTATTTTTTTCCCAATTAAGGAAAGCAAATGGCGAAGCCAGCAGTAAAGCGTAGCTGGGTGCGTATGATTTAGCAATGTTTTTCACGCAGCTCACACGTGTCCACAGGCGTTAGGACGGACAGAGGCTGGACAAATAGATTTGTTTTCAGTTTTTTCCCACCAACAGGCAGCACTGCGTATATTCTATGAATAATAACTGTGTTGTGGCCCTGCCTATACAATTCTTTCCCTGCAGTATCAATGGAGGGTGGAATGCTCTGCAGAGGCGATTTTGAGAAGCCCAAAAAAAATGCAGCACAGCTAACAGCAGCCTGGACAGTACTGCACACGGATAAATATGGCCCTAGAAAGGACCGTTGAGGTTCTTGAAGGCTACACTCACTCCTAACACTCTCCCTGCCTATGCAGCACTTCTGTCCCTAATGCCAGGTGCAACGGTCTGCAGAGGCGATTTTGAGAAGAAAAAAAATGCCACTGCTAACAGCAGCCAACACACAGCTATCAGTGGCCCTAATAAGGACCTTTGGGGGGTCTTGAAGCCTACACTAACTACCAATTCTTTCCCTACAGCAGCTCCGGTATAAACAGCACTGTCCCTCATCTAACTCACACCGCATCTGAGGCGAGCCGCGGGAGGGGCCGACTTTTATATTAGGCGAACACCTGATCTCGCCAGCCACTCACAGCAGGGGGGTGGTATAGGGCTTAAACGTTGCAGGGGGAAGTTGTAATGCCTTCCCTGTCTTTCAATTGGCCAGAAAAGCGCGCTAACGTCTCAGGGAAGGAAGTGAAAGTAACCAGAACACCGCATGGTGTTCGTTACGAATAACGAACATCCCGAACACCCTAATATTCGCACGAATATCAAGCTCGGACGAACGCGTTCGCTCATCTCTAGTATCTACCCTATGAGTCAACATCTGACTTTTTATAGGCATTATAACATGATGAGGGATATAAGCCAAAACAGAATACCCATGTACATACAGTTGTTTTGGGGTTTTTGCCCCTCACCCATGTACAGTAGGATTCTGGTTGGCAATGTGAGAGGCCATCAATGTGGGTCCGTAGGAATAATGTTTCTTCTTGTGGAGAGCAGCACAGGAGAAAGCACCACAAGGGTGTAAGGAGTAGAGATGAGCGAGCATACTCGCTAAGGGCAATTGCTCGAGCGAGCATTGCCCTTAGCGAGTACCTACCCGCTCGAGAGAAAAGGTTCGGCTGCCGGCGCGGGTGACAGGTGAGTTGCAGCAGTGAGCAGGGGGAGCGAGGGGGGAGAGAGGGAGAGAGAGATCTCCCCTCTGTTCCTCCCCGCTGTCCCCCGCCGCTCCCTGCCCGCCCCCGGCACCCGAACCTTTTCTCTCGAGCGGGCAGGTACTCGCTAAGGGCAATGTTCGCTCGAGCAATTGCCCTTAGCGAGTATGCTTGCTCATCACTAGTAAGGAGTTTTATAGTGTCTGACTGAAAATTTGATAATTACTAAAAGTGATCTCTATAGAAAAGGAAGTGTCAGCCTATTGTGAAGGCTCAGTTTTCAGAGTGATTCCGAGATTTTTTTTTATATAGATTAGTGACTCAGAAAATTAAAACTAGAACTCTCAAACATTCTTAAGATGTATGTTTAACATACAAACATTTAACGTGGAACATTTTCTGGTTCGCATTTCCTTTTGGGTAGGAATGGAGAATGCTAGTGATAGGCTAATGAGGTGGGTTGGGACTGGTTTAAACACAGTAGTAAGGATGGGGATTAGGTGGGATGGAAATGGTTTAAATGTAGATGAGGTGAGGCATGTTTGAGAGTAGGGCGGAGAGCTAGTTATCAGTAATTTTGGGGAAGCAAGTTATCCCTCAGTGTATTACAGTATTTACCATGACAAGGTAGACTGCGGGGATACTTGGCTACACTAGGCTTGGTGCTTCTGTTTTTCCTTTTACATTAATTTATTAGCAAACTTTGCATTCCCAGAGACAAAGGCATGCTTACATTGATTCATCTAGCTAGCTACATAAAAGTGTTACATACTCTGTCAGCACCTCCGGAGAGAAATAATAGAAGAAACTGTACAAAACCAGTCTGTTTTCTGACCTTCATGCTGCGCTCAGCAGACATTTATTGGTAAGAATGTGCTAATTCAACAGACAGAACAGTTCCTCGGAAAGGGGTCATTCTAAGTGACAGAAGCTCTATTCTAATGCAGCTGCTATTCTCTATGACATGATAGGAATTTTATAAGATGACAGCTAAGGAAGATACAGGCTGACTCATCCTTAATAATGGAAGGTGGATTGCTCCATGCTGACACTAATGACACAACCTTTTTACTGAAAAAGTCATGAAAATAGAAGAGCGCTATTGCATGTCTAAGGTAGCGATCTCAAATTGGATATGACAGCAAAACTAAAACACATACTAATTCCCCTTTTTGTTAAAGTAGATGTGACTTCTGGCAGATCTCTGCTGCCAAACAGAAACTATTATTTTCATTGCACTCATCAAAAATGACATAGCCAAGTTGGTCATGAATTGCTATTAACAAACCTTTAAATATAATGGATGCCCACATCATTTAAAACACATCATTGCTGCAAATAGACTTCAGGGATAAAAAGGTCACTAATAGTGTCAACGTTTAAGAGTTTCAGAGAGACCATGTGATGGTCAAGTTGTGGGAATAGATGAGATGAGTATTTGTATCCTTTGCGAATATTAATTACAGTATTTCATTGAAGTTGACAATATCGGAACTTATTAATGTTCAGGGTGGTCGTAGATGTATGAGAGCGTTTCTGTGATTAGAATTCTAATGCAGAACAAGAAACATGCAGCTAGAGGAAAAGTGAGTCACCTGCCAATGTAACATTGAGAATTTAGTGATCCAATGTTTGTGTTCTCTTGTCCACTGGAGTCTTGCCCCTCTGTTTCTCTTATGCCGTTATGGCACTCAAACTGATCATTTGTTGTTACGGCCAACCATGCTAAGAAATTATGAACTGGGCATTCGGACACTTTAGTTGAAGCACCAACATTGTGTTGGTTTCAACTTGCTTGACCGCCTGTTCGTCAGAATGGTTCTCGACATCCTTCTCTGACTCCTTTTGAATACTTGCCCCAAGTAGTCTAGCACTTATGCCTCTTTCAAAGTTGTTCAGATTTCTCGATTTTCACATTTTAATGTCCATTCACATTAAATCAGTTCCACAGATAACTTGCTTACTTGATTTTATGCTGCAATCTGTAGGCATGTGTCTAATTTTCATCTAAGGAGGCTTTAATCATGAAAGGGAAATTGCCTCCGAAAAAGTAGTCATTAAGTGTACAGTGATATTACAAACTGTGTTGCCATAGAAAAGAAGAACCATTGCACTCCATAGAACCTACAGGCTTAGGGCTCTTTCCTACGAGCGTATATTGGCCGACCGTTTTCATGGCCGGGCGATATATGCTGTGATCTGATGCATTGGATTCCAATGCATCAGATCACATGGCCGTATTTCTGCCAAGGGCGTTTTTACATCAGGCCCAAAAGATAGTCCTGGAACTTTTGGGCCCGAATACGTCGGCTGCTGCATGGGCTCCTAACGTTAGATTTGTGCACCCGTTCACAAGCTTCTATGCCCCAGATGATTGCGCAAATCGGCCTGCCATGAAAATGACGGCTGATATACGCTTGCAGGAAAGAGCCCTTAGGATTAGTGCTGAGTAAACTGAAACCATAGAAGCCAGTTTCTGCACAAACTCAACTGTGGTGGGTTCGTTTTGGCCATGCCCACTAAAATGGCATCTGCCACATGGCAAAAAGGAGAGGGAGGAATGATCACATAACCACATGGTAGCCCATAATACCTTGCAAACAGATTTTTTTCAGCCAATCAGGTGGCAGTATGGGGGTGAGGTAATGGACACTATTAAATGCTATGCACAATATCTTCCACAGCCATTTTTTCCAGGGATAGAAGGTGCAAGGAGGTATCTGTGATTCTGAGGGAAGGACAGATTGCACAGTATACAGTAATTGCAGTTAAAAGCACTGCAGAGAGTGCTATGCATGCATTACACACACAATCTATTTAATTAAAATTGAAAGTGCGCGTCTTTCTTTCAAGTTTTTTCTTCCAAATGTAGTGTACAGTAATTGTAGCACTGCACAGAGAACTGTATCCATTCTACACACAATCTATTTCATTGCAATTTAAAGTGTACAAGTGTTTCTTTTTTCAAAAGAAAGTCTTGAATTCTTTCAAAAGTAGTGCACAGTAATTGCAATTGGCTGCACAGAGTTTTGCATTTGTTTTTAAAAAAACAGAAATAAAACTTGTAAAAGAAAGAGTGGAAAAGAAAGGGTTAGAGGAAAAAACACCCATGCCACGTCCTTTACCAGTAAGGATGTTGGAACCATTACTAGCACTGCTGGCACCAACCATGTGCCAAGGCCTAGTACTAGCGGCATTAGCCATGTGCCCAGGTCCAGTACAAGTCGCAGCAGCCATGTGCCTGGTAGCAGTCACAGCTTCAGTAAGCCAGGATTGTCCATCTCATCCAGTGGGCACGTTATTTTGGAGGACATTACAGCCCTTGTGGACTGGTTGGCTTGTTCTAGATCATCTTAGGAAAAAGACTCTAACATTACTTTAAGCCAGGATTCACTCCTCTACCTCTATAGTTACTTGGCACACTGATAGAAGCATTAGCCTTTCCCTTCCGACATCTCTGTCTTCACTGCCCCATCCAAATGTAGGTACTGCCACTCTACATATTTTCAGCAGGATAATACACTGTGCCATTGAGCTCAAGTTGTCGAGAATTGGTTAGAGAAGCATTCTGGACCGTGGACCTTTTATTTATGGAACGTAGTGGAGAAATGCATTTGCACATGAGATTCTGAACCTACAAATACCACAGAGCTGTGGGTGGATATTCAGACAACATGGCTCAACATCCTTCCAGATGTCTTTCACCTACTTGTGGAATCGATGCCACGACAATTTGCTCCACTTCACTGAGCTATGATATCAGTTCCTGTTCCATGACTTGGCATGTTAGAGTATAGGACAAATTTTACTTTAATTGTGACAGCTTGGTGCAGAAAGTTATCTTATTTTAACCTATTAAAAACTATTGTTTTCTTATCTTAACACAACAAAACCCAATGTAAAGTAATTAAAAGCGTAAACAAACCACCATTATAGCATGGCACACGGTGATATCATATTGCATTGAAGGTCTTTTTAGACAATCTGATTCTCATTTGAACAAGTGAGTGATGTCACCACTAACTCATTTATACTCATACCAGAGCCAGAGCCCAGACCTGAATCCCATTAAAAATCTATGGGTTGGCTTGAAAAGGGCAGTAAACACAAGATGTCCTCGAAATCTGCCTGATCTGGAAGATAGAGTGGGCAAAGATTGCAGAGTTAAAATGTACCATGCTGATACAACTACCAAAAAAGTCTTAAAGTCAAAAGTTACATCAACAAAGTGTTAATTTTAGGGTGCACATATTTATGCATAATATAATAATAATAATATTATTATTTCAGCTTTTTTCTATCCTAAAAGATTCAAGTTAGTTTTTCAGAGGAATTGTACAGATAATTATTGATTGGGGATATAAATCTGAAACGATTCATCTTTGTCAGATTTTTTAACATGACAGAACCATAGCACTTTAACAGAAGTGTGTAGAGGCCTGTGCTATACACGGTGAGGTGCTGTGATGCCTAGAGGAATTGAGCCCCATGTTCCATGTGCATATAATTTTGATGTTCATTCCCCATTATGTTATGTAAGAGAAGTGAGTGCACAGCAATTCCACCATATGTACTGATTATTACAATTGTTCTATATAGTTCTGATGATCAGTATACATTCATGAATTCATGTGCATGTGTTTTCTTTATATAAAAAAATGTCCTGACATTGTTTTAGTTCACACTTGCACCATTATTTCCATTGTTTGGTGCTGTAATAGCAGGTTGACAAAAAGAATAGCTGAAATGCTGGTTTCAGCACCTGACCGGCAGGAATAGTGCTTGACAGACCTCATTGAGCATTATGGGGTCAGTGGGGTATACGTTATACCATCAAGCATCTTCCCAGACAAAGTAGCACAGCATGCTGTCCTATTTTGTCCAGGATATTGTGCCAGATCTCTTTGGTTTGAAAAAAAAAAACTATTTCAGACAAAATCGCCCAGGCCCATGTATACATTATACTAGCACTATTTACATAAGTGGTAAACCATACAATTTCAATGCACAATAGAGCAAGTGTGTTAGGCTAGGTTCAAATCTGTGTTCTCCCTTCCAGTTTCCTGTTCCATCCTGGAAGCAGAAGATCACCCTATGACAGACACCATGACTGACTAAGAATGGGGCCATCTTGGGTCCTATAATGATGTCCATTAATTTATGCTAGTTTTCCTATCAAATATGATGGAATCTGATATATATATATATATATATATATATATATATATATATATATATATATATATATACACACACATTAGTGGAATTTTCTTTTAAATTGAGAGTGGTACATTGCAATATGTGGTATGGTAAAACCACATTTCAATAAATGAACGCCATTCAACCCATGAACTAAACTAACAGCAAATGGCGATATACAGTAATACAGTTAGAAATCTCAAATGAGTGATTTAACTATCTATAAATCTGTCTATCTTCAATGGATGTGATCGTCATAAAATAGGTAAAGTTGGAAAACTTTAAGCTAGTTTGTAGTTTCCGTTGACAACAAATGGTGGTAGTTTTAAGACTGTGTAAAAAATCTGAGCACTAAAAACGTTCTAATAGAAAATAGAATCTTTTAACTTGAGGAAGCAATTCTCAATTATCTAAATGCTAAAAATATGACATTTATTAATGGCAATATAAAAAAACACATTTTTTCAACCAGATGGCCTTCACCCACATGAACTCATTATTGGAAGGAATATGATTTATAATGCTAATATGCTTTTTTTCTCTTACAGTTTACTGCCAAACGCTGGAGTAAAGCAGGTGTGGTGTCATTATTCAGAAAGAAACAAGCTGACAGTCAGAAAATGATACTCTAGTACGTTTGTGATCAATAAGTGGTAAGGGTTATTAAGACAAATTATTCATGAAAGTCTATTTGACAACAATATTAATTACTAGAGTAAATCTAACTTTCCCATTCATTCATCATGTAAACTAATAAAACAAAGCGCTGACACTGTTAGCCAATAGAAACATGCTCATGAAGGCTGTACATTTAGTTATTTTTTCTGATTATATTTAGTATAAGCACTATATCAGGGAAACCATGGCAGTCTTACGGTATGTCTACATGGGCAGAATTCTGTAGCTGATCAACATCACAAATTCCACATCAAAATCTGCACCAAATGCTGTGGATTGTAATGCAGGTTGTAGTGCAGAATTCACTCCCTCATTTGTAGAGTCTGCACTGCAAATCCACTGAAGCTATTTGACATGTTGTGTATTGAAATTACAGATTTGGGGCAGATTTTCTCCGCAGTATGAGAAGACATTTTGAAAATCTCATTCATATTGCCACTAGTGTAAATGCTGCGGATGTTTTTTGTGTGGACATCATTAGCAAATCCGCCTTCTGTGAACAAAAATCTGCTCCCCCTATAGCTATTCCTCACTATGCATGCCCTTTAAGATTCAAAAAAGGAAAAGGTACAACATGATAAGCCAGTGTGTGAAATGTCACACACTGCGCCATGCTCCGAATCTGCCCATTATGTGGCATGCTCAAGTTGTTTGTATTGTCCTTTTATTGGCCTCAATGTTTCTGAAAAAATTCCCTGAGATTTCCAGTTTGATAACCTCATACAATCTCTACAGTACCAGCGAGAGATGTTCTCCTTTGCTTGTCATAGATGACCACTAAAGAGTCACTCATAATTGTGTTTTGTTTTTTCTTATGAACACACAACCCACCACTGCCTCCATTGTGTCTTAACAGAAGTTAACTTGGAAAACCCCCATACCCCACCATCACAATTGCCCCAAAGGTGGGCCTTTTCCTGAGGTCTTCGACACTTTCTTTAGCGAGTTGCTGAACAGCTCCTCTCTGCTCTGATGACAGCTGCATCGATCTGTAGGCTGGACACAATAACTTAATAGAATGCCTGTAGGACTATAACATGCTGCAATACCGAAGTATTGCAGGACGTTAATGATTGCTAGTTTAAATTCCTAAAAATGGAAAAAATACACCCCATTTTTAACATAAAAGAACAGAAAGAGAAATTTGGTTTTAATACATCTGTAAAACTGCAATCTATTAAAATGACACATTATGTACCGCATGGTGAATGCCATCAGATAAAAAAATGAACTTTTTTGATTACCCTGTCTCCAAGAAAATATTTCATAAAAGCAATCAAAACATTGTATGCACCCCAAAATGGCAGCGGTAAAAACAACAGGTTGTCTTGCAAAAAGCAAGCTACCACTCAACCCCATCAATGGAAAACTAAGCAAATTAATGGTGTTTTTTCATTTATTTTTTAAGATGTTTTATTTCTTAAAGGTAGTACAACTAAGGCCTTAGTCAGACAGGCGTTTTTTCGCGCGATTTGCGGATCGCATGACAGATGCGCATCCGCAAATCCCGTGACCGGTGCCCGAAAATCGCCCGAAAATCTGCTCCTAGCCGCGTTTCATTAGAAACGGGCCGGAGCTGTCCGGCGCATTGCATTCAATGGAGCCGGCAATACAGCGGCTCCATTGAAAGCAATGCGCTGCGGGCGAGTGTGGGATGAATTGTTGGGAAGGGCTTAAATATATAAGCCCTTCCCTGCAATTCATCCAGAAAAGTGTTAAAATAAAAAAAATATACATACTCACCTGCTCCCGGCAGTCGGAATTCCCAGCGCTGAGCCAATCAGGGGGCAGGTCTGACTCACACCCCCTTCACACCCACTGCAGGCCGGCCATGCGGAACTCCGGCTGCCGGGAGCAGGTGAGTATGTATATTTTTTTTATTTTAACACTTTTCTGGATGAATTGCAGGGAAGGGCTTATATATTTAAGCCCTTCCCGACAATTCATCCCGCGCACGCCGGCAGCCCATTGCTTTCAATGGAGCCGCTGTATTGCCGGCTCCATTGAATTCAATGGGCAAACATCGTTCTTCCCTGCCACAGCTGTTACAGCTGTGGCAGAGAAGAATGATTTGTCTTCTATATGTTCCCAATTGGGTCGGCGCTGCTGCCGCCGGCCCCATGGCGCATATAGAGAAAAGAACAGGAATCGCAGATCGCAGATAGGTGCGATCTGCGATTTCTGTTCTATAATTTATCGGACGAGCGCATAAAAAGCGCTCATGTGTCCGATACCATTGCAAAGCAATGGTTTTAAAAAAATCGCCGGACGCATGCGCATGCGCAAATCGCGCAAAAAAAACGCCCGTCTGACTAAGGCCTAAAAAAAATGACATAAATATGTGATACCATAATTGTAGTGATCCACAGCTCAAAGTCAGCATGTCATTTTTGTTAGAGCGTGAACACCAAAAAAAACCAAGTTGCCACCAAAATGGCAGAATTGCATTTTATCCATATCACCTCACTTAAAAAAAGTTTAAAATGTTTAACAATACATGATATAGTACCGTTTAAAAATAGTCTTAGTCCCTCATGGCTCAGGAGTGAAGGGGTTAAAAATATTTACGATTTTAGCTTTATTACATGACACGTAGTTCTCCCCTATGTGTTTTTATCAGTCTACCTTCCTCGTGCTGTTTCACTTCTGACCTATATCACATCGTAGACGCGTCCAATCACGCGCATTAAATAGGCAATGAGATCTGAAGTACAGACTAGTAGACTCTGGGGAGTATGGAGAACACAGGTTAACACATTCACGGTACAGAGGTCAGATAGACTGAGTCCTAATGCAGAGTGATAGAAAAATGGATCAAACAGTTGGTTTTGTAAAGACAAAGCAAATCATGACTGAACTCTCTCACATTAATAGGCACAAAGCACAACCTTCATCTTCAATACATTTTCTACGCAGAAGACGTTGGTACAATTGGGAAACATTCCCTCAGTAGCAATCTTTTTTAATCTAGCAAATGTGCTAAGGGGGAATGACATCCTTTCTGTAGCTATGTGGAAGAACAAATATAACTAGTATTTGAACATTTACTGAAATGGGCAACAATATTTCATTTCTATGTGTCAAAAATAATATATTGCTATGTTATAATACAGGTATAAAGTAATGTAAATACTGTAGATGGAATTAATACATCACTCTTGTCAAGTTATAATAATTATAGTACAAAGCCAGGATCACACCGATGGGTCGTACTCCGCATGAGGGAGGCCCGCAACAGATTCCGGGTGTGAACCCGGCCGATGACCCAAGTACCTCTTCTGCGGATAACTGCAGAGGCTCACAGGTGGCCATTTGCATTACAGGTAATTTGTTCGGATTTCCCGTGCCGTCGCTTAGTGTCGGTGCGGGTATCCTCAACCCACACACAATGTTAATTGCATATGGTCTGTGGGTTCAACACTTCTGTTGACTTCAATGAAGGCCGTCCGCGCGGAGTCCAAAATAAAATAGAGCATGCTGAGATTTTTCTCCCACTGCAGAATATGTCATTCATATCCGCAAGTGTGAAGAAAAAATCGAAAATACATGCCTTTCAATGCCCGCCTTTTACCACGGATCGTCCATGCAGACAGCGAGCGCGGAATCTGCAATTTAAATCCGGTCACGTGAGACCAGCCTTACATCTTTGAAATATACATGTAGCTTCACTTTAGTGTATAGGTTATAATAAAGTATGTGGAATTATTTAAAGAGAAATTCCGTCATATACGGTCGTTGTATGGTTAATGCATGCGAGAAGTGCTGTATAATAGATCTAACCCTTCTGAAGTAGAAATTCAAAATAAAAGCAGAGTTATAAAATTTCTCCGGTTATAAGCTGGTATTAAACTGTGAGTCTATAAGCAGTATGCTGTCTTCTATGTATAGCAGCCTGTGGCAAAACAGAAATAGCGCAAGTTGGGTGTTGGGCTAACTAAGAAATCTTGGAAAAATCTTGATCCCTATAGGCTACCCTACTCTATTATCAAATCACTTCTAGTGAAAAGCGGAATTATCATAATTGCCACTTCTATATATTTGGAAATTGCTGTATATTCATTCTCCTAATTTACAAGTGACGCTGAATATAGAATAACTTGTCCTTTGGGGTAAACTAGCATGACTGGCATATTAAGGTTTCTTCATCTTCTGCACATCACTGTTTCAAAATGTAGATTTGTTATAGAGCTAATATAGTCAAAGCTGCTACCGGTAGAAATAGTATACAGCCAAACATATGGTCAGAATTTTCATACCAACATAAGAGGGAGTACTAATAGCCAACATATTCTACTAGTATAAAATGTTAGTGTTACATACTGTATATGATATAACCCATAAAGTGTGCATTAGGTTTATGTTGAAGACTAGAGATGAGCGAGCACCAAAATGCTCGGGTGCTCGTTATTCGGGACGAACTTTTCGCGATGCTCGAGGGTTCGTTTCGAGTAACGAACCCCATTGAAGTCAATGGGCGACCCGAGCATTTTTGTATTTCGCCGATGCTCGCTAAAGTTTCCTTGTGTGAAAATCTGGGCAATTCAAGAAAGTGATGGGAACGACACAGCAACGGATAGGGCAGGCGAGGGGCTACATGTTGGGCTGCATCTCAAGTTCACAGGTCCCACTATTAAGCCACAATAGCGGCAAGAGTGGGCCCCCCCCCCCTCCCAAAAACTTTTACTTCTGAAAAGCCCTCATTAGCATGGCATACCTTAGCTAAGCACCACACTACCTCCAACAAAGCACAATCACTGCCTGCATGACACTCCACTGCCACTTCTCCTGGGTTACATGCTGCCCAACCCCCCCTCCCCCCCACAGCGCACACCAAAGTGTCCCTGCGCAGCCTTCAGCTGCCCTCATGCCACACCACCCTCATGTCTATTTAGAAGTGCGTCTGCCATGACGAGGAACCGCAGGCACACACTGCAGAGGGTTGGCACGGCTAGGCAGCGACACTCTTTAAAAGGGGCGGGGCGATAGCTCACAATGCTGTACAGAAGCAATGAGAAATGAAATCCTGTGCCACCGCCATCAGGAGCTGCACACGTGGGCATAGCAATGGGGAACCTATGTGCCACACACTATTCATTCTGTCAAGGTGTCTGCATGCCCCAGTCAGACCGCGGTTTTTAATTCATAGACACAGGCAGGTACAACTCCCTATTGTGAAGTCCCTGTGGACCCACAGCATGGGTGGCTCCCTGGAACCCACCGGCGGTACATAAAAATATCCCATTGCATTGCCCAACACAGCTGAGGTAGTAATGTCGTGCTTAATGCAGGTGGGCTTCGGCCCACACTGCATGCCCCAGTCAGACTGGGGTTCTTTACAAGTGGACAGATGTAGGTTAAACTCCGTGTGCACCTACAGCATGGGTGGCTCCCTGGAACCCACCGGCGGTACATAGAAATATCCCATTGCATTGCCCAACACAGCTGAGGTAGTAATGTCGTGCTTAATACAGGTGGG
Organism: Eleutherodactylus coqui; assembly: GCF_035609145.1. NCBI lineage: Eukaryota > Metazoa > Chordata > Amphibia > Anura > Eleutherodactylidae > Eleutherodactylus > Eleutherodactylus coqui. Next base: position 234,393,701 of record NC_089837.1, on the reverse strand, counting down.
CTTCGGCCCACACTGCATGCCCCAGTCAGACTGGGGTTCTTTACAAGTGGACAGATGTAGGTTAAACTCCGTGTGCACCTACAGCATGGGTGGCTCCCTGGAACCCACCGGCGATACACAAAAATATCCCATTGCATTGCCCAACACAGCGGATGTAACGTCAGCTGTAATGCAGGTGGGCTAAAAATTCATTTGATTACACTGTAGGCGAGGGCCCACAAAAATTGCTGTATCAACAGTACTAATGTACATCCAAAAAATTGGCCATGCCCAACCAAGATGGCAGGTGAAACCCATTAATCGCTTTGGTTAATGTGGCTTAAGTGGTAACTAGGCCTGGAGGCAGCCCAGTTTAACGAAAAATTGGTTCAAGTTAAAGCTTCAACGCTTTTAAGAGCATTGAAACATATAAAAATTGTTTAGAAAAATTATGAGTGAGCCTTGTGGCCCTAAGAAAAATTGCCCGTTCAGCGTGATTACGTGAGGTTTCAGGAGGAGGAGCAGGAGGAGGAGGAGGAATATTAGACACAGATTGATGAAGCAGAAATGTCCCCGTTTTGGATGGTGAGAGAGAACGTAGCTTCCATCCGCGGGTGCAGCCTACGTATTGCTTACGTATCGCTGCTGTCCGCTGGTGGAGAAGAGAAGTCTGGGGAAATCCAGGCTTTGTTCATCTTGATGAGTGTAAGCCTGTCGGCACTGTCGTTTGACAGGTGGGTACGCTTATCCGTGATGATTCCCCCAGCCACACTAACACACTCTCTGACAAGACGCTAGCCGCAGGACAAGCAAGCACCTCCAGGGCATACAGCGCGAGTTCAGGCCACGTATCCAGCTTCGACACCCAGTAGTTGTAGGGGGCAGAGGCGTCACGGAGGACGGTCGTGCGATCGGCTACGTACTCCCTCACCATCCTTTAACAGTGCTCCCGCCGACTCAGCCGTGACTGGGGAGCGGTGACACAGTCTTGCTGGGGAGCCATAAAGCTGGCAAAGGCCTTGGAGAATGTTCCCCTTCCTGCGCTGTACATGCTGCCTGATCTCAGCGCCTCCCCTGCTACCTGGCCCTCGGAACTGCGCCTTCTGCCACTAGCGCTGTCGGATGGGAAGTTTACCATCAGTTTGTCCACCAGCGCCCTGTGGTATAGCAACACTCTCGAACCCCTTTCCTCTTCGGGAATGAGAGTGGGAAGGTTCTCCTTATAGCGTGGGTCGAGCAGTGTGTACACCCAGTAATCCGTAGTGGCCAGAATGCGTGTAACGCGAGGGTCACGAGAAAGGCATCCTAACATGAAGTCAGCCATGTGTGCCAGGGTACCTGTACGCAACACATGGCTGTCTTCACCAGGAAGATCACTTTCAGGATCCTCCTCCTCCTCCTCTTCCTCCTCCTCAGGCCATACACGCTGAAAGGATGACAGCCCAGCAGCATGTGTACCCTCACCAGTGGGCCAAGCTGTCTCTTCCCCCTCCTCCTCATCCTCCTCATGCTCCTCCTCCTCCTCCTCAACGCTCTGAGATATAGACAGGCGGGTGCTCTGACTATCCAGCGACATACTGTCTTCCCCCGGCTCTGTTTCCGAGCGCAAAGCGTCTGCCTTTATGCTTTGCAGGGAACTTCTCAAGATGCATAGCAGAGGAATAGTGACGCTAATGATTGCAGCATCGCCGCTCACCACCTGGGTAGACTCCTCAAATTTTCCAAGGACCTGGCAGATGGCTGCCAACCAGGGCCACTCTTCTGTAAATAATTGAGGAGGCTGACTCCCACTGCGCCGCGCAAGTTGGAGTTGGTATTCCACTATAGCTCTACGCTGCTCATAGAGTCTGGCCAACATGTGGAGCGTAGAATTCCACTGTGTGGGCACGTCGCACAGCAGTCGGTGCACTGGCAGATTAAACCTATGTTGCAGTGTCCGCAGGGTGGCAGTGTGCGTGTGGGATTTGCGGAAATGTGCGCAGAGCTGGCGCACCTTTCCGAGCAGGTATGACAAGTGGGGGTAGCTTTTCAGAAAGCGCTGAACCACCAAATTAAACACATGGGCCAGGCATGGCACGTGCGTGAGGCTGCCGAGCTGCAGAGCCGCCACCAGCTTACGGCCGTTGTCACACACGACCATGCCCGGTTGGAGGCTCAGCGGCGCAAGCCAGTGGTCGGTCTGCTCTGTCAGACCCTGTAGCAGTTCGTGGGCCGTGTGCCTCTTCTCTCCTAAGCTGAGTAGTTTCAGCACGGCCTGCTGACGCTTGTCCACCGCTGTGCTGCCACGCCGCGTGACACCGACTGCTGGCGACGTGCTGCTGACACATCTTGATTGCGAGACAGAGGTTGCGTTGGAGGAGGAGGAGGAGGAAGGTGCTTTAGTGGAGGAAGCATACACCGCCGCAGATACCACCACCGAGCTGTGGCCCGCAATTCTGGGGGTGGGTAGGACGTGAGCGGTCCCAGGCTCTGACTCTGTCCCAGCCTCCACTAAATTCACCCAATGTGCCGTCAGGGAGATATAGTGGCCCTGCCCGCCTGTGCTTGTCCACGTGTCCGTTGTTAAGTGGACCTTGGCAGTAACCGCGTTGGTGAGGGCGCGTACAATGTTGCGGGAGACGTGGTCGTGCAGGGCTGGGACGGCACATCGGGAAAATTAGTGGCGACTGGGAACCGAGTAGCGCGGGGCAGCCGCCGCCATCATGCTTTTGAAAGCCTCAGTTTCCACAAGCCTATACGGCAGCATCTCTAGGCTGATCAATTTTGCAATGTGCACGTTTAACGCTTGAGCGTGCGGGTGCGTGGCGTCGTAGTTGCGCTTGCGCTCAAACTGTGGCACTAGCGACGTCTGGACGCTGCGCTGAGAGACATTGCTGGATGGGGCCGAGGACAGCGGAGGTGAGGGTGTGGGTGCAGGCGAGGAGACGGTAGTGCCTGTGTCCTCAGAGGGGGGTTGGATCTCAGTGGCAGGTTGGGGCACAGGGGGAGAGGCAGTGGTGCAAACCGGAGGCGGTGAACGGGCATCGTCCCACCTTGTGGGGTGCTTGGCCATCATATGCCTGCGCATGCTGTTGGTGGTGCCTCCCCAGCTGATCTTGGCGCGACAAAGGTTGCACACACCGTCGGTCGTCAGGCGTCTCTGTGAAAAACTGCCACACCGTAGAGCACCTTGACCTCTGCAGGGTGGCATGGCGCAAGGGGGTGCTTTGGGAAACAGTTGGTGGATTATTCGGTCTGGCCCTGCCTCTACCCCTGGCCACCGCACTGGCTCGGCCTGTGCCCACACCCTCACTTGGCCCTCCGCGTCCCCGGCCGCGTCCACATCCTCTAGGCCTACCCCTACCCCTCAGCATGCTGTATTACCAGTGATTTGATTTCCCAGGCAGGAAAGAAATTGGCGCAAGGCTGCACTCAACCGTAGCTGGTTGCGTCAGATTTTTGTACGTTGTCCACGCAGCACACACGTACACGGAGACCTTAGGACTGACACAGGCTGGCCAAATATAATTTCTTTTCCTTTATTGCAAAGGGAAGGACCCACTGCGTATATTCAATGAACAATAACTTTTAGAACTGTAGTGTGGCCCTGAAAAAGTGACACACAACCATAGTGTAGCAGAGTTATTAACTCTAGCAGAGCAGGTATTTGCCAATCAGGAAAGACAAAGGCGCAAGCCTGCAGTAAACCGTAGCTGGTTGCGTCTGATTTTTGTACGTTGTCCACGCAGCACACACGTACACGGAGACCTTAGGACTGACACAGGCTGGCCAAATATAATTTCTTTTCCTTTTTTGCAAAGGGAAGCACCCACTGCGTATATTCAATGAACAAGAAGTTTAATATCTGTGGTGTGCCCCTCAAAAAGTGTCACACAACTATAGTGTAGCAGAGTTATTAACTCTAGCAGAGCAGGTATTTGCCAGTCAGGAAAGACAATGGCGCAAGCCTGCAGTAAACCGTAGCTGGTTGCGTCTGATTTTTGTACGTTGTCCACGCAGCACACACGTACACGGAGACCTTAGGACTGACACAGGCAGGCCAAATATAATTTTTTGTCCTTTTTAGCAAAGGGAAGACCCCACTGCGTATATTCAATGAACAAGAAGTTTAATATCTGTGGTGTGGCCCTGAAAAAGTGACACACAACTTTAGTGTAGCAGAGTTATTAACTCTAGCAGAGCAGGTATTTGCCAGTCAGGAAACACAAAGGCGCAAGCCTGCAGTAAACCGTAGCTGGTTGCGTCTGATTTTTGTACGTTGTCCACGCAGCACACACGTACACGGAGACCTTAGGACTGACACAGGCAGGCCAAATATAATTTCTTTTCCATTATTGCAAAGGGAAGCACCCACTGCGTATATTCAATGAACAATAACTTTTAGAACTGTAGTGTGGCCCTGAAAAAGTGACACACAACTTTAGTGTAGCAGAGTTATTAACTCTAGCAGAGCAGGTATTTGCCAGTCAGGAAAGACAATGGCGCAAGCCTCCAGTAAACCGTAGCTGGTTGCGTCTGATTTTTGTACGTTGTCCACGCAGCACACACGTACACGGAGACCTTAGGACTGACACAGGCAGGCCAAATATAATTTCTTTTCCTTTTTTGCAAAGGGAAGCACCCACTGCGTATATTCAATGAACAACAAGTTTAATATCTGTGGTGTGGCCCTCAAAAAGTGTCACACAACTATAGTATAGCAGAGTTATTAACTCTAGCTGAGCAGGTATTTGCCAGTCAGGAAAGACAATGGCGCAAGCCTGCAGTAAACCGTAGCTGGTTGCGTCTGATTTTTGTACGTTGTCCACGCAGCACACACGTACACGGAGACCTTAGGACTGACACAGGCTGGTCAAATATAATTTTTTGTCCTTTTTAGCAAAGGGAAGGACCCACTGCGTATATTCAATGAACAATAACTGTGTTGTGGCTCTGCCTACACAATTCTGTCCCTGTAGTATCAATGGAGGGTGCAATGCTCTGCACAGACGATTTTTAGAAAAAAAAAAATATGCAACACTGCTAACAGCAGCCAGCACAGTACTGCACACGCTTAAATTTGGCCCTAGAAAGGACCGTTGAGGTTCTTGAAGGCTACACTCACTCCTAACACTCTCCCTGCCTATACACCACTTCTGTCCCTAATACCGGGTGCAATGCTCTGCACTGCCGATTTTGAGAAAAAAAAACAAAAAAAACACTGCTAGCAGCAGCCTGCACACAGGTAGATGTGGCCCTGAGAAGGACCGTTGGGGTTCTTGAAGCCTACACTGACTCCTAACGCTCTCCCTACAGCAGCACCAGCACGATAGTACTTTCCCTCAGCTAACTCACAAGGCATGTGTGGCGAGCCGCGGGAGGGGCCGACTTTTATACTCGGGTGACATCAGATCTCCCCAGCCACTCACAGCAGGGGGGTGGTATAGGGCTTGAACGTCACAGGGGGAAGTTGTAATGCCTTCCCTGTCTTTCAATTGGCCAGAAAAGCGCGCTAACGTCTCAGAGAGGAAACTGAAAGTAACCAGAACACCGCGTGGTGCTCGTTAAGAGTAACGAGCATCCCGAACACCCTAATATTCGCACGAATATCAAGCTCGGATGAGTACGTTCGCTCATCTCTATTGAAGACAATACGTGGTACAGGGGGCGTGGCCTAACTGAGCACCAAGATGGAAGCTTGATCTTGGAGCTCCGAGAATCTTCACCTCCTAAAGCAACCAAAAGCTACTCCGGAGACACCCTACTCACCCTATTAAGTTCCCCGGACCCCAAACTAGGGCTGACTGTAGCCGGATCGAAGGGCTCGCCACGGGTGCCGATAGGGGCAGATAGCGAAGGGGAGATCGACATACCAACTCACCGCTTGCTGCTGACGGCCGCCGCATCTGTCATCCCGTTGGTCTCCCTCCTCCCTCGGAAGTTGGTGGGGAGCCTGTCTCTGCGGTTAGTCCCGCGCCACTGCCCGCTGCCGATAAGAAGATCGCAGCCGCTCTCTCTGCTGTGCCTGAGACGGGTGAGGAGCCTGTCTCATTAGTGGATCCCGTGCCGTCGGCCGCTGCCGCTCCGGAGACCATAGCCAGGAGCTCTATAGTGCTGGAGATAGGCGAAGTGCCTGTCACATTCACAAACCCCGCGCCGCCGGCTGCTGACACTTTAAAGATTCTTAGGGTGCTCACTGCTCTCCCGGTGGTGGGCGAAGTCCCTGCCGATCCTGAGAACCCCCTCCGCAGCTCCTCAGTTTACTTACCAGTGCTCTGCTCTGACGGAGCCAGAAGGGAAACCTGCCCCATCGGGGAATCCCCCACCGCTGACCGCCGCCATATTGGAGAGCCAGTTCAACTTCTCTAGCCTGGCAGAGAGTGGGGGTGAGTGCACAATAGCTGTTAACCCCTTGCTGCCCACAAGCCCTAATCCTGAGGTACTGGACTGCCTACTTGCTTAAGATCTGCTTGGAGAGAAGTCCTCTCTTGCATTTAACCATTCCTCACAGCTGTTGGTGCAAAATTGGGAGTCAGCTCAGCTACTTGTTAACCCCTTACTCTTTTGCTTTTCTGCAAAGAAGCTCTCCCACCAATTCATTAAAAAAAAATAAAAAAAAAAATTGGAGAGACGTGATCTGACTGAGGATCAAGACGGTCGCACCGCTCTGAGCTCTAATCCGCTATAAACCTCCGAAGCTACTCTATACAGCTTCAGTGGGTCCCGCTTACCGGCGGACACCTCTCCTGACTCCTGCCTGACTGCCATGACCCGTCGCAAGTCTGCAAAGCCTTCTCCTCAGCGCGTAGCTGACTTCTTCATGGCCCGCAGCAGTAGAAGAGGCCCGGCTCTCGCGCTGACCGATTCAACTGAAGGCCCCTCCAGCGATGTCCGTGGCTCCCCTCGGAGACTAAGATCTGCACCGGACAGCCCAGGAGTCGCTCGGGGAGAGGCCCGTTCCACTTCAGAGATGGGAGAGGTGAGTGATGCCGCAGCATCCACCACATACACCAGCTCACACTCACCTAAAACGGCACCCTACCTTATGTCTGCTTCAGGGGAGGGCACCTCTCCCTCAGCCAGTCCAGACAAAAGAAGACCTAGGCTAGAAACAGCTTTGCAAACACTACTACCCCCATCAGGCAGTGCTGAATTAATCGATATGCTTCCCTCTTCAAATCAGCCTGCGTTGGAAGCATTTATTAAAGAAATGATGGTGGCACTAAGAAACTCTATGCGTGAAGATCTCAACTCTGTCTCATCACGCATTAGCGCCTCGATATCGGAGGTGGAGGAAAGAACCACCCACATTGAACACAACATGGAGGAATTAACCAACTCACACAACACACTCATAAACGCGCATTACTCACTAGAGGAAGACGTGTCCCAGATTAAAATTCAAATGGCGGATTTAGAGGACCGCAATAGACGGAACAACGTCAAATTCAGAGGTATCTCTGAAAAAATTAGCCCGGCTGAGCTGAAAGAATTTCTAACACAACTAATGAAAAAAATGCTACCCTCCACCCCCTCTCAGGAACTCATTATTGACAGAGCTCACCGTCTACAAAAACCAAAATTCCTCCCGGACAACATCCCCCGCGATGTTATATCGAGGATCCACTTTTACCACATCAAAGAGGCCCTCATGTACGCCTCCCGCAAAGCGCCGGATCTCCCCTCTCAGTTCACAAACATCCAGCTATTTGCGGACTTATCGGCCGCCACCATCCAAGCCAGAAAGGCATTTATTTGCCTAACCACCTCACTCAGAAGAGAAAAAATCCCATATAAATGGGGTTACCCCACGAAATTAATTCTTCACAAAGAGGGATCAAATTTCATTATCAGCAATCCCGAAGACGGGGAAAAGATTCTAAAGTCCTGGGGCATTCACATCTCAGATAAATTACAGGATAAAGCTGATAAAAATCGCCCTGGAAGGCCCCGTGAGGGGTCTCACCCCCCCTCTCCCCGCTGAAATGTCTCTGCTTTGAGCATAGATTGGAGGTTCTAAATCGTTAGCTCGAACTTTTCTCCCCCAGAGAAAATGCAGGTTCCTGACCCTGCTAGAAGAACTTTGTTTTTGTTCTCTTCTCTCATGTTTTATCGGCTATTAAATTTCAAGCTCAAAAACAGCTCCCTATTAGGCCACTTGGACTGGTTCTATTGGCCGATTGTTTATGTTATAAATGCTCTCATTCCCCCCCCCCCTTACCTGTCCCTCTAAAAGTGGTTTCATAACAAGGGTTCGTAGCTTTTGCAATGCTTCTCCAACTAACCCATGGCTGTAAAAATATGCTCCCTTAGGCCGCCTGCAGATGAGCGGGTCGGATCCGGCAGCGAGAAATCTCGCCGCGCGATCCGACCCCAGAGCCTGCAGGGACGAGCGCGTACTCACCCGCGCCTGGCGGCCCCGGCTCTTTGATGTGCCGGCTGCCGAGCAGCCGGCGCATGCGCAGACCGGAGCCGGCGGCCAGGTGAGTGCGTGCCCCGCAGAAAATTAGAACATGCCGCGGCCGTCTGCATAGGAGTGCGTATTGTAATGCACTCCTATGCAGACTTTCAGCGGCGGAAATCCCGCGGGAAATCCCGCGGCGGGATTTCCGCTCGTCTGCAGGCGGCCTTAATGCTAAAGGTCTAAATTCTCCTTTAAAGAGATCAATGGTCTGGAAAGATGCCCTTCAAAAAAATGTAGATGTATTATGCCTCCAAGAGACGCATTTCACGAGCTCAGCCCATCCCAAGTTCTCCCACAAGAAATTTCCAAACATCTTCTTGTCCTGTGCGGAGAGGAAAAAAGCAGGAGTGCTGATTGCATTCAAGGATTCTATTAATCTTTCCCTCACGGAACAAATTATTGACATCCATGGAAGGTACATAATATTAGTGGGCCTTATCAACAATATCCAAACAACCTTGGTGAACATATATGCACCTAATTCCTCTCAAATTACTTTCTTAAACAAAATCCTTAAGAAGATTAAAAAATCGCATGTAGGCAAACTCATAATTTGCGGGGATTTTAACATTGTTCCCGACAAACAGTTAGACTCCACTAGTTCTTCAAATAGAATATCCCCAGTCCTGACCCCGTGGCTCCATAAAGAAGCGTTATATGACACCTTTAGATGTCTCAACGCAGCTTCCAAGGAATACACTTACTATTCCCCCCGTTCTATGTGGCACTTTTCCAGAAGAGATGCTCAAAGCAACCATAGTAACTATCCTTAAACAAGGTAAACCCGCTAGCTCAACAGCAAACTATAGACCCATTTCTCTGCTAAACAGCGACATAAAAATATATTCAAAATTGCTGGCTCAACGTTTGCTAAATGTGCTCCCACAAATTATACACAGCGACCAAGTGGGTTTTACAAAGGGGAGGCAGGCATCAGACGGTACTAGAAGAGTACTAGATCTCCTAGCAGTGGCGGAGGCGAACCGTACTCCATCCCTAATTCTGGCTTTAGATGCAGAAAAAGCCTTTGACAGGCTCCATTGGGGGTTCGCCTTCGCCACACTGGAAAAGTTTGGTTTTCGGGGAGACATCCTGAGAGTCATCCAAGCTCTCTATAGCTCACCTTCCGCGGAGGTTTTGGTAGATGGGACCCTCTCAAAAAATTTTAAAATAACAAATGGTACCCGTCAAGGGTGCCCCCTGTCCCCATTATTGTTCACACTGATCATGGAACCGTTCGCTGAATCCATCAAACTAAATTCCAAAATTAAGGGAATCCCGGCGGGTTTTAGACAGCATAAAATCAGCCTGTTTGCTGATGATGTCTTGCTATTACTTACAGATCCCATAGCTTCACTGAGAGAAGTGTGCGACATAATCCAACAGTTTAGCAGAGTATCATACTACAGACTTAATATTGACAAGTCGCAGATCCTGGGAATCAATATAGATAAACCTTTAGGCCTCATGTCCACGGGGAAAATCAGATCCGCTGCAGATTCTCCATGGAGAATCTGCAGCGGGTCCCTCCTGCCCCGCGGACATGAGCGCTGAAAATAGGAATTTAAAAGAATTTACCCATCCGTAGCGGGCGGGGAAAGTCTTCTCTTCCTCACGGCCAGATCTTCTTTTTTGGCCGGCGGATGAACTCGTCACGGCTGCGGCACGTCGCCGGCACGTCGCCGACGTGCCGCGCGCATGCGCCGGGCACATCCGCCGAGCCGAAGCAAGAAAGATGCGGCCGTGAGGAAGAGAAGACCTTCCCGGTCCGCTCCGGATAGGTAAATTCTTTTAAATTCCTATTTTAGGTCTCCCGCGGATCCGGACGGCTTCCATAGGCTTCAATAGAAGCCCGCGGGAGCTATCCCCGCGGGAGACCCGCATGAAAATGGAGCATGGTCCAGAATTTTTCATGCTCCATTTTTTTTAAAATCCCTTTTATTGACCATCCGCGGGTATTTATCTACCCCGCGGGTGGTCAATGCATCCCTATGGGGTGCGGATCCGCGGGCAGGAGAAGAGTTAAAATCTGCTGCGGATTTTAATTCTTATTTTGCCCGTGGACATGAGCCCTTAAAAGACAACTTTCAAAGAGAATTTCCCTTCCAGTGGCAGGACAACACTATCCCATATTTAGGAATTAAACTGTGCTCCCCAATCAGCGACATAATCTCGGCTAATCTTTCCCCCCTTCTAGAAGAACTTCAAACTGAATTGAAAAATCTCTCAACCAAGGAACCCTCATGGCTAGGACGAGTTGTCCTATATAAAATGCTAATTTTGCCTAAAATACTTTATTTCCTCCGCACTCTACCGATCCCTAGGATGGAAATTTCTAAATTCCAAAAACAACTCTCCAAATTCATATGGGGAGGTAAACGACCTAGAGTCGCTGCCTCCATATTGTACCTCAATAGAAAGCAAGGAGGTCTGGGAGTACCCAATCTGTGGTCCTATCTGCATGCGATCAACAATAACCAAATCAGACAATGGGCGAGTGGAGCTGTGGGCCCAGGTTGGCTCCAAATTGAATCGCAGTTTCTAGATAATAAGCCCATGAAACCCCTCCTCCTGGCTTCCCTCCTTAGCTCCCTCATTCCTACACTTCCCCCAATTCTTCATCTATCCTCATTATCTCCGCCAATGCGATCATCTCTTCATTCATGGAACTGGCTGGCACAAAAAACTAAAGACCACCCAGGGTCAAGTGACATTGAGCTCTCTCTCCCTACCCTTGAATTTTTTATTCCCAACCTGCGCTTGAATTCTTGGGTGGAGAGGGGCATTAAAAACGTAGAAGATCTAGTACAGGGAGATGATGTTCTCCCCTTCCATATTCTGATGAAACGCTTCTCTCTACCAACCCAAGAAATCTTTAAATATCTCCAGATTCATTCCCTCCTTCAAGGTTCTCAACTTTGGAAAGTGAAGGTACCAAACGTGATCCTAAAGATTCTTAACAACTCTGTTCCGATGTCTCGATCCCTAGTGAGAACATGCTATGATGCTCTCTCTGGTAATATGAGAGAAACAAAAAAAGCCCACCTTCTCAATTGGGAAAGAGACATGGGCAGGAAAAATACACCAAACCAATGGATCTCAGCGTTTGAATGGGCTAACAAATCAACCCTTACCGCAAATGTCCTTGAGGTCCACATAAAAGTATTGACCAGATGGTATTACACCCCGGATGCCTTGGCTAGAGTATTTCCTAATACAAGAAACACCTGTTGGAGACAGTGCGGCCTCTCAGGCAACATATTCCACATATTTTGGAGCTGCCCAAAACTAGCGCTGTTCTGGGAAGATGTCTTCTCACTTCTAAGGAAAACCACAAAATCAACTATTACTAAATCTCCAAGTTTAGCGATTCTACTACTAGATAGCAATTGCTTCCCTTCCCATTCGAGAAAGATCGCATGTCATATTCTCCTCACAGCCAAACTCCTAATATCAAGAAGATGGAAGACCGAGATGTCTCCCACTATATCAGATTTAATCCAGACAATATCAGATCATAATATATATGAAAAACTTTATGCCCAAAAGAATGGAGGATTTGCGGCCTATCTAAATAAGTGGAACCCATGGATCCACCAGTTCCCTAGTTAACCACTTCCCCCTCCCCCCCATAAACATTCATATGTTTCCTCTCTTCTTGTTTCTCCTTTTCTTTCTCTTTATATACATGCAAAAAATAAATAAATAAATAAGAAGGCTACGTTACTGTATTTTCTACTCGCAGATTTTAAGTTGATCTATTTTGTTGTTAGTAATGCTTCATTGCTATGACCGACAAATATGTACAATGTTTTCATATTTCTGTTATTTGCTGTATATTTACTAAAGATAAAACCAATAAAAAATTAATGGTTAAAAAAAAAAAGACAATACGTGGTAGGTTAAAGCAGTATTAAGGTATCTTTTAATGATTGGAAGGCACATGGAGTTGACATTTAGTGATCCTGTAAGAGGGGATCTCCACAGAATGACTCAGACTGCTGCAGTTGAACAAATAAGATTCATATTTGAATGACATGCCATTACTGAGCAGTTCTTACTCCAGGGCTGAGGACCTCAAGATATGCCAAAGTTATCATCAAGTTGACTTGCACCAAAGACACTGTAGGCTCTCGTTTAGTCTCTGTGAGTCTCTAAGAGGCTACTCTCTACCGCAGTCCAGCCTATATGCAACTCGTGCCCTGCACCTCCATGCCCTCCTGCACAGCACCACACAAGCTCTAAAGACACCTCTCAGTCCTTGTCCCTAGCCTATCGGCTTTGTCCTATGGCAGCTACTTTGTCTTTGCCTCCAGTCCACAGCTATTCTTATGACTGCTGTATATATCCTACTACTGCGTCAAGAGGGGGGTCGGGAAATGACACCCTTCCCGACCAACTCACAGGCCTCTTACCAGCCAATCCTGAAACCTACTGCACACTGATGAGGGCAAACACCCCCAAACCCGCGGTCTGTGTATGGTTATTCTGGCTTGGTTTCCTATTCCCAATCATTGTTTTAAAGATGTGTTTAAAGAGTAGTACATTGATTTGAAGGAATGCTGTTATCCAATAGTTGGCGCTACAGAGGTATTGTTCCCTCTTCCTTATTTGCATATCCATGTGTGAAACACTCTCAGCACATTGCTCTGGCACCATAGACAGTCACTGCCATACCTTTCACTCTGCGTTTTATCACTTTTTATTCCCCTCCTTTTAGCATTGCAGCGCAATGTGGATCGTCACAACACTTTCAAGCACTTCAGTATTGGACTGGGTCTGCTCTGATGTTCAGCATATCATCCTTTAAGCTGGGAGCCAACAAACTGTTTCTTGGTGTCCAGAGAAATTGTCAGGGTCTGGTGGTGCCGCTGTACACAGTTGACTACAACCCCTTAACAGCAAAAGGGCAAACAGGTGCAAATACAAGTTTGAAGCACAAGAAAACTAATTTACTGCAAAGGGAGAGAGGGTAAGGGGGTGACCCCCTTACAATCTCATGTTCTTGTTTGCCCATGTCTACCAGCATCTTCTCCCAATTTACTCATTACTGTGAAGACACAGTTGAACATATAAAAGAGTAATTAATCACAACAGTGCCATGATTTTATTGAGATGTCTTTACACCAAGCAACAGAGGTACTAGCAAGCTGAATTGCACCAAAGTGACTGCTGCACATCCTACTTTACTGCTCTGAGTCTCTGAGAAGTTATGTTTTCCACAGCTTGTCCAACCTACATGCAACTTGCCAGGTGCGCCAGTCACTCAGTCTAGATATTCCCCTGCACCTCTATGCCTTCTCAGGTTGCTATGCTCCTACCTTTCAAGAAAACTCAACTACCCTCAATTGCAAATGTGGAACATATCCTTCACATATGCCAAACACAGGAATTTGTTCCCCAGGTCACAGAGTGGCTAACACAGTTCCTGTGCAAGTCCTTTTGGAAGTGAGGTACTGCTTCTTTAACGTATATGTACTGTAGGTTGGACGGACATAGGGCTGGTATGAAGGAAGCATCAGGATGTAGTGGCTAAGTTCAGAAATAACACAGTCCCAGTCATTAACTATCTAGATGCTGCTGTTAATACTGATAGAAACATTTAGATGGCCAATAGAAGGAGGGGACTCCTCCTATCACCTGAAAGGCACCCCTCACGATGAGATTCTGAGATTTGTTATGGTAGCCTGAGGCCTTGTGAAGGTCCTCAGGGTTGCCATGGATGCTTTCCTATTAAGCTCTGCCTGTGGCAAAATGCCTAGAAAAATACAATATACTGCAATGCTGAAGTATTAAATTATATTGCGCAAACAATAAAATAATTGCAGGTCAAAGCTAATTATGAGGAATAAAAAAAAATAAAAATAAAGGATTTTTTTATTATTTCAAAAAATTAAATAAAAATTGAAAGGTTAAAACACCCTTTTTGACATTAAAATATCAACATCCTCTAAGTAAACATATTTGATTCAACCACGTTCATAAAATTTTGATCTATTAAAATAATGCATTATTTATTCTGCACAGTGAATGCCATTAGAAAAGTAATCAAAAAGTCTTGTGTATCCCCAAATGGTACCAATAGAAACTACAGGTAACCCTGCAAAAAAACAAGCCTTCATATAAAATTAAAAAAAAAATAACCCTATGGCCAGAAGATGGCAACAGAAAGTAATTTTAAACACACTGCGCCGCAGAGAAAATTCCACTTCTTGAAGACTTTGTCACAGCATTATGAAATTTTCAGGATATGCTCAGATAAACAAGTTATGAAAATTGTTATGAAAAGTGATGCAGTTTTCGGTCTGTGATCTGAAGGTGTGACAAAAGGGGAAAACCAGATTGTGAAGCTAACTTTGATGATGTCATGACCATGGAAACTGCTTTCTGTCACCCTTTTTTGAGCCTCGATAAATATTAAGCAGTGAAGATGAATCTAAGATGCCACTAAGAGCCATTGCAAACAAGGGATGAGTTTGCTAAAGGTTTTATCATAGATATATATCTGGGTGGTCTTTGTGCTGTAATGCGGCAGGAACTCAACGGGATGTCACAAGCATTGGTTGAAATCAGAAACGGTGATCAGAAAAATGAAATATCACAATCCACAGCTGGTGACAAATTGTGGAGTACACGAGTAGATATGGATGCTGTGATATCGACAATGCCAGGTTCTCAAAGATTTGCGAAGGCAGGCTTGCGTTCAAGCCCTAGGTTGCAAAAACTGCGGTTTATCATCATGAACACTTGCGATGGTGTTGCTCCAGAGTTATTTGGCATGTTGAATGCTACAGATTGATGTTCAGTGACGAATTGAGATTCTGCCTCGGCAATGATCACCGAACGAAGGTCTAGAAATGTTGTGGAAATCGGGCTTATCCTTTTACAATATTCAAGTGCCACACAGCTTGTCAATGTTGAGTAATAGTTTGATATGTAATTAGCACCAACAGTTGATCCCCTCTAGTACACATAGGAGCACATTGATGGCATGCTGTTATGTTGCTGAGGTGCTGCATCCCATCATGCTACCATATGTTCAGCGTATGCCCATCACTATTTTCCAGCAGGATAACATGCAGCCCCATGTAGCAAACATTAGCAGGCATGCACTGGAAGATGTCCAGGTGGATCCTTGCCATGCATTATCTCCAGATCTCTCCAGAATCAATGCCATGTCACATTAACGACTGCATCGCCCAAAATGGTGATCAAACTGTAGAAAGTGAACCAGGCAGCATCAGATGTACTTAAAAGAAGTTTTCCTTTTTATTCCTCCATAAAGAGAAGACTGCCGACGTTTCGGCCTCAACTGAGGCCTTTCTCAAGCTCAGTCAACCAAGACACAGTGACATACATATATACAAGCTACATACAGGTAAATCACATACAAGTGTGCATAAAACAAACATCCAGTTAATTAGTTATTTAACCTTATCAGTACCTACACATACCTCACATGATTGAAGGTCCCCTGAAAGCCAATGAAAACATCAACTTGGTTCCATGCAAGGGTTACAGTCAGCTGTATCTCAATAAGGGATCCAATCCATATTGCATTACATCATTAAGATGCGTCTCTAATGTTACCCGCCACGTCATCACGCCGGAGACGCCGTCCAATCAGGTCACCACGTTTCTACTCTGACCTGCAGCGTTATCCTTTTGAGACACCATCTAGAGCAGCCACTTCTAATCAGCCACCCGCAGGATTGAGTAATCACCTCCCTTCAAGGGCGTGGCTGCTGACATCACCGCGCCGTCCCAGTCACATGATCAGCACGTCATCACGTTCACCAGGTGACGCACATGGTCACGTGATGAAGCCACACGTATCACATGACACGTACATCATATACCCCATCAGAGGCGTAACTTGAAGCTCCCGGGCCTCAATGCAAAACCTGTAACGGGGCCCCCAACTATAATGCTTTACTCATAGTACTGGGCTCCCTATATGGTTGAAGAGAGGCCTTATGGGCCCTCTAAGGCTCCTGGGCCCAAGTGCAACCACATCCCCTGCATCCTCTATAGTTACGCCCCTGTACCCCATGTCAACTACAGGCAGCTACCATGAAAACAAGACTCTCCCCAAAATTGCCTGGTTGTATTTTTTTTCTATTTTACCCCACTTAGATTTTTTTTTTAAAAGTTTTTCAGTACATTACATGATAAATTAAATGGCAACATTGCCCGAATGGAAAGTCATTTGAGTAGAGCCTTCACTAGGCCTCTATTTCTCCTTTATGGGACTCAATTCTTGCCTGGCACATTCAAAGTCACTCAAGATCTGATCACTGGCTCATTGGCTTGCCTCATAGTAACTGTACTAAGGTACCGCTTGGGGTACATTTCCTTATTTAATTTTTTGGGGGGTGGGGGAGAAGTGGGACAAACTGCAAATTTTGACATTTTTATTTTTCATTCTATATTGTGTTAAATTTTATTAATTTGTATTTACTAAGTCTTTTAGTTTACTAATTTTAATAAGATAAAATATCATTTAATTAAATATGTCTTTTGATGTTTTTTAATGGGCAACCATAGTAACATAATATGCTAGGCTGAAAAAAGACAATGTCCATCCAGTTCAGCCGGTTTCCATCCCCCCCATGTCGATCCAGAGAAAAGCAAGAAAAACATATTTTAAACTTAAATGACAAGCAATCTATCCTAATAGGCAGATCTGGAGGTCTTTTTCACAGGATGCAAATGGGATGAGGGAGGGAGTTCCCTACCTCTCTTAAGCTCCCTAGATGCCTTGTTCGGTAATGATCACAGCACTTAAGAGTTTGAATGGCCAGGATCAGATTTTCCTACTGTAAGCTGATGAAAACTGGCTTCTATGTCATGGGGGCTGTTGCCTATCTCTGGATAAACACTGCAGAATAATAGGCTGAAATGGTGATAGTATATTTTTTTCAGCTTTACAAACTATGTCACGTTGTCATGTTAGAGGTTTCTTTGATCCTGGGCCTTAAAGCAGGATTCTACTACTAATCGCACAGGCACAGACATAAATGTATATCATGGAGCCTGAAGGCAAGATATTTTATGATGTATATTTACATCAGGGTCATCCAAAGGGTATAATACATAAAGGCTGTAATAGAGACTTAACTGAGGTGATAGATGAACATACAAAGACTACAAAAGAATAGCTGACAAGATACTGTCTATGCTCTCTATAGACAAAACAATTCCAAGAAAAATTCTACCAGCAGATTAAGGGGTTATTCTCATGGGGTAAAATGATGGCACATAGCTAGGATATGCCATCACGTATAATGATCAATGTGTGACCAACTGCTATGACCCTCACTCAATGAGGAACTGTAGTGTTGACCTTTCAGTGCATCCCCTATGGGAATGCAGCATGGTTCCATTCACTTGAATGGGGTTGGATATACATATTATACTAGTAATATACTGTCACTTTATCAAATGCGTGTAACCATTTAAATAAATCATTGCAGTCAGTAAATTCGATTCAGAATTTCATTTTAGGACAAAATGCCACAAAATTCAAGTGTTTTGATTCCCTACATCATATTTTAAGCTCATAGTCCGGTGAATACCGTAAAACCTCTCTAATCCCCATCTAGACCAAACTTTTCTGTGATGGGTTATCAATTTTACTTTTGTCTTCTTCTTTTAGAAGACTACCCTCAAAAAAGACCTATTTTGGGTGGTTGTCTTAAAGAGGTTTCACTGTATCTTTATACAGAAAAAGTTGTGTTAGAATCCACAGAGAATTAAATTCTCAAAAAAGCTTATGAGATCATTTTCTCTAGATATAATATGTTCTAACACATTCTGTATGAAATGAATGTGCGATATAGAAACAATAACAGTTTATCATTTATAACCTGACCCACATAAAATAATATTAATAAGAGCTATCAATTGCTTTCATGCCACATAAAGCAGTTGGTCTACTAATGCCTTTTTGGCAGTTAAAGCCTTTTGTCCATTCACTCAGTAGGCTAGCTCATATTTTGGCAGTAAAATGACTACAGACAAACATGTTTTTATCAGATGTAGAAATATGTTCCATATAATGAAGTGATTTGTGAACAAACCAGGAGTGAAAGCACTTGGCAAATAGTCCGTCAGTGACCAAGAGCTGAAAACTGACCATAATCTAGGAACGGTTAAGCATGCATTGTAATTTTCTCCTATTATTGTGCAAGTCTTTATTTAAATTTGCCTTTTGGGCTTTTATAAACTTGATCTCTTCAGTACAGCAGACATTAATGAGCCACTTAGGGAAAATTTGTGAATTCAGTTAATTATTTTTCATTTGCTCTTAGGAAACAAATGAGCTATAACCCATCAACAAAGTAAACATTATAACATTATAAGAGCAGAACAAGGACAAAGCCCTTTCAGTATTTACACAGAACTCAAAAACTTAGTTACTTTACTCTTAGATGAAACAATGCATACAGAAGGATCACTTTTGACCTATGAATGGTTATATATCAGGTGCCTGCATATAAACTAATTTCCTAGTAGAAAGCTTATTTTTATGCTCTTGTAATAAGCAGGAATATAGCTTTATTGCAGCTGTTAGGAAGTTGCAGACTGTTTTATGCCAGCCAGTGTCTGCTTCTTCCTTGGCAAGGGGAGGTGACCCTATATATTTTCCAGTTGGGCTCATAGAACAATTTAGTATGGACTCGTGAATGCTTTATGATTGGATTAAGATGCTTTAGAGCAGTAGGATGCTGTAATCTACTACTCATTCTTCTGTAAGGGCTCATTGACATGCGTGCAATGGTGCAGCGTTTTACGTGCTTAAGGGCTTAAACACATGGATGTGTCTTTCTCCCCTTATACTGCCATGATAATCAAGGCCGTATAAAGGGACAAAGCACATCCACTGATCTCAGTAGGAGTTCAGTTGTTTCATTTTCACTGCAGGGATTTCTCGTCTGTGAATACTATGGCCGAGAAAAGATAGTATCTGCCCTATCTTTCCCGCATGCAGTGAACACATTGTGCGGGAAAGATAGGGGCAGCCACTATCTTACCCCCTCTTTTTTCAAATTTCTGCGTTCTGTCAAGTTTGAGATAATCTCATCGTTCAGACGTAACTACGCTCAGTGCTGTCGAGTGTATTTGTGCATATGGCAGTGTGCTTTCAGCCTAATATGAAGTGGATAGAGCCCATTAATTTCAATAGGTTCATTCACATCTGCATATTTTTTTATGAGAATTTCTGTCAAAGTTGTGCATCAAAACAACGGACCCCTCTCCATTTCCTTTTGTGCACATAAATACACTGCATATTTACGCATATATAAAATACGCAGAAGGGCCAAAATACGCAAGAAATACACAGCATATTCAAAAAGGCTTATGCTTGTGTGATTGAGCTCTTAAAGGCCTGTGAATAGCACTCTTCGAGGATAGAACTGTCATTCAGTTGCTCTCATCCAGTCTGTGCTAAGTTGTTCTCTGCCTTCACAGGACTAATCAAGGCCTACAGCATCAACCAGAGTTCAGATGGCTATACTCCACTGCGTTAACTACCAACAGTTATCCCATAGATCACTGCCAGCGGCCATACTTACTGACATACTGATACAAAATACAAGGGCCTAGATAACGCTGAAATCACCTACATAGAAGGAGGATTTTTACTGTAGTGAGACGATTGAAAACTCTCTGCCTGAGGACTTGGTGATGGCAAATTCGATAAGAGTTTAAGAGGGGTCTGGACACCTTTCTTGTTTGATACAATACTATATATGATAATCATTATTAACTTCAAAAGGGTTCTTGATCTAGGAATTATTCCGATTGCCATATTGGAGTTATTTAAGGGAATTTTTTCCCCTTAAATGGGTAAAATTGACTTCTACCTCATTGGTGTTTTTTTGTCTTCCATCAACATTGGGGGGTTGGGAGGGGTGGTAATAGGCTGAACTAGCTGGACATATGTCTTTTTTTGGCCTTACATGCATATTATAAATGGCTTGCCAAAAATTCTGAAGTAAAATGGTGAAGCAAGTAATATATTTGAAACATTCAGATAGCAAATAGACAGTCTACATTTGATCCTAAATCATTTTGTGTACAGATGTGAGGCTCAGATAAAAAGAGAACATTTACATTTTCATAGGAAAATCTAAAATGCTTAACAAGATACTAAAATAAGACTTGTACCTACTCTTAAAATGGTAAGAGCTTTAAACTCTAACACGGCACACAATCTTGAGATGTCAAGGACCATGTATTTCACATTAAAGTTGTTTTTATTAGTAGCTATGGACACATTATTTCAGCATTGTAAATTATATATACTAAAGAGCTCATCCTATGGTAACTGCGGTAGAAGCCTTTTCTTGGCTAGGCTTTGTTTTCATTATGGACAGATTGCATTCCTCTGAATCTAGAGAGTATACAGGGATTTAAATGAAATCAGATCACATCAGTTGACAAAAGATTGTTTTCCACTACCATTAAAAAGTAAAATGTGATTCTGTGAAATAGTAAAAGATGTAGCAAGCTGTTACACCGGGAAAGCAATCATCCAATGAGTCATAAAGAACCTCCAGCCCTTCAGGCTGCATTTAAAACCACATTAAGACTTTGGTCCTGGCAGTTACGGCAGCACCCACTGTGTGAGCCTGGGGGATCACAATTTCAATGTGCTATGCACCGTTATTTTAACCTGAGAAGTCAAAATGGTACATTTACTTATTTATATTTCCATGATAAAACAGCTGGCTATATTCCAAACATTAAGGAGCTTGGCACTGAGAAATACAATACAGGCATATTGCCCAATGTGTCTCTTTTATTAATTTGATCTGCTGCATTTTGCATTGTCTTCTATTCCTCGCTGGGCTTTTAGATCCCAGATAATTGATTATGGAAGCTTGGGAAGGTGGGGCACTTAATAAGCAGAAGAGTTATATAACATGGACAAAATATCATTGGATTGGTATTAGGAGATAGGAGAAATAAAAAGTGAGAGTTTTCAGTTGTTAATACAATTTAAAGGAGTTGTCCAGTTATTTGACAATATGCCCCACTTTGTGCCCCCCTACTAAAATAAGAAGATGAGCAGTAATTACTTGTTCCCTGCTGCCATGAATTAGTGCTGCAGCCCCACTGTTGTCCTGATATTTGTTGTGACAGATATGAAGTCAGAGGCTGCAGCATTACCACTCATTTTCCTGGCATGAACGCCATGATAACAGGAGTTTGGGAATGTGATGCTGCAGCCCCTGATTGGCTGCAGTGGGCAACTGACTTCCTGTGATATTAGCAGCCTCAGCAAGCCATGGTGGGGGTGCAGTGCTGGAATGCAGCAACAGGGAAGAGGTAAGTACTGCTCCTCTTCTTATTTTTACTCAAGAGGCACTAAGATCTAATGTCCACTTGCACGCACGGATTTGACTGCTGAATCCGGCAGCAAAATTCGAGCGTGTCCGTGGCCATGAACATTAAAAGACATTTTATTACTTCTCTGGATCCAGCATGGGTCTCCTCCATGCCGGCCAGATCTTCTTTCTTCAGCACAGTGGATGCATCTGGCAGCGCTGGCCTTCCCCAGCGCATGCACAGTGCTTTCTTTTGGTTTTTGAATCTCCTGCTTTCCCGCGGATCCACAACACATCCACAGTGACAGCTGCGGGTGCGCCACAGATAGGATGGCTTCCATTGACTTCAATGGAAGCTATCCCTGCAGGATCCACATGAATATGGAGCATGCTGGGATTTCTTCCCGAGCGTACGATCTGCATGCTGGGAAAGAAACCACATCCGCTTTTTTTAGCTGCTCTGATTTGCAAATCAAGACGCTCATAGGGAGACGTGGGCGCCAGCCCAAGTACCCCTATGGGTGGCTTAATTCGCAAATCTCCCACACGGGTTCCGCAAATCAAATCCACCCGTGGACATTGGGCCTTAAGGGGGCATGAAGTCCGGTAAACAGACAACCCTTTTAATGGATTATTTAAAATTATTACAAATAGCAAGTATGTGAGAGTCCTTACAGTCTTATCACCATCTTTTTAGTTAGCCAGTGCCACTAATGGTGTCAACAACTTGGGAATCTCACTTTTTATTTGTAGCCTAGTTATGACATAATATACAGAATATTTTTTTAAGTTTTCAATATATTGTTTTATACATTTTCTACATACAGGATATAAACTTTATTCGCCTGCATGATATTTTAGCTATGCTACGCAAATTTTGTTCAATCACCTATCATTTTGAAAATAATTTATTTTTCAGAGTTTCTTGCTTTCTTTTTTTCTCCTCTCTCTCTCTCTACAATAAGATAGAAGGTAAATGCCTTTCTACTTTTCATATTGCTGATTGTATTTTTATGTTGGATTTACTACTTTTTCAGAAAATAAAAGTATTTTTAAACTTTACTCCCAATAATCTCCAGACCTTAATAAGAGTATCATTACTAAATACTTTAACTTAAAAAAAGCAATCAATGACTAGCACTAGGTTATGACAAAACAATAACTGAAAATACAATTTTCCAATGAATATCTGGGACCATCATTTAGACGTATACATATGTAAACTTATACATAGTGCTTGGAATGTAAGGACAAAAACCCCCCATAATAAAACTCCCAGCAACAATCCCTTTGTTAATTTGTGGCCATCCTATCACATTATGAAGGCCATTACATTCAATGTCCTGTGTCTTCTGTTTGCACAGTTTTTTTGCTCACCTGATTCCATAGGCTTCGATCTGGTCCTGCAATAGACAGCCTAAGAAGCTTTTTCCTACCATATGCTTTATTGTATTGCATAGACACACTGCTCTTTGCAATAAAAATAGTGTACATGTGCAAAACAATAGAGCAAGTATACTGAACTGTGTAGTGTATATGTTGCACATTGTAGATATGGAATAAGAGATCCAGGAATTGCAAGATAAGCACCTATTAACCCTTTCCAATCCACTGTCTGACGTCTGAAGACATTCTGATTGAAGGCTGTACAGCTCCGATGTCAAAAAACGTCCGGCAGGGTATTCTTACTGTATATTACTGGCCACTCTGTTGTCAGGGGCCTCTCCAGCATGTCCCATACCGCAGTACTGGCTTTAGCCAGCAGATGGCGCCATTGTAAAATGGCAGAAAGAGAAAGCCCCCTAGGAAACCCTGAATCCAAAATTAGATTGCAAAGGGTTAACCATATGCAGCCCAGTGGACACCAGTTGCACATCACTGCCCTAAATAACAGGCATGCGACCTCCTCTATCAAGGCTCTGCATAAGCTATAATCACAAACTAATATATGTTTTTTTATGAGAAAGGCACATATATAATAAAATATTCTAATATGGAAAAAATACTGAATATTTCTACAGCTTGTAGAACTGTACTACATCATGCTGAGAGCTTTCTTCTTGGGTTTATTCTTCATGATCTACTGTTTATGTTTCTTAGATATATCAGCAAATTGTAACAGTTGGGTTCAGAAACTACAGTAGGATACCATACAGTGCTCTGAGTAAAAGGATCTCACTACTAGGTAAACGGTTAGCACATTCCAGCTGTTTCCTTTTGACCATAAAATATTTTCTACTTGGTGTGATGCGTATTGACAATCAACAATATATTATAAGATTAAACTAAGATAGGAGTTAGGATCAGAGCAAACTGAATGACATTGTCACTGAATGTTCGTTACCCTTTTCCATCTACTTTGCCCTAAGACTGAATAAATGAATGCTTTTCTGCCAGCAGTAATAAAGTCAATAACAGATGTATCCTGCCTGGTCATAAAGCAGAAGGAAATGAGCAAAAGTATGTATAGAATGAGTCAAAAATGCCAGTCATAATATGTCAGATATCTGATAGGAATAATGAATTGTGCCAGGTAGTTCTACAAGGTTATGCCAAGGCAGAATAAAAGTCAGAGAGGTATAAAATAAGTTTCTGCAATGAATCCGCAGCATTTTTGAAAAATGCTGTGGATTCTAAATCCACAGTATGCGTACTCATGCTGCAGAATTATTCTGCAGATTTCAACTTCTGACATACAAGGGCTAACAACAGCAGCAGGTCCGCAGGGCTAGTTTTAGGCAAAGTATAGACTTGGGAAAAATGAAAAGAAGAGCTCTCAATTCTAGAATATTGTACAAAACACGTTCAATGTTCAATCAGTTCAGTAAATGAAAACAAATATGATATTGTTCTGAGACCGCAGGCTAGACCAAGCTAAATAGGCAAAAATAAATGTATGAGACTACAGTCTCTATATCATTCCGTGCTGCTCAGCATTTTTCTGCAAATCCAATGGACAGCAGCTCCTGCAACCTCTCCCACACTGGGGCCATTGAAGAATGTCAGATTCCTGACATGTGTGCACCCTGACTAAAGGCAGAGGAAGGCTAGTATAAGCCTTGGGCAGTATAAATATTGTGGACATTCCACCTGTCTAAAGTTTTAATGATGGTCTGATGTTCTCTATGGGTCTACTACATGAAGGTCGACTGATAGGTTTCCAATATTTTTTAACTCTGTAAACGGGGATGTTAGATGAGTCATTAGAGGTATCAAGGGAAAACTGAGGATGGACATTGAAATTCGCGCTTAAATTGAGGTCTCCTTCTGTAAAACCTTGTAATTGATCAAAAATATTGAAGAAGAAGACATCCTTATGAATATTTGAGGCATAAACATGTGAATATTTTATCAAAACCTGTACCTTTTAAAAAAACTTAACAACCTTCTGGGTGGGTTTTTAGCCCACGGAGGTTAAAATGGATCTTTTTATTCAATATAATAGCTACCTCTCTATGTCTGTTTATTTTAGATGACATGGTGTACCAATGTGTGAAGGCCTTATTTTTTGTTATAGGAGTATAGTTCTTTTTAAAATGAATCTCCTGAAGAAAGGGTGCACTAATATTGCTCTTTTCCAAATATTGTAGTATTTCTAATCTTTTCTGAGGGATGTAAATACCCTTTACATTAAATGAGGCAAAATTGAGATTAGCCATTGGAAAGACAATAAGATATATGCCATTGAAGGAATATGGTTGGCAGTACTGTCATATGGAAATAAATGCAGCAGATTAACAATGAGGATTGACAACTAGATGCCAAAGTGTGGCATAGGTCATAGAGTATTGATAGAAGCAAAGGCATACTGTAACAGTTAAGTGTTGGTAAAATAATTTTCAGAACCTTTTGCAGCTGGTCAGGAAAATGTTGACTGAGTCCACTCCCAACCAGATTTAAAAGCAAAAATCAAAGAAAGAATTGTGCGGGCAGGAACCTAAAAACAAAAGATAACATAGGTCTTCCAGGGCAGTCATATTGAGGTAAGCTGAAACTAAAAAAAAAGAAACAGAAAGCATAAAAACAGACAGTAGAATGCAAATAACAGAAGATAGCTCCTTCCATTTATATATGAAAGGGATTTCAACAATTATCTGTGGATAGGTCTTTTATTGGTGATTTAGAATAATTTGATTCTAATCTTCTGAGTTTCCTGGAATAACCAGAGTCTAGCCATCTTGTTAAAGCATTCCTCAGCTGTGGTTCAGTCAGGTATCTCAATATAGCTTAAAGGGGTTTTGTCATTAAAAAATAAAAATTCTATTCTCACGTATTCTTTTCCAGGCAGACTCCTTAAGGCATCTTCTCCTCCTGATCTTGTCCCGTCCCCCTTACCACCCTTGGGTCACCTCACCTCCAACAATTAACTTGTTCTTTCAGAATGGCCACTAGGTATCAACTATTCTATAAATTCAACAAATATTTTCAAATGTTATGATATATAGGAAAATGCTATTCTGAATGTTTAGAGAAAGCTGACAGTGTAAGGCTGATGGTAGTTGTAATTGACCTTTGTCCACTTTCTGTAAGCAGCATTAGAGAACTCTAAAGTCCCAATTAATGTTAAATGCTGTATAAATCAGGGGCTTGAATGTTAAGTAAAAATAAGAATGGCGAGACTAAAAAGATTACTGACACAAATGAGAACACAGTCCCACTGTTACAAGTGTAGGAGGTAATAGTTGTATTATTGAAAAAAATGGTTGAAAGTAGTGGCTAGTTGCATTGGAGGGTGGTCCAGCCCTTAAGTTCCGGAGGCCAGAAATGAGTCTTAGTATGGGACAGCAGACCTCAGGGTAGACCACTTGCAGCATCACTACACACCCAAAATAGTGTCCTTGGGGAAGAAGAACCTTTTTCAGGAGCACAGGGGAACCTCCGCTGGGGTCCTAGAATGCAGCCATGGACATGAGGTCCTGCAAGAGCAGGAGGCTCAGCTCCCCCCCTCCCCCCACACACACACACAGCTGCTGTGTGAAGGTGATCCACAGAACTGCCGATCTTAACAGGCAGCAGAGCCCAGTATTGCAGCAGTGAGTAAGCTGCAATAGGCTATGTTGGCTCCAACTCCTCTACCGGTGCATGGTGCCCCCAGAATGTTAGCCATGGCTCACAAAGTCCAGCCAAGACACTTGAACACCTCGAGAATGTGCAGAGAAAGTAGCCTCTCTGCCATGCATACAGTCATACAATCTCTGCAGTTTTTTTTTTCTTAATTGTTTTCTATGGCCATTTATTTTAACCCCCATAATGTTTTATTTTTCCGTCGGCGTGACTATGAGGGTTTTTTTTTCTGGAACAATCTGTAGTTTTTATTGGCAATCACTCGACTAATTTATTGATTCCTTTGCTACGCGTTTCTGCGGGCTTACCCGCTCTCATCAGGCAAACTCGTAGCAAAGGAATCAATAAATTAGTCAAAGTTATCTACGAACAGTGTGTCCTTTATCTCTGCTGGAACCCACGAGCGCGGGGGAATTTTTCCTATCTGATACGAGTGATTGCATAAACAGCCCGTTACGGCTGCTAACCCCAGAGACGCTCTCCGGTAATCTGGATTCGGGACTCCAGGGACGTTACGAGCCAGCTCGGATACAAGGTGCCGGTCAATCTCCTGGACAGGAGTTTTGGCCGTGCACCAGGTGAGTACTTAAAAGTATCTCACATCTTTTTAAATCGTTTTGTGTGAGTAGGCGCTGATTCTTGTTATTTAGTTTTTATTGGCACCATTTTAAGGAACACATGACTTTTTTGATAGATTTAATTCAATGTTTCCATACAGACGTAAAAAAGTGCAATTCTACCACCGTATAGTTTTTTCTGACGCAGGTAAATCAGATTAATAATGTTATATTTAAAAAAATATGGACAATTATGCATGCGATACTAATTTTTAGATTGGTTTCAATTTTCTTAGATGCAGTGACTGGGAAAGTTTTTTTCCAGTACTTTAACAGTACTTAAAAAAATTTAACTTTACTTCAACATTGGTTAATTTTCTCAATGCTCAGGAGAAAAACTAATTAACTGAATGTTTCCTTAGCTTGTAACTTGAGGCTTGCTACTGCAGGACTGCAAACCCTTTTAATCAAAGTCTCTGCAATGTGCACATTGACTCATAGGGGCCTCACTTACTCCTGATATCAAATCCCGTGAGAGGGATGGGGCTTCACTCAAGCCAGTGAATATTCGCTTAATTGTTCGCTCATATGCATCAATATTTGCACGAGTGTGTGAATATTCTCTAATGCCTTTGCAAAGACCCCCTTACAAATTATAAGTAGCAGATGTAACTTGGAGCTCAACATTTGAATCTCTAACAGGGCTCCCACCTGTTATGTGCCATTTATAATACTGTTGCATGTAGGCTTCAGTAGACGAAGGCAAACCCCAGATGCAGTCTGATCCTGCAGTCATGATTTAAGGAGATCATACATCTTCAAAAACTTTTGAATAAATGATCTTGTTGATTATAAATTCCACCGGCAACCCCATACATACACAAACGTTCAGTTTGACTGAATGCTTGTGTTACGCCTGTCAGTTCTTAGTTAATTTTGCCAGCACACCTTGTTCTGTTCGGATGAGCTAGGGTTAACAGCTCCTGTGCCTTTCAGTCAGGTTAATTACCCTGCTTTGTGTCTGAGAAGTATCCTGGTGATTGACAGGTCTATCTACCTATCGGCTCCTCCCGGCTTCCTATAATATCCAGCTCTGGCTGCCTGGAAGTGGGCGATTATTGTTTCACTGTTCAGTGTTCAGTGTCTGCTGAATAGTCCAGCTACTCTGAGCTGCTGGTAATCTGGCTCTGGTACTTTGTGCCATTCCCTCAGTCTGCTAGCTTTTCTGCCTTGTTTGGTATCCTGCTTCTGTCAGCTTGTCCGCTAAACCTTGCTGTTATCAGCCAGAGTTTTCCAGTCTGGCTCTGTTTGCATCCTGCTTCTGTCAGCTTGTCCGCTGGACCTCGCTGTTCTCAGCCAGGGCTTTACCATCTGCCTCTGTCCTGTTTGTATTGCTCGTGTTAGTTCTTGTCATCTGCCTTTCCTGTTGGTGCTAGTGGGTAGTAGTCTCTTGCATAGGTACAGCGGTCCCTGTCTGTCCTCCCCTAGGAAGCGTAGGGTCAGAGTTGGCGGCCTGCACGTGTTCACCATCAGGGCTATCTCCAGGAAGGGACAGTGGCGTGGATGAAGATCAGGGAGCCCCGTGCCGTGCATACCTAGGCACCCCACTAGTACCATAACAGTTTGTGTGGTAAGGGAAGTAAGCCACTGCCAGACAACTCTGATTTTGGCTTATCTCTCAGGAACAAGTGCTGAAAGCAACAAGTGATGAAATTCAATGTCCCTGATCCTTTTTTCTCTTGACACCACCTGTCTGGGAGAGTTGAGCTGCCCCCATACACATTAGAGAGACATCTGGCCTTACCATTATTAGCAGATTTGGGCGATTAAAGTCTAATGTACATGGGAGCATTTACTCAATTACATAATTCCCCATTGTTTTACTGTCTATAGGATAGCAAGAGGCCGATAATATTGCACACAAATGTTTATAGCTTGTAACCATGGAGAGACATAGAAGATATCTACAAAAAATACTGTAGTGGGAATATTTGGAAGCTTTTTTCACTTTTTGGGAGATATTTTGCATTTGAACAATAATAAAAGAGCACATAATCATGAAATATGCATCGTGAACACCTTAACCTTTTTAATAGGCAGATGTATTAGATTTTTACACATTTGACATGACATTTAAAACGTAAAAAGTATTATAGCGCTATTCTTCAGCATCCTCTACTTTAAGTATAACTATGTATCTGTATTTCTGAGATAACAGTTATCTTCAAAACTCTTAAGTGATGTACACTGTGTGGGGCTTTATTTCAAGCAAAATCTGCTGCTATGAATGTTAGTGATTTTGACAAGAGCAAACATATTAGGCATATTTTAATGGAAGAAACATTTTATATCTCATGCTATCGGGCATAACTGCAGTAGGAATTTTTACAGTACAGATAAAATTTACAAACATGAAAGCTAAGTATAAAATGTAAAAAACGTAATCATGTTCTGCAATTTCTGATCCCTGCTATCTGAGTACAACAACAGTATAAGGTAGTAATAAGTGCAAAAATGTTAAAGATAAAAACATTGAGAATAGTTCTGTGTGCAGACAATGGAAACTGCATCTTCATATCAGGAACATGATCTAAACAGGGCCATAGCGTAGTACAATGTGATACTTTCCTTGTAATATGATATTAGTCTAACTCGCAAATATTCTAGATTTGGTCAGAAGTTCTATACTGTTCTGTGGTGTAGCAATAGTGGTCGCAGGGGTTGCAGTTATACCCAGGCCCATAAGCTCTGCGAGCCCAAAGGCCCCCTACATCACTAACATTGCCGGGCTTCACTACAGAGGTATGGCAGGTTTTCTATCCTCTTTTACAACTTAGGATTTGGAGTGAATGTAATAAACAATGACATATAAGCTTTCCATAGACTGCATTTCCCTTACGTGATTCACATGAACTTACAATTGACAATGTGCTGCCTTCTTCATGTCACTATAAAAGGCCCCTGAGCTGTCATCTGTTAGAAATCCCTCAGTGTTTAATGAGTCCCCCTTCAAGACCCTGTTATATGTGCTATCATATATCTTCTCAGAGGAATGTTTGCGTTAAATAACCCTTAAACTCTTAAAATTGTTCTTACTGCTTCACTGTAGTTTGAAGAACACATGCCACCCTTTTTTAGCTCTCTGAGCGGAATTAGCTCCCATCATTCATCTCTCTTGTTATATTATTATATGTTGTCTGATATAGAAAATGTATGCGTGTGTGTGTATTTTTTGGGGCAGTCCACGGTCAATAGCCACACAAAGTAACTGCGCAGGTGGGAACAAGTTGATGTTTTGCACCCTGACCGATGAGCCTTTAGCTACTTTCCTTGCAACATGCAACAAGTGGGAAGAGGCCTGCAGTCTGTGAGAGGTTTCGAAGTGGTGGAGGAGCTGTGTCACAGTGGCGATGAGTGCTGCATGCTCTGTGTAATTTTGTGCACCATTGAATGTATAGAAGTGGATCTGGATGACTAATGGAATTAGGTGATTGTGACACCAGTGCCTCGATTAAAAGCGGTCGGTAGCTAAATAAGATGAACACACATATGTAAGTAAATGACAAGCACACCATTTACTTTCAGGCATGTGGCTGTCTGCAATAATATTAAACCCCAGCAAATTACATATAAAACTTGCATATACACAGTTTAACACTTTTTTCACAGATAAACCAGCCTTGGGGAGGCAGCTTTGGAGCTAAAGGGGGAACTATATATATAGAGAGAGACTGATGATAACTAAACATTAACACTTTATTAACCCCTTTTGCCAAATGATACACCAGCTAATATTTCTCGACTGCTTGTCTGAAGCTTGCAGCTATATTGATGTCCAGTAGAAAGCAGAGCTGGCTTGAACAGACATCACGTTTGCAAAAACAAGCAGTTTCTCTAAGCATCGTGGTGATTTATGGAGCTAATGCACATAAATAATTTACGTACTGCATTTCTATTTACCATTGGACAGAGGAGAAGGAAGCCTAACTGCGGTCATTCCTCCCACCTGCTTCTCGCCCTCCATCTCTCTCCTTTGCGTCTGACCTCTTTACCAACTCATTCCATACTCCCCTTGACTTCCATTTTCCAAGACCTATAATTTTGTAACTGCACATCGCAAAATGAGACAGAAAAACCCTCCTTTTTTCCTCACTCTGAGGGCTTGTCACAGCTCAGCCCCAACTACATGATTTACGGTGGTGCCTAAATAACCTTAACTCTTTAGTTTACTGATTCCTTCTTCTTATTAAATGAAGTCCAGCATAAAAACTCTTTGTCAAATGAACTAGTAGTTAGAACAGTTGCTCTTAACTTGCAGTTAAAGTACTTCTATTCTGTAATGCCAGTTCAGGTCACTACACTCTGATACTGTTTCTCTTTCCCATACTGACATACTGAGATATCATGGCTGGCATACAAATACATCAAATCTTTTACTAATATGAGGAGATTGTCTAAAATAAATTTGACACATTTTATGACTTCTCACACACATTCCTTCTCTTGAATATTTTAAAAATGCTGAAATATGTACTAGGTATGCAGATTGTTTAAAAATCTAAATATGGTTCGCTTCATTGCTACCTTTTTTGGTTCAATTTATGGTAGAATTCTGGTACCTTTTGCTTATTAAATCTAATTTTCTGCTTTGAATAGCACTTGAGTCCAGTGACTCAATGCAGCAAGAATCAATCTTATGACAGCGCATTCATCCTTCATAATGATTTTACTAGAGCTCTACATTTTACATTCCGCCTGTCCTGATTTCAACTATGTTCTTTGACATCTCCGCCAATACTCTCTGATACCACTTTATGGTAGTTCTGACTCTGTTTCGTCAGCAACCATATAACTATGACTATTTCTGGGGTAACGGTTTAAATTCACCTGCTGTGAAGACCAGATATCGACTGAATGGGCTAAAGAGTGATAACAGGGAACCCGCAGGGAGAAGCAGAGATCACACTGGAGCAGTAAGGGATTCAACAAGTAATTCATGTTTTTGTTAAATTTTTTTGCCTTTGCCCCAATTTTGTTGGATCTTGTGACAAGATGGGACTACTTGTTGTAAGGAGAATTTATGTGTTTATCAAAGAGAAGATGATCCCAGATCTCGTGCAGAAAGTCTGGACCCAGGAGAAATACAAATCACACCAGCCTGCGCGGTATCAGATGATTTCTAATTTATTCTAAGGTGTTCGAAGCTTATGTACCATAAATGATATCACAGCAAAAGTATATACCTCCAAGATTAATAAGAATACATAATAGGCTAAAACAAAAATGATTAACATAAGTTACACCTCTTAAGGTGTAACTATAACATACAATAAAACCGTTATGAATTCAGCAAAAAGGAATGTAAGAGAGGTCTGGAAGTCTATCCTATTTCCTGTGTGCCCCATCAGTAAACATACACATGGGTAGTCTAGGAGACCTGTCTTATCTCATCTGTCCCATGGGAAAATATGTACTGCTATAGATGGGTTTCATTTAACCCCTTCACTACTTATTCTAGCATTATGCTATATATTTCTAGTCTACAATGCAATAAAAGAACAATTAACTGATACATTGATCTACAATTTTCTTAACACTTGTTTTCTATATTTTGGCTAAAAGCATAAATACATGGTGAATATAGATTTGTACTGAGTTTGCTGGGTTCAATAAAACTAGAATAAATCTGTCTTCACCACGCGCTCTCTTGAGGTAGGTGCTGGCCAATGGAATGTTTAAATGTAGATATTCTTGGTATGTAGGGAATACAAGTTTCATAGGAACTTTGTATGAGTGTATTGAGGATTAATCCATTTAAATCTTGTTCACACTTCAAAATCATAGAGCAATGAAATAATTAGGAAATATACTAGACTATCTTTACTGAAGACGAGAGGAGCATACATGGAACTGCTCAGCAAATGAAAATGTACCTTATAATACGCGATATAAAATGATGAGAAAGTCCAGCATTCATAAATAACAGCTTTATTTCCAAGTGAGTAAAATTCCATCAGGAAAAACACAGGACAAAAATGACTTGTTACTAGTGAAAAGCAATTGGTGGAATAATCGGTTTGTGCTGGGATAAGGCAGATTTCACCAAAATAATTGTGATTTGGGACAGCTGATTCCAACTCCTTTTAACTCCTATTAAAGTCAATGGGAGCAAAATTCAGTTTACTTAATTTACCCTCCAGAAGGTCCCAAAATGCAGCCAAAGCCCCACAAATTGCATGAGAATACAGCCACATATCTGGGTAACACTGTACTCTTTCCAAAAATTGATGAAAATACTGTACGGTGGTGTAGGAGTTAATTGCACTGCAGGGATGTCACTGAAAACAAAAGGCACTCCACATATGGTCTCGTAGATAAAAAAAAATTGAGGCAAGGAAGACAGTAGGTATGCTGCTTATTTTAAAAGCAATATCATACAATTTACAACAACAAAAATTCTACCAGGTGAACACAATACTCAAGTATGGGCTTGCACCAAAGAGCAGCTGTAACACTAACAAAAATTAAGCTATGCAAAACAGCACTTGTGCTGCTTGTTTTAAAAAGAATGTCACACTTTACATGGACAAATTTTGCCGGGTGAACACAACACTCAAGCACGGGCCTGCTACTACTCCAAGTGAAAGAAGTGGAGCTACCAAAAATTACGCCAAGGGAGACAGCAGGTATAGTCCTTGTTTTAAAAGCAATGTCATAAGTTTGCAATAGAACAAATTCTATAAGGTGAACAGAACAGCCAAGCACGGACCTTCTCCAAATAAAAGCTGTTGAGCTACAACTATTTCTTGTGCTTTAGAAGAATTTCCTTTTGGGAGAAGTAGGAGGAGAAAATATGGCGAAAGTTGGAGGAGAGCAGCAGCAGTTCCACTACCAACAACAGCAGTTTGAGGGCAGAGTGTACTCTGGAAACATGAGAGCTGTCATAGTTGAGGCGGTTTGGTGGTACCCCGTACTGTCACCGCACCACGGAGTGTGAAAGCCGAAAGTGTGAACCCAGTTTCCTAGTCTTTTCCGCTATTGGATGTAAACCTGAGTAATTCTTTAGGAAATGCTGCACTACCAGGTTCATTATGTGGGCCAGACAAGGTACATGTGTCAGACTGCCAAGGTGAAGGACTGCCAGCAGATTGATAACTTTTTGTGCCGTTTGTTTTACAATTTTTTTTGTGTGTTAAGATAACAATAGCTTTTCAATAGCTTAAGATAGCAGTCATGTTAAACTTCACTAAATCGGTACCTTTATTTAAATTTTACTCTTTTTTCACAATTTTCATAGGATAAAATTTATTTTCATTGCCAAATTCAGATAAACATAACTTTCATATTTGTCTATGGAGTTGTGTGAGAGCTTTCTTTTTACAGAATCAATTGATACTTTCATCGGTGCTATTCTGGGGGTACATACGACTTTTTGACCTCTTTCTTTGACTTTTTGGGCACTTATATAATTCAGTGTATTTTCTCAAACTGTCCCTTTGTTCACTCACAGTAAAGCCTATTATCAGTGATAAAGCTGACTACCTAGGCCACTATCCATGGCAGATGCAAAGGTCATGAATTGACCTCTAGTTGCCATGGTAACCATTGGCACCCTGTGGTTCGATTGCAGGAGTGTTGGTGAGGTAAGAGGACATTACCTCTATTTCCAAGGCCCATAGGTGCCATGGTATGCATTGACTGCTACATCTATAGGGTTAAAGTGCAATTGGAATCAAGACTAGCTTTTATCTTGGCAACTGCAGCAGGACTACTCCTGTTCTGTTTACTGAGCCCTCTCAAACCAGCACTGTTCCCAACTTTTTAAAACCTTAGATGCATAAATTAACTTTTATTGTCATCTAAGTAGCTAGTTATCCTGCACAGTGAACACCATAAAAGGGGGAAAAAAGAATTGGACAGTACTGGTGCAACTGCTTAATGCTCAAAGCAAAGGCTCTCATAGATGTGAGCTTTGGAAGATATGTTTTAGGCATTGTACATTGGCTTCAGCAACAGTATTACTCCACCTATCAGCTGCATTTCCCACAATCCTAATTTCAATTTTTAACATGAGACCAGAACATCAGAAACATTGGAGGTATCTATTAAATATGCTTGTAAGAAGTTTGTTGAATTTGGTTTCCAGTTTATGTTGTCACATTTGCAAAAGTGGTGGCAACAGCAAAATAGAAAAGAGCTAAGATCCCTGTAAATAAAATAAACATAGTTACTAAACTTTAGCTACTTCTGTTAATATGCTAATACAGGAGGGCAGGTATTATTTAGGCTACATTCACAAAACTCACACAAATATGAACTCCATTCTTTTAAATGGACTTAGTCACATGAGCAATTTTCTTGGCTTGATATCGCACTTGCCTGCATTAATGTAGCCTTACTAAGCATTTGCAATCTTAAAATTTGGTGGAAATTTTTTTTCATTATGTTAAAGAAGTTAACGAATTCCACAAGAAGACTATCTAATCAAAGGAAACACCAGGAGATAGGGCATGGCTATCGATGGGCACTGTGCCAATTAGGAATATGCAATGATACTGTATGACAGCGATACTCAACAGGCGGTTCAAATGTGGACCTTGGCTGTCAGCAGTCTGGACCAGGAAAAGAAGCCATTGCCAGTTCCCCTTCTGCCCTCTGCTAACTTCTTTCAGTGTGATCACACTGACAAAACCTGATTTAGAAACATAGCTTTAGTCTTCCTCTGGCCCTGGACTCCAAGTGAGGCCCAGCTCACACGAATGCCTCGGATTCCGCTTGCGGATGTCAACAGCGAAAAACCTGCAAGTGATTTCGAAAACGAATTGTGAATGGTTGCATATGCGTGCAGTTTTCTGTGTGGATGTACGCATTTGGACAGCGTATAGTCCGCACGGAAGAAGACTCGCAAGCAGTGAACGACATCAGAAAGTAGCATTACATTGGCCAGGCCATTCATCTTCATTCTTTTTTTTTTTTCTAAGGGCTAAAATATAGATTGCTGTGATTCGTACCCACAGGTGTGAGGGAAACTTCAAAATGACATGCCTTTCAATGTCTACGTATTACCGTGGATCGTCCGCATGGACACCAATCGTGGAAACCGCCAGTCAGATCAGGTTGTGTGACACTGGCCTGATCTTAAGAACAGGACTTGGGGGTAAGGGATGAGTGAAGCTATGCTGTGGCTCATAGCAAGAGACGGCACAGACAGTAGCATCGCTATAGGGGTTGCACATTATTCTTTCTAATGTAGCTGTGAGCCATAAGATACAATCGCGAGTTAGGGGAGGTGTTGAAGTCTCAGGGTAACTGGAACTGTGGAAGTCAATCAGAGGAAAGAGACCATGATGTAACCCCCTCCCACTAGGCAGAGCAGCATGCCAGTAATTCCCTGTGGAAGAATCAATACATGATTCATCAGTAAAGATAGCCAGGTGCTGCAAGGCTAATAGAGAAAGTCACTGATATCACTGCCTGAGCGCTCCTCTCTCCTCCAGGTTCTATATATCATCCATGACTGGTCATGGTGGTGGACCATGGCCAGCAGTGCTGTTTGCCCCACTTCTTTCCTAAGAACAGTACAAGCAGGTGTAAGGCTGCGGCCTCTACCCTCACCACTTTAAAGTTGAGGGTACTAGTCTGCCGTAGTCAGGCAACAGGCTGGTTATGCCTGATAAAACAAGTTACAAGTCACAGTGCCTCAGCTTCAGCCATTCTCCTTTACATGGTGTAATTACGCAGTGGATTTGGTTACGGATTCCATGCCCAAATCTGGAGCAAAAACTGCACCACTTTAACATTCTATTGAATGTTATGAAAATCCATGCCATAGTTAATGTAGTGCTCACATTTTCACATGTGGATAATGAAATATGCTTCATGGAAAAAGAGAATTGACATGTCAATTCTTCAAGCTGTTTCTGCCCTCAAGGATTTGCCCCTTTGAGTGGGGCTATATCTGCATTGCATGAAAACACATGGTAATTCTAGTTCTGGCACTGATTAAACGGACAGATGCACATCAGGAAATCTGATGTGGCTCTAACAATTTA
The DNA here is from genome assembly GCF_035609145.1 of Eleutherodactylus coqui. NCBI lineage: Eukaryota > Metazoa > Chordata > Amphibia > Anura > Eleutherodactylidae > Eleutherodactylus > Eleutherodactylus coqui. The sequence goes on along the minus strand of NC_089837.1, from coordinate 234,356,269 downwards.
AAAGCCCGTGTGAAAGAGACCATTTGTAGCTGTGAAATCCACCATATTAATTTGAGACAGAATTGCCTGGTTGAGTGTTAGATTTCTGCTGTGATTATGGCGGAGATGAAGGGAGGGAGAATGTGTTTTTTATATGGAACTGGATTAAGGATGAGTTAGTGGAGGGGAGGCACTATAATTGAAGGGACCACAGGGGGTCACTATAATTAAGAAGAGCCACATGGTGAACACTATAAGAGCCACAGGGGTCAGCATAACTAAGAGGGGTCAGTATAACCAAGAGGGGCCACAGAGGGCGCTTTTTACTATGGAGGAATTACTGAGCATCAGGGGTAGTGGTAGGATGCGGAGAGTGTGCAGAGATGAGTCACAGCTGGTCTTGGATGTCTAGGCCCAGATAGAGAAGTACTGTAAAACAAAAACAGAGGTCACCAATCAGAGAAGATGCTACCTGTAATCACTGGAGGTAACTGCACTGTAATGGCAGTCACTGCGTAGAACTGGTGTCCTGGCTCATAAGCATTCAAAAAGCCGTATGTACTCCAAAATGGTATAAACAAAAACATCAACTCATTTTGCAAAAAAAAAGACCTCACTTAGCTCCGTTCAAAAAAGTGATGGCTCTCAGTATATGGCGAGTTAGGTGTTCCATAGTGCAAAAGTACTTAGAAAAAAACCTATACAGATTTGGTATCACTGTAATCATACTGACATTTATACATAGTTACAATTACATGCCTTGTTTTAATGCTCACTATCTGGGTTTGCCAGACCTCCGCCTAACGGTTAGGCCAGGTCAGTTGAGTACCTCTGCTGTACATGCTTCTACACATGTCTTCTTGTAATGTGATTCTGCCAGGCCCTTTACCAATAGGAATAGTGCTTCCTACATCTCTTTGTTGTCTGATATATTGCCCCTCACTTACAGGTCCAATGCTCTTTAACTTTGCTGAGGGATCTAGAGGTATTTGTCCTGCCTACCCTTCCTTTTAGTACCTTAGAAACATCTCTTGGACATTGTAGTTTTTTTGGATTGTTTTTAACTTATGAAATGGGTATGGTTATTTCTTTTCCTTCTCACATGCTCATTTTCATTCTAGGTTTGCAGTTTGTTGATTTCAGCTTTTTCAAGTCATAATTGCGGTCATATAAAAGAATTTGAGATTATGAGGTTCTTATGGCAGACGTCTTTCTGGAGTCCGGCGGTGAACAGGCTGCGTTGAGCTGGATTTTATGCAGATTAATATACCTTATCAGAAAATATGAATAATACATTGCCTCTAAATAAAGTTGTGACTGGTCCTCATCTATCAAAAGAAAGTTTGGTGTTGTGTGTATTTCTGGGAGTTTGTTTTCTCTCGGGTGGCTTCATAGCAGTCAGGGGGTACAGAAGTATGTACCAGGACCTTGTTACCCAAGATGATGCCAGTATTAAAAATGGCACATAGAAGATGGGGAACCCAGAAATCCAGTTACACCTTAAAAGCGTTTTTGAAAAAAAATGTACCTGCTTAATTTGATTCAATACTAGTTTGGCTAAAAATACGACAGACACTGGTGTGTGATCGCAACACCGTATCGAAAACAGCACGCAAAAAGTATTAATAGAAAGTTGGAAATACTAAAGCTAGAATGCGAGAAGTACTGGCTGCCTTGCAATCTGTTTACAATTGACACAGTCATGACTCAGCTGCCTGAGCTGTCACACAGGCAGATGCATCATGACAGATGTTTAGTGGGTAAAATCTCCAAAGACTGATCCTGACATTATATCATTCTATCACGACTATGAATAAACATTGCAGCTTACACAGGAGAGAAGACGCAAGCTTACACAGGAAAGATTTGTGGTTTTCTTGGAGGAACTCTGATATCTAATAAGACATTCGCAAAGAAGCAAAAATAATTTGCAGCAAGTGAAGCAAAATAACACTAGCAGTTCTGGGAAGAGTACGTCATCAAATATTCATATTGTCCTTCATAACTATGAAAGTCTGCCTGATACAATGATAGTGTTGGTTTACCTGGAACTGAATGTCAATCTTTTCTCCTTTCTCTGTCCGGTAAATATTTGACTGTCAGGGGGAGCTGATGGGAAATGATAGTTTTATTGAGCTGCTTCTTCAACTGAAACTCATTACTTTCAGAAGTTGCTATTGAAAGCCTCTATATTTTCTATGCAACAATGTAAAGATAATAACTGAAATTCAATGGATACTATAAATAATAGTTCAAGAAATAATGCTTATCACTAGTGTGTCAGAAGCTGACATCTTAATGAAAACATCTAAGTGTTCTGTAAGTTCACTTTCTGTCAACTTAAAGGAGTTTTTTAAGTAAATTGGTGGCAGAAAGAGGATGAAGAGTACATAGAAAAATTAAATAAACTGAATACTCACCTCCTGCTGCCCAATGCTTCCTCCCCCCCCCCCCCCCCCCCCGGGTCCACCAGTCTTGTGCTGACAAGCGCTGTAGAGGTCATATGGGTTGTTTACCACATTACCGCTACAGCCAATAGAAGACCTGATGGGGACGTCACTGATGATGTCCAGTAATCTGTCTGGGGCTTCTACATTACAAGTTGATATGACAGTGCATCACCAGGCCTTCTGGACGGGTGAACACACCTTTCTGAGATTGCGGAAACAGACTGACGAAATGGTGGTCGGGCACTGTGGTGAGTATATTTATTTTATATAGTTTTGGGCTCAGAAGGTTCAAAACTATATAAAGGTAATAACTTGGAAAACTCTTTCAAACAAATATATTGGGAAACTGCATTAATAATCATACATTATATGTACAGTATGTATAACTGAACACTCTCTCCTTATAAACTGACTAGTAATTATTTAAAAAGTATAGTACTTGTTTCTGGTGGCACAATGCACCACACAGCTCTGCTACATGCATGTCACACACACAGAGCTCTGCCATGTTGCTTTCGCATATGAGCTGCATGTGATTTACAAACCTCAGCTGGTGGCTGAGGTGAAATTGGGGCTTGTCGCTGTATCATGTAAGCTGCATTAGCTTCACGGCGGCATTGAACCCTCTCTGGTGAGATGTGTACATGACAGCGATGGTTGGTTCCCACACTGGACAATGGTTGATGATTAGATGAAGGCTAGACTGGTGTTGGCGGCATTAGCACTTGAGATGACATGATATCACATTCAGGAGATGTGAAGATAGTGGTGAAGGACTATGCTTCAATGTTGTTTGTCAGTATGCACTGCCAGCTATGTATGTGTACATTTGGGAGGTGTCATTTATTGGAGTCTCCACACAGGTGTCCAGCTGCAAACTGTCAGACTGAGTACTGCTGTATCCATAGTAACTGAGGCTGCGGGGGTTTGCAGGGATGTAGTCCGCCCATAATCTCTCATACAGCTCAGAGACCATGTGACTGTCAGCAAATGAGCAACATATGTGTAAATTTGTGAGGTGTCATTTATTGGAGTTTCCACACAAGTGTGCAGAAGTCTGACAACCAGGTACAAACTGGCAGCCTGAGTACTGCTATATCCATAGTAACTGAGGCCACAAGGGTTTGTGAGGGATGTAGTCTGCCCATAATTCCTCATTCAGTGCAGAAGGATGATAAAGGACCTGTGATGATGTCGCCATTATGTGAGCCGGGTTATGTGACAAGTGGTCATTAGCACTTCGAAGAAATCTAATACAGATGCAACCAATTCTGCCTTGATTTTGATATTACGGCACAGAAATTTATCTTATGTTAGCCCATTAAAAATCTATTGCTCTCTTATCTTAATACAACAAAACCCATTGTAAAGTAATTCAAAGTGGAAATAAAGCACCCTGGTAGCACGGCACACTGTGATATCGTGTTGCATTAAGAGTCAAGCAATAGAAAAACTCATCTGTATACTTTCATTGCTATGAGGAATTCGTATTCTCCCTAGTCATCTTAAAAATCCACCAGCAGAATACAGACTGCCATTTATCTGTGGACCAGAGAACAGACAGTCAAGTAAATGTGGGTTGTCAGAAAACCCCTAGGGAATATTTCACATTACAATGAGAAAGAGAGTATGAATAATAAGTACTTATTATTATTCATGCAAAACACAAATATATGATCATCCTGTAGATTTATCAAATGTATAAATAAATAATATAAAGATAGTGGTTTTATTGAGTCAAACATTTTCTAGATGCTGTGTTAGGACTAGAGACAAATGAGCACACTCGGATAAGTCAGTTACTCGAGCGAGCCTCGCTCTTCTCGAGTAACTGCATTCTTGTCCAAGCGTGCTCGGGTGCGGCGGGGGATAGATGGGATGGTGGTGGATAGTGGGGGGTAGCGGGGGAGAGAGTGGGAGAGATCTCTCTCTCCCCCCGCTACCCCAGCTGCCCCCTGCACACACCCCCACCACCACCACCCCCACCCCGAGCACGCTCAGGCAAGAATGCAGTTACTCGAGAAGAGCGAGGCTCGCTCGAGTAACTGACTTATCCGAGCGTGCTCGCTCATCTCTAGTTAGGACATATTGATATTAGACATGGGTTTCTCCCTTTTGGTACAAGAAAAGAGAGGCTATACAAATTGTTGGTCCCACTCTAGAGAATTGGACATGAAGATACTGTACATTACATGGCTGCTCATTCGTTTGAATGGGTACTATATAATATAGGGTGGGCTACGGAAAAGTAGCCCACCTTTAATCCCGGCACCACAGTCTTTGGAGGAGGCTGTAACCAGTTTATTTTACCTCAGCAGTATAAGCACCAACTGTGCTTATACACAGCAGTATAAGCACCAATTGATTGAAATTTTCTTACAGCTGCTTTAAAAGGCCAGAACTAAAAAAGGAACTTCCCGTAGCATCTGTAATAATTAATTTCAGACCCTGGTGAATTGATTATCCCATCAAGGGTTAGATTAAGTTTCTTGGGAGCCACCATTGCACCTCTACAACCCAGACTGCAACTGGATCCCTACTGCAGCCATATATATGGGAGGTGGTAAGCAATGGCAAACCATTTCCTGAGATGTGGTGACTGCAAAGATGAGTAATGTATACAAAACACATAAATAAGGACTGCCAGAGATGTACAAAAAAAATCCTGTACTCTATAGCAAACATTTGAAAGACCCTATAAAACATTAGTTCTCAATATGGTCTACGCAATGGTATGGGTGTGTTGGGACGTTATATAACGATTGTATCAGGAGAACATGCTCGGCTAGGAAGTGTGGGTGTTAGACATGGCTTAGATTTCAAAGAGTACCCAAGGATATGTGCCCTGCATTCTCTTCCTATAATCTGATCCTGCTACATTCATATATTGATAAACAAACATTAGAAGAGTTCACATTGCTACTGATTCTTTAACATGTGAATTATCCTGATTCACTGCAAACTGGGTGAAAGCAGTAAAAAGGATATATACATTACAGTACCATAATAAAATATTGAAAGAAAACTTGTGCTCTCCAGCCCTTCTATTCAGTATGTGTTAAATATTAATATTCTACAGTTTACAGCACTGCAGGTAGAGATGTAGGAAAGTTTAATTTGACTTTGTTAATTTTTCGCAACGAGTTATCTTAAGGATTTAAAAAAGCTATTGTTATCTCAACACAATAGGTGGAGGCATTATAAATCTATTGACATGGCAAATAAACTGTGGCACAGAGCTCTTTCATCAATGTAGCAAGTGTCAAGTTAAAATCATATAAACTTAAATCATTATGAGTTGGTCAGCTCTGTATTTCTTTGGAAAAGAAGCAAAATCAGCACAATGACCAAGACTGACAGCTCAACCCCTCAAAAGAGAAAGAGTAAACTGCATCTCTTCTCATTACTTCATTCCTCCAAGGCCTGCCACTTCCAGGGAAGAACTGTCTTTTCCCAAAGACAGGCATATGAATTTTTAACTCTTCTACATACAATGAGTGAAAAGGTAAGGTGCATAGATGGCTTCCAACATTAGTAAATAGAGATGAGCGAGCATACTTGTTAAGGACAAATACTCGAGCGAGTATTGTCCTTTTTGAGTACCTGCCCGCTCGTGAGAAAAGATTCGGGTGCCGGCGGCGGTGAGCGCTGCGTTGCGAGAGTGAGCCCACTCTCCCCTGCCTCCCCCCGCCGACACCCGAATCCTTTTTCACGAGCGGGCAGGTACTCGAAAAGGACAATACTCGCTTGAGTATTTGTCCTTAACGAGTATGCTCTCTCATCTCTATTAGTAAACTTATTAATATTGTAAAAAAGATGATTCTAGTGCAAGCCGGTTAATAGCTGTCATGTACACTCTGGCAAAAAAACAATCCAGCCCCTAGAAGGAGTTGTCATTTTGCTGCAAAACTCGGCATGCAGTTACATCTCTGGCAGGTATGCAAATGATTAAAGTTATGGTGTGATTAGATGCATTGTCTTGTCACCTGAGGTCCTGAAAGTGGTTCCATTTTTGGTCTATAAAAAGGAACATAGAGGCTACTTGTGTGTAGTGACATCTTTTTCCACTTGTCTAGAAGTTGTTGACCACTCAACAACCCTAGTGACCAGTGGTCTATGACATATACTTCTACTCATGACCGTTTGAGACACTTTGTCACAGCTACGCCTTGTTGCCCCACAATTTAGCTTGAAAAAGAGTTGCTGGATCGAAATGTTTCATTTTCTAGAGTGCACAATAAAGAAATTAAATTTGTTGTGTTACTAATTGTGGGTGCTCACTTTTTGTATTTTCTAGACATACCTCTACAAGGCAAATCAAAGAGATTTTGCCCAGTTAACAGAGTTTGAGAGGGGGCGCATTATTAGAATGTGGGAAGCTGGATGGTCGCATTGACAAATTGCCGGCCACCAGGGCTGTTCTCACCAGACTGTTGAGTGGATGCATGAAGGCATGCACTCAAGGTGACTGGGTTCAGGATGCCCTCGACAGACCACCAGTAGAAAGGATTGTCTGATCATTTGACAAGCACAAGCAGCCCAACTGTTTCATTGTCTGCTCTCCAGAGACAGCACCATTGTTACAGGCTTGTCTGAACCTTTTCCAGGTGCTTGGCTCTAGGAGATATGGTTTCATGGTGCCCATTATCTGTACTGCGTGTGACACCCACCCACTGTCATGTCCGTCTTCAGGGGTGTCTTGAATAACAGAACTGTACTGCTATGGAGTACAAATAGGTCGCGTTCAGCGACAAATCTATGCTTAGTTTGGGCACTGATGACAGCCGTGTTCATGTCTGAAGATATAGGGATGAGCACTTCAATCCTGATTTTCTTATGGAGCAGCATTCTTCTCCCACTGCTGCTGTGATGGTCTGGGGGGCCATCGCCTATGACAGCCAGTCACCCCTAGTAGTCATAGGAGGGACAATGACAGCTCAGCAATATGTTCAGGACATCCTGCAGCCACGTGTTCCTCTCATGGCGGAGCTTCCAAGAGGCATTTTCCAGCAGGGTAATGCTTGGCCCCACCCAGCAAAGGTGTCACAGGAATGCCCCCACAATATTGCCATACTTCCGTAGCCTGCCCCATCGCTAGAACATGTATGGGACCATCTGGGAAGCCAAATTCAACAGCCTATGAGTTTGTATATGTAGACTCTCAGTTTCAGCAAATGTGGACCAATGCGGGGCAGGATACCATACAGAACCTGTATGACTCCCTGTCTGCTAGTATCACATTTTGTATCCAAGCTAGAGGCGGTACAACAGGGTACTAGAGCCTCCATGCCCGTCCATATCACATCTTGTATCCAAGCTAGAGGCGGTACAACAGGGTACTAGAGCCTCCATGCCCATCCGTATAACATATTGTATCCAAGCTAGAGGCAGTACAACAGGGTACTAGAGCCTCCATGCCCATCCATATAACATCTTGTATCCAACATCTGTGTGGAGTTTGCATGTTCTGTGTTTGTATGGGTTTCCTGGCTCTGATATTGTAATCACTTACTTTTATCAGCGTTACAATCACACATAGAAAGTTTCATTCGATTCAAACAACTTCTTCTAGGTGCTCTAATTTTTCTTGCAGTAAGTGTACTATATTTGTGTGCTCCACCAATAGCATATGATTACTGTATAAATATTAAGTATACCCTAGAGAAGTAGCAGAGATGGAGTTACTGCAGCTGCATTACTAGAGTATCATGATAACTCACTTTGTTAAGATGATGTAGTATTCATAGTGCTGTAAAAAAAAGTATTTGCCTGCTTTCTTCTATTTTTGCCAATTTGTCACATATAAATGTTTCAAATCATCCAACTAATTTTAATATAAAGCTAATATTCCAAAACCCCAGCACCTGCATGATACAATGGAGTGTAGCTGATACAATGTAGCTGATGTCAGATGCTGCCTACCAAAACAACAAATTTAGGTAAGTAAAAGAGTATCATAAGGTATCTCTAGGGGAATGCTGATATCTTATGCTATTCATTTGTTTTTAATATAAGATAAAGACAAGAGAGTAAACACAAAGTGCAGCTTTTAATTGAGCAATCCGTTTACTGAAGATAGAGATTTATTCAAAACCACATCACCCATGTGCAAAAGTAATTGCTTCCTTTAAATCTAGTAGCTGGTTGTGCCAGTCATGGCGTTAATAAATGCAATCAAATGTTTGCGATAACTTGTGAAGTCTTTCAAATCACTGTTGAAGAATTCTGGCCCACTCTTCTGTGCCGAATTGTTTTAATTGGGTAACATTTTGGAGCGTTAGGGTTCTGGGTTAAAATCTGACCAAGGACAACATCTGTGTGGAGTTTGTATGTTCTGTGTTTGGTTGGGTCATATTCCGAAAACGTACAAATAGGTGAACATAAACGCTGAGCTCCAGTAAGGACAATATTAAGTGATATACAGTGCTGCATAATTTGTATGCACTGTGTAAATGAGTAAAATAAATAATTCAGCTACACTGGAGGGTTTCTGAGCATCTACTGCATGTTGTAGATGCATTGACATCTACTGAGGCCGATTTCGAGTAAGGCCGTTTTTTTAGGCAAAATTTTCTCTAGTAACATTGGTTGCCTCTAATAACACCGGCGTGTGCCGCCCCAAGTCACCTTGCTGAACTCACGTGATCTCCTGTTCCTGCTGCTAATGCAACCCACCCTTCTCCATCATCGGTGATGGGTAATACACTAGTACAGTAATGTATTGTACAACTACACTCCAATGATACAACACAGAGAACACAATGGTAACGCTGAGGACAGATAATGATGTCACCCCCAGTCCTAAGTAACACCACAGATAACACACAGTGATAACACTGAGGACAGATAATGATGTCGCCTGTAGTCCTATGTAACACCACAGATAACACACAGTGATAACGCTGAGGACTGATTATGTACTGTAGTACAGATGTCATCTACAGTCCTATGTAACATCACAGAGAACACAGTGATAACGCTCAGGATAGATGATGTAGTAGATGTGACCTGCAGTCCTATGTAACACCACAGAAAACACACAGTAACATGTTCAATGTTTATTTGTTCTTTACAGTAGTCTTCTATATTCATGTATTATTGTTATTGTTTTTGGTATTAAAAAACATTTTTATTCTCCATTAAATGTAGTTTGGTGTGTTTTTTGGAATGCCTAGAACAAACTGATTGGATTTACATTGATTCCTATGGAAATAATTACCTCGGGCAGCAACAGTTTCAGGTAAAACCGATTGCTTTCGGACGGATTACCAACGTTAGTAGAGGTTCTACTGCACATACCACACATCAATTTACTCAGCTAATTTTTTCCTGCACTGTGTGTATGGGTTTCTTGAAATGTCATCTATATTGCTAAGTGGGGCCACTTTTAGATTGTTTTCCAGGGCCACATTAAGTTTCCAGTCCATCCCCGTTTATCTGACATAGGCCAGTTTCATATGGCTGCTATATGCTTGCACTTTGGGGGCTGAATAATTGTGACCAAACAGTGAGATATATAAATTATAGATTCCTGTGGTGATCGCTTTTGGTTCAGTATCACTGCCATGGGTCCTGGTGGATGCAAGAATGCAGCCATATTGTCCCCATCTGAAACTGGCCTATCTATGAAAACAGATAATGATGTCACCTGCAGTCCTATGTGTGATTGTTCTCAGTGAGAGAAACCAAGTAATCTTGTAGATATGATACCTTTTCTTGCCTTAAAAAAAATGCATGATGTTACAGTAAGCAAACTTTCAGGGATAGCGCCCCCTTCGTCAGGCTATTCATTCAATAGGCTGACGAAGGGGGCGATATCCCCAAAGCCTTGCTTGCTCTAACTTCATGCATTTTTGTTAGCCTTTTAAAGGTATTATATCTACAAGGAGTTTCATTCAATAGCCTGACGAAGGGGGTGAGATATCCCCAAAAGCTTGCTATAACATCATGTATTTTTGGTAGCCATTAAAAGGTATCATATCTACAAGATTACTTGGTTTCTCTCACTGAGAACAATCACACATCGCTCTACTGGCTAACACCGTACCAAACCTTTTTTTTTTTATTCTGCAGTCCTAAATAACACCACAGATAACACACAGTGATAACGCTGAGGACAGATAATGTAATGTAGTACAGCAGATGTCACTTGCAGTCCTATGTAACACCACAGAGAACACAGTGATAACACTGAGGACAGATGATATAGTAGATGTGACCTGCAGTCCCATGTACGGTAACACCCCAGAGAACACTGTGATAACACTGAGGACAGATTATATAGTAGATGTGACCTGCAGTCCTATGTAACACTACAAATAACACACAGTAACACATTCAATAACATGTTAAATGTTCATTTATTCTTTACAATAGTCTTCTATATCCATGTATTATTGTTATTGTTATTACAAACCATATTTATTCTCCATTAAATGTGGTTTGGTGTGTTTTTGGGATTCCTATAGATTCCTGTGGTGATCGCTTTTGGTTCAGTATAACTGCCATGGGTCCTGGTGGATGCAAGAATGCAGCCATATTGTGCCCATCTGAAACTGTCCTATCTATGAAAATGCCTTGCAGATGGGGTCTAAGAGGCTGGTCACACCTTACCATGCCCTGAAGCTCTTTACCTGGGTCTGTATATGACTGACAGAATTATTTGTTTAACTAAACATTCTAAACACAGTTTTTGACATTTTCCACACCCAGTAGAATTATCTCACCTAAATAAGTGTCAGTGGCTCTAGATGAGAATTAGGTTCAATTATGCACTTACATTTACACTTACAGGATGAAGCATTAAAACGGAGCAAAACTGACAGCCAAGCTAATTAATTCAAATTTTCAACTTGCTTAGCTATTAAGTCTGCTCTTTTCGCACAAGTGTTCTTGGCTTAAGCTATCGAATTCCAGTAAGTTCTCTAGATTTTGTTGTAACCCTTTGAACAGATTGCATTTATAAGTCAACTTTGACATTCCCATTCTCGCACATGTAGATTATTTCTCGTATACTTATAATGTTATACAATAACAGGTCATGTAGAAATGATTTTTGCACAGATTAATGTGTTAACTATCTTGAAGTAACAAGAACGATGTCCGATACCCGAAGTATCTTATATTATAGGCAGACTTTTCAGTCCAGTGCGCAGTTCATGTAGTGAGTTGCTCTTGTGTAGTACAAGTATTTGGTAATTCTAAGCTTCTGTATAAATAAAAGTTTGCTAGTGCACTTAAATGTGCTGAAAATGTTTTGGTATTCTGATGATACATATGTAAAATGATGAGCCATGATAGAGAGACCCAAGAAGGGCAAAACCGATATGGCGGGGAGGATTACTGCTATTTCTGTAAAGAGAGGCAGGTAAGGGTTCACTTACAGGAAGTATTTACAAAAGAGTGTTGCTACAGTCTCTGAGATGGGTGACACCAGCAGAATGGGAGGTTTTTTGGGTGGTGAACAGTTTGTAAGGATAGTACACTTTCTGTAATCTTTGACGTTATCAGTTTTCCCTGAGCTATGCTGGACATCATGGAGACTAAATGTTATGATGTCTCCAGACACAACACATAAGGAAGCAGGATCTATTCCTCTCCACCTCTCTGTACCACACCCTGAGTAGCAGCAGCAGCATAGAGGACTTTATACAGCAGCACTGAGCTGTGTAGCTGTGAATCCAGCAGTGGGGTGAGATTAAGCATTTACTAAAAACTGCCGCAAGAGCCTTGTCTGGCGCAGAGTGTTAAGGCAGCAGAAATGCAGTCCTAAGCTCTGGCTCACGACCTCAAGGTTGTAGGTTCAATCCCCACTTGGTTCAGGCAAAAGCTGACTGGGGAAGGAAGGCAATGGCAAACCAACCTGCAAAAAAAAAAAAGCAGTCTGCCAAGAAAACGTCACAATGTGACGTCAGTCATTACTCGGTGCTTCTTTTTTCCTCTTTCTTCCCGTAAACTCTGTAGCTTTAATCTTCTGTGCACACAAGAGACTTGGGAGGGCAAAAGTAGCTTTTAAGTGGAAGTAGGGATAGTTTTCTTTAATAAAATATATTAGAAAGTTAAATATTTTTGCTTGTGCTATTGATTTATGATATGAAAAAATAAAGTTAAGGTACTTTTTAAAGAACCCTGTCACCAGGTTCATGTTGTTGAGACCACAAACATTTGCAGCCATGTATGTGTTATTCTGAAACACTGCAGTATTTTATAATAAACATACATTGAAAATGGGCATTGAATTGGGAACCTGTCCTTGCTTGTTTATAGGGAGAGGGGTGTCAGTCAATGTGGTCCAGTTGGGAAAAAGCCAGCAAGGCTCCACTCCCATGATGCTGACCATCATTCCATTTGATTTTAAAACTATGTTAATTTTGAAATACTGCAGAATAACATATATACTGCTTGAATATTCGTGTCTGTTTATGCTGTTGGGACAGTATGAATATGTTGACTAGTTCCCTCGAACTGTGCCACCTAGTGTCAACTACAACCACCATTGTTATTAAACTATTTAAATGTAAACTGTATCCATTAAGCTTGTTGTACCACTTTTGAATAAAAAAAGTAGATATTTGTTGAACTGCAATATATGGTCTGAAATCCAATCTTTAAAAGGGAATCCATTATCCAATCAAACACCAAGCACAAACTATCCGTCTAGACTCTACCATGCATACACATACTCGGTTAAGCATGCATATTTATTTCACTGCGAAGAAGAAAATAAGCTGTTCCAGAGCCATCTGGCAGTGGCTAATCTCCTACACAAAGAAGAATCACACATATTGAAATCCAGTATCAGTTGACTTTTATCTAACGAGTATTGTCACAAAATGGATAAAAGTAGTTCATGTGGAATTTTTAAAATAAGTGCTCATATTTTTCGCCCATAGAAATAGCCTCAGAGATTTAACATTAAATGGGTTGTCCAGTTGTAAAGTATTGCTGGCCTATCCTCAGGATAGGTCATCGATAGTAGATTGACAATAGTTTGTTGCCAAGGACCTTCACCTATCAGCTGTTTGCTAGACCTGTGAGCTTGTGCACTTAAGCCAATTTCTGTAGGAGGCAGACAGCTTTATATTGCAGTCTGAATGAGCCTAGCCTGTAGCACCATGCTTGGCCACTGTAGTGGGAACAGAGCTGTCAGCTTCCTGCAAAAATCAACTCATTGCATGAGCACCCCAAGGTTCTTGGGTAGCAGACTCCCACTTATCTAGGCCATCAGTAGTTTACACATGAACAACCCCTTTAACTCCATATCAAGGAGCAAAAAAAACAAAAACATGATACTAAAGGTATTTGAAAGTGGTTGAGTCAATCAGCAATGTGTGCTATGAACAAGATTGTATGGTCGGGCTAATATAACCCAGTTTTAATGCATATTTTTTAGCCAAGGTAGGTGTGTATACATCTAGTTTTCATTCCGAGATTCCTCGTGTGAAGCTGGCCTTTTCCTTCCTGAATCTATTGTGAATGTGAAGATTCCACACCGACCTTTTTTTTAACCCTCGACATGCGATTTCGTAACGAAAATTTTATTTAAAGGGATTGTTCAGTTGTGAAACAATTAATGGCCTCTCTGTAGGATAGGCCCTCAATAGCTGATCAACATTGGTCTGCAGTCCAGGACTCCTACTGATCAGCTCTTTGCTGGGCCAGTGTGATTGTTCACTAAGCTAGTTTCTGCAGGATGCAGACAGTTCCGTTATCTTTACAGGAGCCAAGCTTGGAATTGCAGGGAACTTTGTCTGTAATACCAATCCTGGCCACTGCAGTGGGAGTGGAGCTGTCTGCTTCTTGCAGAAACTAGCTCAGTTTATAAAAGCAGCAGCTCATGCAAACAGCTGATCAGCAGGGATCCTAGTTCATAAACCTCCGCCAATCTTTTCCTGATGGCTTAGCCTACAAATAGGCCATCAGTAGTATACAACTGGACAAAGTAAGGATTTGCTATGTCAAAAATTATCTAATACATTGGTCTTACAATGACTTATTTTGCATTTGCTTTATTTTACTGTGCCTGCATAGTCTTCTGACATTCTGTATTATAAGCAATCTGTTGTAAGATATTTCATTCAAAATGGACTTTCTAAGACCACATATAAAGTCCGGGTGGTTTCAATGCTCTGACATGCACACAGTGGTTAAAAAGAGCAAACTAATCTGTGGACCTCTGACAAGTTTCCTTTGTCATGCAGAAATAGACACGTACCCAGTAATCTAAAGACTAATAAAGAGCATAGTGTTTTCTTCAAAAGCCAAAAGTCTTCCTTGGGAATCTAATGCTGTGTAATCAAATGATTAAGGCACCGGGCTGGCTTAAGCAGCATAACCTACAGGCGTTTTCAGACTCAATTTATTTCCTCTATTACTCTTGCTATACTGTTAGTTTGGCTTTGACAAATCCCATTAATTGATAGAACAGCTAGATGATCTTGGCAAGACAGCCAGCAATGAGGAATGAGAGGACATATTTAATGGTGTCTAGAATGATGAATACATATACAGACAGGTTCTGTGTTCTGATTGGTGTCCGAGGAAATTAGATCTCTAGTTGGTTGCCCGGAGTGCTTTTAAGAATTTTAAAGCTGCATCTGTCCTGAAATACTCATGAGAGTAGAGAGCCACATCAGTTTAATGAGGTAAAGGCCAAGCTTTCAATATGTTAATCTTACTGACTATGATATATGTGGGTATATTGTCTTCATGTCAGACATCCAACTCATTCAATAATTCAAGATTCCTATATAGCATCTTTTTTTTTTTTTTTGCAATAAATTATATCTAAATTGAGCATAACATCTCCAATATAAAATAAACACTTTACAATACATAAGAGCAATTCTGGTTTAAACATATCTAAACATATTCAACATCCCATATTGAGTTAGTATTCAGATTCTTAGACAAAACCGTTTAGTGTTTGGCTCTGTCCTCAATACTTGGATTCCTACTGCACGGTACTCTGCCAACGATGGCACAGTGCAAAGAGAGATATCATTAGCTGCTCACAGGAGAAGGGAGGGAGGATATTACTCCCTGCTTCCAGTCAACACCATCTCGGAAACACAGTGGCTACCACAGCACAAGCAATGGTGTCGCTAGATTGAACCTCCTTGAAATATCTCCAGCTGCCGTCCAACTGATCAGATTTTTCTGTGATGAATTTCAGATTTCCTAATACTTCCTGAGCATACACCTTAATCAGCCATAACATGAAAACTACTGACATGGGAATTGAAAAATATCTATTTACTTGTTCAATGGCATTTGTTAAGGGGAGTGAGGCATGTATTGGGCAGCAAGTAAACAGACAATTCTTGAAGGCAATGTGTTGGAAGCAAGAACACTATCTTTTCTCCTTAGGGAGAGCACCTTGAAGGTGGTGAGTGAGGAGACTTATAAGGCCATTCATGCTCCTCTGGATAATATGCAAATAAGGGAGATGGAACAATACCTGTGCAGCGCTGCCCATTGGAAGGCAGCATTCCTGCAAGTCAATGTTAGACTCTTGATACAAGCCCTGTAACAATGACTGGGAATTTTTCGATCTCTCTTATTTGGAAGCAAGAAATATGGACAAAAATAAGTATCTAAGCCAATCTGACAAGGACCAGATTGAGGTGGTTAAATGATGAGATCAGAACGTCTCAAAATTAGTAGGTTTGGATCAGTGATTAGTAAATAATTGATGGGGCATCTACAGGTGCAGTGATTAGTACCTACCAAAAGTGATTCAAGGAAGGACAATCAGTGGACCAATAACAGGTTCATAGATGCCTAAGCTTTATTGATGGACGTGGGGAGCATAGGCTAACTCTTTTGGTGCAATTCAATAAAAAAAACTAATGTAGTACAAATAGCTGAACAAGTTATCATTGGCTATAATAGAAAAGTGTCAGCACAAAGTGCATTGCAGATAGCCATGGCAGCCATGTATAGGACTGCATAGATGCAGACCGGTCAGAATGCCCACGCTGACTGACCCTAGTCTATTGTCAAAAGCGCCTACTATGGAACAACAGAAGTAGGTCGTTTGGTCTGATCAATCATATTTTTATGTACATCATGTGGGTTATTAAGTGCTTGGCACCAAGATACAGTAAGGGAAGAAAGTTAGCCAACAGAGCAATGTGATGCTTTATGGGAAAGCCTTGGGTGTTTGCTAACATGTGGATATTACTTTGACACCTACCTAAATGCAAAGTACAGCCCTTCATGGCAGTGTTATTCCCCAGGGCACGGGTGCACAACTTGTGGCTTGGGGCCATATGTGGCCTGTCATGTCATTCTGGGTGCCTCCAAGCCATCTGAATACAGAAATCTTTGTCTGTTTGTGGATGCTCACATTTAGTTGCTATGTCAAATAGAAGTGGCTCACAAATAAGGAGCAGGGCCAAGCAACACTACAGCTCATTAATTTCAATACACCACAAATAAGGCAAATAAATATGCTTTGCACTCCTGTACATTCTTTACAAATTAATTTAACCTCAATATTCTTAAATTTTTCTCTCATCAAAGTATCCGCCTTTAGGTTGGCCTAATGCTGGCGAGAAAATAGGTTGAGATTTGTGCATTGCAAGATGCACAAATCCCGCACAAATATGAACCCCATTCTTTTGAATGGGGTCATATACATGCGTGATGTTTTCCCGCATGGCACCGCAATGCGATGCGGGAAATAAATCCCAGCATATTCTATCTTGAGCACCACTGCGGCTGCCAGCTTCTTCCCTGAAGTGATGTGATACGGTTTTGACATCCGCTGGGAATTCATATGATGGCGAGCGCGATAACACACCATGATTCTCGAACCTGTAATCGGGCTCACATGAGTGAAGTAAGCCTTAGGCTGGGTTCACACAGGGCGGATTTGCCGCGGTTTTGCCGCACAGAATTTCGCCGCGGCCGCTAATCTCGGGATTAGCCAGCTATGTGGATGAGATTTCTCAGAAATCTCGTCCACACAGGATGGCCAATCTGCTGCAGTAAGTCAGGCCGGAACCGCGGCTGCAGCGGCCGCAGCCCCCGTTTCAGAATATGCAGCATGTCTGTTTATCTTTTCTTTCCCCCGCGGCCGCGTTCTCCTCTATGGGAGCGCCAGCTGCAACGGAAAAGCGAGTGGCCGGGCCACTTCAAAGCCGCCGCGGGTTTTTCTGCGGCGGTTCTCCCAGCGGGAATCTCGCTGTTTTTGCTGCGGCCAAACCACGGGATTTCCGGCGGGAATACGCCCCGTGTGAAACCAGCTTTAGGGAATGTTTACATGACGGAATCTGACGCAGATTTTTCTGCATGCATTCCGTCTCTAAAGCAGAAACACAATTCTGTAGCTAAACTGTAGAGTTCTTCCATGGATTTGCCATGGATCCACACACAAATTTAGCACTTGTGTATGAGCAAAAGACAAAACACAAAAACAATGGTAGAATTTCTGAGTCCAGCACCCCCACCCCCACAACACTCTCAAAAAAAGAATGTAATAAAGAGTATAGAAGACATTATATGCACCCCAGAGTAGGACCATTAAAAAATAGAACTCGTCACAAAAAACAAGCTCTTAAATGGCTCTTAAATATTTGCAAACATACTGTATAAATTTTTGATGAGATATATTTCCATCTGTTTACTTTATTCTGTAAGCATATTGGAAAAACTTCAGGTTTTTTTTTTAACCATTTAGGAGACGTTCAAATTTAACATTGATTATTAATTTTTTTTTCTACACCAAGCCAAGATTGCAAAGTCTCATAGGTGTCACAATGATAGATACCCCCACAAATAACCCCATTTTAAAAACTATACCCCTTAATGTATTCACTGAGGGGGGTCATGAGTATTTTGAACCCACCACTTTTTTTTCAGGAATTAATGCAATTTCGAGGGGAAAAAATAAAATTTCATATTTTTGCAGATATGTCCTTTTAAAGACAGGATTTTTTTTCTATAGTGCACATGAAAATTAGGGAATTGCACCCGAAAAATGGATATCCCTGTTTTTCCTGTGTTCAGAAACATATCTATTGTGGCACAACAGGGCCCAAACCGAAAGGAGCAGCTGGTAGTTTTCAGAACACACATTTTGCCTAAAGGTGTTTTAGGCCCCATTGCCCACTTGTAAAGTCTTTGAGTGGCTAAAGTGATGGAGAACGCCCACAAGTGACCCCATTTTGAAAATTAGACCCCTTAATGCATTAATGTAGGGGTGTACTGCGTATTTTGACCCGACAATTCTTGAATAAATCTAAGCAAAGCAGAAGGAAAAAATTACGATTTTCATTTTTTTGGCAATTGTGTCATTTTAAAAACAGGTTTTTTTTGTACAGCACACATATGAATGAAGGCTTGCACCCCAAAATGGGTCCCCCTGTTTGTCCCGTGTTCAAAAACATATCCATTCTGGCCCTAATATTATGTCCGTATGCACAACGGGGCCCAACCAAAATGAACATTATACTTCAACTGTCTTTTAACTTTTACATGATTGCTATTATACATTGGATAGCGGCGATCACGTGACTGGGGACAACTCACTGTGGCCCTTGGTCACTGCTCCAGGCTCTCGGCTACCTTTAGTAAGAAGGAGCAAGGAGATTTTAATTTTCTTGGGCCCTCGTCAGCTTTGTCACTTATGTCCGCCACTTTGGCGACGGGTGCATGCACCGAAGCTGGTTAAAGGTCCACGGATAAGGATTTCATCAGGATACATCACCAGAGGCCTTAGGTAAGTAATTTCACCTCCCTTCACGTGATGGGAGGTGAAACTTTGGCCTTTTTTAAACTCTTACGTGATCACCATTATCCATTGGATAACGGTGATAATGTGACCAAGAACCGTGCACCGCGCCTGCCCGTGAGATCTCCGGGCTCTTGGCTACGTTTAGCAGCCAGGAGCAGGGAGATTTTAAATTACCCCGGCAATCCGTGGCTTTTGCGCATTTGGCTGTTATCCAGTACATACTGGCAATCGCACGACCGGGGAAGGGGGCTTAATGTCTATATCCTGTAATTCCATAGTGCTCTAAAAAGGCGCTCAGCCCCCTTTTACAACCCTCTATCGAATTAGCCATCACCACATCCTCAGGCAGAAAATTACACAGTCCCAAGGCTCATAGGCTGGGTTCACACAGGGCAGATTTGTTGCAGAAATTCTGTGCGGAATTTCGCTGCGACAAATCCGCCTGTGGCCGCTATTCTGGCATTAACCAGCCATGTGGACAAGATTTATCAAAAATCTCATCCACACGGGGCGGCCAATCCGGCATTAGCTGGCTCTGCGTCGCGGATTCCCCGGCTGCAGCATGTCTATTTTTTTTATGTTGCGGCTGCACTTCTCTCTATTATTTCACCGGCTGTAATGAAAAAGCATGCAGCCAACCTGCTCCAAAACCCGTGGCTACGTTGCGCTGAAGCTGCGCTTTCCAGGCGGAAATCTCAATTTTTTGCTGCGGCAAAACCGCGTCATTTCCAGCTGGATTCTGACCTGTTTGAACCCAGGGTTACAGTAAAGAACCCCCTTCTGTGTTAGAGATGAAATCTTCTTTCCTCTAACCATAGAGGATGCCCTCTCGTTACTGTCGCAGTCCTGGGTATAAACAGATCATGGGAGAGATCCTTGTATTGTCCCCTAATATATTTATACATAGTTATTTGATCGCCCCTTAGCCGCCTTTTTTCCAGGATGAATAATCCCAATTTTCAGTATTCCAGTCCTCCCATTCCGTTTATTAATTTAGTTGCCCTTCTTTGAACCCCCTCAAGCACTGCAACATCTTTCCTGAGTACCAGTGTCCAGAACTGTACACAGTATTCCATGTGGGGCCTGACAAGTGCCTTATATAGTGGAAGAATAATATTCTCGTCCCTCACCCCTATGCCTCTTTTAATGCACCCCGATACTTTATTTGCTTTTGCAGCAGCTGACTGGCATTGACTGCTCCAGTTAAGTCTCCAGTCCACTAGTACCCCTAGGTCTTTTTCCATCTCACTTTTCCCTAGCGGTACCCCATTTAGTGTGTATTGGTGACATCCGTTTCTCCTGCCCATGTGCATAACCTTACATTTATCAACATTGAACTTCAGTTGCCATCTTTCAACCCAAGCCCTGAACTTATCTAGGTCCCTTTGCATTGGTACATTGTCCTCCATTGTATTAAGTATCTAGTATAATTTTGCATTGTCTGCACATTGTTAGCTGTATGTTTTTATTTCTGCTTATGGTTGCTAGGCTTGTGAATACATATCACTGTACAATTATACAGATAAGTAATAGTTTCTAAATGTGCAGTTTTCCCAAATAAAAAAAAAACCTGCATTGTTATCAAAGCTAAATCAGAGGACAAACGCTTACGCATGAAACAAGTTCCATTCTGCGTGAGTAAAGACAATTATTACTGTTTATGGCCTTCAATGTTGCTGAGTGCTAGCTATATCTGCTAAAAGGTCATTTGAAGAGTTAATATTTTCATAGAAATCCCTTGATGAAGCATAATCTTTTTTAACACATGCAAATAATTCCCTTGTTTAAATCTGCTTCTCATAGCACTGTTATTAAGTGTAACATTAATAGTGTGAGCGCCCAGCTCTAAGTATATGTAATTATGGAGAAACATCATTTGCACAACAACAATTTTTTCCTCATTGTAATTAGATAAATGGAATTTATTTTCATCCCATAAAACAGTAACGTAGTAAGCAGTGAATATATATTACAGTATTACAGATTACAGGAACATGCATATGTTAAACACTAAAGAAGAAACACATTATGTTACATTTGATTACAACGTGTAAGACTCAGAGGGTCAGAAAACATGTTTCATTTCAGAGATCCCTGCTAGATTATTATTTAGATTAACATGGTAGCTACAATACAAAATGGGCATTTAAACACAACACAACAACTGAGAATCTGGATCTGTAGGGGAAGATATACTACGAAATGACTCAAAAATGTCTGAATCCAGTATAAAGCCGGAAGATGTTGGGAAATCCCTTTGGTATGACTTCCGGCTGGAGGTTCCGTCACAGATGTGGCTGAAAATGCTGGAAGAAGAAGTGCAGCATGCAGCGCTTTTTCTTCCATCCCAAAGCCAGACGGACGTATATAGTCAATGGGATCTGTCTGGCGCTATTCACTCCCATCCAGAGACAAAGCTGTTCAGCCGCAGGCATTCCCTTTTCCTTCTTCTGCTTGAGCTGGAAAGTGGAATCCCCAGTGCCGATGTGAAACCACTCTAGGCCAGGCTCATACGGCCGTATGTGGAATCCGGTCATGCGCAGTACACCTTTTTTTGTTTATATTTCCTGCGCTGTCTTTTAGCGATGATGCAGATACCCACAATCCATACGCAATGCAAATGAGCATGGGCTGCGGGTATATCCGCAACCATAGAGAACAATGGCCTCTATGTCACGGATATCCGTGGTAAACCAGAACATGATGCATTCTATTTTCCACAAGTAGATTACGCATTTCTGACCCGAGAATGTGAGCGGAACTGTGTAATCCAATGCAATTGACTAATCCGCGGATTACTGCGGATCATACGCTCGAGGAATCAGCAATACCTATCCGCTCGTGTGAAACCAGCCTAAGTAAATCAGAAGTCATAGCAGTACAGCAGCCAACACTTGGTTAAAATGTAAGTAAAATTTACTAACAAAAATATTGATATTTTACTATTTAGCAGTGATGGTCAATTTTGCTAAAGTGACAATAGGAAGTGCAGGCGTATTGATTGTTACTTTTCAATTAGCTTCTTAATTACTTAAAAAAAGCCTACAACATTAATACAATGAAAATTGTAGCCATCAGTGCTGAAATCTCTAACAAGATACAAATATATAGAAGACACAAACTTGTGCTATGTAGTTAAGATGCAATTAGTTCTCTACAGTACATAGAAGGGACTCTATAAACAAGTCACGCTCATTTACAGCGTGTCTACAGTAGCCCCACATTCTACAGTATGTACAGTTACAAATTGGCTTCAGCATGCAATACTATGTCCAAAAAATCGTGATTAGATGTAATCATTAGTATAATGACACAAATATAACAGACTTGAATCCATGGAAACTACCTAAGCAGTAAATCAGTCTCCCTATGATAAAAACAAGAAAACCTGGTGCTATGTAGTAAGCTAATGATGAGCCCACACATCTCTACTAGTGGCTGCTAATGGTGGATATGAAACCCTGCTGTTTGTTAGTATCTACAGGCATATGATTAGGATTTTTAAACTTTTTTTATCCTTATGAAGAACTACAACGTATAATATTTGAATAAACAGCAACATAGGTTAGGCTTTATTTAATATATACTGTAAACAGTTATTTCCTGAAGTTTTTTTTTCTTGGACCTACTTAGTTAAAAAGAAACTATTGCTCTTTTTATATATTGTAGCTCAAGATCAGAGAGTTTGGAAAAAGAAATTGCCTCATTATAAGATCTATGGACAAGCGGTGGAAATACGTTGACAGTATGCTGTATACAGTGTTAATTACACTGCAAAATGAGCATATATAGAATATGCTTGATAAACTCAATGCATTACGATGGTATGCTTCAACTCAGGACCCGGCTCACTGTGCTTATGCTCTACATTCCCAATTATTTTATTTCCATCCACTTCCTCTTTCCCTTCTTTATTTTCTCTCATGGGCTTTTGTTTGTGACCCTGTTACTATGTTTGACTGTATTTTTATTGCTGCTCGTTTAGGTATTTTTTTCAATTTAGATATGGAAATATTGTTCTAGCCACACAGAAATGTAAAGGCCCATTACCGCTGGACGAATGTCGGGCAAACGATGCCCAACACTCATTTCCGCATACACTCGCTCTTGTGCTGCTGCATGGGAGTGAGTATCGCTGGCTCACTTACAGAGCGGCCAGCAGGGGGCTGGAGGAGAGTTCTCTCCTCGCTCTCCCCCGCCTCTCTCCATTCACTTTAAGCAGCGGCCGTTTAGTACTGAACGGCTGTTTCTTTTTACACTGAACGATGATTGTTCAGGATTTCAAACTGCTTGCCAGAAATTTACAGGATTTGAAGAGTGTTAGGGCAGCAGAAATGCAGTTTTAAGCTCTCACTCACGACCTGAAGGTTGTGGGTTCAATCGTCGTGTGGTTCAGGTAGCCAGATCAAGGTTGACACAGCAGCCTTCCATCCTTCTGAGGTTGGTAAAATGAGTACTTGCTGGAGAGTAAAAGATGACTGGGGAAGACAATGGCAAACCACCCTGCAAAAACAGTCTGCCAAGAAAACGTCACAATGTGACGTTACCCTAGGAGTCAGTTATTATTTGGTGCTTGTCCCAGGGGACTTTACCTTAACTGGTTGTGTAGTGCATGTGACAACCATATGTTTGACAAGAGGTAGAGTGGCAACATGGAAGTCTTTTCTAACAAAAAAAAGCATCCAAGCGCAGCTATATTTTGCCAGAATCTACATCAAGTCTGCCAAAAGTATGTGGGAGAACATGTTATGGTCTGATGATATTGAAGTTTAATTTTTGGCCATAATTCCAAAAGACATGTTTGGCACAAAGCCAAGACTGTGTATCACCAAAAGAACACCATACCCACAGTGAAGCATGGTGGAGGCAGCATTATGCTTCGGGGCTGTTTTTCTGCTGCTGGAATTAGGGCTTTGGTCAAGGTGGAGGAAATTATGAACAGTTACAAAATTCAGTTCATTTTGGCACAATACCTTCAGGCCTCTGCTAAAAAGCTGAAGATGAAGAGGAATTTCCCCTTTCAGCATAACAATGACCCAAAGCATAACACCAAAATCAACAAAAGAGTGGTTTTGTCAGAAGGTCGAAGTCTAAGAATTACTCAGCCGAAGCCCAGACCTAAGTCTCATTGAAAATCTGTGGGTTGAACTGAAGAGGGCGGTATGCATAAAATGCCCTCACAATCTGACAGATTGGACCCTCTGATTGGCTCAGCGGGACCAATCAGATGAGAGGCAGCAGTCACTCACCCATTCATAAATTCATCAATGGGTGTGTGAGTGGAATCTGCCTCTGATTGGTCACGCTGTGACCAATTAGAGGCAGCTCATTCAGCAGGCGGGGATTTTAAATCCCCGGCTGCTGAATACTACTCGCAGCTGTTCAGAGCAGTTCAGGAGGACTGCCGCTGGCCACGCTTAGCTCCGTCTGCCGGGACGAGGTGAGTATATATATATATATTTTTTTTTACACATTTCTGGATGAATTGCAGGGAAGGGCTTATATATTTAACCCCTTCCCGACAATTCATCCCGCGATCGCCGGCAGCCCATTGCTTTTAATGGAGCCGGCTGTATTGCCGGCTCCATTGAATTCAATGGGCTAACATCGTTCTGCCGGGACAAGGTGAGTATATATATATTTTTTTTTTTACACATTTCTGGATGAATTGCAGGGAAGGGCTTATATATTTAAGCCCTTACCGATAATTCATCCCACGCTCGCCGGCAGCCTATTGCTTTCAATGGAGCCGGCTGTATTGCCGGCTCGATTGAATTCAATGGTCAGTGCTCGTTTAATCGAGACGAGTACCGCGTGGTGCTCGTCTCGAGTAACGAGCATCTCGAACACCCTAATACTCGAACGAGCATCAAGCTCGGACGAGTATGCTCGCTCATCTCTAGTCTGTATCTGTAATGGAAACTAGGGTGAGACTGTACTGGTAATGGAGGCTAGGGGGAGGCTGTATTTTTCCTGGTTTTCCAGCGTAACAGGGGCTCATAACATTCACTTTTTTGTAGTAGTAGGTTCCCAACCTATTCTCCACCACACTGCACTGGTATTGAGATGTTTCGTGAGCTTTCTTACTTTCGACTACGACTCTCCTTTTCCTCAGCTTGCGGTCGTACTTCTCCTACTCTCTGACTGACTTCTTCACTCTCTGAATCACTCTCTTCACACTCCAACTCTGACTGACTGTGACCGGCTGAACGACTCACAGACTTCCTCTTTTACTGACTCTCTGACTGGAACTGAAAACTGTGTAACTCTTCCCCATATCCCAACTTGCACTGCTGTGTTTTCCCGGGCTTAGATCCCCTCTACCAATCAGCGATCAGTGTGACAGCAACCAATCAGGAGACAGGCAATGCCAGCCAGATTAGGACGTCGTCTGTGAGGAAAGGGGAGAAACAGGGTTTCTCTGACAGAAAACCCCAGAAATGTCTCCTAAGGAGTACAGAAACGGGAGTTTTAAAGATTAGTGATTGTGTGACATCCTGTAGAGCCTTCTGGACCACTACACTGGCTAACATGGTAGCAAACCTTCTCAGTATGCTGCAAAAATGCAGATTAGATAAAGAAGTAGAAATTCCACGTGAACGAATTCGCAGGTAACAAGCTAGATTATATATATATGATGGCCAGATGGATGATAAATAGAGAACAGCAATAAAACAGTCAACCCTTAGAAATAGTTCAAAACACTTTTTGCTGACTTTGCTTCCAAAGGGGTTAAGAGAAAAAAAGGTCTACCATCCCCTGCAAGTACTACAAGAATATATCAATGAGTGACTACAGTAAGGGCTAACTGAGGTAAAAGACAGAACATAGCACTATCCTTACCATACATGTATATACTGTAATAGCGGCACTATTATGATACAAGGCAAGGAGCAGAAGCTAAACCAATCTGAAAAAATATGTCCTACAAAGATATCAAAGGGCAGATGCAAACTGACGAAGAACAACAGCCCACAGCCTCTAAAGGCCATTTTAGACAGAAGACTATTGTTCAAAAAACATTTAAATGAATGAAAATGAAATATTATTGTTCAGTCTAAACACAGCAACAACCAAACGACGAACGATAATCATTCACTTTTCGTTTGACATTAATTTTATGCAGGCATAAAAATCATCAATGGCTCGTTCACTTATCATTCAGTAGTAGCACTCATTCAGTTCTTCTCATTCTCGTTCACTTATACAGCTAATGTGAATGACTGAACGAGTTCCTATTTGAACAAGCCAATGGTGTATCTACCTGTATAAACAGGCTGCTCGAACAATCATGCAAACTATGACATTGTTTGCTCATTCAAATGATAAATTGGCTCATGTAAATGGACCCTAAGACCAGAGATAAACATATCCCTGCAGAGACAGTCTCTACAGATCCATCTTCTATCTCAATGTTCAAAACTTCTCTCCCCCCACCTGAAGTCCTCAGAGATTGTCTGTCCCAATTAGAAAGAGATTTTCTGGAATTCAAAGAAGAACTTCAAAGAAATGTAGGTGACAAAAATGCAAATGACCAAGTAATTAAAGAGATAAACAAACTGAAATCTGAATACATATTTATGTAAGAATTACAAGAAGAAAACGCAAAGCTCAAACTATAGAGAGAAAATGTACGGCACTACCAGGAGGCAGGATTAGGAGAAAAGGAGGGTGCAAACAGGACAGCAAATGGTCAGTACACCAATACACCAAATAATTCTAACACCATAGATAGACCCAAAACCAATGAAAATGGACCAGCTTTCAATGCAATACAAATGGAGACAGAGTCAGACAACACCACAACCTTCATCGAAAACCTGAAGCCACAAATAAGAACACAATCAAGTAGCAATCAAGATAATAATATTAGACAAGAAGAGGCAGACAACAAAACTGCCACTCCAGCAGCACTGCCACATTCAAAAACATTACCCAGCAGTAACCAGGACAACAACAGCAAACGACAAGTGACCAGTAGGTTACAAAGTCCTAATAAAGTCCTACTAATAAATAATAATGGGAAATATCTAAATATCATGCAACTCTTCACAGGAAAAAGGGTCAGTAAAATTCGCTAAACCACCGAACAGGCAACAGCCATAATCAGCAAGCTATATTTCATCAATCCAAAAAATATTATTATATTCAGGTTTAAGCAACCTCTCAGAACAGCAGCAGCAGATTGCAGAACAGCTGACCCAGCTAGCAAGGACTGGACAACAAAAGTTGACTGGCTGCAAAATAATAGTTTCTCAGTTGCAACCATTCATACAATCCAAAGCATCCAGACAGAGCTGGCAGCAATAATCAGCTCCATGCCAAACATCACCCTGGCACAAGACCCCTCCATAAATCACCACCTTTATGATTCAAAGCACTTCAACAAACAAGGTCTCAGTCTCCTGGCCTAAGAACTGAAAGAGATTGTGCAAATTTGAAACCCCACCCTGGACGCAGTATAAAACAAACCACTACAGAAAAACCACCAACGGTGGCATGGAACCCTTACAAGAGACCACCATGAAAAGACCACTGACAACAAAAACACATCAAATTCCTTATGTCCCACAGCAAAGAAAAAACAAAGCCTCCTACCCAACACTGTCTGACCAGTGACAAAAGCCACAGAGGAGACCCTCACAGTGGGAAATGCAGAGCAGAGATATGGAAGAGATAAAGGCCCTGCTCAGCAACATATGTAGAAAATCTATGTGACTGGACAAAACCGCATGATCCACCAGTCAGTAACCCAGTGTGTCCTATACAGCCAAGGTCATTACAAGATATACAAATTACCCTTCGTTATTAGCAGCTGAAACATCCAAGGCCTGAATGCCTCAGCCTCTGGATATAAATTGATCCAGATTTTAGCCAAAAACTAAAAAATATTGACATAGAGATCTTCTTGAAAACATGGCCATGGTGGAGGATGAAACTTTGGTGTCCACTGGATACAGGGAAGTCTCTGTGCCTGCCCTGAAGGTATATTATTCCATCCCCACCTCCCTTGACCAGTCCAGTTTGACATCTGGAGCTCCATATCTCTCTCTGGTCAGTTTATACAAAAGAATTCTAAAAGGTAGGAAATAGGTAGGGATAGTAAAGGCTGATTTACACGCAACTATTATCACTCAAAATTTGTCACAATGGCAATAGCCGTTGTGTGTAAATGTGTGCCCATTGTGCACTTACCATGCTATCTTCGTCCATCACTGAGTTCAGCTCAGCATAAAATCCGTCATCCCTGATAAGAGGGACGGCATGCTGTGTTCTCCGTGGGCAGCACTGATAACATTGCATGCAGCTGGGGGGGACAAAAGTGATTCATTTAGGGAACAGACCACCCGCTGCTCTCTAAATACATGCAAATGAAGCTACTTGGCTAATAATGGGCTGATTAGTCAATTAGTACCTAATGCAAAATGATCACTCAAAACTGTCAGTTTCTGATTAATTTTGAGTGATTATCTTTGTGTGTAAATGGACCTTAAGTAATTAACTCATCCAGCTTTTCTAGGAAAAGGAAAAACAACTCACACAATTTTCCAGAGTTTAAAGAAAGCCTCATATAGCTTTCCAAAGGTATCTCAAGAAAAAAGTATAGAAGAATACTAATTAAAGTTTTAATACAATTATTATTATTTTACATGGCACAGTCAACAAGAGAGTCAAAAAACTACTGAATTTATGCTGAAGCCTGGGACTTTACATACTCAATAGCTACAGCAAGGGATACTCTTTAAGGGCTCAGTCAGACGGGCGTTTTTTCGCGCGATTTGCGCATGCGCATGCGTCCGGCGATTTTATGAAACCATTGCTTTGCAATGGTATCGGACACATGAGCGCTTTTTATGCGCTCGTCCGATAAATTATAGAACAGAAATCGCAGATCGCACCTATCTGCGATCTGCGATTCCTGTTCTCTTCTCTATATGCGCTCAATGGGGCCGGCGGCAGCAGCGCCGACCCCATTGAGAACATATATTAGACAAATCATTCTCCTCTGCCACAGCTGTAACAGCTGTGGCAGAGAAGAATGATGTTTGCCCATTGAATTCAATGGAGCCGGCAATACAGCCGGCTCCATTGAAAGCAATGGGCTGCCGGCAAGCGCGGGATGAATTTCCGGGAAGGGCTTAAAAATATAAGCCCTTCCCTGCAATTCATCCAGAAATGTGTAAAAAGAAAAAAAAAAAAATACTCACCTGGTCCGTGCAGACGGAGTTCAGCCGCGGCCGGCGGCAGTTCTCCTGAACTGCTCTCTGTAGTATTCAGCAGCCGGGGATTTAAAATCCCCGCCTGCTGAATGAGCTGCCTCTGATTGGTCACAGCCTGACCAATCAGAGGCAGATCTCACTCACACCCATTCATAAATTCTCTGAATGACAGCTGAGAGCTGCCCTATTGAATGACAGCTGAGAGCTGCCCCTGATTGGTCCCTGCGCTGAGCCAATCAGAGGCAGCACTCACCCATTCATGAATTCATGAATGGGTGTGAGTGAGAGCTGCCTCTGATTGGTCAAGCTGTGACCCATCAGAGGCAGTTCATTCAGCAGGCGGGGATTTTAAATCCCCTGCTGCTGAATACTACAGAGAGCAGTTCAGGAGAACAGCCGCCGGCCGCGGCTGAACTCCGTCTGCCGGGACCAGGTGAGTATATATTTATTTTTTTGTTTTTACACATTTCTGGATGAATTGCAGGGAAGGGCTTATAAGCCCTTCCCGAAAATTAATCGTGAGATCGCCCGCAGCGCATTGCTTTCAATAGAGCCGGCTGTATTGCCGGCTCCATTGAATTCAATGCGCTGGACAGCGCTGCACTGCTCCGGCCCGTTTCTATTGAAACGCGGCTAGGAGCAGTTTTTTTGGGCGATTTTTCGGCCCTGGTCACGCGATTTGCGGATGCGCATATGTCATGCGATCCGCAAATCGTGGGCAAAAATGCCCGTGTGACTAAGGCCTAAGAAAGCATCCGATAAACTCCCATGTAGGCAGCAGTGTAGTAGATTACACCATTACAGAAATGGACCCTATAAACATGGATTTTTTTATTATCTTTAATAGAGATGAGCGAGCACCAAAATGCTCGGGTGCTCGTTACTCGAGTCGAACTTTCAGTGATGCTCGAGAGTTCGTTTTGAGTAACGAACCCCATTGAAGTCAATGGGCGACTCGAGCATTTTTGTATATGACTGGTGCTCCGCTAAGGTTTTCATTTGTGAAAATCTTAGCAAATCACCAAAGTCACGTAAAAAACACAGAAATGCATAGGGCAGGCGAGAAGCAACATGCAGGGCTGCCTTTCGGACTCCGTGGTCTCACTATTAAGCCACAATAGTGGCAAGAGTGAGACCCCCCCTCCCCCGCACTGTCAGCATAACGATCGTTCTCCTCTGCCACAGCTGTAACAGCTGTGGCAGAGAAGAACGATGTTAGCCCATTGAATTAAATGGAGCCGGTAATACAGCCGGCTCCATTGAAAGCAATGGGCTGCCGGCGAGCGCGGGATGAATTTTCGGGAAGGGCTTAAAAATATAAGCCCTTACCTGAAAAAGAAAGATTTTAGTGTAAAAAAGAATAAAAATGCAGGCATTCTCTTCAATGGAGCCGCTGCTGCTGCCGGCGACTCCATTGAAGACAATGGTCCGCTGGCACACCTAAATTCTTTTTCAGGGAAGGACTTTACATATAAGCCATTCCCTGGAAATGAATTAAAAGTGATTTAAAAAACAAAAAAATAGATACTCACCTCCCTTCAGCTGCCGGGGCACATCCGCGTGTTCTCCTGCTGTCCCCTGCACTGTGGTGCTGAACTGCTGTCATTCAGCTGAGAGCTGCGCTGAGCCAATCAGAGGCAGCATTCACTCACCCATTCATGAATTCATGGGAGTGAGATCTGCCTCTGATTGGTCAGGCTGTGACCAATCAGGGAAATGTTTGACTCACACCCCCTTCACACCCACTGCAGGCCAGCCGCGCTGAACTCCGTCTGCTGGGACAAGGTGAGTATATATATATTTTTTATTTTTACACATTTCTGGATGAATTGCAGGGAAGGGCTTATATATTTAACCCCTTCCCGACAATTCATCCCGCGCTTGCCGGCAGCCCATTGCTTTCAATGGAGCCGGCTGTATTGCCGGCTTCATTGAATTCAATGGTCAGTGCTTGTTTAATCGAGACGAGTACCGCGTGGTGCTCGTCTCGAGTAACGAGCATCTCGAGCACCCTAATACTTGAACGAGCATCAAGCTCGGACGAGTATGCTCGCTCATCTCTAATCTTTAACTGTTTCACAGTCCTGATGTGGCAGGCAGGGTTATGATTAATGCTAGAACATTTTGAATATATGACTGCAGCCCAGATAGAGTGAATGTATTTGGAATATGTACTGAAATAGTGTTTAACACTACTGGTTTTCCCTGCTTGGTAATGTAATATCTATTAACCCTTTAGTGACGGAGCTTTTTTGCTTTTTTCCATTTTTGTTTTTTCCTACTCCCTTTTAAAAAATCGTAGCTCCTTTATTTATCCGAACGGCCAAGCGCGGCTATTGCCTGCGGGTATCAGCTGTAATAAACAGCTGACGCCCGCGCTGTATGGAGGGAGATAGCGGCGCTACCTCCCTCCATACACGTCCTGCAACAGCAGGACGTAGTTTTACGATAGCGCCGTCACTAAGGGGTAAATCTCAATAGTAGGGCTTATCCTATATGGAGTCCAGGTAGTATAGCCTATGGTAATCTGACCTACATATAGCATGAAAACAGGTGGCATGTGGTCAGTCTGGGTTCATTACATCACTATTTTGTTGGATTGTGATAAATGAGGAACCACTCTCTGTTATCTTAGCGTAACAATAGGGATCCCACTCCTTGATTTCTCTATTTAATTTGCCAGGATAGGCAATTAGTACCGACTAACCTTTTTTTAATGTTATTTTTAATTAAACCTTACCTATCAGTTCTGAATTTGTTTTTTTCAGATAATAGCCAGGCAGCCCTAGGAAGCAGCTGATATTGTTGAGGAAATTTTGGACACGCTAAACAGAGAATGGGTAATTTTGTATATCAGATATTTAGAGGAACTATACTACGTGGATTGTTCTTACAGCATAGCTCTTTGTTCTGGTTTATGGATTCCCCTCTGTGATGTTCCTATTTAGGTATAGCTCAGTGCAAATTTAGTGCAGTTTTTCCATCTCAAAGTGAAACATAAAGCCTAATCAGAAACAAATTTAAAGAAAAGACTGCTAGTACTCTTCATCTTGTATCTAATCCTGGTAACATTGGACCCATTATATAAAACTGAGACAGTATGGAAGACAAGTGGGCATTCATGATTGCTGATTCTCCATACTAGTTCATTGCTGTCAGCAGCACATCCCTCTTTCACATGGGGAGATGTGCCACCCACAATAATGACTTTTTAGTTCCACATAAAATATGTGGGTGATCGAAAGCAGCTTCACATGGCCCAATGATCAGGTGAATGAACATTCACACAAACATTCCTGCCTGACCACTGGGCAGTGTAAAAGGCATTTAAGGGATTTTTACTGTGACCTTCCTGCTGTAGAAGTAATTAGTCAAGTGCTGTATTTAGATGGAAGGATTATCATTCAAAAAAATCATTCAAAGAAGCAAAAGTGAATAATAATCGTTCTGTCTAAACTCAAGCCAACAAGTGAATGACAACCAAGAATTGTTCGCTTTTTATTTGTTGTTCATTTTATGCAGGCATAAAAATAATTGTTGGCTTCTTCACCTATTGCTTGGTTTAAACAGCAATCCCACAGTCCCTCATATTTGCTTATACAGGGACTGAACAATTCTCATGTGAACAAGCCAACATTGCATTTGCAGGCTAAACAACTGAGCTGCTGACAGCTGCTTTGTTCTCTGAGCTGTCAGATGGTATCCTGTTGAGAAGTCCCAGTGGGATTCCAGCTGAAAGAATGCTATCAACTCTGTCCACTGAGGAAATCAGCATGCGGCGCTGATAACAGTCATTGGTGATTTTTAGCTTGCTTGCTAGAAATCACCGATGAATGAATAGTCTACGAACAGTGTATGATGACAGCATGTTTAGACACAACGATTATCGCTCAAAAGATGGCTTTTGAGCGAAATTTGAGCGATAATTGTTGTGTCTAAATGGGCCTTAATAGTTAATTTAATTTACTTTATGGTACATAAAGAAGAAGGGGCAACTTGATAATGAAGTTGAACTACAAGACAAGTAAAATGGCTAGGCACGTGGCTGTACATGCTCCAGTACAGGATCGATGCACTACAATTATACAACAAAATTACCATCTTATTGAATTCAACAGATGAATTTTGGTTTAAGGTTGGAATGGATGAAAGGACAAATTCTGCAGCAGTGTAAAAAGTTTACAAAAAAAATCCCATAAAAAAGTCAAGGGTAATACATACACAGTTTAAAAGTCCCTCTGGCAATGCTTAGTGCAGGAAGCTATCAGGTTGACTGTATTACATTTGCTCAAAGTATATAGAGCATAATTTATGTTGTTTTAAAATGATACTAATAGGCTTGAATTTTGCCAATACAAAGGAGCACTATAAACCTACCTCCTGTGGTGGCTTCTGAATAAAGCTATACTTTAAATCATTACTTGCCTGAAGGGTATGTTTTATTCTCCATTTTAAACCAATTTTATGTAATATATTTTTCAGCCTCGACATGTCATTTTATAACAAGAGGAAATACTTATGAGTGTCATTACAGGGTTGGTGTCATATTTATGCTCAGCTATGAATGCACAAAATGAAAACATGAATGTGAAATGTGAAAAGCTGGCTAATAAGCAATGCGCAAAAAGTGACAGCTAATATAGCACAATAGCCTCAAAGGCTTCTTTTATCTTTGCTAAGTGAAAATCAAGCATATCAAACTGAAATGTAATTCAGACTAAATACCAATTGATGCATTAGAGACAAATATGTCATACCAACTAAAGATATTAAAGCATTACTTTTGCCTGTTTATATAGACAATGACAGTTTCAAAGAGTTCCAACAGATATACATAACATTAATCAATAGTAGCTTACAAGTACTGATGTCAATGTACTTAACTATGCCAAACATACTATCCATTATTTATTCAGTGTAATATCAAACACATACGAACATGATATGCGTTTATGTATCAATTCTTGAAAGCCTATATTTACCACTTCCACATTTCATGTTCAAACAATAACCACCCTTATCGATAATCATAAACTTTCTCAACCACTACTCCAGCACTTTACCTCTAAGGCTGCATAGTCTCATCCATTCTTAAGGGGGTTCTCCAGATGTAAATAACTGCTGACTTGTCTTTAGGATAGACTACCGATATCAGATTGCCGGGAATCTGCCATTTGGGATCTTTAGCAATCTGCTGTTCACTGGGCCACTGCTTTAGTGTAAGGAGCTGGGAGCAGACAACTCTGTACATTGTACAATGACCTGACATGCTATTGCAAGCACTGCTTCGATTGAAGTGAATGGCAGCTGTGCCTATGATATCATGCCAGGCTACTGCACAATATATGGAGCTGTCTGCTTTAGGCTCCGTACACTTAAACAGCAACTCAGCGAACAGCTCATCAGCGGAGGTCCTGAGTTGTGGACCCCTGCCGATCAGCTACTGATAACCTATACTGAGGATCAGTTGTTTAAAGTCGGAAAACCCCCTTTAATGCAGATTACACATCCCCTGCATCTCATCTCTATTTTCAAATTTTTTTAGATTCCAAGCATACATGGACATGGCCTTCTCCATTAGTATAGTGTATGGTATATACGTAAATCAATTATACTATTAAAACAACCTGCCTAATATTGTTTGGTCTCACTTGTGCCACCAAAATAGCTCTAACCTGCGAAGACATGGACTGCAGAAGACCTCTGAAGGTATCCTGTAGTATCTGGCATCAAGAAATTAGCAGCAGAGAATTTAAGTCCTATAAATTAGGAGATGGGACCTCTATGGCTTGGACTAGTTTCATCAGGACATTTCCCAGATGTTCAATCAGAATGATGTCTGGGTAATTTGGAGGACAAATCATTACCTTCAAGTCTTTGTCATGTTACTCAAGCCATTTTGTTCTGTCTCAGCCGAGCGAATATAATAAGGAAATAATAAGGAGAACGCTATAAACCCAAACCAAACACAACAAGGGTGAAAAAAAGGGAAATCTGGTCCTACAATGCTAATATGGGAAAACCTCCTAATAAGAACGGCCCCACATCCTGAGCCTGGGACACTTAAACTATTCCTAGATGGAAATAGGGAATGCCAATAAACAGATGGTAATCACTATTGAGTAATCACTATTGACACAACAGTAAATTTCATAGATATAACACCACAGTATTAAAAGGGCACCAGCAACATATCTGGCAAGATGGTTTGTAAACTAGACCAAACATCACCAACATTAGATGAAAAATCCTCATTCAACAAGCGTAAGGGCTGGTAACTACTGTTGTGACAAGTCGCTTGTACCAAAAGCATCATCATGTGGCTCGGACTAATGCCAGTCTGTTTCCCACATTGCAGCCATCTCACCATGACACTGTGGTGGCCAACGAGCAATGACACATTTATGATCTATTTTTGTAGTGTGGAAGGATGCATTATTCTGATGCCATTAGGAAATACTGTTGTCGTCGGGAGGTATACTTGGTCTGCAACAATGTTTACATAGGTCGTATGTGTCAATGTAACATAACCATAAATGCCAGCACTCAAAGTTTCCAGCAGAACATTACCCAGAGTATCATACTGCTTTTACCAGTTTACCTTCTTACCCTAGTGCAGTCTATTGTCATTTCTGTCACAGGTAAGTTACAAACATACCCTCAACTGTCTGTATTCAGCTCAATACCCAGCAAGGTGCGGTGCATAGCCAGCAGTAAATTTTTCAGCAATTTGTGCTAGAGCAACTCTTCTATGGACCTGAACCAGATAGGTTAGCCTCAACTACTGAAATACTTCAATGAGCCTTTGATGTTCACGACTCTGTCCCTGATTCACAAGATGTCCTTCTTTAGACCAGTTTGGGAATGCCACATAAGACCTGAAGTTTTGAAGATGTCCTGATCTAGTCATCTGACCATCTCAATTTGGCCCATGTCAAAGTCATTCAGATCCTTACACTTCCCCACTTTTCTTGCTTCCTACTTATCAATTTTAAGAACTGATGGGTCAGTTGCTGCATAACATATCCAACCCCTTCAACAATATAATCAATGTTATTCACTTAATCTGCAATTGGTTTTAATGCTATGGCTTAGCAATGTACTGTAATCTGCAATAGATTTACCACATATCAGAGTTGCTAGTAACAGAATATGTCAATGCATCACCCTTGTAACTTAAAGGCCTTGTCCGCTTACTGGACAACATGCCACCTTTAGTCCCCTCTTGCTAAAATAAGAAGAGGAGCAGTACTTACCTGTCCTTGCCACCATGATACAGCACTACAGCCCCACTACAGCATCATGTTCCCTAACTCCTGGTATCATGGTGCTCAGGGTGTGAGTGCTGATGCCAGGAGAACAAGTGTTGACACAGCGGCCTCTGATTGGCTGCAGCCGTCACCTGACTTTCAGTGACATCCCACATCACAGCAAATGCCCTGCCAATATTAAGCACTGTTTTTGGATCCACAAGTGAATAAGCATACGTACACCAGAGCAGCGATTTAGCTATTGTATGCATTTACTGGAATTACCTTTTACAATTCATTTTTAGGGAGTAATTCATTTATTTTATGAATCCATTTTGGAAAGAAAAAAAATAAGATGCCATAAAGAATGTAATAAAGATATCAATCAAAAAAGACGTATAACTTTGTAGCAGTCACCATATATATTTAGAATGTTTCGCAACAATAAGAATTATTGTTCACTAAAATGTCCCAAAGTTATATAGCATTCAGTAGAATAATTTCTCATATGTTATTCATTGTGAACTACAACAGTAACACTTGTATATAAAATAAGAGAGATGAAAAGTATCATGCATTTTTATAGATTATATAGCTTTGGACAATACGGTAAACTCAAAAGTAAATCAGATAGATAACAGAAAACATGCATCATTGTAACACATGACATCACATGCGCCTTAAAAGTATTAATAGCGATTAACACAAACAATAATGGATCTTATGGTTATTCCTATTGATTTTTCTAATCAATGATAATTATTCATAGGGTCTATGAAAAGATAACTTACCTTGGAAAGGTCTCCAGCTTCCAAATAGAAACAAATAATAAATACATTCCAAGATACCCACAGCATGAGCCAAGCAGCATACTGAAGAGACAAAAGACAAGACATTAGATACATTTTAATCAGAGAACAAGCAGCTTCTTACATACTGTAACCCTCAACACTAAAACCAACATGATATTCAAAACATGACTTGTTCTAAGGGTTGATTTCTAAATTAAAGGGGTTCTGACATGAATAATTTTTTTATGCTTTAGCAGCCATTGTTCCCTGGTCTGCCTAATGGACCCAGGGAACCCATGGTTTAATGGCTGCTAAAGCATAAAAAGATAACACTTACCTGTTCTTCTGTTGTTGTTGACATCGGGGGGTCAGCTCCCGGCAGGCAGTCTTCTTCCTCCAGCAGCCGCGCCGCTCCGGGATCGCGCGCATGCGCAGTGGAGAGGTGCCCTCTGACAGGAGTCAGGACGGGCTGCGTCTCCACTGCGCATGCGCAGCACTCCGGAGTTCAGCCGGACGGACGGGCCGCCCACAGCAAGCACTGCTTGTGACGTGCTTGCTGTGAGCGGTCCGTCCGTTGACCTCGGAAGTGCCTGACGGACGGACCAGAGCAGGAAGCGGTCTTTTTGACCGCTCCTGCTCTGCTTTAAAGGCACAGAAGAAGATGCCGGCTGGAGGGGACATGCCTGGCGATCGGGCCAGGCCAGGCAAGGTGAGTACAATTTTTTTTTTTTCATGTCAAAACCCCTTTAAGACAATTCAATGTATTAGAATAATGATTATGAGATTTGAATTCCCCTGACTGAGACATTTAAAAAAAGATCTTTCAACTACTGCATATGAAAATATAACCTTCCCAACCTGTCTACCATTGTGAAACCATGAGTGATGGAATCTACTATTATTAAAAAATGAACAAACTGTGAAATAGTGCCATTTCTAGAAATATATTCTTGCATAGACATGTTTTTGCAGCTTGTGTGAGAGAACCCAGAACACATAAAAACATAACTCAGGGTCAACTAAAGAAATTTCCTAGAATGAACATTTATGGTCTACTCTTTGTGTTTCCATAAATTACTGTTCGTGGAGGTCCAACCTGTGTGACCTACAGATGGATTAGGCTGCTTTACACGGAGCAAGAAATCATTCACATGAGTGAACAATGACAAAGTTTGCTCATGCAGCCAGTTTGAACATGAGATAAATCATCTAAATCTCGTTTGCTCAGTAGTTTAGTCATTCATATTTACTGTACCACTGAATGTGAATGATAATCGTTACGTATAAACTAACTCTTTAGCTTGACTCATTATGCAGCATGATATCATAATTCGCCCTGCTATAAAGGTGGTTTATTTACTCGTTGAATTACTTTACAATGGTTATTGTTGTGTTAAGATAAGAGAACATTAGTTTTTTAATGCGTTAAGATAACTTTTTGTGCCATGCTATCACAACCGAGGTGAAATTTGTCCCCTCTGTACCACCCATAAAACATAATAAGGAGCGATGATATCCACATGACTAAAGACCCATTTACACACAACAATTATCGCTCAAAGTTCATTCAAACAATGTTTTTTGAGTGATAATCGTTGCATGTAAATGCTCCCATTGTTAGCTTTTCGGCCGAACGATGATTTTTAGTTTAGCATAATAACTATTGTTTGGCCGACCAGCTGATAGCAGGGACCGCATGCTGTGATTCTCCACTGGAGCGCTGATAACATTGTTTTCAGCTGCAGTCCCTTGGGAGACCAATGGTGCTGTATGCAGATAACAGATTGCCCATTGTTATCTGCATACTGCAAAGGGAGCTTCATTTACGTGCAATGAAGCTAATAAACTACTAATGAGCATTAGTGCCCAATAGTAGTTTATGCAAAATGATTGCTCAAACTGACATTCAAGCTATCTTTTGAATTAATTTTGAGCGATCACCTTTGCATGTAAATGGGGCTTAACTGGAGTAACTGTTCATTATAAAATATAATCCAAACATTTGGAACTGCCAGTCTTCCAGACCGCTTATAGCTTTGAAAGGTCTCTAATTTAATTCTTGCAGATTTCTTATTCCACAGTAAATGTCTGAACTCTAAAAAAAATATTGGGATTGAATCGAAAATGGAGAGTTTTGAAGTACACTCTTTGTAAAAAAAAAAAATCAAGCAAAACTTTGCATACATTTACATGTCAGGCAGATATAGAAATGATTAGATTTGTGGTGCGATTAGAAGAACGGTCTTGTCCCCGGAGGCCCTAAAAGTGGTTCTACCCTTGGCCTAAGAAAAGGCTCTCAGAAGCCCCTTGTGTGCAGTGGACCTCTTTTCCTGCATATGTAGAGCTTGTTGACCACTAGACGTGCCTCTATGATGTAATGAAAGAGATTTCATAACCAAAATTAATTTATTCTTTAGCTTTGCCAAAATTTACACATCAGTGATCAATAAAGATATTGAACGACAAGAATCAGCACTCACACATTTTTCACATGTGCATAATTCATGGTCTAGAATAGATTATATATTTTGGTCACTTCATTTGTTGCCAAGACTAACTCGAATTTCTATAGGGGATTTGGTAATTTCACAGCATGCTCCAGTGATGTTGTCCCTGTGCGAGGAGATCCCGAGGGGCATGGATTATATATGGAGGTTCCCATCATATCTAACTGAAGATGAAATTTTCTGTGCACTATTAAAGAGAGGGTGGATAGAGTATTTGTCAGATAATGAAGTACATTCCAATAATTCCTCAGTTGCTCTGGGATGCGGCCAAAGCCATCATCCAAGGCAAGATAATGGCTTATGTACTATCTCTAAAAAGAAATATAAAGGGATAGGATAAATCAATTCAGGTTCGCAGGTCCCTCGTGCTCTCACCGGCGGTTCTGTCACACGGGCTGCTGCTGTGTGGCACAGGGAAGACCCGGTCCTCGTCACCTCCCCTGGCCGCCAGCCTCCTCCTCACCACCGGGTTGCTAGGGACGTGGTGGGTGTTGCCCCGCTCCCCGTCTTCGGTATCATGGCAACCAGGCATGTGTCTCCCTCCCTGCCACCTGCAAGGCTGGGGGCGGGTTCTCCAGTGCTGCTGGGGCGGGAGCATTTTAACCTGCTTGTGTCTGCATTCCAGTGCCAGTGTTAGTTTGGTCTTCCTGCTACACCAGCGTACTTCTTGTTGTGACTCCTGACTTTTGACTACCTGTTTTTGAACCTGACGTTGCCTTTGCCTGACCCTCTTGTACTGCGTACCCTCTCATTGCCGACCCAGATAGTCTGACTCCTTGCTGTTGTTTGTTCCAGTGTCTGTCTGCTTGTTAGTCCCGGTGTTCCCCTTCCCTAGTGAGTGTAGGGACCATCGCCCAGTTGTCGCCCTGGGGCTTAGCCAAGGGGGGCAAGTAGGTAGGGACAGGGGCTGCAGGTATTCTCAGGGACTTTCAGTTTCCCGGCCCCTGAGTCCTGACAATGCATACACCCAGTTTCAGGATAAGCCAAATGATCAAAACAAGCAGAAATGGACAACAGCAAAAGAGTCCTACGAAATCTGGTTAAATAAAAGGAAGCAAGATTGTTTAAATATGGAAACAAGGCAGGCAAAATTATGACAAATTTGGCAAGAGGACCCTTTTATAGGTCTAATATTGCGAACTTAAATGACGCTTCAGGAAAATTGCGATTTCATCCCCCCAAAATAAGCAATTAATTCTTTGAGTTTTACTCAAAATTAGAGTTGAGCAAACATACTCTGCCGAGCTTGATGCTCGTTTGAGTATTAGCATACTCGATGGTGCTCGTTACTCGAACGAGCATCAAGCCGTGTTCGACCCTGCCCCAGTTTTTGGCTCCTCCTCGCTGTGATGTGCCTGTTTGGCCCCTCCACACTGCGACGGAGCGCGCGGCATTGGCAAATTTTTGTCTGGGAGGAGAGAGAGAGAGAAACGAACTTAGGGAAAAAGAAAGCTCGGTACTCGGCGTCCCACATACAAAAATGCTTGAGTCTCCCATTGTAGTCAATGGGGTTCATTACTCGAGTAGAGCTCTCGAATTTAGCGAAAAGCTCAAATCGAATAACGCGGACTCGAGCATTTGGGTGCTCGGTCATCTCTACTCAAAATCCTACAAGCAAACGCAATCGACTACAGACATAAAGGAAGACATATTGTCAGGCATATCCTGGCCCTCGCTGACCAAAGAACAATGCACAGTATTGAACTCTCCCAAATCTCAATTAGAAATTAAAGCAAAAGTTTAGGAAATAATAGGGCCCTGGGACCAGATGGTTATACGGCAGAATTTTTCAAAATTTTAAAAGACCAGACTGCCCCATTACTTGAAACTCTGTTTGACAGTTATACGCGGGAAAGTCCAATTCCTTCTGACACGAATATAGCCCATATCAAGCTGCTACTCAAACCTGGAAAAGACCCTATCAACGCTAAATCGTATAGACCAATTTTCGTAATTAACATTTACACTTAAAGTTGATGGCAAAAATTATGGCAGACCGCCTAGCCATCATCATGCTCCAAATAATTTCCCCATTGCAAACAGGTTTTACAAAAGGGCGTTTGGCTATTATAAACATATGGAAAATCTTGACAGTCCTTGATGACATTAAGTTACACCCAACACATCATCCCTCCCTGGCTCTTCTCATGATAGATGTGGAAAAGGCATTCATTAATGTCTCATTGCCATGGTTGAAGGAAGCAACTGACAGAATTTGCTTCAATGGCTCCTTCCGTTCCTATATATTGAATCTATATTCCTCTCCTCAAGTGCAAATCTACACACCGGGTTCCCTTTCCCTAAGATTTCCTCTACAGAAAGGTACCAGGCAAGGGTGCCTCCTATCTCCCCTATTATTCAACTTAGCAATCGAACCACTGGCACAACTGTGAGAAGGGAACAGAGATCAAAGTCATCAAGGTCTGTGGTTGGACAGTTAGGGCTCTTTTCCACTGGCGAGGTAATCGCACATTTTCAGTGCGATGCGAGAGTGCGAGCTCTCGCAGGAAAGTCACACACACGTTGTTCTATGACAACCTTTCCACTAGTGATGTTTAAGGGCAAGCTGCAATGCGAGGATGAAAAATCGCAGCAGGAAGATTGTTTCAGCGTTTTGCATTTTTCTGTGGCCCATACATTGCAATGGCAAAACAGATTCTCGCATCGCAACGCAAAAGCTTGCGATTTTGCAGCGTTGCGATGCAATTTTAACATTGCGATTTTCTCGCATAGATATCGCCATCGCTAGTGGAAAGGAGCCATTAAGAGTATGTTATTTGCAGATGATATCTTGTTAGCACTTGCGCAACCGCAATATGATTTACATGGGTCTTTGCTTTATTAGACGCTTTTGGGATAAAGTCAGGATACAAGGCAAACACCACAAAATGTGTAGTGCTGGACATTTCTCCCTGGGGTAAACCAGCTGATATAGATCTTAAAGGATGCCCTGTCAGTAAAGCAAAAAAATTCTATCAAGTACTTGGGAATAAATATAGGCAAGA
Source organism: Eleutherodactylus coqui (assembly GCF_035609145.1). Taxonomy (NCBI): domain Eukaryota; kingdom Metazoa; phylum Chordata; class Amphibia; order Anura; family Eleutherodactylidae; genus Eleutherodactylus; species Eleutherodactylus coqui. Next base: position 234,313,326 of record NC_089837.1, on the reverse strand, counting down.
GTCCAGAAACCCTATACGCACTTAACTATCCCCCAATATTACTAAAAATAACAAAGGAATTGGATAGATAGAGCAACCTTTCCTTCTTGGGCAGATGTCATTTAATCAAAATGATTAGCTTCCCAAGGCTCCTCTACCCATTACAGACAACACCACTCTAAGGGTGGCTTCGTACGAGCGTGTTTTTGTGCGTACATAGGTGCATACATGTAGCTGTGTATGTAGCTCCGTGCATTGTTTTCTGCCGGCACCCCTGAATTGTTTTTCATGGAAGGGCTTTATATATAAGCCCTTCCATGAGAAAACCAAGAATTTTAGTGTAAAAATAAATAAATAAATAAATAAAAAAATTACCTGTCCACCACTACCACGTCCCCCGTGGGGATGAAGAACACATCTGCCACATGCGGCAGATGTTTCCTTCATCCCCGTTAGTAAAAAGAATTCCCTGCTGCTGAACCTGCCACATCTGTGACAGATGCAGCAAAGGAATTCTTCAATTGCCTACCGCAGCTGTCACACATGACAGTTGCGGTAGAGGATCCTGCTGTTGGCATCCTGTCATTGGATTTACAAGAGGGCTTTAAATATAAGCACTTCCCTGAAAAACCAGTAAAAGTAGTGTAAAAAAAAATAAAAAATAGATACTCACCTTCCTTCAGCTGCGGGGGCTAAGCCACGTCTTATCTGCGCTGTCCCAGGCTCTGTAGTGCTGTTCATTGAGCAGGCCGGGATTTAAAATCCCCACCTGCTGAAAAAGCTGATTGTGATTGGCTGAGGTTCTCAGCCAATCACAGGCAGCTCTCGCCGAATGACAGGTAAGTGTCCCACGGTGGACATGGCAGCCGTTGACAGGTAAGTTTTTTTAGTTATTTATTTTTTACATAAAAATTCTTGTTTTTCAGGGAAGGGCTTTTATGTAAAGCCCTTCCATAAAAAACAATTCAGGGGTGCCAGCAGACCATTATGGTGCACGCATGTCCTATCTTTGCAGGCACTAGCTTGCAAAGAGCGGACATGTGCACACACCATAGTGAATGCATTGGGGCTAATAGATGCGTGTTTTCGTGTGTGTGTGTGTATGCTATTGATATCCTAGTGATAAACACTCAATCTCAATCTTGTATTCTAGCTTGAGAGAAGGGTGGATAGCAGAGGACAGCTCTATTCTATTCCAAAAATGGGCGCGAGATCTCCAAGACTCAGAATTGCCCCAGGGAATAATTAAAGGTTGGACATCTCTGAGAAAAGCTGTATCAAATGAACGATGGCGAGAAACATACTTTAAGATTCTGACAAGCCTCAGTATCCCAACGGTCCAATGAGGTTACATGCGTGTCCTAGATGCTCCCTATCAAAATGCGACTTCCTACATGGCATCTGGCACTGTCCTAAGATTAAAAAGTACTGGGTTGAGACTCAAAAGCTGGTGCGAGACATTGGGGGTCAGCTCTTACAGCTAACACAGCAGACATTCATATTACACTCTCTACTGCATCAGAATAGAAAGGCCAATATGACTCATATTATTCTCTTGATCAGTAAGAGTTGCTTGTTGAGCTACTGGCTGCTAGCCAAACCCCTGGAGATAAAGGATACTATACAGCAACTCAAATATCTCCTGAAAATGTAGAGATAGAGCGGCGTGTTGAATCCCAAGCCCCCAAATTTTTCTAAAAAATGGAGATTTTATAAATAAATTCCTTAGCCCCAACAAAATCACTGAGTGTATAAACCAGTTCAACAATACAATGTGGTACTATTGTCAAGAAGACATCAACCGGCTGGGTATTTTAAAGATAGCATAAGGGCGCCCACCCACTGGCGTTTTTTTTCACTGCGAAATTCGCAGGTTTTTTTTTTCTGCAGGGGGTCTATGGGACTTGTAATGTAAAAATCGCGATCGCGCAAAATCGCGATTTACCGCGATATCGCGATTTTGCGCGATCGCGATTTTAGCTTTGCATGTCCCATAGCCCAAAGACCCCTGCAGAAAAAAAAAACGCTGCGAATTTCGGCACCCTATAACAGTATAGAAAGGAAATGATCGCTAGAGAGGTACATTGTGGGTTAGTTAATAGTTATGAGTTTATTATTGTTTTCTATGTAGATGATATTAAGATTTATGGAAGTTTAGGGGAGGAGGGAATAGATAATGAAAAATGTAAGAATGAGCTATGCACATCTCTGTACACAGAGAATGCAAAGATGTAAACATTATGACAATAACCAAATATAGCAATGGAAAAATCAAGTCATATTTATTGTAAAAGAAATGTATGATATGTGATCGAAACTTTATATCATCATTAGAGATGAGCGAACGTACTCGTCCGAGCTTGATGCTCGGGCGAATATTAGCGTGTTCGGGATGCTCGTTACTCTTAACGAGTACCACGCGATGTTCGGGTTACTTTCAGTTTCCTGTCTGAGACGTTAGCGCGCTTTTCTGGCCAATTGAAAGACAGGGAAGGCATTACAACTTCCCCCTGTGATGTTCCAGCCCTATACCACCCCCCTGCTGTGAGTGGCTGGGGAGATCAGATGTCACCCGAGTATAAAAGTCGGCCCCTCCCGCGGCTCGCCTCAGATGCCTTGTGAGATAGCTGAGGGACAGTGCTGCTGGTGCCGGAGCTGCTGTAGGGAGAGCGTTAGGAGTTAGTGTAGGCTTCAAGAACCCCAACGGTCCTTCTTAGGGCCACATCTAACAGTGTGCAGTACTGTGGAGGCTGCCTTTTGCAGTGGTGCACATTTTTTTTTTTTTGTATATCGGCCGTGCAGAGCATTGCGCCCTGCAGTAATTATACAGGGACAGAAGTGGTGGTTAGGCAGGGAGAGTGTTAGGAGTGAGTGTAGGCTTCAAGAACCCCAACGGTCCTTCTTAGGGCCACATTTAATCGTGTGCAGTACTGTGCAGGCTGCTGTTAGCAGTGTTGCATATTTTTTTTTTTTCAAAATCGTCTGTGCAGAGCATTGCGCCCTGCAGTAATACTACAGGGACAGAATTATGTAGGCAGGGCCAGAAGACATATATTATTGATTGAATATAGTCAGTGGGCCTTTTCTTTAAAAAAAAAGGGAAACATTCTATTTGGCCTGCCTCTGACAGTCCTCAGCGTTCTGGGTACGTGTGTGGTGGGTGGAGAACGTAAACAAAAATCATACGCAGCCAGCTAAGTTTAACAGCAGGCTTGCGCCAATTTATTTCCTGCCTGGGAAATCAAATCACTGGTAATACACAATGCTGAGGGGTAGGGGTAGGCCTATAGGACGTGGACGCGGGCGAGGACGCGGAGGCCCAAGTCAGGGTGTGGGCACAGGCCGAGCCAGTGCGGTGGCCAGGGGTAGAGGCAGGGCCAGACCGAATAATCCACCAACTGGTTCCCAAAGCGCCCCCTCGCGCCATGCCACCCTGCAGAGGTCAAGGTGCTCTACAGTGTGGCAGTTTTTCACAGAGACGCCTGACGACCGACGAACAGTGGTGTGCAACCTTTGTCGCGCCAAGATCAGCTGGGGAGGCACCACCAACAGCATGCGCAGGCATATGATGGCCAAGCAACCCACAAGGTGGGACGATGCCCGTTCACCGCCTCCGGTTTGCACCACTGCCTCTCCCCCTGTGCCCCAACCTGCCACTGAGATCCAACCCCCCTCTGAGGACACAGGCACTACCGTCTCCTGGCCTGCACCCACACCCTCACCTCCGCTGTCCTCGGCCCCATCCAGCAATGTCTCTCAGCGTAGCGTCCAGACGTCGCTAGCGCCACAGTTTGAGCGCAAGCGCAAGTACGACGCCACGCACCCGCACGCTCAAGCGTTAAACGTGCACATTGCAAAATTGATCAGCCTAGAGATGCTGCCGTATAGGCTTGTGGAAACGGAGGCTTTCAAAAGCATGATGGCGGCGGCGGCCCCGCGCTACTCGGTTCCCAGTCGCCACTACTTTTCCCGATGTGCCGTCCCAGGCCTGCACGACCACGTCTCCCGCAACATTGTACGCGCCCTCACCAACGCGGTTACTGCCAAGGTCCACTTAACAACAGACACGTGGACAAGCACAGGCGGGCAGGGCCACTATATCTCCCTGACGGCACATTGGGTGAATTTAGTGGAGGCTGGGACAGAGTCAGAGCCTGGGACCGCTCACGTCCTACCCACCCCTCGAATTGCGTGCCCCAGCTCGGTGGTGGTATCTGCGGAGGTGTATGCTTCCTCCACTAAACCACCCTCCTCCTCCTCCTCCTCCTCCAACGTAACCTCTGTCTCGCAATCAAGATGTGTCAGCAGCACGTCGCCAGCAGTCGGTGTCACGCGGCGTGGCAGCACAGCGGTGGGCAAGCGTCAGCAGGCCGTGCTGAAACTACTCAGCTTAGGAGATAAGAGGCACACGGCCCACGAACTGCTGCAGGGTCTGACAGAGCAGACCGACTGCTGGCTTGCGCCGCTGAGCCATGGTCATGTGTGACAACGGCCGTAACCTGGTGGCGGCTCTGCAGCTCGGCAGCCTCACGCACGTGCCATGCCTGGCCCATGTCTTTAATTTGGTGGTTCAGCGCTTTCTGAAAAGCTACCCCCACTTGTCATACCTGCTCGGAAAGGTGCGCCAGCTCTGCGCACATTTCCGCAAATCCCACACGCACGCTGCCACCCTGCGGACCCTGCAACATCGGTTTAATCTGCCAGTGCACCGACTGCTGTGCGACGTGCCCACACAGTGGAACTCTACGCTCCACATGTTGGCCAGACTCTATGAGCAGCGTAGAGCTATAGTGGAATACCAACTCCAACTTGCGCGGCGCAGTGGGAGTCTGCCTCCTCAATTATTTACAGAAGAGTGGGCCTGGTTGGCAGCCATCTGCCAGGTCCTTGGAAAATTTGAGGAGTCTACCCAGATAGTGAGCGGGGATGCTGCAATCATTAGCGTCACCATTCCTCTGCTATGCCTCTTGAGAAGTTCCCTGCAAAGCATAAAGGCAGACGCTTTGGAATCAGAAACGGAGGCGGGGGAAGACAGTATGTCGCTGGATAGTCAGAGCAACCTCATGTCTATATCTCAGCGCGTTGAGGAGGAGGGGGAGGAGCATGAGGAGGAGGGGGAAGAGACAGCTTGGCCCACTGCTGAGGGGACAGATGCTGCTTGCCTGTCATCCTTTCAGCGTGTATGGCCAGAGGAGGAGGAGGAGGAGGAGGATCCTGAAAGTGATCTTCCGAGTGAGGACAGCCATGTGTTGCGTACAGGTACCCTGGCACACATGGCTGACTTCATGTTAGGATGCCTTTCTCGTGACCCTCGCGTTACACGCATTCTGGCCACTACGGATTACTGGGTGTACACACTGCTCGATCCACGGTATAAGGAGAGCCTTTGCACTCTCATTCCCGAAGAGGAAAGGGGTTCGAGAATGATGCTATACCACAGGGCGCTGGTGGACAAACTGATTGTAAACTTCCCATCCGACAGCGCTAGTGGCAGAAGGCGCAGTTTCGAGGGCCAGGTAGCAGGGGAGGCGCAGAGATCAGGCAGCATGTACAGCGCAGGCAGGGGAACATTCTCCAAGGCCTTTGCCAGCTTTATGGCTCCCCAGCAAGACTGTGTCACCAGTCCCCAGTCAAGGCTGAGTTGGCGGGAGCACTGTAAAAGGATGGTGAGGGAGTATGTAGCCGACTGCAGCACCGTCCTCGGTGACGCCTCTGCCCCCTACAACTACTGGGTGTTGAAGCTGGACACGTGGCCTGAACTCGCGCTGTATGCCCTGGAGGTGCTTGCTTGTCCTGCGGCTAGCGTCTTGTCAGAGAGGGTGTTTAGTGCGGCTGGGGGAATCATCACAGATAAGCGTACCCGCCTGTCAACCGACAGTGCCGACAGGCTTACACTCATCAAGATGAACAAAGCCTGGATTTCCCCAGACTTCTCTTCTCCACCAGCGGACAGCAGCGATACCTAAGCAATACGTAGGCTGCACCCGCGGATGGAAGCTACGTTCTCTCTCACCATCCAAAACGGGGACATTTCTGCTTCATCAATCTGTGTATAATATTCCTCCTCCTCCTCCTGCTCCTCCTCCTGAAACCTCACGTAATCACGCCGAACGGGCAATTTTTCTTAGGGCCACAAGGCTCACTCATATAATTTTTCTAAACAATTTTTATACGTTTCAATGCTCTTAAAAGCGTTGAAACTTTAACTTGAACCAATTTTTCGTTCAACTGGGCTGCCTCCAGGCCTAGTTACCACTTAAGCCACATTAACCAAAGCGATTAATGGGTTTCACCTGCCATCTTGGTTTGGCATGGCCAATTTTTTCTGAGGTACATTAGTACTGTTGGTACACCAATTTTTTTTGGGCCCTCACCTACAGTGTAATCATAGTAATTTCTATGTTCTTCGCCTGCACTCATGGTACAGAAAGGTGTGTGGGGTTGGCCTACACTTTAGCTACATAAATGTAACTGGGGCCTTGTCTATACTGCAGCTACTGAAATGTGAAAGTGACTGTTATCTCCCTAAACTGCTGCAATGGGAATGTTACTGGGGCCTGTCTTGAGTGCTACTATTACTGAAATGGAACTAAGACTGCGCTCCCCCTATACTGCTGCTAGTGATATGTTAGTGGGGCCTGTCCCTAATGCTACCGCTGAAATGTAATAATTCTGGGCTCTGCCTATACCGCTGCTAATGGTATGTCACTGGGGTGTGGAAACAGAGGCTTCACAAAGACATGATGGCGGCGAGGCCATTTCCCACCAACGCTGTTACTGTTAAGGTGCATATAACCACGGACACGTGTAGAGGACACATAGTGCCTCCAAAACATCCCCCTCCTCCTCCAACAATGAAAACATTCTTGGCAAATACCTTTGCATTGGTCCGTCTGGTGGCAGTCCAATAATTTCACCTTTAACGACACAAGAGAGCACCACCACCATCCCCCCGCCACGGCCCACTTAATCCTGGCCACATTCCGAAAACCAACTACATAAAACCGCGCTACCAGGTCCGCAGTCACCACCACATTACCACCAACGAGGTTACTGTTAAGGTACATATTACCAGTCAGACTGGGGCATGCAGTGTGGGCCGAAGCCCACCTGTATTAAGCACGACATTACTACCTCAGCTGTGTTGGGCAATGCAATGGGATATTTTTATGTACCGCCGGTGGGTTCCAGGGAGCCACCCATGCTGTGGGTCCACAGGGAATTATAAATGCATCTGTTTCCACTTCTAAAGAACCCCAGTCTGACTGGGGCATGCAGTGTGGGCCGAAGCCCACCTGCATTAAGCACGACATTACTACCTCAGCTGTGTTGGGCAATGCAATGGGATATTTTTATGTACCGCCGGTGGGTTCCAGGGAGCCACCCATGCTGTGGGTCCACAGGGAATTATAAATGCATCTGTTTCCACTTCTAAAGAACCCCAGTCAGACTGGGGCATGCAGTGTGGGCCGAAGCCCACCTGCATTAAGCACGACATTACTACCTCAGCTGTGTTGGGCAATGCAATGGGATATTTTTATGTACCGCCGGTGGGTTCCAGGGAGCCACCCATGCTGTCGGTCGACAGGGACTTCACAATAGGGAGTTGTACCTGCCTGTGTCTATGAATTAAAAACCGCGGTCTGACTGGGGCATGCAGACACCTTGACAGAATGAATAGTGTGTGGCACATAGGTTCCCCATTGCTATGCCCACGTGTGCAGCTCCTGATGGCGGTGGCACAGGATTATATTTCTCATTGCTTCTGTACAGCATTGTGGGCTATCGCCCCGCCCCTTTTAAAGAGGGTCGCTGCCTAGCCGTGCCAACCCTCTGCAGTGTGTGCCTGCGGTTCCTCATCATGGCAGACGCACTTATAAATAGACATGAGGGTGGTGTGGCATGAGGGCAGCTGAAGGCTGCGCAGGGACACTTTTGTGTGCGCTGTGGACACTGGGTCGTGCGGGGGGGTTGGGCAGCATGTAACCCAGGAGAAGTGGCAGCGGAGTGTCATGCAGGCAGTGATTGTGCTTTGTTGGAGGTAGTGTGGTGCTTAGCTAAGATATGCATTGCTAATGAGGGCTTTTCAGAAGTAAAAGTTGTTGGGAGGGGGGCGGGCCCACTCTTGCCGGTATTGTGGCTTAATAGTGGGACCTGTGAACTTGAGATGCAGCCCAACATGTAGCCCCTCGCCTGCCCTATCCGTTGCTGTGTCGTTCCCATCACTTTCTTGAATTGCCCAGATTTTCACACATGAAAACCTTAGTGAGCATCGGCGAAATACAAAAATGCTCGGGTCGCCCATTGACTTCAATGGGGTTCGTTATTCGAAACGAACCCTCGAGCATCGCGATAATTTCGTCCCGAGTAACGAGCACCCGAACATTTTGGTGCTCGCTCATCTCTAATCATCATTACTGTCCCCTCATGTATGTTTTCCATGAAAATGTCAATAAAAAAAGAGTTGAAAAAAAAAAGAATCAGGACGAGACAAATCCTTTCCTGGTTTAGGAATTAAGACAATCGTAGTATAGTCATTGATGATGGAAGTATACCTTCATTCACTGATTGATTAAATGTAAATGGGGTAAAAGCATATTTTCATAGCATTTTAAAAATTTGTTTGGAAGGTCCTCAAAGCTGGTTGTTCTTTCATTAGGGAGCATTGCTATGGCATCCTTTAATTTATTCAATGTCAAAAAAGAATCTAACATTACTCTTTGATCACCAGAAAAAATTGGTAGTTGCACTCAAACTAAATATTCATACAGATCTTCATGATTCATATTTAACTTAGAAGCATACTGGTTTTTAAAATAGAAGAGAAATCTCTCCAAAATTGCATCCTCCTTTATAATCAGAGAAGTATCAGGCAACATAAAATGAAGATTCCTGTACCCTAATTACAAAGGTCAAAAAGCAACCCCCTGCTTCCCCCTCCTCAAAAGTCTTCCACATTATTAAATGACGTATACTTTTAGCAATACCTCTCACATGTTCTGCGAGGCACGACTATGCCTCTTTCCAATTATGTTCCATCTGATTAATAGGATAATGTCTATACACTCGCTCTGCTTCTAATGATCGTCACTGAAGGGCCATAAGGGCTATTTCACATGTGGGCGCAATGATTAAGGAGCGCATAGAAAGCACTTATATAGGAAACAATTGTTTCCTATAGAAGTGTTTAGATGCAGGAATTGTAGCTGCACAAAAACCACTCGCATGTCTCAAAGACGCCTAACTCCATGGTGCACGCAAAGATAGGAGCTGTCTAGAGATGAGCGAGTATACTCACTAAGGCACATTACTCGAGCGAGTAGTGCCCTAGCCGAGTATCTCCCCGCTCGCTCGTCTCTAAAGATTCGGGGGCCGGTGGGAGGCGGGGAGCAGCGGGGGAGCGCGGGGAGGAACGGAGGGGAGATCTCTCTCTCCCTCTTTCCCCCCGCAATTCCCCTGTCACCCGCGCCGGCCCCGAATCTTTAGAGACGAACGGAGAGATACTCGGCTAAGGCACTACTCGCTCGAGTAATGTGCCTTAGCGAGTATGCTCGCTCATCTCTAGAGCTGTCCTATCTTTATTGTGTGCTTTCCATAGGCTCCAATGGGAGCTGGAAAGCACGCAGCTCACACCTCGGATTGTGTAAACAGGCTACTTCAAGCAGCTTTAAATAACCTGTTCACACGATCTTTACAGCTGTATACAATTGTTGCTCACAGCTAAACAGCGCAGGGACAGCACTCGTCAATGAAGTGAAGAATGATCAAACACAGTTCATGGCAGATATTCCACTCTACAAGCATGAGAAAAGCACAGATGGAGTACCTATTGGAAGAGTTATTCTAGAGAGGGCATTATGCGAACTAGAATAGCAAGAGTATTGTCTGAGTTCTGGGTTTCCCAACCCCAACAGATCACATAAACCTAGTTCCATCAATAAGGGTGGCTTCACACGAGTGTGTATTTTGTGCATGCTTACACACGCACAAAAACACGCATCTATTAGCCTCAATGCATTCCCTATGGTGTGTGCACATGTCCATGCTTTACAGGCGTGTGCCTGCAAAGATAGGACATGCGTGCACCATAGTGAATGTATGCATTGTTTTCAATGCTCTGCCAGCACCCCTTCATTATTTTTCAGGGAAGGTCTTTACATATAAGGCCTTCCCTGAAAAACAAAGGCCTTCCCTGAAAATGAATGAAAGACTGGTCTGCAGATACTCATATGTAGTTTATTGCTTTGTAGTTGTTTTTTTAATGCAGGAAGGGAAACAAGTGGTACTTTTTAAATGGCACTATACAGTATGTCTGATATGTTTGTTTGGGCACTACAATATAGTTTTATGAGAACTATTTGACATGGAATCTGACATGCCTTGGTATGCAATCAAAGGCCTACAGTCACAGTACAGTGGCATGCATTTTTTAGGTGCTCTGTTACCAAGTGATAGAAAGCAAAGCTTTAATTCAGCTCTGTGCATTAGGCCTTATTTTGTTCCCAGTCGAGGTAGATGAACTGATCTTATTAATCTTATTTGTCAAGAATCGTTATTTTCCCCTTAGATCTGTTCTTATATCTCCATTAATAACTGTAGAGATAATGCCATCCTTAGAGGTTCTTTTGCAAATTTTGCTGCTTCGCACAAAAATTGCATTGAACCGTGGCAAAAGTGCAATTAGTTTTATTCTTTGTAGTGAAAATTAGGCAATGAAAGCTACTGCCAGTAGGAAATACCTATTTTATATAGTGTGTGATTACTTTTATAAGGTTAAAGTAAGTGTGTTATTATTTTTAATTTACAACTCAGGTTAAAAATAATGATCTTTATTCAAAGATCAGAAAATCAATGGATGAACGTGTTCTAGCATACACTTTTTTCAATGATTAAACATTAACACCTTACTCTACCTAAAACATGAAAGCCTAGGCTGAACTTCAGTAGTTTCAATGTGAACAGGTACCCTTTTCCACAACTTTTTTAAAAATTCTATTCAAAGGTGTTCAGGAAAATTAGATCTACAAGGCTGTTTGAGCAAAGTTAACCCTTTAATGATCAAAGCTTGGATAGAACTAGTTTAAAAGGAAAACATAATTAGAAGATAACATATTTACATCTAGTGTATTTATTAATCATATAAAAGTTTTTTTACAGTGCTTTTAATTATTTTTTATTATCCATAAAAATCACGAAATATTGCAGTTTTCCTACTGGCCACTAGAGCAGACACCATAAGCTGATATTTCCTGTACTCTAACACTTCCTGGAGGCGGTAACAAACTATTACCAGTAGCATAGTTACAGAAGTCAGAGTCATTGCAGGCCCTGTTTGCCACACTAAGGCCGAAGTCACGCAAGCGAATTTCTAGCGCATGCATAGGTGCGATAAAAAAATTGCATTTATTAGAACCAATGCTTTCCAATGAAAGCGGTCACATGTCTGATTTTTACGAGCGTGAAAAGAATCGCACCTGTAAAAAATGGGACAGCGTTTATTGCATGTGTTTAAAAACGCATGACCGAAGGATAAAAATGTGAAACCCCTGCATGCTGTCACATCCATGGGTTTCACCTTGTTGTCAATGAGGCTGATGGGACATAGGGAGTAGATTGCGCTTCCGTGCCACAGCTGTGACAGCTGTGGCAGAGGAGCACAATGCTATCCCATTGCTTTCAATTGGGCCAGCGCTGCTGCCCCATTGAAATCAATGGGATGTAGGCAACCCCTGCAGCGATGATTTTTGAGGGGAGCTTGAAATATAAGCCCTACCCCAAAAACACCCCTAGCTGTAGAAAAGAAAAAAGAAAAAATTAACTCCCCTAGAAGTGCTGTCCAGCTCTTTCTCGGTCTCCAGCAGTATTCTTCTGTATTCTGGTGGGCGGGGATTGAAAGTCATGCCTTTGATTGGCTGAGTGCTGTGACCAATGAGAGGCTGTGCTCAGCCATTCATTGAACGACAGTTGAGCACTGCCTCTGATTGGTCACCACGCTCTGCCAATCAGAGGCAGCGCTTTCTGGAGGCTAGGATTTTTCAATCACTGGCCACCAGAATACAGAGAAGACTGCCAGGGATAGGGAGAAGAGTCAGACAGTGCTTTTAGGTGAATTAACTTATTTTTTTTTACAGCTAGGGATGATTTTGGGGGTAAGGCTTATATTTGCAGCTCTCCCCCCCAAAAAAAATTATTGCTGCAAGGGTTGCCTTCATCCCATTGCTTTCAATGGGGCGGCAGCAGCACCGGCCCCATGGCAAACAATGGGATAAAATCACGCTCCTATATTTTCAATAGGAATGGTGCTGCTGCCGCGTCCCCATTGGCAACAAGGTGAAACCCCTTTTTTGCTTCGACCACACGATTTTTAACACATACTATGTACAATTTTTTTATCGCACATATGCATGCGTTAAATAATCGCTCGACTGACTGAGCCCTGAAAGAGTTTTCTGAGATTTAAAAAAAAACAAAACGCAGGTAAATGTGTAAAATAAATAAAATTGTCAGGCTCACCTTAGTGACCTCCTTGTTCAGCACAACCCCCCTATTAATCATTGGCCTGATCCCAGAAGTGACTGCAGCTGCCACCGACTATTCTTCACTCCCATTCAACAATCACTGCCCTCAGTGGTCACATGCTGTTTCATGCACAAATGCCTGCTATCTAGCACTATATGTTCACTGTAAGGTGGTATATTGTTCTTTGTATACTGATGTTATTCAGTATCAATTTGGTAATATAATTCAGTTCCAATCTGGTCATAATAGTAGTGGTATGTAGTGGCATTATTAGGATCTAATATAGTGGTAATATTGGCCTTGGTATACTGGGTTTTGTTCTGTAACAGAGGCCATATTTGTTACTTCTACAGTGGTGTGATTTAATTAATCTATGGTTGTAGAAACAGCTACATAGAAAAATAAATAAATAAATAAATTATATATATCTATATATATATATATATACTGTAGCTACCTTGTCTATAGGATATACACATATAGCCGCTGGGGACCATTGATCAAAGGAATGTGATGGTGGCACTATGCCACTCACTAGGGAATTTCTAGTGGCTATGCCAGTCACTAGAAATTCTCTAGTGACTGACAAAGTACCAACTAGCTGGCGCAAAACAAATGTGGTTCAAAAAGGGTTCTAGGTCTTCCTCAGGTGATTATAGACCAACTATCTTAAAATGTATCCTGGATATACTAAGGACATAAATTGTCTAACCAACCAAGAGGTGAGTAGGAGCTTGGACAGAGGGGTGGCTATTGATATAGTGTTTATGGACTTTGTAAAGCTGTTTGACATGGTCTTTCATCAATGTAATGGGTAGCATAAAGTCTATTGGTTCTGAAAGTATAATTTGTAATTGATTTTAAAACTGTCTTAATGACATTTTCTAAAGAGTTGAGGTCTATGATTCATTCTAGGGATGTACAGATCTACAGTTATAAATGGTGTATCCCAAGTTTCAGTGCTGTATTATTATTTAAAGGGTATTCCGGATGTGAAGCTAATTTGCAAAAAATCCATATATGAAAGGTGTTTGTGCCATATTTATGCATAGCTGGTTATGGGTATAAATCAAACAGCCATTACCTTCTTATCCTTTCCTCCATTTCTGATGTTTACCCGTATCACTAGTTGCCAAAATCCCTGCCGATATGCAGCTTGAAAGAACATTTTGTACAATTCCCCATTCTATACTTCCTATCTGTGTGCGTCCCTGATAAGCACTGCCCTTTTATTGGTCAGCAATCCAGTCCTGAGAGCTGAAGAGAAAAAAAGCCATCACTGTTTGTGGTAAACTGGGCAGGCTCAACATGTAGCACTGGAGTGCAGGGCAAGCTATGAATAAAACTTCAGAGGTGCCAGGAGAAGGTAATGGTTTATAGAGCTACAGACACAAAATGCAAAGCAGAACTACTTTAAAAACTTTAATAACATTTAATTAGCATTCTCTTGACAGCAACTTTACATAACTGGAATGTCCCTTTGACTTATTTATTAATGATATATATAATTAATACAATTTTAATTTTTGCAGATGACACCATAATATATAATATAGTTTAGTCTATATGTTGCTCATAAACTGCAAGACAACTTGGGAACACTGAGTGTTCGGGGATGCACGTGGCAATTGAGGTTCAATGGGGAAAGCTGTATACTATTTTGCATTTACTCCTAGGGGAGTAAAACTTGAACAATTACTTCTACTTGTAGATCGTAGACTAAATATTAGCATTGAATGTCAATCAGCTTCTAAGGCCATCAGGACACTGTCATGTATTCCATGGACTCATGGGACAAGGACATATTGTTGCCACTTTACAAAGCATTACTGCAGCCTTATCTGGAATATGCTGTTCAGTTCTGGACATTGGTTCATAGAAATGATGCCCTGGAGATAGAGAAGGTACAAAGACGTTACGGGACATGATGCATCTTAGTTTAGCTAGAGGAATGAATAAAATAGCTAAATGTATTTAGTCTTGAGAAGAGATGTCTAAGGTGGACAAGCTCAATTTGTATAAGTATATAAATGGTCCTAAAAAAAAAACATGGTGAAAAACTGTTCCATGTAAAATACACTCAAAGATGGGCCAACGGCTCAGTCTGGAGGTTGTTTTACCATACAACAATAAAAGGTGATAAGCATAGACGATGTCTTAGAACAAAATAACATGAATACTTATGGAAATATATACAATTCTTGCTTTCCACACGCGTTCAGTGAGGTCATTTCTAAACCCTTGGTTGAACTCGAAGGACATATGTTTTTTAAAACTGTTCTAACAACTGTATCTAATAGAGATGAGCGAGCACCAAAATGCTCGGGTGCTCGTTACTCGGGACGAAATTATCGCGATGCTCGAGGGTTCGTTTTCGAGTAACGAACCCCATTGAAGTCAATGGGCGACCCGAGCATTTTTGTATATCGCCGATGCTCGCTAAGGTTTTCATTTGTGAAAATCTGGGCAATTCAAGAAAGTGATGGGAACGACACAGCAACGGATAGGGCAGGCGAGGGGCTACATGTTGGGCTGCATCTCAAGTTCCCAGGTCCCACTATTAAGCCACAAAAGCGGCAAGAGTGGGACCCCCCCCCCCCCCCCAACAACTTTTACTTCTGAAAAGCCCTCATTAGCAATGCATACCTTAGCTAAGCACCACACTACCTCCAACAAAGCACAATCACTGCCTGCATGACACTCCGCTGCCACTTTTCCTGGGTTACATGCTGCCCAACCCCCCCCCCCCCCGCATGACCCAGTGTCCACAGCGCACACCAAAGTGTCCCTGCGCAGCCTTCAGCTGCACTCATGCCACACGCTGGCCTCATAGCCACACCACCCTCATGTCTATTTATAAGTGCGTCTGCCATGAGGAGGAACCGCAGGCACACACTGCAGAGGGTTGGCACGACTAGGCAGCGACCCTCTTTAAAAGGGGCGGGGCGATAGCCCACAATGCTGTACAGAAGCAATGAGAAATATAATCCTGTGCCACCGCCATCAGGAGCTGCACACGTGGGCATAGCAATGGGGAACCTATGTGCCACACACTATTCATTCTGTCAAGGTGTCTGCATGCCCCAGTCAGACCGCGGTTTGTTATAAATAGTCACAGGCAGGTACAACTCCGCAATGGGAATTCCGTGTGCACCCACAGCATGGGTGGCTCCCTGGAACCCACCGGCTGTACATAAATGTATCCCATTGCAGTGCCCATCACAGCTGAGGTAACGTCCGATTAAATGCAGGTGGGCTTCGGCCCACACTGCATGCCCCAGTCACACTGGGGTTCTTTAGAAGTGGACACATGCAGTTACAACTCCCTGTGGACCCACAGCATTGGTGGGTGCCAGGAAGCCACTGGCGGTACATAAATATATCCCATTACATTGCCCATCACAGCTGAGGTAATGTCATGTAAAAATGCAGGTGGGCTTCGGCCCACACTGCATGCCCCAGTCAGACTGGGGTTCTTTAGAAGTAGACACATGCAGTTACAACTCCCTGTGGACCCACAGCATGGGTGGCTCCCTGGAACCCACCGGCGGTACATAAATATATCCCATTGCAGTGCCCAGCACAGCTGATGTAACGTCAGCTTTAATGCAGGTGGGCAAAAAATTAATTGGATTACACTGTAGGCGAGGGCCCCAAAAAATTGGTGTACCAACAGTACTAATGTACCTCAGAAAAATTGCCCATGCCCAACCAAGAGGGCAGGTGAAACCCATTAATTGCTTTGGTTAATGTGGCTTAATTTGTAACTAGGCCTGGAGGCAGCCCAGTTAAAATAAAAATTGGTTCAGGTGAAAGTTTCAACGCTTTAATGATCATTGAAATGTATAAAAATTGTTTACAAAAATTATAAGACTGAGCCTTGTGGGCCTAAGAAAAATTGCCCGTTCGGCGTGATTACGTCAGGTTTCAGGAGGAGGAGCAGGAGGAGGAGGATGAATATTATACACAGATTGATGAAGCTAAAAGGTCCACGTTTTTGATGGTGATAGAGAACAATGCTTCCATCCGCGGGTGCAGCCTACATATTGTTTAGGTATCGCTGCTGTCCGCTGGTGGAGAAGAGAAGTCTGGTGAAATCCAGGCTTTGTTCATCTTGATGAGTGTAAGCCTGTCGGCACTGTCAGTTGACAGGCGGGTACGCTTATCTGTGATGATTCCCCCAGCCGCACTAAACACCCTCTCTGACAAGACGCTAGCAGCAGGACAAGTAAGCACCTCCAGGGCATACAGCGCGAGTTCAGGCCACGTGTCCAGCTTCGACACCCAGTAGTTGTAGGTGGCAGAGGCGTCACGGAGGACGGTCGTGCGATCGGCTACGTACTCCCTCACCATCCTTTTACAGTGCTCCCGCCGATTCAGCCTTGACTGGGGAGCGGTGACACAGTCTTGCTGGGGAGCCATAAAGCTGGCAAAGGCCTTGGAGAATGTTCCCCTGCCTGCGCTGTACATGCTGCCTGATCTCTGCGCCTCCCCTGCTACCTGGCCCTCGGAACTGCGCCTTCTGCCACTAGCGCTGTCGGATGGGAATTTTACCATCAGTTTGTCCGCCAGGGTCCTGTGGTATAGCATCACTCTCGAACCCCTTTCCTCTTCGGGTATGAGAGTGGAAAGGTTCTCCTTATACCGTGGGTCGAGCAGTGTGTACACCCAGTAATCCGTAGTGGCCAGAATGCGTGTAACGCGAGGGTCACGAGAAAGGCATCCTGACATGAAGTCAGCCATGTGTGCCAGGGTACCTGTACGCAACACATGGCTATCCTCACTAGGAAGATCACTTTCAGGATCCTTCTCCTCCTCCTCAGGCCATACACGCTGAAAGGATGACAGGCAAGCAGCATGGGTACCCTCAGCAGTGGGCCAAGCTGTCTCTTCCCCCTCCTCCTCATCCTCCTCATGCTCCTCCTCCTCTTCCTCAACGCGCTGAGATATAGACAGGAGGGTGCTCTGACTATCCAGCGACATACTGTCTTCCCCCGCCTCTGTTTCTGAGTGCAAAGTGTCTGCCTTTATGCTTTGCAGGGAACTTCTCAAGAGGCATAGCAGAGGAATGGTGATGCTAATGATTGCAGCATCGCCGCTCACCATCTGGGTAGACTCCTCAAAGTTTCGAAGGACCTGGCAGATGTCTGCCAACCAGGCCCACTCTTCTGTAAAGAATTGAGGAGGCTGACTCCCACTGCGCCGCCCATGTAGGAGTTGGTATTTCACTATAGCTCTACGCTGCTCATAGAGCCTGGCCAACATGTGGAGCGTAGAGTTCCACCGTGTGGGCACGTCGCACAGCAGTCGGTGCACTGGCAGATGAAACCGATGTTGCAGGGTGCGCAGGGTGGCAGCGTCCGTGTGGGACTTGCGGAAATGTGCGCAGAGCCGGCGCACCTTTCCGAGCAGGTCTGACAAGCGTGGGTAGCTTTTCAGAAAGCGCTGAACCACCAAATTAAAGACGTGGGCCAGACATGGCACGTGCGTGAGGCTGCCGAGCTGCAGAGCCGCCACCAGGTACGGCCATTGTCACACACGACCATGCCCAGTTGGAAGCTCAGCGGCGCAAGCCAGCGGTCGGTCTGCTCTGTCAGACCCTGCAGCAGTTCGTGGGCCGTGTGCCTCTTCTCTCCTATGCTGAGTAGTTTCAGCACGGCCTGCTGATGCTTGCCCACCGCTGTGCTGCCACGCCGCGTGACACCGAGTGCTGGCGACGTGCTGCTGCTGACACATCTTGATTGCGAGACAGAGGTTGTGTAGGAGGAGGAGGAGGGTGGTTTAGTGGAGGAAGCATACACCGTCGCAGATACCACCACCGAGCTGGGGCCCGCAATTCTGGGGGTGGGTAGGACGTGAGCGGTCCCAGGCTCTGACTCTGTCCCAGCCTCCACTAAATCCACCCAATGTGCCATCAGGGAGATATAGTGGCCCTGCCCGCCTGTGCTTGTCCACGTGTCCGTTGTTAAGTGGACCTTGGCAGTAACCGCGTTGGTGAGGGCGCGTACAATGTTGCGGGAGACGTGGTCGTGCAGGGCTGGGATGGCACATCGGGAAAAGTAGTGGCGACTGGGAAATGAGTAGCGCGGGGCCGCCGCCGCCATCATACCTTTGAAAGCCTCCGTTTCCACAACCCTATACGGCAGCATCTCCAGGCTGATAAATTTGGCTATGTGCACATTTAACGCTTGAGCGTGCGGGTGCGTGGCGGCGTACTTGCGCTTGCGCTCCAACACTTGCGCTAGCGACGGCTGGACGGTGCGCTGAGAAACATTGGTGGATGGGGCCGAGCACAGTGGAGGTGAGGGTGTGGGTGCAGGCCAGGAGACTGTAGTGCCTGTGTCCTCAGAGCGGGGTTGGATCTCAGTGGCAGGTTGGGGCACAGGGGGAGAGGCAGCGGTGCAAACCGGAGGCGGTGAACGGCCTTCGTCCCACCTTGTGGGGTGCTTGGCCATCATATGTCTGCGCATGCTGGTGGTGGTGAGGCTGGTGGTGGTGGCTCCCCGGCTGATCTTGGCGCGACAAAGGTTGCACACCACTGTTTGTCGGTCGTCTGCACTCTCAGTGAAAAACTGCCAGACCTTTGAGCACCTCGGCCTCTGCAGGGTGGCATGGCGCGAGGGGGCGCTTTGGGAAACAGTTGGTGGATTATTCGGTCTGGCCCTGCCTCTACCCCTGGCCACCGCACTGCCTCTTCCAACCTGCCCTGCTGCTGCACTTGCCTCCCCCTCTGAAGACCTGTCCTCAGTAGGCGTAGCAAACCAGGTGGGGTCAGTCACCTCATCGTCCTGCTGCTCTTCCTCCGAATCCTCTGTGCGCTCCTCCCTCGGACTTACTCCAATTACTACTACCTGAGTGATAGACAACTGTGTCTCATTGTCATCGTCCTCCTCACCCACTGAAAGCTCTTGAGACAGTTGCTGGAAGTCCCCAGCCTCATCCCCCGGACCCCGGGAACTTTCCAAAGGTTGGGCATCGGTCACGACAAACTCCTCCGGTGGGAGAGGAACCATTGCTGGCCATTCTGGGCAGGGGCCCAAGAACAGTTCCTGGGAGTCTGCCTGCTCCTCAGAATGTGTCATTGTAATGGAGTGAGGAGGCTGGGAGGAAGGAGGAGCAGCAGCCAGAGGATTCAGAGTTGCAGCAGTGGACGGCGCAGAATTCTAGGTGGTCGATAGATTGCTGGATGCACTTTCTGCCATCCACGACAGGACCTGCTCACACTGCTCATTTTCTAATAAAGGTCTACCGCATGGACCCATTAATTGTGAGATGAATGTGGGGACGCCAGAAACGTGCCTCTCTCCTAATCCCGCAGCAGTCGGCTGCGATACACCTGGATCAGGAGCTCGGCCTGTGCCCACACCCTGACTTGGGCCTCCGCGTCCTCGGCCGCGTCCACGTCCTCTAGGCCTACCCCTACCCCTCAGCATGGTGTATTACCAGTAGTGCAGAAACAGAACGCTGTAATTAAATGTGCCGCTTTTTGGCCTGTGGTTTGAGGCTGACTTCGCTTACGGAACGCACAGCAGAGGCAGGAAAGAATTTTGCGCAAGCCTGCTGTAACACTTAGCTGGCTGCGTATGAATTAGGACAACTACCCCCAGCAGAGACCCAGTACACTTGTGGACAGGAATACTGCGGTGATGTAAGAGGCAACACAGAGGCAGGAAAGAATTTTGCGCAAGCCTGCTGTAACACTTAGCTGGCTGCGTATGAATTAGGACAACTACCCCCAGCAGAGACCCAGTACACTGAGGACGGTCACAGGCAGCCCAAATAGATTTTTTTTCCCAAATGTTTTTGGAAAGGCTCACTGCCTATATTCAATAAATATGTCTTCTGTCCCTGCCTCACCACTACTGGCCCTGGACAATGTAAAATTACTGCAGGACGCAATGCTCTGCACGGCCGATATACAAAAAAAAAAAATGTGCAACACTGCAAAAAGCAGCCTCCACACTACTGCACACGTATAGTTGTGGCCCTAAGAAGGACCGTTGGGGTTCTTGAAGCCTGAAATAACTCCTAACGCTCTCCCTATAGCACCTCCTGCACCAGCAGCACTGTCCCTGAACTATGTCAGAATGCATCTGTGGCGAGCCGCGGGAGGGGCCGATTTATATACTCGGGTGACACCTGATCTCGCCAGCCACTGACTGCAGGGGGGTGGTATAGGGCTTGAACGTCGCAGGGGGAAGTTGTAATGCCTTCCCTGTCTTTCCTAACTTTTTGACCACTGTCTATATACAGTGTAGCCTTTCCAGAAGACCACCACTTTGAGAAGTCTATGCTTTTATCCGGAGCAGATTTCCTCTGCCAGTTTAACCCTTTCCAATCCATTTGTATCCTGGTTTTCCTAGGGGGCTTACTCTTTTTCTGTAGTTATACAATGGCGCTATATGCTGGCTAAAGCCAGTACTGCATGAGGGGACACGTTAGATAGGCTCCGACAGCAGAGAGGCTGGCAATATACAGTAAGAGAGCCCCAACGGGTATCTTCCAACATCGGAGCTGTACAGCCTTAAATCATAATGTCTTCAGAGGTCAGACAGTGGATTGGAAAGGGTTAAGTTCTAACATATATTTTGCCTTCTTTGAGACGACTGTCCCCCTTCCTACCAGAAGACTATTTTCAATGTAGCAATGTCTGAAAGACATTTCACTGTATAAACGTAATTTACTGTAAACCAGACAACCTCTTCAATGAGTGAATTCAGCAAAACAGCAGACAGTAAATTGAGATGGTATCTATTATATTATGTTTATGATGAAGAACATGAAGACTGCAGGAAAGAGCTTGTATATAACATGGATAATGAGATATTGCATACAAATTGTATAAGCTATGTTTCCATTGAATTCAACTTTTAACAACCAATCATTGCTAAGAAACTCCCCAACTTTGGAGAGAGAAAATGAGCTACAGAGGAAACCCACATATATTTTATAGTTATTTTACAGATAAAAGAAGCTCTAGATCTAAGCTGAAAAATATAGTATGTGGAAATCATAGTTCCCTTCTTATTAAAGGATGCCTGGAAACACCATTCCTGAGATATTTCTTTCATGTCTAGAAATACGTAGGAAAGTTTTCTGTGACTGATGTTTGATATAATCTATGTTTCACAAAAGCTCAGTAGGTATCTAACTGTACTGTGAATCCCTGTAGCATAGCCCACTGATGACACATAATTGGAATAGTTTTAATATGTGGGGCTTAACTATTTTTGGTGCCCATAGAGCAAATATATTAAAATAAAACGCAAATGTAAAAAACTAGCACCTACACCTTTAGTCATGAATATGTGCCTGAATTTCAACAAAATAAGGTATAAATACCATTATGGTGAATATTAAATATTTTCTAAACTGATACCAAGTATCTTCTGTATGGTTCAAAATCAAATATTTCTATAGAACAGAGGCGTAACTTGAAGCTCACGGGCCCCGATGCAAAACTTGTAATAGGGCCCCCAACTATAATGCTTTACTCATAGTACTGGGTTCCCTATATGGAGAAGAGAAGCCTTATGGGCCCCCTAAGGCTCTTGGGCCCGGGTGCAACCGCATCCCCTGCATCCTCTATAGTTACGCCTCTGCTATAGAAGAACAGGCCTGAAACAACTGAGGCAAAACTTGAAGAGCCAGTGTTATAACAGGGTGGCATTTTAAATAAAGGCATCAATAACATGTTGGACCTGGCAGGCAGCAGATAGCAGCACCCGGAAGAGAGGAGCACCACTGTTGGCCAAGGACATGGGCAGGGAGGGGAAGAAAAGGCCAGAAGAGCAACCATGAGACTCCTCCCCCTGCCAGATACCAGAGTCCAGCAGTTTGAAGCAGGGAGTGTTGGTAGGTACCAGGAAGTGGCGGTATTTAAAAGTACTTCAGCACCATGTTTGTTAGAAGCAGGAAGGAGACTCTGCCCCTCTGTAATGCAAGCAATGACATGACTAGCACATCACCATCCAGAAGATTAGCCCACTGGCAGTGCTGGTGTATGAAGGAGGTAAATTCCAGCCCACCTAACCTCCTAGGACAAGCAAGAAGGCTAAGGAAAGTTTTGGGCACAGGGAAGCACCAGATATATAAAGCATAAGAGCTGCTTCACTAGTAAGTGAGTGAGCAGTAGTGATGTAGCAAAGACAAAGCAGCAGCAGCCAACTCTATTTGTGGGTAGTATGAGAAGAGACCTATAAGTGATGTGTAAGCAGCCACGGTATGGGGAGCAGCATGAGCCCCAAGCTAGGGAGCAGAGCGAGCAACGCACAAAAGGTCCTGATAACTGGGGGCAATTATAGTGGACTAAAAGAGCCCTGAGGAAGAGGGGGTTGAGGGTTCTACTGCTTCCACCTTCATCTGTTACTACCGTGCCATAGTACCACCCACCTGGTGTCAAACAGCACCCCTGACCTCTGATTTTTGCCCTTTGTGTTTACATTTCTCATTTCAAATACTTCATATAAATCTACAACTCACTTGCAAATATCAATGACCAGGCTTTTCAACCTTTAATCTTATTACGCTCATATAGCAGGTAACTATACTTATTGACAGACAGCATTTCAGATGTAGTTTCTTTCCTTGATAGGAAAGATTCATCTTCCTAATATGATGAGCATAAGCAATCCTTATATAGCATCTTGTCCATAGTTATCACAGATAAATAAATATAAGATTATTAAAGGTTATGGATGCCATTGAACCAATTTTTCTTTACATTATTTGTACTTTTACAAACATTTGCGCAATTGGTTTTCCTTCATTTTTTTACCATTTTGATTCTAAAGATTGCATGTACAGTATCTATAGTACAATACAAACTGCTCAATGCTGTTCAGTCAGCATTCCATCAGACTGCTCTCTGACATCTCCGTCTGTAGGCCATTCTTCATCTCTCAGGAGGGCTAGTCGAAGATAAAATCTTAACACATATATATCAAAAAGACTTTTAGAGACAAGAAAAACAGGAGAGCGCTTTGATTTAAAATAAAAGCACAAAACTTTATAGTGCATAAATAATCAATCAATCTGGCAATAAATTTTGTATCCACTAAACAGTGGAGAGCAGCAGATCAGGTAAGAAGCACACTAGTGATCCCGGAAAAATAAATGTAAAACCACAAAGTGGAAAAGAAACACACACCAGATCTGTGCTACACACAAATAAAAGAAAACCAAAACTTACTTGACTAGGGGAGTTACCATGCTCAAGAGACTCCCCCTATATGGATGGCTGTGAATGGTCCCTGTGCTCAGCCAATCAGAGGCAAAGCTTCCAAAAGGTGGGGATTTTTAAATCCCTGGCCAGAAGAAATAATTTGGAAAAGTACCGGGGAGCCAGGGAGAAGGCACGCTGGAGCCCTGAGAGGTGATGTATTTTATTATTTTTTCTTCCAGCAGCTAGGGGTTATTTTCAGGGAAGGGATTATATTTCAAGCCCTCCTCTGAAAATCCCTGTGGGGGTTGCCTTCATTAAGCAATGGGATAGCATTGCATGCGCAGAAGACCTGTGCGGCACGAGCACGCCGGAGCAGCCCCTTCAATGGGACAGAAGAGGCAGACTGCGCAAGCGGAAAACCGCAGGCTTTGGTCGGCGCCATGGAGACGAGGACGCCAACGGGGGGGTAAGTATATAACTTCTGTATGGCCAATATTTAATGCACGATGTATATTACAAAGTGCATTTATATGGCCATACAGAAGTGTTTAACTTCACTTGCTTTTGCGGGACAACCCCTTTAACTCTTGCTCCTATAGGAGTTAATGGAAACTCCGACAAAACACACACCTATGCTCTAGCTTTTTTAGGTGCGTGCTGTTTTGCGCTGCTAATTCTGCACATATGAACGTTTCTATGAGAATTGATTGGTTCTTTTAGAAGCGTGCATTATGTGCGTGCAAAACACACGCTCTTCTGACCGAGGCCTCATAACACAAGCCGCAGGTGCAAACGCCAGGAGTTGATCTATTGCAGCTACTCAATCTTGTCTACAACTTCCATGCAGGCTGTCAATTGAGCATATTTAACACCCCAAAGCAGTCCACACACCCTAAATTCTTGCTGCTGCCACCCCTACAGAGGGTCAAAGGACCTACACACACTTTGACTAGTTTCACATGGGCGATCGTGATTTTGCCGTGAGAAAATCGCAGCAAAATTGCATCTTTGATCCCCTGACTTTTGGGCATTTGCAATGCTTTTTTTTTTAGAATAATCTCGCATTGCTGCCACCCACGATAAAATCACGTGATAAAGACACACAATTTTTTAGCGCAAAAGTCAATAGGACTTTCCAATGTTAAAATTGCAATGCAAGAAAGAGGGCAGGGCTCAGTCAGGCGAGTGTTTTGCTTTTTTTGTGCGCCTATGTGAGCAAAAAAATGCGCTCCACTGATGTGCAAAATGCTCGTGACTGAAGCTCCGTGCTCTTTTTTACATGTGCCACGAAGGTCCCCTCATCACTGAACACTGTGACAGCACTATCACAGTGATCAGTGCTGATGGGACTCCCCGCAGGCACAAACGAATCCTCTACCACAGCTGTCACAGATGTGGCAGAGGACTGCGATGTTCTCCCATTGCTTTCAATAGGGCCGTCGCTGCTGCTGCCCCATTGAAAGTAATGGGATAAAGGCAACCCCTGCAGTGATGATTTTCAGGGGGAAAGGGTGCCTTGAAAAATAAGCCCTACCCCGAAAATCATCCCTAGCTGTGGTAGCTGTGTAGCTTCAATGAATGGCTTAGCACACATAGGTGCGCAAAAAAAGATTGCTCATCTGACCACGACCAGATTGAGCATGCTGTGATTTTTTGTTCTTTTAACATCGCATCAGTGAAAACATTGCAGATGGGAAGAAAATCATTGTTAAATCATTATTTTAGATTCAGTTTTTTTATTGACTCTCACATCATGTGAAAATCGCGTGATTTTATCGCCCCATGTGAAACCACCCTTTCACTGCTCTCTAGCAATCAAAAGTTTAACACCACTAAAGGCTTAGGGTCAAAGCCAAATGACTGCATTTATCAAAGCTTTTACACTTTAAGGGCTCAGTCAGACGGGCGTTTTTTCGCATGCGCATGCGTCCGGCGATTTTATGAAACCATTGCTTTGCAATGGTATCGGACACACGAGCGGTTTTAATGCGCTCGGCCGATAAATTATAGAACAGAAATCGCAGATCGCACCTATCTGCGATCTGCGATTCCTGTTCTCTTCTCTATATGCGCTCATTGAATTCAATGCGCTGGACAGCGCTGCACTGCTCCGGCCCGTTTCTATTGAAACGCGGCTAGGAGCAGTTTTTTCGGGTGATTTTTCGGCCCCGGTCACGCGATTTGCGGATGCGCATTCCGTCATGCGATCCGCAAATCGCGGCAAAAAATGCCCGTGTGACTAAGGCCTAAGAGTGACTACCCACTACAGTTTTTTTCACTGAGAAATTTGCAGCGTTTTTTCTCCTGCAGGGGTCTATGGGACTTGTAATGTTAAAATCGCAATCGCGCAAAATCGCAATTTACCGCAAAATCCCGATTTTGCGCGATCACGATTTTAACATTACAAGTCCCATAGACCCCTGCAGAAAAAAAAACGCTGCGAATTTCGCTGTGAAAAAAAACTGTACTGGGTAGTCACCCTTACAGGGCATTCGAAAGTCTTTGCATCCATGAGAGTGGATTGAAAATGGTGCACATTCCAACTGCAACAAGTTGCCCTTATCAAATATGACACTTTTATATTGTCCCAAACATTTTTAACCCCTAAAGGACCAGACACTGTTTAGGGATTTTACCCATGTGGTGGTTTCACTGCCCTACTTTTTTTTTCTTCAGCTACTAAAATTATTTTGCTGAGTTTTTTTCTCCGTGACATGTAGGGCTAAGTTTTTAAAATATGCTTTTTCATTGACTTTTTTTCATTTTTTAGGGGGTAAAAAGCTAAAATAAAACAGATTTTTTTTTTCAATTTATAGTTGTTTATTTTGTAAATTAGTATATTTAAGCTACAATAAAGTACAGGAATAGATTCCTTATTTTGTATCGAATGTTTTAATATATAATTTGCATAGTCTCAAATTACAGAGCGTATGTGGCGACTGTTTAGGTTGGCATTTTCTTTTTTTGATTGCAGGATCTTTAATCTTGCGCCGTACTTTTGCTATTGGCGAGGATTGAAGCCCAGGACCAAGCACCGTTTATTTACTGCGCTTGGTTCTTAAAGGGTTAAAGTTTTCAGTCCCTATTTCAGTTTGCAGAACTGGCCATTAGTTCATTAAACAAAGCCCTGACATAGGATTAGACAGTGAGGAAATGTAGGGTGAATACAATGAATATTAGAAACTGTAATATTAGAATCAGAAATATTTCCTACTACAACAGGAGATATTTAACTTGGACAAAGAGAGGCCCATCTGCCTGTCTTCTCCTTTGAAGTTTGTCCCGTCTTCCCGTGACTTTGTCTGAACCAGCTTTAGGGGACAAATACAGCACCTCTCCAAAGATGAGAGCACCCCCACGGAGCTCTTTTCCTGCCATAAGAGATCTTGGCAAGTGTGAAGAGCTTACCAGATAAGATCAAGGTAACCTTGAGGGTATCAAATTTATATGCGTATATATAGTTATCATACATGTTCCTCGCAACTATAGTAGGACTTATGCATTGAATAACTAAAAATACAGAATTATATGTGACGAATATGAAGTGAAAAGAAAGTATTTGTAGTCATGTAAAATATGATTTAAAACAAAAAAAGAAATGAATAAATGAATCCAAACATTTGAATTTGACTCATGTAATAGTTATATTCCACTGAGTGGAGGAGAAACAAATGTAGCTCAGCAAAAATAAACACTGCAATGTACTTCTCATCTGACAGTATATCTGTGAAGGTCATCACAAGTATCTTCTATACAAGGTGTTTTGCTGAAATAGCTATGATATCATCTTATAAACAGGATATTTATCTAATATTTATGCCAGATTTATTCAATGGAAATTGTATTTTTGAACAACAGGAGTTATGAGAACAGCATACATTATTCATAAAGTGAGAAGTCATTACTTACTGTACAATGTTCCTTATCAAAGCAGTCTCATAGTCCTTTGATTTTAAAGTTTTGTTACATATAGATTGCAGTTAAGTTATACATTTCTACAGACAATGTTAATTAAATTCAACTTCTGGCTGTTAAATGCAGATTAGGAGGTCATGTACATGGAATACCCTGTACCACTTTACTCGTTAGATGTCGCGGTCAATGTGCCTGCAACATCTACAGGGCTGACAGAAGGAGAAGGCTCTCTTTATCACCCATCGGATCCCCATGATATGATTGAAGGGTCCCATTGGGTTGCTACGGCACAAGAAGGCTTATATATACCCTCTGGGTCTGCTATGGTGGCCTATGAGGGTCAGCCTCTGGATAAGCTACATAGGCAGTATAATACACTGCTATACTGGCGTATAGCAGTGTATTATAAGAAAGCTAAATATATGGATAAGTCCCCTAGTGGGACAAAAATGAAAAGTTGAAAAAGTGTAAAAAAAAAATAGTAAAAAATATAAAAAAATAAAAAGATCAAAACCCAACACTTCCCCTTTTACAAGGCAAAAAGTCACAATCTAGTATTTCCACTTTCACAAAGACCCACAGAAAAAGTTAGTGCTTTACTTAAAACACATGTTGCAAAAAAAGTGGCAAAAATAAATAATTTTTTTTATCTTTTGACTCAAGAAAAATGGAGTAGAAAGTGATCAAAAAGTTATATTGATCGCCAAAAAAAAGTTAAGTTACAATTTGACTCGTAAAACAAAAGCCCTCAAACAGCACCATTCATAGGAAAAAAAACAGTAGGGGGTCTTTGAATGCAAGAATACATATTTAAACCAAAAGAAAAGTGTGTGCAAAAGAAGAAGGATATTAAAAAAATCTATATAAACTTGGTATTGACATAATTGTACTGACCCACAAAATGTATTTATTCTATTATTTATACTGCATGGTGAACACCGTGAAAGAAAAAATGCAAAACCATGCCAGAATTGCTGATTATATGTTAATCTTGTCTCTAGAAAAAGTGGAATAAGAAGAGATCAAAATGTTATAATTTCTCACAAATGGGATAAATGACTATAGCTTATCCTGCAAAAAACAAGCCTTCATAGAGCTTTGGAGATGCAGGAATAAAAATGTAACAGCTCAAGGAATGTGGCGACACAAAAACAAATCTTAGGAAAAGTATCTTTATTAGAGATGAGCGAGCACCAAAATGCTCGGGTGCTCGTTACTCGGGACGAACTTTTCGCGATGCTCGAGGGTTTGTTTCGAGTAACGAACCCCATTGAAGTCAATGGGCGACCCGAGCCTTTTTGTATTTCGCCGATGCTCGCTAAGGTTTCCTTGTGTGAAAATCTGGGCAATTCAAGAAAGTGATGGGAACGACACAGCAACGGATAGGGCAGGCGAGGGGCTACATGTTGGGCTGCATCTCAAGTTCACAGGTCCCACTATTAAGCCACAATAGCGGCAAGAGTGGGCCCCCCCCCCCTCCCAAAAACTTTTACTTCTGAAAAGCCCTCATTAGCATGGCATACCTTTGCTAAGCACCACACTACCTCCAACAAAGCACAATCACTGCCTGCATGACACTCCACTGCCACTTCTCCTGGGTTACATGCTGCCCAACCGCCCCCCCTCCCCCCCACAGCGCACACCAAAGTGTCCCTGCGCAGCCTTCAGCTGCCCTCATGCCACACCACCCTCATGTCTATTTAGAAGTGCGTCTGCCATGACGAGGAACCGCAGAGGGTTGGCACGGCTAGGCAGCGACCCTCTTTAAAAGGGGCGGGGCGATAGCCCACAATGCTGTACAGAAGCAATGAGAAATAGAATCCTGTGCCACCGCCATCAGGAGCTACACACGTGGGCATAGCAATGGGGAACCTATGTGCCACACACTATTCATTCTGTCAAGGTGTCTGCATGCCCCAGTCAGACCGGGCTTTTTAATTCATAGACACAGGCAGGTACAACTCCCTATTGTGAAGTCCCTGTCGACCGACAGCATGGGTGGCTCCCTGGAACCCACCGGCGATACACAAAAATATCCCATTGCATTGCCCAACACAGCTGAGGTAGTAATGTCGTGCTTAATGCAGGTGGGCTTCGGCCCACACTGCATGCCCCAGTCTGACTGGGGTTCTTTAGATGTGGTTTCAGATGCATTTATAATTCTCTGTGGACCCACAGCATGGGTGGGTGCCAGGAAGCCACCGGCGGTACATAAAAATATCCCATTGCATTGCCCAACACAGCTGAGGTAGTAATGTCGTGCTTAATGCAGGTGGGCTTCGGCCCACACTGCATGCCCCAGTCTGACTGGGGTTCTTTAGATGTGGAAACAGATGCATTTATAATTCCCTGTGGACCCACAGCATGGGTGGGTGCCAGGAAGTCACCGGCGGTACATAAATATATCCAATTGCATTGCCCAACACAGCGGATGTAACGTCAGCTGTAATGCAGGTGGGCTAAAAATTCATTTGATTACACTGTAGGCGAGGGCCCACAAAAATTGCTGTATCAACAGTACTAATGTACATTAGAAAAATTGGCCATGGCCAACCAAGAGGGCAGGTGAAACCCATTAATCGCTTTGGTTAATGTGGCTTAAGTGGTAACTAGGCCTGGAGGCAGCCCAGTTTAACGAAAAATTGGTTCAAGTTAAATCTTCAACGCTTTTAAGAGCATTGAAACGTATAAAAATTGTTTAGAAAAATTATATGAGTGAGCCTTGTGGGCCTAAGAAAAATTGCCCGTTCGGCGTGATTACGTGAGGTTTCAGGAGGAGGAGCAGGAGGAGGAGGAGGAGGAATATTATACACAGATTGATGAAGCAGAAATGTCCCCGTTTTGGATGGTGAGAGAGAACGATGCTTCCATCCGCGGGTGCAGCCTACGTATTGCTTAGGTATCGCTGCTGTCCGCTGTTGGAGAAGAGAAGTCTGGGGAAATCCAGGCTTTGTTCATCTTGATGAGTGTAAGCCTGTCGGCACTGTCGGTTGACAGGTGGGTACACTTATCCGTGATGATTCCCCCAGCCACACTAAACACACTCTCTGACAAGACGCTAGCCGCAGGACAAGCAAGCACCTCCAGGGCATACAGCGCGAGTTCAGGCCACGTGTCCAGCTTCGACACCCAGTAGTTGTAGGTGGCAGAGGCGTCACGGAGGACGGTCGTGCGATCGGCTACGTACTCCCTCACCATCCTTTTACAGTGCTCCCGCCGACTCAGCCTTGACTGGGGAGCGGTGACACAGTCTTGCTGGGGAGCCATAAAGCTGGCAAAGGCCTTGGAGAATGTTCTCCTGCCTGCGCTGTACATGCTGCCTGATCTCTGCGCCTCCCCTGCTACCTGGCCCTCGGAACTGCGCCTTCTGCCACTAGCGCTGTCGGATGGGAAGTTTACCATCAGTTTGTCCACCAGCGCCCTGTGGTATAGCATCATTCTCGAACCCCTTTCCTCTTCGGGAATGAGAGTGCAAAGGCTCTCCTTATACCGTGGGTCGAGCAGTGTGTACACCAAGTAATCCGTAGTGGCCAGAATGCGTGTAACGCGAGGGTCACGAGAAAGGCATCCTAACATGAAGTCAGCCATGTGTGCCAGGGTACCTGTACGCAACACATGGCTGTCTTCACTAGGAAGATCACTTTCAGGATCCTCCTCCTCCTCCTCCTCTTCCTCCTCCTCAGGCCATACACGCTGAAAGGATTACAGGCAAGCAGCATGGGTACCGTCAGCAGTGGGCCAAGATGTCTCTTCCCCCTCCTCCTCCTCCTCCTCCTCCTCACCGCGCTGAGATATAGACAGGAGGGTGCTCTGACTAGTCAACAACATACTGTCTTCCCCCGGCTCTGTTTCCGAGCGCAAAGCGTCTGCCTTTATGCTTTGCAGGGAACTTCTCAAGATGCATAGCAGAGGAATGGTGACGCTAATGATTGCAGCATCGCCGCTCACCACCTGGGTAGACTCCTCAAATTTTCCAAGGACCTGGCAGATGGCTGCCAACCAGGGCCACTCTTCTGTAAATAATTGAGGAGGCTGACTCCCACTGCGCCGCGCAAGTTGGAGTTGGTATTCCACTATAGCTCTACGCTGCTCATAGAGTCTGGCCAACATGTGGAGCGTAGAGTTCCACTGTGTGGGCACGTCGCACAGCAGTCGGTGCACTGGCAGATTAAACCTATGTTGCAGTGTCCGCAGGGTGGCAGCGTGCGTGTGGGATATGCGGAAATGTGCGCTGAGCTGGCGCACCTTTCCGAGCAGGTATGACAAGTGGGGGGTAGCTTTTCAGAAAGCGCTGAACCACCAAATTAAAGACATGGGCCAGGCATGGCACGTGCGTGAGGCTGCCGAGCTGCAGAGCCGCCACCAGCTTACGGCCGTTGTCACACACGACCATGCCCGGTTGGAGGCTCAGCGGCGCAAGCCAGTGGTCGGTCTGCTCTGTCAGACCCTGCAGCAGTTCGTGGGCCGTGTGCCTCTTCTCTCCTAAGCTGAGTAGTTTCAGCACGGCCTGCTGACGCTTGCCCACCGCTGTGCTGCCACGCCGCGTGACACCGACTGCTGGCGACGTGCTGCTGACACATCTTGATTGCGAGACAGAGGTTGCGTTGGAGGAGGAGGAGGAGGAAGGTGCTTTAGTGGAGGAAGCATACACCGCCGCAGATACCACCACCGAGCTGGGCCCGCAATTCTGGGGGTGGGTAGGACGTGAGCGGTCCCAGGCTCTGACTCTGTCCCAGCCTCCACTAAATTCACCCAATGTGCCGTCAGGGAGATATAGTGGCCCTGCCCGCCTGTGCTTGTCCACGTGTCTGTTGTTAAGTGGACCTTGCCAGTAACCGCGTTGGTGAGGGCGCGTACAATGTTGCGGGAGACGTAGTCGTGCAGGCCTGGGACGGCACATCGGGAAAAGTAGTGGCGACTGGGAACCGAGTAGCGCGGGGCAGCCGCCGCCATCATGCTTTTGAAAGCCTCTGTTTCCACAAGCCTATACGGCAGCATCTCTAGACTGATCAATTTTGCAATGTGCACGGTTAACGCTTGAGCGTGTGGGTGCGTGGTGTCGTACTTGCGCTTGCGCTCAAACTGTGGCACTAGCGACGTCTGGACGCTACGCTGAGAGACATTGCTGGATGGGGCCGAGAACAGCAGAGGTGATGGTGTGGGTGCAGGCCAGGAGACGGTAGTGCCTGTGTCCTCAGAGGGGGGTTGGATCTCAGTGGCAGGTTGGGGCACAGGGGGAGAGGCAGTGGTGCAAACCGGAGGCGGTGAACGGGCATCGTCCCACCTTGTGGGGTGCTTGGCCATCATATGCCTGCGCATGCTGTTGGTGGTACCTCCCCAGCTGATCTTGGCGCGACAAAGGTTGCACACCACAGTTCGTCGGTCGTCAGGCGTCTCTGTGAAAAACTGCCACACCGTAGAGCACCTTGACCTGTGCAGGGTGGCATGGCGCGAGGGGGCGCTTTGGGAAACAGTTGGTGGATTATTCGGTCTGGCCCTGCCACTACCCCTGGACACCGCACTGGCTCGGCCTGTGCCCACAGCCTGACTTGGGCCTCCGCATCCTCGCCCGCGTCCACGTCCTATAGGCCTACCCCTACCCCTCAGCATGGTGTATTACCAGTGATTTGATTTCCCAGGCAGGAAAGAAAGTGGCGCAAGCCTGCAGTAAAACGTAGCTGGCTGCGTCTGATTTTCTTTAACGTTCTGCACGCAGCACACACGTACCCAGAGCCCTGAGGACTGTCAGAGGCAGGCGAAATAGAATTTTTTCCCTTGTTTTTCCAAAGGACAAGCCACACTGCGTGTATTCAATGAATACTACTAAGTTTAATAACTGTGTTGTGGCCCTGCAAATGTGTCAGAGAACTGCAGTGATGCAAAGTTTTTCGCTGCAGTAGATCAGGGATTTCCCATGTAGGAAAAAAATTGGCGCAAGCCTGCAGGCGAAATATAATTTTTTCCCTTGTTTTTCAAAAGGACAAGCCACACTGCGTGTATTCAATGAATACTACTAAGTTTAATAACTGTGTTGTGGCCCTGCAAATGTGTCAGAGAACTGCAGTGATGCAAAGTTTTTCGCTGCAGTAGATCAGGGATTTCCCATGCAGGAAAAAAATTGGCGCAAGCCTGCAGGCGAAATAGAATTTTTTCCCTTGTTTTTCAAAAGGACAAGCCACACTGCGTGTATTCAATGAATACTACTAAGTTTAATAACTGTGTTGTGGCCCTGCAAATGTGTCAGAGAACTGCAGTGATGCAAAGTTTTTCGCTGCAGTAGATCAGGGATTTCCCATGCAGGAAAAAAATTGGCGCAAGCCTGCAGGCGAAATAGAATTTTTTCCCTTGTTTTTCAAAAGGACAAGCCACACTGCGTGTATTCAATGAATACTACTAAGTTTAATAACTGTGTTGTGGCCCTGCAAATGTGTCAGAGAACTGCAGTGATGCAAAGTTTTTCGCTGCAGTAGATCAGGGATTTCCCATGCAGGAAAAAAATTGGCGCAAGCCTGCAGGCGAAATAGAATTTTTTCCCTTGTTTTTCAAAAGGACAAGCCACACTGCGTGTATTCAATGAATACTACTAAGTTTAATAACTGTGTTGTGGCCCTGCAAATGTGTCAGAGAACTGCAGTGATGCAAAGTTTTTCGCTGCAGTAGATCAGGGATTTCCCATGCAGGAAAAAAATTGGCGCAAGCCTGCAGGCG
This sequence comes from Eleutherodactylus coqui, assembly GCF_035609145.1. Lineage (NCBI taxonomy): Eukaryota > Metazoa > Chordata > Amphibia > Anura > Eleutherodactylidae > Eleutherodactylus > Eleutherodactylus coqui. The sequence continues at coordinate 234,279,041 of NC_089837.1, read as the reverse complement.
AAATAGAATTTTTTCCCTTGTTTTTCAAAAGGACAAGCCACACTGCGTGTATTCAATGAATACTACTAAGTTTAATAACTGTGTTGTGGCCCTGCAAATGTGTCAGAGAACTGCAGTGATGCAAAGTTTTTCGCTGCAGTAGATCAGGGATTTCCCATGCAGGAAAAAAATTGGCGCAAGCCTGCAGGCGAAATAGAATTTTTTCCCTTGTTTTTCAAAAGGACAAGCCACACTGCGTCTATTCAATGAATAATGTATGTGTTACGGCACTCTGCCCCCCGAGCGCCAGTTGGGGTGCCCTGATCTCCCGCACCCCCACTGTCCCTGCCTACTTGCCTCGGCCCTGGCTAACCCCAGGCGGACAACTGGACGGCGGTCCCTGCCCTGGCTAGGGACCTGGCGACTGACAAGCAGGAAACTACCTAATGGGGGGAACAGAGTGCCGACAGAGGAGGCAGATGAATCAGACCAACAAAACTTACAAGGCTGGAGATGGGACTCACAGGCAAACTGGCAGGGTGCTGGATAGCAACTAGTACTGACTGGGCCAGACTAGATTAGAGGCAAACAGAACCAACACAAACAGACAGAGTAATAGGGGACCAGAGGGAGCTGACCGACAACTAGGGACTGGCTGAGGCGAACCGCAGACAGACTGGCTAGGTGCATGCAGAACCAATAACTGGCAATGAGCTCACCTCACTGCCAGTCTTTTAACCACAAGGTTCCGCCCAGGGGCGGAGAGTGGAAGGAGGCAACTCCGCCCCCTGCTGTATAAGAAGAACGGAGGAGGGCGGGCGGCACCCTACGGGCGGACACGCCCATGCCGCCGCCCACAGCTGCTGGGATAACCTCGACATAGGGCTCCAGGCCGCCGGAGCCGACGCCGGAGCGACGCGCCACGCTGTATGGTAACATTACCCCCCCTCTGACGGGGGACCTCCGGGCCCCCGGAAACTCGACCCGGCTTATCCAAAAAACGGCTGTGAAAACGCTGTACCAACCCGAGAATGTGACCCTCCCGAGCGGTCACCATGGACTGATCCTCAGGTCCAAGACTTCGGTAGCCTGTGGCTGCCCCATTTCCTTCAGGGGCTCTCCTTTCTACATCATCTTCAGGACCAACCGTTGACATATCGTCGTGTTTCAGGTCGTCTTCCGAGTCAATGCCCGAACGTTCACCACTATCTCTTGTCCCATCCTCGCTCCCAATGACGCTGTCTTCAAAATATGAGGCAACTCCAATTTTAAAATCACTGTCATCTGAGCTATCATACTCCAAAAAACTCTTCCGGGGCCCCAAATATTGTAAGGTTCCTGTACCCCGGCGAGAATCCGGGATCTCCTGAGCCTCGTGTTCAACTTCATCACAGACCAGGGTGGGCGGCGGGGGACCGGAGGTGGGCATCACCGAAGAGACAACAGGTTTCGACAACGACTTATGGAACCCCCAGCGACCCCTCCTTTTGCGATTTCCAGAGGACCGGTACCCCTTCTGTCCCACCCTGTACGGCTCAAATACCGACAGACTCTCCTCACAACGCAACTGCCTACGAGACCCCACCCCTTTCTTCCGTCCCCTATGCAGGGCATCGGTGGCGACATCAGCCGCAGGGCGGGCGGACGGGGTTTGAAGGTAAGTGAGACCTCGGGGACTGAGTGCGGTATCGACTGGGCAGGGAGGAAGGGAAGCGTGATGGCTATGGCAGGATGGCCCCCACTGGGTTAGCTCCCCAGTGGCCCAATCGAATTGGGGGTTGTGCAACGCCAGCCACGGCATCCCTAGTATCATGTCTACCGACATTTTCTCCATTACCAGGAACGATAGACCTTCCGAATGGCGACCCCCCACAGTGAGTTGTAACACTGGGGTCCTCCATCGTACCAAGCCCGAAGCAAGAGGAGTAGCATCAATGCTAGCAAAACGAATTGGCGTCTTTAGCGCCACAAATTCAGCCCTCAGGGGCTCAACGAGACGCATGCTTATCAGGTTAGCAGCTGCTCCGGAATCAATAAACGCCTGCCCTAGGCGGGAGAAGTTCCGGAATCTAACCTGACAGGGTATCAGAAGTCTAGGACGTACCTGAGGTCCTAGGCGACCCTCCCTGCAATCGCCTAGGACTGGAAGTCTTTCTGCCGATTCAGACTGTGGACGCTGAGGCCTCCGGGGGCAGGTTATCACCCGATGTCCAGCTTTCCCGCAGTAGAGACAGAGATGATGTAATAACCGAATCCGGCGTCGCTCCTCGGGGTCCAGCAGGTCCAGTTCCATAGGTTCGGGAACAGAGACTGGTACGGGCGGGGAGGGGACAGGACAAATGACCTCCCTGACTCTATGGGTCGGTCTATCTTGCTTCCCAGCCCTGAGCCTCCTATCTGCCTTCACTGCTAACTCCATAGCCTCCTTTAAGGACCCGGGAACGGGATGGGAGATCAACAGTTCTTTGACCGCGTCCGAGAGACCTTGCATAAAAACGTCTTTCAGGGCGCTATCGTTCCATGCAGTATCACCCGCATAGCGTCTGAAACTGGAGCAATAATCCTCCACACAAAGCGACCCCTGATGCAGCGCCAGCAACCGTGAAACCGCCAACCCCACTCTGTCCGGTTCATCGAAGATGCCCCCGAGTTCCTGAAAAAAGGAGTCCACCGAATGCAGGGAGGGGGAACCCTCGGGAATGGAAAAGGCCCAAGTCTGGGCAGAGCCCCGCAGCAGGGACGTTATGAGCCCGACCCTCTGGACCTCCGAGCCGGAAGAGCGGGGACGCATCCGAAAAAACAGGCGACACGCCTGTTGAAAAACGAAAAACTTGTTCCTCTCCCCAGAGAACACCTCGGGAAGAGGGCACTTGGGTTCGGGACTGGTAACGGCATTCTGCTCCTGCGACAACGCCCACTGCTCCTGGGCCACCATGCGAGCTGACAAATCCCGGATCACCGGCACCAGGTCTTGCAGCTGGTTTGCAAGGGCGCTGATCGCCGCCATGAAAAGAAAAACAGTATTTTAAGGGCCAGTTATTATGTTACGGCACTCTGCCCCCCGAGCGCCAGTTGGGGTGCCCTGATCTCCCGCACCCCCGCTGTCCCTGCCTACTTGCCTCGGCCCTGGCTAACCCCAGGCGGACAACTGGACGGCGGTCCCTGCCCTGGCTAGGGACCTGGCGACTGACAAGCAGGAAACTACCTAATGGGGGGGAACAGAGTGCCGACAGAGGAGGCAGATGAATCAGACCAACAAAACTTACAAGGCTGGAGATGGGACTCACAGGCAAACTGGCAGGGTGCTGGATAGCAACTAGTACTGACTGGGCCAGACTAGATTAGAGGCAAACAGAACCAACACAAACAGACAGAGTAATAGGGGACCAGAGGGAGCTGACCGACAACTAGGGACTGGCTGAGGCGAACCGCAGACAGACTGGCTAGGTGCATGCAGAACCAATAACTGGCAATGAGCTCACCTCACTGCCAGTCTTTTAACCACAAGGTTCCGCCCAGGGGCGGAGAGTGGGAGGAGGCAACTCCGCCCCCTGCTGTATAAGAAGAACGGAGGAGGGCGGGCGGCACCCTACGGGCGGACACGCCCATGCCGCCGCCCACAGCTGCTGGGATAACCTCGACACAGGGCTCCAGGCCGCCGGAGCCGACGCCGGAGCGACGCGCCACGCTGTATGGTAACAGTATGTCTTCTGGCCCTGCCTACACAATTCTATCCCTGTAGTATTAATGCCGGGTGCAATGGTCTGCACAGCCGGTTTTGAGAAAAAAAAAGGAACACTGCTAACAGCAGCCTGGACAGTACTGCACACGGATAGATGTGTCCCTAGAAAGGACCGTTGGGGTTCTTGAAGCCTACACTCACTGCTAACACTCTCCCTGCCTAACCACCACTTCTGTCCCTATTGCAGGGCGCAATGCTCTGCAGATCCAATTTTGAAAAAAAAAAAAATTACAGTGCTAACACAGTACTGCACACTATTAGATGTGTCCCTGAGAAGGACCGTTGGGGTTCTTGAAGCCTACACTAACTCCTAACGCTCTCCCTACAGCAGCTCCAGCACGATACCACTGTCCCTCAGCTAACTCACAAGGCATCTGAGCCGAGCCGCGGGAGGGGCCGATTTTTATACTCGGGTGACATCTGATCGCCCCAGCCACTCACAGCAGGGGGGTGGTATAGGGCTGGAACGTCACAGGGGGAAGTTGTAATGCCTTCACTGTCTTTCAATTGGCCAGAAAAGCGCGCTAACGTCTCAGAGAGGAAACTGAAAGTAACCGGAACACCGCGTGGTACTCGTTACGAGTAACGAGCATCCCGAACACCCTGATATTCACACGAATATCAAGCTCGGACGAGTACGTTCGCTCATCTCTAATCTTTATTATAAAAAAAAATAGCCAAACATAAAACACTTGTATAAACTTTGTATTACTGGACCCATTTTGAGAATAAAAATCCTATAGTACATTATGTAGTAATGTTATGTTAGGCTGAAAAAAGACATATGTCCGTCTCGTTCAGCCTATTACCCCCTTCCCCCAGTGTTGATTCAGAGGAAGGCAAAAAAAAACTCCAACAAGGTAGCCACTATACCTGACTTATGGGGAAAAAATGTATTTCCTAACTCCAAGTCTGGCATTCGGAATAATCCATGGATCAAAAACCTTTTTGAAGTAATTAGTAGCTATAACATGTAACATTATAATACTAAAGAAGGTATCCAGACCCCTCTTGAACTCTTTTATCTAATTCATCAGCACAATATCCTTGGGCAGAGAGTTCCATAAGGCCCATTTAGACACAACAATTTTCGCTCAAAAATCACTCAAAGCCGTCTTTTGCGTGATAATCGCTGTGTTTAACTGCACTGACATCATGCAGTTTTCATTAAGCCATCACTGATCTTTCACAGTGAGAGGCAATGAGAGGTATTACTTTTACAGCCCCAGTAAGTGGGCAAGAGAGCTGGTGTACCAGGAGGTAATTGATTGATCTTTCATTAAAAGAAATCAATTACCATCTGTTGTTTGGAGATAGTGGAAGGGGCAATGAAGCTGCACAATGTTGTTTGGGAAGGGGGGAAATGTGTATAGTGAGGCTGCTTAATATTGTTTGAGGAGAGAGGAAGGGGTATAGTGAGGCTGCATAATGTTGTTTGGGGAGGAGGGGATGGACAGTATGGCTGCACATTGTTTTGAGGAGAGGGGAGTGGCAATAACACCACAAATCACTTAATTGCTCATACAATATATTGCAATACTATACAGTTGTAGCACATTTAACTTGTCTGTGATAACTTATTGCAGAAAATCATCTCAAGCCATTAAAAAGTTATTGTTCTCTTATTTTAAAGGCTATGGAAACCTTTATGCATGTAAAATCACGGCTCACCTATCTTTCTAAGTTCCTGCAGAAACAAATTGTGCACTTATCAGTTTTGGGGAATGAGTTTTCCTTCTCATGCATTTAGAAAGCCTCATATTTGGTTTTCAGACTCTGGCTGAGGGCATCCCAGCACTGATCAGCTGGTCTCTTTCATTAACCAGATGGTCAGCCCCCCTCTCCTCTTTCAGAAGCTGTATAGCATAACCATGCCCACCCAATACTAGCTGATATTTTCCCCTTCAATGCTGATAATTGCAGAAAATATACCCAGAGTGAATTAAAGCCCTGTGTATTAATAGCTTTCTCTGATCTCCTTTGCCATCCCCCAGCACTGTCATATAGCCCTTTGTAATAATTCAGTGGAAAGGCAGTGAATGCACATTCATAACAGTGGAGCAGGTTAAGGGAGGAGTCTGTCAGTTTGCTTTACCAGAATTTGCTAAGATTTCATTCCTCCATTCTGCAGAGCCTTGGAAAACAATGCAAGCAAAGAAATCAATCATATTTTTTAATGAAGACAAATTACAAAAAGTATTTATTTCCGAAAAGATGTTCATTAAAAAAAAAAAAGTGCAAAGGTGTAAACAACCTTTACCACAATGAAAGCCTTTGCACATTAATTGACTACATTAAAAGAGTAAACAAACTGTGTTAAACTGTGCTGCATCTGTAGTACTACATGATGCTGGATTTTGACCATTATTGAGTAAAGGAAATAGAGACAAATACACAAAAAGACTATTTGGCAGTGATAAGTCGAAATTTGTAATCTTTGGCAAAAGGCAATATGTACACTGCAGCTCATTAATTTCAATACACCATTCAAATCGTTTATTTTTCAGAAATGAACAAATAAGCTAGTGTGCAATGAATATGGATTTATTTAGGAAAAAAAAAGACTGATCACTACTAAGGGTGGATACTTTGATAAGAGAAAAATTTATGGAAATCGAGGATTCATTCATTTGTAAACAATGTGTATGAGTGCTAAGCATGTTTATTTGCCTTTTTATGTGCTGTAGTTTGTGCTGTCGACAACAATGAGAGGCTCTTCAAAACATGTTTACAACCATACAGTAAAAAGTCCTTTTACATGGGAACGACTGACACATCGGGCGTGTGAGTGCCCAACATTCTACCCAATTAGGCCTCATGTCCACGGGGAAATATTCGCAATGGATCACCCGCACACGTGATCCCGCCCCATAGGGATGCATTGGACACCCGCAGGTAATTAAATACCTGCGGATGTCATTTTTCCCAGAGGCGCAGATTGCATGTGTGCGAAAACACCCGCAGCATGCTCCACTTCAGTGCGGGTCTCCCACGTGGACAGCTCCTGCGGCTTCTATTGAAGTTGTCCGATCCCGCAGCACATCCGCAGCTGTATTTCGCCGGGCTGAAAAAAAAAAGATCCGGCCACAACAGAGGGGAGATCTGCAGCGTCCGGAGAGGTGAGTATTTCTGATTTTGTGGCCTCATGTCTGCGGGAAAGGAGGGACCCGCAGCGGGATTCTGCATAAAGAATCCGTGCGTGCCCGAATTTCCCCGTGGACATGAGGCCTTATACTTTTTCTTGTGCTTTCGCACAGGAGTGAGGATCACTCAGTGAATGGAGCTAGATTGGGTCAAACATGACAAATTAATTATTGTTCATCTGTCATTCGCTGCTGGCATTTCCTCTGAACAATTCATTCAGATTCCTGCGATCAAGTGAGAATCTGCACGATTATTAATTGACCCATTCCCGCTCCAGGACGTAAGTTTACGTCCTGGCAGAGGGGTACTTCCCGCAACAGGGCGTAAACTTACCCGCTGCGGGAGCCGGCTGTTAATCGGAGATGCGCCCCCCGCTGTTAACCCCTTCCCTGCCGCGATCTAAGTAGATCGTGGCAGGGAAAGAGTTTACAGAGGGAGCGCACTCCCTCTGTGTCTCCAGCCGGCTCTCGCAATGTTATCGCGAGAGCCCGGCCTGTCGCCATGGTAACAGGATGCCAGACACTGGAGTCCTGTGTTACCAGTACCTGAGATCGCTGTATGAGCGATAAGGCATGGCAGAGCAGTAGCTCTGCCATGCCTTATGACAGCGATCATCAGGGCAGTGCTCAAAGTCCCCCAGGGGGACACAAATGTTGTAAAAAAAAAAGATTAAAAAAATGAATTAAAAAAATGTTAAAAAAAGAGTAAAAAAACATTTTTTTTATGCTTTTTCTCAGATTACCGTAGCTTAAAAAAGGTAAAAAAAAAATAAAACCCAGCATATTTGGTATTGTCGCATCCGTAACGACGCGTACAATAAGTTGCACATGCTTTTGACTCTGCACGGATAAAACGCAAAAAAAACCCGCTAAAAAACTGAGGCAAAATGCTAATTTTTAGCATTTTGCCTCACTAAAAACGCAATAAAAGTGATCAAAAAAGCCGTATGTACCCCAAAATGATAACTATAAAAACTACAGCTCGTCTCACAAAAAATAAGCCCTCACAAAGCTTTGTACATCAAAAAATAAAAAAGTTACAGGACTTTGAATGCAGCGATTTAGAAAAAAAAAAGATTTCCAAAAAAGTGTTTTTATTGCAGAAAAGTGGAATAAACCTAAAAAAAATTTAAGAATTTTGGTATTGTTGTAACCATACCGGCCCGCAGAAAAAATGGAATGTCTTATTTATGCTGCATGATTAAAGCTGTAAAAAAAAAATAAAAAAATCTATGTCAGAATTGATGCATTTTCTCTCCCTGCTATCATAAAAAAAAAATAAAAGTTTTACAATATAGTCTATGTACCCAAAAATGACGCCGATAAAAACTACAGTTTTCCACGCAAAAAACAAGCCCTTATACGGCCGCGTAGACGGAAAAATAAAAAAGTTATGGCTTTTGATAAACGGAGAAGAAAATCCGCCAAAAATTGTTGCGTCCTTAAGCCCAAAATAGGCCATGTCATTAAAGGGGTTAATGTAAGAGGGCCTTAGGTCATGCATGGATCAACATACAACAAACTCCGGAACTGCTCATTTGTTTTTGAATGAAATTATCAGGATTGTTGATAAGAAGAAAAAGCATTAATTATCATGTATTACCGTCTGGAAAACAGACGAGGGAGAAAAATAGAAATTTTAGATGAAGGTCCTAAACATAGGGCTTTGAAGATAAAGAAATACTTAGCAAACAAAGAAGCTGCTGGTATTCTCATAATAATGGACTGGCCACCCTAGAGCGGGACTTTTGAAATGCTCACAAGGAGCATGTATATTATCCCTTCAGGTTTCTATTACAAATTTAAAGCAAGCTTCCCAAATGAAATTAACTTTTGCACAGTACTGTATAAATGCTATGTAATGTGTCCACTTTACAATACTTTAGGGTACATGTATGTAGGTATACAACAACTTGCTTAGCTTAGAGTACTTAAAATAAAGTCTCTGAAATCTCATTTTGTGTGCTTCCCAAATTACAAAAATACAAATAAAAATGATCGCCATGAAATGTTCTATATGAAAGTCTGTGGCTTCCTTGTGGGGATGGGTTCCTACACAGGTTACATTGACCTTGTCTCCAGTCTTTTGATCCAGTCCAGCTGCTCAGCATAATTACAGTATATGAAACATTATGAAAATAAACTAATCAACTACAATGCAGATATAGTTAAAAGAGACAGATGGAAATTAAATTGAGAAACTGAACAAAAAAACAAACAAGCAGTAATGGTGCAAACTTCTAATACAATTTGAAAGCAATGAGAAAAGTTCACCATCTCTTTTATTGATTGTAACCCAGCAAAACTATGACTTCTTGCTGGGTTACAATTAATTAACGAGTAGTTGGAATTTTCCCATTGGTCTCAAATTCCATTGGAAGTTTGTGCCATTACTGTTTTTTTTTGGCTTCTTAATTGCTATGTATCTGCTCTCCTTTAGTTAATGTGGCACATTTATTGGATCGGCAACACTTCCGTAATCCCTTCATTATATACTTTGTTAAGCCATTTAAGCTTTACATATCCAACCCAGGGGTAGCTCCACTGACTTCTTTTCCACACTTTGGCAGTTGGGAATTAAAGACTGTATCTTGATCCATTTAAAGCCCCTATAAATATAATTTGTGCTCATTCAGGATGTGATATGGGTAATTTATGCATGTATAATTACATTATGCATTTATACAAAGTGATTGTAATTATCTTTGATAGGATAATGGAATTCCATGGAGTGTACCTGTGTTCATGATGGTCATAGGCATGAAATGTTATGTACATGATAAGTATTGTAAAGACACAGCTTTAACATTGTAGCCTAAAGACTAAGGAAATGACTAATACATTAACATTCCTGCACTGTATGCTGTCCAATATCACTGCCGGCAGCATACACCACATGGACTATAGTGAAAGTAGTGATACCACTTAGCATCCTATTATACATTTCCTTTCAACATACTGAAAATCCAGATAACTTTAGAAAAATGACATTTCCCTCAATGAATATTCAAATATTTAAAGATAAAAGGGAGAAAAATTGAAACAACCTTTCTGATACGAAACATGATGTTTTAATGTAATTAATTTTATATTTGGATAATTAAAAAATCTAATATAATTTCATTTTACACAATGGCTATTCTAAGGCAAAGTATTTTAAAGCAATGTTACAACAATTTGATAGGTAGTCAGTAGGGATGAGCGAGTATACTCGCTAAAGCACTACTCGCTGGAGTAATGTGCTTTAGCCGAGTGTCTCCCTGCTCGTCCCTGAAGATTTGGGAGCCGCCGCAGCTGACAGGTGAGTTGCGGCGGGGAGCAGGGGAGAGCGGGTGGGAGAGAGGGAGAGAGAAATCTCCCCTCCGTTCCTCCCCACTCTCCCCCGCAGCTCCCCGCCCGCCGCCGCCCTCCGAATCTTCAGGGACGAGCAGGGAGATACTCGGCTAAGGCACATTACTCGAGCGAGTAGTGCCTTAGCGAGTATACTCGCTCATCCTTAGTAGTCAGCTGATTTATCAGCACATTTTCACATACTGCATCTTATGTGCTCTGTAGCTCATTGTTCAAATGATCAGAGAATACTGATTCTTATATAATCAATGTTATTATTCATCAATCATTTACTACGATGGACCATTCATTAACATTAAATGCTTTTTTCATACACAGTCTATCACATTTTTTAACGTTAATCTCTAAATCACATAAAAAATGAGTGGAGGTAAAGTGTTGACAACAAATCATGAATCACTTTCAGGCATGGGTGGCTGAAGTAATAGCAAAAGTGCTACTTGATGACTATAATAATGTGGCTCAGGTGGGGAAATTATCTAGGGGATTGAATATGGCCTCCACTATAAGAAGGTAACTCAAAGACAGATGGGACCTGTGATCTATTGAGTCAGTACATCCATGACTCAGCTATTCCAACGACGTATCTACATTTCAGCCGTCTGTATGATATATATATATATATATATATATATATATATATTTTTTTTTTTTTATATATATATTTGAGAAATTAACAATAGATTTCCTCCATGCTGCCAGGCTTACTGCTATGGCTAGATTAATATCCACTACCTACTTATTCAACATTGACTGTTGATTAATTTAGAGTTAATGTATGATAGCTATAAAACTTCTTTATATTATAGTCACATGTCGAGACATAATAAGCATTTTCGCTAAAAATGTTTTCTTCTGAACTAAACTGTTTTCGAGAATAACGGTTAAACAGATAGGACTGTGAAGATAATTCATCCTCATTCAAGTGAATGAAGCTGCAATACCAGACAGCCCATGGACACATGTGGTGCGGTTTAGGGAATAAAACAGAATGCATTTTTTATAGTCCTCAACAAATTTCTTTAATTATGTTTGAACACGGCTGTTGTCTTTTTTGTGGAAAAATTATGGCAATGAAAAGCATATTTTTTTATTTTTTAAATTGCAAAACTGGTAAGCCATAATAAAAACTCTATACAGTCAGGAGAAAAATGAAGTACGCTCTCTCGGTTTTAAATATTAGGACTAGAGATGAGCGAACGTACTCGTCCGAGCTTGATACTCGTTCGAGTATTAGCGTGTTCGAGATGCTCTTTACTCGTAACGAGCACCACGCGATGTTCGGGTTACTTTCACTTTCATCTCTGAGACGTTAGCGCGCTTTTCTGGCCAATTGAAAGACAGGGAAGGCATTACAACTTCCCCCTGTGACGTTCAAGCCCTATACCACCCCCTGCAGTGAGTGGCTGGCGAGATCAGGTGTCACCCGAGTATAAAAGTCGGCCCCTCCCGCGGCTCACCTCAGATGCGTTGTGACATAGCTGAGGGACAGTGGTATCGTGTTGGAGCTGCTATAGGGAGAGCGTTAGGAGTTATTGTAGGCTTCAAGAACCCCAACGGTCCTTCTTAGGGCCACATCTAACCGTGTGCAGTAGTGTGGAGGCTGCTTTTTGCAGTGTTGCACATTTTTTTTTTTTGGTATATCGGCCGTGCAGAGCATTGCGCCCTGCAGTAATACTCCAGGGACAGAATTGTGTAGGCAGGGCCAGAAGAAGACATATATTATTGATTGAATATACGCAGTGGTCCCTTTCAAAAAAATATTGGGCAAAAAATCTATTTGGCCTACCTGTCACTGTGCTCAGTGTTCTGGGTCTGTGTGTGCTGGGTGTAGTAGTTCTACAAATAAATACGCAGCCAGCTAAGTGTTACAGCAGGCTTGCGCCAAATTATTTCCTGGCGTTCCGTAAGCGAAGTCAGCCTCCAAACACAGGCCAATAAGCGGCACATTTAATTACAGCGTTCTGTTTCTGCATTAGTGGTAATACAGCATGCTGAGGGGTAGGGGTAGGCCTAGAGGACGTGGGCGCGGCCGAGGACGCGGAGGCCCTAGTCCGGGTGTGGGCACAGGCCGAGCTCCTGATCCAGGTGTATCGCAGCCGACTGCTGCGGGATTAGGAGAGAGGCACGTTTCTGGCGTCCCCACATTCATAGCACATTTAATGGGTCCACGCGGTAGACCTTTATTAGAAAATGAGCAGTGTGAGCAGGTCCTGTCGTGGATGGCAGAAAGTGCTTCCAGCAACCTATCGTCCACCCACAGTTCTGCGCCGTCCACTGCTGCAACTCAGAATCCTCTGGCTGCTGCTCCTCCTTCCTCCCAGCCTCCTCACTCCATGAAAATGAGACATTCTGAGTAGCGGGCAGACTCCCAGGAACTGTTCTCGGGCCCCTGCTCAGATTGGGCAGCAGTGGTTCCTCTCCCACCAGAGGAGTTTATCGTGACTGATGCCCAACCATTGGAAAGTTCCCGGGGTCCGGGGGATGAGGCTGGGGACTTCCGGCAACTGTCTCAAGACCTTTCAGTGGGTGAGGAGGCCGATGACGATGAGACACAGTTGTCTATCAGTGAGGTAGTAGTAAGGGCATTAAGTCCGAGGGAGGAGCGCACCGAGGATTCTGAGGAAGAGCAGCAGGACAATGAGGTGACTGACTCCACCTGGTTTGCTACGCCTACTGAGGACAGGTCTTCAGAGGGGGAGGCAAGGGCAGCAGCAGGGCAGGTTGCAAGAGGCAGTGCGGTGTCCAGGGGTAGAGGCAGGGCCAGACCGAATAATCCACCAACTGTTTCCCAAAGCGCCCCCTCGCGCCATGCCACCCTGCAGAGGCCGAGGTGCTCAAAGGTCTGGCAGTTTTTCACTGAGAGTGCAGACGACCGACGAACAGTGGTGTGCAACCTTTGTCGCGCCAAGATCAGCCGGGGAGCCACCACCACCAGCCTTACCACCACCAGCATGCGCAGACATATGATGGCCAAGCACCCCACAAGGTGGGACGAAGGCGGTTCACCGCCTCCGGTTTGCACCGCTGCCTCTCCCCCTGTGCCCCAACCTGCCACTGAGATCCAACCCCGCTCTGAGGACACAGGCACTACCGTCTCCTGGCCGGCACCCACACCCTCACCTCTGCTGTCCTCGGCCCCATCCACCAATGTCTCTCAGCGCACCGTCCAGCCGTCGCTAGTGCAATGGTTTGAGCGCAAGCGCAAGTACGCCGCCACGCACCCGCACGCTCAAGCGTTAAACGTGCACGTAGCCAAATTTATCAGCCTGGAGATGCTGCCGTATAGAGTTGTGGAAATGGTTTCCTTCAAAAGAATGATGGCGGCGGCGACCACGCGCTACTCAGTTCCCAGTCGCCACTATTTTTCCCGATGTGCCGTCCTAGCCCTGCACGACTACGTCTCCCGCAACATTGTACGCGCCCTCACCAACGCGGTTACTGCCAAGGTCCACTTAACAACAGACACGTGGACAAGCACAGTCGGGCAGGGCCACTATATCTCCCTGACGGCACATTGGGTGAATTTAGTGGAGGCTGGGACAGAGTCAGAGCCTGGGACCGCTCACGTCCTACCCACCCCCAGAATTGCGGGCCACAGCTCGGTGGTGGTATCTGCGGCGGTGTATGCTTCCTCCACTAAAGCACCCTCCTCCTCCTCCAACGCAACCTGTCTCGCAATCAAGATGTGTCAGCAGCAGCAGCACGTTGCCAGCAGTCGGTGTCGCGCGGCGTGGCAGCACAGCGGTGGGCAAGCGTCAGCAGGCCGTGCTGAAACTACTCAGCTTAGGAGATAAGAGGCACACGGCCCACGAACTGCTGCAGGGTCTGACAGAGCAGACCGACCGCTGGCTTGCGCCGCTGAGCCTCCAACCGGGCATGGTCGTGTGTGACAACGGCCGTAACCTGGTGGCGGCTCTGCAGCTCGGCAGCCTCACGCACGTGCCATGCCTGGCCCACGTCTTTAATTTGGTGGTTCAGCGCTTTCTGAAAAGCTACCCACGCTTGTCAGACCTGCTCGGAAAGGTGCGCCGGCTCTGCGCAGATTTCCGCAAGTCCCACACGGACGCTGCCATCCTGCGCACCCTGCAACATCGGTTTCATCTGCCAGTGCACCGACTGCTGTGCGACGTGCCCACACGGTGGAACTCTACGCTCCACATGTTGGCCAGGCTCTATGAGCAGCGTAGAGCTATAGTGGAATACCAACTCCAACATGGGCGGCGCAGTGGGAGTCAGCCTCCTCAATTATTTTCAGAAGAGTGGGCCTGGTTGGCAGATATCTGCCAGGTCCTTGGAAACTTTGAGGAGTCTACCCAGGTGGTGAGCGGCGATGCTGCAATCATTAGCGTCACCATTCCTCTGCTATGCCTCTTGAGAAGTTCCCTGCAAAGCATAAAGGCAGACGCTTTGCGCTCGGAAACAGAGCCGGGGGAAGACAGTATGTCGCTGGATAGTCAGAGCACCCTCCTGTCTATATCTCAGCGCGGTGAGGAGGAGGAGGAGGAGGAAGATGAGGAGGAGGGGGAAGAGACAGCTTGGCCCACTGGTGAGGGTACACATGCTGCTGGCCTGTCATCCTTTCAGCGTGTATGGCCAGAGGAGGAGGAGGAGGAGGAGGAGGATCCTGAAAGTGATCTTCCTAGTGAGGACAGTCATGTGTTGCGTACAGGTACCCTGGCACACATGGCTGACTTCATGTTAGAATGCCTTTCTCGTGACCCTCGCGTTACACGCATTCTGGCCACTACGGATTACTGGGTGTACACACTGCTCGACCCACGGTATAAAGAGAACCTTTCCACTCTCATACCCGAAGAGGAAAGGGGTTCGAGAGTGTTGCTATACCACAGGACCCTGGCGGACAAACTGATGGTAAAATTCCCATACGACAGTGCTAGTGGCCGAAGGCGCAGTTCCGAGGGCCAGGTAGCAGGGGAGGCGCGGAGATCAGGCAGCATGTACAGCACAGGCAGGGCAACACTCTTTAAGGCCCTTGACTGCTTTATGGCTCCCCAGCAAGACTGTGTCACCGCTCCCCAGTCAAGGCTGAGTCGGCGGGAGCACTGTAAAAGGATGGTGAGGGAGTACGTAGCCGATCGCACGACCGTCCTCCGTGACGCCTCTGCCCCCTACAACTACTGGGTGTCGAAGCTGGACACGAGGCCTGAACTCGCGCTGTATGCCCTGGAGGTGCTTGCTTGTCCTGCGGCTAGCGTCTTGTCAGAGAGGGTGTTTAGTGCGGCTGGGGGAATCATCACAGATAAGCGTACCCGCCTGTCAACCGACAGTGCCGACAGGCTAACACTCATCAAGATGAACAAAGCCTGGATTTCCCCAGACTTCTCTTCTCCACCAGCGGACAGCAGCGATACCTAAGCAATATGTAGGCTGCACCCGCGGATGGAAGCATCGTTCTGTATCCCCATCAAAAACGGGGACCTTTTCACTTCATCAATCTGTGTATAATATTCCTCCTCCTCCTCCTGCTCCTCCTCCTGAAACCTCACATAATCACGCCGAACGGGCAATTTTTCTTAGGCCCACAAGGCTCAGTCATATAATTTTTCTAAACAATTTTTATACGTTTCAATGTTCATTAAAGCGTTGAAACTTTCACCTCAACCAATTTTTATTTTAACTGGGCTGCCTCCTGGCCTAGTTACCAATTAAGCCACATTAACCAAAGCGATTAATGGGTTTCACCTGCCCTCTTGGTTGGGCATGGGCAATTTTTCTGATGTACATTAGTACTGTTGATACACCAATTTTTGGGGGCCCTCGCCTACAGTGTAATCAAATAAATTTTTAGCCCACCTGCATTACAACTGACGTTACATCAGCTGTGTTGGGCACTGCAATGGGATGTATTTATGCACCGCCGGTGGGTTCCAGGGAGCCACCCATGCTGTGGGTACACAGGGAGTTGTAAATGCATCTGTGTCCACTTCTAAAGAACCCCAGTCTGACTGGGGCATGCAGTGTGGGCCGAAGCCCACCTGCATTAAACATGACATTATTACCTCAGCTGTGATGGGCAATGCAATGGGATATTTTTATGTACCGCCGGTGGGTTCCAGGGAGCCACCCATGCTGTGGGTCCACAGGGAGTTGTAAATGCATCTGTGTCCACTTCTAAAGAACCCCAGTCTGACTAGGGCATGCAGTGTGGGCCAAAGCCCACCTGCATTAAACATGACATTATTACCTCAGCTGTGATGGGCAATGCAATGGAATATTTTTATGTACCGCCGGTGGCTTCCTGGCACCCACCCATGCTGTGGGTCCACAGGGAGTTGTAAATGCATCTGTGTCCACTTCTAAAGAACCCCAGTCTGACTGGGGCATGCAGTGTGGGCCGAAGCCCACCTGCATTTCATCTGACGTTAGCTCTGCTGTCCAGGGCACTGCAATGGGATACATTTATGTACAGCGGGTTTCGTTCCAGGGAGCCACCCATGCTGTGGGTGCACACGGAATTCCCATTGCGGAGTTGTACCTGCCTGTGACTATTTATAAAAAACCGCGGTTTGACTGGGGCATGCAGACACCTTGACAGAATGAATAGTGTGTGGCACATAGGTTCCCCATTGCTATGCCCACGTGTGCAGCTCCAGATGGAGGTGGCACAGGATTGGATTTCTCATTGCTTCTGTACAGCATTGTGGGCTATCGCCCCGCCCCTTTTAAAGAGGCTCGCTGCGTAGCCGTGCCAACCCTCTGCAGTGTGTGCCTGCGGTTCCTCTGGCAGACACACTTATAAATAGACATGAGTGTGGCATGGCATGAGGGCAGCTGAAGGCTGTGCAGGGACAATTTGGTGTGCGCTGTGGACACTGGGTCGTGCAGTTGGGGGGGGGGGGTTGGGCAGCATGTAACCCAGGAGAAGTGGCAGCGGAGTGTCATGCAGGCAGTGATTGTGCTTTGTTGGAGGTAGTGTGGTGCTTAGCTAAGGTATCCATTGCTAATTAGGGCTTTTCAGAAGTAAAAGTTTTTGGGAGGGGGGGGCCCACTCTTGCCGCTATTGTGGCTTAATAGTGGGACCTGGGAACTTGAGATGCAGCCCAACATGTAGCCCCTCGCCTGCCCTATCCGTTGCTGTGTCGTTCCCATCACTTTCTTGAATTGCCCAGGTTTTCACAAATGAAAACCTTAGCGAGCATCGGCGATATACAAAAATGCTCGGGTCGCCCATTGACTTCAATGGGGTTCGTTACTCGAAACGAACCCTCGAGCATCGCGAAAAGTTCGTCTCGAGTAACGAGCACCCAAGCATTTTGGTGCTCGCTCATCTCTAATTAGGACATATTAAAAAAAAGCATCTGATCCCTAGGAGGTCTTAAAATTCAGTAAATACAACTTCAGATGAACAACATCACATAACAAATTACACCGTGTCATCGTTTATTTAACAAAATACAGGCCAAAATGTAGAATCAGGCTTTATTGCCATAAGCGCATATACGCTGCATTTTCACGCCTGGGCGTATATATGCTACCCATGTAAAGCATTGGTCTCCAATGCAGCCGTTCACACGAGTGAATATAAGGCGCATACATACAATGGCAGCACAAAAAAAAAACATATGTGACTGGCGCGTATACGCTCAGCCAAAAGATAGTTCTGGAACTATGTTTTGGCCAATATATTCCGGCAGGTCCCATAAACTTTTATGGGAGCAGGGAAAGAGAAGGGAGGGAGAGGCATTTATGCAGCGTCCAATGCTATGAAAAGCTTACAGGTGCCTCTATACAGACACTGGAAGGCATCCCGAGGAATTTGGAAGAGCGAGGGATTTCCAGAGTGCGGCGTAACTTTTTCTGCTAAAAACAACGCTCGCAGTCGTGTGAATAGACAAGAAAATGCAGGCCATAATTGCGGAAAAACGCCCATTCAGGCGCTTATATGGAGCCGGCTAGAAAACATAAAAATGCTGTCGTCGTATATGCGCTCGTGGGAAAGAGCCCTCAGTGTGTGAAAACTAAAGTACACCCCATGATTCAATAACTTGTTGGACCACTTTGAGCAGCAATAACTTGAAGTAATCATTTTCTTAATGACTTCACCAGTTTCTAATATCGTTCTGGAGTAATTGTGGCCAACTTTTCTTTGCAGCATTGCTTCAGTTCATTGAGGTTTGCAGACATTCCTTTATACACAATTTTTTTAAGGACCTGCTACAGTATTTAAATTACGTTGAACTCTTAACTTTAGGTCATTGCAACACCTTGTTTCTTTTTATTCATTTTGATGTAGATTTGCTGGTGTGCTTGGGGTCCTTGTCTTTTTGCATGACCCAGTTTTGGCCAAGTTTTAGCTTTTGGATCGATGGCCTCATTTTTGACTCTAGAATACTTTGTTAAATCATTACCTCTCCACCACTGTGCTTGACAATTTGTATGACGTGTCTGTGATGATATGCTGTGTTTGGTTCGTGCCAACCACAGCTCTGGGCATTATGGCTAAACATTTCCACTTTGATCTTGTCTGTCCAAAGCACATTGTTCCAGACGTCCTGTGGTTTGTTCAGATGTAACTTTCCAAACTTTAGCTCTGATGTCATGTTCTTTTTTTTACAAAAACCAGAGGGTTTCTCCTGGTAACCCTTACAAAAGAGTCTTACTTGTTCAGTCTTATTCTAATTGTTCCGTCATGAAGTTGAACATTTAATATTCCAACTAAAGCCTGAGATGTAGCTTTTGGATTTTTTCGCAATTTCTTTGAGGATTGCATTGTCTGACCTTGGGGTGAATTTGTGTGATGTCCACTCCTGGGAAGAAAGTCAACTCTATTGAATCTTTTCCACTAAACTAAATGTTTCTCTTTGTAGAATGATGGACTCAAATTGTTTGAAAATGCATTATAACCCCACCTAGACTGATGGGCAGCTGATGTATTTTCTTGTTGATGTTGTGTTAACATTAAATGCTTGAATGCTAAAAACCAGCAAATTGCCAAACCTTTGCTTTTATAGAGGTATTCACACTTGCTGATGACATAATCAATTAATCAAGGTCATTTGATTAGCAGCACCTGACTGCTTCTTACTTAATTCTATGGAAGCAGTAAGGATGTACTTAATTTCTCGCACACTGTTTCTGCATTATGGTCTATTTTGCTAAATAAGTAATGGCACAATGTAATTTGTTTTGTGTTATTGTTCAACAAAGGCTTTATTCCCACAAACGTATATCGTCTGCCGTTTTAACGGGCGGCCAATATACGCTACGATCTCAGGAGTAAAAACTTGTGAATGAGCGCACAAATCTAATGTTTGTGTGCCTGTTCAAATGGCATGGGCCCCGGCGCATATACCCCAAGGCTGCCATGCCGTTGCCCCTTCCCCTGCTCACCTCCTCTCCACCCCTCTGGCTGTTTGCAATGGGAGGTGGCAGGGCGGGGGAAGAGCTAAGCTCCCGCCCCTCGTCCACAGCTAACAATGGGAGAAGGCAGGATGTGACAGCACTTGGCTCTGCCCCCATCCTGCCCCCTCCCATTGCAATCAGCCAGAGGGGAGGAGAGAAGAGGGAGGGAGTTTAGCAGTCAGACTGCTAAACTCCCTTCCACCTCCCTTCTCTGGCTGCTGTCATTGGCTCCCATAGGAGCCCATGCAGCAGCCGACGTATTCCAGCCTGAAAGATAGCCCAGCTGGGTGCTTTTACGTCTCAGGAATACAGCCATGTAATCTGATGCATTGGAATCCAATGCATCTAATCGTAGCATATATCGGACGACTGTGAAAACCGCGGGCAAACATATGCTTGTGGGAACAAAGCCTCAGGCTGCATTTGCCTACATTTAATACTTTGTAAGCACCATAGGTTTTTATTATGTTCTGATCAGTAAAACCATAAAATTCAAGGAAGGTGTGACAATAGAAGATCAGCACTACTCAGGATCACCATCTTTCCTTCACATAGATGCGTGGTCGCATCTCAGTAACCCATGTTCACTCCAGAATTGGTGATAAAACTAAGAAAGTTCATTTATTTTGGGAGCAGATAAAATAAAGGTTAAAATGATTGCACAGTTATTTTAGTCACAGTACATACATGCATTAAATAACAGAAATCCTAGCTATCTGACTACTAACTTCACATAAGCTTTAAGACCTATCTATCACAGTGGCCTATTGCCACAACACGACCACTAGGGAAAAGTGATATGGAAAAGGATCTGGGGGTATTAGTGGATAATAGACTAAACTGGAGTAACCAATGCCAGTCAGCTACTGCAAAGGCAAATAAAGTCTTGGGGTGCATTAAAAGAGGTATAGGGGCGAAGGACGAGAACATCATCCTTCCATTATATAAGGCACTTGTCAGGCCTCACATGGAATACTGCGTACAATTCTGGTCACCGGTGCTCAGGAAAGATGTCACACTGCTTGAGGGGATTCAAAGAAGGGCAACTAAACTAATACATGGAATGACGGGACTGGAATACCCGGAGAGGCTATCCAAATTGGGTCTATTTACTCTAGAAAAAAGAAGGTTAAGAGGGGACCAAATAACCATGTATAAGTACATGAGGGGACAACACATGGATCTCTCCCGCGATCTGTTTACACCCAGGACCACGACGGTAACAAGAGGACATCCGCTACGATTAGAGGAAAGTAGGTTTCATCACCAACATAGAAGGGGATTCTTTACTGTAAGAGCAGTGAGACTATGGAACTCTCTACCGGAGGAAGTGGTGATGGCAAAATCCACAGAGGCGTTTAAAAGGGGACTTGATGTCTTTCTGGAGAAGAAGGATATTACAGGATATAAATATTAGGTGAAGTGTCAATCCGGGTATATAGGCAGGTAGGAACTATTAGGGGTTGATCCAGGGAACAGTCTGATTGCCATTAGGGAGTCGGGAAGGAATTTTTTCCCCAAAAGGGCTAATTGGCCTTGGGGTTTTTTGCCTTCCTCTGGATCAACAAAGTAGGATAGACAGGCTGGACTAGATGGACAATGTCTTCATTCAGCCTTACATACTATGTTACTATGTTATGTTATGACATAGCAATGTCCAAAAACCATACCCAATCAGGGAGTCAGTCTAGGGTGCATCCTCCCCTGTCAGACTCATGGTATTAGCAATGTCCAAAAACCATACCCATCCAGGGTGTCACTCTAGGGTGCATCCTTCCCTTTCAGGCTCGTTGCTGTCACACCATCGCAGTAACTCCTCCAACCACAACTATACAGCTGTACCAGCTAATTAGGACTCAGTCTGCCTGTTCTCCAGCCCATTGAAGGCCATTCTGTGTACTTCACTTACAAGAGAGGGTATACTTACTTTTTCTCATGACTGTAAATTTGATACTGCCTTAAAGTGAATATATCACTATATGAATGAGACATTCACGCAATGGACAGGAGGGGACCCATTGACTTCCATGGCAGACTGCTGATGGCATGTTCTGTGACCTGTACCAAGGTCATTTTGCAGGGAGGAGAGTAGATAGTCACAGCCTATACCTATTATGAATGGTGAATCCTGTGTTATCTTCATATAACTATTTACCTTTCAGTGTAATCCTGCCTGTGATGTTAGTGAAATGACACCGCTGCAAAACTTTCTCTACTTAACAGCAAGTATTAGCTTATTACTAGGCTTAGTGGTCAGTATGAAAAATGCTGGATTTTAGTTTTTAAAATGTAATAAAAAATTTTAAAAAAGCAGCATAAATTCTTTAAAAAGATATTTTACATAAAAAACAGATTCATACAACAGGCTATTTTCTGATGACACCTTCTCTTTAATCCCTTAATGCTCAAGGATGCACATCAACATCATCGAGGTTTGGGGTTTGCATCGTGCGGGATTGAGAGCTAATCCTACTCCATACAATGTGGGTGGCAGTTGTCTTTGACAGCTGACACCCACCTGCAACGGCCATTAACCCTTTAAATGCTACAGTCAATTCTGCGAGCAGTATAGTATTTAAATGCCCTAAACAGAATTCAGGGGTCTTAAACGACCCGTCTCATGATGAGATTGCAGGTTGTTGTTTAGTTGCTATGAAAGGGTTGCCTCCTGAAGGCCCTCAGGACTGGACTGCCATTGCAGATTGTCTATCAGGACAAGCCTGTGGCATGGCATAAAACACTGTCTGTCAGTCATGGTATAATGTAATACTATGTTATTACATTATGCTGCAGAAGTGATTAAACAATTGCAAGTTCAAGTCCCCTATGGAGAAAAAAAAACCTGCTTAAAATTAGTTTAAAAAAGCTTTATTGATTATTTTTAGAGATGAGCGAACGTGTTCGGCTCCGCCCCTTTTCGCCCGAGCACCGAACTTTGCGAGCAATTCCGTGCTCGGGCGAAAAAAGTTCGGGGGTCGCCGTGGCAGCGCGGGGGGGTGCGGCGGGGAGTGGGGGGGAGAGGGAGAGAGAGAGGGCTCCCCCCTGTTCCCCGCTGCTGCCGCCCGCGCCGCCGCGCCTCTCCCCGCCCCCCGGCGCCGGCCGAATCTTTACGCGCGGACACTGAAGTCCTCGCTAAAGCCGGTGTCTGGGTGCGTAAGTGTTCGTTAAGAACACGTTCGCTCATCTCTAATTATTTTAAATGAATAAAAGTTTAAGCCTCTCTTTTCCCATATCTATAATAAAAAAAACTGAACAAAAGAAATACAAAAACATTTGGTATTACTGCACTCATAAAAGTCTGATCTGTCAGAGTAAATCATTATTTTTCCCGCACAATGAACATTATCAGGTAAAAAAAGAATCATGCTTTTTTGGCCTTCCCATATACAAGAAAAAAATGTTATAAAAAACAATCAAAAAGGCGTATGTATTCCAAAATAGTAGCAATAGAAACTACAGAATGTCATTCACAAAACAATCCCTCACACAACTATGTCAATAGAGAAATAAAAAGTTATGGCTGTCAGAAGATAAGATAACTCAGTGTGAAAAATGCTGAATTTTAGGATTTTTTCAAAATATAGATTTTTTTTGCATTCAACAAAAATTCTTTAAAACTATGTTTAACGCAAAAGTGTGATTGGTAATATAGGTCATTTTCTGATTACACTACACTCCCTTTAATTATTCTGACCATCAGAATAAGTTAGTCCTGGACAAACCTATTTAAGCACTGAAATATTCATATGTTAGAAAAAATATCAAATCCTAAAAAGACTGGCCCTCGAGTCATCATAAAAGATTATGCTATAAATGACCAAAAAATATAATAAAAAAAATAAAAACATCATGCCTCATTAAATAAATCATATAATGTCACAGTACATGAAGTAACTCTGCTGCAGAGGTCCCGAGGCAGATTCAATGTGTAATCCTTAGTCACTTACAATTATCATATCTCTTGAATTGTTTACAA
Organism: Eleutherodactylus coqui; assembly: GCF_035609145.1. Taxonomy (NCBI): domain Eukaryota; kingdom Metazoa; phylum Chordata; class Amphibia; order Anura; family Eleutherodactylidae; genus Eleutherodactylus; species Eleutherodactylus coqui. The sequence continues at coordinate 234,255,484 of NC_089837.1, read as the reverse complement.
AGATTATGTATCTTTTCTAAATTAAAAATAATAATGATGGCCAACTACAATGTTCTTAATTACAGTTATTTGCCACCTTTATATCATTACTCATCTGATAACTGAAAAGTAAAAAATCTCCTACAGATGGAAAAAGAGTGTGTCACCACCTCCACGCTACTTGGCGCCAGTGTTTTGTTGCACAATATTATAAGGCAAGGTCCCAATCCTAGCAGCTGTCTCCCAAACATAATAATTAGAGATGAGCGAACGTACTCGTCCGAGCTTGATGCTCGGGCGAATATTAGGGTGTTCGGGATGTTCGTTATTCGTAACGAACACCACACGATGTTCGGATGTTCGGGTTACTTTAACTTTCTTCCCTGAGAAATCTTTTCTATATGCGCTCAATGGGGCCGGCGGCAGCAGCGCCAACGCCATTGAGAACATATAGAAGACAAATCCTTCTTCTCTGCCACAGCTGTAACAGCTGTGACAGAGAAGAACGATGTTTGCCCATTGAATTCAATGGAACCGGCAATACAGCCGACTCCACTGAATGCAATGGGCTGCCGGCGATCGCGGGATGAATTGTCGGAAAGGGGTTAAATATATAAGCCCTTCCCTGCAATTCATCCAGAAATGTGTAAAAATAAAAAATATATATATACTCACCTGGTGCCGGCAGACGGAGTTCAGCGCGGCACGCTGCAGTTCTCCTGAACTGCTCTGAACAGCTGTGAGTAGTATTCAGCAGCCGGGGATTTAAAATCCCCGCCTGCTGAATAAGATGCCTCTGATTGGTCACAGCCTGACCAATCAGAAGCCAGCCCTCACTCACACCCATTCATGAATTCATGAATGGGTGAGTGAGGGCTGCCTCTGATTGGCTCAGGGGCAGCTCTCCTGCCCCTGAGCCAATCAGAGGCAGCCCTCACTCACCCATTCATGAATTCATGAATGGGTGTGAGTGAGGGCTGGCCTCTGATTGGTCAGGCTGTGACCAATCAGAGGCATCTTATTCAGCAGGCGGGGATTTTAAATCCCCGGCTGCTGAATACTACTCACAGCTGTTCAGAGCAGTTCAGGAGAACTGCAGCCTGCCGCGCTGAACTCCGTCTGCGGGCACCAGGTGAGTATATATATATTTTTTATTTTTACACATTTCTGGATGAATTGCAGGGAAGGGCTTATATATTTAACCCCTTTCCGACAATTCATCCCGCGATCGCCGGCAGCCCATTGCATTCAGTGGAGTCGGCTGTATTGACGGCTCCACTGAATTCAATGGGCTAACATCGTTCTTCTCTGCCACAGCTGTTACAGCTGTGGCAGAGGAGAACGATCGTTATGCTGACAGTGCGGGGGGGGGGGGTCTCACTCTTGCCGCTATTGTGGCTTAATAGTGGGACCTGTGAACTTGAGATGCAGCCCAACATGTAGCCCCTCGCCTGCCCTATCCGTTGCTGTGTCGTTCCCATCATTTTCTTGAATTGCCAAGATTTTCACACATGAAAACCTTAGCGAGCATCGGCGAAATACAAAAATGTTCCGGTCGCCCATTGACTTCAATGGGGTTCGTTATTCGAAACGAACACCCGAACATCGCGGGAAGTTCGTTTCGAATAACGCGAACCCGAACATTTTGGTGTTCGCTCATCTTTAATAATAATGCCTAAGTAACTGGAATCATATAAATGATGTATAAAGGATGTTATTCACACATGCTACTTGATGAACACTCAAAAAAAGTCAAGCACCTACATAGAGTTTTCCTTTTGCTACAAAACTCGGCATACATGTCAGGCAGATATAGTTGTGGTGTGATTAGATAAACAGTCTTGCACCTGAGGCCTTAAAAGTGGTTCTACCGTTGGCCTATAAAAAGGCTCTCAGAGACTACTTGTGTGTAGTGACCTCTTTTTCTGCTTGTGTAGAGCTTGTTGACCTCTAGACATGCCTCTACAGTGCAATCAAACAGATTTCTCCCAGTTAACAGAATTTAAGAGGGGAGCTTTATTAGAATGCAAGAAGCTGGATGGTTATATAGATGAATTGCCTACCACCTAAGCCATTCTGACCAGACTGCTAGTAGGTGTTGGGACCAGAGGATACACGCACACAAGGCAACCGTGCTCAGGACACCCTCGACAGATCACCAGAAAAGAGGTTCATCTGATCGTCCGACAAGCACAAGCAGCTCCGGCTGTTTCATTGTCCGCCATCCAGAGAGAGGTGGCACTATTGTTACAGACCTCTGTGTCTGTTAGAATTATTTCCAGGTGCTTGGCTGAAGGACATTTGATCTCACTGAGCTGATTACATGTACTGCCTTTGAGAGCCACCCACCGTCTCTGTCAGGCTTAGTTTGAGCACTGACGACGTCCGTCTCCGTGTCTGGAAAGCTAATGGTAAGCGTCTCAATCCTTTGCTGTGGAAAGGAATGCCTCCACAACATTACCTACACGTCCGTGGCCTGCCTGGTCGCCATATTTATTGCCAATCGAAGACGTGTGGAACTATCTGGGATGCCAATTTCGACAGCCTACCAATTTGCATAATCTAGAGGCTTAGTTACAGCAGATGTGGACCAATATGTCACAGGATACCATACAGAACCTGTATGCCTTCATGCCACCTGTATTACATCTTCCATCCAAGCTAAAAAAGGCCAAAGAGCCTTCCTTCAAATGTTCAATTTTACGTAACCAGTTCTGGTCTGCTGCCACATGTTGTGCAAACAGTATCGGTAAACTATAACTCTCACCGGCTTTTACCCGGAGCTCAGTTAATGTGTCAGAGGAGCTTGGATTAATGCATAATAGCCATTCTTAATGCCTGCAAATGACACAAAGTATTCAGGAGTTCAATGTATAATAACCATTTTCAATACCTCCGGATGACACATAGCAGATGGCATGCGTAATAAATGGCCTATGTAGATCCAATACACGTAAGCAAACATTAGACACATTTTAAAGCTTCTTTCTTAGTAGCTAGTAATAACCCTCAGCCCCAGATGTCCTATTGTTTTTAGATGCTTAGCATTCCTCTCCTCTTTTTTGCACTAGACAAGAAGGAATAGTAGTGCAGTCACGTGACCACTCACAGAGTACGTAAGGATGTGTAAGGGGGAGGCACGGGGTGCCATGTTGGAGTTGCTGGGCACTGCCATTTTGGAGTGGCCACTTGGAGGCTGAGGATGGGGGCTCTGCCCTCAGTGATGACGCGACTGGCATGTCACCATCCAAAAGATCTGGCCAAATTAAAAGTACATGGGGCTAGGCCTTACTTAGGTATCGCTCCCTGTGGGAGGTTTTTATGTCAAAGCTGCCTAGTATTAAGCCAGAAGCTGCATCACAGCTCTAGGAGACCCTGAGGTAGAGAAGAGCAGAGTAGACTCCAGAGAAGTGAGCTAGAAGAGACTGTAACGGCATTGAGGCGGCAACCATTGCAGGATTAGTAAAGCAGCGGGCAATCTCCTAATGGTGGAGAGCTACCCAGAGAGACAGCAGCCACTGAAAGCTCAGACGACAAAGGAGCAGAAATGGAGGGCCAGCTTTATTCCTGTGTTGAAGCGCCCCACAGCATGCGGGAGAAGAGGGAGACTCCCTACCCGCATTACCCCTAGTGCTGTATGAGGTAAAATCCCTGGCCAGGGTGGGGGTGATGGAAGAACAGGACTGTGCTAGCATAAAAGGTTAATATGGCGCCAGTACATTCAAGTAAGATCTTGCAGGGGTTACTGGCATTATGTATAGAGTGTAATGTAGTGTGTAAAATGTTTATGATGCATGTAGGATGAAGGATGTGTAATGGCGCAGTGAGGCATGTGACTTAGAGTATATATGGAATTGAGTAATTTAACACAGCATAGAAACCACTAGCTGCTGCTGCTGCTGATGTGACGACCTCTGGACTTCAGCATCTATGACAAATTTTATGTTCCACAAGTGGGAATGCTGCTCCTTTGGGACAGTGGAGGTCAGGGACTATAGCCAGTATGATGATGTATGCAGCAGGTATGCCACATTAATGAGAAGTGACAAAAGATGCTGCTAGTTATATGAAGAAGTGATCAGAATGCCACGTGACTAGGTGCTGCTCCGAGGGACTAAAGAGAAACCAGAGACATATATATGTTGGCATAAGATGGCAAATAATGAGAATATTTTGAGTTGCAGTGGATATTATAGGTGCCATCGATATAAAGTACTGTCACTTGAAGACTACAGTCGCTTTAAGAATTTTACTGCCAGTTATAACGCAACATTAAAAATAACCAAACTCTCCTATTAAGTGCGATTATGTTTAGTATGCGAAAGTTCAGAAAAAGTTGTTGTAAAAAAATATGCACCGCCTCTGCCTCAGTCGGTCATTGCCGTGCCATCCTGAACCTGTGTCTCATCACCACCCTCGACTGGTTACAGATGGGCAATATAAGGACATATTTTACTCATTTATATAGTACATACATATTCAACAGCACTGAACACAATAGGTTTTTATCCTCATTGGGGCTAACACAGAAAACCAGAGTAGCCAAAGGAAACCCACGCAAACATGGGGAGAACATGCAAAGTCCATGCACGTTAGGCTTGGTTACACATGAAACCAGGACCCCAGTGCTGCAAGCCAAAAGTGCAAACCACTGAGCAGTTGTGCTGACAGAGCACCTTTATATCATGGCATACATTTTTCACAGGGGCTAAGGACTCCTGCTGAGATCAAGAATAAGGACCCAACTGTTTTGAGGTTTCAGCTCAACCCTATTTAGAGGCTGGTCCTCGACACTATTTAGTTTTTCAATGCTTCACTGACTCTATGGCTTTGTTCACATCTGCGTTGTAGTTTCCATTGTAAATGGAAACCATGTTGCAGTGTGCAAGTGTCACACAACAGACACTAGAGCCTGAAGGACCCCATTGATTTATAAAGGGGGTCTGTCATGGTGTCCATTGTTTTGAGGGTAAGCATAATGATCTGTCTTCTTTTGGTCTTGCTAGCAGCCTTCTGCTTGGGATACTCAGGTCAGGATCCTGTCTGTCCACAGACACCTTCAGTCTGTGGGCCCAGAAGATAAAAGAGGCAGAGAGGATGCTGTGTGTGTCCAGGGTCTAGCCTATCGAGACCCTTAGGCTAAACTTCAAGAGAAACTGCAAAACTATGTGATCCCACCATGCAGCGCTAAGTGCAATTCCTCAACTCTGAGTGTGTACAGGTAGAGAATTGGCAAGTGGAAGTAGGAATGTGTCTGGGAAAAGAGAACCAAAGATAAGTTGGCCAGAGAGTCCCTCTGCCCTGCCATGTTTCCTCCCTGTCACACCACGTGTTTTTCTGTACAAATGTCTCTTAACGGTGGATGTGAAAATGTTTGGGATTGTTTCTGGATTTATTCAAGTTGTATTCCAAGTAAATGGCATTAGCAACCGTTCACGGTTCTGCCTTTAAAAAGTCAACTCTGTGTGTATGGACTCTTTATTATATCATCTAGAATTCACTACATAGGACACAATGGTGGCATTATGCGTGACAAAAGGACTTACGGTAAACAACTGTTGGATTTCTCTATTTAATATCCTTCCCTCTGCCCCTTGGACCTGTCTCTGGTTATCCTCCAGGTGGGAGACAGTAGTGCCACCGTGACATGGCCATAACTCATCCCTGCCGTCTCCTAGACTGGGGCCCACTCCTCGGACGATGCACCAACATCAACTGAAACTTGTAGAGGGCATTGCTTGTGTTATTAGTAATGCCTGTTGCAGACAGTGAGATGTACATTTACATGTACTATATATTTCAGCCAATGTCATTGAATGGCTGTGATTGGCTGAAGGCACGTGTGTTTCTGGAGGCGGGGATTTCAAGCCCTGCGTCCAGAAAGCAATGCTCTGCCGGGAACCAGGAGGGAGCGACAGCCTGCAGCAGCGGCGCAGAACGCCAGGAGAAGTGAGTAATGATTTTTATTCTTTGCTCCACTGTATTTCCGGCATATAAGGTGACAGTTGGGGGGTCGTCTTATACGCCCCGTCGCCTTATACGCCGGTATATATTTTTATTGTAACACATTTCTGGATGAATTGCAGGGAAGGGCTTATATATTTAAGCCCTTCCCGACAATTCATCCTGCGATCGCCGGCAGCCCATTGCTTTCAGTGGAACCTGCTGTATTGCTGGCTCCATTGAATTCAATGGGCAAACATCGTTCTTCTCTGCCACAGCTGTTACAGCTATGGCAGAGGAGAACGATCTTTACGCTGACAGTGCGGGGGGGTGGGCCCACTCTTGCCGCTATTGTGGCTTAATAGTGGGACCTGGGAACTTGAGATGCAGCCCAACATGTAGCCCCTCGCCTGCCCTATCCGTTGCTGTGTCGTTCCCATCACTTTCTTGAATTGCCCAGATTTTCACAAACGAGAACCTTAGCGAGCATCGGCGATATACAAAAATGCTGGAGTCGCCCATTGACTTCAATGGGGTTCGTTACTCGAAACGAACCCTCGAGCATTGCGAAAAGTTCGTCCCGAGTAACGAGCACCCGAGCATTTTGGTGCTCGGTCATCTCTAATATTCATCATTGCATTATGAGCATTGTGGGAGGGTGAAAACATAGAAACTAGGACTCAGGAGAGGCAGAATACAGCAAGCCAGTAGTGGTAGGGATGGAGCTGACTGCAGTCACTGCCCAGTACTACAGTCCTGCTTTATATGCTTTCCACGTTCTGAGCATGCTTGGAATGCAATCATGAATATATCCTATGTGGACCATTACCTAATAATCCTGTCTTTGGTCAGTAATTGTGGGTCAGGTTCGGAGTCTGATATTAATATGGGGGCCTGAATATATTTAAACATTCCCTTTTATACAAGCCATGCTGTCAGAAAGGCCACTCCAATTTTTGCAGCAACCCACTACTCGAGTATCACCCTTTGAAGAGTCATGTCCATATGAGAAAGTTGGAAACTAGAAACAGGTTGCTAATTGCATATCAGAGAGTCTGAAAATGAATGAAATATTGGATGTTGAAGTTGGTTAGTAGCCTTATACAGTTACAGGATTTTGAATCCCTCCTGAAATTCTAAAGAATAGATATCAGTCGTCTCTGACAATTTTGCTCTAGGAGAATTAAGATATCTTTGCAGTCAGCTTCACTAGACAGTACATTTTCTGGATGACTAACCAACTCATCACGCTAGGCTCACATTATGACTGAACGCTAATCCCTATTTGATCTTTAGATGGAGAGAAAACAAATGTTAAGTTCCCATTGGCCTCAAAGCAAAAGCATTGGTAAGTGGCTTTCTAGCTGGATTGATCAACAGGGAAACCAAGCATTAGAGCTGGTTTCTGCATGAAGGTCGCTGTAATAAGACTAAAATAGCCTTGAAATGACCGGCACACTGCAATGCATATTAAATGTTCTGAAAGTATTAACAGTACAGTGCATATTAAATCAATGGCCCGCCTGATCATTCCAGTTTAGAACTGAATGCGATCTAATTAACTGCACTTGAGCAGACAGTACCATTGAGTCTCATTGACGAAGTACATATCTATACATGCTTGATCTTAGAATATAGCAATCTGTATGTACCGATATGCTGAAGCATCACTTGCTGCTAAACTCCGACAATAATTTGTATATTCTGGGTTCAAAGAAATACAGTAGATGATTTACAGCTAAACCACGAAAGTGAAATGCAGAGTAACATTCTGCACCACTTTCATGTTTTCTATCATGAGAATGCATAGTTATGCTTGTCTCCAGTGTCAGAGAAAAGGTAGCTCTCTTCTTAGTAGTGTCACTCAAAAGACATGTGCATCCAATTTTCTGTTTAGACTTTGATAGCTGTATAAACAACAAAACTGAAAATGCCATCTCTCTAGCTAGAGACACAACAGCGATTTACTGTTGTCTCCGGCTGTCCCAGACAATCTCATATAAAGCACAGAGGCTTAGAATTACAATTGGATTATTAAGAGCAATTATTTGAGAAAATAAAACACCAATATATATTGGCACAGAAATACATAAAAAGCCTAAAAGCAACATCACTCTAAACCAATGTTTCTCCAAAGACTAAAGTAGAACATTGTATGGGATTTCTTAAGAATATATGTATGACTTTAAATAAACCCTTAACGGAAGCACACTGTGTTTTTATGGTAGCTAATGAACTTTACTATGCATGAAGGCTACTCTTTATGAAGTTCATATGCACTAACTGGAAATATATAAAGGGGATTTTTTTAGTACAGATGTAGCAGATTTCAAAGGGCCTTGCCGGAGAAAACACATTTTTCCATCCCTGTTCCCCCTCACCTGATGGCCGGTCACACTGTGGACATCTCCTATGTACAGAGGCGTAACTTGAAGCTCCCGGGCCCCGATGCAAAACTTGTAACAGGGCCCCCAACTCCAATGCTTTACTCCTAGTACTGGGTTCCCTATATGGAGAAGAGAGGCCTTTGGGCCCCATAAGGCTCCTGGGCCCGGGTGCAACCGCATTCCCTGCATCCTCTATAGTTACGCCCCTGCCTATGTATACTGCAGACTTATCAAGCACTATCTTGTCGTTAAGATTTCTCCCTGCTCACTTTCTTTGCTAACACTCTCATGAACATCAACACAGAATCACATGACTAACTACAGCCTGCACCATCTCTGCCTGCTGAGAAGCCACTGCCATTACATTCTGTGGTATGTATTCACCTAAATAAACTACAGACCATAAGTGTCCTGCACTGAGCAGGGGATTGAACCCGATGATCCTGCACGTCCCTTCCAACTCTACCATTCAATGATTCTATGTGTACAGTCAGAAGAATGAGCTGTGATCTCCTGTATTATAACTGTGTGACAGGAGCTGTGGGATCATTATTAGTAACTGTGATAGGAGTGTCTGAGTCCCACTCTAGACAGTTTCTGTTGTAGGGTCCATATAACAGCATAAAACAGACTGAGAAACTGACTAGAAACTGAACACATAAAGTAAATCTGAACTGGCAAGAATGAATTCGCATGACTATCCGAGAAGAAGGACTGCAAGAGTGTCAGATAGAAAGGAATAACTAAGGGTGCTTCTACACGGAGCAATTTTTGTAAAAAATTCACTTGATCGTTCAAATTTAACCGATAATCATTCAGTATAAACGCATATACACCGAGGACGCAATGCCGTTGCCTCCCCTTCCCTCCCCCTTGCTGGCTCACCTCCTCTCTGCTTCCCTCCGGCTCTTTGCAATGGGAGTGGGAGGGATGTGGTGTAGCTAAGCACTCGCCCCTTGTGGCTGGAAGTGGATTGGGAAGGAGCTTAGCTCTGACCCCATCCTGCCCCCTCCCATTGCAATCAGCCAGAGGGGAGGAGAGAAGAGGGAGGGAGTTTAGCAGTCACGCTGCTAAACTCCCTACCACCTCCCTTCTCTGGCTGCTGTCATTTGCTCCCATAGGAGCCCATGCAGCGGCCGACGTAATCCAATCCAGAAACATAGTTCCAGGACTATCTTTTCAGCCCGGTGTGAAAGCACCCAGTGCTATATTGGCCTGGTCCAGTGCTTTAACGCTGCGTGAATACAATCATGTGATCTGATGCATTGAAATCACACTCATTGGAATCCATGAAAATGGCGGCTGATATACACTCGTGTGAAAGAGCCCTGACTGAGGTAACACTAGCTGACTTATGTATACTTGGGGAATAGCTATGTAATGAATGACCATTTAGCTTGTCTGTGATATCTCGTTGCAGAAAGTTATCTTAAGGGCTTATTCACACCGGTGTATATCGGACGGGTTTTCATTCCCAGCTGATATAGGCTGCCCCTCTGATGTATTGGTTTACAATGCATCAGTGCACAGGGGCACTTTCACCCTGGCAGTTGCATAGGTTCCTATTAGAGCCTATGCTTGCTGCCGAAGAAGGGAGGTGGGAGGGAGTTTAGCAGCATGACTGCTAAACTCCCTCCCCCTTCTCTTTTCCTCTCTGCCCCTTGCCGCAGTTTGCAATGGAAGGGGCGGGGCAGAGCTAAGCTCCGTACGCTCCACCCCCTCCCATTGCTGGCTGCGAACAAGGGACAGGAGGTTAGCTCTGCCCCCACCCTACCACCTCCCATTGCAAACAGCTGGAGGGGAGGAGAGAGGTGAGCCAGCAAGGAGGAGGGAATGTCTCCCCAGGCTCCATAGCATTGCGCTGTTGGCGTATATGCGCCGGGCCCTTTGCCGTTCAAGCGTTTTAACGCACGTAAAATGCCTACGGCCCTAAGTCATTGGAAATCTGTTATTCTCTTATCTTAACACAACAAAAGCCTTTGTAAAGTACTTGAAAGGATAAACAAATTTTCATAGAAAGTTATCATAATGTGCTAAAAGTCATGTTACACTTTGCTGCATCTGTTAATCCACTATTGTAGTGTGAATATTTTCACACTACAATAGTGGATTAACAGATGCCCACTATTTTCCAATATTTTTTAGACAGTTTTTCAAGTGTTTATTTTTTAATAGATGCTGCAGCCAGATAGTATCTTAAAATTAGAGATGAGCGAGCATACTCGCTAAGGACAATTACTCCAGCAAGCATTGCCCTTAGCGAGTATCTCCCCGCTCAGAAGAAAAGGTTCGGCTGCCGGAGCGGGTGAGAGGTGAGTTGCGGCAGTGAGCAGGGGGGAGCGGGGGGAAGAGAGGGAGAGAGAGATCCACCCTCCGTTCCTCCCCGCTCTCACCGCCGCTCCCCGCCCCCGCCGCCGGCAGCGGAATCTTTTCTTCCGAGCAGGCAGGTACTCGCTAAGGGCAATACTCGCTCGATTAATTGCCCTTAGCGAGTATGCTCGCTCATCTCTATTTAAAATGCATATCGTACTCCACACAGCATTTTTTCATACAATTTCCCATAGACTGCTGTATAGGACTGGATAAATGCAAGAAAAATGTACACATAAAAAAGTGCGTTGGAAGAAACAAATGCCACCCAAAAAATATTTGCAAACAAAACATTGAGATTATTTTTTTTGTTACACATTTTAACTCTTTTTTCAGACATTGTTGTGCTATAGAGAGGTATATGTGTACATGCTGAAAAAGCAACATATCTAGAGCCTGCTGTATTTAGAAAAAAAGTGCCATGGACCAAAAAAAAGCACCAGAGGTGAGGAGAAATGGCACATAAAAATGCACTGTTTGTAGTGTATTGCATAACACTCTATTGACCTTAAGCTAACATTTTTTTTACAATAAAGGACAGCAAAATAACACAGGGAAAGAGCTGTGGAAAATGTGGCATTAAAAAATGCTATATATGAAACCACTTTAAGAAAAAAACCATTTCTGAGATTAGTAAGTAGCGCCTAGATATGTATGAACTGCTTGTAGAAACTGCAGACACCTGCAGCCATCAGCTTGTTCTTGTGCAGAACCAGTGCTGTCAACCAGTGGTCTAAATGTTGTATATGCTACCACTGTGCTACATGAAGCTGCACTAATACAATCTATAACCCACAACACAAGGAGACAGTATAATAGTAGCAGCTTCCTACTGTCTATTTCATGGAATGTAAGATACTGGCTAAATTAATGGTTTGCAATTATAGGTGAATTGTTATTCTAGAGGAAACATATACCCTGTTTCCCCAAAAATAAGACAGTGTCTTATATTAATTTTTGCTCCCAAAGATGCGCTAGGTCTTATTTTCAGGGGATGTCTTATTTTTCCATGAAGAAGAATTCACATGTATTGTTGAGCAAAAAAATGAACATTTATTATATACTGTGCAGCAGTTGTCATCACAAACCAGCATAACCAGACAAAGTGTGAATCCTATCAAGACTTTCTTGTTACTACCATTATTTCCATGTACACACTGTCTGGAGACTGTAACAATTACCCCCTAAAGAAACAAAGTGACACACTGGTTGCCTGCCTCACACACAGGGCACAAAAAATAAGGGCTGTGAAGTACCTGGCTCCCACACACTGCCTGGAGACTGTAACGATCACCCACAGCAGTTCCTGGACTACTTGTACAGCAGGGAAGGTGTTGCAGCTTCCGGCCACCATGGGGGGGGGGGGGGGGGGCTCATCACAGCAGACTCACACAGCAGGGACAGAGCTAGGTCTTACTTTTGTGGGAGGCCTTATATTTAGCACTGCAGCAAAACCTCTACTAGGTCTTATTTTCAGGGGATGTCTTATTTTCGGGGAACACAGTAGTACCTGGTGTGCTCTATGTTGAGCTATTAAAGACTCTCTGCAATCCATTCATGTCTTTGCCTCACAACTAGTGGTGTGCGATTAGTGTAAGTATCAGGCTAATTTCACAAAAATCATCCTGATTTTGAGAACAACCATTTTATCTCCCATTAAGTCTGGCTTTTTTCGCATGAGCGCATATCGGCTGGCCGTTATTACGGCCGGCCGATATACGCTGTGATCTGATGTATTGGATTCCAGGCAAGCCAATATGGCGCCGGGCGTTTTTATGTCGAGCCCAAAACATAGTCCTGGAACTATGTTTCGGGCCGCAAATACATTGGCCGTTGCATGGGCTCCTATGGGAGCCCATGGCAGCGGCCGTTGGTGGGAGGGAGTTTAGCAGTGTGGCTGCTAAACTACCTCCCTCTGTTCTCCTCTTCCCCATGCAGGCTCACCTCTGTTCCTCCCCGCTCGTTCTGTGCAATTGGAGGGGCGGGGCGGGGATGGAGCTAAGCACTGTTACTCCCCACCTCCTCCCATTGATGGCTATAGACAAAGGATTGGGAACTGGGTGGAGCTAAGTGCCTGCCCTCTCCCCACCCTTTGTCCATAGCCATCAATGGGAGGAGGTGGGGTTGACTGGCGCTTAGCTCTGCCCCCTCCTGCCCCCGTCCATTGCACAGAATGAGCGGGGAGGAACAAGAGGTGAGCCTGCGATGGGGAGGGAGGGGAAATGGGCAATGGCCTGATGAGGTCAACGCATTTGTGCCAGCCTCACCAGGACATATGAATGGGCGCACAAACGTTTGATTTGTGCGCCTGTTCAGCAGATTTTTCGCTAACCACATAGCATATGTCAGCCGACTGTGAAAATGGCCAGCTGATATGCTCTTGTGAGAAAGAAGCCTCAATTGGAGTAAAAATCAGGTTCACTAATTTGCCTTCCAGAAGATCCCCAATATAGCTAGAACCTCCTAAATTGCACGTGAATGCAGCCACACATCTGAGGAACACCGTGCTTCTCCCGAAAATTGGTCAAAATACTGTACAGTGGGGTAGGATTTTTCACCAGGAAAAAAATCTGTCAGGTGAACACAACACTCAAGCATGCGCCTCCCACTCCTCCTCAAAGCAAAAGCAGTAGTTACTAAAAATTGCGCCAAGGTAGACAGCAGGTGTGGTGCTCATTTTAAAAGCAATGTCATAAAGTTTTTAAATGACAAATTCTAGCAGGTGAACAGAACAGCAAAGCACGGACCTTCTCCAAGAAAAAGCTGTAGAACTGTTTTTTGTACTTTAAAAGTTTTTGTTTTGGGAGACGAAGGAGTGGACAATTAAGCATGAATGTCTCAAAACTCTTAGGAGTACCATGAAGCGTGGACCACCACTTTTGACTTTGTGCGCTCTACATGCAGGATATTGACCAAGTGTGTTTTTAAGGTTATGTAATGCCCCAGGTCATGCTTGCTGGAACACATGTCCGTGGTCGGGTGCACCCTGCCACTGAAAGCGTTCTTCAACCCCAGGGATAGATGATGACTCACATGGCAGGGATGTTTTTTTGAGCAAAGAATTGTTGGCCAGTACTGTGGATTAGCACGAAGCATCGCGTCACAGAAGGCACCTGTGTTCACAAGCCTGAAGGATAGCATTTCCATTACAAGCAGCTGTGCAATGCTTGCATTCAGGCTCTGTGCTCGTGGATGGTTAGAGTAGAGTGCTTTTTTAAAATTTTCTCATAGCTGTCTGCTGACCTGGAACACGCTGGAATATGGGGTAGATGTTAAAGGGGTTGTCCCGCGCCGAAACGGGTTTTTTTTTTTTTCAACAGCCCCCCCTGTTCGGCGCGAGACAAACCCGATGCAGGGACCTAAAAAAAAATCCGCACAGCGCTTACCTGAATCCCCGCGCTCCGGTGACTTCTTACTTACCGGTTGAAGATGGCCGCCGGGATCTTCTCCCTCGGTGGACCGCAGCTCTTCTGTGCGGTCCATTGCCGATTCCAGCCTCCTGATTGGCTGGAATCGGCACGTGACGGGGCGGAGCTACACAGAGCCGCTCTCCGGCACGAGCGGCCCCATTGAGAAAAGCAGAAGACCGGACTGCGCAAGCGCGTCTAATCTGGCGATTAGACGCTGAAAATTAGACGGCACCATGGAGACGAGGACGCTAGCAACGGAACAGGTAAGTGAATAACTTCTTATAACTTCTGTATGGCTCATAATTAATGCACAATGTACATTACAAAGTGCATTAATATGGCCATACAGAAGTGTATAGACCCACTTGCTTTCGCGGGACAACCCCTTTAACGTTGGGGAAGGTGGTGGTAATGATGGCTGCTCAACTTCTGCTCTCCTTTCCCACTCCAGTCTCTGTAGCCTGCAGCCCATTTGTCACTTGCAGAGGAGAGGCCTGAAGTTGGTCTCCTACTGCCCCAACACAAAACTGCCTTCTCAATGCTCAGAGGCTACTGCTTGAATAGATAGTGAGGTGAAGGAAGAAACAGGAACAGCAGTGGAAGAGTGAGCAAAATGAGTCTCTTCCACCTTCCCCTGCGAGCTACTATTGTGACTTTCCCTGTCTGTCCATGTTAGGTAAAGCATCTTCCTCTCCTCTTCCTCTAGGTTATACCTCTCCTTCTGAGTAGACTCTATATCACAGCGAGCACCTCTGTTTCCACATCCCCCTGAGTACACATTGCCTGTAAAGGGCTGACTGTGTGTACTGAACCACCCTCATCTTCCTCTTTAGAGGAAAAAATCAGTGCATTCAATGTCTTTATCTTCTCTCTCTGGTTGTTTGGACTGACCCATTGTCATCCATGACACTGGATGATCAAACAGCTCATCAGACTGATCTCTGTGAAGTAAAGGGGTATGCTCATAGCTGACTGATGCAGATTGAGTGCTTTATTTCTGGGAGGAAGGGGAGGTGATTATACTTGAGGTATGCCGTGTCATCCACTTTATGACCTGTTCTGCATGCTGTGGATATAATGCACTGGCAAAACCACTTCTAAGAAATGGCAGTAGGCTTGCCTTGCCACTTGTAGAACATGGAGCTGTTGTTTCAGGGAGCCGCTTGAAGTGCCAACTTGTCCTGTCCTTTACTTTTTCCTGCAGTTTTATGTAACTTTTTTTTATTTAACTTCGTTGTATTGATGACTTAATAAAATTAGGTATACAAGTGCATTCCATATGTCATTATTGGTACTATGGCAATAAACTCAATTGCTCAATTCTCACTTGCTTCTTCGTATCATTTACAACTTCCATTTTCTATTACATGTATCTCATGCACCATTATAATAACAATAAAACATTTTCAATCTTCAGACAATGAATAACCAATAAACAACAAATGAGTCTGCATTAGTATTGGTTTACTTTTGCAGTCATAAAGTGGCATTAGTGCTATCATACAGTAGTACAGTTTCCTACCCAAAGACCCCAATTTTTTAAAAATGTAGCCGAGCAAACCCTGTGCTAGTAAACAACCTTTTCATATGGCAGCACAGTATTGACCAGGCTTTTCCATCCCTATACAGATGGAGATTCGTCAGCCATCGATTTCAGGGCAACCACTTTCCGAGTCAAAAACAACACCGCGCTCAAAAAGATTTGCATGTGATGAGGCCATTGTTCATCATCTACCAAGCCAAATATTGCTATTTGAGGATCCACAGTGATTGCATATGGAGAGGGCAAAAGCTCTGACAAAATGTTATTACCTCTGTCCAGTACTCCCTGATGTGTGGGCACTCCCATAACATATGCCAGAAGTCAGCATTCACGTGGTGACATCTATGACATTCTGTTGTCTTAAGCCCCATTTACACTGATAGATGATCACTCAAAAGTCGCTCAAATGATAGTTTGAGGGACAGTTTTGTGCGATCATCTTTGCATAGTTTATAGTAGCTAATTTGCTACTATAGAATATGCAAGCAAAGCAGGACACAGTAGTGGCCACTAATAGAACAATACAGCTGCTTTGCATATGCAAACAGTTGTAGTGATCTCTGTGCTTACAGGCCATGCTCCACTGTGAATTCACAGCAGGACACAGGCAGAGAGAATGTTATCAATGCAGCCGGCTGATAA
The DNA here is from genome assembly GCF_035609145.1 of Eleutherodactylus coqui. Classification (NCBI taxonomy): domain Eukaryota; kingdom Metazoa; phylum Chordata; class Amphibia; order Anura; family Eleutherodactylidae; genus Eleutherodactylus; species Eleutherodactylus coqui. The sequence goes on along the minus strand of NC_089837.1, from coordinate 234,239,210 downwards.
CAGCCTGCTCCACTGATAACAGCTGATTGCTCAGTTCTAGCATGTTAGATTTCAGAGATAAGCGACTTGTGCACGATGTCTCTGCATTTAGACAGAACGAGAATTGCTCAAAAGACGGCTTTGAGCAATTTTTTAGCGATTCTTGTTGTGTCTAAAAGGGCCATCAGTCCTGCCCATTCTATATAGTCATATGGGTGTGAGATAAGATTGATGTATTATATATAGTAGCATTAATATGTTATTTACTGCTGGGGATACCCACAAATGGGACTCTAGAATATCCTGCCAGTCTTCCGATGTTATTTCCGGAATGAGAGCCTGCCATTTATTTTGAATTGCTAGTGGGGTATATCAACAGGTGCGTATACAATGCAGAGATCAATCCTTTAGGGTCTTGGGGCTTGACAATTCCTATTATGGGGTATTTAGAGATTTGGAACGCAGCAGCATGGGCAGCATGTCGCAGTTGAAAGTAGCTGAAGAGTTGCAAGTGGGGTGTTTGCAGTTCATCCCATAATTGGGTATAGCAAATAAACATATTGGTCCTATATATATATCTCCCAGTGTCACTACTCCCAGACCTACCCAATATTGGGAATCTGGTACCGAGCCCATAGCGGGAGGAATAGGGTTGTTCCATAATGGCATTTCTACTATCATATCCTCAAAATGTTGCATGGATTCAGCCAACCACCAAAGAGAGATGACTAATTTATGTAATGGCAGTATGCCCAGAGCCTTAGTGTGTTCTGGTCCTTCCTGTTTTTTCTTATTTACTATTTCAGCTAGGAAGGGGTCTGCAATGGGGAGCTCCTCAGTCAAGAACCACGGTCTTAGATTTTTTAGCTGTCCTGTTGTCAGTACATTGTCGCTCTGCCGCTGGAATTGGTCATCTGCAATATGGGAGCAGCAGGGGAGGGATTATAGCTTTATTTATTTATTTTTTTACAAAAGCTGGGCTAAACATGTTTACAAAGGATTTTTTTGCCCCAGATAGCCCCTTAAAATTTCTAACTATCCAACAGAATTTGACAGTATCAATGGCGATGTTCGGATCCATATTCCTAAATTTGACCATTAGGCTTGTTTTTTGGTTCCAACTAGGAGCAATAAGGCTAGACATTACCCCCTACTTTTTTCACCCCTACTGTTTTACTCATCACATACATGTAGGTCTTTTTGAGTTATGACTGCATGGTGCACATGATGATGCATGGTGGCATAATGATGCAGTTACATGGCCTCATTACACTACACCTCTACCACCACTGTGTTGAATCATGGCATAATACATGATAAATAGCCTGGCAAACAATACTAGATATACAGTATTTTCTGTAGTTAATTAATTGGTTTTCTATGTAGGTATATTGGTGTGATACTTTTAAGATAGTTGAAACAATTAGAAAAATCAGTATGCATTTACAATTTTTGGAGTTTCTTTGAATATATATCCAAAAATGTGAATGAAATAAAAGAATAAAATATACTATTTTTATATTAACTGCCTTTTGCTGTTCTCTGTCACTGCAGACCTTTAAATACATATACTGGTCACACATCTAGAAACCTGCACTATGGCATTTATTTAAGAAAGTAATCCCTTCTTAGAGAAACTGCTGCTTATGGAAAGCTCACAGTCATTTTTCATTGTAGGTAGCAGTGAACATGGAGTGCACACAGAGCAGACCCTGCAGTTGAAAAGCTATCAGTCGCTTCTTACAGCAGGAATTAAGTGGCAAAGCAGACTAATATGACACACCAAGGACAATTTAAGAAAAACTGTCTTGTGCTCTTTCCGTACAAGGTGTTCCTGAAAATGCCAGATGTAAAAAGATTTCCATAGAGACCAATAAAAATGTTTCCTACTAAATATAACCAGAACACAAAGCCAGTGCCTCGAGCTAACAAACAGATGTGCAATCTTTAACATTGCTTCAACCTAAATGTATCACAAGATCACTTGGATTAAAGCAAAATCCAAATGATCTCGATGACATTTGAAATGAAGAGGTCAAAAACACTGACATATTGCCAACAATTTTAAGGCTGGTGAGCGGGACAAGACAGCAATATTCTAAGCAATATCTGCTAAAACACACACATACAGTATATAAGGAAAATATATATGCTGTATCCCATCAGAGGCATCTTTTACTTTTTTGTTGGCCCAGGGTTCTCATGACCTGACTGCATTATTATGACTTTGATTGTGTCTTTGTGCACTGAGCCATAAAAATGATAGAGTACAAAGGTACTCCAGATTGATCTATCAAATATCAGAGAAACAATTGCATTGTTGTACATGTTATATATACATTTCGAGGCCATAGCTTTCTTTTGACTCTTTTGATCATATTATACTGTGGATGCCTTGGAAAAACAGTCAAGATTCTGATGCATTCATGCCAAGCTGCAAAATATTATCTGTGTTTTGTAAGCAATTTTTATCATTATTAATTAATGTGTTAACCCCTTAGTTTTTTTTTACTGTCACATTCCAGGAGCCATAACTTTTTAATTTTTCTGTCCACCTAGCTATATGAGGACTTGTTTTTTGCGGGACAAGTTGCATTTTTTAATTGCACCATTTTTGAGTGCATATAATGTATTATATAACTTTCATTAACTTATTAACAAATTCTGCCATTTGTTTTTGAGATTTCATTTTCATGGTATTCACTTTGCAAAATAAATAATGTGATAACATTATTCTCTGGGTCAGCACAATTCCCGGCTATACTAAGTTTAGGGCTTATTTACGCAAGCGTATATCGGCCGGCCAATATACACTTCCTTCTGAGCAGTCCCCCCCTTCCCTCCCCCTCACCGGCTTTCTGCCTCTCTCCTCAACTCGGCGTTTGCAATGGGAGGGTGCGGGGTGGGGTGTAGCTAAGCTCCCGCCCCTTGTCAGCAGCCAGCAATGGGAGTGGGCAGGACAGAGCAGAGCTTAGCTCCACCTCTGCCCGCCCCCTCCCATTGCAAATGCCAGAGTTGAGGAGAGAGGTAGAGAGCCAGTGAGGGGGAGGGAAGGGTGGGACTGCTCAGATGGAAGCGTATATTGGCAGGCCATGAAATATATACCCTCGCATACGGGACTGCTCAGATGAAACCGCCGGCCGATATACGCTCATGTAAATAAGCCCTTGCACCATTTTTTTAATGCTATTTTGTACACAAAATAAGTTTTTTTTTCAACATTTGCTTTTGTGTTGCTGCATTCCAAGAGACATACAATTTTTTTTGCCATCATCCGAACTTTATATAGGCAGTATTTTTGCAGGAAAAACTCTAGTGTTTAATTATCAAATTTTTGAGAGCATATAACATTTTGATAGTTTTTTTTCTAGAGACAAGATTAACAAAATCTGCAATTCTGACATGTTTTTTTTATTTTTTATTTTCACTGTGCAATATAAATGATACATTAAATTACTTCTGCAGGCCAGTACAATTATGTTAAATTGATCGAGTTTTCTTTTGCAACTTTTTCACACTTTTTTTTTTTAATTATTTTTGTTTATTGCTGCATTCAAATACGCCTTATATTTTTCTTTGTTTGTCAACCAAGTTGTGTTAGGATATTTTTTTGCGTGATGAGTTTTACTTTTTAATGATACCATTTGGAGATCCAAGCAACACTTTGATCACTTTTTATTCCATTTTTTTTGGCAAGGTTAGCTATTTTTGTCATGTTTTTTGTATTTTTTTTAATCTCATGCACTGTGCTGGTTAAATAATGTACTAACTTTTTTCTCTGGGTCATTTTGTGTGTAGTAGTACTTCTAATACACTACTATACTTTAGTGTAGCAGTGTGTTTCAAAGCCTATGAGGTTTGGCAAGAGGCTGAACCTCATAGGCCACCAAAGCTGGCAGACCTAGAGCCGATATTCAAGCCTCTGGGTGCCATAGTAACCCATCACGACTTCGTGATCACATCGCGTGGGTCTGATGGGTGAAAGAGATAGTCCCCTCCATCTGGCAATGTTTTACACGCCGCAGTCACACTGACCATGGCACGAAAAGGGTTAAACATTGGGTTTCTCTTGTTACCATGTTTGAGAAAGTGCCAGGCTGTTATCCAACAGGAGACCCGTGCTAGGCTTCTGATGCAGCTGCCATCAAAAGACAGCACATCAGAATAAAGTCCTTTAACGGCCAAGTCAAAAGACATATGGATGGTCGTTAAGGATTAAAGAAAATGAAAATCATAATTAGGGTCTTAGTGCAAGAATGGCATATCCTAACCACAGGGTAAAAATGAGATTTCATCAGCAATGTACTCTTCCACCATCCATGAATGTATTCTATAGCAATTATTTGGGTTATGCTGATTCGGCCCTACGCTTGCCTGTATACAGAGTGGGCTATGAAAAATTAGCTTGGCACCCCACCATGTAAGCTGTCTAAAAAAAATCTGTCTTTGTTGCCTATAGCAACCAATCACAGCACAGCTTTCATTTTACCTCAGCAGTATAAAAGCCTCCGATGGTAACTTTAGCACCACTGAAAAACAAAAAATCTCACTCAGTATGTCTATGTTCCTGAGCAGTGGAGTAAGTTGGTTGAGAGGTCCAGAATAAGAAAACTTTTTCGCATGACTTGTGAAGACAAAAAAGTCTTATAACCATTACAAAAAGCTCTCAACATCAGAAAGAAGACTACAGATGGTTCAGCAGTAGGCCTTCATGATGTGACATCAATCCACATTACCAAGCTGGAGCCTGAAATTGAGTTTAATTACAATTACCGCCCTAACACAGGTGCTTAGCAGGAAGTGAATCTCAAACACAGGGATCGGCAATGATTACCTATAATCACACCCAACGCCAAGTAACCCAATGCCCACAGCATCCAGTATAACCAGTATAATGAATGACCTTATGAAACTGTTACCTTTCATTTCTCCAATCTATCATGATTATTACAAAAATCTTGGTATATCTGAGAATGAAGCAGATAATGATGCAGAAATGGTTAATGAGTAACAAGATAATAATGCCTAATTTCTATTATATTAAAATATCTTAGACTTGACATTCTGTAATGCTGATTTGAAGTGAGATTTTCACATGTATTGTGTTAAGTATAAAAAAACATTCAGATAAATGCACTACATGAATACGTTTTAAGAAATTTGTAGTCAAAGTTTCTTTGAAATGACAGTGTGAGTTGGAATCTGCCATTATTGCACTGAGCTCCTTAATTATGCGTCAGTGTTTATTGGAACTTCGTTTAAAGTATAACGTAAGAAGGAGCTTGTTGTACTAATTTGAGTACTAATTCGAACAGGAGGTCACTTCTTAATCTGCATCATAACCCCCCCCCCCTTCCCCTCCACCCACACTACTAGCAGATTTATAGGACATATGTTGAAATGTATATATTTTTGCAAATGTTACAGATCTTCATGGTGGAAAACCCATTCTAGTAGGGGCTGCTGAAAACAGTTGTCAGAATAAGAAGAGAAGTTCTCTACTCTCCTTCCATCTTCCTCTGAGACTCATCATTGTAGACCTGTTGTGTCAGTTTGAGCATGACTATGAATTTGGTCTTCTTTGATTCTGATGGGTATTGGTGTACACCTGGGGGCAATTAGGGAAGGATTTTAGCTCCCTCCTGGCCTGGGTTCTGTGCTCGTCAATTTCAGTGCAGTCTCCTTCTGAGGCGGACTGAGGACATCTCTGGATCTGGTTTCTGTGATTCTTTCAGTGGCTCTTCAGATAAGTTAAGAGATTTACTACTGAGATTTATTCTTTGAGGTTTTGGTTTACTCTTATGGTGGCTTTTCCTTTGTCATTTATCAGAGTTAGTGAGCGCCACAGGCAATAGGGTGGATGCGTAGTTATCAGGGCGGACCAACCACAGGTAGGTAGGAATTATCTCCCTCTAGTTCCATTTAAGGAATGTTTTCCCTCTTTGTTAATTTTTTCCTCATACTGCAGGGGGTTCCTGGTGAATATTGCCAAAAGGTTTATCTTTTGTTTTGCAGTTATTGCACTCATGAAGCAGACGTTACAAGACTATATTTAAACAACCCAGCTCCCTCTGTCTCTGTTAGAAAATAAATAGAACTGGGGCATAGGTGGGGGTTATATTGAACCACCTAAAAACCCAAATCCTTTTATGTCGTAACATCTGAATTCCTTCTAAAATGAACTTTTAAATGTTTCTGAACAGACAACTCAAAAATAATGTAAGCAAAATGCCCTGTTGACAGTGACAGCGGGAATGTTCTTGCTGCTTTCTAAACTTATACTTGTATTTTATGTCATCAATCCCCAACATGGGGTCAAATCAATAGACTTATGTTAATGCAAAATGTATAATTCAAATGTAAGCAAAGGCAACATATACCCCATGCAGCCTGTAAGTCTGTCCTAAATGTATGAAAAACAAGCACAAAGAATTCAGGGATTTTGTCCATCATCCTGGGAACATCGACCATTTGCCCTGGTAGAGGAGATTAATCATAAACTGATAATGTCCTACAAAGTTTTCCAGTAGTATTCTATGGCTGAAGAGATTGGCACAAGAAGGGATAACTATAGTACATCGCCTGGGTATGGGGTTTATGTGGAGTTGTTAGCTAGAGATGAGCGAACGTACTCGTCCGAGCTTGATACTCGTTCGAGTATTAGCGTGTTCGAGATGCTCGTTACTTGTAACGAGTACCACGCGATGTTCGGGTTACTTTCACTTTCCTCTCTGAGACGTTAGCGCGCTTTTCTGGCCAATTGAAAGACAGGGAAGGCATTACAACTTCCCCCCTGCGACGTTCAAGCCCTATACCACCCCCCTGCAGTGAGTGGCTGGGGAGATCAGGTGTCACCTGAGTATAAAAATCGGCCCCTCCCGCGGCTCGCCTCAGATGCGTTGTGAGATAGCTGAGGGACAGTGGTATCGTGTTGGAGCTGCTTTAGGGAGAGTGTTAGGAGTTAGTGTAGGCTTCAAGAACCCCAACGGTCCTTCTTAGGGCCACATCTAACCGTGTGCAGTAGTGTGGAGGCTGCTTTTAGCAGTGTTGCACTTTTTTTTTTTTTTTGGTATATCTGCCATGCAGAGCATTGCGTCCGCAGTAATACTCCAGGGAGAGAATTGTGTAGGCAGGGCCAGAAGACATATATTATAGATTGAATATACGCAGTGGTCCTTTGGAAAAAAATCTTGAAAAAAAATCTATTTGGGCTGCCTGTCACTCTGCTCAGTGTTCTGGGTCTGTGTCTGCTGGAGGTAGTAGTTCTCCAGATAAATACGCAGCCAGCTAAGTGTTACAGCAGGCTTGCGCCAAATTATTTCCTGGCTCTGAAATCACCGGTCTGTTGCAGTTAATAACAGTGCAACACTGCAGTTCCGTCACACAGTCTAGGGAGAGAATTGTGTAGGCAAGGCCAGAAGACATATATTATAGATTGAATATACGCAGTGGTCCTTTGGAAAAAAATCTTGAAAAAAAATCTATTTGGCCTGCCTGTCACTCTGCTCAGTGTTCTGGGTCTGTGTCTGCTGGGTGTAGTAGTTCTACCAATAAATACGCAGCCAGCTAAGTGTTACAGCAGGCTTGCGGCAAATTATTTCCTGGCGTTCCGTAAGCGAACTCAGCCTCCAACCACAGGCCAATAAGCGGCACATTTAATTACAGTGTTGTGTTTCTGCATTCCTGGTAATACAGCATGCTGATGGGTAGGGGTAGGCCTAGAGGACGTGGGCGCGGCCGAGGACGCGGAGGCCCTAGTCCGGGTGTGGGCACAGGCCGAGCTCCTGATCCAGGTGTATCGCAGCTGACTGCTGCGGGATTAGGAGAGAGGCACGTTTCTGGCGTCCCCACTTTCATAGCACATTTAATGGGTCCACGCGGTAGACCTTTATTAGAAAATGAGAAGTGTGAGCAGGTCCTGTCGTGGATGGCAGAAAGTGCTTCCAGCAACCTATCGTCCACCCAGAGTTCTGCGCCGTCCACTGCTGCAACTCAGAATCCTCTGGCTGCTGCTCCTCCTTCCTCCCAGCCTCCTCACTCCATGAAAATGAGACATTCTGAGGAGCGGGCAGACTCCCAGGAACTGTTCTCGGGCCCCTGCTCAGATTGGGCAGCAGTGGTTCCTCTCCCACCAGAGGAGTTTATCGTGACTGATGCCCAACCATTGCAAAGTTCCCGGGGTCCGGGGGATGAGGCTGGGGACTTCCGGCAACTGTCTCAAGACCTTTCAGTGGGTGAGGAGGCCGATGACGATGAGACACAGTTGTTTATCAGTGAGGTAGTAGTAAGGGCATTAAGTCTGAGGGAGGAGCGCACCGAGGATTCGGAGGAAGAGCAGCAGGACAATGAGGTGACTGACCCCACCTGGTTTGCTACGCCTACTGAGGACAGGTCTTCAGAGGGGGAGGCAAGGGCAGCAGCAGGGCAGGTTGGAAGAGGCAGTGCGGTGGCCAGGGGTAGAGGCAGGGCCAGACCGAATAATCCACCAACTGTTTCCCAAAGCGCCCCCTCGCGCCATGCCACCCTGCAGAGGCCGAGGTGCTCAAAGGTCTGGCAGTTTTTCACTGAGAGTGCAGACGACCAACGAACAGTGGTGTGCAACCTTTGTCGCGCCAAGATCAGCCGGGGAGCCACCACCACCAGCCTCACCACCACCAGCATGCGCAGACATATGATGGCCAAGCACCCCACAAGGTGGGACGAAGGCCGTTCACCGCCTCCGGTTTGCACCGCTGCCTCTCCCCCTGTGCCCCAACCTGCCACTGAGATCCAACCCCGCTCTGAGGACACAGGCACTACCGTCTCCTGGCCTGCACCCACACCCTCACCTCCGCTGTCCTTGGCCCCATCCAGCAATGTCTGTCAGCGCAGCGTCCAGCCGTCGCTAGCGCAAGTGTTGGAGCGCAAGCGCAAGTACGCCGCCACGCAACCGCATGCTCAAGTGTTAAACGTGCACGTAGCCAAATTTATCAGCCTGGAGATGCTGCCGTATAGGGTTGTGGAAACGGAGTCCTTCAAAAGTATGATGGCGGCGGCCCCGCGCTACTCAGTTCCCAGTCGCCACTACTTTTCCCGATGTGCCGTCCCAGCCCTGCACGACCACGTCTCCCGCAACATTGTACGCGCCCTCACCAACGCGGTTACTCCCAAGGTCCACTTAACAATGGACACGTGGACAAGCACAGGCGGGCAGGGCCACTATATCTCCCTGACGGCACATTGGGTGAATTTAGTGGAGGCAGGGACAGAGTCAGAGCCTGGGACCGCTCACGTCCTACCCACCCCCAGAATTGCGGGCCACAGCTCAGTGGTGGTATCTGCGGTGGTGTATGCTTCCTCCACTAAAGCACCTTCCTCCTCCTCCTCCTCCAACGCAACCTCTGTCTCGCAATCAAGATGTGTCAGCAGCAGCAGCACGTCGCCAGCAGTCGGTGTCGCGCATCGTGGCAGCACAGCGGTGGGCAAGCGTCAGCAGGCCGTGCTGAAACTACTCAGCTTAGATGATAAGAGGCACACGGCCCACGAACTGCTGCAGGGTCTGACAGAGCAGACCGACCACTGGCTTGCGCCGCTGAGCCTCCAACCGGGCATGGTCGTGTGTGACAACGGCCGTAACCTGGTGGCGGCTCTGCAGCTCGGCAGCCTCACGCACGTGCCATGCCTGGCCCACGTCTTTAATTTGGTGGTTCAGCGCTTTCTGAAAAGCTACCCACGCTTGTCAGACCTGCTCGGAAAGGTGCGCCGGCTCTGCGCACATTTCCGCAAGTCCCACACGGACGCTGCCACCCTGCGCACCCTGCAACATCGGTTTAATCTGCCAGTGCACCGACTGCTGTGCGACGTGCCCACACGGTGGAACTCTACGCTCCACATGTTGGCCAGGCTCTATGAGCAGCGTAGAGCTATAGTGGAATACCAACTCCAATATGGGCGGCGCAGTGGGAGTCAGCCTCCTCAATTCTTTTCAGAAGAGTGGGCCTGGTTGGCAGACATCTGCCAGGTCCTTCGAAACTTTGAGGAGTCTACCCAGGTGGTGAGCGGCGATGCTGCAATCATTAGCGTCACCATTCCTCTGCTATGCCTCTTGAGAAGTTCCCTGCAAAGCATAAAGGCAGACGCTTTGCACTCGGAAACAGAGCCGGGGGAAGACAGTATGTCGCTGGATAGTCAGAGCACCCTCCTGTCTATATCTCAGCGCGGTGAGGAGGAGGAGGAGGAGGAGGAAGATGAGGAGGAGGGGGAAGACACAGCTTGGCCCACTGGTGAGGGTACACATGCTGCTGGCCTGTCATCCTTTCAGCGTGTATGGCCTGAGAAGGAGGAGGAGGAGGAGGAGGATCCTGAAAGTGATCTTCCTAGTGAGGACAGCCATGTGTTGCGTACAGGTACCCTGGCACACATGGCTGACTTCATGTTAGAATGCCTTTCTCGTGACCCTCGCGTTACACGCATTCTGGCCACTACGGATTACTGGGTGTACACACTGCTCGACCCACGGTATAAGGAGAACCTTTCCACTCTCATACCCGAAGAGGAAAGGGGTTCGAGAGTGTTGCTATACCACAGGATCCTGGCGGACAAACTGATGGTAAAATTCCCATACGACAGCGCTATTGGCCGAAGCCGCAGTTCCGAATGCCAGGTAGCAGGGGAGGCGCGGAGATCAGGCAGCATGTACAGCACAGGCAGGCCAACACTCTTTAAGGCCCTTGACAGCTTTATGGCTCCCCAGCAAGACTGTGTCACCGCTCCCCAGTCACGGCTGAGTCGGCGGGAGCACTGTAAAAGGATGGTGAGGGAGTACGTAGCCGATCGCACGACCGTCCTCCGTGACGCCTCTGCCCCCTACAACTACTGGGTGTCGAAGCTGGACACGTGGCCTGAACTCGCGCTGTATGCCCTGGAGGTGCTTGCTTGTCCTGCAGCTAGCATCTTGTCAGAGAGGGTGTTTAGTGCGGCTGGGGGAATCATCACAGATAAGCGTACCCGCCTGTCAACCGTCAGTGCCGACAGGCTAACACTCATCAAGATGAACAAAGCCTGGATTTCCCCAGACTTCTCTTCTCCACCAGCCGACAACAGCGATACCTAAGCAATACGTAGGCTGCACCCGCGGATGGAAGCATCGTTCTGTATCCCCATCAAAAACGGGGACCTTTTCGCTTCATCAATCTGTGTATAATATTCCTCCTCCTCCTGGAACCTCACATAATCACGCCGAACGGGCAATTTTTCTTAGGCCCACAAGGCTCAGTCATATAATTTTTCTAAACAATTTTTATACGTTTCAATGCTCATTAAAGCGTTGAAACTTTCACCTCCACCAATTTTTATTTTAACTGGGCTGCCTCCTGGCCTAGTTACCAATTAAGCCACATTAACCAAAGCGATTAATGGGTTTCACCTGCCCTCTTGGTTGGCCATGGCCAATTTTTCTGATGTACATTAGTACTGTTGATACAGCAATTTTTTGGGGCCCTCGCCTACAGTGTAATCAAATTAATTTTTAGCCCACCTGCATTACAGCTGACGTTACATCCGCTGTGTTGGGCAATGCAATGGGATATTTTTATGTACCGCTGGTGGGTTCCAGGGAGCCACCCATGCTGTGGGTCCACAGGGAGTTGTAAATGCATCTGTGTCCACTTCTAAAGAACCCCAGTCTGACTGGGGCATGCAGTGTGGGCCGAAGCCCACCTGCATTTCATCTGACGTTAGCTCTGCTGTCCAGGGCACTGCAATGGGATACATTTATGTACAGCGGGTGGGTTCCAGGGAGCCACCCATGCTGTGGGTGCACACGGAATTCCCATTGCGGAGTTGTACCTGCCTGTGACTATTTATAAAAAAACGCGGTCTGACTGGGGCATGCAGACACCTTGACAGAATGAATAGTGTGTGGCACATAGGTTCCCCATTGCTATGCCCACATGTGCAGCTCCAGATGGAGGTGGCACAGGATTGGATTTCTCATTGCTTCTGTACAGCATTGTGGACTTCCGCCCGCCCCTTTTAAAGAGGGTCGCTGCCTTGCCGTGCCAACCCTCTGCAGTGTGTGCCTGCGGTTCCTCTGGCAGACGCACTTATAAATTGACATGAGTGTGGCGTGGCATGAGGGCAGCTGAAGGCTGCGCAGGGACAGTTTGGTGTGCACTGTGGACACTGGGTCGTGCAGGGGGGGTTGGTCAGCGTGTAACCCAGGAGAAGTGGCAGCGGAGTGTCATGCAGGCAGTGATTGTGCTTTGTTGGAGGTAGTGTGGTGCTTAGCTAAGGTATGCATTGCTAATGAGGGCTTTTCAGAAGTAAAAGTTGTTGGGAGGGGGAGGGGGGCACTCTTGCCGCTATTGTGGCTTAATAGTGGGACCTGTGAACTTGAGATGCAGCCCAACATGTAGCCCCTCGCCTGCCCTATCCGTTGCTGTGTCGTTCCCATCACTTTCTTGAATTGCCCCGATTTTCACAAATGAAAACCTTAGCGAGCATCGGCGATATACAAAAATGCTCGGGTCGCCCATTGACTTCAATGGGGTTCGTTATTCGAAATGAACCCTCGAGCATCGCGAAAAGTTCGTCTCGAGTAACGAGCACCCGAGCATTTTGGTGCTCGCTCATCTCTATTGTTAGCCCTAATAAAAAGAAATACTAATTTCCTCATGTAAACTGGAAATGTGTTGCAGATCATAATAAAATGATCACGAATGATCGTTGGTTATGAATTATCCTATGTATCATCATTCACCCATAACGATTACCCAGTGTAAAAGGTCATTAATTAAGCTCCAATTGACTTCCTGTATTGTTGATTATGGGCAACTTATCTGACTGTGTAAAAAAAAAGACCTTTAACCCCTTAATGACATGGCCTATTTTGGCGTTGAGGACCAAGCGATTTTTGGTATTTTTCCATCTCCATTTTTCAAAAGCCATTACTTTTATATTTTTCCATCGACGTGGCCTTATGAGGGCTTGTTTTTTGCGTGGCGAGCTGTAGTTTTCATCGGTGCCACTTTTGGGTACATAGACTATATCGTAAAACTTTTATTATTTTTTTTATGATAACAGGGAGAGAAAATGCATCAATTCTGACAGATTTTTTTTTTACAGCGTTAATCATGCAGCATAAATAACGCACTAAATTTTTTCTGCGGGTCAGTACGGTTACAATGATACCAAAATTCTTATATTTTTTTTAGGTATTTACACTTTTTTACAATAAAAAGCCTTTTTTCTGGAAATCTTTTTTTTTCTCTATAGCTGCATTCAAAGTCCTGTAACTTTTTTATTTTTCTATGTATGGAGCTCTATAAGGGCTTATTTTTTGTGAGACGAGCTGTAGTTTTTATTGGTACCATTTTCGGGAATGTACGGCTTTTTTGATCACTTTTTTTGCATTTTTTGTGAGGAAAAATGCTAAAAATGAGCATTTTGCCCCTGTTTTTCAGCCTTTTTTTACGCTTTTTGTCGTACAAAATAAAAAGCATGTTTAACTTTTTGTACACGTCGTTACGGACGCGTCAATAATACCCAATATGTGGGGTTTTATTTTTTTTTACCTTTTTTTATGCTAATATTAGAAAAAGCATAAAAAAGGGGTTTTTTTACATTTTGTTTTACATTTTTCTTTTTTTACATTTTTCTTTTCTTTTCTTTACACAATTTGAGTCCCTCTGAGGGACTTGCAGCACTGTGCCTATGATCGCTGTGATAAGGCATGGCAGAGCTACTGCTCTGTCATGCCTTATCGCTTATACAGTGATCATAGGTATAGGCAATACAGGACGCCAGTGTCTGGCGTCCTGTTGCCATGGTGACTGGCCGGGCTCTCGCGATCAACTTAGATCACGGCAGGGAAAGAGTTCACAGCGGGAGGCGCATCGCCGATGGCCCCCCCCCCGCTGCGGGATAGCGCGAGGTCAGTCATGATCTCGCGCTATCCCGATGACGTACTGGTACGTCCTGTTGCGGGAAGTACCAGGCTCCCAGGACGCACCGGTACGTCCTGGGGAGGGAAGGGGTTAATGTTTTTATTTTTCTAAGGATCACCATTAATTGTGAGCTATGAAATTCAATAATTCAGTCCTTTACATACAATCTAATAGAGAGTAGGAAGCTGCTTTAAAGGTGACAGGGGTCCCCTTTAACTACTGTGCAACTGCACGTATGGTATGCCTGCCCTTTATCTGTGATTTTCCTTAGCATTGCTAGCAAACTATTGCACTATTGTAAAGGGAATACGTATGTAAAGGCAACTGTCAGAAGATTTATGCTACTTCAAGCACTGACAGAATAAAATCCGAACCGGCTCACACATTGTAGACATCTGTGTTTTACTCTGACATGCTGCTGTGTTTCAGAGAGAATATACTTTAACAAGCAGTCAGGAACAGGGATAAGAGCCATAGGGTTGGCTTCCAACTGACTTCTCCCTGCCCAGACTACCTTGATTGACCAGTCTTTCTCTGTCTGTTTATGTGGTTCAGGCAGCATAAAACAAGTTCCCACTAACTTCAGTTTTATTAGTTAGATTTCAGTATACAGATAAATAATGCTGTAGCTATATATTTTTATTTGTAAAACCTTTTCTGGGAATAGCTTATATTGGAGGCATATCCTTCATATATTTCTTTTGCCAGTTCTGCAGGATGTGTGTGCTTTATGGCAGGACTAGGAGTCAATTAAAAGACAAATGTCATAGTTTCTAATAGTCCCCAGAAATGGATGTAGTACGGCACCTTAACCCAAGTGACCAGAGGGATGCATACAAAGCCTTATCTGTGTGGGTAGTGTTTAGTGTTGCCACCTTATCTAAGCCCTTAGCACTTGGCCATCCTGTAATGATAATAAAATGATGCCTTTCATCTTGTGTGTATATATACCGCAAGGCTGACAAGTATGCTGCAGAGAACAGGAAATTGCTTTAGTATAACTGTACTAATGATTAGTGTGAAGATTTTTTTTTTCATGTAGATAGAGATACTGTATAAAGAAATGCTTAAACATTAAAACTTTTTTTAGGCTATCTATAAAAATATGTAATTTTCTGATGATACATTCCACTATCTTTCCTCTCATGCACTTTTTAGCAGATAATTTATGATCACATAAAGGATAAACTTTTTTAAATTAGCTGATAAGAATGTGCAGGAGAGAAGAGCAGATGGAAACTAAGAACCAAACTGTCGGTCCAGTCTCTTATTGAGACTAAAGGCCCATTTACACGGGACGAATTTCGAGCAAACAATGCCCAACACTCGTCCCTGTGTGTCCTTGATCCCGTGCTGTTGCAGGAATGCAGGGCGGGTGGAGGAGCCCGCCCCTCTCCATTCACCTAACATAGCGGCCGTTCAGTGTGTTTTTAAGCTTCATAAAATCCTGAACGATGATCGTTCAATGTAAAAAGCAGCCGTTCAGTACATAATGGGAGTGAAATCTCCTCCATTCGCCTCTGCGAGCAAGTAGACACAGGGACAAGTGTCGGGCCTATTTTGTAAAACTACCCTAAATGGGCCTTTACAGTAGTTTTACAAGGGATGACTGTTGCAATGAAGGGAAGGGACTTGTTATTTGTATAGTGCCAACAACACTTTCAGGTACCCTTGAGCCGGCTACCTTGAACCATGCGGGGATTGAGCCCGCATAACCTTCAGGTCGGACTGCATTCTGCTGCCTTAATACTCTGTGCCACATGAGGCCATTGTGATTATTGTTCCTGTGCTTTCACTCATTGAATGGAGGTGGAGCGCACCAGAATGACTACCTGCTTAAATGAGCTGATAGTCATTTGGTTTTTAGATGAGTTAAAATAACCAAGTGTCTCCAACAAGTGAGCATATCTCACTCACTTCTCCAGGGCAATGGGATATGATTGTTGAAAGGTTGCAGTCAGGAGAAGGGTACCATATACAGGCATTGCATATACCATGAACTCAGTGAAGACAGCCATCAAGAAGTGGATTAAATTTGGCACAACAATGACATTAACAAGAACTATACGTCCCTCAAAAATTGATGAAGGACCAGAAGTAACCTGGCCCAGGAGGTTTACAACAACATTAAAGGAGCTGCAGGAATTTCTAGCAAGTACTGGTTGTGTATTGCATGTGACAACCATCTCCCGTATTCTTCATATGTCTGGGCTGTGGGATAGGTGGGCAAGCGGGAAGTCTTTTCTAACAAAGAAAAACATCCAAACCCGGTTATGTTTTGCCAAAACCTACATCAAGCCTGCCAAAGTATGTGGGAGAACGTGTTACGGTCTAATGAAACCAAGGTTGAACTTTTGGCCATAATCCAAAAAGCATGTTTTGTGCAAAGCCAACACTGAGCATCACCAAAAGAACATCATACCCACAGTGAAACATGGCGGTGGTGGCATTATGCTTTGGGGCTGTTTTTCTGCTGCTGGAATTGGGGCTTTAGTCAAGGTGGAGGAAATTATGAAGAGTTTTAAATATCAGTCTATTTTGGCACAATACCTTCAGGCCTCTGCTAAAAAGATGAAGATGAAGAGGAGTTTCACCTTTCAGCACAACAATGACCCAAAGCATAACACCAAATCAACAAAACAATGACTTCACCAGAAGAGGATCAAAGTCTTCGAATTGCCCAGACAAAGCCTAGAATTGAATCTCACTGAAAATCTGTGGACTGACCTGAAGAGGGCACTACACATGAGATGTCCTCACAAACTGACAGTTTTAGAGTGCTTTTGCAATGAAGAGTGAGCAAAGATTTTTTGTTTATTTATGCAACCATATTTAAAAAAAAACATTTTTCCACCCTAAAAGATTTCAGTTTGATTTTCAATGAAATTATACAGATAATGGGTCACCTGGAAGGTGAAAAAAACTCTGAAATGATTCATCTTTGTCAGATTTGTTACCTTGACAAAAACATAGCATTTTAACAGGGGGATTTGCACTTTTTATATCCACTGCACATGCATTTAAAGGAGTTGTTTGGGATAAAATGTTTTATAAAATCTCTCTTTCCCAATGTTTAAACATAATAAACCAGTTTATAATCATCTTTCCCTACTCCCTGCAAGTGCCTACCAGGGCTACTGGGTCTCTGCGTTGATGTATTGTTTACAGGCTGCAGCAGCCTGTGCGCTGGATATCACAGGCTGCTGCAGCCAATTACAAAGCTCTGTGATCGATTGTTAAGCTCTGTCATTGGGTGTAGCAGCCTGTGATGTCCTATACACAGGCTGCTGCAGCCTGTAAGCAATAGTTCAGAGCAAAGACCCAGGCATCGTAAGGGGGCTTTTAGGGAGAGGTGAGTATAAGCTGCTTTATTATGTTTAAATATGAGGAAGAGAGATCTGATAAAATATTTTAACTTGGACAACTCCTTTACATGAAAAAAATTAACCCCAAGGTGTCCACAGCCTTTGGTAATTTTGTCTACATTGACACTGAGTTCTATTAGTTGCCTGTGGAATAACAGCATGTTTCATTGTGGCACTGATAATCACATTTAGAGTTATTTTAAATAAATATGCCTAATAAATAAACGTGTTACATTAAATAAATATGTCTATGGGACACATTGTTTGACCTAATGCTGGGATAATGACAGTTTGTGCAGTTTGGCTTATTTATTTTATTTTTTTACATTTTACAGCTTTGTCATCCCACTTACTATGGATTTATAAATGTGTATCACACTTAGAAAAAGTGTAGGAGAGGCCATTTTAATAATTTTATTCGATACTCTCTATATTGTAGCCATTAACAATTGATCAATGTGCAGAGGCATAGTAAATCAAAATCTCATACTTTCAAGCCATTATTCACACATGCATGAATTTAACAAATTATGCCATAAAAGTGTTTTTGGATTGTTGAAGCTGATGCGGACAACCCGTTCATGATGATTTATAAATCTGCAATAAATAAGTAGATATTTTAACACTAACTGAATTACATTGTTGTAAATAATCCTCCCTTTCAGATCTCCTGTTATTACATAATTGTCACATTGAATGATTTCTGATCTTTAAAGAAGACGAATCACCAGAAGTACGCTGTCATTTTATTAGGGAATTCATTAGATTAAAAAAGGAATTAATGCAGATTAGGTGCAAATAATTTAAATTTTTTCCCACAAATATGTCACTTCCATGACAGTTTATTGTATAAAGCAAAGGAAACTGGGAAGACGCAACTTAAATTTATTGATCTGGTTCTTTTGTGTTCAGAAACTGGCCCAGTTTGCTTACTGGATAACATAGTAACATAGTTTGTAAGGCCGAATAAAGACAATGTCCATCTAGTCCAGCCTGTCTATCCTCCTGTGTTGTTGATCCAGAGGAAGGCAAAAAACCCCAAGAGCAGAAGCCAATTAGCCCTTTTGGGGAAAAAAATTCCTTCCCGACTCCCTAATGGCAATCAGACTGTTCCCTGGATCAACCCCTAATACTTCCTACCTGCGTGTATACCATGGATTAACAATTAACCTTAGATTTATAACCTATAATATCCCTCCTCTTCAGATAGACATCAAGTCCCCTTTTAAACTCCTCTATGGATTTTGCCATCACTACTTCCTCAGGCAGAGAGTTCCACAGTCTAACTGCTCTTACCGTAAAGAACCCTTTTCTATGTTGGTGATGAAACCTGTTTTCCTCTAAACGTAGCGGATGCCCTCTTGTTACAGTCGTAGTCCTGGGTATAAACAGATCCTGGGAGAGATCCTTGTATTGTCCCCTCATGTATTTATATATAGTTATTTGGTCGCCCCTTAGCCTTCTTTTTTCTAGAGTAAATAATCCCAATTTGGATAGCCTCTCTGGGTATTCCAGTCCCGTCATTCCATGTATTAGTTTAGTCACTCTTCTTTGAACCCCATCCAATACTGTAACATCTTTCCTGAGCACCGGTGACCAGAACTGTACACAGTATTCCATGTGGGCCCTGACTAGTGCCTTATATAATGGAAGGATAATGTTCTCGTCCTTCGCCTCTATACCTCTTTTTACGCATCCCAAGACTTTATTTGACTTTGCAGCAGCTGACTGGCATTGGTTACTCCAGTTTAGTCTACAATCCACTAGTACCCCAAGGTCTTTTTCCATATCACTTTTCCCTAGCAGTACCCCATTAAGTGTATATAGGTAACATCCATTTTTGCTGCCCATATGCATAACCTTACATTTGTCAACATTGAACTTCATTTGCCATTTTTCTGCCCAAGCCCCCAGCTCATCTAGGTCCTTTTGTAGCCGTACACTGTCCTCCGTTGCATTAATTATATTGTATAATTTTGTGTCATCTGCAAATATTGTTATTTTGCTGTGCAGCCCCTCTATCAGGTCGCTGATAAATATATTGAACAGAATGGGGCCTAATACTGAACCCTGTGGCACCCCACTAGCGACTGTGGCCCAATCAGAGTATGAACCATTTATTACCACCCTCTGCTTTCTATCTTTGAGCCAATTCTTTACCCAATTACACACGTTTTCACCCAATTCGAGCTGTCTCATTTTGTATATTAGCCTATTATGTGGCACGGTGTGAAATGCTTTAGAGAAGTCCAGATATACGAGATCAATAGATTCTCCCAGGTCCAGCCTAGAGCTTACTTCATCATAGAAACTGCAGCGCCGGGAGGCGCAACACTTCATGAATCCATGCTGGTGAGGAGTTATTCCCTTGTTCTCCTTGAGGTACTCATCGATGGCGTCTCTCAGAATCCCCTCGAAAATTTTTCTGTTATTGAAGTGAGACTTACTGGCCTGTAGTTACCAGGTTCACTATTGGTCCCCTTTTTGTAAATTGGAACCACGTTGGCAATGCGCCAATCCAATGGACAACACCGGTTTTGATAGTGTCTAAAAATATTAGATATAGTGGCCTAGCTATCTCATCCCTTAGTTCCCTTAGTATCCTTGGGTGTATTTCATCTTGGCCTGGCGATTTATCAATTTTAATCTTTTTTAATCGGTTCCGCACTTCCTCTTCCGTTAGGTATGACATATTTTGTGAGGGGTTCATTTTATTCCTCTGCATCTCGTGTGGCATTTCCTTTTCATTTTTGAATACGCTTGAAAAGAAACTATTTAATAGATTTGCCTTCCCTCCATCATCTTCAATGATTTCCCCTGCATTATTTGTTAAAGGGCCAGTGCTCTCCCTGCAAATCCTTTTGCTGTTAATATAGTTAAAAAATAGTTTCGGGTTGTTTTTGCTCTCTTTGGTGATCAGTCTTTCTGCCTCCTCCTTGGCAATTTTGATCTTTTCTTTGCATATTTAGTTTTTTCCCCTGTACAATTTTAGCGCTTCTTCGCTGCCTTCTTGCTTTAGTACTTTGAACGCTTTCTTTTTTTCATTTATTGCCCCTCTTACCGTCTTGCCGAGCCACAATGGTTTCCTTTTACTTGAAGTTCTTTTATTTTTAAAGGGAATGAACTGCTCACATGAGGTGATTAGGATCCTTTTAAACTTTTCCCATTTCTCCTCTGGAGCCAATGGAGCGAGCATCCATTGGCTTTCAGGGCACAGCTGCATAAATTCCACTGCACACTTGTAGAGGCGCTGAGCTGCCAAAATGTTTAGAAACCAACCAGAAATGACCCTATTATAAAAACTAGACCCCCTAGAAGTGAATTACATGCCTGTATGTATGACAAAATTTTTCTAACAAAGCAGTTATCTTGCATTTGTGTAATTTTGATGCCGTTATGAACAGTATTTTGATCTGATACTGTATATGATAAATTATAGTAGGACAAATAAACTATACTGGAGTAAAGGGCTAGATATCCAAAAGACAGAAGAACATGTGGCAAACTCAACATGAAAGAACATCTGTAGGGCTATAATGACTAGTTTGTTTTTCATGGTGATTGTATGAGGGACGAACGTTCCAAGTGATGCGATATACCATAAAACACCCCTGCCTGGCAAGATAGGAATCAATATGTACACGAAACAACCAATCAGCTGTGGTATATTTTAAAGGGCAGTGTTCACAACCATCTAAAGGATCACTAATTCCCCAAATAATCTTAGTATTTTTAGAAGTATCACAGCAGCATAACCAAAAAAACTATATATTGAAACATAGCTTTTAATTCTACTGATTAAAACAGATTACACAAATGTATGCATAAAAATATGACCAAATGCCACAAAAAAACTTATGGCTCCAATAATGCCAAGATAATAGAAAGAAATTTGTAAATCTTCACCTACTTGATCATCGGTAACAATATAGCTTCCAGTGCAATATAAATAATATAGACATATGAACAGACTCTCGCTATCCCAAAGCATCACTCCATGGTAATGATGTTTAGCAAGGAAGGAGGGTGTCAAGTAAAGGACTTTACTGTCCCTAGGTACAAGCTACCACTCACTGCCTATCTACCAGGATAGAGTAATGGTGATGTAACAAATAGCATATAGGGCAATTCAATGGACAGCTTGAAGGGATCTACCGTATATACCGGCGTATAAGGCGACGGGGCGTATAAGACGACCCCCCAACTGTCACCTTATACGCCGGTATACAGTGGAGAAAAAAAAAAAAATTCATTACTCACCTGCCCCGGTGTTCTGTCGCGCTCCGGCAGGATGTCGCTCGCTCCTCGTCCCCGGCGCAGCATAGCTTTCTGAATGCGGGGCTTGAAATCCCCGCTTCCAGAAAGCTAATACACACGCCGGCAGCCATGACATCATTGAATGGCTGTGATTGGCTAAAGCGCACGTGGCTTCAGCCAATCACACTATTCAATGACATCATTGAATGGGTGTGATTGCTAACACGTGCGCCTTCAGCCAATCACAGCCATTCAATGATGTCATGGCTGCCGGCGTGTGTATTAGCTTTCTGGAAGCGGGGATTTCAAGCCCCGCATTCAGAAAGCTATGCTGCGCCGGGGACGAGGAGCGAGCGACATCCTGCCGGAGCGCGACAGAACACCGGGGCAGGT
Source organism: Eleutherodactylus coqui (assembly GCF_035609145.1). Taxonomy (NCBI): domain Eukaryota; kingdom Metazoa; phylum Chordata; class Amphibia; order Anura; family Eleutherodactylidae; genus Eleutherodactylus; species Eleutherodactylus coqui. The sequence continues at coordinate 234,217,291 of NC_089837.1, read as the reverse complement.
GAGTAATGAATTTTTTTTTTTTACACTTTTTTTTTTTTTGTATTACCGGCGCATAAGACGACCCCCGACTGCAGAGCAGATTTTTCGGGGTTCAAAAGTCGTCTTATACGCCGGTATATACGGTAGCAAAAACCTTAATAACACCATAAAAGGATTGTTACCAATCCTCTTCATTAGTTGGCAGATCGTCGCCTGTCGATTACTACATGCTTTCCTCACTGTTGCTCTACTTTGTGATAGTGGGAGTGGGAGGAAGCTATCTGCAGGTTACGGCCTGCAGACATTTACGAATGTATGTTACATGTTATATTATTTATTGCTGTGCTTCAATATGGTCTTGCGAGACCCACGTGATAATGAATATTTTATGTGAAAAATTCAAGAAATCTGGATTAAACATAAAACCACAAAAAGCCCATGGTGTATTGATAAGGAACAGCTTGATTATCAGAAAGTCTACACATAAAATAAAAATATATATATTGTATCACCATATAGTGATATGAATGGAAAAAATAACTTTATGTGGCTGGAAATAGCCATAAGGAAAATCGAAAGGAACAAAATTATAAGAAATGCAATATATCCAAGAAGCATATATATTGTCTTGTCTTTAATTACAACATGAACAGCTAGTTGTGCATAAAACAAAATAATTAGCTGGGAGCATAGTGAAATTTTTTAAGCCTAGTTTAGACTTAATGATTATCGCTCAAAAGATGTCTTTTGAGCGACTTTGAGCGATCAAATGCTGAGCGATCACTTTGTCCTCCGAGCGGCAGCTGCAGAAGACAAGCAGGGCCACTTGTCTTCTGCATCCAGCTGTTCTTTGCTCAGAGCACCCAGCTGTTATACAGCTAAGCTCCAAGGGGGGATGCAGAAGACAACTGGGGTGCTGTGTTATTCATACCCAGCCTGTCTTCAGGGAGCATGATACAGCTGAAACAATAGTATAAGCTGTATCCCGCTGTGAATTCCTGTAAATGATCGCTGATCTTTCGGCATGCTGAAAGATAACGATCAGCGATTCCTTAACGAAAACGGCATTATATCAGTGAAGTTAGAAACAACGATTATTGCTCAAAAGATGGCTTTGAGCGATTTTTGAGCAGAAATCATTGTGACAAAATCAGCCTTTAAAGACTTTAGATTTAGGGCTCAGTCACACGGGCGCATCGGCACCCGTACACCAGCGCCGATGCGCCCATGTGACTGACAGTTAGAAGACGGCCGTACCTGAAGACGGACGTCTCTCTCCAGCGCTGATGAAAGAACACAAGACCGACAATGAAGCCGGTCACATGCTCTTCCTCCCGGCGCTGCAGAGAGACGTCCGTCTTCAGGTACGGCCGTCTGCTGGCTGCAGTAATACGGGCACTGATGCGCACGTGTGACTGAGCCCTCAATGTTAACAGGTGATAAAATGAAAAACAAAAAAAAAAGAAATTTGTAACATTATAAATATACAGCATATGAAAACATCATTTTTGGTGATGTTTACTAAAATGCTGCTTATTTTTTTTTGTGGGCTACCATGGTCTAAAACAAAAAGTATCAATTTCACACTATTATCAAAGATGACTTTATTATAGTATTTGAATTTTTAAAGGAATTGCTTAAAGGCATGTTAAGTGATTCCTTTCTAAAAGTGAATTTTTTGCTATGCGAGAACATACCCTCAATGACTAAATTAAAAAAAAAAAGGTTGCCACCCCTCCAAAGTAAATAAGATAAACAAAGAGAAAATGAATTGAACTTTATGCAATACAGATTTTTTTAATAATGTGAGAGACTGTGGAACATCTCAAAACATGGAAGGATGCAGAGATCAGGGATAGTGGGACACGTGGGGCTATAATAGCGTGTATCTTTGCGTATCCTGTGCTAGCTACACATTCAATATCTTTTCTGTGGGTTTCTCCTAGCAGCTGTGACATGAACTGGGAAAATATTTTTTTTCCACTAGTCTTAGGACATCTTCAGACTCATGATAAAGTCAAAAGAAGTACAATTATGTTCCACTGATATTCAAAATACGAATCTCTACCTTTCTACAGTAAAAAAAAACTATTATGGACTGTCATCTGAATGATGTACAGTATATTGCCAATTTTTATACCAGGTACTTGCTTTCCGTTTAACCAATTATGACTACAATACCTGGTATGCTATATGAATCATCCTATGAATTCATTTTGCACAGCGTTTCTGCTTGTCGGATAAAGAACCTCTCTCCCTCACTGCCACTGTGATTTCAGTATAAACTGTAGTGAGGACAAGTACATCTTTTTGGTCCCTATTAGTATTTGAGAAAACCAAACCAGTAGAACTCTTTTTTTTTGGGTAGAGCTTTGCAAAAAGTTCAAATGCAACTAAAAATTCCATCTTACCGCATGGATACACTTACCGCTGTGTGCACTTTTGCTATAATTTCGGGTTGGCACATACCCGAACCAAGAGAGTGAGGGGGAGAGGTTCTGCTACCAACAAGCAAAATCACTAGTCCGGAACACTGGCATACAACATAATAACACAGTGGGTAAGGCTTAAAAAAAACATATGTCCAGCTAGTTCAGTCTATAATCCCTCCCACTCTTACTCCATTGTTGATCTGGAGGACAGCAAAAAAAAACATTAGGTGAAAAACCATTTTCCTCATTTCAGATAAAAAAAATTCCTTCCCGACTCCAATCTGGCAGCAGTTGCCTGAGACTGGTTGCTGCAGTTGAGTTTACTGGTAATTAAAATCCCCAAGTCCTTTCCCAATGTCAGTTTTGCTCAAAAAGTGTTAGATACAGCTCAAACAATGTCATACACCAGTATCAGGAGTTTTGGTGAACTTCCTACTTGGCCTGAACTAATTAGGGCCAAACCTTTTGCAAAAGTTAAGATAATTGGCCAAATGGAAGTTTTCAAAAGTTTGTTCAACATTATTATAATATAATAGTGCTGGACAAACTTTTGAAATGTTTAGTTTGGCCGGTTCACCAAATGTGTATATATACACTACCGTTCAAAAGTTTGGGGTCACCCAAACAATTTTGTGTTTTCCATGAAAAGTCACACTTATTCACCACCATGCGTTGTGAAATGAATAGAAAATAGAGTCAAGACATTGACAGGGTTAGAAATAATGATTTGTATTTGAAATAACATTGTTTTTACATCAAACTTTGCTTTCGTCAAAGAATCCTCCTTTTGCAGCAATTACAGCATTGCACACCTTTGACATTCTAGCTGTTAATTTGTTGAGGTAAGCTTGTGAAATTGCACCCCACGCTTCTAGAAGCATCTCCCACAAGTTGGATTGGTTGGATGGGCACTTCTGGCGTACCATACGGTCAAGCTGCTCCCACAACAGCTCAATGGGGTTCAGATCTGGTGACTGCGCTGGCCACTCCATTACCGATAGAATACCAGCTGCCTGCTTCTGCTGTAAATAGTTCTTGCACAATTTGGAGGTGTGTTTAGGGTCATTGTCCTGTTGTAGGATGAAATTGGTTCCAATCAAGCGCTGTCCACTGGGTATGGCATGGCGTTGCAAAATGGAGTGATAGCCTTCCTTATTCAGAATCCCTTTTACCCTGTACAAATCTCCCACCTTACCAGCACCAAAGCAACCCCAGACCATCACATTACCTCCACCATGCTTAACAGATGGCGTCAGGCATTCTTCCAGCATCTTTTCATTTGTTCTGCGTCTCACAAACGTTCTTCTTTGTGATCCAAACACCTCAAACTTGGATTCATCCGTCCACAACACTTTTTTCCAGTCTTCCTCTGTCCAATGTCTGTGTTTTTTTGCCCATCTTAATCTTTTTCTTTTATTGGCCAGTCTCAGATATGGCTTTTTCTTTGCCACTCTGCCCTGAAGCCCAAAATCCCGCAGCCGCCTCTTCACTGTAGATGTTGACACTGGTGTTTTGCGGGTACTATTTAATGAAGATGCCAGTTGGGTACCTGTGAGGCGTCTGTTTCTCAAACTAGAGACTCTAATGTGCTTATCTTCTTGCTTAGTTGTGCAACGCGGCCTCCCACTTCTTTTTCTACTCTGGTTAGAGCCTGTTTGTGCTGTCCTCTGAAGGGAGTAGTACACACCGTTGTAGGAAATCTTTAATTTCTTAGCAATTTCTCGCATGGAATAGCCTTCATTTCTAAGAACAAGAATAGACTGTCGAGTTTCAGATGAAAGTTCTCTTTTTCTGGCCATTTTGAGCGTTTAATTGACCCCACAAATGTGATGCTCCAGAAACTCAATCTGCTCACAGGAAGGTCAGTTTTGTAGCTTCTGTAACGAGCTAGACTGTTTTCAAATGTGTGAACATGATTGCACAAGGGTTTTCTAATCATCAATTAGCCTTCTGAGCCAATGAGCAAACACATTGTACCATTAGAACACTGGAGTGATAGTTGCTGGAAATGGGCCTCTATTCACCTTTGTAGATTTTGCACAAAAAAACAGGCATTTGCAGCTAGAATAGTCATTTACCACATTAGCAATGTATAGAGTGCATTTGTTTAAAGTTAGGACTAGTTTAAAGTTATCTTCATTGAAAAGTACAGTGCTTTTCCTTCAAAAATAAGGACATTTCAATGTGACCCCAAACTTTTGAACGGTAGTGTATATATACACATTTGGTGAACCGGCCAAACTAAACATTTCAAAAGTTTGTCCAGCACTATTATATTATAATAATGTTGAACAAACTTTTGAAAACTTCCATTTGGCCAATATATATATATATATATATATATATATATATATATATATATATGAAAATATATATATATATATACATATACACACACACATACATGTATATATAAATATATACACATATATATATGTGTGTGTATATATATATATATATACACATATATATATATGTGTATATTTATATATACATGTATGTGTGTGTGTGTATATGTATATATATATATTCATATATATATACATATATATATATATATATATATATATTCACATGTAGCTAACAATCTGTTTCCTTCTCCCAGCTTGGGAACAAACTATCTAAGGAGAGAAGGGGTCAGAGCACTGCTCCCTGCTACATATTTACAAAATAACATGAATTGTGGTCACATGTTCAGAGTCATAGCAGATTGGTCCTGATCATTCCCACAGCTCTTCTGTATCCAAGCAATCTCTGACAACTTGGGCACAGCCCCACAGGAATGCACACACTCTTATGTGCACACACATGTGCTTTAATCTCCCACTGTATGTTTATAGTGGGATGGGATTAAAGCCCAAGTTAATATGTGCGTTAAATGAAAAACTCAGCCTCAACTCTGTTCCTATCTACTGTGTCATACAATCTAGCTTGCCAGATATTCCCAGAAATGAAAAAAAAAAAATACATTATTAATAAAAAACAGGTTTTTACCATATAGGCATTAAGAAGAAAGTCCCAAAGAATATATTTGCTGTAGGTAATTGGCATACTATCTTAATCATTGTAAGTCAAATCAATAAAAATCTGCAGTCCAATTCAAACAGCTGTAGTAGCAAAGTACACATACTTACTCCTGTTATATAACGCGTCCTACACTGGATGGTTCCAAATAATCCAAGTATAACAATAATGATATGTACAAAATTTGCCAAGATGGGTGCCCACTGGTAGCCAAGGAAGTCAAATATTTGTCTCTCCAGAATGCAGGCCTAAAAGAAAAACAAGTATGAATATTAATGCTGAAACATCTTGAAATTTTCTAAACAGAAAAATATGTATTTAAAAGAAGCATTTTTCCTTGCTAAATTTATATTAAAATCCACTGCTTCCACCTATTAAATACATGAAAACTATTCTTATTGCCATATGTGAAATTTCCAATTTGCATGAGAATGTTTTTACTAGTAGGTAATCATGAGCCAACTTTTGAAAAGTTTAATTTGACTGGTTAACCAAACTTTTGCAAAAATTTTGATTTGGTCCAAAACTCCTAAAACTAGTGTATAACACTGTCTAAGGGTAGGTTCACACGAGCCTGTTTTTGTGTGTACATACGCATGCACAAAAACACACTTCTATTTGCAACATTGCATTCCCTATGGAGTGTGCACATGTCCGTACTTTACAGGTGCGTGCCTGCAAAGATAGGACATGCATGCACCATAGGGAATGAACGCATTGTTTTCAATAAAGCCATGGCTACTGCTGGCGGCTCCATTGGACACAATGCTCTGCCTGCACCCCTGCATTCTTTTTCAGGGAAGGGCTTTACATATAAGCTCTTCCTTGAAAAATAAAAATGTTAGTGTAAAAAAAAAAATGCAGGCATTCTCTTTAATGAAGCCGCTGCTGCTGCCGGCGGCTCTATTGAAGACAATGGTCTGCCGGCACCACTGAACTGTTTTTCAGGAAAGAGCTTTACATGTAAGCTCTTCCCTGAAAAAAAAATTTTAGTGTAAAAAATAAAAAATATACTTACCTGTCTCCCGCTGCTGTGTCCCCCATGGGGATGAAGAACACATGTTTCCTGCATCCCCACTAGTTAAAAGAATTCCCTGCTGCTACATCTGTCACATCTGTGATGCAGCAGAGGAATTCTTCAATTCTCTACCGCAGCTGTCACACATGACATCTGCAGTAGAGGATTCTGCTGCCAGCAATTAATTTTAGGGAAGGGTGTAAATATAAGCCTTTCCCTGAAAATCAAGTAAAAGTGGTTTAAAAAGCAAAAAAAAAAAAGATACTCACCTTCCTTCAGCTGCTGGTGCTCAGCCACATCTTCTCCTGCTGTCCCCTGCACTGTGGTGCTGATCTATCAGCAGCCGGGGATTTAAAATCCCCTCCTGCTGAAAGAACTGAATAAGGTGCTCAGCCAATCACAGGCAGCTCTCGCCCGTCATTCATTCGGCCAACAGCTATTTCTGCAGGATTCTGCATACATATGAATGCTCATTTCTGCCGAGCGTTCATATGTTTCTAGTATGGGCTGTGGAGGAACCAGTAGACAGTTCTGGCAGTGGTTTATCTCCAGGGGAACAAAAGGATTGGGCATTGAAATTATGATGTCAAGGAAAATTGGGTGGCCTTCACATATCCAACAGGTGAAAATCAGCAGCCTTAAACAACTTTTGAACTTTTCTGTTATGTATTTGGGGACCTTTGGATCAAAGACAGAACTACCTTAAAATAATCCGCAGTTCCACTGAATCACCCAGGAGTACAAACTTCTTGAATACCATGGGTTGTATAGCTATTGTAAATGTTGACTCTGGATTGCTAGGCCAATGGACCATCAATAAATATACCGAATAATAATAGACTGCAAAGCCACTGGTGATAACAGATCTTCAGGCCATAGGACCCAAAAGTTTTGTATCTAGAAACGAGACTCTGACTAGTCACTAACCATTACTGATTATACTAATACTTCAGAAGATTGACCTGTTTATTACCACTGACTACTCTGTACCTCTTATTGAATACATGAATGACAGCAAGAAATAGATGCAGAATTTGCTACTAGGACACTAAGATCAATCCTGAAATAATGCAAACTGTTCAATTTCACCATCCAGAACCACATGATTAATGTACTATCATCCACAAAAGATGAAAAGTTGAATACAGTAGAGGCTGAACAGTAGGGTGGCCCATAAAGATATGGCAAAAAATAGTGTTGCAGCTATACAGCAAGACACCTTCCCAATTTGTTCCATCTGCTAATATTAATGTGGGGGTAAAGTGTTAGCTTTAAATTCAAACTGCAAGATGGTTCTCAAAACTGACGTATATTATGAGAAATGGTGCTTAAGCTTTCCAATTATACAAGCTGCAGCATTAATATTAACAATTTGCTTTTGCAGAAGAACTACTATACTTTAAAGCATTACGTATTGACACTGGCATTTGTCCTCACAATATACATATCTGTGCTGATCCTACAACAATACCTCTAAATATATGAAAATAGTCACAATTCCGACACAAATCCTCATCAGTCAGTGCTTAAGGACTGGACAGCAGACTTTTTGGTAATCTGTGTTGGAACAGCCTTGCGATTTGCTTCCACGACTTCAAGCAACAGTTGTTTTTCATCTTCGTCATTAGAAAAAAGTCTGAAAATTCATGGTCTTTGATCACAACCTTGTCATAGACCCTGAAACTCTGCCCCAATAAAGGTTTGTTAAAAGGAAAAAAATATGGTGTCTTGCTTTGTAGTTGAAAGTTGAGTTTTTTGGGCCACCCTACTGAAGAACAGCAAAGACATGAAACTTAATTTTTTACATTTCTATGTCCATAATATAGATGTGTCTCCTAGCCCGACTCCTAAGTTTGCTAACCCAAACAATCACCATCAAAGATTCTTACAATAGTGACAACTCAGGTCAGTAAACCCCAAGATCAGGCTGGGACACATATCCGTACTATGTATGTAGAAATGAGCGCACAATATACTTGTGTGAAACTGACCTTACACTGACCATCAGTCATTGGCCTTGATCATCATGTTCCTACAATCGCAAGCACCACCCACCTAGTGATTACATCTTTAGATCAACACTAGTATCTCATTGTAAGTATGGAGGAGGAAGCAGAGACTATATGATACTACTGAAGATTAAGAAAATCTTCTGTAGCATAGTTCAGCAAAACTGTGTTGATAGCAATATCTGAAACTACTAAATTGGCAATTTAAGTTATGAAATAGATGGTGGCATTATGATATTTAATAGCTACCATGCAGCAAATTTTGCTACGTAGCACATTTATTATTATGAGTAAAGCAGATGTCAAACAATTGTGATGTATTTTCAATGCAATTTCTGGTCCAACAAACATTAACATTTATGGGATAATATGAATGAAATATTGAATGATACATTATACAATGTACTGTATTTGAAGAGTAAGTTAGGGCACTTTTACATGGTCCTATAAATCATTCAAATCCTTACATCCAGCAGGAATCTGAACGATTATTGTTGAGTGTAAATGCACGCCGCGACTGAACGACATTTAAAAATTTGTTTGCCTCTCATTTATCGATCAGCTTCTGCATGCAGAAACCTGAACAATGGATTGGCCCATGTGAACAGAAAGTCTTACGAACGACTGCCTACTTACTGTGAATGGATTCGGGTGGGCCAGAACGATCCCCGGTCCGCTCCTCCTCCATTCACTGAGCGATGATCGTTCCTGTGTAAAAGCACAGGAATGATTATCACTGGGGCGACCTGTTGGAATCTGTGTGCTACGGGTCATTTCATGTTATAGGACCTCTAATGTCCTACTTATAGTACAAGACTTCCAAATAACAAACTAGAACCAGTGAGCTCTACCCAAGTGTTTGCAGTTTGCCTCCTTAAAAAATACAATATAGAAAAAGTGGCTTCACCTAATTTCCTCCACCCTCCTTTGCAGGTGCCCCTGCTGTCACAGCAGTAGCTCATGGGTATATTTAGAAGGTGGAATGCCATGAATGATTTATTCATTCCATGTCATTTGTGATGCAAGCTGTAGTGTTTTATCATTGTTTGCTGTGATCACCAAGCTTATAAATACTGGAGTTTGTAAGTTGCTCTTCTCAAATTTGCTAACACAGGAATAAACCTGGTATTAAACATTCTCACACTGTGCAAATAAGCAGCGTTGTTGTCACAAAAAAATGAGTAAACATTATCATAGGCTTTAATACCAAATCGTTTCAATTCTGCATACTTAGATTGTCTTCTTTCAGAGTAATTTAATCTCTTCCCACTTATGGCTCAGTCAGTCTTTATTGTTGCATTTTTTTGCATAAAACGAACGCAAAACACATGAGTCAAAAATTCGCGTGACCAAAGTGGGTGGCACATTCTAAAAATGGCACTTGGGTGCGTTCAAAATTTGAACATAAAGTGCGGTGCCATGGCTATTCCCTGCTGCGACTGTCACAGCCGCAGCAGAGGATTCCTTGGATGTGAATCCCCTGGATGTGACAGCATCCAGGGATTTCACTTTGTGGTCAATGGGGCTGGATTCAATGAATGGCAGAATTTGTAGTTCAACCCATTGGTGACTACCTGTGATGTGAGTGAATGATCCCTGGGTTGCTGCTATATATATATATATATATGTGTGTATATATATGTATATGGCCGGCTGCACACGAGCGTGACGGGCTCCGCCGCGGAATATTCCGTGGCGAAGCCCGTCACGGCGCCCCCCAGAGACCCCATACTCTTCGCTCCCGCATGACGCTTCGCCGCCCACCACCGCCGCGTCACATGACACACCCACCGCGGCGGCGGTAGGCGGGAAAGCGTTTTCACGCTATCTTCCGCTGTGTTACAGCGGGAGATAGCGTGAACGGACGGCTTCCATTGAGTGCAATGGAAGCCGTCAGCGCGTACACCCGCGGCAAATAGAGCATGCCGCGGGTGAGGACGGGAAATTTCACGGTGCGGAATTCCGCGGTGGAATTCCGCACTGTGTGCCCTGAGCTATTAGGTTCAATAGAACCTAATAGCTGCGGGCAACGCTGCGGATTTTCGCCGCGAATTACGCAGCGGAAATCCATTCGTGGGAAGGAGGCCTAAATGTGTATATATATATGTATATATGTGTGTATATATATATATATATATATATATATATATATATATATCCCTTTAAGTTAAGATGGTGCTGGCATGAAGTATGATGCGCCTCTTAATACGTGAAGAAATGATACGGCAGCATCCAGGTTGCAAAAGGTAATTTAGCAAACTTTATTCTCCCATGACGTGAAAATAGCGACGTTTTCAGCTTGAAAAAGACCATCTGGTCGAAACGTCACTATATTACTGTCCTGGGAGAATAAAGTTTGCTAAGTTACTTTTTGAAACCTGGATGCTGCCGTATCATTTCTTCATTTGAACTCTGTCTGGGAACGGGTTCAGGTTCCTGATGGCTGTTGCATATTTGGTCTGGCCATGGAGTGGCAAGGAAAAGTTCTGCTGGGGATCGACTGCATATACCTGGTAAGCACCTCTTAATACATTTGACGCACCTTTGGGCTGTCCATGTTTCATATCTGTAATCAATGCCAGCAACGAGCTAGCCTAGATTTCATCTGTAATTTACACCAGCTTCTGGCATAAATGGATAGTAAATGTGATGCTCCTTAATGCTAAGCCCATACAACTTTTTGAAAAAGTGGTGGTGCTGGTATAAGATACCAAAATGTGAACACAAGGAGGCATGTGCCAAAATATGTAACTTTTATATGAGGAGAGATTGCGGATAAGAAAGTTCATTCTACCATGACTCTAACATCCAAACCCTGCCAAACAGTGCGGATAATCACCCTAACACGGGTGGTCCCATTCAGCAACCTCCTTACATACACCCTACACAAACCCTAAGGCCTCCCTCACGCAGGGCGTTTGCAGAAACGCAGCATTTTTCAACACTGCGTTACTGCAGATTCCGCCCCGTTTCAGCAGCGCTGACATACTTTATGCCAGCGTTTTGGCTGCGTTTTCAGCTCGGCTGAAAACGCAGCCAAGAATGCTGAAAAGAAAAAAAAAGTAATACTCACCTAGACGCTGCAGTCCGGGTCGCGGCCGCTGGTCTCTGCCGATGACCTGGGCTTCCTCGGCACTCCCAAGTCTATTGCCGGAGGCCAGGTTTAAGAACCCCGCCTCCGGCAATAGAGTGCTGTGAGTGGTTGTTGGTGCTTGCTCGATGCCCAATCACAGCCCTTCATTGACTGTCTCAGCCAATCAGAGCTTTCCGGCGCTGATTGGCTGAGACAGTCAATGAAGGGCTGTGATTGGGCATCGAGCATGCCGATAACCAAACACAGCACTCTATTGCCGGAGGCGGGGTTCTCAAACCTGGCCTACGGCAATAGACTTGTGAATGCAGGGGAAGCCCGCATCAGGGGCAGAGACCAGCAGCCGCGACCCGGACTGCAGCGGCTAGGTGAGTATTAACTTTCTTTTTTTCTCTCTAGCCAGCTGGAGCAGATTTTCGGGGTGGGGCTTCTATTGCAAGCCCTCACCCCGAAAATCGGCGAGCGGTTAATGCTGCCAAAAACGCGGCATCAAGTGTTGCCACGTTCTCAGCAGTGCTGAAACCGCTGCCCATTCATTTTAATGGGCGATGCAGGGCTGAAAACTCCCCAAACTAGAACTTGCATCGCTGTCAAAGCGCAGCGTTGGAAGGCGCTGCGTTTTCAGCCCTGTGTGAGCAGCCCCATTGAAATGAATGGGAGTGTTGTACAGCGTTTAGCGCTGGGCTGAAAAGGCAGCGCTAAACGCTGTATAAAACGCCCTGTGTGAGGGAGGCCTAAGTTACTATTTAGACTAATATAATACATAGTGCCTAATCAATATCACATAAGGTTTAAGTGGAACCCTAATAGATAATGTACATCCTAAATGATAATATGATAATAGCCAATGATAATATGATATTAGCCATATTAGCCAAATTAGCCATAAAATGTAAAGCACTAAATCTTGAACCAATAAATAGACAGTTCTTCAGATTACATAAAATAAAAGACAGTAATTTCTGCAGATACAATGACTACATGCACAAAGCACATGAAAGTATTGACAGAAAGTCATTACAGTAACAGGCAATCATAAATCATTGCCTACTAAATAATATAAATTGGAGCACTGTTCCAGCAAAGACAAATAATAAACACCTCCTAGCCCCCAACCCATTTCTCTGGAGATATGAACTATCCTAGGTTATCAAGAAGGGGAAAAAAGTACACAATTGCCTAATCACAACAAAAATATCCATTTAATATTCACAAGCTACACAATCCACTTGCATGCCCATGATGATAAACAGTGTGCTCATGGCCATATTGCAGTCAACGGCATACAGCAATAACCACATTCAAAATCGCGCCAGCCATCCTCATAACCCATATTGCCTGATGTCATCAGGAGGCTGCACCTATCCCCTGCCTTCAATGGGCAGGAATGTGCAGATCACATAATGCATCTTCTCTGAAGTAGATTGATTGGATGTAAAGCCACACTGTGCTGACGTATATCTAATGTAAATGCTATGATTCGTGCACTATTGAAAATAACAGGAAAAACATTTTCCGCAGAATTGACACAGATTCTATGGCAAATCCATGGCAAAATTCCTCTACGAGTGTGAACATGTTTTTTCAAGGGGCAAACTGGATTTTTTTTTTAATTTATACAATATTGCTTTTTTATGGACTTATACTAAATCTGTAAAGTGATACAATTAAAGCATTAATGAATTATTCAGTATAATGTCTATAATCTTGAAATTCTAAAGAGGGTTGAGTTGATGGCGGTAATATTGTGTACTGCTGAAAGCAGCGGGACAATAATACCTTGGAGGGAGTCCATATCTCAAACCATGTGAAATCACATAGATGTTTTAATTACAGTTGAGTGACAACAATTAACTGAAATATTAGACGAAGAAATATGATGAGTTCTCCTCAGGATATCATAATTCAAAAGAAGCAGCAATTAGAACTCTTAAAGCCCAATGATGATTGCTGACTGTAATGTGAACATGGAATACATAGGGTTTACTTTTGTATCACGGAATATGACAAGGTTAGCCAAGCTGTCATATACTATAATACATGAGAGGAAACAATGGGTCCCTATTCTTCAGAAATGATCCATATATCAGTGTAAATCAACAGCGATAACACATTGTAGTATTATTATAGTACCACAGATTCAATTCCCCTAAAAGGACATAAAGATGGTAAAAAAAGAAATAGTAAAAAAGTTTTAAAACTTTTTTGCACCCTTTTTCCTTTTTTTGGGTTTAAAAAAAGTTAATAAATAAGCATATGTTTAGTATCACCGCATCTGTAACGACCAGCACTATAAATTAAAAACACTTTGTATCCTGCATGGCAAATGCCTCCCAAAAATGCAATAAAAGTGATTTAAAAAGTGTATCCCTACATTGAACCAATAAAACTACAGTCTGTCATGTAAAAAAAACAAGCCCCTAAACAGCTCCATCCTCGAAAAAATAAAAACGTTATGGCTCTTTGAAAGCAGAAATGGAAAAAAAATATATATATATTTTCCAACAAAGGGTTTTTACTAGAGATGAGCGAGCATACTCGTCCGAGCTTGATGCTCGTTCGAGTATTAGGGTGCTCGAGATGCTCGTTACTCGAGATGAGCACCACGCGGTACTCGTCTCGATTAAACCAGCACTGACCATTGAATTCAATGGAGCCGGCAATACAGCCGACTCCATTGAAAGCAATGGGCTGCCGGCGATCCCGGGATGAATTGTCGGGAAGGGGTTAAATATATAAGCCCTTCCCTGCAATTCATCCAGAAATGTGTAAAAATAAAAAATATATATATACTTACCTGGTCCCGGCAGACGGAGTTCAGCGCAGCAGGCTGCAGTTCTCCTGAACTGCTCTAAACAGCTGTGAGTAGTATTCAGCAGCCGGGGATTTAAAATCCCCGCCTGCTGAATGAGATGCCTCTGATTGGTCACAGCCTGACCAATCAGAGGCATCCCTCACTCACACCCATTCATGAATCTGCTGTTCAGAGCAGTTCAGGAGAACTGCAGCCTGCCGCACTGAACTCCGTCTGCCGGGACCAGGTAAGTATATATATATTTTTTATTTTTACACATTTCTGGATGAATTGCAGGGAAGGGCTTATATATTTAACCCCTTCCCGACAATTCATCCAGCGATCGCCGGCAGCCCATTGCTTTCGATGGAGTCGGCTGTATTGCCGGCTCCATTGAATTCAATGGGCTAACATCGTTCTGCCGGGACCAGGTAAGTATATATATATTTTTTATTTTTACACATTTCTGGATGAATTGTAGGGAAGGGCTTATATATTTAACCCCTTCCCGACAATTCATCCCGCGTACGCCGGCAACCCATTGCTTTCAATAGAGCCGGCTGTATTGCCGGCTCCATTGAATTCAATGGGCTAACATCGTTCTTCTCTGCCACAGCTGTTACAGCTGTGGCAGAGGAGAACGATCTTTAGGCTGACAGTGGGGGGGGGGGGGGGGGTCTCACTCTTGCCGCTATTGTGGCTTAATAGTGGGACCTGGGAACTTGAGATGCAGCCCAAAATGTAGCTCCTCGCCTGCCCTATTCGTTTCTGTGTCGTTTCCATCACTTTCTTGTGTTTTGCAGATTTTCACAAATGAAAACCTTAGCGAGCATCGGCGATATACAAAAATGCTCGAGTCACCCATTGACTTCAATGGGGTTCGTTACTCGAAACGAACTCTCGAGCATCACTGAAAGTTCGACTCGAGTAACGAGCACCCGAGCATTTTGGTGCTCGCTCATCTCTAGTTTTTACTTAAAGAGGGATAAAAGGAAAAAATATACAATTTTGGTATTGTCATAATAATACTGATCCGCATAAAAAGTTATGTCATTTATAATGCAAAATGAATGCTGTTAAAAAATAACTAAATAATGGCAGGATTCATGTGTTTTTTCACCCCAAATTATTAAAAGTTATTCAATATATGATATGTTCCCCAGAAAGGTACCAATAAAAACTATGACTTGCCATGGAACCAAGAAGACCTCATATGGCTATGTTGATAGAAAAATTAAAACATTATGGCTAGAGATGAGCGAGCAGCCAAATGCTCGAGTCCGCGTTATTCGAGTTGAGCCTTTCGTAAAATTTGAGAGCTCTACTCGAGTAACGAACCCCATTGACTACAATGGGAGGCTTGAGCATTTTTGTATGTGCAACGCCGGGTGCCGAGCTTTTTTTTTTTTCTCTAGGTTCGTCTCTCTCTCTTTCTCTCTCTCTCTCTCTCCCCTGCCTGCCAGACAAAAAATTTGCCATTGATGCACGCTGCGTTGCAGCAGGGAGGGGCCCAAACAGGCACGTCACAGCGGGAAGGAGCCAAAAACTGGGGCAGGGTCGAACGTGGCTTGATGCTTGTTCGAGTAACAAGCACCATCGAGTATGCTAATACTCGAACGAGCATCAAGCTCGGCAGAGTACGTTCGCTCAACTCTAATTATGGCTTTGGAAAAGTGGAGATGAAAACCCCCCAAGATTTTCGTATCCTTAGGTTCGAAATAGGCCACATCTTTAGTAGTTCATCCTACCTACGTTTAACTCCCTCTTCTGAATATTCTCCATTTCTGTTGCTACAACATTTCTTACAACAGCTAGGTCTTTTGTTATATAATTACATATGGAATAAAAAAAGACCTATAATAAGTTAATCCATTTTAGCTCTTACCCAAATCTCCAGTAGGCATGGCAGCGCCTATAGTAACAATGATTTTTCTTTATGGTTTCAACATTCCAATTAATGGGTAAGAGTGCTTTTACATTAGATGACCTGTTGGGCAAAAAATGCTTGACAGGTCATTCCAGTGATGATCATTCCTGTGCTTTTACACAGGGACGAGCATCGCTAGTGAATAGAGTCGGTGCGGGACAGGGATTGTTTCGATCCGTCTCCTTTCACAGTTAGCAGGCAGTTGTTCATGAGTAAACAACTGCCTGTTTACACGGGCTGATACGTCATTTACACAATCAAGGAGTTTATGAGAGTCCAAACACCATTGCTTGAACATGCAAACTTGATAACCATTCTTTGTACAAACTCAGTCATCATTGTCTTCCAAGCCTACTGATTTTCCTCTTGCTCACAGGGAATTTTAGGTATAAAAAGATGGGGGACAAGGTAGAGCGCGAGGGATCTCAGATTGGTCTTGACATACAGACACCACCACCCTCATGACATTCCTAGGTCCTTTATGCTTGCAACTTTTAGATTTGTCCAAAAGCTAAGACATCTATTGCTTTCTTATTTCACTTTGTTATCGTCTATTTGCTGATTATTGTTATCTGTTTTATTTGAGTATTTGCTTGCCTATTTTTACTTTATCTGTCATATCTATTTTTTCTGGTATATTTAGTAAATTCTAAATTCATATTATTTTACCTAGTTCTTGTGTTTTCATTTTTTATTCATTACAATTCTGAATCAACAGTAACACAGTGCTCAACTTATTGACTTTCTACCAATCATCATTTTTTACGAGAACTGTAGACTGGGTTTGTAGTCTGAGAAAAAAACTCTGGGAACAACTGGAGCAGCACATGTCCCTCAATGAATTATGATCAGCAGTTCTAGGCCCCTCGGTGAAACCTGTAGCCTTTCAAACTAACCAAAATTACTTTAAAGCTGCGGTCCAAAGACCATTAAACCTTCTGCCAAACTCATCCACCCTAGCTTGTATCTCAGACCTGAAAAATTCACAAGCTACAAGCTGCAACTCTCTCTAGATAGAGTTCTCAAAGATGGTGTAATACTTCCACTTAACCCCTTAGTGACGGAGCTTTTTTGCTTTTTTCCATTATTGTTTTTTCCTACTCCCTTTTAAAAAATCGTAGCTCCTGTATTTATCCATCGACATCGCTGTATGAGGGCTTGTTTTTTATGGGACGAGTTGTATTTTTCAATGGCACTATTTATTGTACCATATAATGTACTGAAAAACTTTTAAAAAATTCTTAGCGGAGAGAAATGGAAAAAAACCGACATTCCACCATCTTTCGGTGCGTCCTGTTTCTACGGCGCACAAACTGCAACAAAAACGACCTGATATTTTTATTCTATGGGTCAGTACGATTACTATGATACCAAACTTATATCGTTTTTTTTTGCTGTAGTACTTGTATTTTTTTTAAGATATTTAATTTTTTTCAATTATTTTCTGCGGTCAATAACTTTTTTATTTTTCTGTCGACGTAGTTGTGCAAGGGCTCAATTTTTGTGGGATGTCCTGTAGTTTCCGATAGTATCAATTTGGAATACATACAACTTTTTGATCGCTTTTTATTGCATTTTTTCTGGGAGACAGGGTAACTAAAAAAGTATATTTCTGGCATTCTTTATTTTTTTTTTCGGACGACGTTCACCATGCAGGAAAAATAATGCACTACTTTGATAGATCGGACTTTTACGGATGCGGCGATACCAAATACATATTTTTATTTTATGATTTAGATTTTTTAGTAATTGATATGGCAAAAGGGGGGTGATTTAAACTTTTATAACTTTTTTTCTTTTACAATTTAAAAAACTTTATTGATCTTTTTTCTTACTTTACTTTGAAGTCCCCCTGGAGGACTTTAACATGCAATGCTTTGATCGCTCCTGCAGTATGACGTAATGCTATAGCATTACGTCATACTGCTTTTTTACAGGCAGTCTATCAAGCCACCCTGTGTGGATGGCTTGATAAGCAGTCTGCTAAGGCAGCCCTGGGGCCATTCATTAGGCCCCCGGCTGCCATGACACCTGCACGGCTCCCCCGATCTCACCGCTGGGGGGCCATGCGGGACCCCCAAACAGCGTTCGGGGGATTTAAATGCCGCTGTCAGAATTGACAGCGGCATTTAAAGGGTTAATAGCTGCAATCGGCCGAACGGCCGAGCGCGGCTATTGCCCGCGGGTGTCAGCTGTAATAAACAGCTGACGCCCGCGCTGTATGGAGGGAGATAGCGGCGCTACCTCCCTCCATACACGTCCTGCAACAGCAGGACGTAGTTTTACGATAGCGCCGTCACTAAGGGGTTAATTTCTGCCATTCTGATGTAATGCTATCCAAGATATACTTTCTCTAGTATATGGCAATTAAAGAAGCCGTCTTCTCTTACATTATCATAGGCCACTTGGCAGATGACTCACAAAATGCTCTCCCAGGCAAGATACTCTTCTGAGCTGCTCTCTTTTCTTTATCAAATAATGCTATGTAAAGACATTCCTCTAAAATGCTCCTATATGTCTTACTGGAAGAAGGATCTTGAGACAATACTCACAGACAATCAACCAGATTTATTTAAACTTATCTCTAGGCGTTATACCACACAAATCAGTCTCAGCCTTACTACCCCTCAACTCCACATATCTGCTGAAGATACAGCTGGAATATCGGTACATATATAAATTTATGGTGGCGTTGTCCTTGGTTTAAGCCTTTCTGGGATTAAATCCTTTAGGTGGCTAGCTGGATCTGCCAAATAAGAACCTGCATTCCTTTACAAACAGTGTTTCTCAATCTTCCAATGGAGTGTTATAATAAACTAACCAACAATCCCATTTAATAGCTGGCACTGAATTATTAATCCCCGCCCTCCCCCACAATATGGACAAAACAATATCCTTTAATAGGGAATTGGATGAACAAGTTTGACCAGTTATATTATATTGAGGAAACCGCCATATTGGCATTTCATACATTTGGACTTCTCCAATGCTCATAGGATCCCTGGCAAAAATTCTGCACTTTTGCTGAAATCATTCTTACCTTAACATCTGACTAATAATATTAGCCTTAATACCAATCACCACAATAATTATCCATAGTCTAATATTTTTTCAATTCCCTTAACTATGCATCAATTCCCCCACCTCCCCTTTTTTTCTTTCTACCCCCATATTTATGCCCCCATCACTTCTCTCCTGTATACCTGTTTATTATTATATACTATTTTCTTTAAATCCCTGATTATGGGTTATACTCGAGTACCCTTGTCTGGAGTAGTACAGTTATATGAATTCCCAAGCTGGAATTGTTGTTTATAAGGGCCCCATGCACTTTATAGCTGTGATTTGGCTCAGCTAATATGTCTGTCAATAATATTTGTTATACCGTACATTGTCTTCCTTAGTCAAGGCAGAAACTTCACTAGGTCTTGTATAATCAATATTCTCATTTGTATCTTTTCTTAAGACACCTGACTTCAGTATGTTATCTGTTTACTGTTATATAAAAACTTAATGAAAAGGTCTTTGAAAAGAATTTATTCTGCTTAGTTAATCTCCCTTATTGTGCAATGCTTAATGAAGGGCCTGAGGGAGTGATGCATGATACTGGAATTCTCTTTTTGGTGTTCAATTCATTAATTTCGTGTATCATGCAACGCCCCTTCAGGTCTTGCACTAGGCGCAACATACTGCATACGATTCCCCACGAGTGTTCCCTTGATTTGTAATCAGACAAATTGAAGTCACCACACAAAAGGTGGCACATGACACATCGTTTTATTTCCAGCTGTAAATATATTCATAGTAATGTAGTATGTTTGTAAACCAACATGTCTTTAAACTGGCTGCTTTCAAAGCGAAATCATTTATCATTTTTGTCTTTCATATTCATTTTCCAAAAGCAATGACCTTAACGAGAACATTATCTGATGTAAAAATACCTTTCACTACAGCGAATTAGTTCAGTTGATTGCAAGTAGAAAATTGTCATGGAAATCGGTAGTTCATTATTTCATTGTGAAAGGAGCCAGGTTAGCAGGTGCGATACTATAAATGGTTCTGTAACCATCACCCTGGAACTGATCCACGCATTGGAAGACACTGCTAGAAATGGAGGCTTTTCTCACTTTTTGGATTTCAGAAAGTTGAAAAATAGAATATATTGAGATAGAAAAGTGAAAGGAAATTTTAAAATTACCTGTGAATTTTATGTAACTTGCATTGCTGAGAAACATCACTATTGTCATAAAGGAGCTGATAGAAAAATATAATTTGAGAAATAGGAGTACTTTCAATTCCAATTTCTTTAAAAAAAAATTCCCTGTATGCATTGGCTGGTGTCCTGTTGATGAATCTTTTGCAGGCGAAAAACAATACCTGTTTGAACTTGCATTAGTTTCCAAATGCTCTTCTATGTAACAATAAAGTGATATAAATGTCTAATAAAAGAGTCACACTCTGTGACGCTGAAGCCGAGCATTCTCAGTTTTTTATAACATTCTTATTAGAGATAAGCTAACGTACTCGTCCGAGCTTGATACTCGTTCGAGTATTAGCGTGTTCGAGATGCTCGTTACCCGAGACGAGTACCACGCGATGTTCGAGTTACTTTCACTTTCATCTCTGAGACGTTAGTGCGCTTTTATGGCCAATAGAAAGACAGGGAAGGCATTACAACTTCCCCCTGCGACGTTCAAGCTCTATACCACCCCCCTTGCAGTGAGTGGCTGGCGAGATTAGGTGTCACCGGAGTATATAAATCAGCCCCTCCCGCGGCTCGCCACAGATGCATTCTGACATAGTTCAGGAAAAGTGCTGTCTTGCTGGAGTTGCTATAGGGAGAGTGTTAGGAGTTATTTTAGGCTTCAAGAACCCCAACGGTCCTTCTTAGGGCCACATCTGACCGTGTGCAGTACTGCTGAGGCTGCTTTTTGCAATGTTGCACTTTTTTTTTTTTTGTATATCGGCCGTGCAGAGCATTGCGTCCTCAGTCTGCAGTAATTTTACATAGTATAGGGCCAGTAGTGCTGAGGCAGAGACAGTGAAAAAGGTGAAAGACGCATACTATCTATATAGGCAGTGGGCTTTTCCAAAAAAATTTGGTACAAAAAAATATATTTGGGCTGCCTGTGACCGTCCTGACTGTACTGCGTCTCTGCTGGGGGTAGTAGTCCTAATTAATACGCAGCCAGCTAAGTGTTACAGCAGGCTTGCGCAAAATTCTTTCCTGGCTCTGCGTTGGCCATTACATCACCGCTGTCATCCTGTCCAGAGGGAAACAGTCTGCAGTAATTTTACATAGTCCAGGGCCAGTAGTGGTGAGGCAGGGACAGTGAAAGAGATATACTGTCTATATAGGCAGTGGGCTTTTCCAAAAAAATTTGGGAAAAAACATTCTATTTGGGCTGCCTGTGACCGTCCTGAGTGTACTGCGTCTCTGCTGGGGGTAGTAGTCCTAATTAATACGCAGCCAGCTAAGTGTTACAGCAGGCTTGCGCAAAATTCTTTCCTGGCTCTGCGTTGGCCGTTACATCACCGCTGTCATCTTGTCCAGAGGGAAACAGTCTGCAGTAATTTTACATAGTATACGGCCAGTAGTGCTGAGGCAGGGACAGTGAAAAAGGTGAAAGACGTATACTGTCTATATAGGCAGTGGGCTTTTCCAAAAATATTTGGGAAAAAACATTCTATTTGGGCTGCCTGTGACCGTCCTGACTGTACTGCGTCTCTGCTGGGGGTAGTAGTCCTAATTCATACGCAGCCAGCTAAGTGTTACAGCAGGCTTGCGCAAAATTCTTTCCTGGCTCTGCTAAGCGAAGTCAGCCTCCAACCACAGGCCAATAAGCGGCACATTTAATTACAGTGTTCTGTTTCTGCACTACTGGTAATACAGCATGCTGAGGGGTAGGGGTAGGCCTAGAGGACGCGTGGATGCGGGCGAGGACGCGGAGGCCCAAGTCAGGGTGTGGGCACAGGCCGAGCTCCTGATCCAGGTGTATCGCAGCCGACTGCTGCGGGATTAGGAGAGAGGCACGTTTCTGGCGTCCCCAGATTAATCTCACAATTAATGGGTCCACGCGGTAGACCTTTATTAGAAAATGAGCAATGTGAGCAGGTCCTGTCGTGGATGGCAGAAAGTGCATCCAGCAGTCTATCGACCACCCAGAGTTCTGCGCCATCCACTGCTGCAACTCTGAATCCTCTGGCTGCTACTCCTCCTTCCTCCCAGCCTCCTCACTCCATTACAATGACACATTCTGAGGAGCAGGCAGACTCCCAAAACTGTTCTTGGGCCCCTGCCCAGAATGGGCAGCAATGGTTCCGAATCCTCTCCCACTGGAGGAGTTTGTCGTGACCGATGCCCAACCTTTGGAAAGTTCCCGGGGTCCGGGGGATGACGCTGGGGACTTCCGGCAACTGTCTCAAGAGCTTTCAGTGGGTGAGGAGGACGATGACGATGAGACACAGTTGTCTATCACTCAGGTAGTAGTAATTGGAGTAAGTCCGAGGGAGGAGCGCACAGAGGATTCGGAGGAAGAGCAGCAGGACAATGAGGTGACTGACCCCACCTGGTCGAGGTGCTCAAAGGTCTGGCAGTTTTTCACTGAGAGTGCGGACGACCGACGAACAGTGGTGTGCAACCTTTGTCGCGCCAAGATCAGCCGGGGAGCCACCACCACCAGCCTCACCACCACCAGCATGCGCAGACATATGATGGCCAAGCACACCACAAAGTTGGGACGAAGGCCGTTCACCTCCTCCGGTTTGCACCACTGCCTCTCCCCCTGTGCCCCAACCTGCCACTGAGATCCCTCCCCCCTCTCAGGACACAGGCACTACCGTCTCCTGGCCTGCACCCACACCCTCACCTCCGCTGTGCTCGGCCCCATCCACCAATGTCTCTCAGCGCAGCGTCCAGCCGTCGCTAGCACAAGTGTTTGAGCGCAAGCGCAAGTACACCGCCACGCACCCACGTGCTCAAGCGTTAAACGTGCACATAGCCAAATTGATCAGCCTGGAGATGCTGCCGTATAGGCTTGTGGAAACGGAGGCTTTCAAAAGCATGATGGCGGCGGCGGCCCCGCGCTACTCGGTTCCCAGTCGCCACTACTTTTCCCGATGTGCCGTCCCAGCCCTGCACGACCACGTCTCCCGCAACATTGTACGCGCCCTCACCAACGTGGTTACTGCCAAGGTCCACTTAACAACGGACACGTGGACAAGCACAGGCAGGGCTACTATATCTCCCTGACGGCACATTGGGTGAATTTAGTGGAGGCTGGGACAGAGTCAGAGCCTGGGACCACTCACGTCTTACCCACCCCCAGAATTGCGGGCCCCAGCTCGGTGGTGGTATCTGCGGCGGTGTATGCTTCCTCCACTAAACCACCCTCCTCCTCCTCCAACCTCTGTCTTGAAATCAAGATGTGTCAGCAGCAGCACGTCACCAGCAGTCGGTGTCGCGCGACGTGGCAGCAAAGCGGTGGGCAAGCGTCAGCAGGCCGTGCTGAAACTACTCAGCTTAGGAGAGAAGAGGCACATGGCCCACAAACTGCTGCAGGGTCTGACAGAGCAGACCGACCGCTGGCTTGCGCCGCTGAGCCTCCAACCGGGCATGGTCGTGTGTGACAACGGCCGTAAGCTGGTGGCGGCTCTGCAGCTCGGCAGCCTCACGCACGTGCCATGCCTGGCCCACGTCTTTAATTTGGTGGTTCAGCGCTTTCTGAAAAGCTACCCATGCTTGTCAGACCTGATCGGAAAGGTGCGCCGGCTCTGTGCACATTTCCGCAAGTCCCACACGGACGCTGCCACCCTGCGCACCCTGCAACATCGGTTTAATCTGCCAGTGCACCGACTGCTGTGCGACGTGCCCACACGGTGGAACTCTACGCTCCACATGTTGGCCGGGCTCTATGAGCAGCGTAGAGCTATAGTGGAATACCAACTGCAACATGGGCGGCGCAGTGGGAGTCAGCCTCCTCAATTCTTTACAGAAGAGTGGGCCTGGTTGGCAGACATCTGCCTGGTCCTTGGAAACTTTGAGGAGTCTACCCAGATGGTGAGCGGCGATGCTGCAATCATTAGCGTCATCATTCCTCTGCTATGCCTCTTGAGAAGTTCCCTGCAAAGCATAAAGGCAGACGCTTTGCGCTCGGAAACGGAGGCGGGGGAAGACAGTATGTCGCTGGATAGTCAGAGCACCCTCCTGTCTATATTTCAGCGCCTTGAGGAGGAGGAGGAGGTGGAGGAGCATGAGGAGGAGGGGGAAGAGACAGCTTGGCCCACTGCTGACGGTACCCATGCTGCTTGTCTGTCATCCTTTCAGCGTGTATGGCCTGAGGAGGAGGAGGAGGAGGATCCTGCAAGTGATCTTCCTAGTGAGGACAGCCATGTGTTGCGTACAGGTACCCTGGCACACATGGCTGACTTCATGTTAGGATGCCTTTCTCGTGACCCTCGTGTTACATGCATTCTGGCCACTACGGATTACTGGGTGTACACACTGCTTGACCCACGGTATAAGGAGAACCTTTCCACTCTCATACCCGAAGAGGAAAGGGGTTCGAGAGTGATGCTATACCACAGGACCCTGGCGGACAAGCTGATGGTAAAATTCCCATCCGACAGCGCTAGTGGCAGAAGGCGCAGTTCCGAGGGCCAGGTAGCAGGGGAGGCGCGTAGATCAGGCAGCATGTACAGCACAGGCAGGGGAACACTCTCTAAGGCCTTTGACAGCTTTCTGGCTCCCCAGCAAGACTGTGTCACCGCTCCCCAGTCAAGGCTGAGTCGGCGGGAGCACTGTAAAAGGATGGTGAGGGAGTACGTAGCCGATCGCACGACCGTCCTCCGTGACGCCTCTGCCCCCTACAACTACTGGGTGTCGAAGCTGGACACGTGGCCTGAACTCGCGCTGTATGTCCTGGAGGTGCTTGCTTGTCCTGCGGCGAGCGTCTTGTCAGAGAGGGTGTTTAGTGCGGCTGGGGGAATCATCACGGATAAGCGTACCCGCCTGTCAACCGACAGTGCCGACAGGCTTGCAATCATAAGGATGAACAAAGCCTGGATTTCCCCAGATTTTCTTCTCCACCAGCGGACAGCAGCGATACCTAAACAATAGGTAGGCTGCACTCGCGGATGGAAGCATCGTTCTCTATCACCATCAAAAACAGGGACCTTTTAGCTTCATCAATCTGTGTATTATATTCATCCTCCTCCTCCTGCTCCTCCTCCTGAAACCTCACGTAATCACGCTGAACGGGCAATTTTAGGCCCACAAGGCTCAGTCATATAATTTTTCTTGCTCATTAAAGCGTTGAAACTTGCGCCTGAACCAATTTTTATTTTAACTGGGCAGCCTCCAGGCCTAGTTACCAATTAAGCCACATTGACCAAAGCGATTAATGGGTTTCACCTGCCCTCTTGGTTGGGCATGGGCAATTTTTCTGAGGTACATTAGTACTGTTGGTACACCAATTTTTTGGGGGCCCTCGCCTACAGTGTAATCCAATAAATTTTTTGACCACCTGCATTAAAGCTGACGTTACATCAGCTGTGCTGGGCACTGCAATGGGATATATTTATGTACCGCCGGTGGGTTCCAGGGAGCCACCCATGCTGTCGGTACACACGGAGTTGTAACTGCATGTGTCCACTTCTAAAGAACCCCAGTCTGACTGGGGCATGCAGTGTGGGCCGAAGCCCACCTGCATTTAACAAGACATTACCTCAGCTGTGATGGGCAATGCAATGGGATATATTTATGTACCGCCGGTGGCTTCCTGGCACCCACCCATGCTGTCGGTCCACACGGAGTTGTAACTGCATGTGTCTACTTATAAAGAACCGCAGTCTGACTGGGGCATGCAGTGTGGGCCGAAGCCCACCTGCATTTCATCTGACGTTTGCTCTGCTGTCCAGGGCACTGCAATGGCATACATTTATGTACAGCCGGTGGGTTCCAGAAAGCCACCCATGCTGTGGGTGCACACGGAATTCCCATTGCGGACTTGTACCTGCCTGTGACTATTTATAAAAAACTGCGGTCTGACTGGGGCATGCAGACACCTTGACAGAATGAATAGTGTGTGGCACATAGGTTCCCCATTGCTATGCCCACGTGTGCAGCTCCAGATGGAGGTGGCACAGGATTGGATTTCTCATTGCTTCTGTACAGCATTGTGGGCTATCGCCCCGCCCCTTTTAAAGAGGGTCGCTGCCTAGCCATGCCAACCCTCTGCAGTGTGTGCCTGTGGTTCCTCCTCATGGCAGACGCACATATATATATACATGAGGGTGGTGTGGCATGAGGGCAACTGAAGGCTGCGCAGGGACAATTTGGTGTGCGCTGTGGACACTCGGTCGTGCAGGGGGGGGGGGGAGGGGATTGGGCAGCATGTAACCCAGGAGAAGTGGCAGCCGAGTGTCATGCAGGCAGTGATTGTGCTTTGTTGGAGGTAGTGTGGTGCTTAGCTAAGGTATGCATTGCTAATGAGGGTTTTTCAGAAGTAAAAATTGTTGGGAGGGGGGGGGGCCACTCTTGCCGCTATTGTGGCTTAATAGTGGGACCTGTGAACTTGAGATGCAGCCCAACATGTAGCCCCTCGCCTGCCCTATCCGTTGCTGTGTCGTTCCCATCACTTTCTTGAATTGCCCAGATTTTCACAAATGGAAACCTTAGCGAGCATCGGAGATATACAAAAATGCTCGGGTCGCCCATTGACTTCAATGGGGTTCGTTACTCGAAACGAACCCTCGAGCATTGCGAAAATTTCGTCCCGAGTAACGAGCACCCGAGCATTTTGGTGTTCGCTCATCTCTAATTCTTATGTTTCATAAATACTGTATGGATTTCATCCAAAATGTCATAGTTCTCAATGGCCAAAATCTGGCATAAATATATTGATAAATTAACCCCAGAGTCTTTTGGAGTACAATTCCAGTGGTAACCAATCAGGACACTGATTGGTTGATTTTCCAAAGGGCTTATGAATTACGAGAGCTGAAAACTGATTGGTTACTATAGTCTCTTGCAGTAATTTTCTGAAATTTCTTACACTGAATTGCCTTTAAATGTAGGAAATCCTTACAAGATGTGTTGAATCAGCACTCCAGGGGTTAATTATGAATAAAACAGCACTTTATTCCTCAATGGTAAATACATGGCTGCAACGTTTCGATCCTACACACACAGGATCTTTGTCAAGCATCTCTTGCCTTTAAATGTAGTCTATAGTATGTCTTTTCTTACATGTACATGTAATATAGTGTATGCCCTTAAATATATCATAACATATTTCAAAGATTGAGATACTATCTAAATATGCATAAAGTTAATGGCGATATAGACACAATTATACACACTTGCACAACTTGTATAGCCTGCCCTCAATTTACTGAATCCCCATCTTAAAGCCCTTTTACACGCAAAGATAATCTGAAAGATTGAAAGATTTAGGGATCTATTTGCATAAAGTATTAATGGCCATTAACACTTTATCATCTTCATTTGCATTTAAAAGGGCCTCCAGGAGTTGATTGCAGAGCCCAGACTGTGACTAATCACATGCCCAGCTGCATTGTTCCCCTTGTGGCTGCCAGCAGATAACATTCTGGTTCTGGTGTAAACATGCCGTAGATAGAACAGCATTGAGAGATAAATGTGTTTACATGTAATGATTATTGCTCATTTTTGTCTGTTTGAATGAATTTTGCGCGATAATTGCTGTGTGTACATGGGCCTTTTAAGAGGTTGTCCAGTTGTAAATTACTAATGATTAATCAGCAGGACAGGCCATCAATAACAGATCAGCAGGGGTCTGCCACTAGAGACTGTCTCCAATCAGCTGTTTTCTGGTTCAGTATGCTCATATAATGAGATGACCTCCATAGGAAGCAGACAGCTCCATTCATATTACAGTGGTGAAGCACTGCAGTGGGACTGTGGAACTGCTAAGAACTGCAAAATCAAGCCTGGCCTTTGCAGTGAGAATAGAGCTGTCTGCTTCCTGTAGTTATCAGCTCAGATCACAAGTACATAGGTCCAGCAAACAGCTGATTGGCAGGAGTCCCTGGCAATGGACCCCCGTCAATCTACTGTTGATGACCTATGCTGCTGATAGGCTGATCAGTAGTTTACAGCTGGACAATCCCTTTAGCAATACAATCCTGGACTTTTACATGCATTGATTACTTTCACTCATGGCAACAATCCACCTTTAATAACTATCCTATGATTTGCATAATTATCCTAAGTCACATTGTTTATTAACATGGCATTACCTCATTTGACTTGATATTATGATCATTTCTTTCAATTAATACAACCTGTGAACAAGCTCAGAAACCTACATAATTTCCTGTCATGTTGGATATAAATGGTAATCTGTCAGAGCAATTTAATATATTTCCCCTCCTTGCCTGTAGGCATATTGGAGATGCAAGTCATTTGCTATGTACAATATTGAGAGCATGTCTAAAAAGCCTGTGACCACTGAAATGAGAAGTGATACTAGTCTAATGAGCCTCATTTTTCACAAGCTGTAAAAGCAAATCAACTGTTTATCCTATGAGAAGCTACAGCATTGTATATATTATTTCATCTTATACCTCAATGCATGCATATCTAGCCACTAAACCATTAAAACTATAACATTAATTGGCATATTTTTTGCTGTCCATAGTTTGTACTGATTAGCAGATTATTCATGCGTCTTCCCTTTAAAAATAAGTGGCTTATTACTATAGGTCTAAAATAATAGAATGTCTACTTTATACCATTAATTCATATCTAGTGTAATATACAGGGGGTGGACAAAAATATGGAAACACCATACAAAATGCATGGGATTTTAATCAGTAGCATTGAGCTGCCCTTTTGACCGCTGTTTAGCTAAGAGATTTCCTGCCAAATTTGTGTTTACTTCACCTCTTGCCCTGCTCTGGGTGGTTTTGCGAGCCAGCTAGTAACAGCAGCTGAGTGGCTCGAAACCCCTGACCAATAGAACCTTGCTCCTCGGGCAGTTGTTCACATCTGCCCGGTAGCATCTATGTCGTAGTAGCTCCACTTAAAATCAATTTCTACATGTCTAATTAAAATATGATTTATAATCCCATGTAATTTCGTGTTTCCATATTTTTGTCCACCCCTGTAGAGGAGGTTATCAAGAATAAATGAATGGCTCAGGAGCTACAGTTTATTCTGTCCCCCTGTTTGGCAGTCACCTGCTTATTGTCTTGTTGCTTTCCAAATTTACATTTTCATTATTGTATCTTAATTATTGATTTAACCTGTTATTGTGGAAAACAACATTTTAATAAATAAAAACAAATGAAAAAATGAGGGCTCGGGGAATAAATGATCAAAGTTCACTTTTTTTGCGCTTTAAACAGAACCTGCCATTTTGTATATTAATGTTGTAAAATGCGTTAATGGAGATAGATAAATGAAAACCTGATCGTACTCCATCCCAGAGCCATGCGGAGAAATTATACTACAATGATTTGCAGTCTCTAAAACAGTTTGTGCCAACAGAATACCATGAGTGCTATGATAATTTGTTACAATCGGGCAATGTTCCAGATGATGATTAAGGGAAAGATAAAAACGTTTTCTCTTCATTATTATAACTAGCAGCCATGTTGTCAGCTTTAGAAATGTTCCATGCATGTATTACATTGTTCACAATTCCATTTCATTATATACTTTAGACTTCATAAATTGTGAAACTTTCAAATGAAAATCATTACATTTTCAGGAAAAGTGAACTTTGATCCATTGTTCCCCAAACACTTTGAATCTAAAGCCCTCGTACACAGATAGCTATCATTCTTAAAGGACAACTTCATTGACTATGTGTTCTATCTAGCTGATTGTATCATTTGACGCACTTCGTCAATAAATTACACTGTATTTATAGATTTCTATTAACTAAATCAAAGTCTAAGGCTTTGTAATATTTAGAAAACCCATTTTTTTATTATGAAATATTGAGTTAAATGGAATGCTAAACCTAGATATGAATGATAAAAGATGATAATCTTGATCAACCCAACCAGTAGTCTTACAGCCAAACACAGGATAGTAAGAGAGAGAGGGAATAACCTGGTATGGATAATTTCTTTATATCTTTTCCTGTTTAAGACCGATTTCACACGGGCGATAAAATTGTGCTATTTTCGCACGATGTGAGAGCAACTGAAAAAAAGAATTATGAAACCAATGATTTTCAATGGTTTCCTTCTAGGGATGAGCGAGTATACTCGCTAAGGCACTACTCGTCCGAGTAATGTGCCTTAGACGAGTATCTCCCTGCTCGTCCTTAAAGATTCGGGGGCCGCCGCGGAGCAGGGAGCTGCGGGGGAGAGCGGGGAGGAACGGAGGGGGGATCTCTCTCTCCCTCTCTCCCGCCCGCTCTCCCCTGCTCCCCGACGTGACTCACCTGTCAGCCGCAGCGGCACCCGAATCTTTATGGACGAGCAGGGAGATACTCGGCTAAGGCACATTACTCGAACGAGTAGTGCCTTAGCGAGTATACTCGCACATCCTTATTTCCTTCCCATTAGCGATGTTTTCACTGATGCTATGTTGCGAGAAAGAAAATTGTGGCATCCTCTATCTTTCTGCGATGTGCCCTTTTAAAAAAAATGTTAAATCTCCCATGTTTCCCTATGGAGCCTCCTTTTATCACATCACAAAGCACAAAACTTGAATTATAAAATCCTATTTACTTTCACAATAAACTGCAAACAGCAGTGATGCGATGGAAGATTATTCTCAAGAAAAAGCATAGCTGATGCTCAAAATATTGCTGGAACAAAGACACAATTTTGCCCCAATTTTCTTGTGGCAAAATCGTGATCGCCCATGTGAAACTGGCCTAATGGCTGTTTTCAGATAAGTGTATTTTTAATCGGTATGTGGCTCATGTTTTGTGAATCCCAAAGAAAATCTATGAATTCATTTATATTGGTGTGTTTTTCACTACCATGTACTAAAAATTCAGAATGTGGTAATTTTGTCCATTTTTTTAATGAAAAATATACCCATAATATTCTTTGGAATGTGAATAACATACAACTGTATCCATGTTGCATCTGTATTCGCATTCATTGGTATTATTTTCTATTGAGCAAAAAATTGGATCCAGTAGATTATAGGTGTTTACTGGTTGTCCCAGTGTTAGACACTTAATGACCCACCTATTGTCAGGGGAACCTTATTACAAAAAGGGTTTGTCTAAAGTGGATAGCTTATTTAAGTTCTGTGCACCTAAACATCATGGTTAGAGATGAGCGAACGCGTTCGTCCGAGCTTGATATTCGTGCGAATATTAGGGTGTTCGGGATGTTCGTTATTCGTAACGAACACCATGCGGTGTTCTGGTTACTTTCACTTCCTTCCCTGAGACGTTAGCGCGCTTTTCTGGCCAATTGAAACACAGGGAAGGCATTACAACTTCCCCCTGCAACGTTTAAGCCCTATACCACCCCCCTGCTGTGAGTGGCTGGCGAGATCAGGTGTTCGCCTAATATAAAAGTCGGCCCCTCCCGCGGTTCGCCTCAGATGCGGTGTGAGTTAGATGAGGGACAGTGCTGTTTATACCGGAGCTGCTGTAGGGAAAGAATTGGTAGTTAGTGTAGGCTTCAAGACCCCCCAAAGGTCCTTATTAGGGCCACTGATAGCTGTGTGTTGGCTGCTGTTAGCAGTGGCATTTTTTTTTTCTCAAAATCGGCTCTGCAGAGCGTTGCACCTGGCATTAGGGACAGAAGTGCTGCATAGGCAGGGAGAGTGTTAGGAGTGAGTGTAGCCTTCAAGAACCTCAACGGTCCTTTCTAGGGCCATATTTATCCGTGTGCAGTACTGTCCAGGCTGCTGTTAGCTGTGCTGCATTTTTTTTGGGCTTCTCAAAATCGCCTCTGCAGAGCATTCCACCCTCCATTGATACTGCAGGGAAAGAATTGTATAGGCAGGGCCACAACACAGTTATTATTCATAGAATATACGCAGTGCTGCCTTTTGGTGGAAAAACAAGTGAAAACAAATCTATTTGTCCAGCCTCTGTCCGTCCTAACGCCGGTGGACACGTGTGAGCTGCGTGAACAATATTGCTAAATCAGACGCACCCAGCTACGCTTTACTGCTGGCTTCGCCATTTGCTTTCCTTAATTGGGAAAAAAAATACCTGCTCTGCCAGAGTTATAATAACTCTGCTACCCTCACGTTCAGTGACACATTAGCAGGGACACAGCACAGTTATTAAACTTCTCATGTTCATTGAATATACGCAGTGCTGCCTTTTGGTGGGAAAAAACTGAAAACAAATCTATTTGTCCAGCCTCTGTCCGTCCTTACGGGCGGTGGACACGTGTGAGCTGCGTGAACAACATTGCTAAATCAGACGCACCCAGCTACGCTTTACTGCTGGCTTCGCCATTTGCTTTCCTTAATTGGGAAAAAAAATACCTGCTCTGCCAGAGTTATAATAACTCTGCTACCCTCACGTTCAGTGACACATTAGCAGGGACACAGCACAGTTATTAAACTTCTCATGTTCATTGAATATACGCAGTGCTGCCTTTTGGTGGGAAAAAACTGAAAACAAATCTATTTGTCCAGCCTCTGTCCGTCCTTACGGGCGGTGGACACGTGTGAGCTGCGTGAACAACATTGCTAAATCAGACGCACCCAGCTACGCTTTACTGCTGGCTTCGCCATTTGCTTTCCTTAATTGGGAAAAAAAATACCTGCTCTGCCAGAGTTATAATAACTCTGCTACCCTCACGTTCAGTGACACATTAGCAGGGACACAGCACAGTTATTAAACTTCTCATGTTCATTGAATATACGCAGTGCTGCCTTTTGGTGGGAAAAAACTGAAAACAAATCTATTTGTCCAGCCTCTGTCCGTCCTTACGGGCGGTGGACACGTGTGAGCTGCGTGAACAACATTGCTAAATCATACGCACCCAGCTACGCTTTACTGCTGGCTTCGCCATTTGCTTTCCTTAATTGGGAAAAAAATACCTGCTCTGCCAGAGTTATAATAACTCTGCTACCCTCACGTTCTGTGACACATTAGCAGGGACACAGCACAGTTATTAAACTTAGATTATTCATTCACTAGAGGCAGTGGGGCCTTTCGTTTTCCAAAAAGGGAAAAAATTATATTTGGCCTGCAGTCTTGCGCCAATTTATTTCCTGCCTGTGAAATCAAATCACTGGTAATACAGCATGCTGAGGGGTAGGGGTAGGCCTAGAGGACGTGGACGCGGCCGAGGACGCGGAGGGCCAAGTCAGGGTGTGGGCACAGGCCGAGCTCCTGATCCCGGTGTGTCGCAGCCGACTGCTGCGCGATTAGGAGAGAGGCACGTTTCTGGCGTCCCCACATTCATCGCCCAATTAATGGGTCCACGCGGGAGACGGTTATTAGAAAATGAGCAGTGTGAGCAGGTCCTGTCCTGGATGGCAGAAAGTGCTTCGAGCAACCTATCGTCAACACGCAGTTCTGCGCCGTCCACTGCTGCAAATCCGAATCCTCTGTCTGCTGCTCCTCCTTCCTCCCAGCCTCCTCACTCCACTACAATGACACCTGCTCAGGAGCGGGAACACTCCCAGGAACTGTTCTCGGGCCCCTGCTCAGATTGGGCAGCAGCGGTTCCTCTCCCACCAGAGGAGTTTATGGTCACTGATGCCCAACCATTCGAAAGTTCACGGGGTCCGGGGGATGAGGCTGGGGACTTCCGCCAACTGTCTCAACAACTTTCTGTGGGTGAGGAGGACGATGACGATCAGACACAGTTGTCTTGCAGTGAGGTAGTAGTAAGGGCAGTAAGTCCGAGGGAGCAGCGCACAGAGGATTCGGAGGAAGAGCAGCAGGACGATGAGGTGACTGACCCCACCTGGTGTGCAACGCTTACTCAGGAGGACAGGTCTTCAGAGGGGGAGTCAAGGGCATCAGCAGGGCAGGTTGCAAGAGGCAGTGCGGTGGCCAGGGCCAGGGGTAGAGGCAGGGCCAGACCGAATAATCCACCAAGTGTTTCCCAAAGCGCCCCCTCGCGCCATGCCACCCTGCAGAGGCCGAGGTGCTCTAAGGTCTGGCAGTTTTTCACAGAGACGCCTGACGACCGACGAACAGTGGTGTGCAACCTTTGTTGCGCAAAGCTCAGCCGGGGAGCCAACACCAACAGCCTCACCACCACCACCATGCGCAGGCATATGATGGCCAAGCACCCCACAAGGTGGGACGAAGGCCGTTCAGCGCCTCCGGTTTGCACCCCTGCCTCTCCCCCTGTGCCCCAACCTGCCACTGAGATGCAACCCCCCTCTCAGGACACAGGCACTACCGCCTCATGGCCTGCACCCACACCCTCATCTCCGCTGTCCTCGGCCCCATCCAGCAGTGTAGTTCAGCGCACCGTCCAGCCGTCGCTTGCGCAAGTGTTCGAGCGCAAGCGCAAGTACGCCGCCACGCACCCGCACGCTCAAACGTTAACCGTCCGCATCGCAAAATTCATCAGCCTTGAGATGCTGCCGTATAGGGTTGTGGAAACGGAGTCCTTCAAAAGTATCATGGAGGCGGCGGCCCCGCGCTACTCAGTTCCCAGTCGCCACTACTTTTCCCGATGTGCCGTCCCAGCCCTGCACGACCACGTCTCCCGCAACATTGTACGCGCCCTCACCAACGCGGTTACTGCCACGGTCCACTTAACTACGGACACGTGGACAAGCACAGGCGGGCAGGGCCACTACATCTCCCTGACGGCACATTGGGTGAATTTAGTGGAGGCTGGGACAGAGTCAGAGCCTGGGACCGCTCACGTCCTACCCACCCCCAGAATTGCGGGCCCCAGCTCGGTGCTGGTATCTGCGGAGGTGTATGCTTCCTCCACTAAAGCACCCTCCTCCTCCTCCTCCTCCTCTGTCTCGCAATCAAGATGTGTTAGCAGCAGCATGTCGCCAGCAGTCGGTGTCGCGCGGTGTGGCAGCACAGCGGTGGGCAAGCGTCAGCAGGCCGTGCTGAAACTACTCAGCTTAGGCGATAAGAGGCACACGGCCCACGAACTGCTGCAGGGTCTGACAGAGCAGACCGACCGCTGGCTTGCGCCGCTGAGCCTCCAACCGGGCATGGTCGTGTGTGACAACGGCCGTAACCTGGTGGCGGCTCTGCAGCTCGGCAGCCTCACGCACGTGCCATGCCTGGCCCACGTCTTTAATTTGGTGGTTCAGCGCTTTCTGAAAAGCTACCCACGCTTGTCAGACCTGCTCGTTAAGGCGCGCCGGCTCTGCGCACATTTCCGCAAGTCCCACACGGACGCTGCCACCCTGCGCACCCTGCAACATCACTTTAAGCTGCCAGTGCACCGACTGCTGTGCGACGTGCCCACACGGTGGAACTCTACGCTCCACATGTTGGCCAGGCTCTATGAACAACGTAGAGCTATAGTCGAATACCAACTCCAACATGGGCGGCGCAGTGGGAGTCAGCCTCCTCAATTCCTTTCAGAAGAGTGGGCCTGGTTGGCAGACATCTGCCATGTCCTTGGTAATTTTGAGGAGTCTACCCAGGTGGTGAGCGGCGATGCTACAATCATTAGCGTCACCATTCCTCTGCTATGCATCTTGAGAAATTCCCTGCAAAGCATAAAGGCAGCTGCTTTGCGCTCGGAAACGGGGGCGGGGGAAGACAGTATGCCGCTGGATAGTCAGGGCACCCTCCTGTCTATTTCTCAGCGCGTACAGGAGGAGGAGGAGGAGCATGAGGAGGATGAGGAGGAGGGGGAAGAGACAGCTTGGGCCGCTGCTGACGGTACACCGGCTGATTGCCTGTCATCCTTTCAGCGTGTATGGCCTGAGGAGGAGGAGGAGGAGGAGGAGGAGGAGGATCCTGAAAGTGATCTTCCTAGTGAGGACAGCCATGTGTTGCGTACTGGTACCCTGGCACACATGGCTGACTTCATGTTAGGATGCCTTTCTCGTGACCCTCGCGTTGCACGCATTCTGGCCACGACGGATTACTGGGTGTACACACTGCTCGATCCACGGTGTAAGGAGAACCTGCCCACTCTGATTCCCGAAGAGGAAAGGGGTTCGAGAGTGTTGCTATACCACAGGACCCTTGCGGACAAGCTGATGGTAAAATTCCCAGCCGACAGCGCTAGTGGCAGAAGGCGCAGTACCGAGGGCAAGGTAGCAGGGGATGTGCGTAGATCGAGCAGCATGTACATCCCAGGCAGTGCAACAGTCTTTAAGGGCCTGGCCAGCTTTATGGCTCCCCACCAAGACTGTGTCACCGCTCCCCAGTCACGGCTGAGTCGGCGGGAGCACTGTAAAAGGATGGTGAGGGAGTACGTAGCGGATCGCACGACCATCCTTGGTGACGCCTCTGCCCCCTACAACTACTGGGTGTCGAAGCTGGACACGTGGCCTGAACTCGCGCTGTATGCCCTGGAGGTGCTTGCTTGTCCTGCGGCTAGCGTCTTGTCGGAGAGGGTGTTTAGTGCGGCTGGGGGAATCATCACAGATAAGCGTAGCCGCTTGTCAACCGACAGTGCCGACAGGCTAACACTCATCAAGATGAACAAAGGCTGGATTTCCCCAGACTTCTGTTCTCCACCAGCGGACAGCAGCGATACGTAAGCAATACGTAGGCTGCACCCGCGGATGGAAGCTACGTTCTCTCTCACCATCCAAAACGGGGACATTTCTGCTTCATCAATCTGTGTCTAATATTCCTCCTCCTCCTCCTCCTCCTGCTCCTCCTCCTGAAACCTCACGTAATCACGCTGAACGGGCAATTTTTCTTAGGGCCACAAGGCTCACTCAAATAATTTTTCAGAACAATTTTTATAAGTTTCAATGCGCTTAAAAGCATTGGAACTTTAACTTGAACCAATTTTTCGTTACACTGGGCTGCCTCCAGGCCTAGTTACCACTTAAGCCACATTAACCAAAGCGATTAATGGGTTTCACCTGCCCTCTTGGCTGGCCATGGCCAATTTTTGGGATGTACATTAGTACTGTTGATACAGCAATTTTTGTGGGCCCTCGCCTACAGTGTAATCAAATTAATTTTTAGCCCACCTGCATTACAGCTGACGTTACCTCAGCTGTGTTGGGCAATGCAATGGGATATTTTTATGTACCGCCGGTGGGTTCCAGGGAGCCACCCATGCTGTAGGTGCACACTGAGTTTTTAATACATCTGTACACTTCTAAAGAACCCGTCTGACTGGGGCATGCAGTGTGGGCCGAAGCCCACCTGTATTACGCACGACATTACTACCTCAGCTGTGTTGGGCAATGCAATGGGATATTTCTATGTACCGCCGGTGGCTTCCTGGCACCCACCCAGGCAGTGGGTCCACAGGGAGTTTAACCTACATGTGTCCACTTGTAAAGAACCCCAGTCTGACTGGGGCATGCAGTGTGGGCCGAAGCCCACCTGCATTAAGCACGACATTACTACCTCAGCTGTGTTGGGCAATGCAATGGGATATTTTTATGTACCGCCGGTGGGTTCCAGGGAGCCACCCATGCTGTAGGTGCACACTGAGTTTTTAATACATCTGTACACTTCTAAAGAACCCGTCTGACTGGGGCATGCAGTGTGGGCCGAAACCCACCTGCATTAACCCTTTCCAGTCCACTGTGTGACCTGTGAAGACATTAGGGTTTAAGGCTGTACAGCTCCGTTGTTGGTAGACGTCCGTCGGGGTTCTCTTACTGTATATTGCCAGCCTCTCTGCTGTCGGAGCCTATCCTACGTGTCAGCTCATGCAGTACTGGCTTTAGCCAGCATATAGCGCCGTTGTATAACGGCAGAAAAAGAGTAAGCCCCCTAGGAAAACCATATACAAATTGGATTGGAAAGGGTTAAGCACAACATTACTACCTCAGCTGTGTTGGGCAATGCAATGGGATATTTCTATGTACCGCCGGTGGCTTCCTGGCACCCACCCATGCTGTAGGTGCACACGGAGTTTTTACTACATCTGTACACTTATAAAGAACCCCAGTCAGACTGGGGCATGCAGTGTGGGCCGAAGCCCACCTGCATTAAGCACGACATTACTACCTCAGCTGTGTTGGGCAATGCAATGGGATATTTCTGTGTACCGCCGGTGGGTTCCAGGGAGCCACCCATGCTGTGGGTCGACAGGGACTTCACAATAGGGAGTTGTACCTGCCTGTGTCTATGAATTAAAAAGCCCGGTCTGACTGGGGCATGCAGACACCTTGACAGAATGAATAGTGTGTGGCACATAGGTTCCCCATTGCTATGCCCACGTGTGCAGCTCCTGATGGCGGTGGCACAGGATTCTATTTCTCATTGCTTCTGTACAGCATTGTGGGCTATCGCCCCGCCACTTTTAAAGAGGGTCGCTGCCTAGCCGTGCCAACCTCTGCAGTGTGTGCCTGCGGTCCCTCGTCATGGCAGACGCAATTCTAAATAGACATGAGCGTGGTGTGGCATGAGGGCAGCTGAAGGCTGCCCAGGGACACTTTGGTGTGCGCTGTGGGGGGGGAGGGGGGGCGGTTGGGCAGCATGTAACCCAGGAGAAGTGTCAGTGGAGTGTCATGCAGGCAGTGATTGTGCTTTGTTGGAGGTAGTGTGGTGCTTAGCAAAGGTATGCCATGCTAATGAGGGCTTTTCAGAAGTAAAAGTTGTTGGGAGGGGGGGGGGCCCACTCTTGCCGGTATTGTGGCTTAATAGTGGGACCTGGGAACTTGAGATGCAGCCCAACATGTAGCCCCTCGCCTGCCCTATCCGTTTCTGTGTCGTTCCCATCACTTTGTTGAATTGCCCAGATTTTCACACATGAAAACCTTAGCGAGCATCGGCGAAATACAAAAATGTTCTGGTCGCCCATTGACTTCAATGGGGTTCGTTGTTCGAAACGAACCCTCGAGCATCCCGGGAAGTTCGTTCCGAATAACGAACACCCGAACATTTTGGTGTTCGCTCATCTCTAATCATGGTGCATAAATGAAATAGTTAAGTAACAAATTCATGGGTTGAATATTAAACAGCTTTCCCCAGACTCTGACCTTGGAGCCCCAGAACTTAGTTTGGCCATGACAGCTTACCTTTAATAGTATGAAACTGAAGCAGCTCAATTCTGCAATCACTGGCTTTTCAAGTAAGAGAGTACATAGCAGCGGACACAACTGGCAGACATTAATGTTATTTCATAACAGCATGAAAGGCATCACAATATCAAAATGGTATCTAATAAAAGCCTGACAATTTTCTTTCCAACAGAAGCCATGTAAAGTGGCAAGCAAACTTAAGATGAGAAGGAACAAACAAGTGAATTTGTCATTGTCCTTCCTTGTATAAAAGGGAAAATCTGATAAAATATCAATATACAGGTCTATTTGTAGGTATTGAAACACTCTCTATTCTAAATAGGCGTAAAATTCTGATGTTTTCTAGCTCATTGATCAAAATCTCATGAAAAGACATTGGGGCAGATTTATCAAAACTGTCTAAGAGAAAAACTATCTTTATCCCCCGTAGCAACCACTCACAGCATAGCTTTCATTTTATCAGAATAGTTTAAGAAATGTAATCTTTGATCTGATTGACTACTTTGGGCACCAAAAACGGCTTTTCTTTTAGATGCTTTTGGTAAATGAGATTTGAAAGTTTAAAACAATTCAAGTTGTCATCAAGCTTAGAAAATTACTGCCTGGTAATTTTTCTGTATACTAAGGAGATAACAGCATACAGTAAGTGGCTAAAGGGGTGAGGCCAACATGCACAACCAGGCCTCCCAATCATCCCAAATTCTGCAGGATAGTCTCAGTTTGGGGATGCTATCCCACAGTCTGAGGTGGCAGGAGGCATATCCCACCCCTCAGTGTATTAACTGAGGTACAGTGGATGAAGGACCTGCAATGTCATTACAGTCACATGACCATTGCAGGTCCTACATCATCCAATTCATCGGCAGTCTGCAGTGGAGGTGAGAGTAGAGCTCCCTCCAGCTCCAATGTCAATGGAAGAGGGATGATTAGGGCTAAAATGCTGCTGCTGGTGGGGTAGTTTAGTCGAATATAATTCCCAGCATGACATTGGTCTGCAACTGTCAGGGCATGCTACCAGGTAGTTATATCAAACTGTAGGTCTTCAATCTGTTGAGATTTTGATACAACAACTTCTAGCACGCTCTGACAGTTCCAGATATTCAAGACATGCTGGGAGTTGTAGTTTTACCATAATCTTGTGAGACAATAAAGATGGTATAATGAAAACAAAGGTTTGGTACCGTGTAAGCCAGTAGAGTCAACTGTGATTGTTCCCAGCAAGAGAAACCACGTGATCTTGTAGATATGATACCTTTTAATGGCTAACAAAAATGCATGGTGTTATAACGAGCTTGCGAACCTCTCGGGTTCTTCTTCAGGCTAAATTGGAATAGATCTGAAGAGGCAAACCTCCAACCTTTGGAGGTGTATAAATATTTATGCCTCTTCTACGTGGTTTCTCTTGCTGGGAACCAATCACAATTAAGACGGTGACACACTGGTGTATCTTGGCGTCCATTTTGCATCCATACTACAGAAGTGCGTCCCGGCCTGTCTGTGGGTCTCCTGACCAAAACTCCAAGTATTTTACGTTCCTGTGATGCTTGGAGTTCAGGTTAGGAGAACCACAGTCAAGCCATAATACACTTTTGTATTATGGACACCAAAGTAAAGGCCAAAATACAGCAGTGAGTCACCAGCATTAGGCTAGGACAACACTGTCCAGCTGCCCACGAGTCAAGGCTATACCCACCACAGCAGTCATTGGACAGATGATTACTGGCTGCTGTGGATGGCTGTGGGATGTGTTGGAGTTTCCATTGTTACCATTTGAGGCTATATGTGACTTATTGATCACTTTTTATTGTTTTTTTTCATCCAAAATACTGAAAAGTAGCAATTCTGTCTGGCATTGTTTTTTTTTCTACAACACGCATCGTGTGGTAAAATTATATGTTAACTTTATTCTTTCGATCAATACAACTATGGCAATACCAAATTCATATTTCTCCTTCATTTTTTGCTACTTTTACACAATTAAAACCCTTTTTATAAAAATGTATTTGCATTACCTTATTCTATGACCCATTTTTCTACCAACTGAGGTGTGTTAGGTCTTGTTTATTGCGGAACGAGTTGCAGTTTTCATTAGTATCATTTAAGGCTACATGCAGCTTTTGATCACTTTTTAATGAGTTTTTTGGGAGCCAGATGCAGTAGACAGACATAATTTTTTTATAGTGAAGGTATTTATGAATGCAGCACATATCTAATATGTGCATTTTTTCTTTTTTAAAGGGAGTTTTGTAGCCAGAAACTTTTTTCTTTTTTTTCATCCCTTCAATTTAAATTCAATTGAAAAAGTGAAACCTGCTGCAGATCTGCAACAAAATCCATAGTAAATCAGCATGTGAACGCATCCGTAGGCCTTCCTCACACAGGCATATTTCTGTAGGTATATGCATGCTCAATACTTAGAGAATAGAACCCTTTGATTGCAGTAGGTTCGTTCAGAAGTCCATATTTTGCGTGCATATTTTAGTTGCGCAAAAAAAGAAAAAAATAGAACATGCTCTTACTTTCTACGTATTTGAGCACCAAAAATCCCCATAGAAATCAATTGGGTGTGTGCAAATGTGCATGCAATATGCAATGAAACAATGCGTAATTCCACTGGAAAAAAAAACTATCTGGAACTAATTAGCCATTACAATCTGTGCGTTTGTTTGCCGCACGCAAATGAACATGCCACGTAGGCAGAACAAATACAGTAATAAACTCTAATACTTGCACAAAAAAGCCTCATTCAGTACACAAAAATGCAGCGTTAAGGCACATGCAATTATGCTTACGTTCATGTGAAGCCAGCCTTAGGGCTAAAACAGACAACCATGATTTGGTTACAATTACAATGCCTGCAAAACGTGATGAAACAAAACCATTGATTTTGCTTCCATTGGTTTTGCTTCCATGGCTGTGTTTCTTGCATGATATTACTATTCATGAGAAAAAATTGTCCTTGCCCTATCTTTTGACAGGTTAATGCGCTAGTACGCTGCGTAGCTTGGAGCATATTAGCGCATGTGCTCATCTGAAGAAGCCCTTAGTGTGATTTATGTTGCTGAGGATTTTCTGCAGATTCATGGAGAATTTTCCACTATAGAAATTCGCAATGAATTTATTGTATTCGGCTTTAAGCTTTCAGAAAAAAATTATAAAAGGTTAAAATGAAGAGAAATTAAATACTCACCTATCACAGCTTCCCATACAGCGTTGCATACTGCATAGAACCCAATGAACGATACGTGACCGCTCAGCCATTCACAGGAAATCTTTTATATCCATTGAAGCGTGTGGGTGGCTGAGTGGTCACATGGACAATGAATGGCACAAGACTACCTGCTGCGTCTTCTGGCTTTTGTGTGTCAGGCACCAGGGCGGCAGAATTGGACAGGAAGCCACCGGGATAGGTGAGTAATGAGTATCCAATATATCTTCATTTTAACCTTTTGTCATTTTTTTATGTCCCAGAAAACCCCTTTCAACTCATATTGTAGATTCCTGAAACTAAAAAGAAGAATATTTGTACGTGTGATGATCAGTCCAATAATATGTACAATCTGTATGGGCAACAATGGGAAATAAGCAAAGAACAAAGAATAATTACTGAAATCTTCCAACCTTGAGCTGTGTGCATTGCTTTCCAAACTCCCTGATGAGCTGAGATATAGCTGAATGGAAGATATTAGAATCACACTTATCTTCATTAGTGTCACTCCACTGACTCAGACATGAAAGGAAATTCTATATTTTGCCACATTTGCTTCCAATATGCAGTTGTTAAAATAGTCAAACTGTAGTAAAACTCATAGAAATTCACAATGGATGTGCACAGTTGCTGCAAGAGGGTAGCCATTCTGAAGATTTAAAAAAGTTGCATTACCTTATAGGAACACATTGGAGAAGATGGTCTCTTCCTTTTTTTTATGCACCAGCACATGGGCTATGTATTCTTTGTGGGCTTACGATATAGACTGATGCATCCGGTGAGACTTGTATTGTGTGTATCCACTTATGTCTACTATTAGATGGGAACTCTATATTTACGTATAAAGTTTTCTCTGTTCCGACCCCGGAGGCCACCATTATCTTGTTCACCAGTAAGAATGCACAAATGGATATGAAAGATGTTGGCATGGGAACGTATAGTCATTTACTTTTACAGTGCTGCTCTTAAGCATCACACTTCCTTCTCGGGTTTTTTTTGCTCATTGTGGTCATCCTGAGGTCATCATTATTTTGGTAGTTGCAGGTTCCAGAATCTTAAAGTGACTGAGGAAAGCTCTTACTTCAGGGCAGAGTTTATTTAACCTTTTAATGACACAGGACAAACAATTACGTCCTGTGAGTTCAGGGTTTGCATGGAGGGGGATTGTAAGCCAATCCAGCTCGATACAATGCAGGTTCTGACTGTTTCTGACAGCTGGCACCTGTGAACACTAATCACAGCTGTTAACCATTTAAATGGTGCTATCAGTTCTGACAGCGGCATTTAAATCCCCTGATCGAAGCTTATTGGTCTCGAATGGCCCCCATGATGCGATCAGGATGAACCATTCAGTTGCCATGGCAGCCTGGGTGTTAGGTTCCAGCACAGTGTAGCCCCCCACAGGTGGGGGTTGATTTAGCTGGCTGAGTGTGAATTTCTCCAGCCAGTCAATCCACTAGATCTGCTGCTCATATATACCAGCTCCTCTGCTAGAGGCTGCCGGGCTTTCCTCTGTTTGTTCAGTGTTTTCAGTGTGAACAGTGTCATGTTCCTAAGTTTTGGTGCATGTGTCAGATGTGTGGTGTGAACAGTCTTGTTCAGGGTGCATGCTTCAGGGTTCTGTGTTGTATGCAAATCACTGGCATGTTGGTGTGAGCTGCATTGAGTCCTGCTGTGTTTCGTTTATCATCTAGGATGAGATAGGTCCCTAGGTTCCAGGGCGGGTTCATCCCTATCAGGATTTCTTGGGGTTAGTTGTCATGTTAGAGAAGGGACCCTCGAGATAACAAGGACCCTTGAAGTGGGCACTTGGGCTTAAGTATCTTGGCCAAAATATGAACTTATATCTCATACATTCTAGTTATTCTATCTGTCTATATGCGCAGCCATACAAGTGAGTGTTTTGAGTGTTTGTTAGTCATGAGTTATGTCTGTTTCTTAGTTATGTCTGCTGTTTCCGAGTTCCACCAGTGTTTCACCAGTTCATGA
Organism: Eleutherodactylus coqui; assembly: GCF_035609145.1. Lineage (NCBI taxonomy): Eukaryota > Metazoa > Chordata > Amphibia > Anura > Eleutherodactylidae > Eleutherodactylus > Eleutherodactylus coqui. Next base: position 234,172,731 of record NC_089837.1, on the reverse strand, counting down.
GTATGAATGACATAACACTGGGGTTTTCTGAAGCCCCCCAGTCTTGTTATGGCTGATTGACTATCATGCTATGCCTGTGGTGTGGCTCGGTAGGCTGCCTATCAGATCATGGTACTATAGTATTACATTATATTGCACAAGCAATCGAAATACCCTGTGGGGACTGTAAACAAAAGGAAAAATGAGTGAGAAAACCTTTTATTAACTATTAGAAAAATAAAAGGAAGTTAAAGATTTAAAAAAATTAAAAAAAAACCCTTTCCCATGCTTAGAATAAAAAATCAAAACAATAAAATTCTCAAAAGTCCGATGGATTATTTGTCCCACATGGTGAACGTCATTAGAAAAAAATACACAATGACAGAACTGTGCTTTTTTAAAGTCATCCCATCTCCAAGAACAAAATTGAATATAAAGCGATCAAAAAGTCATGATTACTCCAAAATGGAACCAATAGAGACTACAGGATGTCCCGCAAAAAAAGAGCCCTCAAACAACCTATCAACGAAAAAAATAAAAAAGTTTTGGTGGTCAGAAGATGGTGGCAGAAAATATTTTTTTTATTTCAAAGATATTTTGCTTTTAAAAGTGGTACAGCTAAAAAAAAAAAAAAAAAAAAAAAAAAAAAAATATATATATATATATATAAATTTGGTATCTTAGTAATCATACAGACCCCCAAAATAAAGTTATCATGTTATATTTACCACAGTATGTACACTGTAAAAACAAGGCCCACCCAAAAATGGCGGAATTGTATTTTTTTCCATTTCACTCCACTTAGAAAGCTTTTCAGTATATTATATGGCACATTAAATAGCACTAATGAAAAATACAACTCGTCTCGCAAAACACAAACGTCACATCCTGGCTGCCCTTTGGAATGTTCAGCCATAGAGAAATTTTGTCACCCAGCTTGTACTTAGTGGAAGGTTTAAGATGGTCTATTTTAAAGTTTTATCGATATTTATTATATTTATATATTCATGATTATTAGAGATTAATTTATGTAACTCTTAATAAAGTCTGCGGCCTTTTCAGCTATGTAAGTTGTGTCAGTATTTTTTCTCTCTTAGTTAAACTTTGTTTATTAAGTTTTGTGTGTGACGCTATGTTTTCTCCTCTTTAGAATGATGTGCCTTCCTGACAAATGACACCACCTAACTGTCGTGACAATTCACACCTTCACCTTCCCAGTAAGAACAGGTGAAACTTGTGAGTCTTCATTTAGAGAACAGATTGTCCAGATGTGACTTACTTATGGGATATCCGTTTTCCTGCGCATCCTTTTATATCAAAAGTAGGATAGTATGCAGCTCAACGAAAAGGAAGATAATTCCCTAAAGAAATGTTAGGATATGCTTTTCTTCTCACTTTAGCTGCACCCAATAATATGCTTAATCTAAAAAGACAAGAAGATGGATTTCCTGTACATCATGGGGTCCAATTTGTTTCATGTATCTTGTTCATTTCAAATGCCTATCATTTTAATTGGAAAGCAGATCATTCTGAGGTGATTTATAATTGATCAGAATACATTGTCTTTGGTTAGAAAAGGTTAAATAGTAGGGCTATTCTCACTGATATTTACTATATACCACTTACAATTAAAATTCTGTCATTTGCTCCTCACTGTCTCTTTAGCAACAGAAGTCCATCAATTAGACAGCAGTGTGGTCATGAATCAAGAAAACTCCATCAGTTACCTGAGGTAACTTTATTAAATGATTCTCCATTTGGTGTTCTCTGAACTCCTCTATCATGGTGGCTTCACACAAGTGTATTTTTGCGCGTACATAGGTGCGCACCCATGTACGTGCAAAAACACGCGCGAATGCAGGTCCATGCAGTGCTTTTAATGGAGCTGGGGCCGCTGCCGGTGGCTCCAATAAAAACAACAGTCTGCCGTCACCCTGCATTCTTTTTCAGGGAAGGGCTTTACATATAAGCCCTTCCCTGAAAAAGAAAAATTTTTGTGTTAAAAAAAAAATATATATATACTTACTAGAGATGAGCGAGCATACTCGTCCGAGCTTGATGCTCGTTCGAGTATTAGGGTGCTTGAGATGCTCGTTACTCGAGACGAGCACCACGTGGTACTCGTCTCGATTAAACGAGCACTGACCATTGAATTCAATGGAGCCGGCAATACAGCCATTTCCATTAAAAGCAATCGGCTGCCGGTGAGCGCGGGATGAATTTTTCGGGAAGGGCTTAAAAATATAAGCCCTTACCTGAAAATCATCCTAAGGCCTTAGTCAGATGGGTGTTTTTTCGCGCGATTTGCGGATCGCATGAAGGATGCGCATCCGCAAATCGCGTGACCGGTGCACGCAAGTCGCCCGCAAATCGCCCGAAAATCTGCTCCTAGCCGCGTTTCATTAGAAACGGGCCGGAGCTGTCCAGCGCATTGCATTCAATGGAGACGGCAATAGAGCCGGATCCATTTAAAGCAATGCGCTGCGGGCGAGCCCGGGATGAATTGTCGGGAAGGGCTTAAATATATAAGCCCTTCCCTGCAATTCATCCTAAAATGTGTAAAAATAAAAAATATATATGTACGCACCTTCTCCCGGCAGCCGGAGCTCCACGCGGCCGTCCTGCAGTGGGTGTGAAGGGGGTGTGAGGCAGACCTGCCCCCTGATTGGCTCAGCGCTGAGCCAATCAGAGGCATGTCTCACACCCATTCATGAATTCATGAATGGATGTGAGTCAGACCTGCCCCTGATTGGCTCAGCGCTAAGAGGCAGCAGTCACTCACCCATTCATGAATTCATGAATGGGTGTGTGAGTGAAACCTGCCTCTGATTGGTCAGGGCTGTGACCAATCAGAGGCAGATCATTCAGCAGGCGGGGATTTTAAAGCCCCGCCGGCTGAATAGTGCCGAGAAGCAGTTCAGGAGAACTGACAGCGGCCGCGACTGGACTCCGGCTGCAGCGGAAAGGTGAGTATACAATTTTTTTTTATTTTAACACATTTTAGGATGAATTGCAGGGAAGGGCTTATATATTTAAGCCCTTCCCGACAATTCACCCCGTGCACGCCGGCAGCCCATTGCTTTCAATGGAGCGGCTGTATTGCCGGCTCCATTGAATTCAATGGGCAAACATCGTTCTTCTCTGTCACAGCTGTTACAGCTGTGGCAGAGAAGAATGATTTGTCTTATATATGTTTTCAATGGGGTCGGCGCTGCTGCCGCCGGCCCCATTGAGCGCATATAGAGAAGAGAACAGGAATCGCAGATCGCAGATAGGTGCGATCTGCGATTTTTTGTTCTGTAATTTATCGGACGAGCGCATAAAAAGTGCTCATGTGTCCGATACCATTGCAAAGCAATGGTTTTATAAAATCGCCGGACGCATGCGCATGCGCAAATCGCGGCTAAAAACGCCCGTCTGACTAAGGCCTAAAATGTGTAAAAATAAAAAAAAAATTTATACTCACCTTTCCGCTGCAGCCGGAGTTCAGCCGCATCTGGCCGGCAGTTGTCCTGAACCGCTTTCTGTAGTATTCAGCAGGTGGGGATTTAAAATCCCCGCCTGCTGAATGGGCTGCCTCTGATTGGTCACAGCTCTCACCAATCAGAGGCAGCTCTCACTCACCCATTCATGAATTCATGAATGGGTGAGTGCTGCCTCTGATTGGCTCAGCCCAGGGGCCAATCAGAGGCAGCACTCACTCACCCATTCATGAATTCATGAATGGGTGAGTGAGAGCTGCCTTTGATTGATGAGGCTGTGACCAATCAGAGGCAGCTCATTCAGCAGGCGGGGATTTTAAATCCCAGGCTGCTGAATGCTACTCACAGCAGTTCAGGAGAACTGCCGGCTGCCGCGGCTGAACTCCGTCTGCCGGGACAAGGTGAGTATATTTTTTTTTTTACTTTTTACACTTTTCTGGATGAATTTCAGGGAAGGGCTTATATTTTAAGCCCTTCCCGAAAATTCATCCCGCGCTTGCCGGCAGCCCATTGCTTTCAATGGAGCCGGCTGTATCGCTGGCTCCATTGAATTCAATAGGCTAACATCATTCTTCTCTGCCACAGCTGTTACAGCTGTGGCAGAGGAGAACGATCTTTATGCTGACAGTGTGTGTGTGTGTGTGTGGGGGGGGGGGGTCTCACTCTTGCCACTTCTATCCATTTCTGTGTTTTTTACATGACTTTGGTGATTTGCTAAGATTTTCACAAATGAAAACCTTAGCGGAGCACCAGTCATATACAAAAATGCTCGAGTCGCCCATTGACTTCAAAAGGGTTCGTTACTCGAAACGAACTCTCGAGCATCACTGAAAGTTCGACTTGAGTAACGAGCACTCGAGCATTTTGGTGCTCGCTCATCTCTAATACGTACCTCTCCGCCGCTGCTGTGACCCCCGCGGGGATGAAGAATACATCTGCCACATGCGGCAGATGTTTCCTTCATCCCCGCTAGTTAAAAGAATTCCCTGCTGCTACATCTGCCACATCTGTGAGAGATGCAGCAGAGGAATTCTTCAGTTCTCTACTGCAGCTGTCACACATGTCAGCTAGAGGATTCTGCTGCCAATTGATTTCAGGGAAGGGCTATACATATAAGCCCATCCCTGAAAAAGAAAAATTTTAGTGTAAAAAAAAATATATATATATACTTTCCTCTCCACCGCTGCTGTAACCCCCACGGAGATGAAGAACACATCATAGGGAACCAATGGTTCTATCAAACGCAAAAAATGCTCATCTGACTTTGCTCTCACTGTGTGGACAGTTGCTGCGTTTTTTTTCCCCATGACATATAGGGCTATTTTTTAAATAGCTTTTTCACTGACTTTTTTTTTTCAGTTTTTTAGTTTTATTTGGGGTAAAAAGATTTAAAAAAATAGATTTTTTTTACATTTATAGTTTTTTTTAACATATTTACGCTGAAATGAAGTATAGGAATGGGTTCCTCATTTTGTTTTGGATATTTTGATATATAATATATATGGGTTTGGATTACAGGGCGCATACGGCGACAGTTTTGGTTGGCGTCGGCTTTGGGTTATTTCTAGAGATGAGCGAACGTACTCGTTTCGAGTAATTACTCGATCGAGCACCGCGATTTTCGAGTACTTCCGTACTCGGGTGAAAAGATTCGGGGGACGCAGGGGGGCGGAGGGAGGCGTGGTGGAGTGGGGGGTAGCAGCGGGGGACAGGGGGGAGCCCTCTCTCTCTCCCTCTCCCGCCCACTCCCCGCTGCAACCCCCCACTCACCCACGGCGCCCCCCGAATCTTTTCACCCGAGTACAGAAGTATCGAAAATCGCGGCGCTTGGGCGAAAAAGGAGCGTGGCCAAGTATGCTCGCTCATCTCTAGTTATTTCCTTTAAGTATATATTTTTATTCTATTCTGTTATTTTGTTTCACTTATGTATGTCATTATTTTTCTACTATCTATGTCCCCCATGATGTCATATAAAACCTTAGGGGGTCATTCACATGTTTTTTTTTTATACTTTTCCACTGTAGCTGGGGCATCCATAGGAGCCTCAGTTACAGGAGAAAACATCCCCTGTAGTGACAATAGTTACTAGCAGAACTGATCAGGGTCTGCTAGGACCCTGTAGCTCTGCTGTGACAGGGCATCCTGGCAGCTGGATCACGTAGTGGAAGAATGATTTTCACTTTCACTCTTTAGTTCATAGCGCTCATTGAGCAATGTGTACTAGAGAAAGGAGAAGGCAGAAGGGGTTAAAAACTATTCCTGCCTTCTCCCGTAGGTCCTCAGCGGTCACTAACAGCTGACAACCCAACATGCTTCTGATTTATTGCAGAAGCAGAGCCTTTAAACTCTCACCATATTTTTACTATCGACTGGGTTTAAAGCCCAGGACCAAGCGCCGTAGATTTATTGTGCTTGGTCCAAAATGGATTAAGGAGGTAGCCTGTTTTAGGCCTAAGGACACATCAATTTTTGGGAACTTTTACCTCTACTTTTCAAACTTTTCAAAAGCCATAACTTTTTTTTATTTTCCATTGCCAAATGAAAGCATGCTGTAGTCTTTATTAGTACCATTTTGGAGTACATATAATGGATTATTTAACTTCTATAATTTTTCTTTTTGGTGGGGAGGGGGCTTAATTCTAATTCACACGAGCGTATATCGGCCGCCGTTTTCACGGCCAGCCAATATATGCTACCATCTGATGCATTGGATTCCAATGCAACAGTTCACATGAGCAATTTTCCACCACGTAAAAGCGCCCAGCCGGCCAGGATAGCGCATAGGAAATTATTTTGGCCGGGTGCTTTAACAGAACTACCATTGAACTATCCTCCTGGCTGGAATACGTTGGCTGCTGCATAGACTCCTATGGGAGCCTATGACAGCTGCTGGAAAAGGTAGTTGGGATGGAGTTTAGCAGCGTGATTGCTAAACTCTCTTCCCCTTCTCTCCTCCCCTCCATCCTTCCACCCGGCTGTTTGCTATGGGAGGGGGCGGGATGCTCCTGTCCCGCCCCCTTCCATTGCTGGCTGCTGACAAGAGGCGGAGAGGGGGCGGGAGCTTAGCTCCTGCCCCGTCCCATCTCTTCCCCTTGCGGAGAGCCAGTGAGGGGGAGGAAAGGGCGGACATTTTAGCAGAGCTAAACTGCCTACCGCTGCCCGACGGCATTGGGGGCTCAGGCCATCTGAACGGGTGCGCAAGCATTACACTTGGCTGTCTGTATGCTGAGGAATGTGATGTATACCTGCCCTTGTATTTTTTTTTATCAGCATATTATTAAATGTGTTTGCATTTTGGGAACAGAAGTAATTTAAGCATAGAAGTACATTGAAAGGAACATTATAATTTGGTCCGTAAATGTATTTTACTAAAACATTTTCCATCAGAGTTAATTCCATTTAAGTATGTTTCAAACATTCTTTTCTGTTATTATTACAACAGTGGTAAGTGCAGTGTAAGGAAACTTTTACCACTTTCATGTGGTAAGCATTATAAGGGATGAGATTGACAAGAGGAATGATACAAAAGGAATATGATTCTTTTCAAATATATGGATAGGGCCTATTTTTACATGAAGAGGTTGTCAGGGTGGATTCTTATTTCTGATTCTTATATCTTATATCATAGTTTTGATTTTATTTGTCAAGTAATTCAAGAAAAATGAGCTGAATACTGCACATTTTACTCAATAGACAAGCAAGGAAACACAATGAGGGCGGTTTCAGACGAACGTATTTGCAGAGGCATTTCCTTACATGAAAATCTTGTCCGTGTAACGCAATGAAACAAAACGATGCCTTCGATTTCAATAGATTTGTCTAGATGAAAATGTTTTTTCTGCGCAAAATCTTCATCTGGGAAAAAGATAGGACCTGTTCTTTCTTTGTATGTGTTACGCAGAAAGCTGCCATAGACTTCTGCTGTGGCTCAAAAAAAGGAGAGGTAGGGAGTTACTCTACGTACAATGCAGGGGAAAGAAGACAGCTGGCCATAATTAGGCATTTAATTGCCATTCATTTCCACGGGAAGGGTGTCACACGCGAGTGTGTGAACTCGCATTTCAATTGCAAAAATGCTAGCAAATGATCTATCTGCTAGCAAGGACGTATAAGCTTGCTTCTTGCCACCTTCTATCTATCTGTCGTTCATGCAAAAATACATCCTGCTGAACATATTTGTGCATACGCTCATCTGAATCCGCCTTGAGGGTTATAATTCTAAGGCTTCATTCATATGACAACTTCTGAGTTGACCTGTGATACAGCACTGAAGACTTCTATTGGGCCTTACTCCATATACCTTCTATAGAGGTGTTCTCAAATATAATTCTTCAGAGAAAAGGCCTGAAGAACCCCGAGAGGTTCGGAAGCTCACTATAACATCCTGTATTTTTGTCCTGTACCATTAAAAGGTATCATATCCAAGATTACTTGGTTTCTTTTGCTGGGAACAACCACAGAGAAAAATGTGACACAGAACACTAAACAGCAGCAGATGGAGTGTGCTACCAGCTCTACTGTGTGTATGAGACCTAAATATTGCAATTCTCCAAACGACGCACTAAAACCAGAAATGTCTCCATCTAAGTCCTCTAAGGTTTAGTCCAATGTTTATCCATTCTTGTCCTCAAGGACTCTAATGGTATACTTAGAATTCACAGTTTTTCAGAGGCAGATTCTACCCCAATTTATAGTACAATATATGTGGATGTGGTTTCCAACCCTACCCCCACATAGTGAAAAAAATCTAAAAAAAATAGGGTATACTGTGGATCTTCAAATTTGCACTATGCCCATTTTGTCGTAGATTTGCCACAGATCTGTGATGATGAACTGCATGGAAAAAAATCCTACAGCTGGGTGTAGGCAAGCAAATGACACTTTCAGGATTTCCTTAGTAGTGCATAGGTGACATAATCATTGACAGTGAGTCACGAGGGTAGAGGATAACTTTCTGATAGGTAACCCTTGTTCTCAGGATTAGTGGGGGTACCAGAGGCTGCAATAGCACTGATCACAAAATTTTCCCAGATCCTCTAGATAGTGCATAACCTTCAGTGTTGGCAAAAGCCCTTTAAATCATGAGCCGTTGGGTGTACTTGAGAAGTGGAATTGCAAAACACAGGTTTATCCCATCTAGAAGAAGTCTTTTACTTAGATTTTGTTGTGCAGAAAGAAAAGGGGCACTACATAGCGCTGTCTAGCTATGGGGACCGGTAATAACCAGCTCTATGGGTTTAATCTGAGTCTTTTTGCACAATAGATGCAGGTAACCTAGCAACCAGTAGGGTCATTTTTTATTCATCTGCACAAGATAGAAAAAAATGCCCAGAGACTCAGATGATGCAGGTAGCCTAGCAACCAAATAGGTTGTGATTGGCTGCAAAACAACTGGTCAGGTGACAGGGGCGATAAATTGCCGGAAAGACAACAGTTGCAGCAGAGCAAGAGAAGAAAAGACAGAAGCACGAGAGAAAGAGATAAATAGGAGAAGAATAAGAGAAACAATTAGAAACAGAGAAGGAGAGTAAGCTGTGACAGTGAGTAGAGGAGAGATAAGAGAGAGAGAGGTGAGATGAAGAGAGGGAGATAAAGAGATGTAAATATGAAGAGGGATGGAGAAAAGAAATTCAGAGTAAGCTCTTAATATCTAATGTGTTATACACAAGTATCCTCTAAGGAAAGCGTGCATTGCATTCCCCGCGGAGAAAGCAATTCAAAAACGCCTGTGGACAGGCAGCCTAATAGTAGATCGATGGGGCCCATCCCACAGACCCCACTGATCAGTTGGTTGCCAGGCCAGTGCACTTGTGCACTGAGCTGACTGATTTCTGCAGGAAGCAAGTAGTTCCATTCTTACTGTAGTGGCAAAGGCTGGTATTGCAGTCCAAGTTCCTATTAAAAGGAATGGGAACGTGGCCTGCAATACCAAGTTAGAACAGAACTGTTTGCCTTCTGCAGAAATCAGCTCAGTGCACAAGCTTGCTGGCTTTGATGAACAGTTGCTCGGTGACCAACTCCACCTATCTAGTATTGATGATGGACAATCAATAGTTTACAACTGGGCAAACCCTTTAAATTCCATAATACACTCAGGGCCTTATATACAGGTAGATTTAAAATTCGTCTTCAATACAGGCAACTTGGGATCTAGCTTCTTGCTAGAAAAAAATGAGTATTACTAACAAACAAAAACATTATAGCTAGTACAGTGATCTTATATTGTGCAGACTGCAATAATTGTTATTATGTATTCTATGTTCTCCTGAAAGGAACGCACATTGCAGCTGTTTTAGACTTGTATCATTCTGTTCCAAATGCCAAGTTTCCCTTGTTAATTGAAGCATTTGTGTGCAGATGCAGGGAGAGATCTGTGCACGCTAGTTGTACATCCTGGCTTTTTGTAGAATGTTTTCTGAATATAATTTTGCTTTCCATAAATTTCTAATATAATATATATCTGATTTCTCACTTAAAGCCCTGCTGGAAATGACATGGTTTCCTGCTGCAACAAGTTAAATATTATGGTAAATGATGCACGAAGCAGATTGCAAAAATACACCTGTTTTAAACTAGTTTACAGTTATGGCAATTTAGCATCATGTGGAAAGAGTTCATATAGATTTTACGACTCAGGAAGAACATAATCTGCATATGTAAATGATTCATTTTATAAATGATATATAAGTCATAAATATTCTTATTTTTAGTAAATAATTCAATTATGTTTATGTTTTAATTATCCTAATTATTTTATTTTCAGACCATGTTCACATTAATATTATGGCACAGCTTTCCTTAATACAACATTTACTATAATTTCAACCAGAATTTATCTTTTCTGTTTCTAAATGGCTGATAAGGGTTCATACACATGGCTCTGCTTTGCCTGGAGCAGTGATAGGGCTTCTATAGATCCTCTACTGAACCTCTGAATGCCTCTTATTTCACCTGGAATTATATAGAGGTTTTCCCTGCCGGAGTCCATATGAATATTTGAATCAGTGAGTAAATAATATTTGCCAAGTGTGAAGTAAATACGGTCATTCCTGTCATTCCTCTATATAAACTGACATATATGGCCCAAGGTTGCCCCGCTAAATTTGCTAGAATATGGGGCCGATGGGTTGACTGACCAAATACCGCATCAGACGTATCTAACGTTTCAGCCAGTAGGAAGTTTGAAGGTCTCTCCTTTTTTAAGGGCCTTTTAGATGGGATGAGTGTTGGGCAAATGAGCCAGCACTATTAGCTCCCATGCAGGAGCACGGGTGCAAGGACACACAAGGACGAGTGTCGGGCATCGTTTGCCCGACATTCGTCCCGTGTAAACCCCCCTTTACTCCTCACTGTACAAATGCTTGTTGTGATGACGTTCGTATTGTCGGTAAAACTTTTGTTTTCTAAGTTTAGTTACTATGATTTCCCAGGTTGGTGATCTTGGGTTCTGTTCTTTAGTGGGGGGTGGAAATAAATAAAAGGGTATATATAACTATGAAGGATGGAAAGAATTATGCTGCTGATGCCTCTTTCTGTGCATATTTGTATTATGCTGTATGAGAATACCCAATAAACATTCCTTTAAATAAAAAGTAATATTTGCCATGGTCTACCACACCCATACTCGATGCAATATATATATATATATATATATATATATATATATATATATATATATATATATTGTAACAAAGGAAGTTCCTTCGCCTCTGGATCGCCGTTCACACAGTCAGGAAGTGGCACACCTTGCACGCAAATATGCTCCAGCAGTCAGAAGTTTTCTTTGTAAATCTGGCTCTTGACAGCCTTTATTCACAGCACATCAAAACATCATACACAGTCCATATCGTTTTTAGAGTTCACAACCCACAGGGTCCTGTCACTAACCCCTCCTGGGGTGTCTGGAGTGCGTCTTCCTCTATCAGACAGGGTGACAGACCCAACAGGTCCAATGCAAAGGCCATAAACACCCCATCTGGGTGTGAGGTTAGGGTTGTCGTCCCGGTCAACCTCAGGGTCTTGGCTGACTGTATGAACAACCTTTATAATGCAGCTGGCTTAGATATAGCTGCTAAGCTCTTGTGTACCTTTTAATAATACAGTTACCATAAAATGTTATCAAACACCAGCTCTACACAGCGATGGTGATTACACTGCAGTTACCAATGTGATCACAGGTAATGTTGTTGATGTTGCTATCTGTATTCAGTTTTCTTCAGTCTGGGCTCAGACTGCTATTGAGACTTCTAATAGCTCATCTCTGCACACTCTCCCCATCCATTTGCTGCAACCGCTAATAAACTTTTCAGTGACCCCTAAGTAGTAGTAATGTCCATGCTGTGGTCCCACTTAGTAATGATCACCCCCCTCTGTAGTTCTATTTAGTAATAGGACCTTGTATGTGGCCTCAATTAGTAATAAGACCACCCGTGTAGCCCCACATAGTAATAAGACCCTAAATGCTGCCCCATTTAGCAATATGAACACATATGAGGCCCCACTTAGTAATAAGACCCTGTTGTGTCCCTAGTTAGTAATAAGACCCCTTATGTGGCCTCAGATAATAATAATACCTGCTTTGTGAGCCCACTTAGTAATAAGACATGTTAACCCCCTCTGGGTGCAACTACGTAGTAACAGGGCCCTCTCCTCTGTAGTCCAAAATAGTATCCCACTCTGTGCTTTCTATAGTATATACAGCCTCATTAGGGCCCCCTGGCCAGCTCCTCCTGATATTCTGGCCACAGGAAGGGGTTAAATTTGTTAATGCACACAAGCTGACTAACACGCTGGCTGCCATCTGATACTGTATGTCTATGCAATCAGGCATGGCAGAGCACCTTCACTCCTCTGCCCACCTGGCAGCAGTACTCTAAGTATAGCGCATGCAGAGCCAGGCAGAAAAAGCTTAGCTCTAGCAGGCAGCTGGCACCATGATACTCTGTACTCTTTTCTCCCCTAGACGCATGTAATGAAAGGTTACAGGTTGCTGCAGCCAATCATGACTGCTGAGATCTGTGATTAGCGGAAGTAGCCTGTGACATCCCATCAACCTGTTAAAATAGACTGTAGAGCTACCAAACACTTCATTTTCACTATGCAAAAGAGCAGATGTGCTGCTAGCTTTAAAAGCAATGTTATAAATTTTAGAAGAAGAAATTGTGCTAGGTGAAGACAACACTCAAGCAAGGGCCTTCTCCAAGGAACAGCTGCACAGCTACGAAAAATTTTGCTATGCAAAACTGCGAATGTGATGCTTGCTTTAAAAGCAATGTCATAAAGTTTGCGAAATACAAATACTACCAGATGAACAGAACAACCAAGCAAGGGCCTAGTTCATGAAAAGTTGTAGAGCTACAGCTGGTTTTTTATGCTTTAGAAAATTTTCAGTTTGGGAGAAGGAGGAGGAAACATGGCAGAAGCAGGAAGAGATCAAAAGCAGTTCCACCACCGACAGCAGCAACAGCACCATGAGGACAGAGTGTGATCCTTGTGGAAACATGAGGGCTGTAGCTACTATTTCCATATGGAAATATTTTTCATTGGGGTGAAGTAAGAGGAGGAAACATGCTGAAGGTAGGAGAAGTGGAACAGCAGAAACACTACCACCACCTTGAGGGCACAGTGTGGTCTTTGATGTAAATCTATGCTAAGTCATATGTGAGGAATAATTGTCAGTGTGCTAACTAATGAGTGGAATCTGCCACGCGGGTGCAGAAGTCAGGAGAAATCCATGCCTGGTTCATATTTATAATTGTCAGGCAATCCACATTGTCGACATGCGTCTGTCAGTTATCACACTCCTAGCTGTGCTGAACACCCTTTCTTATAGCGCACTGTCAGTGGATAGGCAAGCACCTCTAAAGCATGTTGTGCAAGCTCTGGCTATTTGTCCAGCTTAGATATCCAGAAGCCAAAGGGCCCCACGCCATGTCTGAGTACATCCATGTGAGGGCTGACATACTATTGGACCATTATGGATAACTGCTGCCTGTGGCTGTCAGAACTAACCTATGCTTTTGCTGCAATAGGCTGAAAAAACTATGTTACACCTCTGTAAGACTTTCCTTGCCACTGGTTGTGGTGCTACTATGTGGCTTCCTGCTTATCCACCATGAGCTGCAGGGCTGTGATTTTGCTGCCATAAGGAAATGCTCTGTTCAAACTACTTAACAGTTGGTCCTGATAGTGCTGCATTTCGAGGTCCCTCTCCACTGCCAGAATGAGATTTGTATTTTGGCCTTATGGCCAGGGATTAAGGAGGGTGGCCGCCCAGTTATGATCTGATGTTTTGATGTGGCCTATGCAATGGTCCTTCCGCAAAGCTGGAATTAGCGATGGATGGAAAGAAGGTTGTGTAGCCCCCTCTCCTGCCTCTGAACCTATATTATCCCCCTCCTTTTTTCCTCCCCAACAGTGTTTGAGAAGACGCCCCCTTTCTTGTCCAAAGAAACCCTTCCTGCATTGTTTATTAATGGTGGACTAGCCAGACTGCCAGGAGATTGGTATCCCTTCCTCCTCCTCCTATTGTGACACCAATATGTCATTGTACCTGAGGCTCTGTAGTGACTATTCCAGCAGGCAGACAACAAGAATGTTCAGTTAGTCATTACGTCTTACAATGTGGTCACTTCCCTAAAGCATGCTAAAATTGTGCACATGTATTTTATCTGCAGCCACTCCACAGGCATCAAGTGACCAACCTCCCTACAAAGTTTGCTAATGGCATACACCATCTGGTACTTTGTGATTGCTCTCTGCTGCCAGCCTAACCAATGTAACAAACACACCATGTAGGCATATCAAAGATGAGTGGTAACCCAAAGAATAGCTGCACCTCCACAAGACAAGAGGCATCTGGGTGTGAATGTCAAATGTTTGAGCACAATTCCCTGGTATTTACAAGATGTGGATGTAAACCTGGGGAATTGTTTAGGAAGTGGTGCACTTCCAGGTTAGTCACATGGGTCAGACAATGTACATGTCTGAATGTCCCATTTCCATTGCAAATAGCTGTACAATGTTTGCATTCAGGCTCTGTGCTCATTGATGGTATTTTTTATGTTCCCATAGCTGGGGTATGTAGGGATGGCTGCTGACCTGTGATAGGCTGAAATATGAGGTAGATGTCAATGTTGGTGAAGGCGGTGGTGATGGCTAAACATCTGCTCTCTGTTTTCCACTTCTATCCCTGAAGCCTGCATCGTGATCACCAATTGCAGAGGAAAGGCCTGAAGTAGGCATGCTAATGTCCCTATAGAATACTGCCTCTCTGTGCTCAGAGGCTGCTGCATGAACGGGAGGGGGGAGATAGAGAAGAGACAGCAGAAGAGGGAGCAGGATGAGGTTGACTCTTTGCCCTCTGGCCCAAGTGGACTCTCCAAGGCATCGGGTTGAGGGAGTTCATATGACTGTTCATACATGTTGTGTTAAGATTGCTTATGTTTTTTGCTGTGTTTTAAATGCCTACCACAGATCTTACAGATGATATCTCGTTTGTCATCCCCTGCAGTTTCCAAAAATGCCTAGCTGTGGGCCTGATGTAGGAGCTGCTGCGACTAATAGTAGCTGACGGGGATCGTACAGCCCTTATGTTTGTTTGCAACACCTTGCTCCCTGTCTTAGCATAGTACTGCCCTGAAACATCTGCCTTTTCTTCTCCCCCTTTGAGCTGCTATCATGACTATTCCTGTTTGTCTATGTTGAGTCAAGCACCTCTTCATCTTTCACCTACTCTTCCTCATCATTCTCCTCCTGAGGGGAATCTATGTCACAGAGCGCACTGGGAGCTGGCACCTCCATTTCTGCATCCTCCTGAGTACACATTGGCTATGGAGAGCTGACCACGTGCACTGGCCCACTCTCATCTCCCTTTTTGGAGGAAAAAAGTGGTTGGGCATCAGTGCATTCAATGTCTTGGTCTTTTCTCTCTGTCTAGTTGGCACCCATGATACTGAATGATCAGCTGCTCAGACTGATCCATGTAGACTGCTTCAGAAGGTGTGGGGGATTTGACATGGGGTGAAGTAGAGAGGGATGCTCATGACTGATTGGTGCAGACTGCTATGTGCCTGCAACTGGGGGTAAAAGGTGGTGGTGGTACTTGAGTTATGCTGTATCATCCACTCTGTGGCTTGTTCTGCATGCTTCACATGTAACACATGGGCAGAAGAAATGGAAGTAGAATGTCTTGCCTCCTGCAGAACATGAAGCTGTTGCTCCAGTACGAGCCGCTTAAAGTGCCAACTTGAGACATTTTCATCGTCTGGTCAATCAAAGCGAGCAACACTACATAGTACCACTATTGTTATTACCACTCGCCACTGCAGCAGAACTGTTTGTAATTTTCTACAAGTCATTGCTATACTGAATCATAAAGTGCTATACATGGGTTCCATTGGTACTTCAGGTAAACTCATTGAGCTATCACTATTCACAAAAGAAACATTTTAATGACAAATAACAAGTAACTGTCATAGCTGGACTTCTATAAACGTATACTAAAACTGTAACACTTTTATACCATTTTCACCAGTTTATGAATAGATAAAATTGTTAGCCATTATAACAGCATCATGTATCTGCAGCCTCAATGTTTTTGTACAAGGTGATACACATTTTTACTTTGAACTTCGGGTCAAAACTTTCCCTAACAACTTTGTCAGAATGTTAAGTGAAATTTCCCCTGGCATCCAGAGAATGTCTGTTTGATCATGGATAACAAGCTATAGAGGCTCAATGGGTTCAACAGATTTCATCAATACAGTAATTGGTGTTGCAAGATTTCTATCATGTTTTGTTAGGCATTGAACAGGATCCACATAAAAGTATTACTGCCTCAAGGTAAATACAGTAGAACCTTCTGCTGTGTCTTCTGCCTTTCATTATGGAGACTTCACAATTGCTAAGAAATGTGCAGCTCTTCTAACCAATTATATACAAAATTACAACAATAAATATCGATTTTCTCTCTTTAAAGGGCACACTGTTTCTATCAAATCATTATGTAGCACAGTAGGCTGGGTATCATTATGCTTTCTTAATTCTCTACAATGAAGCCTGCAATCAGGAAGCATTAAGATTATATAGGAGTCTGAATACATCTTCCAATTATGCATATGATGTTTCAAGGTGGATGTAGCTTTCTAAGATGCTTAGGAATTGAAATGCTTTCATTGTCCCCTTTTCACACTAAAATGTAATAACCTGTTTTAGCTTTTATTGGCATTATTGCATATCCATTCTAGCTGGTAGCCAGTAGTCTGACAATGAAAGATAAAGATGCTTTGTTGCAGAGGCAATGCCCTGAAATTATCTTATTATCTGTATCATAGAACAGACAGTAATGACATCGGTCCAGATCTATAAAGTGACATTTATTGATTGGCACTAAAAAGCTAGTTGTCTTTAGTTTAAGTAGAAGTGAAGCAAATAAAAGACCGGTAATAATTAGAGATGAGCGAACGTACTCGTCCGAGCTTGATGCTCGGGCGAATATTAGGGTGTTCGGGATGTTCGTTATTCGTAACGAACACCACACGATGTTCGGATGTTCAGGTTACTTTAACTTTCTTCCCTGAGAAATCTTTTCTATATGCGCTCAATGGGGCCGGCGGCAGCAGCGCCAACCCCATTGAGAACATATAGAAGACAAATCCTTCTTCTCTGCCACAGCTGTAACAGCTGTGACAGAGAAGAACGATGTTTGCCCATTGAATTCAATGGAAACGGCAATACAGCCGACTCCACTGAATGCAATGGGCTGCCGGCGATCGCGGGATGAATTGTCGGAAAGGGGTTAAATATATAAGCCCTTTCCTGCAATTCATCCAGAAATGTGTAAAAATAAAAAATATATATATACTCACCTGGTGCCGGCAGATGGAGTTCAGCGCGGCAGGCTGCAGTTCTCCTGAACTGCTCTGAACAGCTGTGAGTAGTATTCAGCAGCCGGGGATTTAAAATTCATGAATGGGTGTGAGTGAGGGCTGGCCTCTGATTGGTCAGGCTGTGACCATTCAGAGGCATCTTATTCAGCAGGCGGGGATTTTAAATCCCCGGCTGCTGAATACTACTCACAGCTGTTCAGAGCAGTTCAGGAGAACTGCAGCCTGCTGCGCTGAACTCCGTCTGCCGGCACCAGGTGAGTATATATATATTTTTTATTTTTACACATTTCTGGATGAATTGCAGGAAAGGGCTTATATATTTAACCCCTTTCCGACAATTCATCCCGCGATCGCCGGCAGCCCATTGCATTCAGTGGAGTCGGCTGTATTGACGGCTCCATTGAATTCAATGGGCTAACATCGTTCTTCTCTGCCACAGCTGTTACAGCTGTGGCAGAGGAGAACTTGCTGTGTCGTTCCCATCATTTTCTTGAATTGCCAAGATTTTCACACATGAAAACCTTAGCGAGCATCGGCGAAATACAAAAATGTTCCGGTCGCCCATTGACTTCAATGGGGTTCGTTATTCGAAACGAACACCCGAACATCGCGGGAAGTTCGTTTCGAATAACGCGAACCCGAACATTTTGGTGTTCGCTCATCTTTAGTAATAATGTCAGCTAGTACAACAATTATTCCAAGGGAGAAAAACGTAAAGTATTGATAACAAATGTATATGAAATCTCAATATATATTTGTTCAGGATTAATTTCATGATTATTACTATTTACATACTATTTCATCTTACCTACTAATATTAAGTTGTATATGTACGGGTTATATATCGGAAATATATACACACAGGGGGTTGACAAAAATATGGAACACCATAAAAATGCCTGAGATTTTAGGCCCAATGTCCATTTACGTCTTTGATTTGCAGGAGATCCACAAATCAAAGCCACCTATAGGAATGCATTAGCATCTGAAAACAATTTAAAAGCATGTGAATGCCATTTTCTCCCGGCGTGCAGATCACACGCTGCGGGAGAAAATCGCGGCATGCTCCATTTTGGTCACGGATTCCGGAGGACGGCTTCTATTGAAGTCAATGGAAGCTGTCATATCCGCGGCACAGCCACAGCTGTCATTTTGGCTGTGCCATGAATCCGCGGGAAAGCAGGACATTTAAAAAAAAAGAAATGCACTGCACATGCATCTGGCATATCGCCGGCACATCCGTGCTAAAGAAAGAACATCCAGCCAGCGCTGGAGCCGGAGAGTTAAGAAAACCTTTTTTTCTCCTCATGGCTGCCGGGCATTCAGCAGTGGAATCCGTGCGTGCAAGTGGACATTGGGTCTTAATCATCAGCACTGAGCTGCTTGGCTGAGAGCTTTCTTGACAAATTTGTGTTAACTTCACCTCTTGCCCTGCTCTGGGTGGTTTTGGGAGCCATCTGGTAACAGCAGACGACCAATGGAAACTTGTTGCATTGGCAGATGTTCACTTCTGCCTGGCAGCATCTGTGCCATATTATCTCCACTTAAAACCGGTCTCTACATGCCTTATTGAAATATGATTCATGATCCAATGTAACTTTAGGCATGCTTTTCATATGGTGTTTACGTATTTTTGTCCATCCCCTGTATATGTATACACACACATATATATATATTTGTTTTTTTGCGGGAAAATGCATGTATTCAGCATAAGGTTCATTGCAATTACTGTAGTAGTGAGCAGAGCTGTAGCTATAAGGGGTGTAAAGATATAGGTCATAGACATAAAGCACACAAGCAAATCAACTAAAAAATGGTTGTAAAAGACGATTTGTGTTCTGGAATGGCCAGGTCAGAGTTCTCACAATCCTATTGAGATGCTGTTGGGTAACCTGAAAAGGTCTGTGCATAGAAGCAATCCCAGAACTATTGATCAACAGAAACATATTTGCTGGGAAAGATAGTCCAAAATTTCTCCTCAAAGCTGTGTAAATTTTATATGTAGCTGCAGGAAACATTTGGTAGAGGTGATTGCTGCTAAAGGAGGATGTACAGGATATTAAATTAAAGAGTTCACTTTTTCTCCTGGCATTGTGGATGTTTACTCAATATTCCCAGTAAAAGGCATGAATGGCGAAATGGCTTGTGTGTTAAGCTCCATTTAGACAGGATGAATGTTGGGCAAACGATGCCCGACACTCGTCCCCGCACATGCTAGCTAGTTAGTATCGCTGGCTCACAGCGAGGCGGCAGGAGAAGATTTCTCTCCTCTTGCTCCCCCGCTCCTTTCCATTGACTTTACATAGTGGCCGTTCAATACTGAACAGCCGGTATTTACACTGGATGATGATCTTCAGCTCATCATTCATCATTTATGCTGCATAAATGATGGCTGATGAGTAGATTACTGATCTTCAATGTAAAAAGCAGCCGTTTAGTATTGAATGGCCGCTATGTTAAGTGAATGGAGGAAGCGGGGAAGCGAGAGTAGAGAAATCTCCTGCAGTCTCCCCGCTCCCCTGCTGGCCGCTCTGTGAGTAAGCCAGCGACACTAGCTCCTGTGCAGCAGCAGCACAGGAGCGAGTGTATGCAGGGACGCGTATTGGGCATCATTTGACCAACATTTGTCCCATCTAAATTGAGCTTTACTAGTTTAGTCAGGTGTCTGTCTATAATCTTCACTTAGATAACATTTTATTAGTAGTCAATGCAGAAATTGAGGTAATACTAAAGGGTTTACTTCTTTTTTATATATCCCTAAACATACAACAGCAAGGTCATGAATGAATAAGATGTTATCAGTATTGTCAAAGGTAAATGGTAGGTAGATGGTCTATTACAGATTTTCCCTGGCATCCATGAGCTTTAAGCTATGCCCCTGAAAATAATGATTCGGGTGTTTATAAGAAATACAGTGGGATGAACATGCTTCAGTATCTGATCACAATTTTCATGGAAAAGCAAATAGTTATCATATGTAGGATCCATATAATTTTACTGTATGATCTATTCAAGACAACACAAATAAATGATTCTAAAAGCTGAAACTCAATTTCTGTGGACATAGAAGTAGCAGTCATTGAAATAAGTATCCTGAGCTGATTTTTGTAATTATGGCAGATGCTATGCATTCTAAGGGTGGAATTTATCATCAGGAATTTCGATGCCACTTTTCTGGCATGCTTTTTCCGCCCTCTTTAGCGTAAAATGAGCCAAATTTATCACATTGTCATATGATGTTGATACATTTGTTGCATATGTAGAGATGTCCCTCTGTATTTTATGCAACCCAGCTACTGCAGTGAGATTGCTCAAAAAGTCTAAAAAGTTTTTAAAATATCTCAAATGATAAATCTGTCTAAAAATTACATTCTACTCAAACCTTCTCCCTTGTCTAGTGTAGACACATTTGAAAAGTATCTAGGTAGTCTTAGCAACTGCTAGCACAAATCAATAGTATATATGTCTAAATTGCTTAGCACCAAAAAAAAGGGTGCAGCTTATGCCAGGATTCTGGTACAACACATTTAGTACATGTTCTCTAAATGCCATATAATTTCCACTGTGAGTGTGACTGAGAAGACAGGCAATGACATGGTTGTCTTGATATTATTTCGAAGAAGAGTATTTCTTGCTCTTGCTGGGCCTTAAAGGTCTTACATGTACCATATTAGAATTCATGCTTGTTCTCCTTTAATATGGCAATTTTAGCTCAATATTCCTCTGAGTAAATGCCCAGGTTGGGGTTCACCTTCTAACAGACAGAAACGCATATACACACTCAGTGGGAAATGCATAAAGAATATTTACTCATCTGCCTGTTAACATTAATAGATAATCAGACAATGATATGGCAGCAATTTAAATTATTTCCAGTTATTTATACACTGAATGGTCACATTATTAGAGAAACCCATCTAATAGTAAGTCAGATCTTCTCATGTCTTCAAAACAGCAGTTATTTGTAATGACCCAACATGTAGAGTTCATCGATTCATGCTGCTTGCACCAAATTCTGACCCTCCCATCAGCATGGTGCAACACAAATCTGCAGACATCTGACCAAGCAATGTTTTATCACTTTTCAGTGATCCAATTTTTACACTCTTTTGCCCAATGGTTTTTTGCCTTTCTGCTTCTCTTAGACAGCAATTACACTGGAACTGGTCATCAGCCATGCTAAGGGACAGCAAGTTGTTGAAGCACCAGTGTTATTATATTTGGCTGCAATTTGCTTGACTGTGCACCCTTGTTTGAGAGAATATTTCTTGATATCATCTGTTTACCCATTTTGTAGACATTGTGTGGAAGAACTGACTAGCTCCTTCATTGAAGAATTGAGCGGCTACAGCAATTCTAACAGGCACTCATAGTGCTGGAATGTAAGCCCTAGAGCAAGCTTTGACCTCTCTAGTATTTGGGCAGTGATGTGACTAGTACGACACCGGCCCTGAAGACTCAGAGTACATAAAATGCCCAGAATGCCTACCTGATGTGGATAGCACCTCACCAGAGATATGTTCAAGTAGGTGGAGGCCTGATTCAAGAGCCAGCAAGAGTTAGCCTGTTCAGTTAATGGTGCAATTATAGATTCAAGTAGTGGAGGCCATCAAGACTAAGCATGGTGTATGCTGCATATACAGATAGGACCCCCTCTGTCAGCGCTAGGCAGGGAATGGAAGTAAATGTGTGCCAGTGTCCTCCAAAAAGACTGAGCAGTAAAGCTTTTATGAAAGGTCTGTATGCTGGCTGCTGTGTAGATGAAAGAAGAGGTGATTGGGTGTGGCTCAGAGCAAGCAAGTGTGCCAGGTAAGAGGAGCCAAAGAGGGCCCAAGCAAGTCGACGCCAGTGATGTGGCTGACCAGAAAAGGACAAAAGCCCAGTGAAAGATGGCGATGTGGCACACAAGCATAATAGTTGTTGCTGCCATGATGGTCTTGTGAAACACTGATGCGGGGATGAAAGCAAGTATGGGAGGTCTGTGGAAGAGGTGGAGTGTGAGCTGTGGAAAATCCTAGAGTCTCAAGAAGTTGAGGGCAGTCATAAGAACTGTGCTGCAAGAAAAGGCCCTGGACCCTTATGATTGAGGCAGCTCTAGTCAATGACCTGCTGTGTTGCTGGGAGGTTTGAGGCCCCGCAACTATAGAAAGAGAAGCTGGATTACACGTAGGCTATGATGCCGTGTCAGTATTGCTGAATTCCAATGATTGTATTGTCAATCTCTAAAGACTGGGTTATCGAATTTTAAAAATTGTATCCTTTCAATGAACAGGCTTAGGTGTACAAGACTATTCAGGGGTGAGAGCTAGGCCAGCATATTTTTCAGATTTAGATGTTCAGGCCTTTTACTGTAATATGTTGCATAATGTTCAATGAGTAAAGTGCTAAAGTAGAAAAGCTGTTACGAACAAGTTTTTAGTAAAATTTTAGATTCTTGCTGCACCCATATTACCTCTACCTGCTTACTGCTTTGCTATCCTAACATCACCTGCACTGCACCCCTTACTTTTATTTACATCCACAGAATCTTCTGTTATATACTTAATGAAGAAACATAAGTAGTTTTGAAAGCTTGCTGTAACATCATGTATTTTTGTTAGCCATTAAAAGGTATCATATCTACAAGGATACTTGGTTTCTCTTGCTGGGAACAATCACATTTTGTTCTACTGGCTAACACTGTACCAAACATTTTCTTTTTACATTAGTAATGGATGCATCCAATACCTTGATGACTCTATGTTATAAATAATTCAAGTTTATCTGCAAGAGTCGTTCCCAATACAAGCATATAGTTTAACAAAGAAAATAACTTGCCAACAATTGTACAGAAGGAAATAATAATAATATGAATTACTTAATTTCTAAATAATGTCACCAAAACTACTGAAGTCAGTAAAATAAATCTGAATACATTGAAAATGGTACGTATAAACCATTTATATGCAAACACACAGGCAGTAGTAAGCATGGCAGGAGGCATCCCACTAGTACAGTAATACTGAAAGCATACACTTTTTAAATGATGGAGTTTTCGATCTGAAATCTTCCTAATTGTGAAGTCTCCAAGGCTTGATGGGAGAGGTTTCTGAAAATGAGCCAGATTATGTAGTACATTTGTTCTAACAAGCCAAGCTGCTCTGAAAAACAGGAACAGCTTTAGTCATTAGAAGGTTCTTGCTAACCTGTGCAGCAAATTGAAATGGCTCGTTGTACCCGTAAAAGTTATATGCTTTGGGGTCATAATTAGAGAACAGTTGATTTTCTGAAATTCTAATGCACATACTGTAGATAACAGGCCAAATTTCAGATATTCAACATATTTACCAATGTGAAAAATATAGGTACATACTTACTAGATTATAATTGCCCGTAAACATATAGAGAGACATGGTGTCTATCAATAGATGCAATTCTTCCTTTAGATCCAATGGACTATGGATCAAGCACAGTAGCATAATTTCCATTATAGTCGGAAGTCATGTTGCAAATATGAACCTTAGGCCTGTACAGACCCAAAAAGGAACTACAGTTCTGTACTCCTTGTGCCGCCTTATAGTGCTTCCATACCATACAATGTCATGAAAATATTCTCCCAAAAGCGATGTATCTAGTGGAGAATATTCAAGTAATATGTAGAGATGAGCGAACGCGTTCATCCGAGCTTGATATTCGTGCGAATATTAGGGTGTTCGGGATGTTCGTTATTCGTAACGAACACCATGCGGTGTTCTGGTTACTTTCACTTCCTTCCCTGAGACGTTAGCGCGCTTTTCTGGCCAATTGAAAGACAGGGAAGGCATTACAACTTCCCCCTGCAACGTTTAAGCCCTATACCACCCCCCTGCTGTGAGTGGCTGGCGAGATCAGGTGTTCGCCTAATATAAAAGTCGGCCCCTCCCGCGGCTCGCCTCAGATGCGGTGTGAGTTAGATGAGGGACAGTGCTGTTTATACCGGAGCTGCTGTAGGGAAAGAATTGGTAGTTAGTGTAGGCTTCAAGACCCCCCAAAGGTCCTTATTAGGGCCACTGATAGCTGTGTGTTGGCTGCTGTTAGCAGTGGCATTTTTTTTTTTCTCAAAATCGCCTCTGCAGACCGTTGCACCTGGCATTAGGGACAGAAGTGCTGCATAGGCAGGGAGAGTGTTAGGAGTGAGTGTAGCCTTCAAGAACCTCAACGGTCCTTTCTAGGGCCATATTTATCCGTGTGCAGTACTGTCCAGGCTGCTGTTGGCTGTGCTGCATTTTTTTTGGGCTTCTCAAAATCGCCTCTGCAGAGCATTCCACCCTCCATTGATACTGCAGGGAAAGAATTGTATAGGCAGGGCCACAACACAGTTATTATTCATAGAATATACGCAGTGCTGCCTTTTGGTGGGAAAAAACTGAAAACAAATCTATTTGTCCAGCCTCTGTCCGTCCTAAGGGCTGTGGACACGTGTGAGCTGCGTGAAAAACATTGCTAAATCATACGCACCCAGCTACGCTTTACTGCTGGCTTCGCCATTTGCTTTCCTTAATTGGGAAAAAAAATTCCTGCTCTGCCAGAGTTATAATAACTCTGCTACCCTCACGTTCTGTGACACATAAGCAGGGACACAGCACAGTTATTAAACTTCTCATGTTCATTGAATATACGCAGTGCTGCCTTTTGGTGGGAAAAAACTGAAAACAAATCTATTTGTCCAGCCTCTGTCCGTCCTTACGGGCGGTGGAGACGTGTGAGCTGCGTGAAGAACAGTGCTAAATCATACGCACCCAGCTACGCTTTACTGCTGGCTTCGCCATTTGCTTTCCTTAATTGGGAAAAAAAATTCCTGCTCTGCCAGAGTTATAATAACTCTGCTACCCTCACGTTCTGTGACACATAAGCAGGGACACAGCACAGTTATTAAACTTCTCATGTTCATTGAATATACGCAGTGCTGCCTTTTGGTGGGAAAAAACTGAAAACAAATCTATTTGTCCAGCCTCTGTCCGTCCTTACGGGCGGTGGAGACGTGTGAGCTGCGTGAAGAACAGTGCTAAATCATACGCACCCAGCTACGCTTTACTGCTGGCTTCGCCATTTGCTTTCCTTAATTGGGAAAAAAAATTCCTGCTCTGCCAGAGTTATAATAACTCTGCTACCCTCACGTTCTGTGACACATAAGCAGGGACACAGCACAGTTATTAAACTTCTCATGTTCATTGAATATACGCAGTGCTGCCTTTTGGTGGGAAAAAACTGAAAACAAATCTATTTGTCCAGCCTCTGTCCGTCCTTACGGGCGGTGGAGACGTGTGAGCTGCGTGAAAAACATTGCTAAATCATACGCACCCAGCTACGCTTTACTGCTGGCTTCGCCATTTGCTTTCCTTAATTGGGAAAAAAAATTCCTGCTCTGCCAGAGTTATAATAACTCTGCTACCCTCACGTTCTGTGACACATAAGCAGGGACACAGCACAGTTATTAAACTTCTCATGTTCATTGAATATACGCAGTGCTGCCTTTTGGTGGGAAAAAACTGAAAACAAATCTATTTGTCCAGCCTCTGTCCGTCCTTACGGGCGGTGGAGACGTGTGAGCTGCGTGAAGAACAGTGCTAAATCATACGCACCCAGCTACGCTTTACTGCTGGCTTCGCCATTTGCTTTCCTTAATTGGGAAAAAAAATTCCTGCTCTGCCAGAGTTATAATAACTCTGCTACCCTCACGTTCTGTGACACATAAGCAGGGACACAGCACAGTTATTAAACTTCTCATGTTCATTGAATATACGCAGTGCTGCCTTTTGGTGGGAAAAAACTGAAAACAAATCTATTTGTCCAGCCTCTGTCCGTCCTTACGGGCGGTGGAGACGTGTGAGCTGCGTGAAGAACAGTGCTAAATCATACGCACCCAGCTACGCTTTACTGCTGGCTTCGCCATTTGCTTTCCTTAATTGGGAAAAAAAATTCCTGCTCTGCCAGAGTTATAATAACTCTGCTACCCTCACGTTCTGTGACACATAAGCAGGGACACAGCACAGTTATTAAACTTCTCATGTTCATTGAATATACGCAGTGCTGCCTTTTGGTGGGAAAAAACTGAAAACAAATCTATTTGTCCAGCCTCTGTCCGTCCTTACGGGCGGTGGAGACGTGAGAGCTGCGTGAAAAACATTGCTAAATCATACGCACCCAGCTACGCTTTACTGCTGGCTTCGCCATTTGCTTTCCTTAATTGGGAAAAAAAATTCCTGCTCTGCCAGAGTTATAATAACTCTGCTACCCTCACGTTCTGTGACACATAAGCAGGGACACAGCACAGTTATTAAACTTAGATTATTCATTCACTAGAGGCAGTGGGGCCTTTCGTTTTCCAAAAAGGGCAAAAATTATATTTGGCCTGCAGTCTTGCGCCAATTTATTTCCTGCCTGTGAAATCAAATCACTGGTAATACAGCATGCTGAGGGGTAGGGGTAGGCCTAGAGGACGTGGACGCGGCCGAGGACGCGGAGGGCCAAGTCAGGGTGTGGGCACAGGCCGAGCTCCTGATCCCGGTGTGTCGCAGCCGACTGCTGCGCGATTAGGAGAGAGGCACGTTTCTGGCGTCCCCACATTCATCGCCCAATTAATGGGTCCACGCGGGAGACGGTTATTAGAAAATGAGCAGTGTGAGCAGGTCCTGTCCTGGATGGCAGAAAGTGCTTCGAGCAACCTATCGTCAACACGCAGTTCTGCGCCGTCCACTGCTGCAAATCCGAATCCTCTGTCTGCTGCTCCTCCTTCCTCCCAGCCTCCTCACTCCACTACAATGACACCTGCTCAGGAGCGGGAACACTCCCAGGAACTGTTCTCGGGCCCCTGCTCAGATTGGGCAGCAGCGGTTCCTCTCCCACCAGAGGAGTTTATAGTCACTGATGCCCAACCATTCGAAAGTTCCCGGGGTCCGGGGGATGAGGCTGGGGACTTCCGCCAACTGTCTCAACAACTTTCTGTGGGTGAGGAGGACGATGACGATCATACACAGTTGTCTTGCAGTGAGGTAGTAGTAAGGGCAGTAAGTCCGAGGGAGCAGCGCACAGAGGATTCGGAGGAAGAGCAGCAGGACGATGAGGTGACTGACCCCACCTGGTGTGCAACGCTTACTCAGGAGGACAGGTCTTCAGAGGGGGAGTCAAGGGCATCAGCAGGGCAGGTTGCAAGAGGCAGTGCGGTGGCCAGGGCCAGGGGTAGAGGCAGGGCCAGACCGAATAATCCACCAAGTGTTTCCCAAAGCGCCCCCTCGCGCCATGCCACCCTGCAGAGGCCGAGGTGCTCTAAGGTCTGGCAGTTTTTCACAGAGACGCCTGACGACCGACGAACAGTGGTGTGCAACCTTTGTTGCGCAAAGCTCAGCCGGGGAGCCAACACCAACAGCCTCACCACCACCAGCATGCGCAGACATATGATGGCCAAGCACCCCACAAGGTGGGATGAAGGCCGTTCACCGCCTCCGGTTTGCACCCCTGCCTCTCCCCCTGTGCCCCAACCTGCCACTGAGATGCAACCCCCCTCTCAGGACACAGGCACGACCGTCTCATGGCCTGCAC
Source organism: Eleutherodactylus coqui (assembly GCF_035609145.1). Lineage (NCBI taxonomy): Eukaryota > Metazoa > Chordata > Amphibia > Anura > Eleutherodactylidae > Eleutherodactylus > Eleutherodactylus coqui. The sequence goes on along the minus strand of NC_089837.1, from coordinate 234,144,824 downwards.
CCACACCCTCACCTCCGCTGTCCTCGGCCCCATCCACCAATGTCTCGCACCGCACAGTCCAGCCGTCGCTAGCGCAACTGTTGGAGCGCAAGCGCAAGTACGCCGCCACGCACCCGCACGCTCAAACGTTAACCGTCCGCATCGCAAAATTCATCAGCCTTGAGATGCTGCCGTATAGGGTTGTGGAAACGGAGTCCTTCAAAAGTATCATGGAGGCGGCGGCCCCGCGCTACTCAGTTCCCAGTCGCCACTACTTTTCCCGATGTGCCGTCCCAGCCCTGCACGACCACGTCTCCCGCAACATTGTACGCGCCCTCACCAACGCGGTTACTGCCACGGTCCACTTAACTACGGACACGTGGACAAGCACAGGCGGGCAGGGCCACTACATCTCCCTGACGGCACATTGGGTGAATTTAGTGGAGGCTGGGACAGAGTCAGAGCCTGGGACCGCTCACGTCCTACCCACCCCCAGAATTGCGGGCCCCAGCTCGGTGCTGGTATCTGCGGAGGTGTATGCTTCCTCCACTAAAGCACCCTCCTCCTCCTCCTCCTCCTCCTCTGTCTCGCAATCAAGATGTGTTAGCAGCAGCATGTCGCCAGCAGTCGGTGTCGCGCGGTGTGGCAGCACAGCGGTGGGCAAGCGTCAGCAGGCCGTGCTGAAACTACTCAGCTTAGGCGATAAGAGGCACACGGCCCACGAACTGCTGCAGGGTCTGACACAGCAGACCGACCGCTGGCTTGCGCCGCTGAGCCTCCAACCGGGCATGGTCGTGTGTGACAACGGCCGTAACCTGGTGGCGGCTCTGCAGCTCGGCAGCCTCACGCACGTGCCATGCCTGGCCCACGTCTTTAATTTGGTGGTTCAGCGCTTTCTGAAAAGCTACCCACGCTTGTCAGACCTGCTCGTAAAGGCGCGCCGGCTCTGCGCACATTTCCGCAAGTCCCACACGGACGCTGCCACCCTGCGCACCCTGCAACATCACTTTAAGCTGCCAGTGCACCGACTGCTGTGCGACGTGCCCACACGGTGGAACTCTACGCTCCACATGTTGGCCAGGCTCTATGAACAACGTAGAGCTATAGTCGAATACCAACTCCAACATGGGCGGCGCAGTGGGAGTCAGCCTCCTCAATTCCTTTCAGAAGAGTGGGCCTGGTTGGCAGACATCTGCCATGTCCTTGGTAATTTTGAGGAGTCTACCCAGGTGGTGAGCGGCGATGCTACAATCATTAGTGTCACCATTCCTCTGCTATGCATCTTGAGAAATTCCCTGCAAACCATAAAGGCAGCTGCTTTGCGCTCGGAAACGGGGGCGGGGGAAGACAGTATGCCGCTGGATAGTCAGGGCACCCTCCTGTCTATTTCTCAGCGCGTACAGGAGGAGGAGGAGGAGCATGAGGAGGATGAGGAGGAGGGGGAAGAGACAGCTTGGGCCGCTGCTGACGGTACAGCGTCTGATTGCCTGTCATCCTTTCAGCGTGTATGGCCTGAGGAGGAGGAGGAGGAGGAGGAGGAGGAGGATCCTGAAAGTGATCTTCCTAGTGAGGACAGCCATGTGTTGCGTACTGGTACCCTGGCACACATGGCTGACTTCATGTTAGGATGCCTTTCTCGTGACCCTCGCGTTGCACGCATTCTGGCCACGACGGATTACTGGGTGTACACACTGCTCGATCCACGGTATAAGGAGAACCTGCCCACTCTGATTCCCGAAGAGGAAAGGGGTTCGAGAGTGTTGCTATACCACAGGACCCTTGCGGACAAGCTGATGGTAAAATTCCCAGCCGACAGCGCTAGTGGCAGAAGGCGCAGTACCGAGGGCAAGGTAGCAGGGGAGGTGCGGAGATCGAGCAGCATGTACATCCCAGGCAGTGCAACAGTCTTTAAGGGCCTGGCCAGCTTTATGGCTCCCCACCAAGACTGTGTCACCGCTCCCCAGTCACGGCTGAGTCGGCGGGAGCACTGTAAAAGGATGGTGAGGGAGTACGTAGCGGATCGCACGACCATCCTTGGTGACGCCTCTGCCCCCTACAACTACTGGGTGTCGAAGCTGGACACGTGGCCTGAACTCGCGCTGTATGCCCTGGAGGTGCTTGCTTGTCCTGCGGCTAGCGTCTTGTCGGAGAGGGTGTTTAGTGCGGCTGGGGGAATCATCACAGATAAGCGTAGCCGCTTGTCAACCGACAGTGCCGACAGGCTAACACTCATCAAGATGAACAAAGGCTGGATTTCCCCAGACTTCTGTTCTCCACCAGCGGACAGCAGCGATACGTAAGCAATACGTAGGCTGCACCCGCGGATGGAAGCTACGTTCTCTCTCACCATCCAAAACGGGGACATTTCTGCTTCATCAATCTGTGTCTAATATTCCTCCTCCTCCTCCTCCTGCTCCTCCTCCTGAAACCTCACGTAATCACGCTGAACGGGCAATTTTTCTTAGGGCCACAAGGCTCACTCAAATAATTTTTCAGAACAATTTTTATAAGTTTCAATGCGCTTAAAAGCGTTGGAACTTTAACTTGAACCAATTTTTCGTTACACTGGGCTGCCTCCAGGCCTAGTTACCACTTAAGCCACATTAACCAAAGCGATTAATGGGTTTCACCTGCCCTCTTGGCTGGCCATGGCCAATTTTTGGGATGTACATTAGTACTGTTGATACAGCAATTTTTGTGGGCCCTCGCCTACAGTGTAATCAAATTAATTTTTAGCCCACCTGCATTACAGCTGACGTAACCTCAGCTGTGTTGGGCAATGCAATGGGATATTTTTATGTACCGCCGGTGGGTTCCAGGGAGCCACCCATGCTGTAGGTGCACACGGAGTTTTTAATACATCTGTACACTTCTAAAGAACCCCAGTCTGACTGGGGCATGCAGTGTGGGCCGAAGCCCACCTGTATTACGCACGACATTACTACCTCAGCTGTGTTGGGCAATGCAATGGGATATTTCTATGTACCACCGGTGGCTTCCTGGCACCCACCCAGGCAGTGGGTCCACAGGGAGTTTAACCTACATGTGTCCACTTGTAAAGAACCCCAGTCTGACTGGGGCATGCAGTGTGGGCCGAAGCCCACCTGCATTAAGCACGACATTACTACCTCAGCTGTGTTGGGCAATGCAATGGGATATTTTTATGTACCGCCGGTGGGTTCCAGGGAGCCACCCATGCTGTAGGTGCACACGGAGTTTTTAATACATCTGTACACTTCTAAAGAACCCCAGTCTGACTGGGGCATGCAGTGTGGGCCGAAGCCCACCTGTATTACGCACGACATTACTACCTCAGCTGTGTTGGGCAATGCAATGGGATATTTCTATGTACCGCCGGTGGCTTCCTGGCACCCACCCAGGCAGTGGGTCCACAGGGAATTATAAATGCATCTGTTTCCACTTATAAAGAAACCCAGTCTGACTGGGGCATGCAGTGTGGGCCGAAACCCACCTGCATTAACCCTTTCCAGTCCACTGTGTGACCTGTGAAGACATTAGGGTTTAAGGCTGTACAGCTCCGTTGTTGGTAGACGTCCGTCGGGGTTCTCTTACTGTATATTGCCAGCCTCTCTGCTGTCGGAGCCTATCCTACGTGTCAGCTCATGCAGTACTGGCTTTAGCCAGCATATAGCGCCGTTGTATAACGGCAGAAAAAGAGTAAGCCCCCTAGGAAAACCATATACAAATTGGATTGGAAAGGGTTAAGCACAACATTACTACCTCAGCTGTGTTGGGCAATGCAATGGGATATATTTATGTACCGCCGGTGGCTTCCTGGCACCCACCCATGCTGTAGGTGCACACTGAGTTTTTACTACATCTGTACACTTATAAAGAACCCCAGTCAGACTGGGGCATGCAGTGTGGGCCGAAGCCCACCTGCATTAAGCACGACATTACTACCTCAGCTGTGTTGGGCAATGCAATGGGATATTTCTGTGTACCGCCGGTGGGTTCCAGGGAGCCACCCATGCTGTGGGTCGACAGGGACTTCACAATAGGGAGTTGTACCTGCCTGTGTCTATGAATTAAAAAGCCCGGTCTGACTGGGGCATGCAGACACCTTGTCAGAATGAATAGTGTGTGGCACATAGGTTCCCCATTGCTATGCCCACGTGTGCAGCTCCTGATGGCGGTGGCACAGGATTCTATTTCTCATTGCTTCTGTACAGCATTGTGGGCTATCGCTCCGCCACTTTTAAAGAGGGTCGCTGCCTAGCCGTGCCAACCTCTGCAGTGTGTGCCTGCGGTCCCTCGTCATGGCAGACGCACTTCTAAATAGACATGAGCGTGGTGTGGCATGAGGGCAGCTGAAGGCTGCCCAGGGACACTTTGGTGTGCGCTGTGGGGGGGAGGGGGGGCGGTTGGTCAGCATGTAACCCAGGAGAAGTGTCAGTGGAGTGTCATGCAGGCAGTGATTGTGCTTTGTTGGAGGTAGTGTGGTGCTTAGCAAAGGTATGCCATGCTAATGAGGGCTTTTCAGAAGTAAAAGTTGTTGGGAGGGGGGGGGGCCACTCTTGCCGGTATTGTGGCTTAATAGTGGGACCTGTGAACTTGAGATGCAGCCCAACATGTAGCCCCTCGCCTGCCCTATCCGTCACTGTGTCATTCCCATCACTTTCCTGAATTGCCCAGATTTTCACACATGAAAACCTTAGCGAGCATCGGCGAAATACAAAAATGTTCTGGTCGCCCATTGACTTCAATGGGGTTCGTTGTTCGAAACGAACCCTCGAGCACACCGGGAAGTTCGTTACGAATAACGAACACCCGAACATTTTGGTGTTCGCTCATCTCTAGTAATATGGCATCTTATGGAAGAGGGCACAATTTATTTTTCTGTTGAATTCATAGATAATCTTGCATAAAAAAAAACATCTGTATTCATCTGTGTGAAGCCACAGGTGTATGCAGGCCATATAGAAGTCAACAGGTGTGTACCTGTTGTGAATGTGCATTCACTACTTTTCCACTGAGCTATTACAGAGGGCTGTATGACAGTGCAGGGGGACAGCAGAAGAGATTGGAGAACAGAGGAAGCTACCATTACAGCAGATTATAACTTACTCCAGGTGAATTTTCTGGTCTTATCAGCTGTGAGAGCAAACCACCTTCAGCTACTCAGAGAGGGGATGAGAGATAGCTGTGCAGTATTGAGTGGGTGTGGCTATGCTACACAGCCTCTGAGAGAGGAAAGGGGAGGGGGAGCAGACCTTGTGTCTGTTCATAAAAGAGAACAGCAGGTCAGTGCTGCAAACCAAATATGAGACTTTCTAACTGGGAAAACACAATGTAAAAAACAGATAAGTGCATCATTTTTCCTTCAGGAACCTTGTAAAATGTATGTAGTGATTTTTTTCATGCACAGAGGTTTCCATAGTCTTTTATGATTTTCATTTTGTATGTGTTTCCCATTTTTACCATTTTCATGAAGTTTATAATAAAATATGAAAAAGAAGAAGCTTTGTTTTCTTAAAGGGGTTGTCTCGCGCCGAAACGTTTTTTTTTTTTCATAGGCCCCCCGTTTGGCGCAGGACAACCCCAAAGGATGTGTTAAAAAAAAAAAATTTTATTACTTACCCGAATCCCCGCTCTGCGACGTCTTCCTTCTTCCTTCTTCTTCCTTCACCAATATGGCCGCCGGGATCTTCACCCACGATGTACCACGGGTCTTCTCCCATGGTGCACCGTGGTCTCTGTGCGGTCCATTGCCGATTCCAGCCTCCTGATTGGCTGGAATCGGCACACGTGACGGGGCGGAGCTACGAGGACCAGCTCTCCGGCACGAGCGGCCCCATTCACCAGGAAGAAGACCGCACAGCGCAAGCGCGTCTAAAAAGCAAGAAGACATCAGAATTAGACGGATACATGGCGACGGGGACGCTAGCAACGGAGCAGGTAAGTGAATAACTTCTGTATGGCTCATATTTAATGCACGATGTACATTACAAAGTGCATTAATATGGCCATACAGAAGTGTATAACCCCACTTGCTGCCGCGAGACAACCCCTTTAAGGGGCTTTCACATGACAGTTTTTGTGTTCAGTTTTTTGTTAAAAAGTATGAATGGAAAGATTTGCAGTTTTTCTACATTTTGGACCCACTCCTGGTTATGGCTCACAAAAAACTGAACACAAAAACTGTCATGTGAAAGCGCCCTTATAAAGCATTGCTCCTCATGTATTATAGAAACGTGGCTGCGCTAGAATCCAAAAAGTCATACAGAATGTAGCTGTGCTACTGTATTGTATGTAAATGATTCATTAATAAATGAAATTGCTTATGGCTAATGGTATATGAATGAACTGTAGCATCTGCTGTACTCCACATTTCACTATCAATATGCTAAACAAAGATTGCAATCTTTCTTTTAAGGCTTCAGAGACCCGGCAAATTCCACAATTTCATCTCTGTCATTCAGTTTTGTGAAGTGTTGCTCATTAATAAAAATCCCTTGAAGTTTCCGAAGGCATGATCCCCTGCCGCTTCAAGAAGTGAGAAAAGCTAAATTCCCCAATCTATTTTACAGGAGATAAAGGTCATGCATGAATTACTGAAAACTCCTGTGCAATTTAACCAGTAATGAACAAACCCGATAGGACCATTAGCTTTCTCCCTGGAGGTTTTAATTTTTCCACATTACACTATTTTCAGTATATTTTCAAGTATAATGTGAATGTCTTCTTAATTGTGCTTCCATGCAAAATGTACTAGACCTTCCAGTCTTATTAATGTAGTTAGCTGCAGACACGGTCAGGAATAACAGGAATACTACAGTCCTCTGTATACAGTATAGTGCATGAGAGGAAGAAGATTTAACTACACAGTGATTGTAGTGTGCCTTTAATTACCTTCAAGGAAATTAAAGAATAATGTAAATATGCTAAAGTGTAATCATGGTCTTAACTACAGTTATAGCAGCCATAGTAGCTTCTTTGGGGCTTGGATGATGAGGAGCTCTCTCGGGAGTCCACAAGTTACTCCTTCTGTTGATAATAAGAGATGGCAGCCTTCTGCTATTTAGAACTTTTAAATACATATTTTAGACAGTTAAGTGTTAAATGTGTAATAAATGTGCAGTTGTACATAGTATTTCATATTAGATATGGCAGGAAAGTGCAACTTGTTATAACTTAACTTTGTAGCAAACTCTATGCATTTTATGAGTCATGTTACTAGCATCTTTTTCTAGACAAAGCTGCTAGTAAATCTACCCCAATGTAGTGAACACGCATTCCGCTAATCTCACAGCTGGTTGACAGGTATTCATGATTGTAAATAGACTTAAGGTGGCTTTGAATGGAACAATTAGTCACTCGAAATAGTCACTGTAGCGTACAAATTACTGTTCTTGGCTTTTACAGAGATTGTTGTTCATTTGTTAAATTTTCGCTGAACCAATTGTTAGGAGCATTTAAAGGGGCTGAAACGTCGTTTGACAACAAGTTAAAGGGCATGAGGTTCTTTAGAAGGCATGTATTTGAAATTTTGACCCCTCCCCAGTTCACTGAACGCACATAAATTTGTACAAGTGGTCTTTGGGTGAACACTCACCGCCACGTTTCTCAGTTGACTAAAACCAACCAGAGGCCACAGCAGTGAATGTTCTTTTTAAAATTGTTCCCTTGGAGTCACATAACACGCATTTACTGATATATTATTCCTTTGTATGATTGTCACAGTCTACTACGTCATTATAGTAGCGCACATACTATGATCGGCTATGCAAATAGTGTAAGGTACAGAAAGAAGATTTGGCGCATTGAACAAATACCTCTGGCACAACAAATGTTCCTTTGGTTCTAATACATGTATATGTGTTTTTGGGAACCAATGAATGTTAAGTTGGTAAAGTGTTGAAAAAAGGCAGGAGTCAATCAGTATTCGTTAGGAGATGTATGCAGAAGAAGCGCACACCTCCCTGCAAAGTTGTCGGCTAAATGTTGCAAGACAAACGATTACCTGTTTACACCAGATGATAATTGACCAGCGACTAATTTTAGATGAGCTGGAACAAAGCGACTTGCAACTAATGAATAAAGTCTCGCTCTTCACCTTGCTGGTGGCAATGTTTACATTCAACATCTGTCACTTAAATTTGCTCTACTGGGCGACTATTTGGACGATAGTTGTGCCATGTTAATCCACCTACTTAAGGTGCAAATAACGTTTTTAATATGAAAAGTGTAATACAGTGAAAAAACAAATAAATAAAGATAACCTCAGTAGCTATGTTAGTGAAATTGGCAGATTCGACAAAATCATAATTACTACAAATAGAGCATTTAGTAGTTGTCCTCTACCAAAGGATCATGTTCTTCACCGTGTTTCTAAATAGCTATAAAGTAGTTTCATGGCACTTTGTGTTCAATTGGATATCCTAAACAGGTTTGTAGCAATAACTAATACATAAAGCATGATAATGTGTGCATGTGCAGCGTCTGAGGAGCGGGCCCACAGCCGAGGAGATGGCGGGCTAGATAAGGGCCTTGTCACAATGGCGCTACCGTCTCCTCCCCTTGGATAGCTCAGGATCTATCTAAGTTACTGCTGGGGGAGGTCAAAGGGAAAATGTAACCGGAGGTTACCTGCAATCTTCTTGTCACTCATGACGCCACCGTTTTGTCCTCTGCGGTAAATCTCAGTGAAGTAAATAACTTAGTCCACACACAGAACATTTTCTGGACAAAGTGGGATCAGTGGGTGATGTCCGTTTACTGTAACTTCAGCAAGTTTCAACGTATAACAGTAGTTTAGCACAAATTACACTTCCAGAAGCTGATGTAACAGGGAGGACTTCTTGGGGCAATCCAGACAATCCACAGTCCCAGTTATCTGTGTGATCCCACTCCCAGCGACTCTCTCTCCAACATTCTACTGGTCAACACTCACGTTTCTGGTGTTTTTCTCTCTCTAGCAGCGGTCCTTCTTTCTCTTTCACTCAGTGCTTAGTGGCAACACAGGCACCAAGCAGAAGGGAATTGCTCAGCTTCCTCCATCTTCCACACAAAGACTGATCAATCTCTGTGGGATTCACTCACTGACTCTTGCAAGACCAACTCAAAATGGCATGTCCGGCTCTTTGCAAGCATTCCAAGAACTCTGTGCACTGCACCTTGCTAACACATATATATCACAAGATCACGTGACACACAACATTATACATTTCCAGACATAACCCAGACATTACCCATTCAGTGCTGCAGAGAAGCAATACACATACAAAATGCACACTACAAATAAGACACTGACAAGACAATTGCACGAGACCGACATATAACATTATGGAAGGGCCCTACTAACTGTGGACCACTACGCATGTATTCAGCTGCCCGTATGGCAGAGTACTGTAAATCAAGAATTTGCAATAATTGGGAGGATTTTTAGGGTGAAATTGTACACCCAAGGCTGATGTGACTCCACAGCACAGGACAGATGATATGTTATACTGCACCACACTTCCACTTTAATATACAAAACAATTTAAACGGTCGCTATGATTTTCTTAAAGAGTACCTGCCCTTTTTTAAATGTATAGAATGGTTGATTCTAAGCATTTTTGCAATAGGTTTTTTCAGCCTATTCTGTACATTTTTTTTCAAACAGTATAACAGTTGAAGGCTTTGCATCCAGATGTGCCTGCACCTGTTCTCTACAGAGCAGATGCAGACATTACTATGCTGTTATGCATAACAGTGTATAAAGCGTTTCTATTAGATATACTTAATTTTCAATAATGCCCAGTCCCCAATCTGTTCCACCATGCCCAGACTGTTGTACTGCTCTACCTGCTCATATGCAGCTGCCATCTTTGGGCGCTGTGAAGGGAAGCCATTCTATTTTACAGACAGCTTTTTCCATCACAGTGCTCTCGCTCATCACCCAACCCAATTTACTGACAGGGGCTCAAATCAAGGGCATAACTAAAGGCTCAGGGGCCCGAGTGCAAAAGTTCTGCTCGCCCCACCCCCATACCGGTACCCATACCTAAATCGTGCTGCCTACAGCTGCAAAATGAATTTACATGCATGATTAGGCCCCTTGGCATAAGCTTTCAAAGCATGACTCATTTCCTGGACTACATAATAATTTGTTTGTACACCGTTAGGCTCATTTCACACGGATGAGATTCGATATGGGGCTGTGAATCGCAGCCGGATATTGTGCTCGCTAGCTTGTGATTTTGCCATGGACGTTAGGCATTTTTGCATAAAAAATGTCTTGCATCACTCCGAAGAAGTACCAATCCTCCACTGTGGCTAACAATGAGGAAACCTTGCATCGGATCGTGTGCACCTAGCACGTAGTGCGTTGCTGTCGCCGACCTCATTGAAAACAATTGGAGATTTTATGCGAGAACACGCGCAAAAATAGGGCTGCAGAGACCTTGGTATCTCCTGTATATAATTATATATGTATAGCTTGTATACGTTGTACATCTCCTGTATAATTTCCAGCAAGATAATGCTCAGCCATACACACAAGGCCATCACAGGAGCCCTCACAACATTGTCACACTTCTGTGGCTGCCCGGTCGTCAAATTTATTATCAACAGAACATGTAAGGAACCATCTGGGACACCAACTTCAACAGCCTACGAGTTTGCACGATCTAGAGACTCAGTTACAGCAAATGTGGAGTAATATGTGGAGGATACCATACCGACCTGTATGCCTCCATGCCTGCCCATATCACATCTTGAATCTAAGCTAAAGGCGGTACAACAGGGAACTAAAGCCAGTAGTAATAGTGCCCCCTTTATTGTTCCCAGTAGTAATAATGACCCTAATTGTGGCCCCAGTAGTGATAGTGACCCCTATTGTGGCCCCAGTAGTAATAGTGACCCCTATTGTGGCCCCAGTAGTAATAGTGACCCCTATTGTGGCCCCAATAGTAATAGTGACCCCCACAGTGGCCTCAGAAGTAATAAAAATGCCCATAGTGGCCTCAATACTAATAGTGACCCCCACAGTGGTCCTAGAAACAATAGTGACCCCACAGTGGCCCTCAGTAGTAACAGTTACCCCACAGAATCCCTATTATTAATAATAACCCCTCAGTAGCCCCAGTAGTAATATTTATTCCCTCAGTAGCCCCAGTAGTAATATTAACCCCCTCAGTAGCCCCAGTAGAAATTGTAACCCCCACAGTAGTAATGTTAACCCCACAGTAGCCCCATTAGTAATATTAACCTCCTCAGTAGCAATATTAACCACCCCCAGTGGCCCCAATAGTAATATGAAACCCCTCAGTAGCCCTAGTAGTAATAGCACCCCGACCCATATACTTGATAAGTAGTAAGTAACTATTATTTGTTTCAGTGACTGTTTTGCCTGAGTTGCTTCGCAAGGAAAGGTTTAGACTCCTAATATCATTTGTACATCTATTTGCCTAATGCCATAAGACCCCAGGAAAAGAAAAGTAGGACACAAAGATCCATTTGGGTGTTTCAGCCCATTAATAGGAAAAATAAACTTAATGTAGGTTAGAAGTAATTAGCTTTTCTCTAAAAGGGAACACAAATGGCTCTACATTGTCATTTACGAATATAGCAAAGCTGAGTCTGTTGATGTGACAGATTGAAACTTATTTGGTACAACTGATCATGATATCACTGTGCTATAAATTATATGGAACAAAGCCCAGATATGTGTCAACTGTATCATCAAATCCTGCTTCATACATGACTCAAGTTACAGCTGACCAGAGACATCTGACAGTAGTCAGATTTGTTTTACTCCTAATGAATTCATTTGCATAATTAAGAGACATCAGCACTATCCAGCTAAACCAACTTCTAGAGGAAATTCATCCAGATCTGCCATGTAACTGGTGCATGTCAAAGATAACATCAAAGTAGCCATGATCTTGGACCGCCCCACCATTATTTCCCAAAGTGAAGGAGCTGCAGTTCATTTTAGAGAATATCTAGCAGCACTCAGGAGTTACTGAAAGTTTAGGGAGCAATATTCTTAGCAAAAAGCATTTAAAGCAAAGGCAGTATGATCAGGATATTGCATCAGAAATGTTCAGTGTTAAAAATCTGACTGATGAAAAAGAGCATTGCGTGTTCTATAGTTTTGGACATTATCAAGCTTCATTACATAATCTAATGACACCTCTCAATGGCAAGTCAATACAAATTTTGGATGAACTTCCCCTTTAAGGCAAATTCGTTATGTGTAGATGATTTATTCCTCAATATTTCAAGCATGTATGACCACAGTTATATCCAGTATGCCATAAGAACCAGAACTTTATCAGCTAGAGCAGGGATCCCCAACTCCAGTCCTCAGGGACCCCCAACAGGTCATGTTTTCAGGATATCCTATGGTAAGAACACCTGTGGCAATGTCTGAGACACTGACAATAATTACATCACCAGTGCAACACTGAGGAAATCCTGAAAACATGACCTGTTGCCGGTCCCTGAGGACTGGAGTTGGGGAACACTGAGCTAGAGTACAACGTGGTCACAAAAAGCACCTCTCATTCAAGAGGAACCTAAAGGTCTGTGTATTACGTGGACCTTTTATTGATTTTATTGTGAACTATTTAATGCTGCATTTGCCCTGTAGTGACTCTATAAGGAAAATAAACCCAGATTTGCCGACAGAATATATAGTTGATGGCTGGGGTTCCCAGTAGCAGTACACTGTGTGATCAACACATCATCAGGGAACCCTTCTAACAAAAAGCGAGGACCCTATTAATATCATTTAATCTAAACGTTTAGTTTAATTAGGATATTTTAAGATATAACACTTGAACAGATTTTTTTTATTTTCACAGCTACACAACTATACTCTTACTAATCTGAAAAGCAACAGCATGTTCCTCTCAAACTACGGTACTCGGAAAGCAGCAGGGTAAGTCTAATATTAAATTCTATAACAACTCGTCACTCTCTTCGCTCAACAGAGTATATTGTAGAGAAAGGTAAAAAACTGAATAAAGCCGTATCGTTACCTTGGGAATTATTATTTTTCCTCATTTAGATATAAAAGATAAAAAGTTTGGTGTAAAAAGACTCACAAATATCAAAGACCCCAATAAAGAGACTGGATAATTAGCAGAAATACACAAACATAGAAAATGTTGCGCTATTTAGAAAAATATGCACAATAGTCAGCTGCAGTCTGACTCTTCTATCCCTCCTTGTATGATATGACAAGTACTTGATGTTCTTGTTTTCCTTTTAGTTTCACATTTTTCTGCCCTATATTTGTATGTGCTCTTTATTCTGACTATTCAAAGGTGTCTATCACATTGACAAGTGGTTTGTCAGAAGAGAATCTTCTTGTTAATGCTTAGTGAAGCAAGTAATTGACAGTAGTCTATAGGGCAAAATGGTAAACCCTGTAGTGGAAATACACATCTTCTGCTACAAGATATGTATATAGAAAGGCTTGTATTTTTTTCAGGATGGCTTCAATGTGCTATTTATTGAAAGCCGTGCATTTCTTGGTAAATATGCAAACAACGGAGATGGAACAATACCTCTGCAGTGCCACCTATTGGAAGGCAGCATTCTTGCAAGTCAATGTTAGATTCTTTATACAAGCCTTGTAACAACAAGTGGGAATTGAAAGCCAAGCCAGAATCCATACAAAGACAGCTGTTTCAGGGTGTTTGTCCTCATCAGCGTGCACCAGGTTTCTGGCTTGGCTAGCGAGAGCACCTAGAAGGTGAGTGAGTGAGGAAACTTATTAGGCCATTCATGCTCCTCTGGGTAATATGCAAATAAGGCAGATGGAGCAATACTTCTGCAGCGCCAACTACCACATGAAGTTATGCTGCTCATTGCTCAGGCACCTGACACACTACTTTCCTGTAGCAATATTGTGTACCAACAGCCTAAGTGGTGGACAGTGCTAGAGATGAGCGAGCGTACTCGCTAAGGCAAACTACTCGAGCGAGAAGTGCCTTATGCGAGTACCTGCCCACTCGTTTCTAAAGATTCGGGTGCCGGCGCGGGAGAGCGGTGAGTTGCGGGAGTGAGCAGGGGGGAGCGGGGAGGAGAGAGTAAGAGAGAGATCTCCCCCGCCGGCACCCGAATCTTTAGAGACGAGCGGGCAGGTACTTGTATAAGGCACTACTCGCTCAAGTAGTTTGCCTTAGTGAGTACGATCGCTCATCTCTAGACAGTGCCCTTTCCATTTCTATATAGGATCTGTTAATATGACAGGATTGTAAGAATAAATGGTTAAAACTAAAACGTGCAGATATCAAAAAATAGTGTTGCATCTGCATGAACTTATAGGTGTAATTTAAAGTCAAAGTTGTATTAGTGGGTTTCATTTTTCTAACAAGCCTTAAGCCAGATTCACTCGGGCATATTTGCGAGTGTAAAATTTCAATCGGTTCATTCACGTGCATGTATTTTCCAACATAGTTCAGTTGCGCAAAAAATAATATTAATTAATAGGTATGCACAAATGCTCATGTAATAAGCTAGGAGATGCGTGAAACACTTCATAACTGTACAGGGAAAAGAACACATCTGGAACTCATTAGACTAAGCCATTTCAATCAGCGTGTATTTTTGTGGTACATGCCTTGCATGCAAAAAGGACAATAAAATACACCAATGCACGCACAAAAAGGCATTGTTCGTTCTGTAAATATGCAGCGCTCATGCACACGAAAAAACAGATTCACTCATGTGAATCTGGCCTTACATTTGTTGAAAAGGACACAAATAAAAGCCAATCACTGCAGCACTCGATGAACCAATCACAGCCATTCAATGCGATGGCTCTGATGCAACACAAGGAAGGCTCTATAGGGAAACATGGGCTGCAAAACATTGCAAATTGTGGCAATATTCAGCATGCCGTGATTTTTTTTTCTCGCAATGCAGTAGCCTACAAAACATCACTAATGGAACCCATTGGAAAGCATGGGCTTCACATGCATGCGATTCGTAGCGCTGTCGCATTGTGAAAAAATCGTGAAATTTTGTGGCGGGTTGAAAGCAGCGTAATAGTACATTGCAGTGATCATTTGTTTTGTGTGCTGCCTTTATACAACAATCTGCACCAACAGCTGGGATCAGAGATAAGTCTGATCCTGGTCATTTAACCTGTAGATATCATGGGCAATGCTCACCATGGCATCTAATTGGTTTATAAAGGGATAATGCAGACAAAATACAGTCATAATATACTGAAATATAGAAATATTGCACTGTATTATAGCAGTGATCTAAACACTGAATGCTGAAATTGCCTAGCAGGATGAATAAAGAAACAAATAAAATTCTTTAAAAATATAAAAATACTAAAAAGTCCTTAATTTTAGGAAAGATGTTAAAAAACTTTTTAAAACTATCTATAATTGGTATCTTACATTTGCAATGACACAATCTATAAAATTAGCATACTTTTTAGCCTACACAGTGAACATCATAATAAAGTACGCCAATAGTTTTTTTTATGCATTTTTCCTCTCAAAAAATGTAATAACGCATTTTAAAAAGTTAGATTTATCCTAAAATGATATTAATGAAAAGTAAAGCTGATACTGAAAATCTTATCCGTCTTTGAATGCAGTGATACAAAAACAGGTTATCTTCTAAAAAAGCATTTTTATTGTGCAAAAGTAGGATAAATGTATCCTGTAATTTATACCACACAATGAATGCTGTAAAAACAACACCCAAAAAATAATGGAGAAACTGCTGTTGTCTTCCGACTGCTAAAAAATTAATATTTTATATGTACCTAAATTGCTGCCAGTAAAATTACAACTGGTCACACAGAAAGCAATAGCACATTTGGTTACATTGATGGACAACGTTAAAAGATATGTCTTTAAAATTGCAGAGATAAAAATGACAAAAACTTTCTTCTAAACACAGCGCCACCTTGTCTGTTGGTTGTGTCGGGTATTGCAGCTCAGCTCCCATTTACTTCAATGCAGCTTAGCTGCAATATCGCAGACATCCCACAAACAAGGGTGGCACTGTGTTTAGAAGAAAACAGACATATTTCTCTAAGGGTGGCTTCACATGAGAGTGTTTTTGTGCATACATAAGTACTTGCAAAACTCGCGTGAATGCAGGTCCGTGCATTGTTTTCAATGGAGCCGCGGCTGCTGCCGGGGGCTCTATTGAATACAATGGTCTGCCGGCACCCCTGCATTCTTTTTCAGGGAAGAGCTTTACATATAAGCCCTTCCCTGAAAAATAAACATTTTAGTGTAAAAAAATAAAGAAAGAAAGAATATATTTACCTGTCCGCCGCTGCCCTAACCCCTGCGGGGAGGAAGAACACATCTGCCGTATGCAGCAGATGCTTCCTTCATCCCCGCTAGTATAAATAATTCTCTGCTGCTACATCTGCCAAATCTGTGACAGATGCAGCAGAGGAATTCTTCAATTCTCTACCGCAGCTGTCACATATGACAGCTGTGGTAGAGGATTCTGCTGCCGGCAATTGATTTCAGGGAAGGGCTTTAAATATAAGCCCTTCCCAGAAAATCCAGTAGAAGTGGTTTAAAAAGCAAAAAAAATACATACTTACCTCCCTTCAGCTGCCGGGGCTTAGCCGCGTCTTCTCCTCACTGTCCCTGGCTCTCTAGTGCTGATCTATCAGCAGGCGGTGATTTTAAATCCCCCCCTGCTGAAAGAGCTGTTTGTGATTGGCTGAGGTGCTCAGCCAATCACAGGCAGCTCTCGCCCGTCATTCATTCCCTCTTCTCAGCAGGGACTAACAGGAGGTTACAGTGGGACATTTTAAAATTGCTGTTCAGCTGTCCCTGAACTCCGAACAACAGCAGAGAATGAGGAGTTCCTCATAGTGGGAGAGAAGGAATTACCCTGCAGGGGCTAACAAGGGAATCTCTGTAGTGGGGAGAGGGGGCAGGGTTAGAAGGCTTCCTTGAGAGTTGGGGAGAGAGGGCAGGGCTAAAGGGAACCACTCTCTAGCCCCGCCCATCTAGATACACCCTCTCTCTAGCCCTACCCTCTCTCTTCTTGCTATGAGGGAATCTCTGGGAAAACCCGACTAGCCCCACTCTCTCTCTAGCTCTGTTCTCTCTCCCCACTACAGGGGATTTCCCCCATATCAGGGAGAGAAGGAATTCCCCTGCAGGGGGGAAAAGGAAATCCCTAGCAGCTGGGGATTTCCCTCTTCTCTCCTGCAGGGGAACCTCTCTCTCTTGGCAGCACGGTTATCCTTCTACACTCGCTGAGATAAAGTCAGTCCCTAGCCCCATGGGGCTGTTCTTCATCTCTCTTCTCCTTCCGAAAAAGCAGCAATGCTTGTTTTCAGCGACACGCAGCTCCCAATCACATCAATGGGCAATTTCACCACTAATTAAACTCAGGACTTGTTAGCGGAAATTTGCCCATTCACACTATTTTTCGTGCAGTTGGCCAAGATTTTTTTGCGCAGCTAACTTCTGCCTGATTTTCATGCTCATGTGAATGAGGCCTTAAACATAGGCTTGCACTAGTCCATCAGGTTACCAGAAGACCCCTAATGGTCCCAGGTTCTAACACCGTAATGGGTCCGAAAGGCTCACCAGAAGATAACTCCATTTGGAGATGACTTTGGAGACAATCACTTGCGACTAGGATCGATTTTTTTTATGAGTTTATTTACAAATAAGCTATTCAAACTTATTAGGCCTCATGTCTACAGACACGCACAGATTCTGAGTGCAGAATCCCGTAGCGGATTCCTGCCGTGCCTGCAGACATGAGGCAAAAATACATTTACTTACCTGTCCTAACGCAGCACGGGTCTCCTTCGTCGTGGCTGGATATTCTTTCTTCTGCGCAGTGGA
Organism: Eleutherodactylus coqui; assembly: GCF_035609145.1. Classification (NCBI taxonomy): domain Eukaryota; kingdom Metazoa; phylum Chordata; class Amphibia; order Anura; family Eleutherodactylidae; genus Eleutherodactylus; species Eleutherodactylus coqui. The sequence continues at coordinate 234,127,029 of NC_089837.1, read as the reverse complement.
TGCACTCGGCACACTAGCCAGCATGCTGCGTGCATGCGCCATGCCTTTTTTCTTTTTTTAAATCTCCTGCTTTCCTGCAGACCTGCAGCGTGTCCGCAGTGTCAGCTGCAAGCATGCTGCAGACCGAACGGCTTCCATTGACTTCAATGGAAGCTGTCCCTGTGGGATCCACAGAAAAATGGAACATGCTGCGATATGCACATGAGGAAAAAAATGACATTCGCAGGTATTTAAATAAATGTAACATTTCAGTGATAGTCTATGGGCATACTGAACTGCGGATCATCCGCGCAGGAGACCCATGTGGATTCCGCAATTCAATTATGGCTGTGGACATGAGATCTTAGTGCTATGTCCTGCATGTACACTGAAAATATATCATGCAATTGAAATGAATATGCATATATTCTGCATAGCAACACCTTTTAAGCAATGTAGGTTCACCAATGGTCAACTTTAAAAACTATATTTTGATATGCGTGCTTTTTTAATATTCCATTTCCTATCTTACAAAAAAACAGCATTAAAATGCATAAACTTTTCAATCTATGAATTTCAGAGGCTGTAAAATATACCCTTATGATTTGCACATTGAAAAGCAATAGCATATGAATGAAATACGGTAAGCACGCTTTCAAATCTAAATGTAAGAGTATGAGGCATACAGAAACACGAATGATAGAGCAAAGACACAAACAATCCACCAGTGAATAAAAAAGGTATCTATGATTGGAAAATCTTAGTCTGGAAGTGAAAGCAGAAATTGTACTGAGCCTGAGGAGAATAAATAAAAAATGCAATGTATCTCCATTTTTCAAAAGGAAGCTCTGCAAATAAAAGACTGGAACACATAAAGCTGGAGCTGGTTAAGAAAGATCGTTTACATCAAGAACTTAGGTTGTGGCCATTTATAACTAAGATGTTATTACAACCTGAACAAAAGCAAGAGTTACGTAAATTGCCTTGAGAATAGTTTCTCTATTAGCTATTGCTGCTTTGCTTTCAATCGTTTAATAAACTCATTAGGGCATCCCTAGAGACTGAAATGTATGTATGTGAAGCAGAGCCACTGGTGTTGTTTAAGCGCAGCACCTGGGGATTTAGAAAGTGGTATACTTAGGAATTTAATGTTCTACTTGGGATTGAGCTAATATGTTTAAATCTATTCTTAGTACAAAGTGCAAATAATCATGTTGTTAATTGGAAGTATGTTTGCTTATACAAGATTTACATATGTCATTATGTTAAAAAGGTAAAGATTTACAGTAGAATGTAAAATGTGTGTCAAAAAGCTTGGGAGGTGGAGGTGCATGCTAATTATTGTCCATAATGCGAGACCAATGTATGCATGTTCAATATGTGGGTACTGGTGTATCTTGTCGACACCGGAAGCTAGGGGTTTGACAGACCTTAGCAGGAGAGAACACCCCTCTCCAACACCTAGCTGCCGATTGGCTCGTACTGCGGCAACAGCAGAGAACACTCACAGCGGGGCCAGTTCACAGTGATTGTGAGAGTGACAGCAGCGGTCTTCAACAGCGCACATGAGAGCCCATCACACGCGGGTCCTCCTGCCTCATCCCAGCACTTGGCCTAACATCTCTGCTCCCTGCAGCGCTCCTGTTAATGAATGCGTAGTAGCGCTCCCCGATCCGGTGCTGTAATTGTTAGCGTTGCCCCTGCCACCTCCGTTGCCTGTTTTGGCGCTGTTCTTGTTGGTCTGCCTCCGCTTGCTGCCTTCTCCCCTCCCTGCAGTGCCACACACAGGGATAACCCTAACCCTAAACGTAACCCTAACTCTAACCCTAAAACTAACAATCACAGTCTTCTGACACAGCGATACTGCGGAGCTTGACATAGGCATTCCCTCTCACTGACAGCAGCCAACCCATGTCTCCACCCATACGTCCGGTGGAAACATAATACAACAGTACCCAGTATGCGTATACATATGGGAATATATACTAATATCTCTAAAGTCAGGGGAAAGGAACTAATATCATGTAGAATCTCCTCTAGCCCAGGGAAGTGCAGCAACTCAACATGGAATCAATTCCACAAGTGGACAGGAAACGTCTGGAGGGATGTTGAGCCATGCCATCTGGATAGCCACTCACAACTCCATGGTATTTGTAGGTGCAGGTTCTAAGGTGAAAATAGACCTCTCCACCGCATTTGATAAATGCTTGATTGGGCTTACATCAGGCTAACATGCAGGCCACGACATTTGTAGGAACGCTTCAAAATGCTCCTCAAAACAGTTCTGAACAACGTGGCCACGATGGCGCAGTGCATTAACCAGCTGAAATATCCCATCATTGTGGAAGTACATGAAGTTCAAGAAAGACTGCAAATCATCACCAAGTAATGAGATGTCTGTCTGTTTGCCAGGACAATTCTTGGGGTTACCGATACATGATTTCCATTTATTAATGAGAGCAGAGATCAACTACAAAGAACATCTTCAACAGGCACCGTGTCATTCCATCAGTGGTGACTCTGTAGGGGGATTGAACATTCATTACCAGGTTTTGCTCACAGCTCAGAGCTGCTAATTAATGGACCTTTTACAAGGGTCGCTTATCGTTCAGAATTGTTCAGATTCCAGCACTCCTGAGGGAATTTGAACGATAGTCGTCTAGTGTAAATGTATGCAAAGACTGAATGAGAATTGTTCAGAAAGCTGAACGAAGAGCCATTCAGTGTAAACAGCAGTTGTTCAGTTCTGATTGACTGCCTGCTTACAGTGAATGGAGGTGGTAGGGGGAAGAATGTTTTTTGTCCTGATCCTCCTCCATGCTGGCAGCACTGTGAGTGGTGCCAACGATACTTGTTTCTGTGTAACAACACAGGATTGAGCATCACTGGGACAAGTGTCAGGCACCGTTTGTACGACAGCTCGTTCCGTCCTAAAGGACCATCAGGGTCCTAGCAACAGACACCCTGTAATCAGCTTTTCATCAGGAAACTCTTCTAACAAAAAGAGTTTGTACAGAGTTGAAAACTCTTTACACCAGCTTCACACGTGGCAAAATTGCTGTTGGCATTCCACAATGGAATGTGGCTAAATCTGCACCATTTTATTGTGGATCAGCTGCAGGATATAACCATTGTATTTCAGGGGTCAAATTCCATAGCAGAAATTAGAATTCAGTGTTTTTCAAAAATGTTAAAAATTCGTTGGGTAAAGTTTCCGAACCATGTGAAGGGAATTTCTGAAATCTCCTCTATATGGCTTTTACTATAAATGCTGTAGAATTTCTGTAGCAAAATCCAGATGAAGCTGGTCTTAAAGTCGGAAATGAATTCCACAGTGAATGGCATTTAGTAAAAAGAATGTAGTGGGAAATGTAAAAAGCCTCTGGAGACTGCAATGTCATACATGAATACTAAAATGTAAGAAAAACCAACATATGAGAAATATACTATAACTCTAATGTATCCTTTCACCTAAGAAAAGACATACTGAACCATGTGAACCATGCTAAGCTCAATAATAAATACAAGCTAGTTTGCATTTTAGCTAGTTTTACTTAATGCTGTATTTAATATTATACAAAAATGTATCATTTCCATTTAGAAATTTTAAACCCCCTAGGGATTAAGCACGGAAAATTGATGGCGCTTGGTCCTGGGCTTTGATCCTGGCTGATAGCAAAAATATGCTGCTGGATTAACCCCTTCAGTGGCAGGTTTATTATTACCATGTTATGCCTCCCAGGGCAGGTTTTTTCAAATAAGCCAACAATGCAATTTAAACTCGCAAGTCACTGTGTCACTGTACTATTTTGACAGTTGGTATTATGGCAGGGAAATCTTTGGGGCTTGCTGTGCTAAGTTTGCAGTAAAAACCCCGAAAGATTTTTAGATGACAGCTCAGTGCTCTGCACATTTCAGCACTAGAGCTGTCCACGGAAATCTTCCGGGGTTTAACTGCATGGTCAGTGCAGCAAGCCCCAAATATTTTCCAGGCATGCCACTATAGAGGTTAAAGCCTCTGCTCCTGCAATCAAGCAAGAACAGGTTGGGTCCTCTGCTGTCAAACACAGCTTAGGCCCCGGATGAGAAGGTAGAAGTGGTTTTTAACTGATTCTGCCTTCTCCTTTCCAGGTTACATAGCGCTTAATGAGTTCTCTGTACTGAAAAGTGAAAGCAGAAGTGTTAGCTCTGCTATGCGACCCAACGTTACCATGACTGTCGGGTGCTCCCTGTTGCAGCTCTGTTAGTGACTAATATCACTACAGGGGATGTTTTACCCTGTTACTGGGCTTCCTATAGATGCCCCAGTTACAGTGAAAAAGTGTGAAAATAAAAAAAGAGCATGTAAATGACCCCCCCCCCCCCCCGAGAGGTCTTATATGACATCATGGGGACATAGTTGGTAAAAAAAATACATAAATAAGTTAAAGAAATTACAGAATAAAATAAATGTGTATATATAAAAAAGAAAATGACCCAAAGCCGACGGCAACCAAAATCGTTTCTCACACTTTATTTTAGCGTAAATATGCTAACTTAAAAACTAAACAACTATAAATTTAAATAAATAAATAATAAAACTAAAAAAATTGAAAGAAAAGTGATTAAAAAAAGATTTTAAAAAATAGTCTTATATGTCATGAAAAAAAAAACTTGGCAAAAATAATTTTAGTAGGTGAAGAGAAAAAAAAATAGGGCAGCAAAACCACCACATGGGTAAAATCTCTAAAAAGTGTCTGGTCCTTTAGGTACAAAACAGTCTGGTTCTTAAGGGGTTAAGAAGATTGAAATAAGATACTGTGATAATAAATAATAAAAACAGGAAACATGTTACATAAAAGCTTAGTTCCACCTATGAAGCCCGCTAGGCCTATTTCTGAAGTTACAAAAACTTATACCAGGAGACATTTTGGGGGGCAAAGATAGCTGGTTATTAAGGGTGGTTTCACACGGAGAAGAAAATCGCGTGATGCGAGAGTCATTAAAAAAGCTGATAATGAAACCACTAATTTTCAGTGCTTTCCTTACCATTAGCGATGTTTTCACTGATGCCATGTTGAGAGAGCAAAAAATTTTCTGCTTGCTCTATCTTGCGATGTTTCCTTATGGAGCCTCCTTTTTATTGCATCGCAATGTAACAAATTTCCGTTGCGATGAGATTTTAACATTAGAAGGTCCTATTGACTTTCACAAAAGAAATTGAGGCAAAATCTATATATATAAAAATGAATGTATGTCTGTGTGCGTGTGTGCGTGCGTGCGTGCGTGCGTGTCTGTTTGTCCTTTATGCGCTACTACACCATTCATCCGATCGCCATGAAACTTTGGGAAGTTGTTGAGTACACTCCTGGGAAGATTATAGGCATAGTACAACTATCCTACGATAAATGGCGCGCGCGCGAGCGTCGTCGAAAGTTACGCCCCCCCCACGTAGATCGAATAAGTAAGCCACCTGCTATTGTGATGTCATCACTGATGTCATCAACATCGGACGCCCTTGAACATGCCCCAACATGTTCTATAAAGCTGCATTGTGATGTCATTAAGGCTCTATTATGACACGTACAGCTTGGAACCACTAGAGCACGCCAGCCAATTACCATTGGAGTTGGAAGTGGGTAAACAAGTACTAGGATATCTTCCTAAGAAGCCACAGCAGCTGGATAAATTGTATGTTCCACCCAACGTCATAGAAACTTGAAATTTGGCATGAGCATTGATTATGTCATAAATGGGAAAAGCTAATGGGTCCCAACTTGATTATTCAATTCAAAGCGCCAAAGAATTAGCGTTCAAATTTTACGTACGGAATCTAATTCTTTCATTTCCTGATGTCATAGATAGATAGATAGACTGTATGCAATAACCCTGATAGATAGATAGATAGATAGATAAATAGATAGATAGATAGACTGTATGCAATGACACGTACAGCTTGGAACCATAAATACTAGAGCACGCCAGCCATTTACAGTCAGTCTCCATTGGAGTTGGAAGTGGGCAAACATGTACTAGGCTATCTTCCCAAGAAGCCACAGCAGCCGGATAAATTGGATGTTCCACACAACGGCTATTTTATTCAGCCTGCAAGGGGGAAGCAGCGGCCTACAAAATCTCATTGGTCGCTACTGCCGTCATTTTTAAAAAAGGTACGCTCAGTTCTTTCATGGAGAACAATGTTTAGTGGAGAACTCGCTTATTGGATACAATGTTGCGAGCTGGGGAAAACCCCTAGAATAATCCACGGCACGCAGGCAGACAAGCAAAGTGTAAATAACTGGATTGGATAGCTATGTCTGTCTGTCTTCGCAGCAACAAATGTATGTATGTCTGTCTTCGCAGCAACGCGCGACGGGTACGCTAGTGCGTAATAAAAATGTGTGAGAAAATCGTGAGTGGCAGCAATGATTTTGTGAGAAGAAGCAACGCTGACGCTCAACAATCGCAGGGAAAAAACGCGTTTTTGCCACAATTTGCTTGCTGCAAAATTGTGGTCGTCTGTGTGGAACTAGCCTAGCGGCGCCTTCATATTAGCGATAAAATTGCGTGATTTTCGTGCGATGCGATAGAGACAGAAAACGCAGAATTATGAAAGCAATGATTTTCAATGGTTTCCTTCACATTTGCGATGTTTTCACTTATGCGATGTTGCACTTTTTCCTCCTATGTTTTCCTACGAAGCCTCCTTTCTATCGCATCGCACAGCACAAACTTGCGTTTTTTTGTGCAATGTGATGCCTTTTTAACAGTAGAACGTCTTATTGACTTTCACATAAAAAAATCGCGTGAAAAAAATGTGTGAGAAAATTGCAAGTGGCAGCAATGTTTTTGCAAGAAAATGCATCGCTTCCACTCAAACATCTCATGAACAAAATTGTGATTTTGCAGCGATTTTCTTGTGGCGATATCACGATCGCCAGTGTGAAGGAGCCTTAAGGCCGCCTGCAGACAACCGGGTCAGATCCGGCTGCGAGAATTCTCGCAGCGGGACCCTAGCGTCTGCAGAGAGCAGCATGACACTTACTTGCTCCCGTGGCCCCGGCTCTTTCATGTGGCGGCTGCCGGGCAGCCGGCGCATGCGCAGAGCAGAACCGGCGGCTGGTGAGTGACGTTTCTGTGCAGGGCTTGCTGAGCCCCGTACAGAAATAGAGCATGCCGCGATTTGTTTGCTACACGAGATTTCGCACAGACAAATCGCGGCCGTCTGCCTAGGATTGCGCTTGTTAACGCAATCCTATGGCAGCTTCCAGGGGTGGAAATTCCGCGGGAAATCCCACCGCGAAATTTCCGCCCGTCTGCAGGCGGCCTTAGGCAACTTTTGGCTGAAGAAGCTTTACCTATGTAAAAGCTCTGATATGATAATTTTGCACATAGCAGTTTCCCCAGTAAATAGCAAGGGCACCTTTCACACATGCAGAAAATTTCTGAAAGACGCAGCTAAAGATCTAGAAAACTCAGCACCAAAAGCTGCATGTTTACATTGCACGTTGTGGAGCAGAAATCTGCAGTAGCAAATTAAGCACTAAAGGCTTCTACGCACTAGCGATTTTTTTATGCTACGATATCGCTGCATTTTTTTCAATAGGACTTTCTAATGTTAAAATCGCATTGCACAAAAATCGCAAAAGCACAAACTTGCGATTTTTGTGCGATGTGATTTTAACATTAGAAAGTCCCATTGAAAAAAATGCAGCAATATCGCAGCGTTAAAAAAACGTTAGAGGGTAGAAGCCCTTAGTGCTTAATTTGCTGCTGCAGATTTCCGCTCTACAACTTGCAACCTGGAACCAGCGATATCTGAAAGAACCAATAGGAAACAATGCTCATGTGAAAGAGGCCTAAGCTGCATCTTTAGGTGCATTTTAGGGCTGATTCAGAGGAGCGCTGTCTGCATGCATTAGAAGTACGCACAGGGCATGCTTCTATGGGAACCAATAGCTAACTACGAGCACCTAGCATAGATAGGACATGTGAGTGCAACTCGCATCTAAGCTCTGTGGTGCTCGCAAAGATAGGATCTGTCCCACCTTTGCTGCGTGCTTTCCATAGACTCCTAAGGGAGCTGGAAGGCATGCAGCCCGCGCCTCGGATTGTGTGAACGGGCTGCTTCAAGTAGCTGAAATTAAGCCGTTCACACAATCTTTAATGCAGTATAGCCGTGATGTTTGCATGCAGCTATACTGCGTGCCCACAGAGTTCGTGTGTACGAGCCCTTAGGAGCATGTATGAAAGGGTCTATTTCCTGCTTCTCTATCAGACCTTCCTGGCAGCAGTTCTAAACTTTGGGTGGAAGACCTGCCATGCTCCACAAGTGGAGCTACACTTTAAGGCCTCTTTCACACGAGCTGAGTAGGTGCGTCAAAAAAGCGCATCTAAAAGAACCCATGGCTTCCTATGGGTTTTTGCAGATGAACGATTTTTTGACACACCGAAAAAAAAACACACAATAGCCATGTTTTTAAGATGACGAGATTTCTCTCCGTTAAAAGAAAGGACATGTCCTATATTTTGACGGCACAGTGCCTGCAGCTCCCATAGACTCCTATGGGAGTCGGACGGCAAAGGAAGGAGGTGAAGTGTGGAGGGAGGGGGAGTGGCATACTCGCTAATAGCAGCTGCAACGTGCTGGTGGCTGCTATTTGCTCACCCAATTTAACGCTCAGATAGCTGCATTTTAGCGCAGCTGTAGTGCAGCTATCTGAGCGTTAAAATGCTGCTTGTCTGAATAAGCCCTGAGATGGAATTATTCTGGCAACAATTAATAGGGCCTGTTTTTTGGAGATGGAGGCCTCACATATCCTTCAAAGGGACAATTGAAGACAGTAAAAAGAGGGATAGATAATAATGAAAGAAGAAAGGTCTATTTGCACATTATACACACACTAAAGCGAGTTAAAGGGGTTGTCCCGCGCCGAAACGGGTTTTTTTTTTTTTCAACCCCCCCCCCCGTTCGGCGCGAGACAACCCCGATGCAGGGAAGTAAAGAAAGTTTACCGGAGCGCTTACCTTAATCCCCGCGCTCCGGTGACTTCAATACTTACCGCTGAAGATGGCCGCCGGGATCCTCTGTCTTCGTGGACCGCAGCTCTTCTGTGCGGTCCATTGCCGATTCCAGCCTCCTGATTGGCTGGAATCGGCACGTGACGGGGCGGAGCTACACGGAGCCGCTCTCTGGCACGAGCGGCTCCATAGAAGACTGCAGAAGACCCGGACTGCGCAAGCGCGGCTAATTTGGCCATCGGAGGGCGAAAATTAGTCGGCTCCATGGGAACGAGGACGCTAGCAACGGAGCAGGTAAGTAAAAAACTTTTTATAACTTCTGTATGGCTCATAATTAATGCACAATGTATATTACAAAGTGCATTATTATGGCCATACAGAAGTGTATAGACCCACTTGCTGCCGCGGGACAACCCCTTTAACTTGCCATAATAGAAAAGACTTACAGGTTGCCCCATCCAGTTTGGAATCACTTTGTTGATCAGCTGATCAGCGTGACTCTAGCTCTTAAGTCCCCAGGGAAGAACTGTTTTCAGAGAGGAGCCATGGCCTCCCAGTTATTTCCTCTGCATGACGGCTCTTCAGAGGTCGTACAGAGCAGCTCTTAGTTCTCACTCATGGGCTGCTTTCAGATGAGCATATAAAAACATGTCCATAATATGAATCAATATTACGAACATGTTTCCTAAGACCTTACATGTATATGTCATCAATTCTTCATTGGTATTTACCTTCACATTTGTATTACTTTCTATTGGGCAAATACTGATCTTTATTTGCCAATAGAAAGAATATAAATATGGAGGCAAATGCACAAAATATAGATCATTCTGCATTATTGAAAAATGGATGTAAAAAATATGGTCCAATGGTTAACCCTATAGATTAACATTAGCTCCTTATTACAGTCCCCTCAATAGGGACCAAAGGGCTTATTCACATGTCCGTATATCGGCCGGGTTTTCACACCCCGCCAATATGCGGTGTCCCTTTCTGCACGAGGAGGAGGTGGGCTGGGCCGGGAGTTTCCGCCCCATCCCACCTCCTCCACTTGTATAGAGACAGCGAAGGGAAGAGGGAGAACAGCTTAGCAGGGCTAAACTGGCTCCCCCCGCTGTACGGCATTACGGGCTGGGTGTATATACGCCAGGCCTATGCCATCTGAACGGGTGCGCAAACGTTAGATTTGTGTGCCCGTTCACGTGTTTTCATGGTGCCGGCACGCTCACATTAACATCCACAGCCGTGTGAATCAAGCCTTTGGCTAATTTCACACGGGCAAGTGCGATATCAGGCCATGAAACTCCACCGATAACGTGATCATGCAAATGCGATGTTCCCACGGATGCGAGGTCATTCTGTGTTAAAATCGTCTCCCATTACTACTTTCAGCCGTGTCGGAGGTTAGGCAAGTTTTTCCTATTGTTTTAAATAGGAAACCTTATATCATACTCGCGCGCGTGTAGCATGCTATGCAATGTGTTTTCCAGCCCCATTAAAAACAATGGGCAATGAATTCCAAAGGAACGCCCAAAGATGGGTCACAAGATGGGAAAAAAAATCTCTAATATATGTTACCCCATATTTGTGTCAGATTTTGTGTCTCACAACACACAAATCTCACACAATTTTCTCAGCCATGTGAAAGTGACATAAGGGCTTCTTCACATGACTCTATTTGCATGTGTTTTTGCGCTCATAAAATATATGCGCAATATGCAGAGACTAGAACCCATTGATGTCAATAGACATCGTCGAATACAAATTCTCATATGGATGTTTTGTGCACGCATCTCATGTGCATGCAAAAATAGGACCTGGTCTATCTTTCTGCTAATTGCGCAGCATAGGCCCCATAGACATCTATGAGGGGTGCGCAAATACGCAAGGGGAAGCGTGAAATACTACGCAAAACTGCGGGTAGGAGAACACATCTGGACCTCTTAGGCTAAAGAGCCTTAGAAATCATGGAAGGGGTGCATTGCGTGTGCATGTAAACTAGCCATGTGTGACCATAAAGTGCAGTACTATGCACAGACGCACGCAAATCTACCTCATCAACCTTGTTCACCTTGCAAATACGTTGCCCTGAGGTGAGCGTATTTGTGCATATGCTCGTGTGAAGGCACCCTAAATCGGAGCAAAAATAGCTAACGTGAAAGCGGCCATACAGTGATAACATATGCATAATGGCTGTCTTGATTAGACAACATGTTTAAAAGCGGTCTTGTCCAATAAGGAGAAAGGGGATAAATAAGGCAGGAATCCCAGGTACAGAATACATGCAACTAGGTGATAAACTGCTGCATTGCATGACGATTTTATGAATATCAGTTCTGGAATATACAAAGTGGGACACAAAAATGAGCCGGGCACCACATGCTTATGAAAGCTGTCCAAAAGAAACTCTGTGTTGCCCATAGCAACCAATCACTATGCAGCTTTTATTTTACCTCCGCAGTATAAGGCCTCCCTCACACAGACGTTTTTGTACAGCGTTTAGCATTGCCTTTTCAGCGCTGCGCTAAATGTTGTACAAGGCTCCCATTCATTTCAATGGGGCTGCTCACACAAGCGTCTTCAACCCTGCACTTTGACAGCGTTGAATGTTCTATCTTCCGCTGTTTTCAGCCCTGCATCACCCATTGAAATGAATGGGAGGCAGTTTCAGCACTGCTGAAAACGCGGCACAACTTGATACCAATGATATGTTTTTGGCACACCGATTTTCAGGGGGAAAGGGGCTTGAAATATAAGCCCTAGCTACACTAGATGGAAAAACAAAGCAATACTCTCCTAGCAGGTGCCGTCAGGGTTCCTGCTGCTGGTCTCTGGTTCTGCTCCTGGGTTCCCACGCACTAACAGATCATCTATTGCTTAGTCAATCAGAGCTGGTGCTTCATGCACCAATCACAGCCATTCGTTGACTGGCTCAGCCAATCAACCGTCTCTGACTGGCTGAGCCAGTGCCAAGAACCAATCATAGCAATCTCTTGCTGGAGGTGGGGTTCTCAGATCTTGCTACCACCAATAGATGATCTGTCAGAGGAGGGGAAGCCTGGAGCAGTACCAGAGATCAGTGGCAGGGATCAGGCGGCACCTGCTAGGTGAGTTTTTGTGTTTTTCCGCTTCCAAAACGTTGGCATAACCGATGCCAGCACTGCTGAAACCGGGAAGAAACCACAGTAAATGCAGTGTTGAAAAACTCTGCGTTTCTGCAAATGTCTTTGTGAGGGAGGCCTAATAAATAAAAGCTGAGATCTAGCAATCAATCACAGCACAGCTTTGATTTTACTTCAGTAGTATAAGAAATGAAAGGTCACCTGTGATTGGTTGCTATTAGCAACAAAAATTACAGGGGAAGTTGGTGGGTTTTGGATTTTTAATTCCACCATTTTTCGTCGCCTGGTGCTGTAGAGCACTTATGCAAAATGTCACTCAAATCGGACCAGAACTACGGGTTTGTCTACGACACAAACAAACAGATTTAGCGTTTTCTATATAAGATGATAACAGATAATCCAGTAATTGCTTTAACATATTTTCTATAGATTTGCTTCCTAGAATTGATTTAGAATTCCTGACTTCATTTCTGTTTCACTTGCGTGACTATTCTATATTTCTGCGCTTTCATTACTCTGCATTTTACTCCCTGAGATTGTGAAGAATGTAAGCTGGATACAATACAAGTGTCTATGGAGCAAGGATAGAATAACGATTCTAAATTTGGAGAAGCAGGCTGTAGTCAATCATGCTGCACACAAAGCAAACAACTGTGTCAGCAGCAAATTAATTCCAGACAAATGTAACAATGTAAATATTTTCACTGCTGAAATATGTCCTGCAATTAAAGCTATATCAATATAACTCACTCTCTAATTTACTCTACCCTGTAACAAGACAATTACAGCTGTAGCATTTTTATCTTTGCTTCACAAAACCAGTGAATCCCAATGTCTCACAATGTTTTCGGAATAATATCCAACTTCAGCAACCTAAATAAGCACAGGCACTATACCCGAGAGTAACGCCATACTACGTTGTTATGGTTATAGCTATATATGTATACACATCTTAATTATATCACATAAATATTATGACATCATAGCAATACAATATCTGATAAGTGTACTCAACAAGAATGGAGGCTAATAGACTTCCTTGCTTATACTATAATTTCAGGATTGACTGATTGAACTGAAGCCCGCTAACAGACCTGAGGTAGACTCTTTATCTCTAACTAGGTGGTGCTTGTGAACTTCTAAATCTGTTTGGTTAGGTGATTATTTAGAGTGTCACTTTGTATTTGGAGCAGATATCTAATATAAAAAAGCCCACAGGTTTCTCTCTGTTTCTTTGTCTTTCTGTCTGTCTCTCACTCTGTCTTTCTCTTATTCTCTATTTATCTATCTCGCTGCCTGTTTGTCTCTGTCTCTCTGTCTGCCTCTCTCTCTCAAACTGTCTCTTTCATTAGATCTCTCTCTCTGTCTGTCTGTCTAACTCTGTCTTTCTCTTTCTGTCTCGGTATCGCTCTGTCTCTCTGTCTGTCTCTTTTGTTTTCTTTCTTTCTCTCTCTGTCTCTCTATTGCGCTCTCTTTCTGTCTCTATTGCTCTCTCTGTCTCTCAATCGCTCAATTTATGTCTCTCTATCACTTTCTCTCTGTCTTTCTATTGCTCTCTCTGTCTTTCTATCGCTCTTGTTCTGTCTGTTTATTACTCTCATTCTGTCTATCACTCTCTGTCTTTCTATCACTCTTTCTATGTCGGTTTCCCTCTGTTTCTCTATTGCTATCTCTCTCTTTTTGTCTCTCTATCACTCTCTCTGTCTCTCTATGCTCTCTCTTCCTGTGTTTGTCTCTCTAACGCTATCTCTGTCTCTCTATCGTTCTCTCTTTCTGTCTGTCTGTCTATTGCTTTCTCTGTTTCTCTATCACTCTCCCTCGTTTCTCTGTCGCTCTCTCTCTGTCTGTTTCTCTATTGCCCTTTTTCTGTCTGTCTCTCTATTGCTCTCTCTATCTGTCTATCTCTCTATCACTCTGTGTATATCACTATCTCTCTCTGTCTTTCGCTCTCTATCTCTTTCTATTGCTTTCTCTGTGTTTCTATCGCTCTTTCTCTCACTGTCGCTCTCTCTGTCTCTATCGCTCTCTCACTCTCTATTGCTCTCTCTCTGTCTCTCTATCGTTGCTCTCTCTCTATCGCTGTATCTTTATCTCTCTTTCTCTCACTGTCTTTCTATCGCTCTCTCAGTCTCTATTACTCTTTCACTCTGTCTCTATTGCTCTCTCTCGCTCTTGGTTGGGCAGTGTATGATGCAGCTTAGCAGTGTATGCTGAGTTGCTTAGCACTCTTCACTCATCCAGCGCATACCTGAAGCACAGCAGCATCACCCATAGACTTAACATTGTAACTTTCAACCCGCCTGACAGGTCCCTGAATTATTAAACTCACATTTGATGATTTTACGGCACCGGTGAGCATGTGTGTCATCTAATGACACCAACATCATACACCAAAGTTACAGCAAAGGGGTAAAACTGTGGTGCAAGAAATAGCATGTAGGCTTATTTATATTAGATGTATAGTTGCCATGGCTCTCATTAACTGACATAACTAATATGTGTAAAAACTGGAAGAACAAAAACTAAAAATACACGAAAATGCAATAAAAACTAAGATTATTATTGCTAGTAGCAGTAGCATTCCTGCAACTTGTACACCATGTGCTTCTTCAAAAACTAGCACAGATTTTTACAGGTAACAACTTCTGCTATTTCCGTATATCAAGTCATGCTCCTTGCTGATGACATTGCTAGGGCACAAATTTCCATGTGTGTGTCAGGACCCTTTAACACTGGCCGATAACACTGATAAACAAAGATTTAGCTACTGAGAGAACATATTATTTACATGAAATCTAGTGCGCTGATACCAAATCTGGAGTCAAATTTCGGATTCTAGGATGTCTAGATCTTAAGCTATAGGTCAACTACAGTTTAGCGTATGGCAACATTACAATTGCTGCACCATTACCTGGATCATGCTTTCTAGGGCCTTGTTTGCAACACATTCGGGCAGCAGCGGGTTCCAAGCTCTTGCTAGGCCTATATAATGCAAGATGGGCCAAGCACAAGCTTCTAGTTGACAATACTGTTTTGTTATATAGCTAGTATGTCTGTTTTAGCCTAAAGATGAGCAGCCAGATCTCTCTTAACCATCCAGGCAATTTTTGCTACATTTGTGGTAAATGCACCACATGCGTAATACCATTTGCGGTGCCTATGATTTGGTGCAAACCGAAAGATCATCACTCAGACTGCTATCTCTGCATGACCAATGTTGCTGGATTTTTAAACAAGAACAAGTAAAAAAAGTTTCTCCTGATTGTGAGCAATCCCTACAAAGTGATGCAGTGATCATCCAGAGTTGAGCACACTGTTGGCAGATACAATGTGCTACACACATCACTGGTTGATCTAATGATAATGTACCTTTAACCACTTCACATTAAACTGGGCGTAATGGGAAACTGTTGTTGGCTATGGATCATAATGGAAATGGTTTCCAGTGTCTGAGGGACCAGTTTGGAAAAAACAAATTGGAAGTTAAACTAAAAGCTGGAATTTTTGTTGGTCCTGAAATCCATGAATTAATCCGTGAATTAATGTGTGATGACACATTCAGATCCAAATTGCTGCTGAATGTCGCTCAAAATCCATTTCTTACATTCTCATGTGGATTTTTTGGGTGACGTGAGGGATGAACATGGGGAGAGATTCTACCAGGATATTGCCACCATGGAAAAAAAAGATATGAAGGCCGCGTCAGCCCCAACATGATGGTGACTAATGTTGGTTTCTGCAGCGTCAACAACAGACACTCACAAGCACAAAAGTGAGTGCCTAAAGCACTTTTGAACACTGTATGTGTGTTGGGTAAAGACTCAAGTGAACTTTATATTTACACATTTGTTAATGTGAACAAGTTTTTGTAATCTCTCAGATCTGAAGTACAATATAGTTATGTACAGTGGCTGTATAATGAACATAAAATCAGTTTCTTGTGTCTGTAAGAATAGCCAATGATATGTGTATAACTTCAGAACCAGATGTCCTAGGCAAAATCCCACTATAGATTTGGACTCTACATACTCGGTTCACTATAGGAAATATGGAATACCCCAAGTAGCAGACAAATTTTTTTTCCTGAGATAACGTAGGGAGCAGCACACAGGGATCTTCAATAACATGTATTCAGCCTCAGATGATGCTTCCTTATTTCATCTCCATAAGAACATGCGACGTTTCGGCCACATCAGAGGCCATGCTTAAAATACAGCAGAACTACTGATGCATATATACAGACATAAACCAATTAGAACCAACTACCAACCCCCCCCCCCCCCCCTCCTCCACACACACATCAATTAGAGAGAGACAAGGAGCATCTGGTGGAATGCTGCAGGATAGGATGTAAATATACCCCATTGAGTGTGGTTAATCAATATCAGGACTGTCAGGATGCTACACCAATAAGACTTAAAACCTACTATGTACACCCACAACGTCTTACCAGCTCGTATCACTGTTGGCATGATTACAATCCTATGGGCATGCGCAAAAGTGCAGATATTGCAAGAGATTGCTGCTCCCCCCGCAACTGTGCAGTATGGAAATGACTTTGTCTTGTATGTTCCAACGAATTATGCGCAAGAACCCTAGCCTCGCGTGGGATTAACCTCCAGTCAAAGATGTCCAGAAACCAAAGTAAACACCACGTCATGTGAGCAACCCGTCGCTCCGTATCCACAGGAGGCTTCGTATGGGGCTATGGCAACCGCCCTATTTTGTCAGCCATATTCTAATGGAATGTATATTCCCACCGGAAACTTTATATGTTACCATGACGATAGCCTCGTAATGTCAACCATGTTCTAAAAGATTATATGTTAGCGAAGAATGCTCAAACTGTAGCGGACAACATCTATGTGCCATCATGCCATTATGACTGTAGTGAAAACTGTGCATTACACAAAGGACCACAAGTCCACACACAGTCCATGATCTATTTTTTTCCTATGATCCAGTGTAATAATTCAGTTTTATCGCTAGATCGGAGGAATCTGGATAATGATCATTCAGTGTAAATGCTGCCAGCGACTGAACAATGAACAACAATTTGCTTATCGTTCGCTGTTCAGTTTAGGCAGGCATAAATATCAAATGACGATTGGCCTGTGGCATTATTTATGAACAAGGGCCTATTTACTGTGAATGGAGGCAAGTAGTCAGAGCACTCTCCAACCCATTTCACCTCCATTCACTGAGCGATTATTGCTTGTGCGTGAAAGCACCGAAGCGATACTGTTGATCGCTCCTGCACCCCACAATCATCCCATGTAAACGAGCCCTAAGAGTGTTTGCACCTTGTGCCTGCCTCTAGCCATATAGTATTGTATTTCTGCATGTTCAGGCTCTGACTTATTGCTCTGATCGTGGTTCCTGTTTCTGCACTACTACCTCACTGGCAACTTGTGATTCTGACTCTTTGGCAACAATTGTTATCTACTTTATCCCTTTATCTTCTCCTGGTATTGCTGTTATCTGATCTTTCTTTTTGTCCTCTGGCTAAGCATTCACCATGTCACTCCCTGCTGCTTAATGTAGTATAGAGGATACTGGATACAAGCTTCATCTGTGTACAAGAACAATACTAAGCAGCCACCCCTTCAATGCATCATCGATGTATGAGTAACCTGAGAACTGCTGCCTGTAGAGTACCTTGCACAAGGACTAAACTTCTGTGAGGTAGCTAAGCATATGGATAAAGGCTTTCTCAGACTTGGAAGAAGGTCCGCTACATGTCCCAAACAAAAGCATAATAATAAGCTAATAAAATGGCATTAAACATTATACATAAGGTTAGAAGGCTTACATACTTAATATTTTATGTGCAATGTCTTGGATAATACTTATGCCCCAAGGTTTAGCCCCCATTATCATAGATTGCCTGGAAAGTAATGCTCTATAAAGCTGTAATCTAGCATAGGGTGCACATTTGTTCTATTGAGACTATTCTCTGTTCCTCGGTTCAGTCAATAAGTCAATTTCAGATTCACTGGGACTAAAGCAAAGGCATACTTAATTCTATCATCCAATTAGTAACATCAGTCAGTTATAGTTTTTCCAGCACAATGTGACAAGTGAATGGTCACTGTGATTAACAAGGAGGAATGTAGAAATAAGATTTTCAGCTTCATCACATACAGTATTTACTGCATCCATACTGTACTATAGAAGAATGTGTTATCATTTTTGTGTGAAACATATTTCTAAAAACTTTTTGTGATCTTCTTTTTAGCTTTTGGTCACAAACTGTATTTAAAAAAAATCCTAAAATGCTGCATTTTTCACTCTGAGCACTGTGCCTAATACAAGTCGTTAACTTCCTGATTTGTAGAGAAAACTTTTCAGCAGTCATCTCACTAACATCACAGGAAGGATTACACTGAAAAGTGAATACCTCTATGTAGATTACACAGGATCCAACATTTACAATCGGTTATAATCTGTGACTATCTACTCTGCTTCCCTGTAAAATGACCTTTGAACAGGTCACAGAATGTGCCTAGAACAGTCTACTATACCAGTCAATGGGTCCCCTCCTGTCCATTGTGTGAATAGCCCATGGAACTGTCATAAAGCATCTCTCTAATTTTTTCCAATGCTGCCAACTGCTGTCATTACTGCATCTAGCTCCTGCTCACTGTCTGTACTTAGACCAACGACAGAGGAAGAAGTCTCCAGATTGTTTTCCTCTACTCGCCCTACCATCTGCACTAGCGACCCTCTTCCCTCACGCTTTCTCCGGTCCCTCTCCCCGGTGGTTATCTCCCATCTCACCACTATATTTAACATCTCTCTGACCTCTGGCATTTTCCCCTCCTCATTCAAACATGCTATCATATCCCCACAGCTAAAGAAATCGACTTTTGACTCGACCGATGCTGCCAACTACCAACCTATCTCAAATCTCCCCTTCATCTCCAAACTATTAGTATGCCTGGTTTACTCCCACCTTAGAAGCTATCTATCAGAACACTATCTTCTTAACCCTCTACAGTCTGTCTTCCGCCCTCTACACTTGACAGAAACTGCCCTTACAAAAGTGTCAAACGACCTCCTGACAGACAAATTGAGGAGCGACTACTCCCTACTGATCCTCCTCTATCTCTCCACAGCGTTTGACACTGTTGACCAAAAACTTCTCCTTAGTATGCTTTGCTCCATTGGACTAAAGGACACTGCTCTCTCCTGGTTCTACTCCTACCTATCTGATCACTCTTTCAGTGTTTCCTTTGCTGGCTCTATCTCACGTCCTCTTCTCATTGCTGTTGGGGTCCTCCAAGGCTCGGCCCTCTCCTCTTCTCCATTTACACAGGCCCATTAGAGAAATCAGCAGGAGATTTGGCTTTCAGGCCCATCTCTATGCTGACGACACCCAGTTATACACCTCTTCCCATGACATCAGAGCACCATTCCTCCAGAACACAACTGACTGTGTGTCTGCTGTCTCTAACATTATATTCTCTCTCTTCCTAAAACTAAACCTCTCAAAAACTTACCTACTGGTGTTTTTGCCCCTTACTATCCGATCTCATCCTGACATCTCCATCTCAGTGTGTGGCACGACCATAACTCCCAGATAGTATGCCCGCTGTCTTGGGGTTATATTCGACCCTGATCTCTCCTTTACGCCCTATATCCAATCTCTCCGCAAAACATGTCACCTGCA
Source organism: Eleutherodactylus coqui (assembly GCF_035609145.1). NCBI lineage: Eukaryota > Metazoa > Chordata > Amphibia > Anura > Eleutherodactylidae > Eleutherodactylus > Eleutherodactylus coqui. The sequence continues at coordinate 234,107,256 of NC_089837.1, read as the reverse complement.
CCTCATGAACATGGCAAGAATCTGCCTCTTTCTCACCGTGGACACACTAAAAATAGTCACTGTTACCCTCATCCACTCTCGGCTCGATTATTGCAACCCGCTGCTGATCGTTCTCCCCTGCATCAGACTCTTCCCCCTCTAATCCATCCTGAATGTGGCAGCCAGGCTCATCATCCTGTGCAACCATTATTTGGACACCTCTGCCCTGCGCCAGTCGCTGCACTGGCTCCCCGTCAAATATAGAATTCAATTCAAACTCACTACCCTCATCCATAGAGCTCTCCATAGCACCACACTGCCCTACATTGCCTCCCTTATCTCAAGTCATCACCCAGCCCAGGCCCTCCACTCCGCTAATTAAATCAGATTAAATGCCCCTTTAATTCAAACCTCTCTCTCCTGCCTCCAAGACTTCTCCAGAGCAACACCAGTCCTCTGGAGCGCACTACCCAAAACTATCCAGGAAATACCCAACACAGAAAACCTCAGGCGTGCTCTAAATCCCAGCTACAATCCCTGCTAGCCATAATCAACCGACACCTGCAGTCATACTGATTCAGCCACCACACGGCTTAAGTCTGACCATTGTCTATGTGTAAAGCATGCTACACTCTCCACCCCGCCATACCATGCACATCTTCAGCCCCTTTACCTTCTGTATCACCCCACTAGTTGTAGTATGTAAGCTCTTGGAGCAGGACCCTCACCCCTACTGTTTTCATTAATCGATTACTACATGTAACAGTGGTTTTTATATCTTTGTTTTGTGTATCTGTTCTCCCTTGTTTTGTAAGCACTGTGGAATATGTTGGCGCTATATACATAAAGATTATTATTATTATTATTATTATTAAATGCAGCTCAGGAAAGATGGCAGCCTCCATAGTCATGTGTAGACAACAGAATAAAAAAAATCTACATTCAGAAAATAAAAATAGATTGGAAAAATAGAAAATATTTTACTATCTGCTTTTAATTAATTTAGAAAAAAATGGTAATAGATTCCCTTTAAGCACTGTGCAACACTGAAGTATGGTCCAAGACTCAGGGTAACAGACACAGTTCTAGTCTAAATCCTTTTGAAAACAGGTGCCATCTCTTTAAAGTACCGCTCAATATAATTTAAAAAAAAACTGTGTAACAGCTTATCTGCTGAACACAATGTATAGGACACTGGCAGAACACACTAGTAACTACTAAACATTATACTGTAATATGCAGGAGCAGTATCATCCTAGCCATTGCCCCTTTTTCCTCAGCAGTCCACTTACACCGTTAGCTTGGAGAAACAGGCCATTCAGCAGACCTTGGGTCAACCAGTCTCTTTCTGTCCACTCTTCATTCCGAATTTGGACTGGTATTCTTCACAGCTCATGCCAGATGTACTCAAGCCTTCTGATCTGCACCACTAAAAGCAAATTCTTCTTACACCACAAACAAGCACTGCCACACTCTGCCTCACACCTTCTGTTTCCTCCTGTGATTGAGCTTTACTATTTGTCCTTCCTCATGCAGCAATGCTACATTGGAACGCTCTGTGACATCTCATTCAAAGTGGCCAGTCTGGCCACTATAAACTTTTTGCAAGCCTTACACAGCTAGCAGTGGGGTTTAGAGAATACAATTATGCTGTGCCAAACAAGGACAGTGTACAAATGTACTGTATGGACGTTTGTTCTCATATGTTGTGCTACCCAGGGGTTGTGGGTTATATAGTTGGTTGTGGTGTTTTGTGTTAATATAATACAAAAAAATAACCAAACAGGGAAACAGCAAATACACATAGTGTGTTTTGGTGGCCTCAAACAGTGTTCAGTCACGAGTCAGGCTACTATGTATTATTTGCAGGCTTTACGTAGATAGCGGTAGTTTTCTAAAAACTACAAAGTTAGCTGAAAAGTTAAATAAAGCTACACTAAAAAAGCAAACAAAAAAGGACTAAGTAAAAAAAAAATGAAACTGAAACACTGAAACTGCTTCCACTATATTTCCTCCTTTTATTTCTCTCCAAATGAAAAATATGTCAATATGGAAATACAGAGCTACAGCGTTTAATGTTTCCACAAAGATCACACTCTGTCCTCAAGGTGGTGGAACTGCTTCTGCTTCTCCTTCGTTCACCATTAGAGATGAGCGAACGTACTCGGTAAAGCACTACTCGTCCGAGTAATGTGCTTTATCCGAGTATCTCCCCGCTCGTCCTGAAAGATTCGGGGAGCGCCGCGGAGCGGGGAGCTGCAGGGTAGAGCGGGGAGGAACGGAGGGGAGATCTCTCTCTCCTTCTCTCCCGCCCGCTCTCCCCTGCTTCCCGCCGCAACTCACCTGTCAGCAGCAGCGCTCCCCGAATCTTTCAGGACGAGCGGGGAGGTACTCGGATAAAGCACATTACTCGGACGAGTAGTGCTTTACCGAGTACGTTCGCTCATCTCTATTCACCATGTTTCTTCCTCTCCTTCTCCAAAAAGGAAAATTTTCTAAACCACAAGAAGAAGCTGTAGCTCCGGCTTTTACTTGGAGAAGGACTGTGCTTGGCTGTTCTGTTCATTCCATTGCAAAATTTATGACATTGCTTTTAAAACCAGCACCACACCTGTTTGGCATACTTTTTGCTAACTCTGCTGCTTTTGCTTGAAGGACAAGGAGTAGGACGCCTGTGCTTAAGCGTTGTGTTCACTTGGCAGAATTTGATCTCTTCAAATTTATGTAAATGGTTTTAAAACATTCGCCACACCTGCTATTTCCCTTAGTGTAATTTCTGGTAAGTCTACTATTTTTTTCTTAGTGGAGGAAGAGAAGAAGACCCGTGCTTGGCTGTTCTGTTCACCTGGTAGAATTTGTCCTTAGCAGACATTATGATATTGCTTTTAAAACAAGCAGCACACTTGCTGTCTCCCTTGGCACAATGTTTGATTTAGGAGACTCTATGTGGGCATTCTTTAGTTATCATTGACACCCTGATGCTTCGTTTGATCCCTACACTACTGTACACTGTTTTGACCAACTATAATGTTCCCCAGATGTATGGCTGTATTCCCATGCAATTTAGGGGCTTTGGCTGCATTGCGGACCTTTTGAAGGGCAGAATAGAAAACCCAATTTTTGCTCCCATTAACTCTAATGGGAATTAAAATTAGCCATCCACATTCACAATGAGTTTGGTGAAATCATCCCAATCCCGACAAATTATTTCACTAATCGCTTATCACTACTGGCATGCCATATTCTTATATACAATTGTTATATAATAAATGTCAGTTACAAAAAAAATCTTTAACCCCTTTCTTCCTTGTGCTGTAATAGCATGTTGTGACTCACACTCAGCGCAAGCCGCTGTAGTATTAAAATGATGCGAGGGTGCCAGCTCAGAAGCTGTGCCTGCACCATCAGTTGTGGGTAACAGCTATATTATACAGCTGGTCCCCCTACAGATTTGGAGATACATACAATCCCACTGTTTAACCCTTTAGATGTCACAGTCTAGTTTTTAAAGTTATGCAGTACGCGTCTCAAAATGGTAGCAATAAAATAAAAACTACAGCAACGAACAAGCCTTCATATGGTTGTGTTAACAGAAGGGTGAAAAAGTTACGGTTTTTGAAAAATGGAGAGGAAAACGTCCAAAAATCAACACATCCTAAAGAGAGATGAGCGAGCACCAAAATGCTCGGGTGCTCGTTACTCGGGATGAAATTATCGCGATGCTCGAGGGTTCATTTCGAGTAACGAACCCCATTGAAGTCAATGGGCGACCCGAGCATTTTTGTATTTCGCCGATGCTCGCTAAGGTTTTCATTTGTGAAAATCTGGGCAATTCAAGAAAGTGATGGGAACGACACAGCAACGGATAGGGCAGGCGAGGGGCTACATGTTGGGCTGCATCTCAAGTTCACAGGTCCCACTATTAAGCCACAATACCGGCAAGAGTGGGCCCCCCCCCTCCCAACAACTTTTACTTCTGAAAAGCCCTCATTAGCAATGCATACCTTAGCTAAGCACCACACTACCTCCAACAAAGCACAATCACTGCCTGCATGACACTCCGCTGCCACTTCTCCTGGGTTACATGCTGCCCAACCCCCCCGCACGACCCAGTGTCCACAGCGCACACCAAATTGTCCCTGCGCAGCCTTCAGCTGCCCTCATGCCACGCCACACTCATGTCTATTTATAAGTGCGTCTGCCATGAGGAGGAACCGCAGGCACACACTGCAGAGGGTTGGCACGGCTAGGCAGCGACCCTCTTTAAAAGGGGCGGGGCGATAGCCCACAATGCTGTACAGAAGCAATGAGAAATAGAATCCTGTGCCACCGCCATCAGGAGCTGCACACGTGGGCATAGCAATGGGGAACCTATGTGCCACACACTATTCATTCTGTCAAGGTGTCTGCATGCCCCAGTCAGACCGCGGTTTTTAATTCATAGACACAGGCAGGTACAACTCCCTATTGTGAAGTCCCTGTGGACCGACAGCATGGGTGGCTCCCTGGAACCCACCGGCGGTACATAAAAATATCCCATTGCAGTGCCCATCACAGCTGAGGTAGTAATGTCATGTTTAATGCAGGTGGGCTTTGGCCCACACTGCATGCCCCAGTCTGACTGGGGTTCTTTACAAGTGGACAGATGTAGTAACAACTCGCTGTGGACCCACAGCATGGGTGGGTGCCAGGAAGCCACCGGCGGTACATAAATATATCCCATTGCATTGCTCAACACAGCTGAGGTAGTAATGTCGTGCTTAATACAGGTGGGCTTCGGCCCACACTGCATGCCCCAGTCAGACTGGGGTTCTTTACAAGTGGACAGATGTAGGTTAAACTCCGTGTGCACCTACAGCATGGGTGGCTCCCTGGAACCCACCGGCGGTACATAAAAATATCCCATTGCATTGCCCAACACAGCTGAGGTAGTAATGTCGTGCTTAATGCAGGTGGGCTTCGGCCCACACTGCATGCCCCAGTCTGACTGGGGTTCTTTACAAGTGGAAACAGATGCATTTATAATTCCCTGTGGACCCACAGCATGGGTGGGTGCCAGGAAGCCACCGGCGGTACATAGAAATATCCCATTGCATTGCCCAACACAGCTGAGGTAGTAATGTCGTGCTTAATGCAGGTGGGCTTCGGCCCACACTGCATGCCCCAGTCAGACTGGGGTTCTTTACAAGTGGACACATGTAGGTTAAACTCCGTGTGCACCTACAGCATGGGTGGCTCCCTGGAACCCACCGGCGATACACAAAAATATCCCATTGCATTGCCCAACACAGCGGATGTAACGTCAGCTGTAATGCAGGTGGGCTAAAAATTCATTTGATTACACTGTAGGCGAGGGCCCACAAAAATTGCTGTATCAACAGTACTAATGTACATCCAAAAAATTGGCCATGGCCAACCAAGAGGGCAGGTGAAACCCATTAATCGCTTTGGTTAATGTGGCTTAAGTGGTAACTAGGCCTGGAGGCAGTCCAGTTTAACGAAAAATTGGTTCAAGTTAAAGTTTCAACGCTTTTAAGAGCATTGAAACATATAAAAATTGTTTAGAAAAATTATATGAGTGAGCCTTGTGGCCCTAAGAAAAATTGCCCGTTCAGCGTGATTACGTGAGGTTTCAGGAGGAGGAGCAGGAGGAGGAGGAGGAATATTAGACACAGATTGATGAAGCAGAAATGTCCCCGTTTTGGATGGTGAGAGAGAACGTAGCTTCCATCCGCGGGTGCAGCCTACGTATTGCTTACGTATCGCTGCTGTCCGCTGGTGGAGAAGAGAAGTCTGGGGAAATCCAGGCATTGTTCATCTTGATGAGTGTAAGCCTGTCGGCACTGTCGGTTGACAGGTGGGTACGCTTATCCGTGATGATTCCCCCAGCCACACTAAACACACTCTCTGACAAGACGCTAGCCGCAGGACAAGCAAGCACCTCCAGGGCATACAGCGCGAGTTCAGGCCACGTGTCCAGCTTCGACACCCAGTAGTTGTAGGGGGCAGAGGCGTCACGGAGGACGGTCGTGCGATCGGCTACGTACTCCCTCACCATCCTTTTACAGTGCTCCCGCCGACTCAGCCTTGACTGGGGAGCGGTGACACAGTCTTGCTGGGGAGCCATAAAGCTGGCAAAGGCCTTGGAGAATGTTCCCCTGCCTGCGCTGTACATGCTGCCTGATCTCTGCGCCTCCCCTGCTACCTGGCCCTCGGAACTGCGCCTTCTGCCACTAGCGCTGTCGGATGGGAAGTTTACCATCAGTTTGTCCACCAGCGCCCTGTGGTATAGCATCATTCTGGAACCCCTTTCCTCTTCGGGAATGAGAGTGCAAAGGCTCTCCTTATACCGTGGATCGAGCAGTGTGTACACCCAGTAATCCGTAGTGGCCAGAATGCGTGTAACGCGAGGGTCACGAGAAAGGCATCCTAACATGAAGTCAGCTATGTGTGCCAGGGTACCTGTACGCAACACATGGCTGTCTTCACTAGGAAGATCACTTTCAGGATCCTCCTCCTCCTCCTCTTCCTCCTCCTCAGGCCATACACGCTGAAAGGATGACAGGCAAGCAGCATGGGTACCGTCAGCAGTGGGCCAAGCTGTCTCTTCCCCCTCCTCCTCATCCTCCTCATGCTCCTCCTCCTCCTCCTCAACGCGCTGAGATATAGACAGGAGGGTGCTCTGACTATCCAGCGACATACTGTCTTCCCCCGGCTCTGTTTCCGAGCGCAAAGCGTCTGCCTTTATGCTTTGCAGGGAACTTCTCAAGATGCATAGCAGAGGAATGGTGACGCTAATGATTGCAGCATCGCCGCTCACCACCTGGGTAGACTCCTCAAATTTTCCAAGGACCTGGCAGATGGCTGCCAACCAGGGCCACTCTTCTGTAAATAATTGAGGAGGCTGACTCCCACTGCGCCGCGCAAGTTGGAGTTGGTATTCCACTATAGCTCTACGCTGCTCATAGAGTCTGGCCAACATGTGGAGCGTAGAGTTCCACTGTGTGGGCACGTCGCACAGCAGTCGGTGCACTGGCAGATTAAACCTATGTTGCAGTGTCCGCAGGGTGGCAGCGTGCGTGTGGGATTTGCGGAAATGTGCGCAGAGCTGGCGCACCTTTCCGAGCAGGTATGACAAGTGGGGGTAGCTTTTCAGAAAGCGCTGAACCACCAAATTAAAGACATGGGCCAGGCATGGCACGTGCGTGAGGCTGCCGAGCTGCAGAGCCGCCACCAGCTTACGGCCGTTGTCACACACTACCATGACCGGTTGGAGGCTCAGCGGCGCAAGCCAGTGGTCGGTCTGCTCTGTCAGACCCTGCAGCAGTTCGTGGGCCGTGTGCCTCTTCTCTCCTAAGCTGAGTAGTTTCAGCACGGTCTGCTGACGCTTGCCCACCGCTGTGCTGCCACGCCGAGTGACACCGACTGCTGGCGACGTGCTGCTGACACATCTTGATTGCGAGACAGAGGTTGCGTTGGAGGAGGAGGAGGAGGAAGGTGCTTTAGTGGAGGAAGCATACACCGCCGCAGATACCACCACCGAGCTGTGGCCCGCAATTCTGGGGGTGGGTAGGACGTGAACGGTCCCAGGCTCTGACTCTGTCCCAGCCTCCACTAAATTCACCCAATGTGCCGTCAGGGAGATATAGATGCCCTGCCCGCCTGTGCTTGTCCACGTGTCCGTTGTTAAGTGGACCTTGGCAGTAACCGCGTTGGTGAGGGCGCGTACAATGTTGGGGAGACATGGTCGTGCAGGGCTGGGACGGCACATCGGGAAAAGTAGTGGCGACTGGGAACCGAGTAGCGCGGGGCAGCCGCCGCCATCATGCTTTTGAAAGCCTCCGTTTCCACAAGCCTATACGGCAGCATCTCTAGGCTGATCAATTTTGCAATGTGCACGTTTAACGCTTGAGCGTGCGGGTGCGTGGCGTCGTACTTGCGCTTGCGCTCAAACTGTGGCACTAGCGACGTCTGGACGCTGCGCTGAGAGACATTGCTGGATGGGGCCGAGGACAGCGGAGGTGAGGGTGTGGGTGCAGGCCAGGAGACGGTAGTGCCTGTGTCCTCAGAGGGGGGTTGGATCTCAGTGGCAGGTTGGGGCACAGGGGGAGAGGCAGTGGTGCAAACCGGAGGCGGTGAACGGGCATCGTCCCACCTTGTGGGGTGCTTGGCCATCATATGCCTGCGCATGCTGTTGGTGGTGCCTCCCCAGCTGATCTTGGCGCGACAAAGGTTGCACACCACTGTTCGTCGGTCGTCAGGCGTCTCTGTGAAAAACTGCCACACCGTAGAGCACCTTGACCTGTGCAGGGTGGCATGGCGCGAGGGGGCGCTTTGGGAAACAGTTGGTGGATTATTCGGTCTGGCCCTGCCTCTACCCCTGGCCACCGCACTGGCTCGGCCTGTGCCCACACCCTCACTTGGCCCTCCGCGTCCTCGGCCGCGTCCACATCCTCTAGGCCTACCCCTACCCCTCAGCATGCTGTATTACCAGTGATTTGATTTCCCAGGCAGGAAAGAAATTGGCGCAAGGCTGCACTCAACCGTAGCTGGTTGCGTCTGATTTTTTTACGTTCTCCACGCAGCACACACGTACCCAGAGCCTTTAGGACTGACAGAGGCAGGGCAAATATACTTTTTTCCCTTTTGTTAAAAAAGAAAAGGCCCACTGCGTCTATTCAATGACTAATATAACTGTGTTGCGGCCCTGCAAAAGTGTCACAGAACTTTACTGTTGCAGAGTTATTAACTGTGGCAGAGCAGGTATTTCCCAGGCAGGAAAGAAATTGGCGCAAGGCTGCACTCAACCGTAGCTGGTTGCGTCTGATTTTTTTACGTTCTCCACGCAGCACACACGTACCCAGAGCCCTTAGGACTGACAGAGGCAGGGCAAATATACTTTTTTCCCTTTTGTTAAAAAAGAAAAGGCCCACTGCGTCTATTCAATGACTAATATAACTGTGTTGCGGCCCTGCAAAAGTGTCACAGAACTTTACTGTTGCAGAGTTATTAACTGTGGCAGAGCAGGTATTTCCCAGGCAGGAAAGAAATTGGCGCAAGGCTGCACTCAACCGTAGCTGGTTGCGTCTGATTTTTTTAGGTTCTCCACGCAGCACACACGTACCCAGAGCCCTTAGGACTGACAGAGGCAGGGCAAATATACTTTTTTCCCTTTTGTTAAAAAAGACAAGGCCCACTGCGTCTATTCAATGACTAATAACTGTGTTGTGGCCCTGCCTACACAATTCTGTGCCTGTAGTATCAATGCAGGGTGCAATGCTCTGCACCGCCGATTTTGAGAAAAAAAAAAAAAAGCAACACAGCTAACAGCAGCCTGCACAGTACTCCACACAGTTAAATGTGGCCCTAGAAAGGACCGTTGAGGTTCTTGAAGGCTACACTCACTCCTAACACTCTCCCTGCCTAAGCACCACTTCTGTCCCTAATGCCGGGTGCAATGTTCTGCACTGCCGCTTTTGAGAAAAAAAAAAAATTTCTCCACTGCTAACAGCAGCCTGCACACACGTAGATGTGGCCCTAAGAAGGACCGTTGGGGTTCTTGAAGCCTACACTCACTACAAATACTCTCCCTACAGCAACTCCAATAGAACTGGACTTTCCCTCAGCTAACTCACAAGGCATGTGTGGCGAGCCGCGGGAGGGGCCGACTTTTATACTCGGGTGACATCTGGTCGCCCCAGCCACTCACAGCAGGGGGGTGGTATAGGGCTTGAATGTCACAGGGGGGAGTTGTAATGCCTTCCCTGTCTTTCAATTGGCCAGAAAAGCGCGCTAACGTCTCAGAGAGGAAACTGAAAGTAACCGGAACACCGCGTGGTACTCGTTACGAGTAACGAGCATCCCGAACACCCTAATATTCGCACGAATATCAAGCTCGGACGAGTACGTTCGCTCATCTCTAATCCTAAAGTATTCTAAACTAGGCTACATCCTTTAGGGGTTAAAGGGGTGGTCTCGCGAAACCAAGTGGGGTTATACACTTCCGTATGGCCATATTAATGCACTTTGTAATGTACATTGTGCATTAAATATGAGCCATACAGAAGTTATTCCACTTACCTGCTCCGTTGCTAGCGTCCTCGTCTCCATGGTTCCGTCTAAATTCGCCGGCAGCTTGCTTTTTTAGACGCGCTTGCGCAGTCCGGTCTTCTCCATTCAGCACGAGCCGCTTCAGTGTGCTCCCCGCTACAGCTCTTCTGCGCATGCGCAGACGAGCTGTCACTGCTCGGGAGCGCGCTGAAGCGGCCATTCTGTACCTTCCTCTGTTAGAGGAAGGTGCAGAAACTGGAGCTGCCCAGCGGAGAAGCCCAGCCGCCCCGAGAAGCCTCCCAGGTAAGTGATGGGTCGGGGGGGGCTGTCGCTGCGCCGGGCTGCGCCGGGGGGGCTGTCGCTGCGCCGGGGGGGGGCTGTCGCTGCGCCGGGGGGGGCTGTCGCTGCGCCGGGGGAACTAGCGCTAGGCCGGGGGGGCTGTCGCTGCGATGGGGGGGCTGTCGCTAGGCCGGGGGGGGCTGCCGCTGCGATGAGGGGGCTGTCGCTAGGCCGGGGGGGGGGGGTGTCGCTAGGCCGGGGGGGGCTGCCGCTAGGCCGGGGGAACTAGCGCTGGGCTCCGGAACCTAGCGCTGGGCTCCGGGGCCTTCACCTGGGCTGAGGGTCTAGCGCTGGGGAGCCGGGGGCTAGCGCCGGTTACCTGCTGCCTGGCGGTGGGCGTCTGGTCTGGTCGGCGGCTGCGGGGCGTCTGGTCGGCGGCTGCGATGCGTCCGGTTGCCATGGAGACACAGCTGGCGGCGTCTCGGGAGCGCGCACGTCGGGCTGCAGCGAGCGACTGGGAAAGAGCCGGCGGCCATCTTGAGGAATCTTTTATAAGTTGCTGAAACGCTGGAACGATAAGTACGAACCAGCTAGGAATGTCATTTACAGGGGGGCTTAGTAATGTATGTTTAATGGGGGGGACTGGGCAAAAAAAAAAATTAACTGCTTCCTCGAGACATCTCCTTTAAGAAACACTTATTCTCCATCCAGCCAGATAAATACTTAGAAAAAAATTGGTCAAATGCCACAACTAATAAAAGTTAAATTACCTGAACATGAGCTATATACTGACTGGAGATATATTTCTGAACCAGGGTAAAAAAAACCAAACCTATGCAAGGTTCTGATTGGTCACTCTGAAGAGCAGTATTCATATGATAACACTGTACTTGTAGAGTACTACAAGGCAGGATGCGTTGACTTAATCTTCTACCGTATAGGCAACATAAGTCATAGATTGGCTACCTTATAATAGGTGATGTTGTTGAGGAACTATTCCATCACTCATTTTCAAAATTGAACATACAAATAATATAAAAATCATTAAAAAGGTTAATCATATTTTTAGAATGCTAGAAAGTATTTACCTAATCACGCCATAATGTATCAAAATATTATGCTTTTTTGCCTTTACCTTGGGATTCTTATTTTACATCATACACTGGTTGTTGCTTTAATATAAATGACCTTCTTGCCTCTAAAGCATTATAAATCAGTACTGCAGGAAGAAATAATCACTCCTTGGGGGATGCTACCTTAGTAGGCCAGAAAGATGAGTATAAAGACACTACTCTAGCTAGTTTCAAATTTCCTTTGCATGTAATGGCATTTCATCGCTTTCCTGTCCATCTCGTATTGAACTTGATTAATACGTTGATATGGATGTCAAGTTACAAAGAGGTAAATGATTGCTATACTGTAGAGATCCTTTTACATGGTAGCCATTGAAAATCCACTATTACAACAATACTGTATTATTTATATAGTTCTTTTTGAATTTTTTTTACTTAATTTATTTATACAGGTAGGTCTGAAGAAGAAAAATAATTAGCTTGTTCATTATTTTAAGATGTCATTGCTATTGGCATTGCTATTGGCAGGGTAAACATAGATTTCTTGTGTGTATAGTGTTACTACATTACACTATACTGCTTCTTCCGCGATGCGCAATGAGGCTCGGTCGCAGCAGTGTCATGTGATTAATGATGTGGCCCACGTGACGTAGGCTGCATATGCGCAGTGGATTCTGAGAACCGGCAGTATACGATGTACATCGTATCCGGCGGATACAAGTAAAGACATGCTACAGCTGCTAGTCTTAATCTTATTATCAAGCTTCCTTAATTATTCAATACTTTACACCTGATGCCTCCTCCTTCCAGCCAATACCTAATGGATAAGTTTGGTGGGTGTGTCACGGGGCTTGTCCGCGATTGGTTTGTTCTCACATGTAATTTGATATATATGTACGTATGTCAGTGTCTCAGTGTATTCATGCTTGACAAAGTCCGCTGTGTCAGACAAAACGTTGCAAGTTTCTCTATGCATGGAGTTTTAACGAATAAAAGACGAAGTTTGGATTTTCACTAATGCCTATCTGAAGATTCCTGCATGGTGCTGCTTATACTGGTTATTCTGTCCTGGCTTTTGGGATCTTTAAAGTCCGTACCCTACGGTGAGCGTGCACCCCTATAGCTTGGTTGCTTTTCTCCCCCACTTCTGTGGTAACTTGATGTGCTGCTGAGACCTTTCTTCACTTGCAATTGTACTAATGATCTATAGAAGATAAGTGGTTACTGCCAAGATCCCTGGTGGCATAAGGGCGAGAAAACGTCTATAACACCATCCAGCTCAGTGATCTTCAATTATCTGAGAAAAATTCAATTTACCAATAATAATACTCAGGATGTGAAAATAAAAACAAAAGTTTATATATGAAATATTTTGATAACCATTTTACTGTCTATACCCATTTCAAAATCTGTACGGTAGCAATCGGAATTTAAAGGGACACTGTCACCTTGGAACAACAGTATAAACTAAGTTATGGGGTTGTTTGGGGAAGTGACAAGGAGCTGTGTGATGTATTTTTTATACTCCCCTCTCCCACGCTCCACACTTTCCTCCAGAAAAGTTCACGCACAGTCTCAAAATCTGAATTATGTAGGAGTATACACAAACAATTAAAGGGGTTGTCTCGTGAAAGCAAGTGGGGTTAGGGGTTAAGCACTTCTGTATGGCCATATTAATGCACTTTGTAATATACATCGTGCATTAAATATGAGCCATACAGAAGTGATTGGCTGGAATCGGCACACGTGACGGGGCAGAGCTACGTGGAGTTGGAGCTGCTTGTACTGGTTGGACAATCAGAGGACCCTCTCTACTGGTGGTCTGTCAGGGGCACCTCCAACCCGAACGCCTTGTGTGCATGCCCTCACGCATCCACTGATTCCAAAAATGGTGAGAACGGTCCAGGTGATGAGCAAATTATAGATATGACCATCCAGCTTCTCGCATTCCAATAATGCACTGCCTCTCAAACTCTGTTAACTGGGTCAAATCACTTCAATCGCATCATAGAGGCAAGTGTAGTGGTCAACAAGCTCTATACAACCAGGGAAAGAGGTCTACTACACACAAGTAGCCTCTGAGAGCTGTTGTACAGGCCCTAGGTGGAACCACTTTTATGGCCTCAGGTGGCAAGATCGTTCATATAATCATGCCAGAACTCTAATCTTTTGCATATCTGCCTGCAATGTGACTGCATGTTGAGTTATGCAGCAAAATGAGAACTTCTTCTTGATGCTTGATTTTTTTTTTAACAAATACTATTAAATACTATACTATATTATATACTATTATATATATCCAACAGTTTTGAATTTAGATTTTTTTTTCTAGCAAGTATCATTTTCTAAATAATTCAACCATTGATTCAAATTATTGTATGTTTGTCTATAAATGTATAACTGGATTCTATGGCCTTATACTTGCATGTATTAAACTGTAAAATCACAATGGTGATTTTCAGCAGATACATGATGACTCCCAATTCTTTAAATGCTAAATGGATTTATATTGAAGTAGATGAGAGAAAAGTCAAGCCCATGGTAGTGCTAAATGAAGTGATACCATATGTCTCAGGTTAGACATTTGTTTGTTTTTTCATATACCACTGAAATTTCATCATTTCCCTACAATATCTGTTGGTTGGTCTGTCAGCAGAACAAGTATTATCAAATAAATATGGAATGTTAGAAAATGTACTTTAGTTATTTTTGTAAATGCAACAGCAAATGCCAGCTCACGGCATGGATAGACTTCCCGTCGGGTGCACAGGCAGGTGTAGGTACACTGCAAACAAGAATAGAAACAAAACTCTGGATTCCAAAACAAAAACAGCTTTTTTTTTTTTAAGTATCATGGATAAAAACATCTTTCAAAATATGTTTCAAACAGAGTTCTAATTCATAGCATGACTATTGTGTTTACTCTGGAATGAATTGCAGCGCTGGAGTTTTGTTTCTATTAGCTATTTCTGCAATACACACTTAAATTACTGAAATGAGTTAATAGATCTGCTTCATATGGCCAGCCCTATTTGTAAATAAATACCAACTGGCAATCACGATTTTGGTAGCTGAACGGTCAAAGTTATCAGCCAAGTTAAGTTACTGGTGACCTTACATTTCCCCTACAATAGCACATATTTTAATAAATATACAGTACTATATGTACCCCTCCTAATTATCAAGTTCAAGTGCTTCAGCCACACCCATTGCAAACAGTTGCAAAAAATCAAGCAGGTATGAGCAGCAATATCAGACAAATCTTGTGGTCAGGTGTGTTACTGTTTTTAAAAAGAAGTACCAAAATTAATTGGTAACTGGGGCTACCCAATCTCAATTCCCATTAAAGGCAATGGGAGTAAAAATCTGATTCAATAATGTGACAGATATGGTGGTGATGATCTTTAATGAATGTGACTCAGTGATTGTACTGTAGTGGTCTGAGGTTCAAATCTCACTGAGGATAACATATGCATGGGTATTGCCCTTGGTCAGATTTGAATCAAGGCTCCCAGCAATGCAAGAAAAGAATAAGGAGAAGAAGAACAAAGTGAAGAAAAAGAAAGAGAGAAGAAGGGGAAGAAGAAGGAAAAGCAGAAAGAAGAAGAAAGAGAAGGGTAAGAATAAGGGAAAGGGGGAGAAGAAGGGAGATAAAAAAAGGAAAAAAGAAGAAGGAAGAGAAGAAGAAGAATAAGAAAGAAAGTAAAAGAAGATGAAGGATAAGATGGAAGTAGGAGAAGAAGGGGAAGACAGAGAAGAAGAAGAATAGAAAGACAAGGATGTAGAATAAGGGAAAGACAGGGAAGGATAAGAAGAAGAAGGGGAGCAAGAAGATGAAGGGAATAAGAAGAAGAAAGAGAAGAAGAAGAAAAAGGGGAAGACAGGGACGAACAGGAAAAAGAAGAATTGGAAGAGGAAAGAGAAGGGGAAGAAGAAGAAAGGGAAGAGGAAGGTGAAGGGGAAAAAGGGAAAGAAGATGAGGAAGAAGACAAAGAAGAAGACGGACAAAAGGAAGGGAGAGAAATAGAGGAATAAGGAGAAGATGAGAAAGAAAATGGAAAAAAAGAAAAAGAAGGCAAGGAAGAAAGAGCCAAAGAAGAAAGAGAGAAGAAGAGGAAGAAGAAAAAAAAGGCAAATAAGAAAGAGCCGAAGAAAAAAGAGAGAAGACAAAGATGAAGAAGAAGAATAGGAAGACAAGGAAGTAGAAGAAGGTAAAGGCAGGGAAGGATAATAATAATAAGGGGAACAAGAAGATAAAGGGGATAAAAAGAAGAAAGAGAACAAGAAGAAGAAGAAAAAATTGAAGACAGGAACGGAGTGGAAAAAGAAAAACAAGAAGAGGAAAGGAAAGGGGAAGAAGAAGAAAGGTAAGAAGCAGGTGAAGGCGAAAAAGAGAAAGAAGATGAGAAAGAAGACAAAGAAGAAGAAGGGCAAAAAGAAAGGGAGAAGAAAAAGAAGAATGAGAAGAAAAAAGGAAGGAGGAGAAGAAGAAGATGGAAAAAAGGAAAAAAAGAAGGCAAAAAAGAAAGAGAAGAAGTGGAAGAAGAAAAAAAAGGCAGAAAAAAAAACAAAGAAGAAAGAGAGAAGAAGACGAAGACAAAGACGAAGAAGAATAGAAAGACAAGGAAGTAGAAGAAGGGAAAGGCAGGGAGGGATAAGAAGAAGAAGATGAAGGGGATAAGAAGGAGAAAGAGAAGAAGAAAAAGGGGAAGACAGGAATGGAGAGAAAAAAGAAGAATGAGAAGAGGAAAGGGAAGAGGAAGGTGAAGGGGGAAAAGGGCAAGAAAATAAAGAAGAAGACAAAGAAGAAAAAGGGCAAAAGGAAGGGGTTAAGGAGAAGGGGGGGAAATAGGAATAAGGAGAAGAATAAAAAGAAGAGGACGGGGGAAGAAGAAGATGGAAAAGAAGACAAAGAAGAAAGAGAGAAGAAGGGGAAGAAGAAAAAGAAGGCACAGAAGAAAGCCGAAGAAGAAGAAAGACAAAGAAGAAGATGAAGAAAAAAAAGAAGATGATGAAGAAGAAGACAACATGCCACATAATAGATTAATATATAAAATAAGAAAGCTCGGTCTGCGTGAAGAACTGGCTAAGTGATAGAAAAAAGAGGGTGGCAGTTAATGGTTCATATTCTGATTGTGCGACCGTTGCTAATGGGGTGCCGCAAGGTTCAGTATTGAGATCCATTCTGTTCAATATATTTACCAACGACCTAATAGAAGGACTGCACAGTAAAATATCAATATTTGCAGACGGTACTAAACTATAGAAGATAATTAATACAACAGTCTCCATAATCTCATTTTCCAATTTAGTGATATTAGCACTCAATGCATCATAAGAACTTTGGTTTGAAGATAAATCACAAAAGCATTGTACATCTATTTTAGCTTTAGAAATCAACCCTTTAATGACCATTAATTTAAATGTTTACTAATTTAAAGATTGTTTAAATTACAATAGCTATTTGGTGGTGTACTGCATTACGTGCACTCTGTGCAACCTAAGCTATATTGCTTGCATGACAAGAAGGTTGCCTTAGAATATTTGACTGATATTGTTAATACACAAGATTGGGTATTATTGGGTATCTCTCAATATTTTATAAAAAATTACTGTCGTTCTATTAGATTTTTCAGAATTATGGTTACTGAAAAGATCAGAATACCTAAAAGAGGGCAATTTTTAAATGGGTGGCATATTGGATGTTTAATTTGCAGACAATTACATGTAATGGTATGAATATAAAACGTGATCTCATGTTATATTATTCATTTGATATTTAATATTTGTATTGTTATTTGCTACATGTCATGTCTATGTAACACTGTTCTGTTTTATTTTATATTTTAACATCTAAATTTTATGCATGACAACATTTCCTGATGGTAATCTGATTGGCTGTTTATATGTCAACCAGTGGTGCATTGATATGTTGAACATATGCTATGAGTAAGGATGGTATGTTCTTCCAAAATGCATAAGTGGTTTTATTCCGCAACTCTAGATTTTATTTTGGAATTGTGAATTACATTAAAGATGGGATTTGGGGAAATATCTTGTGTGCTGGCCAATTTCTCCTTGAATCTAGAATATATACATTTTTATCAGAGAACACATTACATACATTGCAATCCTCTAAACAACCCATTCGATAGTGTGCTCTAATCAACGCTGCAGGAAATTTCAGACTATAGTTTGCATTCACCTAGCAAATATTTTAGCAATACCTATTTGAATTAATAACTGGATATGAGAAGATTCTTACAACAAAAGGTAGCAAATGTGATAATACCAATATATATATATTAGTTGACACTGCAATTTCACAATATGTTAATTAAAGTGGTTTTGCATGGTAGCCTTAGTTTTAGAGCCAAACTAAGCTACCAGTACATCAGTGGATGTCTCCAATACAGGCTCTAAATGTGTAATATACCAGTAGTAGCACAAATGATATGTCTCAATTTTCCTTCAAACATTTTATTTATTCCTCTACAATTTATATTACAGCATAAAATATTCTTCAGAATAACAAGTCCCCAATGTTTTATCTTTAGAATAATTAGAAATGAATTTAGTTATGCACCAATTTCTTTATCACTTCTAAATGTAATTATATTTTCATTAATAGCATGCTTTGTAATTACATTAATTGACTATAATAAGATTTTCTGAAGTGAGCATATATAAATTAATATTCACCTGTAGTTTGTTCAGCAAGCTATGCTAAAAAGCGAAGAATCAGTACAAAAAAGCAGGAAGTTATATGCTTTTCTGTACCTTTAAAAGAATAGGTCAACTTTATGGCTATATGCCAGTTCCCTTAGATACATTAGATCTCTGCATCACTGTGATATGAGTGGGTACGGTCCATTGTAGATACGGTCTTTAGTCATCGCTGGACCATCAACATGTACAAAAAGTATATGTCTGTTTCACACACCACTGAAAATATACACTGACATACCAAAAGTCATGGGACAAGAACTAATATTTTTAAGGACCCCCTCTAGAATGACAACAATTCAACATGGCAGCAATTCCACAAGTGGACAAAAGACACCTGGAGGGATGTTAAGCCATGACATGTAGATAGCCACTTACGTTATTTCTCATGCAAAAGGACATCTCCACCACATCCCAAAAGTGCTCGATGGGGTTTAAGTTGGACGAATATGCAGGCCCCACTATTAATAAGATCTTTCCAGAATGTTCCTCAAACTAATTCTGGACACCTTGGGCCTGATAGTCTTGTGCATTATCCTACTGGAAAATCCCATTATAGTACAGCTACATGAAGTCCAAGCACCCATAGTGCTGTCCACTGTAATGCTTTCCATGACATTTTTCTCCTACACTCATGATACTGTGGATCGATGAATGTTAAATGCCTGCACAACTTCAGATATGGAAATCAGCAGCAAAATCCGCATTGAAAGCATGAAAAAACAGTGTCAACATCTGTGCCATTGCTGTAGATTTTGATGTGGTATTTGATGTAGAAAGTTTACAGAAAGTTTCACCTTTTTAATTGAATGGGTTAAATATGGTGCAGATCTGCATCAAAAACCATGTCAAGATTTGCAGGAATGGGGCAGATTTTGATGCAGTTTTTTCATGGTTTTGATGCGGATTTGGAAAATCTACAACATTTTCCGCTACGTGTGAATGTACCCTTATGCTTTTTTGGATTTTACCTCTTCAAACGAGACAATGGAATCAGCATATCTTTGATGCAGATTTTGCTGCAGACATGAATCAACGTCAATATCCATAGTGGAAAATTTGTTACATGTAGAGGTAACTTCACTCTGGTTATTTGTTGTACTGCAACTCATATTCCTCAAAGAGGTACATTTAAAATCCATCAGGCTTCTTCTTATCTACACATCTCCCAGCCTATGGTTCAATATCTGCTCAGAGCTTCCTTCATTTGCATTTTCAGTGATGTACTCTTTAGGCTAGAAAATTTTCCAAAAATGTTCTTGAATGCAGTTCAAGATTTATAAACTAGTTAGCTAAGATAGTTAAAGGGGTTGTCTCGCGAAACCAAGTGGGGGTATACACTTCCGTATGGCCATATTAATGCACTTTGTAATATACATCGTGCATTAAATATGAGCCATACAGAAGTTATTCCACTTACCTGTTCCGTTGCTAGCGTCCTCGTCTCCATGGTTCCGTCTAAATTCGCTGGCAGCTTGCTTTTTTAGACGCGCTTGCGCAGTCCGGTCTTCTCCTTTCAGCACGAGCCGCTTCAGTGTGCTCCCCGCTACAGCTCTTCTGCGCATGCGCAGACGAGCTGTCACTGCTCGGGAGCGCGCTGGAGCGGCCATTCTGTACCTTCCTCTGTTAGAGGAAGGTGCAGAAACTGGAGCTGCCCAGCGGAGAAGCCCAGCCCAGCTGTCCAGCTGTCCCGAGAAGCCGCCCAGGTAAGTGATGGGTCGGGGGGTGATCTTCACTAACAGGTGAAGGTCCCGGGCCACAGCGGTAGGCCCCGGAGCCCAGCGCTGGGCTACGGAACCTAGCGCTGGGCTACGGAACCTAGCGCTAGGCTCCGGAACCTAGCGCTGGGCTCCGGAACCTAGCGCTGGGCTCCGGGGCCTTCACCTGGGCTCCGGGGCCTAGCGCTGGGCTCCGGGGCCTAGCGCTGGGCTCCGGGGCCTTCGTCTGTTGTCAGGGTCTAGCGCTGGGGAGCCGGGAGCGTAGCGCCGGTTACCTGCTGCCTGGCGGTGGGTGACTGGTCGGCGGCTGCAGTGGGTCCGGTCGGCGGCTGCGGGGCGTCTGGTTGCCATGGAGACACAGCTGGCAGCGTCTCGGGAGCGCGCACGTCGGGCTGCAGCAAGCGAAGGGAAAAGAGCCGGCGGCCATCTTGGGGAAACTTTTATAAGTTGCTGAAACGCTGGAACGGTAAGTACAAACCAGCTAGAAAAGTCATTTACAGGGGGGCTTAGTAATGTATGCTTAATTAGGGGGATTAGGCAAAAAAAAAAATTCACTGCTTCCTCGAGACATCTCCTTTAAGCTAGCTCTGCTAATATATTATAGTTCGTTCTGTCAACACAGTGCCAACAGATTTAGGGCTGGTTGCACCAAAGTTTTGATCTGAGATCAACAACAGTTCAAAAACATAGCACTAACACGGTTTAGCCTATGATCTTGGTTCAAATCTAGGTTTGGTGTATTCAACTAGTTGAACTCAGTTTAGCAGCCAAAATCCAAGATGGCGGACTCAGCTGATAGCCTGTTAGGCTTTTCCTGAGCAGTGAAATTACACCAATGTTTGCTGCTGTTAGCAACCATGTTACTACTATTGCTTTGAATGCTGGGGAGATCGCTATGAATGCTGAGAAGATCACCTGACTACAGTCACCAATCAACATGTGCTGTATACATTTCTTCAATACATTTTGATTGCAGTTCAAGTGAACTTCGTATTGCAAATTTTAGATCAAAAAGTGTCGGTGCAGCACTTTTTCCTTAAACCAAGTTCAACAGCTAATCAGTTTAACTAAGGAGCTTATTGTAACACGTTCCATAATACGAATGAGTATTATGGACATGTTCAAGATGACATTACAACCGTATGGCAATAGTATTTTCATCAATATTTGCCTCTACGTATTGTACTTTCTACTAGGCAAATACTGATCCATATTTGCCCCATAGAAGAAAATAGCAATGCGAAGGCAAAAATGCAAAAAATAGGTCATGCTGTATTTTTTTTTCAATGGCCATGTGAATAGATACATAGATTTATATAAGCTATGTGTTATGGTCTGTAAATCATGGACCAAATACAGAGCTAAAATATGCTTGTCTTACAGCAGACTTAGGGCTCAGTCACACGGGCGTTTTTATGTGTGTATGTTACCTGCGTTTGCAATCCGCATCTATATAGAACCAATTCTTTTCAATGGCAGCAGTCACATGCCCGATATTTTACCTACGCACAAAAATGTGCAGCGGTAAATATAGGGCAGCAGATTTTAAAATGCAGGTAACTGTGGCATCTGTCTTTTTAGGATGTGAAACCCCTGGATGCGACAGCACTGTAAGCAATCAGAGGCAGCACTGAGCTATTGAGCTGCCTTTGATTGGTCACGGTGCTCAGCCAATCAGAGGCAGCCCTTTCAGCAGGTGGGAATTTTAAATCCCCGCCTGCTGAAAGCACTTCAGAGCAGTTCAGAAGACCCGGCTAGATGCGCTTGAGCCCAGGCAGCTGCAGAGAGGTGAGTATAGATTTTTTTATTTTTTACACATTTTAGGAATGATTTTCAGGGAAGGGCTTATATTTAAAATCACCTTCCCCCGAAAATCACTGCAGGGCTTGCCGGCAGCCCATTGATTTCAATGGAGCTGGCTGTAGCCCCTGCTCTATTGAGTTCAATGGGAGAACATTGCGATCCTCTGCTACAACTGTGACTCCGCGGGGAGTCCCATTGTCACTGGACACTGTGACAATGCTGTTACAGTGTTCAGTGACAAGGGGACTCCCCCCAGACATGAAGAAATCTTCTGCCACAACTGTATTAGAGGAGCGCGATGTTCTCTGTGTGACAATGGGGCCGTTGCTGCTGCTGCCAGCCCCACTGACAACAAGGTGAAGCCCCTGGATGTGACAGCATCAGGGGTTTCACATCCAAGGAATCCCCTGCTGCAGCTGTCACAGCTGCAGCAGGGGATAGCAGGCAGCACACTTTGGCCTCATGTCCACGGGGAAAATCGGGCCCGCTACGGATTCTACATGTAGAATCTGCAGCGGGTCCCTCCTGCCCCGCGGACATGAGCGCTGAAAATACAAAAAAATAAGAATTTACCTATCCGTAGCGGGCGGCGAAGCTCTGCTCTTCCTCACGGCCGGATCTTCTTTTTCGGCCGGCGGATGAATTCCTTACGCCGGCGGCACGTCGCTGGCACGTCGTCGACGTGCCGCGCGCATGCGCCGGGCACATCCGCCGAGCCGAAGCAAGGGAGATGCGGCCGTGAGGAAGAGAAGAGCTTCGCGGTCCGCTGCGGGTGAGTAAATTCTTTAAATTCCTATTTTAGGTCTCCCGCGGATCCGGACGGCTTCCATAGGCTTCAATAGAAGCCCGCGGGAGCCGTCCCCGCGGGAGACCCGCACGAAAATGGAGCATGGTCCAGATTTTTTCATGCTCCATTTTTTTTAAAATCCCTTTTATTGACGATCCGCGGGTATTTATCTACCCGCGGGTGGTCAATGCATCCCTATGGGGTGCGGATCCGCACGCGGGAGATCCGCTGCGGATTTTAAATCTCATTTTGCCCGTGGACATGAGCCTTTTATGTGCGCAAAAACGCGGCCAAGTGCATTTTTTTTCTGCATGCCGCCCGCTTTGGTCATCCAAATTTTTGTGGGTTTGCGTTCTGCTCAAAAAAAATGTGCTCGTTAAAATGCCTGTCTGACTGAGCCCTTAACCAGAAGTTAACATTAGAATTGAAACTCTGACCTATGTCTGTGCACCACTACAGGAAAAAGAATACAATGTATTTATTAAATTACTTAACTTTTCATTTACAGCAATAATTAGAGATGAGCGAGCACCAAAATGCTTGGGTGCTTGTTACTCGAGTCGAACTTCCCGCGATGCTCGAGGGTTCGTTTCGAGTAACGAACCCCATTGAAGTCAATGGGCGACCCGAGCATTTTTGTATGGGACCTATGCTCCGCTAAGGTTTTCATTTGTGAAAATCTGGGAAATTCAAGAAAGTGATGGGAATGACACAGAAACGGATAGGGCAGGCGAGGGGCTACATGTTGGGCTGCATCTCAAGTTCCCAGGTCCCACTATTAAGCCACAATAGTGGCAAGAGTGCCCCCCCCCAACAATTTTTACTTCTGAAAAACCCTCATTAGCAAGGCATACCTTAGCTAAGCACCACACTACCTCCAACAAAGCACAATCACTGCCTGCATGACACTCCGCTGCCACTTCTCCTGAGTAACATGCTGCCCAACCGCCCATTTCAGTAATAGTAGCAGTCAAGACAGGCCCCAGTAACAATTCCAAAGCAGCAGTATAGGGGGAGCACAGTATTAGTTCCATTTCAGTAGTAGTAGCAGTCTAGGGTATTAATGAGCGATTACTACCCCCAGCAGACACGCAGTAAACTGTAGACGGTCACAGGCTTAGCTGGGTAATAATGAGCGACTACTCCCCCCAGCAGACACGCAGTAAACTGAACAAGGTCACAGGCAGCCCAAAGATTTTTTTTTCCAATTTTTTTGAAAAAGCCCATTGCCTATATAGCCAGTATATCTCTTTCCCTGTACCACTGTCCCTGCCTCACCAGTACTGCCCCTATACTCAGTAAAATGACTGCAGACTGAGGACGCTATGGTCTGCATGCCCGATATACAAAAAAAAAAAATGTGCAAAACTGCTAAAAGCAGCCTCAACAGTACTGCACACGGTCAGATGTGGCCCTAAGAAGGACTGTTGGGGTTCTTGAAGACAAAGATAACAGCCTAACACTCTCCCTATAGCAGCTACAGCAGGACGGCACTTTCCCTAATATCTCTCAGCGTGCATCTGTGGCGAGCCGCGGCCGGCCCCTGTTTATATACTCGGGTGTCACCTGATCTCCCCAGCCACTCACTGCAGGGGGGTGGGATAGGGCTGGAACTTCACAGGAGGAAGTTGTAATGCCTTCCCTGTGTTTCTATTGGCCAGAAAATGGCGCAAAAGTTTCTGGGAAGAAAATAGAAGTGACTCGAACACCGCGTGGTGCTCGTCTCGAGTAACGAGCATCTCGAGTATCCTAACACTCGAACGAGCATCAAGCTCGGACGAGTACGCTCGCTCATCTCTAGCAATAATATATGTAAACCATTTAATGGTATACAATGGTGAGCACATAGTTTCAGATTTTCTAAGCTATTTTTAAAACTATTTCAGCATTTTCTAAGTTTACAACCACCAAACAACTGCTAATGTACCTGCTACAAATTAAAGGCTGCAGTATTTTACAAAATAGTTGTAAATTAGAGATTCTGATAAACTGCTTGAATAAACCTGACAAAGTCCAGGGAAGAAAGCAAATATTACTTCCAGCCATCTCATCAATAACCTGACTGATTACAGCATTGCCTTTATCCATTTCTCCTGTTCTGCTGTTGATTGTAAAACTGCAACACTTGTATTGATCTGATTTTGTAATACAGAGCACTAACAGTTCTCCAAAGACATTTACTTTGTGAAATCCACTGTATATCACACAAAGCAGCTGAGTTGTGAACCATTATTTAACACGAGGTTTCATATTAGTACTATAGGTTATTTTCTATAAAATGCCTGTCTTAGTCAAAAAAAAAAGCACCAAGAAGGAATTATGGGTTTGCTGCAAAACTCGTCATGCAGTTACATCTCAGGCAGATATGCAAATGATTAGAGTTGTGTTGTGATGAGGTGAATGATCTTGCAACCTGAAGCAAGTTCCCTAAAAGTAGTTCAACCCTTGGCCTTTTTAAAGGCTCTCAGAGGCTACTTGTGTGTGGTGGACCTCTTTTTCCGCTTGTGTGGAACTTGTTGACCACTAGATGCCTCTACGATGCAATCAAAGAGATTTTATCCATTTAACATTGTTTGAGAGGGGCGCAATATTGAAATGCGAGAAGCTGGATGCTCATATCGACAAATTGTCTCCATCTGGGCCATTCTGACCAAACTGCTACTAGATGTTGGGACCAGTGGATGTGTGAAGGCACACACAATGCGACTGGGCTTAGGACCCCCTTGACAGACCACCAGTAGAGATGATCGCTGAATGTCTGACAAGCCCCAGCAGCTCCAACTGTTTATTTGTCTGCAATTTAGAGACAGCTGGCACCATCATTACAGGCCCCTGCATCTGTCAGAACTATTTCCATGTGCTTAGCTAAAGAACATTAGTTTTCATGGATCCTATATGTACTGCCTTTGACACCCATCCATTTTCGCCTCCATTTGCAGTGGTGTCATAAATGATAAAATTCGACTGCTACGGAATGGAAATTGATTGTCTTCAGTAACAAATCTAGGTTTAGTTTGGCCACCGACGAAGACCGTAACTATGTATGGAGACCTAGAGGTGAGCGCCCAAATCCTGCCTTTGTTGAAGAGAGACACACTACCCCCACTGCTGATGTGGTGGTCTGGAGGCCATTGCATATAACAGTCGGTCTAGCCTAGTAGTACAAGGGAAAATGACCACTCAGCGATATGTTGAGGACATCTTGCAACCTCATGTGTTCCTCTCACGGCGGCTTCCAAGAGGAATTTTCAAGCAGGATAATGCTCGACGGCACACAGCAAGGGTGTCACAGGAATGTCTCTACAACATTGTCACTCTTCTGTGGCTGCCCAGTGGCCAGATTTATCACCAATAGAAAATGTATGGGACCATCTGGATACCAACTTTGACAGCCTATGGTTTTGGATAATCTAGAGGATCAGTTACAGCAAATGTGGACTGATATGCCTCAGAATATCATACATAAACTGTATGCTTCGATGCCTGTCCATGTCACATCTTGCATTCAAGCTAGAGGCAGTACAGCAGGGTACTAGAGCCTCCATGCCCGCCTTTATCACATCTTGTATCCAAGCCAGAGGCGGTACAACAGGGTACTAAAGCCTCCATGCTCGCTGGTATCACAACTTGCATGCAAGCTAGAGGTGATATAACAGGGTACTAGAGCCTCCATGCCCACCTGTATCACATCTTGTATCCAAGCTAGAGGCGGTACAACAGGGTACTAAAGCCTCCATGCTCGCTGGTATCACATCTTGCATGCAAGCTAGAGGGGATATAACAGGGTACTAGAGCCTCCATGCCTACCTGTATCACATCTTGTATCCAAGATAGAGGCGGTACAGCAGGGTACAAGAGCTTCCATGCCGCCCGTATCGCATCTTGCACCTAAGCAACAGGGTACTAGAACCTCCATGTCCACCTGTATCACATCTTGTATCCAAGGTAGAGGTGGTAGAACAGGGTACTAGAGCCTCCATGCCTGCCCGTATCACATCTTGCACCCAAGCTAGAGGCAGTACGACAGGGTACTAGAGCCTCCATGCCCGTCTGTATCACATCTTGTATCCAAGCTAGAGGCGGTACAACAGGGCACTAGAGCCTCCCTTTAAGTGTTCAGTTTTCCACAATAAATTATACTTTTGCTCTGATATTGTAATCACTTACTTATATCAGCGTTACAATCACATAAAGTAGAGCCTTTTACATGTATTAGAGTATTCACAAATCACATGTATGCTGAAGAATTTGTAAAGTATTTACAGTACAAACCATGTAGACAACATTAAAAAAAATCTCATCCACATGGAGTGGTAAATTTGTACACATAATCCGCAGCATATTTGAATGCATGACAGATTTCTACCCTTGAAATACTAGGGTTAAAACCCATGGCAAAATCTGCATTATTTAGGTGAAGATTTGGCGAGTGCAGATTTGTGACATTTGCTGCAAGTTTTCAGCTGCAGAAAGCCCGCAGCATATACATAATATGTGAATGCACCTTATGGGTATGTCCACAGGGGACAGAATTTAGTGCGAAGTGTCTGCAGCACAAAATCCACACCATTTTAACATAGATTTTGGTTCAGAATTTGAGGAAGTGGAATCGCACCGCAAATCCTTTGCAGCTAATTGACATGCTGCGGATTTACATTGGACCAGGGGGTCTTTTTCTGCTATTAATTCCCTATGTTTCCATGAAGGGAAGCTGGAATTTGGAACTCAGCTACAGAGAAAATGTAATGGTCATAAACTCATTTACAGCCACCATCTGTATATGTGCATCCAAATTAGCGATATACTATGCAGGTAGGCCATTAAAAAAATCATTATGTAACTAGCTGTGCCATCAAAGAGACTGGACCAACACATTGCCAGAATAAACCTACTCATGGGACAGTGAGTGAAAATGATCAAATCTGTATAAAAAAGTGCTTAACATAAAGTTCAAAGAAAGCCAAGATAGCAGTTAAGGATAGGAGACACACTACAATAAAATTGGGGACCTTACAGACAAGTTGTAGGTTGTCTGTAGGTTACAGACAAGTTGCAAAGTACACATTTTGTAACATACATGCAAGAGTTAAAGGAGTTTTTTAAATTTGCTTTGTTAAACCTGTTATGTTTATCTATTTTTTGCCAATTTTTCTTGTGTAAAACTTAAAATATTAAAAGATGCTTGTTTTGTTTTGACACCAGATGTAAACCCCATGTATGCTTCTAAAAATAGAGAACAGTTACCTAAAGCTTTCCCGTCAGTGCCTTATTTTGAACGATGAGCTGCCCCTGCATTCGGAGCGCAGGTGCTAGGGAGCGCTGCAACTTCAGGAACAACGCTAAAATTATTTGTTATGCAGAGAAGTCTTGGAAGCATGCAAAAAGGAGATGTTGTTTGCCTTGCCACATATTTATGTATACAGGTCATTGGTAACAATAATCTCGTGGACTAGTATCAATACGTCACTTATCAGTGATCTTTATATTGGAGACAGCAGCAAATATGAAGATAAATGTGTTCCCTGCTAAATCACTCCTCTGTTAGACAGTCTGAGTGACACAAACCCGTTTTACATGAGTGTGACAGGTGCTCAGACTTTAATATGTTCCTACAGAAGACAGTCCACAGCATTCGGATATATATATATATATATATATATATATATATATATATATATATATATATATATATATATATATATATATATATATGTAGTTTATATACTCAAGTATTAGCTGATCCGAGTATAAGCCGAGTCAATAAGTTTTACCACAAAAAACTGGTAACACTTATTGACTCAAGTATATACTAGGTAAAGAAAAAATGCAATACTCACCTCCCAGCCTGCGTCTGTGTCCCCGGCACGATGGTATCCCCAGGGTGCGGCAAGCTGCTTGAGAATTCTCTCTGCCGTCATCTGCCTGCTCAGCTTTGAATTCCCCCACCATCAGCGCTGTGTAGGTAAGTGCTGTGATTGGATCGAGCGATATATGCTACCATCTAATGCATTGGATTCCAATGCATCAGATCACACTGGCGTATTAATGCTGTGAAAAAGCGTGTGGCTGGCCAGTATAGCACCGGGCACTTTTATGCCGGGCAGGAAAGATAGTCCTGGAACTATCTTTCCCGGACGGAATACATCTGCTGCCGTAGACTCTTATGGGAGCCAATGACAGCTGCCAGAGAGGGGAGGTGGAAGGGAGTTTAGCAGCTGTCTGCTAAACTCCCTTCTTTTTCTCTTCCCCTCTCTGCCCATTTCTGGCTTCCCCTTTCCGCCCCCTCCCATTGCTGGCTGCTGACAAGGGGTGGGAGCTTAGCACACTAGCTCCTGCCCCATTCAGACTCTTCCCCTTGCAGAGAGCCAGCGAGGGGGAGGGAAGGGGGAGAACAGTTTAACAGAGCCCCAACAGCATTGTGGGCTTGGCGTGTATGCGTCAGGACTGTGCCGTTTGAACGGGCGCACAAACATTAGATTCGTGCACCCGTTCACGCATTTTTACGTCACCGGCGCGTGAACGTGAAAGCGCATATGCCAGCCTAAGGGAGGGAGATACATTTAAAGCTAAAATAGGTTTGTTGCTTTTGCTTATTGGAGTAAATATTATTCATTATTTTATTTTTTTTTTCTTTCTGACCATTTTTCCCATGAAAAAAAACCCCTTACCTTAAAATTTGTTGTCAAAATAATGATGTGGACTTTTAGGTACAAAAGTACATTTGGTGAAACTCTCAAAAGGGGAGGTGGAAGCCATTCTTGGTTTTGCTCTACTATAATACCTGTGAACACCCCCCACGACAGATCCATCATATTCATCAATTCAGTTCAGAATTTGGTATCTTTAGGCTGCTTTCACATCTGTGTTGGGGATTCCATTCGGGGAGCAGGAAAGGGAACGGAACCAAGTAGCGCCAAACGAACCCCATTGACTGTAATGGTGTTCGTTCACTTTTCGCTCAGCTGCCCAGCTCTTAGCCAAAAGAAAAAGAGCTTCATGCAGCGTTTTTTCTAATGGCATTTTTGTCGGATCTGGGACAGAACCTTCGACTGGAGGTTCCAACACAGATGTAAAAATTACCGTAAGTTTCTGAAATTAATTTCTATTAGCACAATGCAAGTAAATAATAGTTATAAATAAGTGAGAAAATAATACAAGTGAGAAATAAGGGCCATCTACATTTTTCCTGAATTCTTAGTAAGAAAAGGCCATCTTTGCCCATGGAGAGACGTATTATAAATTCTCCCACTGACTACTATATGATGCTCAGACTATTCTACGTGCTCTCAGAAAAGGCCAATATAATTTGATCATACATCATTCTCTGTAATAAGGGCTAGACTAGCTACCATAACTTGGCTGAGACTGAGTTACTTGACATGAGTCATGCATCTTTTTGTATCATGGTCAGTTTTTATTCAAGGGCTATTACTAATTATGTGGCAAAGTCTGGGACATTTCATGCTGTCTGACAAGAAAAAATAAAACGTCTCTTCCTTTTTTTCTAAATGCTATATATGTTTGCTGATTGGAGGCATACACTGTCTTCCTGATTTGTGCAGCAGGGTGTGTGTGCTTTGTGGCAGCTGAAATAGATGGGAGTCAATCGATAGAAAAGTATCAGACTATTAAAATCTCCAGGAAGTGATAGAGAACTGCTCGATCTCCTGAAGTAAGATACAGGATACATATACAGTGTATGTACTGTTACTATCTTGCTTTATCTAGCTCTCTACAGTATTCTACTGCTGTCATGACATGGGTATGTTAGAGTCACATCCGCTGTGACCCATCCCAACTTATTACTGTATAAACCCAATGATACACTGAGACCATATAAAATTTTGTATATTTTGGCGACAGCAGATATTTTATTTAAGCAAATTAACTAATACATTTTAAGCACTTTATATAAGGAGAGGAGGCCCTTGGGGGCACGAACCTTGCCTTCAGCTGTACACCTGGCTCGGAGACACCACTAGCGCCCCCCAATAGGAGGCTAGAATATCAAAAAATGATCCAGGCCATCCGGAATCCCTTAACTGGCCTTACGCAGAGCACCAGACCCAACTACAATGAAATAAAAGGGAGGGGGAGTCCTAAAGGTGAGGCCGTACCCACCAAATTCCCTCCACACAAATATAAAAAGCTCTCCTCCAAGGACCCCCCACCTGCCACAGGCTGTTACGAGAGAAAATACACTTCCACCCATAATCCCATGTACATACAATAGTCCCTAAAACTCCTTTAATAAAGGGTGGGAGTGACTCTTTTCACTTTTTCTTTTCTAAAATGGCACTCCCACTCAAACCTCCTACTTTTATAACCTTACTCCCCTTAATTAACATATCCCCGTCTCCACCAATCCCTGTATACCCCTATTTTCACCCCCCCCCCCCTTTTACACATAACTGCTGCATTAACCCTTCTATCTACTCCTGAATCTAGCCACCCTGTCATGTAGTGCCCCCCCTTAGGGCCCCCTGGGCCCCCAATCTGGTCCTGTACTTTAAAGGGTTCTGTGCCATGTCTGTCCAACAGCTGTGTCTTGAATGGGGATAAGATGCACTACCAGACACAGACCATGGGCAAACAGGGTGCTGTTTCTGGAAAAACACCTTAGGCCTCATTCACACGAGCGCTGTTTTCACACATTTGAAGTGCGTGAAAAGAGTGCTTCTATAAGAACCAATGGTTTCCTATATCTTAGATGCGCTAAATACTCATACCAATCAAAGATAGGACATGCGTGGCTACAAGGCCTGCATCTAAGGTCCATGATGCGAAAAAAGATAGGACCTGACCTGACTTTGGTGCGAGCTGCGCAGGAGTTTCAATTGACTCCTATGGGAGCTGGATTTTATGGAAACTCCTGCACAGGAAAAGAAGATTTTTGTGAACAAGGGAATACCCTGCTGCTTACAGCAGGACAGTTTTATGACCTCTATTCTATGTAGGTAAGGTAAAGTCCCCTGGTGCAAGTCCCCTGACATCACCCTGGGACTGACTCAATGTGACATTTTCTTGGCAGACTGTTTTTGCAGGGTGGTTTGCCATTGCCTTCCTCAGTAATCTTTTACTCCCCAGCAAGCTGGGTACTCAACTGAACAATTGCCTGTTTCCACAGAACGATACGTTGTTCAGTTTTCTGCATGTCGCTGCATGCATTTTGCACTGAACAATGATCGTTGACATTCTTGCTGGATCGCAGGAATCCAAACCCTAATTGTTTTATGTACAAGTACCTGAAGCCTCTTGCCCTCTCAAACACGCACTGAACCCTGTCCCTTCAGAGTAAGGGTTTTTCTAGCTCATTCTGTAGCTCCACTCACATACACATATCACACAGGTATCTTGTTTCTTGTCAAGACAAGACAAGGCACATTCAACATTTATTTTTAAAGTAAAGAGAATATATACTGTATATATGTATAATGACATTTAACATCCCCCTTCATAAGCAGACCTCAAAGTCCAACTAGGCTTATTTTAAAAGTCCTGGAATATTCTGGATAGGCCATCATAGTCCTTTGACTTAAGCCTCAGTGAAAATCTTTGGTAGGATTTGCAGACAATTGTTGCCATTTCATTCATTCATTGAATGACAGCTGAGCGCTGCCTCTGATTGGTCACAGCGCTCAGCCAATCAGAGGCAGCGCTTTCAGGAGGCGGAGATTTTTCAATCCCCGGCCATCAGAAAGACAGAATGTGATGAGGGGACTCCCCGCTGGGATTAATGGAACCCTCGTGGAGTACCCTAATTCCAGCTGGGACTAAGGAGTTAACAGCAGGACATTTGAAAGGTGCTTGTGCTATGAATCACGTCCTGATATTGGGCTGGCCAACATGAGATCTACCCGTGGTCGCAAGGTGGTTTTATCTCAAAACTGCCTCACATCACTTTGGGGAAGTAGCAATCCTCTGCTGCAGCTGACAGCCACGCCAGAGGATTGCCGAGTTTCTTACATTGTTTTCAATATTTAAACCTTGCATCGCACTGTGTGCATTAAGCACGTAGTGCGATGCTGCTGCCGGCTCCATTGCTAATAATGGGAGATGCGACGGCAAGCCCATAGATAGCATGTGTTGCGATTTGTTTCCTGAATCGCAGTGCAATGCAATGTGACAAAAAAATCGCCCATTCTAAAGAGTAGGCTTCATATTCGTGTGAGATTTGTGCAACGCCCAAATCTTGCATGATTGGCATCTCATAAGTGTCAGTGGGGGATCTGGTACTCACACTGCAAATTCACATGTGCTCTAGCCACTTGATCCGTCACATGACACGGCGAGGAACTGCATATCTTGACTTATGCACCACGACCACTGAGTCTCTGCAAGTTCATGTATTATTCATCTGTGTCCAGATAAGGGGGACAAAAATAGTGGGATGTGAGACTAAGTCATCACTTCCAAAGGCTCTTCCAGTTCCTCTAGCCAGAATGTGCATCATGGTGGATGTCATTCCAGACCTTCTCTTTCTCCTCCTATAGGTTATGGCTTATTACTCATCATTGCTGCCAGCCACATTGAAAACAATGGGCGATATCGAAAGAACATGCTGCGTTTTTTTTGGCCACGCAACATTGCGTGAGTGAAGACATTGCAAATGGGAATGAAACCATTGAAAATCAATGGTTTCATAATTATGCGTTTTCACATTGTGCGAAAATCGCGCGATTTCATTGTCAGTGTGAAGGCGACCTAACTGTGCAGAAGCGAGCATCACTTGGACAAGTTTTGGGCATCATTTGCTAGACAGCTCGTCCCGTGTAAATGGGACAGGTTGTATGCAAACATGTCAAGCATTTTGAGCAAATTGAGAAAGACTGAATACTGTGGGTTCATTGGCTGTTGGGCCAGGGTTGTGTTTACAGGTGCTGGTACAGCTACACAAGTTTACAAGAGCATAAATGAATTGTAATACTGACTATATATATATATATATATATATATATATATATATATATATATATACATATATATAAAAGAATAGTTTCCATCCATAATGAAGCCTTAACAGCTATGCTTGACCTGTTTTGAAACAAATTCTGACCTAGCTGATTGTCCTTCAGGGTTCTGCTATTATTGTCAGCAAGAATAGTGCGACACTCCATGCTGTTGACAGTGAAAATACTGAACCCTAAAAGAAACTGTGCTGAAGTAACAATGCGAAAGCGCTATACAGTGTTCACAGAAATGTGTAATAAGATGCTCTCTCACTCATTCAGACTCTCACCCACTCAGCTGTCATGTAAGAACTCCTACATACACCCAAATGCAATGAAAGAAAGTAAAAAAGTGTAGTGATGTTTGTTGTGTATGGGCAGAGTATACGCTGATATGCCTTCAGGATTTAAGGCTTGGTAAGGTGAATATAGATAGATAGATAGATAGATAGATAGATAGATAGA
The DNA here is from genome assembly GCF_035609145.1 of Eleutherodactylus coqui. Lineage (NCBI taxonomy): Eukaryota > Metazoa > Chordata > Amphibia > Anura > Eleutherodactylidae > Eleutherodactylus > Eleutherodactylus coqui. The sequence goes on along the minus strand of NC_089837.1, from coordinate 234,073,427 downwards.
TAGATAGATAGATAGATAGATAGATAGATAGATAGATAGATAGATATGAGATAGATATGAGATAGATAGATAGATAGATAGATAGATATTGCTTTCTCCCCAGTCACTTCTGTGCAGATTTCCCCGTGTTATGTCAGTTAATTTGTGATTGCCTTGCAAGAATAAATGTCTGCCCCACTTGTGATTTGCACCAAAGAGCAGCATGTGTTGATTTTTTGTTTTTCTATGGTCTGATGGTGTGTCTGGTGCTGATATTTATCAAAGATTATGTGCACAGTATGGAATAAGTGTTCCGTTGTGAAGGAAGTTTGCACAAGTGCCAGCCATGGAGGAGGATACCCTCAAGAAAGGAATGAACCTCATCCCAGGATTCTTGCATAAATGGAAAATATGAAAGGTGTGAAGGAGGTCAAGAGGGATGTCCGTCTCCCAATCATATGTTTTTTCTTTCTTTAAAACTTCATAAAAATTCAGAACTTGACTTGTAATAATGTTGCCATCCAATAGGTGGTGCTGCATCTCCTTCCACGTGCAGGTTGAAGGAGAGATAAGACACATCATAAAACTGTCCTGAGCTCAGGGGACTGATTTAAGATTTATGTCTCAGCTCTGTTTGTCTGTTGTTTTAAGTGAAAAAAGTCTCACATTTTTGAGTGTGAACATTTAGTTAGATCAAGAGGAGTGTGTTCCCCTCCCATCTGCATCTGTATGTTATAATTATGTGCCATCCAAACTAGTTTCATTCAATAGCCTGACGAAGGGGGTGAGATATCCCCGAAAGCTTGCTGTAACACTATGCATTTTTGTTAGCCATTAAAAGGTATCATATCTACAAGATTACTTGGTTTCTCTAACTAAGAACAATCACACATTGAAGAAGGAGATGGACACCTGTCCACATCTATGATTGATGACAACATTGAGCGTGCACGTCAACTGATTTTGTGGATCGTTTTTAAGCGTCAAAGCATCCTTTCTACAGTCCTGAGCTTCTGGATAGGCCATCATTGTCTTGACTTGAGCCTCAGGGAAAATCTTTGGAGGGATTTGCAGAAAATTGTCACAGCACACAATCCCAAGAATATTAGAGAACTGGAGGGCAGTGCCCATGAGGAATGGGCTAAGGCTCCTCAGAGATTGGTGTCTGGTAATGCTACACATTTACAACAGATCATAAGAGCAAAAGGTGACTAAAGATACTTGACATGAAGGGGTTGAATAATTCTGAGACTGTGGAAGAAATAAAAGTGCCATTTTGTGGAGAAACACTTGTACTAGTTGTGATGAGTTATTTGAAATGTTCTTGTTTGATTGTTCTTTTGCAAACAGCTGAAATTTTTGTACTCCATTGAAAGCAATAGGATGAAGGCAACCCCTGCAGCGATGATTTTCGGGGATGTGGAGGGGGGTGGGTTTGAAATATAAGCCCTACCCCGAAAAACATTCCTAGCTGTAGAAAACATTTTTTAACTCACCTAGAAGCGCTGTCCAGCTCTTCTCCCCATTCCTGTCAGTCTTCGTCTGTCTTTCTGGTGGCCAGGGATTGAAAAATCCCCACCTCCTGAAAGCGCTGTCTCTGATTGGTCCATTGGACTATCACTTATTTCGTTCCCTGAAAGAAGCTCTAAGAGGATGTAGATTCATGTCTGATGACAAGGTAAAGACAGAGGTGCTTTCGTGGCTCGCAGCTCAGCCTAAGGGCTTCTTCTTGCCTACATGTTTACGCATTTGTTTTTGTTTACATAAAATATACATGTGCAAAACCCAGAGAATGGAACCCATTGATTTCTTTGGGTTTGTTCTCTGAGTGTGTTTTGGCCATGCATTTTGTGTGTGTGGAAAAAAATAGGACCTGTTCTATCTTTCTGCCTTTTGGGCAGCAAAAGAACCCCTTAGAAGTCTACTGGAGGTGCTCAAATATGCAAGTGGGTTCGTGAAATACTGTGCAAATCTGCGGGGAAAAGAACATGTCTGGAGCTCAATAGACTAATAGACTTTGAATTCATGGAAGGGGTATGTCCTGGGGTGTGTGAACTGGCCCATGTGTGTGCAAAAAGTACAGTAATATGTGCAGATACGTGCACAAATAACCCGTTCATGCTCACTGAGGAGAGCGTTTTTGTGCATACACTTGTGTGAAACCGTCCTGAAACTGTTTTTAATAAGGGAATGTGAAAGCTAGGAGAGATGGACAAAGTGTATTGAAAAAAAAAATATATATATATATATATAGTATATCGCTGCTTTGTACACATTGCCGTTGCCATGACCTGGTTTCACAACATTGCCTGCAGCTAAGTGCATACACCTGTATTGGGAGTGCACCTTTTAATTGCTGTTTTCAGATTGGTGGAGGATTTATATATATTGCCTTGTATGTACCTGTTTTAGTCAGCTTGACAAAGACCCGAGCGGGGTTGAAACGTTGCGCATGTTTTTATATCTTTGGAAGCAATAAAGGAGCATTTATCCAGATGCATTGACTCTTTTACAAAGTTGTGGCTACGCTGCTTGTTCTCTTTACTATATAAAGTGTATTGAAAAGCAGTGAGATTTTATAGAAAAATAACGTATCTGATTTTTCTGAAAGTTGATGAAAATAAATTGTATGTTATGTTAGACCTGCAGATTGTGTTGTGGAATTCCGCAGCTGCAAATTTGGCTGCGTGATGTGTAATTCTGTCCAGTGTGAAAGGTCACTAAGTTATATTGCAGGAGTAAAGGGGCGCTGCTGTGCAGAGAAACTGCATACTGGGGATCAGCAGAATCCCCGGAGTGGGAAGCCATATAAGGGAGGCTTCACATGGGTGTATGTGCAAAAAAAGCACATATTTGTGCTGTGATCAAGTATTTTTTGTGGGGGGGTTTTGCATAAATTACTGAACTTTTTGGCTGGCTGGGCCATTTCACTAACTTGGGGTGCTGCTATGTCCCGCGTCCAAGTGATAGGGCTTATTTACATGAGCGTACGTATATCGGCTGGCATTTTCACGGCCGGCCTATATACACTTCCATCTAAGCAGTTTCCCCCTTCCCACTCACCGGCTTCTGCCTCTCTCCTCCCACCTGAGCGGTTTGCAATGGGAGTGGTTGGAGCTAAGCTCCCACCACCTTGTCCATAGCCAGCAATGGGAGTGGGCGGGACAGAGCGGAGCTGTACTGCATGCTTCTGGCCCTATGACTACCTTTGTGGGATGGGTGTGAACCTACCCTAAGATTTTTGATTGGTTTTGTGTATTTTATGTGGGGGTATTTAACTATGGGGGAGGGAAGGGGGGACTGCTTAGATGGAAGTCTATATCGGCCGGGCGATATACGCTCATGTAAATAAGCCATTAGGTTAGTGTCACACATATTGTCACGCACTACAGCATATTATATTTTCAACTGGAATATATTTTACCTTAATACATTATTCAGGATATTACTTTAAGAGGTTTTCTGGAATTTAACTGTAGATGACTGACCCTCAGGATATCTCATCAATAATTGATTGTCGGGGGGTCCATTGCTCAGGACCTTCAGTGATCTGTTGATATTGGGCCTGCTGATGAATTCAATGGCAGCTGTGTCTGTAATTACCAATACAAGCTGCTGCAATGAGGACGGAGCTGTTAGCTGTCACTGACGGCTGGCCCAATATGAGCTGATTGCCAGGGGTCTTGAATGGACCCAAGACGTTTAAGTATTTCTGACCTATCCGCGGCATAGGTCATCAATTGTTAAATCCTAAAAAATACCTTTAATCTAAGGCTGGAAATTCAAGTCTGTCATGCAATTTAAGCAAAAGTTTTCTGATCAAGCCAAATCGGAGTCAACAAGTACAGCTATTCTTTGATTTACTTTTTTTTGCAACATGTAGAAACATAACTCTTTGAAGACAAAACCCAGAGAGCAGAATGCAGTACAAAACATGATGTGGATTATGAATCCAGGCATTGGCTTTGTTTAATTTTAGATGTGCAGGCTCGGAAAAGTTTTCTGACTAATTAGAAAACAAATTAGGAAATGGTATCAGCTGTTATATAGTCACAAAGTTAATGATATTTGAAGTATGTACATAAATAGAACTGTGCATTCATTTATGGATGTCTAATTGATATAAAAATTCTTCTTTATATGTTAGTCTACATCAGATTTTTTTTTCTCAAAGGTTATTTACATCTTATGAAGAAACGGCATATTGCTAGAATATGCCATTGTGTCATGATCTGTGTGGTTCAACCTCTGCAACTCGCACTGAGGGCTCATTCACACAAGGGAATTTGCACAGCTAACTAACAGGTACGAAAAACCGTGACTATTAGAACCAATGGTTTCCTATGGAAAGACTCAGACGAAGGAATTTTAGCTGCGCAAAAAAATCGCACCTACAAAAGAGAGGACATGAGCGACTGAGATCCCGTAACTGAAATTCACTGCTGCTCGAAAATATAGGACCCAACCTTTTTTGGTGTGCGATGCACAGAAGTTTCCATAGACTCCTATGGGAGCTGGAAAAAAGGGAGGGTGGGGGAAGATTAGCTAAGGGAAGATTGTTTATCATGGCCGGCCGATATACGCCATGTATGGATAGATAAAACTGGTAAACGGGCGCACAAATCAAATGTTTGTGTGACCGTTCAGACAGCATTTGTCCCGGCGCATATACGCCGAGACTACCATGCTGTCACACCTTTCCCCTTCCTCCCCCTCGCAGGCGCACCTCTGCTCCCCTTCCGTCTTGTTCTTTGCAATGGGAGGGGCAGGGGCGGGGCTAAGTGACCTATCTTGGGGATTGGTTATAAATAGTAAATACCCGGAATACTTAAATTTTTTAGGGTTTGGAACATTTTTCTGATGCACAGACTTTCAGGGTATTAGTGTACCTTGACGCCACCGGAAACTAGGGGTTTGACAGTAGGAACGCCCCTGTCACACCCACAGATCCCTATAGGGTGAAGGTACCACATTGCCTAATGGCTGGCCAGCATTCTTAGCCTCACGGTTACTTCGGTTCTTAGGCGTACATTATGAGCTGTCAATGCTGGCATGAAACCGCAGTTACATCGCAGCATTAACATGTTATAATGTACGCCTAAGAACCGAAGTAACCATGAGGCTGCGGCCCAACCATAAAGCAATGTGCGGTGATAACTGTACGCGTAAAGCCCGTTCCCCGTCCCCCGGGTAGCCCCTGCCTCACTGCTGCATTAGCCGGCAGCAGTTGCTGAGTCAGTGCTGGTTGACATCTGTTCCCCTGCACACCACAAAGTTGTCGCTGGGCCCGCATGTGTCGTCCGGCTCCGTCGGGACAGCCTGCTGGCCAGCGCCTCTATGTTCCCTCACAGCCACTCCCCCACTCAGTGCTCACAATTAGGTCCGCTGCAGTGAGAGCAAGGCAGCCGGCGCTTGTATCAGCTGTCTCGCGCCTCTCTGGCCATTGCCTTGGTGGTGATTAGTGCTCACCGCTCCTAAGGCACCAGCACTCCGCAGCTAGCTTCACATTTATTTTGGGTGGTGCCTCGGTGCTCATGAGCGCTCACCACTTCTAAGGCACTGGGGCTCAGCAGGAGCGGGGAGCAGAGGCCCGCGGACGCTACAGCAGGACCGCCGAACACAGCACAGCGGCGCCGAGATCACAACAGCTGCTTCCAGATGAGCGGCAGAAACGGAACAGCAGGAGCACCGAGCAAAGGGAACGAGTGGGGGGCCTGCGAGCCGGGACACTACAAGTACACTGGCCTGCCTTATTGTGCAGCCAATAAGCTGCAGGGGGCGTCACCCCCCTGTCACTCTTGACTCCACCAGGACTTCCTGGTGGTGTCAAGATACACTAATACCGACTTCCAGTATAGATATAGAGTCAAATAGTAATGCTCTGGCAGTGGGCGCCTGCCAATATGTCTTACGGGTTAACTGCATATATATTTATTATGTAATTCAATGCATAAATTGGATGCATTAAACACATCATCCCACAAACCAACATTTTTGTCAAAATCCCAGTATCTTCCTAACATAATGAAATATGTTGCTACATGCCAAAATAAACTTGCTACATACCCTTCTTTGCATTTTCACTATTTTCCTCCCCTTAGTGCACCTGTCTTCATTGAGCAAACAGAGCCCACATGATCAATGTTTCTAAGACTCTTTTCATATTTAATTTTTCTTTCTAGCACTGGTTCCTTCTCAGGTTTCCATATTCTATGCTGAAAACTGTAGAGGCACAGAAACCTGGAGGGAACTGGGACAGAAAAGTTGTATTCTGTGTGAGATGGTGATCCCTTTGGTTTCCATCCCTGTCAAGTCTTCTTAGCTGGATAAAATAGCACGGAGAACTAGCCAGGGAAAAGCTAGAACTCAGGAGGCTAACGAAAGGCATGCACAGAAGTTGATAGATGAATAGAGAGCAGGAAGAAGAGGTGAGGACACATGGATGGAGAGAGAAACATGAAGATGAAAAGAGATAAGAGCCAAGGAATAGAGAGTTTTACTTCAGAAGGAGGCAGGAGAACAGGACTGAGGCACAAGGTTAGTAGACTCTGTAGGCCACAAACTTTATTGTAGAAGGTTGTGTAACATCCCGCAGCAACCGAGGCACAAGGCACAACACTGAGAAGATGGTGGGGGTAGAGATGGCACTTGTCACGGTGACTCTACCAAACCCTCCCCAGAGGGACACGTACGGCCTGAGCCAAGGCACCACTAGGCTTCTTCAAGGCAACACGGGGACAGTGGTTACCTGTATAGATGTGTAGTAGACTGAAGAAGTTGTGACTCGTGACGCCACCCTTCCTTCACACCGTTGGTTGTCCAGCAGAAAATAATAGAGCCAACACATGGTTATAATCGATACCTCAATCACTGGGAACAGGTAGTGACTGGAACTTTACTTCTTCAAGGCAACTTTCACACACCAGTGCAGGAAGAAATAATTTCAGCAAAGTCAGGGAGGAGAACACAGGATGACACAGGGCCTACAGTCCTAGTTATCTGTATGATGCTGCTCCTGGACAGACATACATACTCCAGGACACAGGATTAAACCAGGCCTACAGGCTGAGTTACCTGTAAGGCTCCACTCCGGGACAGACACACCGGAGTTGGGAAGAACACTCCGCTGACACTCACTTGTACTCAGTAGACAGAACACTGCACGTCAGGCTCCTTACTTTCACTCACTCAAGGTAGGGGTCCTGGGATGGGAACGTCAGGATACCTCTCTTCAGCCTCCATTCTTCACCACATGAGGCTTGAAGGTACCCCCATGTGGCTGTCACTCTCTCTCAAGGAACCCAGAAGAACAGATAGCCAGAACAGAAGCCCTTTGCACACCTCTTGCAAAGATAAATATAGGGCAACATCATGTGATAAGACAAGTAGTTACATTTTCTAGACACATCCCAGCCATTCACAGATATTAACCTCTTACATGCTGCAGCTGTGCAATACACATAACTAGAGACAAGACAATTTGCACAGTGCATCCACCTAAAAGATATGACATGTATGACAGTTATGGAGGGGCCAGATATAAACTTCGGGCCACTACAGTTGCCTGCACGGAGGACAGGAGAGGGAAGCCACTTCAATGTCAGACAAGGTATTCCTCATGATCACTTTGCCCAGGCTTTAGTTTATTTCAGTTTATCTCCTATCAGTCTGAGCTGCCAGGATAAGTAGCAGTGAGACACAGCTCACACTTATAAACAGCTCTCCCTGCAGAGAAACTGACCCTAAACTGTGTTTGTTCTTTAGGTACACTAGGACCTATGCCCTAAAGTTGGAACCCAATTGCTGTTCTGTGCAAAACTGAGCTGTGTGCATAAAGCTGAAGTGGGAAACAGTCCATGATGCATGTGCTGCATAGTACATGCTTTGTAGAAGCACCTTGTGTACTATGGAAACTGTAAATGCATTGTACATTTGGGTCGTATTTACACGGGTGATATTCCTAAGCGATTTCCATACGATTGTTATATGGATGTAACTCACATGGGAAAAGAACCCATTGATTTTAATAGGTTAATACACAGGAGTGATTTTTCTCTCGAATCAATAGTCTGAGATTGAAAAATCATGGAATGTCCTAGTTTTGGTTGTTCAAGAATTGCCAGGTATTTCCTATGGGAGCGTCCACTAAATGCATTACACGTGGATACCATTCCATTTGCATGTGAGTGTGATGTGTTTTTCTAGCATTTTACTACTGGAACCACTTGTGACTTTTTAATGCTCATAAAAAAATGCAAGTAAATTTAATGCAAGTTTGTTTTTTTAACACTAAAGTGCATTGAGGATTTATCAAAATTACAGGGAAATCGGTCAGATTTTCACTAACCGAAATTGCAAGCACCCGTGTAGATATGACATTAGCGCAGGAATCTCCAGGTACTACAATAATACAACTCCTAGCTGGTAAGAGACCACAAAATTAGAAAATAATAGATTGAGGATTTCATGTTTGCTTTGAGTATCTGTATATACTATACTGTATATCTGTATATAATTAAATTGGACCAGTGCAGTGAAATAAAGCTGCTGTGAAGTGTGTTATCTATCTATCTATCTATCTCATATCTATCTATCTATCTATCTATCTATCTATCTATCTCATATCTATCTATCTATCTATCTATCTATCTATCTATCTATCTATCTATCTATCTATCTATCTATCTATCTATCCATCTATCTATCCATCTATCTATCAGGCACAACATGATTTATAGAGCAGTATAACTAAATTTTCATATAGGAGCGGTTTCACAATGTACTCCTAATGAAAGATTTCTTCTTTAGCGCTGCATAAACCACCACTGTGTATTGTAAGTGCATTTAATGACTATGTTTATACATAAATTAGATCTGGTTTTAATCCACTAAATAATATGACTCACTGAGAAGCTTATACAATCTGACATGTATACAATTAAGTTTATTTTGCAACTCTATTTAACTACTAAACAGCTGCATGGTAAAATGACACCGATCCAAAAAGTCTGAAGACAGTCTACATAGAGAGTAAGCATTATACTGCATTTTCCTGTTTCCCTGACAACCTGCCAGGTTTCACAACTTCACAAAATTCCCGACTGACTTGAAGATCAGACATTTAATAATTCAGTGCTCTCTTTTTCTTGTGGCGGGATGGCATTTTGTCACCAAGAACATAATCACTCTAAAGCAGAAGCTGTCTGTCTAGGCATGGCAGAAAGGAATCAGGATTTCAATGCATATTGGCATGTTTACAGAAGTAATGCAACAGAACAAATAACTTGTTACAAAGAGAACAATCTATGGCAGAATATATTTAAGAAGAATTCATAGTCACTATGTAAGAATATCAAACTCTTCAACTTCTATGAAATCATTTTAAATGGGAGATGAGCGGAATATAAAAGGCTTCATAGACAGAGCTTTAAAAATGATTGTTTATGGCTCCTGTAACTGCCAACCTGCAAATTATAGGGGAAAATAGATCCGAATGTCACAATTAGGGCTCATGGACATGGAGTTTAGACACTGCATAGGTCATTATAATTTTTATCTTAATAGGTCCAATATTATTTCATAGGGTATCTTTATAATGGTCAGTGCTCCATTTATCAAACACAGAGTCTGCATATGAGTTAAAAGTGTCTGAAGTTACCACAAATAGGAACTTATAAATGACATATATGTGAGGGAAATTATATCTTGTATCATTTAGTTTTGTATTCCAGCCTAATTTCTGCAAGCAGAATGTTCTACAGAGTAAATTTCTTACACTGTGTTAACCACCTGAGACAAAGACGGGGAGTCTCAAAAAGACAAGATATACGAGATTTACATTAAAACAATAGCAAGATGAATGCACAGAATGTGATCATTCTTTACACCTCAATGGAAAACTAGTTTGAACCAAATGAATGATGTACTTGTGTTAGTTGTCTGTGTATGGATTCTGGCTTGGCTTTCAATTCCCCGTCATTGTTACCAGGCTTGTATAAACAGTCTAAAATTGACTTGCAGGAATGCTGCCTTCCAATAGTTGGCGCTGCAGATGTATTGTTTCAATTCTCTTATTTGTGTTTGGCTTTAGAACACCCCTTTCTGTATGAACTTGAGACCATTTGTCTATAAGTTGTGCTTTCATGCAATAAATCAGAAGATCTCTTGGATAACTCATCCCATTGTGTTGTATGAGATGATTTTCTCTGAGCTCATACCAACTACATTTAATATGGAACCCACAGTAAAACTGAGAGTGCAAATGTGTTTACAGAATTTGGCACCCAATGTGGAGCACAGATGCCATTTTCACCTTTTCCGGACCTCTAGGGGATTTCTATTCAGAGATGGACAGATTATAAGAAGCTCCAACAAGGTAAGAAGCTTTATTCTTACACCTATATCATCTGTTCCTCTCTGGAAGTAATAACCTGTTTTTAAAATGTTGATGTGAGGCTTTCCATATTGTCTCTGAAATAGTGAATGGATGTTCTGACTGTGTAAGTGATGATTTAAGACTAAGAATCGGAGTAATTTTTACAGAAAGTATGTAATTTTCCTGTAAACCCCAGTTAGTAACCTGTATTGTTCTGACTGTTTGTTACTAGAAAAGAAATCTAGTATTTAACCCCTTAAGGAACAAACTGTTTTGTACCTTAAGGACCAGACACTTTTTAGGGATTTTACCCATGTGGTGGTTTTACTGCCCTATTTTGTTTCCTTTATCTACCAAAATTATTTTTGCTGCATTTATTTTTCTGTGACATATAGGGTGATTTTTAAAATATTTTTTCACTGACTTTTTTTCAGTTTTTTGTATTATTGGGGGTAACAAGCTAAAAAAATGATTTTTTTTCAACATATATATATAATTTTGTATATTTATGCTAAAATAAAGAACTGGAACAGGTTCCTCTATTTGATTTGGACATTTTCATATATAATATGTATGGTTTTGGCTTACAGGGCGCATACGGCGACGGTTTTGGTTGGCATCGGCTTTGGGTTATTTTCTTTCTTATGTATATATTATTGTTTTATTCTGTAATTTTTATTTACTTATGTATGTAATTATGTTTTTTTTTACTATCTATGTCCCCCATGACAGTCTATAAAACCTCTGGGGGACATTTTTTTTTTTAATTTGGCATTTTTCCACTGTAGCTGGGGCATCTATAGGAGCCCTAGTCACAGGGTAAAACAACCCCTGTAGTGACATTATTTACTGGCAGAGCTGGCCAGGGTCTACTACGACCCTCCAGCTCTGCTGTAGCAGGGAACCCCGACAGTCACATAACCCCCCCCATCTCCCGTAGTGGAAGAAACCCTTCCACTTTCACTTTCTAGTACACAGCGCTCATTTTGTGCTGTGTACTCGGGGAACGAAAAGGCAGAAAGGGTTAAAAAACCCTCCTGCATTCTCCTCCGGGTTATCAGCTGTCACTAACAGGCTTAAAGCACCGCCATAGTTTTACTATCGGTGGGGTTTTAAGTCTAGGATCAGGCGCCGTATTTTTACCGTGCATGGTCCGTAATGGGTTAAAGGCTTTTATAAGACTAGAGAATGACTAGGAAACTTGAATGTGAAATTTCATGTTTGATAGTATTAAGATTGTTGTTTTGCACATTTTTTGTGTGATTCTATCACAAAAGTTAAATAAGAATAATTGCGTATATTGCTGTTTAAAAGACTATAAGATTGTCCACAATTTGTAAAAGTGAGAGTGCCGGCTTAAAAGCAATCTCACTCACTTACAATTTAGAGCTGTGTCACCCGTTTACAGTTGATCAAATGGACTATTAATTTGGAAACAGGACTGTGCCGTAAAGACCGCTCGATGATATAGTGAGTTATGGGGAACTCACAGGGAAATGATGGACAGGGTGATACTCGAAAAGCAGCTAGACAGTTAGTTAAGGTAAGAGAAGTTAAAGGTCTATGTCAGCAGATGTTGAAAAGAGCAGGAATAAGTTCTGAGAGATGTTTGAATATTGAAAGATGGAAAAGGTTTAACAGTGAACAGAAAGGATGACTTAAGAATAATAGCTGCTAACTGAAATGGTGAATAAAAAAAGTATGTTAGTGGAAATTATGTTGTGTTTTGAGGATTGTCATTGGATGACCGATACTTGACAAAACATGTCAAACTGCAGTGAGCAAGAGTTTTTCTTTCCTGTGTGTCCTGTTCACTGTCGACGGTTCTCTGTAAGTACAATCATAGTTTCTACTTCACATGATAAACTTATCAGTTTGCGTATGAATGAATAGCTGTTTGTGTAGTGTAGGTTTGCAGTTTGTAAGGGGGCGCAATTATTTTACACTCTAAGGGTACGTTCAGACGAGCGTATGCGTTAATCCGCGCGTACATTCGCGCGTGTGAACGTGCGCGCAAAAATGCGCGTGAATGAAGGTCCGTCCTTGTGACATGTGTGTTCGAAATTGTGAATTTGGCTGCGTGGAGCGCACATAGATGCGCTCCATACGTTGAGCTGTATCAGCATCCCAGCAAATATACACGGCGCCAGTATTTTAGGCATTGATAGTTGTGAGCCACATAATTTCTTTGGCGCCCCAGCGAACTTTTGATTACTACGTTTCTTCCTTTAATACTCCTTTTTTTCCCCTATTTTAAACGTTTTTTTGGCTTTATATAACAGAAAACTCATACAATATATTTGTGGACAAAGTTAAAAAAAATTAAAAAAAAATAATTATAAATTACAAAAATCCACCTACACTAATAAAGAAGAAATGCTAGGGAACACCCGCACGCACAATGCACAGTTTTGACCCAGACACTTAAACAGGCTGCACAAAGTTCGCGGATGCACATTGTTTATTTGTGTTTACAACAATACACATCCAGAACATGACATTGAGTGAATAATGCAAAGGGGAATACACAAAAGCATTTAGCTTTAGCATAAAAAAAAATTAAAAAAATTACATTGCTGTCTATTGGACTCCCGTGCTGCGTGTCCCATAGGAGCCAATGTAAAGAGCAGCGCAGTATGGACCAAACAGGCACGCATGTCATTTTTTCGTTGCTGCGTGTGTTCGCATGCAGTAAAAACACGGGCATGTGAACACTTCATAGGAACTCTATGGTTTTAATAGGCGCACAGTTTTCTTCGCGCGTATGTACGCATGAAAATACGCTCGTCTAAATGTACCCTAAGGGCACAGTCAGACGAGCGGTTTTTATGTGCGCTCAAAAAGAGCGCTTCTAAAAGAACCAATAGGTTCCTATAGAAGCGCTCACATGAGAAAATGTAGGTGTGCTAAACGAAGAGCAGCAGCTAACAAAGATAGGACAGCATTTCAGGAGTTTCCATAATCTCCTATAGGAGCAGGAGTTAATGTAAACTCCTGTGCTGGGAATAGATTTCCCACTGCTTATAGCAGGACATTTAAAATGTTCTGCTCAGAAAGCACATTTTAACTATCCCGCTGTAAACTCCTGTTAGTCCCCGTGGGGATGAGGGGACTTCCCGAGGGTTCCCTTAATCCCCGCAGGGACTAACAGGAATTTGCAATAGGACATTTAAAAAGTGCTTCTGGGCAGCACCTTAAAAAATGCCCTGCTGCAAGCAGCGGAGTGTTCCTCTTGCCCCCCTGCTGGGCAATTGCCCAGCAGCAGGGGCAGTAGGAGACTCCCTCCCCCCTCTCTAGCCAAGGGAATTCCCTATAGCAGGGAGAGAGAGGGGCCGGAGTTACAAGACTTCCCCCAAGAGCTTTTCCCAGGAGTGTGAGAGGAGGGGTGGGGCTAGAGGGATATACCCCTACACCTGCCCCTCTAGTTCCAACCCTCTAGCGCCACCTCTCTATGGTTTGCTCTGGGGGATCTCTATGAAAATCCCTATAGCCCCAGCCACTCTCTCTGTGCTATCTAAAAGAACTGATGCTGTTTTGAAGGTAAAGGGTGGTCAAGCCAAATATTGGTGTGATTTACATTTTTCTTCCGCTCATTCACTTTGCATTTCGCTAATTGACAAAAATAAACTATTAACATTTCTATTTTTGACCGCATTCTTAATCTGTAGCATTTTTTTCACACCCGCCTAAAACCTTTGCACAGTATTGTATCTATAATATAAATATCTATGGGGTATAACTAGAGATGAGCCCCTCTAGTTCCAACCCTCTAGCGCCACCTCTCTATGGTTTGCTCTGGGGGATCTCTATGAAAATCCCTATAGCCCCAGCCACTCTCTCTGTGCTATCTAAAAGAACTGATGCTGTTTTGAAGGTAAAGGGTGGTCAAGCCAAATATTGGTGTGATTTACATTTTTCTTCCGCTCATTCACTTTGCATTTCGCTAATTGACAAAAATAAACTATTAACATTTCTATTTTTGACCGCATTCTTAATCTGTAGCATTTTTTTCACACCCGCCTAAAACCTTTGCACAGTATTGTATCTATAATATAAATATCTATGGGGTATAACTAGAGATGAGCGAAATTCTCGCGATGCTCGAGGGTTCGTTTCGAGTAACGAACCCCATTGAAGTCAATGGGCGACCCAAGCATTTTTGTATATCGCCGAAGCTCGCTAAGGTTTCCATTTGTGAAAATCTGGGCAATACAAGAAAGTGATGGGAACGACACAGAAACGGATAGGGCAGGCGAGGGGCTCCATGTTGGGCTGCATCTCAAGTTCCCAGGTCCCACTAGTAAGCCACAATAGCGGCAAGAGTGGCCCCCCCTCCCAACAATTTTTACTTCTGAAAAGCCCTCATTAGCAATGCATACCTTAGCTAAGCACCACACTACCTCCAACAAAGCACAATCACTGCCTGCATGACACTCCGCTGCCACTTCTCCTGGGTTACATGCTGCCCAACCCCAATCCCCCCCCGCATGACCCAGTGTCCACAGCACACACCAAAGTGTCCCTGCGCAGCCTTCAGCTGCCCTCATGCCACACCACCCTCATGTCTATTTATAAGTGCATCTGCCATGAGGAAGAACCGCAGGGACACACTGCAGAGGGTTGGCACGGCTAGGCAGCGACCCTCTTTAAAAGGGGCGGGGCGATAGCCCACAATGCTGTACAGAAGCAATGAGAAATCCAATCCTGTGCCACCTCCCTCAGGAGCTGCACACGTGGGCATAGCAATGGGGAACCTATGTGCCACACACTATTCATTCTGTCAAGGTGTCTGCATGCCCCAGTCAGACCGCGTTTTTTTATAAATAGTCACAGGCAGGTACAACTCCGCAATGGGAATTCCGTGTGCACCCACAGCATGGGTGGCTCCCTGGAACCCACCGGCTGTACATAAATGTATCCCATTGCATTGCCCAGCACAGCTTAGGTAATGTCATGTTAAATGCAGGTGGGCTTCGGCCCACACTGCATGCCCCAGTCAGACTGGTGTTCTTTAGAAGTGGACACATGCAGTTACAACTCCCTGTGGACCCACAGCATGGGTGGCTCCCTGGAACCCACCGGCGGTACATAAATATATCCCATTGCAGTGCCCAGCACAGCTGAGGTAATGTCATGTTAAATGCAGGTGGGCTTCGGCCCACACTGCATGCCTCAGTCAGACTGGGGTTCTTTAGAAGTGGACACATGCAGTTACAACTCCGTGTGGACCGAAAGCATGGGTGGGTGCCAGGAAGCCACCGGCGGTACATAAATATATCCCATTGCATTGCCCATCACAGCTGAGGTAATGTCATGTTAAATGCAGGTGGGCTTCGGCCCACACTTCATGCCCCAGTCAGACTGGGGTTCTTTAGAAGTGGACACATGCAGTTACAACTCCCTGTGGACCCACAGCATGGGTTGCTCCCTGGAAACCACCAGCGGTACATAAATATATCCCATTGCAGTGCCCAGCACAGCTGAGGTAACGTCAGCTTTAATGCAGGTGGGCTAAAAATGACTAGGATTACAATGTAGGCGAGGGCCCCCAAAAATTGGTGTACCAACAGTACAAATGTACTTCAGAAAAATTGGCCATGCCCAACCAAGAGGGCAGGTGAAAGCCATTAATCGCTTTGGTTAATGTGGCTTAATTTGTAACTAGGCCTGGAGGCAGCCCAGTTAAAATAAAAATTGGTTCAGGTGCAAGTTTCAATGCTTTATTCAATAGAGAATTGAAACGTATAAACATTGCTTACAAAAGTTATATGACTGAGCCTTGTGGGCCTAAGAAAAATTGCCCGTTCGGCGTGATTACGTGACGTTTCAGGAGGAGGATCCGGAGGAGGAGGATGAATATAATACACAGATTGATGAAGCTAAAAGGTCCCCGTTTTTGATGGTGATAGAGAACAATGCTTCCATCCGCCGGTGCAGCCTACGTATTGTTTAGGTATCGCTGCTGTCCGCTGGTGGAGAAGTCTGGGGAAATCCTGGCTTCGTTCATCTTTATGAGTGTAAGCCTGTCGGCACTGTCGGTTGACAGGCGGGTACGCTTATCCGTGATGATTCCCCCAGCCGCACTAAACACCCTTTCTGACAAGACGCTAGCCGCAGGACAAGCAAGCACCTCCAGGGCATAGAGCGCGAGTTCAGGCCACGTGTCCAGCTTCGACACCCAGTAGTTGTAAGGGGTAGAGGCGTCACGGAGGACAGTCGTGCGATCGGCAATGTACTCCCTCACAATCCTTTTACAGCGCCTCCCCTGCTACCTGGCCCTCGGAACTACGCCTTCTGCCACTAGCGCTGTCGGATGGGAATTTTACCATCAGCTTGTCCGCCAGGGTCCTGTGGTATAGCATCGCTCTCGAACCCCTTTCGTCTTCGGGTATAAGAGTGGAAAGGTTCTCCTTATACCGTGGGTCGAGCAGTGTGTACACCCAGTAATTCGTAGTGGCCAGAATGCGTGTAACGCGAGGGTCACGAGAAAGGCATCCTAACATGAAGTCAGCCATGTGTGCCAGGGTACCTGTACGCAACACATGGCTGTCCTCACTAGGAAGATCACTTTCAGGATCCTCCTCCTCCTCAGGCCATACATGCTGAAAGGATGACAGGCAAGCAGCATGGGTACCCTCAGCAGTGGGCCAAGCTGTCTCTTCCCCCTCCTCCTCATGCTCCTCCACCTCCTCCTCCTCAACACGCTGAGATATAGACAGGAGGGTGCTCTGACTATCCAGCGACATACTGTCTTCCCCCGGCTCTGTTTCCGAACGCCAAGCGTCTGCCTTTATGCTTTGCAGGGAACTTCTCAAGAGGCATAGCAGAGGAATGGTGACGCTAATGATTGCAGCATCACCGCTCACCATCTGGGTAGACTCCTCAAAGTTTCCAAGGACCTGGCAGATGGCTGCCAACTAGGCCCACTCTTCTGTAAAGAATTGAAGAGGCTGACTCCCACTGCGCCGCCCATGTTGGAGTTGGTATTCCACTATAGCTCTACGCTGCTCATAGAGCCTGGCCAACATGTGGAGCGTAGAGTTCCACCGTGTGGACACATCGCACAGCAGTCGGTGCACTGGTAGATTAAACCGATGTTGCAGGGTGCGCAGGGTGGCAGCGTCCGTGTGGGACTTGCGGAAATGTGCGCAGAGCCGGCGCACCTTTCCGAGCAGGTCTGACAAGCGTGGGTAGCTTTTCAGAAAGCGCTGAACCACCAAATTAAAGACGTGGGCCAGGCATGGCACGTGCGTGAGGCTGCCGAGCTGCAGAGCCGCCACCAGGTTACGGCCGTTCTCACACACGACCATGCCCGGTTGGAGGCTCAGTGGCGCAAGCCAGCGGTCGGTCTGCTCTGTCAGTCCCTGCAGCAGTTCATGGGCCGTGTGCCTCTTCTCTCCTAAGCTGAGTAGATTCAGCACGGCGTGACACCGACTGCTGGCGACGTGCTGCTGCTGACACATCTTGATTGCGAGACAGAGGTTGCGTTGGAGGAGGAGGAGGAGGGTTGTTTAATGGAGGAAGCATACACCGCCGCAGATACCACACGGAGCTGGGGCCCGCAATTCTGGGGTTGGGGAGAACGTGAGCGGTCCAAGGCTCTGACTCTGTCCCAGCCTCCACTAAATTCACCCAATGTGCCGTCAGGGAGATATAGTGGCCCTGCCCGCCTGTGCTTGTCCACGTGTCCGTTGTTAAGTGGACCTTGGCAGTAACCGCGTTGGTGAGGGCGCGTACAATGTTGCGGGAGACGTGGTCGTGCAGGGCTGGGACGGCACATCGGGAAAAGTAGTGGTGACTGGGAACCGAGTAGCGCGGGGCCGCCGCCGCCATCATGCTTTTGAAAGCCTCTGTTTCCACAAGCCTATAGGGCAGCATCTCCAGGCTGATCAATTTGGCTATGTGCACGTTTAACGCTTGAACGTGCGGCTGCGTGGCGGCGTACTTGCGCTTGCGCTCAAACACTTGCGCTAGCGACGGCTGGACGCTGTGCTGAGAGACATTGGTGGATGGGGCCGAGGACAGCGGAGGTGAGGATCTGGGTGCAGGCCAGGAGACGGTAGTGCCTGTGTCCTGAGAGGGGGTTGGATCTCAGTGGCAGGTTGGGGCACAGGGGGAGAGGCAGTGGTGCAAACCGGAGGCGGTGAACGGCCTTCGTCCCACCTTGTGGGGTGCTTGGCCATCATATGTCTGCGCATGCTGGTGGTGGTGAGGCTGGTGGTGGTGGCTCCCCGGCTGATCTTGGCGCGACAAAGGTTGCACACCACTGCTCGTCGGTCGTCTGCACTATCAGTGAAAAACTGCCAGACCTTTGAGCACCTCGGCCTCTGCAGGGTGGCATGGCGCGAGGGCGCGCTTTGGGAAACAGTTGGTGGATTATTCGGTCTGGCCCTGCCTCTACCCCTGGCCACCGCACTGCCTCTTCCAACCTGCCCTGCTGCTGCCCTTGCCTCCCCCTCTGAAGAACTGTCCTCAGTAGGCGTAGCAAACCAGGTGGGGTCAGTCACCTCATCGTCCTGCTGCTCTTCCTCCGAATCCTCTGTGCGCTCCCCTCTCGGACTTACTGCCCTTACTACTACCTGAGTGATAGACAACTGTGTCTCATCGTCATCGTCCTCCTCACCCACTGAAAGCTCTTGAGACAGTTGCCGGAAGTCCCCAACCTCATCCCCCGGACCCCGGGAACTTTCCAAAGGTTGGGCATCGGTCACGACAAACTCCTCCGGTGGGAGAGGAACCATTGCTGCCCATTCTGGGCAGGGGCCCGGGAATAGTTCCTGGGAGTCTGCCTGCTCCTCAGAATGTGTCATTGTAATGGAGTGAGGAGGCTGGGAGGAAGGAGGAGCAGCAGCCAGAGGATTGAGAGTTGCAGCAGTGGACGGCGCAGAACTCTGGGTGGTCGATAGATTGCTGGATGCACTTTCTGCCATCCACGACAGGACCTGCTCACGCTGCTCATTTTCTAATAAAGGTCTACCGCGTGGACCCATTAATTGTGAGATGAATGTGGGGACGCCGGAAACGTGCCTTTCTCCTAATCCCCCAGCAGTCGGCTGCGATACACCTGGATCAGGAGCTCGGCCTGTGCCCACACCCTGACTTGGGCCTCCGCGTCCTCACCCGCGTCCACGTCCTCTAGGCCTACTCCTACCCGTCAGCATGGTGTATTACCAGTAGTGCAGAAACAGAACGCTGTAATTAAATGTGCCGCTTATTGGCCTGTGGTTGGAGGCTGACTTCGCTTACGGAATGCACAGCAGAGCCAGGAAACAATTTTGCACAAGCCCGCTGTAACACTTAGCTGGCTGCGTATTAATTAGGACTACTACCCCCAGCAGAGACGCAGTACAGTCAGGACGGTCACAGGCAGCCCAAATAGATTTTTTTGTCCCAAATTTTTTTGGAAAAGCCCACTGCCTATATAGACAGTATATGTCTTTCACGTTTTTCACTGTCCCTGCCTCAGCACTACTGGCCCTAAACTATGTAAAATTACTGCAGTGCAGACTGTTTCCCTCTGGACAGGATGACAGCAATGATGTACTGGGGAATGCAACGGCAGGAAATAATTTTGCGCAAGCCTGCTGTAACACTTAGCTGGCTGCGTATTAATTAGGACTACTACCTCCAGCAGAGACGCAGTACAGTCAGGACGGTCACAGGCAGCCCAAATATTTTTTTTTTTTCCCTAATTTTTTTTGGAAAGCCCACTGCCTATATTGACAGTATATGTCTTTCACGTTTTTCACTGTCCCTGCCTCAGCACTACTGGCCCTAGACTATGTAAAATTACTGCAGTGCAGACTGTTTCCCTCGGGACAGGATGACTGCAATGATGTAACGGGGAACGCAGAGCCAGGAAAGAATTTTGCGCAAGCCTGCTGTAACACTTAGCTGGCTGCATATTAATTAGGACTACTACCCCCAGCAGAGACGCAGTACAGTCAGGACGGTCACAGGCAGCCCAAATATTTTTTTTTTTCCAAAATTTTTTTGGAAAAGCCCACTGCCTATATAGACAGTATATGTCTTTCACGTTTTTCACTGTCCCTGCCTCAGCACTACTGGCCCTAGACTATGTAAAATTACTGCAGACTAAGGACGCAATGCTCTGCACGGCCGATATACAAAAAAAAAAAATGTGCAACACTGCAAAAAGCAGCCTCAACAGTACTGCACACGGTCAGATGTGGCCCTTTGAAGGACCGTTGGGGTTCTTGAAGCCTAAAATCACTCCTAACACTCTCCCTATAGTAGCTCCAGCATCAGCAGCACTTTCCCTGAGCTATGTCAGAATGCATCTGTGGCGAGCCGCGGGAGGGGCTGATTTATATACTCGGGTGACACCTGATCTCGCCAGCCACTCACTGCAGGGGGGTGGTATAGGGCTTGAACGTCGCAGGGGGAGGTTGTAATGCCTTCCCTGTCTTTCTATTGGCCAGAAAAGCGCGCTAACGTCTCAGAGATGAAAGTGAAAGTAACTCGAACATAGCGTGGTGCTCGCCTCTAGTAACGAGCATCTCAAACACGCTAATACTCGAACGAGCATCAAGCTCGGACGAGTACGTTCGCTCATCTCTAGGTATAACCCTTTGTAACAGAAAATTGGAGCTCTAACTATTATAAGACTTTAGTAAAACATCAGTACAGAATGTTGGACTTAAAAAGCACATGGTGTTCAAAGGCACTCATTCACTTCAAGTTACGCATAGCTTTAGAAAAGGTCCAATAAATAATCTAAAAAACTGTGGCTATTAGACACATGTCCTTCAAGTAGAAAACATATAATTGAATTCTAAGTAATTTACATAACATCAGACATTTCTCATCATCCTCACTATTTGGGATGGCGTCACTAATGAGCTGTCTATCAGGTTTTGTCAGTGAACAGTCATATTGCATCCTTTAACGCTCATCATTCATTAGTCATTAGCACTTCTAGTTTGTTTCTTTTTTCACATCCTTCATAGTCAAATACATCACTCACTGATCCTTGCTTAATTTGCCTGAATAGTGTAAGCCTCTGAAATGTCATAAAATGAATGCTAGGGGGTCAGAAACGCTATCTTTTCTCCTTAACCCCTTGAGTGGCAGGTTTCCTACCACCCTGTCGTGCCCACCAGGGCAGGTTTTTTAAAATGGTCTAATCATTGAATTTCAACTAGTTTTGCAGTTGCGTCTCAAGAGCCATAACTTTTTCATTTTTCCATTGACATGGCCATATGAGGGCTTGTTTTTTGCGGGACAAGTTGTGATTTTTTAAACAGGGGGGAGGAAAAAAAGAAATGGGGAAAAAAGAAAAAAAGGGGCCATGTCATTAAGGGGTTAAATAATGTATTAACTTCCTTCTCTGGGTCATTACGACGCACAAGGATACCACATGTGTGATTGTATTTTTGATTTTTTACAAAGTAAAGGGAGACAAGTGTTTTTTTTATTTTTTTAATAATTTTTTTACTTCTTTTTTTTTATTTTTTATTTTTTTGTCCCTTTAGGGGACTTCCACAGGGACCCATCAGGACCCCTGATCACATTCCGGGGGTCCGATGGTGACAGCCCTTTACATGCTGCAGTGACAACCCTTTACATGCTGCAGTCACATAGACTGCAGCATGTAAAGGGTTAACACAGCAGAGATCGGAGGTTTTCTCTGATCTCTGCTGTAAGAGCTAGTACCTAGCTGTCCTCTGACAGCTAACAACCAGCTCTCCCTGCCACACAGACCATCGGCTTGCTTCTGACAAGCCGATGGTCTCTATGGCAACTTGTAAACAAAGCAGGACATTGCCGACGTCAGCAATATCTTCTGCTGGTTTTTCAAAGCCCTTGCACTGCTCTGTGTGGGACTGTGCAGGCAGAGCACAGTGCCACAGCTTGTGGCATTGTGCTCTGCAGCTCCCATAGTGATACATAGCCCGGAAATCTTCCGGGCTATGTCACTATGAGCAGTGGAGCTCGTCCCGGAAATTTTCCGGGCGTGCCACTCAAGGGGTTAAGGAGAGCACCTAGATAGTGAGTGAGCAGATTCAAAAGACCATTCATGCTCCTCTGGGTAATATGCAAATAAGGGAGATGGAATAATACCTCCATAGTGCACCTATTTGAAGGCAGCATTCCTTCAAGCCAAAGTTAGACTCTTTATACAAGCCTTGTAACAATGACTGGGAATTAAAAGCAAAGCCAGACGCCATGCACAGACAGTAGGAGTCCAGCTTTTTATCCTGTAAAACTCCTTTAATTTACTATTATCAAGGACAGTTTGAGGTCAGTTCGTCCAAGATTTTTTGTCCTTTGATAAGTTTGTCCAAGGAAAAACTCATCCAGGTGGACATTATGCCTAAAATTTTCTTGTCCTTTCATAAGTGTGGGCAAGGAAAAACAAGTCCGGGTGGACAATTTGTCCATTCCCAATTTGTCTCATATATCACTATGTCCAACCTAGATTTTATCCACTTGGCATTGTAAATGCAAAAGTAATTCTGAGCCACTTGCTGTAACCCCTTAGTGACCAAGCCTGTTTACGCCTTAATGACCAGGCCAAATTTAAGAAATCTAACATGTGTCAATTTAACATTCTGCAAATTCTGACAGTTTTTTCACCACATATTGTACTTCATTTAGGTGGTATAATTTGTATGACGACTCCACTACGAAAACCCCCATCTCAATGCTCTGGAATTTAGGGGGAGGGGATTCCGCCGGGGTCTTCCCTGCCTCTACTTTCGCACCATGTAGTGCGGACTCAGAGGTAGGGATGCTGCTACAGATTACTGGGCGAGGAAAGCAATTGGATGAAATGTTCTAGTTGATGAGAAAAGCAATGGACAAAATCTATGGATTGAAGAAAACAATTGGACGAAATGTCGTGAAACCCCGAGAATAGCTACCAGTTTTTTTTGTTTACTTTTGCTTTTCCCTACCCTTTTTCAAAGAATCATAACTCTTTTATTTATCCATCAACGTGGATGTCTGTTGGCTTGTTTATTGTGTGATGAGTTGTTTTTCCGTGGTACTATTTAATGTACAATATAATGTCTGAAAAACCTTAAAGAATTCCTAAGTGGAGTAAAATGAAACAAAGAAGCAATTCAACCATCTTTGGGTGGATATTATTTTTACGGTGTACATACTGTGGCAAAAATGACATGATCACTTTATGCTATGCGTCAGGATGATTACGACGATACCAAATTTATATTTTTGTTTTGCTGTACTACTTTTAATAAACAGAATATAATTATTTTTGCTGCCATCTTCTGCCTGCCATAACTTTTTTTTTTCCATCAACATAATTGTGTGGACCTTGTTTCAATTGGTACCACTTTGGAGTACATACGATGTTTTGTTACCTTTTTTCATAAAGAAGGGGTGACTAAAAAGTGCAATTCAGGTGTTGTATCATTTTTTCTGAGGATGTTCAGTAATGCATTACTTTGATAGATTTAACATTTACGGACACACTGATACTAAATATGCTTTAGTTTTTTAATATTTAGATTTTTTTATTAGAAAAATAGAAAAAGGGGGGATTTCAAACTTTTATTACCTTTAATTTTTCTAATAATTAATAAAAGTTTTTTATACTAATTTTTACATTTGTTTATAGTCCTCAGAGGGGACTTGAACTTGCGATCGTATTATCACTCCTGCAGTATAATGTAATTTGAAATGCATTCTACCAAGCTACGCTAAGGCATGACTTGACAGGCAATCAGCAATGGCAACCAAAAAGCACCTCGCAATCGCATTACAGGGTCGGGGGATGAGGCAATCGGGACCCCTGAGTTTTGATCTGACAACTGACGGTGGCAATTAATGGGTTAACAGCCACAATCAGTTGTTGCCAGCGGGTGTCAGCTGTAAAGAACAGCTGGCATCCACATTGTATGGAGCAGGATCGGTTCCCAAACCCCCTCCATACAAACCCAGAACGCATAGGATGTATTTGCATTTCTTGTTAATATGCAGTATGATAGCCGCCAGCAAAATAAAATAATGTCCTTTTATTGAGTGGCTTGATTATTTACAGTATCAAACTGGCAAGTCATTATTCAGAAAAGAATATGACAATACTTCTTCACCCCCTAGCACTGGATCTTATGCTCCGTCAAACTCCAATTCTGCCTGCAGTCATTATTAATATATTCATTTTTCTCAGTTTTCTTTTTGATCAGACAGCTTTGCTTTGTCAGAATCATGCTGCGCTCATTTACTGTTCTTTAGTTCGACTTATTTATCACATTTCTTCCCCGCAAGAATCTTTGTTTATACAAAAGCCTTTACACCTGGCCTATTCATATATATTTATCTATTCTACCAGCTTTTAAAAGCATGTGCATCCATGTCAATGAGAGCCAATATCTCTGGCAGTATTGTAGAAATGTCACAATAAAATATGGCCAGTATAGTTTATAGCTTATTCTCACCGTTTCCCTAGCAATCTTGATCTTTTGATTTGGTCAGTGGCAGAACATTATCTCAAAATAACGTATTGTGATTTTTATATCATCATTCTATTGATGTCTTAACTTTATTATGTGTGTCTGTATCATTGTCAGTGTCGTAAAACAGGGGATATAGAATTCAGCTGCCATGAGAGATAGAGCTAAAGTCTTAAGTTCAGATTCAGCAATGGAAGTGTAACAAGCAATAGAATTGCATTTTTCAGTAAACTTAGGTCACGCTCAGGATCGGCATAGTGCCAGATTAGTCCTTTTGGGACACACAGAAATAGAAGAAAAAAAAAAGAAAAAGACAATGTAAAATAGAAAACCTGCTGCCATTGCATGGGGATGAATATCTAATAGAAGAGTGAGCAGTCTAAAGCTACAATAGTTTTGAATGGAGTTAGTGGTGAAGTGGTAGAATAGTGGTGGAGTACAGTAATAAAGCTCCCACATGGTAATGCCCAACATTCATCTCTATCTTCTTGACTGCCCAATACCCTTCTTTCTTGGGAATTGGTATATTTTATTACTTCTAAGTTAAGGACATTGGTTGATGAAAGATTCCAAATAATCACACTCATAGCTTGGAACTGTGGGCTGGATCAATACTAGTAGCATTCATTTATATTGGTTCCTCATCTTTCGTCTTAAATTTAATAATAAAAACATCCTGCACATATTCTTTTGGTAGGATCCTCCTTTGTTTGCTGGGATACTGCTTTTAGTTTAAAGATACTGCAGGACAATAATTTTACTTAAAGAGAGACACTCCTGTGATTTTTTTTTATTCATTCAGGATGCAACTATTCCCCAGTATATATATATAAGTCGTCTAGTATTATCTTGGTTAGTTATTTCTTTCTATCTGGAACTCCTGTCCTCTGTCTCCTCATATGATCATGTGATCTCAATTCTGACCATGCTCAGAGCTACTTGGGGTCATGTTGTCTGAAACTAGTCAATTTCTCAGTCTGCGTTATGCTGTTACATGGATCCTACCACAGAAATTGCCTAGAAGAGAGCACAGAATCTCCTATCACAGCTACTGATGATAATTACACAGTCCCTGTCGCACAGGTATATTAGAAGAGATCACAGCTCATCCTCCTGACTGTGTACTTATGAGCTGTAGATTATTTAGATGGATACAGAAGGTAATGATAATTAATTTGTCCCCTGAGTAGTCAGAAATAGTACAGCTTCTAGCTAATGCTGTGTTGATGCATCGTGGGACTGATTTAAAACCAAAAGTAAAAAATCTCACCATTGAGACGCTGTAGACATGGAAAATTTGTTTTCTCAGGAGTGACCCATTCATCTTCTAAATTTTTATAACATCTTTCTTTTTTTTTTTACATTATTATGGGGGTAGCCATATTATCTGGGGTGCCGTTATTATTTTATATTGCACAGTGTTGTGAATGTGCTTTGTGGCATGGGCAGAAGTTAACTTTAAAAAACTGAATGGAGAAAAGGGAGAATTGACATACACGTACAATGCTGTAGTAAATTGAATAAAGATATGATTTATTAATTTTAAACACTGAATATTAGAATATGAAAACCAGATAGAAAGAGGATAATTATCTGTGGGTCTTTTAGGGCATTCATCTTTAGGAAAAAAGTGCAAAATTACTTTACATGATTTATGGGATTGTGCTGTAAACAGATCTGCCAGGTATAACATGATTCCCTAATTAAGTGTGTGATTGACGAGCTAATATTGGCCTTTAAAGAAGCAGAGATTCTTTTCTGTATTTTTTTTTACTTTTAACATATAATGCATTGGAATATTTCTGTGTATCAATCACTATGCTGTATATTTATGATGCTGGTCCTGAACTGAGGAGGCTTTCAGTGCTGTAAATGTACAGAACATGGAGGTTCCAAGCAGGGAATCTTCCTTCTAGAGGTTATCCTAATGGGAAAACCCCTTAAATCAACCAATTTTCTTAACAAATTATATTTACCTCTATAAAATATATTTGTATGTAAGGATAACCACTCTCACAATTAGTGTTTGTCTTGATCAGACGGGTGTTAAAATCATCCCAATTTTCAAAAGTCCAAAACGATTTTCAAGGGAAGCACAGCCACATGGCTGATGAGCTGTTGATGGTTCTGCAGGCCCAGGCTGATATGTGGCTGACCCTGCACAATCTAAAGCCTGACAAGGTTGTGTATGACAATGGTGCCAACCTGCTGGCAGCTCAATGCCTCGGCAATCTCACACATGTACCTTCCCAGGTCTATGTGAGGAGCCTGGTAGTGTAGCTCTTCCTAAACAATTACCCAGCTTTCATGCAGCGCTGTAAAAGGCCAGATAACTATGCTCACACTTGCAGCATTTACTCCCTGCTGCCTCTCGTATGGCAGAGATGCAGCAACACTTAGGGGTTACCAACCAACTGTCTCACCTGTGGCATGCCTACATAATGGAATTCCACATTGTATATCTTGCACAGGCTAAGCCAGCAGCAAAGAACAATCACAGGCCCAACCTGCGGGACATTTACCCAGCGCGCTGTTTAGGATATGTAATGGCCTGCCTATACTTGCTGTAGCATATGTCAGTGGCCAGTTGCATTTTGCTACTATTCTTCAATGCTATGGACATGCTATTCAGGACGCAAAGTGTGTTTTGTCTGTCTGCTTTGCTGCTATGTAACGTTGACAACAGCAGAAATATACCCTCTCCCAAGGTACAGACCACATTTCGTATAGACATATAAAAGTGATGCAGTTCAAGTTTTCTGCTATACAAGCTTTTACTCCAAGCAGCCATATATTCTCCGTAGAAAACGTCTTCCTTTTAACAGCAGGACACATGTTGTGTAGGCATGCTTTGAAAGCACATGTGAAGACAGAAGAGTGGTCATCTGTAAGATCTACAGTAAGCATTTAAAAGGCAGCAACAACATAAAAAACCTCGACACAACGTGTATGAGCAGTCACATGAGCTCCGACCACCTGCTGCCCTTTACAGAGGGCAAAGAGTCAGCCTCATCCTGCTCCCTCTTTTGCTGCCTCTTCCTACATCTTCTTCTCTGTTAATGGAGTAGCCTCTGAGCACAGAGAGGCAGTTTTGTGTAGAGGCAGTAACACACCTACTTCAAGACTCTCCTTTGCAATTAACGATCAGGCTGCAGGCTTCAGGGCCAGAAGTGGGAAATGGATAGCAGAAGTTGAGCTGCCACGATCACCTTCACCAACATTGACATCTACCCAATATTGCAGTGTGTCTCATGTCAGCAGGCAGGCCTCCATCTCCCGGCTATCGGAACGTGAAAAAGAAATACCACCGTAACCATTCACAAACAGAGAGCCTATATGCAAGCACTGCACAGCTGCTTGCAATGGAAATGCTGCCCTTCAGGCTAGTGGTCACAGACGCGTTCTACAACATGATGCTCCATGTTAACCTACAATACTAGATTTCCAGCTGCTATTTCTTTGCCCAAAAAGCCATCCCTACCCTGCACCTCCAGTGAAACTGACCGTGGAGATGTTTATTCAGGGGTGTTACCTATCTTTAACAGCATACTGGGTCAATGTCCTGCAGGTGTGGCATGAAGCTGAAAATGGTGTTCCACATTTCATGGTACCCCTCAACTTGTGGGACATTCATTCATTTCTGTCCCCTCTTCACCCCCTCCTCCTCTCCTCTTCCTCTACTTTATCGTACCACCCTTTATCATTATTGGAGGTGCCAGTAATTGCCATTTAAAGAGAATGCCTTATTATCTGCCAACAATATAGAGTATATTGGGATTATGTAGCTAAACAGTGAAACAAAACACAAAAACAAATTAACAAGGGATTCAGTTATGGAAGATTCATAACTTGAGACTACAATAAACTTCCAATGCCACACATACAGCCTACTGGTGCGGCATCTGATTCGTTGATCCAGCCAATTACCATCCACATTTTCTTGGTAATGTGGTTGTAATTGGCCTCAACTGGGCTATATCACTGAAGTTCATGTTATGATTGTCTAGTATGGCCTCTCTAAGATTTAGCCTTATTAAATCTAACTTTTAGTGAACTAAATTAGAATACTAAGAGGTATAGGAATTAAAAATACAAACACCTGCCTAGCAAACCTGGAAGTGCTGAACCACCTACAATATATATGATTCAATGCTGCTGTAATATGCTATATATTGTGCTTCCTAGAGCTCTCCTAAATAGCTACTGGTAGTAACTATATAAGATTTCAAGCAGGTCACTGCTGCAGACTAATGAGTCTGCCTAATTAATATTGCCAGATCTGTAGGTGTATCTACAGGCATATCCACCCCTGTGAGTCTTACCCTTGTCTAGAATGAAGTCCCCTACCCTGTCCCAATTGCCAAAGTGCTTGTTAACCACCTCTTTCAGGCAGAGAAAGAGTGTAAAGGAGGCTGCATATATCAAAAGCGTAGCCAGGATCTCCTTCATCTGGACCAAAAGTTCTGTTTTCTCTCCCAGTTTTGTAGATAAATACTCTAGCCAAGGCAAAATGCTTTTGCTAGCATTGCCCTTAGCATGAAGCACCCAAGGCACATGCCTCAAGAGCAAACCCCCAACTACAACCTTGACATATATGCATTACTCTCCTCATGTAATTTCTATAAAAGTTAGGGGAACAGCTGAGCATGGTCATTAGGCTACTTCTATAAGCGCTCATTCACACAGGCATATGCAATTTTGAGTATTTTCAATGCATGTGAATATGCGTTTTTTGTGTATATTTGATTTGTGTGTGCGTTTTATATGTCTGTGTTGCATCCACGTTCATTGTGTTTTTCACTCACAAAAAAAAGGGTGGTTTTGGTCCGTGAATGTGAACCAAAGTAGGACATGCTGAATTTTTTTTCTATGCACAATATTGGTCCACGTAAAAAAAACGCAAGTCTGAATATACCAGTTTAATGAGTCCATTTTACATAGTATGTTAGGCTAAATGAAAACAATGTCTATTTAGTTCAGCCTGTTTCAACCCCCTAGTTGAAACAGAGGAAGGCAAAAAACTCCAAGAGGCAGAAGGCAATTAGCCCATTCGGGGGAAAATGCCTTCCTGATTCCATAATGGCATACAGAATAATCCCTGGATCAACCTTTGATAGTTCCTACCTAAATCTAAGACCCAGAACAACAACCCCGCTTGTCATCTAATGTCTATGTCCTGTAATATCCTTGCGCTCTAGAAAGATGTCTAGTCCCCTCTTAAACTCCTCAATGGATTTTGCCATCACCACGTCCTCAGGCAGAGAGTTCCACAGTCTCACTGCTCTTACAGTAAAGAACCCCCTTCTGTGTTAGTGATGAAACCTGCTTTTTTCTAGACGTAGAGGATGCCCTCTTGTTACCGATGCAGTCCTGCGTATAAACAGATCATGGCAGAGATCCTTGCATTGTCCCCTAATGTATTTATACATAGTTATTTGATCGCCCCTTAGCTGTCTTTTTTCCAGGGTGAATAATCCCAATTTTGATAGTCTCTCTGGGTATTCCAGTCCTCTCATTCCGTTTATTATTTTAGTTGCCCTTCTTTGAACCCCCTCAAGCACTGCAACATCATTCCTGAGCACCGGTGTCCAGAACTGTACACAGTATTCCATGTGGGGCCTGACAAGTGCCTTATATAGTGTAAGAATTATGTTCTCGCCCCTTGCCCCTATATCTCTTTTAATGCAACCTGAGACTTTATTAGCTTTTGTAGCAGCTGACTGGCATTGGTTGCTCCAATTAAATCTACAATCCACTAGTACCCCCAGGTCTTTTTCCATATTCTGGTAATAAAAAATATGAACTGAATATGATCAAAAAATATGCCCGTGCGAATGGGCCCTAACTCCCATAAAATAGAGCAGAGACAAGAACTTATCTATTCTTTCTCCTTCTGAAAGTGGCACCCAATGACTGATTTACTGGATAGGACAGGAATCAAAAGAACACCTATAGTCGATATAGATGCAGGTCCCACATTATGCAGTCCATCTTTTTCAAATTAATTTCAGAATTTGGGTTCATATGTTGGGGGCTTATAAACCAAGTAGAACTAGTTCTCAGTAGAGTTACAGTCTCAAGTTACATTTTCAACCTGGATCAAATTAATATTGTAACTTAGGGCAACACTGTGTACTACAGTTATACTTATTTATTAATTTATTCACTCCTTCATTCATATATTCATATTTTACTATTCAAAATAACATTTTACATGTCTGTCTTTTTACATAGGAATAAAATCAGAATAGGTAAAAGAAGAAAAGCAATCAGAAAATCTAAATCTTATTTTAGTCTTTACTGCTTCAACATTCCAGCTCCTTTTCATCTAGAATGTATACAGAAACTTCTAATATGTCAGTTTGTCAGTTTATATGTAAATTTTTTTTTTCTACTTCAAGAAAATTCTAATCATATGCAGCTGCATTCAATGGGAAATCGAATAAGTAAGTCCAAATCAAGAATAACATCACCATATTTGAATTAAGTAAAAAAAAAAAACTTCTGTAAATACAACTGAATAAGTATTTCCATAATTAGTTCCATTTGTTATTTGTTATAACCAATGAGTTGCCTAAACTCATCGAGAAGCCATTAGGTTCACAAATTGAGTATAATCATAACAAAATTAACATTCACAGAGAAAATGCTCTAAACATAAATACATTTTTTTCATGAATGTATGAGCATTAGTGTTTAATGTTGCATGTTAAAGGTATACAAGGTACATCTCATTAATATCTCTTAGCCTTGCTGAATAAAACCTGCATATCTTACTGAAAGGCTGCTTTAAATGACTTTATTTATAACAAGATCATAGTTGTCAAAACCTTTCCAAATATGAAACATAATGTAATGTAGCCATAGAAAAAATAAAAACAGATGAAACTCATAAATATATTCTATCAACATGAAGTATAATTGCATAGTGAGAACCTGTCACCAAGTTTTTATCAAAGTTATAAACATAGTGGGGTATACAGCACCTCTAGACAATGCTATGGGGTTATTGGTTTACGATGTATACATCATTGTGTAATAGAGACATGAGCCAAAAATGTGTCCTATTACATATCTTCGAATGCTTTCACATTACCCGATTCTCAGCCAGCTGTACTGAGTGAAGATTGGCAAAGCATGATGATTAGTTCTCATTAATTGCCGGTCACACTGCAGGTGATTGTATGGAGTTGTACAATTATAAATATATGAATAGATTGACTCGATGTTTGCTACGCGAACATAAAATCTTTGGGAAAATGGTTACGTAATTATTCAGTGTCATTTTGTATTTGGAGCAGATCTCCCTGTCTGTCAACGCTTCTCTCCCTCTCTGCTGCTCTTTCTCTCTTGCCGCTTCTCTCTCTCTCGACGCTTCTCTCTTTCTCGCTGCTTCACTCTCACTTTTGTTGCTTTCTCTCTCTCTCGCAGCTTCTCTCTCTCTTGCCATTCCTTTCTCTCTTGCCCCTTCTCTCTTTCTATTACACTCACCACCTGTGCCACTTACCGCTCTCCGTTCGGGCTGCTCACTGCGTGCACCGCACACACGCTCACTTAGCAACGTTTCACTCTTCCTAGCGGCGAGTGCCCATAAACTTGACATAGGAACTTTGACCTAGCCTCACAGGTCACTCAATCTATCAAACTCAAATTTTATGATTTTACAGCGGTGGTAGGTATGTCGCAAATCTAATGACACCAAAATCATCCACCAAAGGTCAAGCAAAGGGTGGTGCAAGAAAAAGCCTGTAGGCTTTTTCTATATAAGATTGTTTATCCCTACACAACAATCATTGGTCAGCTGTTCATCTCTCTTCATACTTGGAGATGTGCAGCTGACCAGTGAGCATTTTCATGCTTGCTAAAAAACTGCAATCAGCCCGAAGAATGAGCAGTCACTTGTTTATCGACTGATTGTTGTCTGATGATCAGATAAACAAATGTTTGGGAAAAAGGTTTGTGCTCGATTATTAAGCTGTGTAAAAGGTCCTTAAAGGAGTTCTGTCATTAGAAAACAAAAATTGTATATTCACCTATTCCTCCCCCGTCAGTCTTCTTACCGCATCTTCTCCCCGCCAATCTTTCCCAGTCTCCTGCAGTCCCCTCTGGTCATCTCACTACAAGGTGGCCGATTCTTCTCCTTCCTGTGATGAAGCATCCATTCTCTGCAGTCTCCTTACTGCAGGACAATGTACGCTACATCACTAGTGACATAACATTGCACTGTCTCTCTGCATTAGGCTAAGAACTTGGCAGTCTTGGCAATAGCTCGGCATTCCTTCCTAGACAGGAAATGTTATGTCACTAGTGACATAACCTACACTGACCTGCTGGAAGAAGAATGCAGAGACTGGTTGTATCATAACAAGAAGGAGAGGATCTGGACAGCTGGAGGTGACATAATCCAGGGGACTGGAGAAGATCAGCGAAGAGAAGATACAATAAGAAGACTGCCTGGGGAGGAATAGGTAAGTATTGATTTTCATTTTTGATTTAAATGATAAAACTCTGAAGTATGCTAGAAAAGATCCGTAGGAGATATGATGTGCTGCTACATTATATACTGTATCTAATGTTTCATAGCTAGATATGGCTCTTTGCTAGACTACAGTTCCAAAGCACAGTTAGATATAGCAAAAACGTACTGCTGTATTTTTCTTCTCCTTCGTGAGCTTGAACTCAGCTTTTTCCCACAACACCACTGAAATAAATGTAGCAGTGGTGTGCATATTTGACCACCATTCCATTCAATTGAGGACCTTTGGGACTTGTGATTAGTGGAGGTCTAAGGCGTTGGACCCCCACCAACCAGATAGTTCTCCCCTATCTTATTTGGGGAGTGATCTCAAATCAACTGTTTAATTCTGGTAATATTAGCTAAACGACCCATTTGTGGAACTTATTTTTAACTTGCATTTTTATGATATCAAATTAATGAATAATAATAATGATTATATTTTTTTATATATATTTGTGCTAGCTTCCTTAACACCCATTCATTATTTGATCATACTTTTCAATTTGAGTGCAGCCTTACACAATGTTGTTGATTTAGTGGATAACAATTAACTTTACATAATTCCTACTGATGATAAATGTTCGTTATATTTGTGGGCTTCTCCTTTGCTAAAGAGGTTTTCCATCCACTGCTAAGAATTTTTTAGAATAATGAAAGAAGCAATACACACCATACCCAACACTCCCTTTCCAATGGTTCTCCCAGGTCCCCACCCGTCCCTATACTTCCTCCTCTCTCTCTTTCTCTACCTCCCCCACCTCTCTATTTCTCTCTCTCTCTCTCTCTCTCTCTCTCTCTCTCTCTCTCCATAGTCATGTGACCACCGAGTCTAATCATTGGCTGCAGCAGTCCCATATCCATGTCAAGATAGTGCAGAGAGTACAGAGATTACTGGGGGACCCAGGAGAGCATCAGGATGTGAGTAGGAGTTAATCAATAAGATGAGCATGGTTTCTTTTATTACAATGTGCTTAACTAACCAGTGTAAATGAATTTTATTGGAAATGTATTTAGGATTAATACCTAGGGCAACATGAGCTGTAAATTCAGTGACAACAGCACATTTCCTTCGCCTCGTGTATTGCTCTGTTGTCCTACAGACCTTCCAGTTTCCTGTAGATTATGCTACTTACAATTTCAAATCTATATAACTTTAGCTGTTGGTAGATGTGATTTGGCACAAGGTATTATGGGATATGTAACTACAGCCTGCAGACAGTGATTTCTACAACCACAGTGGGAGATAGATACTTTTCTTTCAATTATAACACTGTTATAATGTCGGCTAGGTTTGGTATGAATGGGGATAATTTTATGCGTCTGCTTACATTTAGCTTTCAGGATAGTTAAACAATAAAAATATGTTGCCGCATAAAAGTAGAGCACATACACAATAGGTCAGGTTTGGTAAAAAGGTTGTGTCGATTTTATTACAGTCTGTACTATTGCTATATTTTTGATCAATAGATTGTTATTATTTGAATCCGTGGTGTAAAGTCCATCAATTACATTTTGTTTGAAAATAGTTCATCTATAAATCAGTCAGGATTATTATAATAATAAGCCATTTTAATTAGTATATTTCACTAAGGCAATGCAAAGCTTAACAAACTAGGATTAATGTGTGAGGCATTTAGCTTAAGCTTCAGCCCTTGTGAACCATGTCCTGCTATTAATTAATCTTCTTTTAGTTGTTGAAAACAAATTATTAATTAAAATCGGATTTGGTAGAAAATATGCTTTATATAATTTTCTTTTCATGAGATTTATTTCCATGGAATGAATGCTCCTGCTATGGGCCAAAAGGAAATTTCAGCCTAATTTTCAAGAATTTTTATTGCAGTTTTTAATTTTACATATTTCTCATCGCTGTTTCTCTGGAGGCGCTGTTCCATGTTTTGTCCTCCTCATCAGTGTATCCAATCAGAGAAAATGTCACCTGTGATCACTGGAGGTAACTGCACTGTAATCACTATCATCGTGTAGAACCAGTATCTGACTATTATATGATGACTGCATTAGTCTATTTTCCCACAGCAGAATCTGCACCGCATTTACCTGCACAGATTTCACCTCAAAATATGTGGCTGAGTCACATCAACAGCATAACAGTATGAACTATTACTGTGAAGGGGTCATTGAGGGGCACTGATACTATAAGGGGGGTCCCTTAAGGGCAATATTACATGAAGGGCAAGCATAGCATAAAAGGGGCATCACCCAAAGTAAAAACAAATTTGGCACAGAGCACCATAAAAATTGTCCCTTTTTTCTGTGTTCAAAAGTTGGGAAGTGGGCTGAAGTGTGTAAGACAATATTCTACAGCAGCAGAGGTATGTATTAGGGTACATTTACATGGGCGAGTAACTAGGGGCCAATATTACGCTTGGTAATGTGTGTTTTTTTGAAGCATCAATCAAAATACCATTCAGTGTTTCTGTGAAATTGCAATCCTCAGGCGCACGTTTCACGCTTGTTAGAGGATCGCAAGTGTTTCCCATTGACTTCAATGGGAAACATCACATCGCACTTGCATGCACATTGCATGGCATGCAAGTGCCAGGCAATGTCTTTTAAGGTCCCATAAAAAAAAAAAAACAATGGGTGAGGTGTTGCAAGGGAACGCTGCAATTTTTATCCTCGCAGCATGGCTGTAAGGAAAAAAAAATCGCTCATACGAATAAGTCCATTAAAAAAAATAGAGCTCATATTCGTGTGAGCTTTGTGTGTCTCGTAAAGCACAAAACTCACGCAAGATTCTCGTCCCTGTGAATATAGCCTTAGGCCTTTTTGACACGGACGCATATATGCCACATTTGCACGCCTGGCCATACGTACGATACTGATGTGAAGCATTAGTCACCAATGCATCTGTTCACAATGGCAAATATACGGCGTGTAAAAACGTGGAACTGTGAAATATGGAATATACACAACCAAAATACACGCTGACGCATATACGTTGGGCAAAAAGATAGTTCTGGAACTATCTTTTGGCCAATAAACACCAGTGTGTCCCATAGACTCCCAGGGGAGCAAGGGGAAAAAGGGAGCACTGCGAAAAGCTTACAGGTGCTTTCATGTAGGCATTAGAAGTCAATCCGGAGCATTTAAGGTAAGTGAGGGTTTACTAGGGTGCAATGTATTTTTTCACTAAAACCACTCTCACGGTCATGTGAATGGGCGAGAAAATGCTAATTACCCTGGCGGAAAAAAGTCCTTTCAAGGGATTTTACGGCGTCGGCGAGAAAATGTAAAAACACCTATGCCCATATGAAAGAGCCCTTAAACTGAGTAAAGTCTCTAAATTGTGATGTTTTAAAGTACAACAAGAGGCATCATTCACATGAGCGTGTGCTGGTGCGCACATTGGTGCACACAAAACTGGCGCTCCCATGTACGTGCACAAACACGTGTGAATGCAGGTCCATGCAGCATTGCTTTCAATGCCCTTACCTGAAAATCATCCCTAGCTAGTGTAAAAAATAATTTAAAAAAAAAACCTCTCCAGTACTGTCGGGGCTCCGCTCGTCTTCTCTGCTCTGTCCCCGGCAGTATAATGAAGTTCTTTCAGCAGGCGGGGATTTGAAATCCCAGCTTGCTAAAAGGGCTGCAAATGATTGGCTGAGCGCTCAGCCAATCACAGGCAGCTCTCAGCCATTCATTGAATGACAGCTGAGCGCTGCCTGTGATTGGTCACAGCACTCTGCCCATCACAGGCACCGGTCAGCCATTACTTGAATGACAGCTGAGCGCTGCCTGTGATTGGTCACAATGCTCAGCCAATCACAGACAGCGCTCAGCAATTCATTTTTTTTTCTTTTACACAAGCTAGGAATGATTTTCAGGGAAGGGCTTATATTTAAAACCCTGCCCTGAAAATCACTGTGGGGGTGCCGGCATCCTATTGCTTTCAACGGGTCTGCAGACATCAGTGGCGGCCCCGTTTAAAGCAATGGCAGAACATCGCGACCCTCTGCCACAGCTGTCACAGCTGTGACAGGGCATTCTTTACTCCCCACTGGGAGTCCTTTTGTCACTGACCACTGTGACACTGCTGTCACAGTGCTCAGTGAGAAGGGGACTCCCCACAGGGAATATTGACGCGCACCACGGACCTATGGTGCATGCATGTCCTATGTTTTGCGGGTACATGTGTTTGCATGCTTGTAAAACATGGACATGTGAACACAGCATAGGGAACCAATGGTCCTAATAGGCGTGTACTTTTGTGTGGACGTATGTTCGCACATAAACACGTCCATGTGAATGAGGCCTAATGGAGTAAACTATAAGAAAACTATTTAGTTGTATTGATCTAATTATGCAGCAATATAATTAATATAATGTAAAGGGGGCACTTTTTGGATTTGTTCACTATTGACCAAATTCCCTAGAAATTACTTTTTGGTATGTGGGGTGATATTATGAGTAAAAGTTTCTGTATGTTTCCCCTGAGACAGCTGCGGGGCTGTACAGTAGAAAAGATAATCATAACTGGCCATTATGTCTTCCAACAAGGTGTTTGGCATTCTAAAAACATTTAGGGTGCTTTCACGCAGTGCAGAATTATTCCTCAAGATGCACCTAAAGACACAGAAAATACTGTACGAAAATCTGCATGCACACATGTGGGCTATGGAGCAGAAGTTTTTAGCAGCATAATAAACTGCGTCTTTAGCTGAATTTTGCAAAATAATTCCACACTTTGTGAAGTATCCTTATTGGGTTTCATTACAGAAATTCCAGGTGTAAATAACTTGGTAAATCACATTTTATACTCATAAAGTGATATATGAGTGGCAAGTTGGAGTTACTCGCCGCTTGGATCGTCAACCACTCTATCTGGAATGGACATCACCCATGTAGAAACATTCCAGTAACTTACAGTTCTTTTAAATTTGGTGCCTGACAGTTTTATTCCACATCACAGCAAATGTGTACAGCATACCATAAAGTTCATTTGTACCCCACCAGGGTATGAGTCCATGGTCATCCTCCCTGTCAGACTCAGGCCTCCACTGGTCCACACTGGACCTCAGGCTTGTAGCCCTTTCAGCTCTGCTTCGCTGTCACTTCCCCCTGAGTGTGGTAGTAACTGATCTTTTTAGCTCACCTCCTGCCACACCCACAGGTGTTGTCTCTCTCTGCAGGTATCAGAATGTCTGTTTATTACCCTCTGCAGGCCATTCTGAATACTGCACTCCTACAATGTAATACTATGACGTCAATATATGCACTTCTTATGCATCACACATACAGTAGGTGGTTATTTTTCTAAGAAAAAAGATCAATGCAATAGGAATGTACTTGTCTTAGAATGCTGAAGATTAATATAGTATCTGAAGCAGTGTTGGACGTGGGATGTTCAAAAGCAAGATGTTAATTGAACAAGCACCTACATTATGTCTTACATAATATAGTGAGAAATCTATAAATATCCACAACTGCATCTTTCTTCTCATCTCCTGAGCGGAGGTTTCAATGATCTACACCTGAGTTTCATCATATATAAGGCAAAAAAGCTGCTGTGTTTATAGATTTCTGAGTTATTTGTAGAGATGCGTACAGGGTTTTGTGTTCTCTTAGAAAACAGCAAATTACTTCCTGGAATAGTATGTATGCCCTACTGCTACCTCTGTTATTTTATGTTATCACATTTTCTCGCTAATATCTTTTGCAGTAAAGTAGTAGGAGGAGATGAAAATAGATTACAAACTTGTCATTTATTTTCAGTATAGCCAAAGCCACTAAGATTCAATGAACGCAAAAAATAATAATTTTAATAACTATAAAAAAATCTCAGAAAATCTGTATATTATTTCAATTTAAGTGCGTGAAAGGCAAAATAACAGCAAAAAAAGCAACAGGCTGGTAATAAGAGGAATTAATTCACAACAAATTTATCATACAAGAAAACAGAACACTTACTTAAAGGGGGTGCCCAGGATTTAAAAAAAAAAAAAAGGTTACTTTCTTCCAGAGCCAGCACCACACTTATGCATGGGTTGGGTCTGGTATTGCAGTTGAGTTCCGTTAAGATGAACAGAGCTGAGCTGTAATACCACAAACAACCTGTGGACAGGTGTGGTGCTGGCTCTGGAATAGGAAATGCATTGTTTCCTGTTTTGCAGTTGGAAACTGTAGGATCTGCTTTGGTGAACCTAAGGGCTTATGTACATGGCTGTACTGGAGTCAAGTTGCATATATTAGTAATATGACATTAATAGCCTTTCTTGCCTCAACGTGTCTCTTACATAGACTTAGCATTAATCCATGTTGAAAAAAATCATGTCAGTCTGTATTACATTTTGTATTATGGATGAATTTTTCTGTAGAAGAATCACTTTCATGGTAGAATACGGCTCCTCACAGATGCATAAAAAGTGCATTTGGCTCCCTAACTAAACCTGTAGGGCAAGGCTATAGTAAGGATGGTAAAGCTCTGATGTTGGAAACCATGATGCCAGGAGAACAGCACATGATCGCTGCAGCCTCTGATTGGCTGCTACTGTCAGTAGCCAATCATAAACAAAGACCAGGAGGACCACAGGAACTGCAGCACTAGATCACTGCGGGTAAAAAAGGGTGAGTACAGCTACTTTTATTGTCTTAACACAATAGCACTGATGTTTAAAAAAATCGTCCGCATCATGACAACCCCTTTAATTTGCAGTCTTTGTCATGGTGAAGGGTCCTGGTTGCACCAGAAATGCATCAGCGAAACACATATATTATTATTGTTATTAATACATCTCCCTGAAAATAAGACATATCCTGAAAATAAGACATAGCATGAATTTCCAGAATTTTTGAAGATGCAATATGATTTTTTAGGCTTTTTGAGGATGCTTGAAATATAAGCCCTACTCCAAAATTAAGCCCTGCTAACAGTTAATTAAAAAAGTCAATTTAAATAGTGTCCAGGCAGCTGTACATGTAAAAAAGTTAAACCTTTTTGAACAAAAAATTATTATAAGACACTGGCTTATTTTCTGGGAAACACGGTATCTATCTGTGTGTGTGTGTGTGTGTGTGTATATATATATATATATATATATATATATATATATATATATATATATATATATATATATATATATATAATAGACATATGTATTATGGTCCTCATCTAATCACTTAACATTTTTAATGATTTACAATAAAAGTAAATTTAAAATTTTTGTTCATCCATTGGCTGAGTTGGACTTTTTCCTTTATGCTGTAATTCTCCAACACGTGTTAGCATGTACCTCCTGGTATTAGGCCTGCAGAAAGACATTAATAAAATTGTATGAGTCCAAAGACGAAATACAAAAATGGTGGAAGGTTTCAAGAACAAAATTATCAGGAAAGACTTAAATGGGTTGTGCCACAACTGCAAGTTATCTCGTCACCGGAGACCTCCGCTAATCTCAAGAATGGGAGTTCCATGTCCCCTGTCCTCCTCACTGCAGGGTTACTGCACCCACTTAGTGAGGAAGAGACTGAATGGAGCAATGGTCGCTCTAGTGTATGAGCATTCACTTTCACTGGGACTGCGGAGATACTTAAGCGAGTGCTGTTTGGCTATTTCAGTCAAACCTTAATGAAATTAATAGAGTGATGACCGCACGTGCTCAACCAGTACTGCATTCAAAAGCGACCCTTGCAGTGACATAGGAGTCCCATTTTTGAGATTGGCAGGGGTCTCACTCCCTTAGGTAGGGAATAACTTGTAATTGTGGTACAACCCCATTAACCCCTTAAGGACATGGGCCTTTTTTTCCCCATTTTCAGTTTTTCTTCCCCCCCCCCTTTTAAAAAATCATAACTCTTATTTATCCATCAACGTAGATGTCTAAGGGCTTATTTTATTGCAGGACGAGTTGTATTTTTCAATAATACTATTTAATGTACCATATGCTGTACTGAAAAACTTTTTAAAAATTCTAAGTGGAGTGAAGTGGAAGAAAAACGGCTGCCATCTTTTGGTTTGTCTTGTTTTGATAAATCAAATGTTTACGAATGCAGTAATACCAAATATATTTTTTTATTTTAATATTTAGATTATTTTATTACAAATATAGCAAAAGGGTTTTTTTTTTACTATTATTACTTTTTATTTTTTTTTAATAATTAGTAAAACTTTTTAAAACTTGTTTTTCCTTTTTTCTTTAGTCCCCAGAGGGGACAAGAAGTTAGGATGCTTTGATTGCTCCTGCAGTATGATCCAATGCTATAACATTACATTATACCGCGATCTGACAGGCATTTTATCAAGCCATGCCAAACGGGGCTATATGGGAACGCTGAATATCGCTCGGGGCATTTAAATGCCGTTGTCAGAATTGACTGCAGCAATTTAAAGGGTTAACAACTCAGATGGGTGGAGCCGCTTACCAGAGCTGTTGTGGGTGGGCTTTGACAGTAAGAAACACCTGCTGCGTTGTATGGAGCGGGATAGACACACGATCGCCCCTCCATACATACCCGAACCTGCAGGACATAACTGGGGTTAAAGAACTCTTTTTGTTTGAACAATATATTTTACTTCACATAAAATTCATCATTTAGGCACTGAAAGACTGAGCAAATACATTCCATTTGGATTCATTTCTCTCATCTTTCAAAAGACTGCAGGATGTTTTCTTCACTGTATGTTTATACTAGCTGCAAGGAGAACAAAGGAATGTGTCAGCAGCTGTTTACACAGCTGGGCGTGTGTTTAAACACATGATGGGCTCTGCAAACAACTCCTGCAGGCCCTTAACATGCAAATTAAGCTGATAAAGTGTTAATGGCAACTAAAGCCATTAACACTTGATGCAAATACATCACTAAATCGTTCCATCTTTCGGCAGTTTGAAAGATTATATTTGCGTATAAAGGGACCTTCAGGAATACAGTTGTAAAACAATTAAACATCCTATAAGGTGTCAGGTTTTATTAAAAAAAATCCAAAAATAAGCACTACTTACCTCTTCAATTCCCATTCACATTATATAATATGTCTGCAAGAACAGATCAATGAAAAGATGGGAACACCACGTACTGGAAGCCAGTATTCCTGCAAGTCCATGTTGTTAGACGTTTTAACAAGACTTGTAACAATGACTGGGAATTGTAAGCCTAAGCCAGAATAACCATACATAGACGTCTGTTTCAGGGTGATTCCACCTCATCAGTATGAGGGCTTAGTCACACGGGCGCATCGGCAACCGTAAACGGGCTGCCCGTGTGACTGTGCCCTTACTGCAGGAAGAAGACGGCCGTACTTCAGGACGGACGACTCCCCGCAGTGCAGAAGAAAGAACACATGACCATCAATGAAGCCGGTCGCATGTTCTTTCCTCCGGCGCTGCAGAGAGACGTCCGTCCTGAAGTGCGGCCGTCTCCTTCCTGCAGTAACACGGGCGCCGATGCGCCCGTGTGACTAAGCCCTAAAATCTTAGGATGACCTTTTAAGTCTCCTTCTACCTTCTAGGTGTTCTCCCTAAGGAGAAACAATACCCTTCCTGACCGTCAAGAACTGAGTGACAGAGTTGATTATTTAGTAATGAACAAAATGTTGTATCAAAAAAATACATCCTGTATAGCTATTGAGTTTCTACAAATGTATTTTAGTTAATCATTGTTTGTTTTGCTACAGTTTTTACACAGTTCCAACTTACTTGTCAATTACTTCATGCACCCTGTGCTCTCTCTTAAAGCAAAGGTCATATACTGTACGGTACACAGTGTTCGCACTGCAAGGCAAGCTTTGTCATTTTGGCCATAGCTATTGTTGCATACCAGAATGTTAATATTTCCCTTTTCAATAATGGGGTAACTTCTGGAATAGACCACAAACTATTTTACAAAATTCAGTTTACATTGAGTATAGCAGCATGTTGTCTTTCTATTCAATTATTGAGTACCAAACTGAAACAGAATGGTATAAAATAACTATATTATTTCTGAAATCACATACTCACCTCTGTTTATTAGAGCACAAATTTATCATGATATTGTCCGAGTATTCTCCTATGAAAGCAGGCTGCATTCTAAGCAGCCATAGAGGAGCATAAAAGAAATGCAGAATGCTGTTCTGTTTTACTGTATTGTATTTTATTGGCCTTTTTATTTTTAAAAAGAACCGTGATATGTGCCATAAACATGATGCATTATGGAGTGACTAAGCTGTTTTAGATCCAAAGGACTTTCATAACAGGAATAAAACAAAAAACTTACCACTAGCGGCTTAAGGCCTCATGTCCACGGGCAAAATGTGATTTAAAATCCGCAGCGGATCTCCCGCGCGCGGATCCGCACCCCATAGGGATGCATTGACCACCCGCGGGTAGATAAATACCCGCGGATCGTCAATAAAAGGCATTTAAAAAAAAATGGAGCATGAAAAAATCTGGACCATGCTCCATTTTCATGCGGGTCTCCCGCGGGGACGGCTCCCGCGGGCTTCTATTGAAGCCTATGGAAGCCGTCCGGATCCGCGGGAGACCTAAAATAGGAATTAAAAGCATTTACTCACCCGCAGCGGGCCGCGAAGCTCTGCTCTTCCTCACGGCCGCATCTCCCTTGCTTCGGCTCGGCGGATGTGCCCGGCGCATGCGCGCGGCACGTCGACGACGTGCCGGCGACGTGCCGCCGGCGTCAGGAATTCATCCGCCGGCCGAAAATGAAGATCCGGCCGTGAGGAACAGCTGACCTTCGCCGCCCGCGCCGGATAGGTAAATGCTTTTAAATTGCTATTTTCGGCGCTCATGTCCGCGGGGCAGGAGGGACCCGCTGCAGATTCTACATGGAGAATCTGCAGCGGATCTGATTTTCCCCGTGGACATGAGGCCTAAGGGTGCAAATATTGCAAATCATAATAAAATAGTTATATTGCATGCCATTTTAGTACCGCTTATACGAGTGCTTCTAATCAAGTGGAAAAAAATAAGCACATACCCAAAGGCCACTTTCTCAAACAACTGTACTTTGGTCAGTGTTTTGCATCAGAAACCATCTGACTAAGGGCGGCTACACATGAGCCTATGAGCAAAAACCCTTGCCCTTGCTGTTGAGGTAGATTTGCGTGCACG
This sequence comes from Eleutherodactylus coqui, assembly GCF_035609145.1. Taxonomy (NCBI): domain Eukaryota; kingdom Metazoa; phylum Chordata; class Amphibia; order Anura; family Eleutherodactylidae; genus Eleutherodactylus; species Eleutherodactylus coqui. Next base: position 234,029,048 of record NC_089837.1, on the reverse strand, counting down.
TCTGCGCATATTATTGTACCTTTTTGTGCGGGCAGGACCAGTTCAAGTACACATGTGACACACCCTTTTCATGGATTTCAAAGCTATTTAAAGGGGTTGTCCCGCGCCGAAACGGTTTTTTTTTTTTTCAACCCCCCCCCCGGTCGGCGCGAGACAACCCCGATGCAGGGAGGTAAAGAAAGCTTACCGGAGCGCTTACCTTAATCCCCGCGCTCCGGTGACTTCAATACTTACCGCTGAAGATGGCCGCCGGGATCCTCTGTCTCCGTGGACCGCAGCTCTTCTGTGCGGTCCATTGCCGATTCCAGCCTCCTGATTGGCTGGAATCGGCACGTGACGGGGCGGAGCTACACGGAGCCTGCATTCTGCACGAGCGGCTCCATAGAAGACAGGAGAAGACCCGGACTGCGCAAGCGCGGCTAATTTGGCCATCGGAGGGCGAAAATTAGTCGGCACCATGGAGACGAGGACGCCAGCAACGGAGCAGGTAAGTAAAAAACTTTTGATAACTTCTGTATGGCTCATAATTAATGCACAATGTACATTACAAAGTGCATTAATATGGCCATACAGAAGTGTATAGACCCACTTGCTGCCGCGGGACAACCCCTTTAAGCCTTAGTAGGTCCACATGTGTTCTTTTCCCTACATTTAGCTATTGTCCCATTATTTCCCTTGCGTATTTGTGCACCTCCCGTAGACGTCTATGCACTATACGCTTAAAGATAAAACAGGTCCTACTTTTTACAATACATGCAAAATGGAAATGCGCACACAATATACGCTAATAAGAACAAACCCATTGAAATCAATGAGTTTTATTCTCTGTGTTTAGCTCCCACAGATTTTGAATTCACAAGTACCCATGCAAACATGGCCATGTAAAGAAGCTCTGACAAATATTTATGCAAATTACTGACCAAAATATTCCTATACGACCAAATTTAGATTACTATTGAGCCCTATTTTTCCCTATCACCTTTTTCCACAAGAGGGCATACATGTTGCTGTCAATTCTGACCATGGCATTTAAATGGCTTGACAGAGAGAGGAGCTCCATTTGCCTTTTATAGGTCCCCCAGAAATAAGATTGTGGGGTGCTATTCGAGTTTCATTGTAGCCTGAGGCCCCACAGGGCTGCCATTTATTTCTGCCTATTAAGCCATGCCTGTGGCAAAGCTTTGTAGAATACCCTATTGAGACAAAAATGTAAAAGTTAAGTTGAATTAAGTTAAGTTTTTTTTTAATAATTACAAAAAAATAAAAAAATACTCTAAGTTTTAAAAAACATTTTCCAATTTTTAACAAACAAAAAAATGGTATCTCTGTGTCTGTAATTGTTGGATCCAATAAAATAATGCCCTATTGATCCCACAAAGCGAACAGTGTCAGAAAAAATACACAGTTCCAGAATCACACTTTTTTTGGTCACTCCATCTTCAAAAAAAATGTATAAAAAGCAATCAAAAAGTTCTGTCTACACCAAAATGGTGCTAAAAAAAGTTAATTTAGCAAAAAAATGGTCTTCACACAACCCAACTGACCAAAAGTATAAAGGTTATGGCAGGCAGAAGATAGTGACAAAGTTTTTTCTGTTTTTTTAAAGATACTTTATTTTTCAAGTCGTACAACGGGACCACACCAAAAATTGTGTTTTTTCTTGTCCATTCCAGCTACTAAGAAATCTTTAAAAGTTTTTTCAATACAATCTATGATACATTAAATTGAAAAATACAAACCCCTAGGTGTCTATATCGATGTGAAAACAAAGACATTTTAATTTCTTGAAAATGGAGAGGAAAAGACACAAAATGAAAAAAATGAAAAACTCATCTCGTTGCCAGTGACACCCAATTTTTTATAATTATCAGACAGAGAAATGGCTTCTGACTGCTACATCTATGCTGCTTCCACAAGCTGTAATTCAATGAATGGCTGAGCGCTGCCTCTGATTGGTCACAGCCAATCAGAGGCAGCGCTTTCAGGAGGCAGAGATTTTTCAATCCCCGGCCACCAGATAGACAAAAGAAGACTGGCAGGAACTGGGGAGAAGAGCAAGACAGCGCGTCATTTTTGTTTTCTTTTTCTACAGTTAGGAAGGATTTTTGGGGTACGGCTTATATTTCAAGCACCCCACCCCAAAAATCATTGCTGTATGGGTAGCTTTTATGACATTGCTTTCAATGGGGTGGCAACAGCGCCGGCCCCATTGAAAGCAATGGGATAGCACAGCGCCCCTCTGCCACAGCTGTCACAGCTGTGGAAGGTGATTCTTTCATCCCTGCAGGGAGTCCCCTCATCACCGAACACTGTGACAGTGCTGTCACAGTGTTCAGTGATGAGGGGACCTTCGTGGAGCAGCTACTCCTTTGAACAGTTAAAGTTTCATGTGCTGCGCATATGAAACGTTCCGGTTCTTGCTTTTACTGCTTTTGCGAGGAGCGCATTTTTTTCGTGCATGTTTGAGATACAATTATGAATGTGCCTTTTATTGTTGGCGAGCTTTGATAAATGAGGCAACTTAGGTAAAATAGTTTATAAAATAAGTAAAGTCGCAATTTCCCATAATGACTCAACATTATAAGGCAATAGAAAAGATGAGACTTAACAATTGTGCCACTCTACTTTTCTTGTGGGGGGTTCAGGAATTTTGCTCTTCATTTCATCATATTTGTATACTGGATTTCCTAGGGGGCTTACTCTTTTTCTGCTGTTATACAACGGCGCTATATGCTGGCTAAAGCTATTACTGCATGAGGGGACACATTGGATAGGCTCCGACAGCAGAGAGGCTGTCAGTATACATCTTCCAACATCGGAGCTGTACAGCCTTAAATCATAATGTCTTCGGACGTCAGACAGTGGATTGGAAAGGGTTAACCTTAGGTCAAATTCTCATATGTGCGCAACTTAGATCAGTCAGCAAATTGCATGTCCCACTCCCGTCCATGAAAAATACGAAAAGGAAATGCAGGGATTTTTTTAAACACAGAGCATTGGTTTGTGTAAAAACTGTTCATGTAAATGGCCTCCTAAGCAATTACAGTCTTCAAAACAGTTTTTAAAGCTTCTGAAGAGTTTTTGTTGTAGTTAAAGGGATATTCCAGGACTTTTTTTTTTATTGATGACAGACAGGTCATAAATAGATGATTGGCAGGTACCCACTGCTCAGATTCCCACCAATCAGCTGATTTCCAGGGCCGCTGGCACTGCGGTCAGAGCAGGAATAAGAAAATGCTCCACTGAGGTCAATGGGATTTGCACCTGCAATACCAACCCGAGCCAGTAAGCTATGTTGAGCATTTTGTGCTTCCTGCGCTGATTGCAATGACAGCGTCTCCGGAAATCAGCTGATCACCAGGGGATTGAAGCTGCAGGTCCCTGTCGATCATGTATTGATGACCTGTCTGTCATCAATTGTGTAAGAGTAACTTGTGATAGTGTCTTTCACATTATTTTATTTCATGGTTATTATGGTTTTATTACTGACTCGAAAAAGCAGTCAAAAAAAAAAGTTACCAGTTCAGTGGGGGAGGCTTTAACAAAAGAATGCATTCATGTAAAGTTGGGATAGGATAACTGCCAGCTTTAGCAAAAGTATTCATATGTCAGCTTGAGTTAATGTAACTGCTACGTCAGGCCTTAGTCAGACGGGCGTTTTTTGCCGCGATTTGCGGATCGCATGACGGATGCGCATCCGCAAATCGCGTGACCGGTGCGCGCAAGTCGCCCGCAAATCGCCCGAAAATCTGCTCCTAGCCGCGTTTCATTAGAAACGGGCCGGAGCTGTCCAGCGCATTGCATTCAATGGAGACGGCAATACTGCCGTCTCCATTGAAAGCAATGCGCTGCGGGCGAGCCCGGGATGAATTGTCGGTAAGGGCTTAAATATATAAGCCCTTACCTGCAATCCATCCTAAAATGTGTTAAAATAAAAAAAAATTGCATTCTCACCTTCTGCCTGCAGCTCCGGGCAGCCGTCTTGCAGTGGGTGTGAAGGGGGTGTGAGTCAGACCTGCCCCCTGATTGGCTCAGCGCTGAGCCAATCAGAGGCATGCCTCACTCACACCCATTCATGAATTCATGAATGGATGTGAGTCAGACCTGCCCCTGATTGGCTCAGCGCTGAGAGGCAGCAGTCACTCACCCATTCATGAATTCATGAATGGGTGTGTGAGTGAAACCGGCCTCTGATTGGTCAGGCTGTGACCAATCAGAGCAGATCATTCAGCAGGCGGGGATTTTAAAGCCCCGCCGGCTGAATAGTGCCGAGAAGCAGTTCAGGAGAACTGACAGCGGCCGCGGCTGGACTCCGGCTGCAGCGGAAAGGTGAGTATACAATTTTTTTTTATTTTAACACATTTTAGCATGAATTGCAGGGAAGGGTTTATATATTTAACCCCTTCCCGACAATTAACCCCGCGCACGCCGGCAGCCCATTGCTTTCAATGGAGCGGCTGTATTGCCGCTCCATTGAATTCAATGGGCAAACATCGTTCTTCTCTGCCACAGCTGTTACAGCTGTGGCAGAGAAGAATGATTTGTCTTCTATATGTTCTCAATGGGGTCGGCGCTGCTGCCGCCGGCCCCATTGAGCGCATATACAGAAGCGAACAGGAATCGCAGATCGCAGATAGGTGCGATCTGCGATTTTTTGTTCTATAATTTTTCGGACGAGCGCATAAAAAGCGCTCATGTGTCCGATACCATTGCGAAGCAATGGTTTTAAAAAATCGCCGGACGCATGCGCATGCGCAAATCGCGGCAAAAAACGCCCGTCTGACTAAGCCCTCAATTGTAACTTTTAGAATAATTTCATGATTATTGGTGAAATGGGAGAACCTATCCCCTCTGTCATACGAAGTTTCAATGACAGCCAGGCAGTGTCTGCTCATGATCAGTTTTTGATCAGCTCGTTCTACAGTTTGTTTTTTTTATTTACCTCTTTTACTCAATAAATAACTTCCCGGAGGACATGAATCTTGAAACAACACTTATTTGTTTTATGCTGTATTCTTCTCCGATGCATCGTGTATACAATTAAGGCCCTTTAAATCGCATAGATAATCTTTCAAACTTCTGAAAGATTTAGCGATCTATTTGCATAAAGTGTTAATGGCCATTAATACCGTGAAGAGAACAGCGTGTGGTCTATTGAGAGATAAATGTGTTTGCTTTATCTCTCAGTGGCTCAAGGATGGATTTTCAGTAAACCTTAAAATCATCATTCAAATGAAAAGTGCCCGATGCATGCATTTACATGTAACAATTATCGCACATTTTTGGCCATTTGGCAGAAGGCGCAGTTCCGAGGGCCAGGTAGCAGGGGAGGCGCGGAGATCAGGCAGCATGTACAGCACAGGCAGGGGAACACTCTCTAAGGCCTTTGACAGCTTTCTGGCTCCCCAGCAAGACTGTGTCACCGCTCCCCAGTCAAGGCTGAGTTGGCGGGAGCACTGTAAAAGGATGGTGAGGGAGTACGTAGCCGATCGCACGACCATCCTCGGTGACGCCTCTGCCCCCTACAACTACTGGGTGTCGAAGCTGGACACGTGGCCTGAACTAGCACTGTATGCCCTGGAGGTGCTTGCTTGTCCTGCGGCTAGCGTCTTGTCAGAGAGGGTGTTTAGTGCGGCTGGGGAAATCATCACAGATAAGCGTACCCGCCTGTCAACCGACAGTGCCGACAGGCTTACACTCATCAAGATGAACAAAGCCTGGATTTCCCCAGACTTCTCTTCTCCACCAGCGGACAGCAGCGATACCTAAACAATACGTAGGCTGCACCCGCGGATGGAAGCATTGTTCTCTATCACCATCAAAAACATGGACCTTTCTGCTTCATCAATCTGTGTATAATATTCATGCTCCTCCTCCTGCTCCTCCTCCTGAAACCTGACGTAATCACGCCGGACGGGCAATTTTTCTTAGGCCCACAAGGCTCAGTCATATAATTTTTGTAAACAATTTTTATACTTTTCAATGCTCATTAAAGCGTTGAAACTTGCACCTGAACCAATTTTTATTTTAACTGGGCTGCCTCCAGGCCTAGTTACAAATTAAGCCACATTAACCAAAATGATTAATGGGTTTCACCTGCCCTCTTGATTGGGCATGGGCAATTTTTCTGACGTACATTAGTACTGTTGGTACACCAATTTTTTGGGGCCCTCGCCTACATTGTAATCCAATTAATTTTTTGCCCACCTGCATTAAAGCTGACATTACATCAGCTGTGCTGGGCACTGCAATGGGATATATTTATGTACCGCCGGTGGCTTCCTGGCACCCACCCATGCTGTCGGTGCACACGGAGTTGTAACTGCATGTGTCCACTTCTAAAGAACCCCAGTCTGACTGGGGCATGCAGTGTGGGGCGAAGCCCACCTGCATTAAACATGACATTACCTCAGCTGTGCTGGGCACTGCAATGGGATATATTTATGTACCGTCGGTTGGTTCCAGGGAGCCACCCATGCTGTCGGTCCACACGGAGTTGTAACTGCATGTGTCCACTTCTAAATAACCCCAGTCTGACTGGGGCATGCAGTGTGGGCCGAAGCCCCCCTGCATTAAACATGACATTACCTCAGCTGTGATGGGCAATGCAATGGGATATATTTATGTACCGACGGTGGGTTCCAGGGAGCCACCCATGCTGTCGGTCCACACGGAGTTGTAACTGCATGTGTCCACTTCTAAATAACCCCAGTCTGACTGGGGCATGCAGTGTGGGCCGAAGCCCCCCTGCATTAAACATGACATTACCTCAGCTGTGCTGGGCAATGCAATGGGATATATTTATGTACCGCCTGTGGCTTCCTGGGATCCACCCATGCTGTCGTTCCACACAAACTGCACAATAGGGAGTTGTACCTGCCTGTGTCTACTTATAAAGAACCCCAGTCTGACTGGGGCATGCAGTGTGGGCCGAAGCCCACCTGCATTAAACATGACATTACCTCAGCTGTGCTGGGCAATGCAATGGGATTTATTTATGTACTGCCGGTGGCTTCCTGGGACCCTCCCATGCTGTCAGTCCACACGGACTTCACAATAGGGAGTTGTCCTGCCTGTGTCTACTTATAAAGAACCCCAGTCTGACTGGGGCATGCAGTGTGGGCCGAAGCCCACCTGCATTTAATCTGACGTTAGCTCTGCTGTCCAGGGCACTGCAATGGGATACATTTATGTACAGCCGGTGGGTTCCAGGGAGCCACCCAAGCTGTCGGTCCACACGGAGTTGTAACTGCATGTGTCCACTTCTAAAGAACCCCAGTCTGACTGGGGCATGCAGTGTGGGCCGAAGCCCACCTGCATTAAACCTGACATTACCTCAGCTGTGATGGGCAATGCAATGGGATATATTTATGTACCGCCGGTGGGTTCCAGGGAGCCACCCATGCTGTGGGTCCACAGGGACTTCACAATAGGGAGTTGTACCTGCCTGTGTCTATGAATTAAAAACCCCGGTCAGGTTGGGGCATGCAGTGTGGGCCGAAGCCCACCTGCATTTAATCTGACAGCTCTGCTGTCCAGGGCACTGCAATGGGATACATTTATGTACAGCCGGTGGGTTCCAGGGAGCCACCCATGCTGTGGGTGCACACGGAATTCCCATTGAGGAGTTGTACCTGCCTGCGACTATTTATAAAAAACCGCGGTCTGACTGGGGCATGCAGACACCTTGACAGAATGAATAGTGTGTGGCACATAGGTTCCCCATTGCTATGCCCACGTGTGCAGCTCCAGATGGAGGTGGCACAGGATTGGATTTCTCATTGCTTCTGTACAGCATTGTGGGCTATCGCCCCGCCCCTTTTAAAGAGGGTCGCTGCCTAACCGTGCCAACCCTCTGCAGTGTGTGCCTGCGGTTCCTCCTCATGGCAGACGCACTTATAAATAGACATGAGGGTGGTGTGGCATGAGGGCAGCTGAAGGCTGCGCAGGGACACTTTGGTGTGCGCTGTGGACACTGGGTCATGTGGGGGGGGGGGGGTTGGGCAGCATGTAACCCAGGAGAAGTGGCAGCAGAGTGTCATGCAGGCAGTGATTTTGCTTTGTTGGAGGTAGTGTGGTGCTTAGCTAAGGTATGCATTGCTAATGAGGGCTTTTCAGAAGTAAAAATTGTTGGGAGGGGGGGGCCCACTCTTGCCGCTATTGTGGCTTAATAGTGGGACCTGTGAACTTGAGATGCAGCCCAACATGTAGCCCCTCGCCTGCCCTATCCGTTTCTGTGTCGTTCCCATCACTTTCTTGAATTGCCCAGATTTTCACAAATGGAAACCTTAGCGAGCATCGGCGATATACAAAAATGCTCTGGTCGCCCATTGACTTCAATGGGGTTCGTTACTCGAAACGAACCCTCGAGCATTGCGAAAATTTTGTCCCGAGTAACGAGCACCCGAGCATTTTGGTGCTCGCTCCTCTCTAATTCACACACATTACATTTTCATAACTTTAAGCATCAGTAAACATATACAGTACATAATATGTATTTTCAATCTCGATTAAAGTGTCTATACAAATGAATAGTAGTGGGCATTAAACTACCATGCGTTTGGTACCAAACACATCTGTAACTGGGTGTTAGAATTTCAAGTGCAGGTTGAATAATTTTGTCACTTTTTAGTACACTTTGCATTTTTTCTGTTGTGAAGAGATACAGTATCTAAGGAATCCAAAGGAATGTAACATTTAAACTAGAGAAATGAGAAATAAATAGTGGCCAGCATCTGTAAAATGACATATAATAGCAAACCTGTTGAACAGTAATGACCAAAACGAAGGTTAAGGAGTTGATACCTTCTGAGACAGCCAGCTGGAAGACAGCAAAAAACAAAATGACTAATGACTATTGGAAAGACTCTTGTCATCTGTGGTGAATTCCGCTGTTTATGTATCTCTGGGCTGAGAACACAAAGCACTAGAAAAAAGAGGCTTCATGACTGAACCGAAAACTTATATCAGAAAAATAGGCTGACCTACTACAGAGAAAAATTGTAATAATCAAGAGCACCACAGGAAATGGGAACTGTATCTAAGATTAATGGGAAAATAGAATGCAATTTCAATTTTACTGAGAAATACCTTTGGCTGAAGTTACGGGAGCTGCTAAAGTAGTAAGTATAGCTGACGGGGCTTTGAAGCAATATTCATGGTTGGAATATTTAAATTCTAGGTTTGAAATCTAAAACATAATGGGGGGAATTTATTAAATGATCTGTGGCGGTTATGTGGCGTTAAAAGGCTGCATGCTGTATTTTCGTAATAATTTGCAACTTTTCTAGCTTCTCTCCACTTTTCTGGGAGGAGGCCTGTCTCCTATGGTTCTGTAGATTTACTATTACGTACGCCACAAAGTGAAGGAAATTATAGCTCATAGCAGGCATAGATTTTAATTTTAGACATAAGCACAGTGAAAAATGCACTAATTAAGAGGTATACTGTACTCCTAAAAGGGCCACTCCAGCGAAAATACAATTTTTTACCCTGCCCCCCTCACCTAATTGCCTGTCACACTCTGGAGGTCTCCTCTGTGTATTGCAGTTACATCTATGCAGTACCGCCTCCTGTCAGATATTTATTAGGCACCATTTTGAGGTTAAGATTTTTTACCTCCAGTTGCAAATTAATACCATGATGCATCAGCAAGAGGCTTTTCCAATTTTGCCTGCTGGGGGAAAGCTAATTATTATTATCTTCTATATTCACCTAAATAAGCAACAGAGAATAAGTATACAGTCAGGAGGATGAGCTGTGATCTCCTCTATTATAAGTGTGTGACAGGAACTGTGTGATTATCATCAGTAACTGTGTTAGAAATGACTGTGTCTAGGTAGTTTCCATAGTAGGTTTGTGTAACAGCATCTGACAGACTGAGAAACTGATTAGTTTCAGACATCAGAGTTCCAAGTAGATCTGAGCTAGTCTGAATGGGGATCACATGACCATCTGAGGAGAAAGAGACCAGGACTTTCAAATAGAAAGGAATAACTAACCAAGGTGATACTAGCCATATACATACTGGGAGAATAGCTACTTAATAAATGTAGCACATTTTACTTCCACGAAATATGGATTAAAGGGGTTGTCCCGCGGCAGCAAGTGGGTCTATACACTTCTGTATGGCCATAATAATGCACTTAGTAATATACATTGTGCATTAATTATGAGCCATACAGAAGTTATAAAAAGTTTTATACTTACCTGCTCCGTTGCTGGCGTCCTCGTCTCCATGGTGCCGACTAATTTTCGCCCTCCGATGGCCAAATTAGCCGCGCTTGCGCAGTCCGGGTCTTCTGCAGTCTTCTATGGAGCCGCTCGTGCAGAATGCAGGCTCCGTGTAGCTCCGCCCCGTCACGTGCCGATTCCAGCCAATCAGGAGGCTGGAATCGGCAATGGACCGCACAGAAGAGCTGCGGTCCACGGAGACAGAGGATCCCGGCGGCCATCTTCAGCGGTAAGTATTGAAGTCACCGGAGCGCGGGGATTAAGGTAAGCGCTCCGGTAAGCTTTCTTTACCTCCCTGCATCGGGGTTGTCTCGCGCCGACCGGGGGGGGGGGGGTTGAAAAAAAAAAAAACCGTTTCGGCGCGGGACAACCCCTTTAAGACTGCAGTATGAAAGACCAGTTATAATAAATCTTTTCCATTGAATTTATAATGTAGGTCATTGGAACTTATAATTTCAATCAAATGCATTTCATTATAATTAATTATTTCTTATTTCTCCATCTCATTCCCAATGACTGTATTTTTTAACGGTGTATATAAAAATAACTATATCCCAACTGATAAAATTCTATATACAACTGTAAATGTACTGTTTTTTCATGCCAGTGTTGTGCCATTGACTGATATAATCTTGACTTGGGGAAAAACTACTACATTGAGTCATGTCTAGTGCAAGGCCTGAGCAGGAGGTGTATGACTTCTGTATTACAATCCATGAGTCCCACACTGCCACTGCACTAACCATATAAGTGATAAATGTCTGAAGGAGATAGTTGAGTAGGGCACTCAGCTGTCTCCATTAGTCCCACAGACACTTAACCCCTTGAGTGGCACGCCCGGAGATTTTCCGGGACGAGCTCCACTGGCGATAGTGATATAGCCCGGAAGATTTCCGGGCTATGTATCACTATGGGAGCTGCAGAGCACAATGCCACAAGCTGTGACAGTGTGCTCTGCCTCCACAGTCCCACAGAGAACAAAGCAGGACATTGAGAAGCAGGAAGATATTGCCGATCTGCCGGCAATCTCCTGCTTCTAATGTCCTGCTTTGTTTACAGGTTGCTATAGAGACCATCGGCTTGTCAGAAGCAAGCCGATGGTCTCTGTTGCAGGGAGAGCTGGTGCTTGGCTGTCAGAGGACAGCTAGGTACTAGCTCTGACAGCAGAGATCAGAGAAAACCTCCGATCTCTGCTGTGTTAACCCTTTACATACTGCAGTCTATGTGACTGCAACATGTAAAGGGCTGTCACCATCGAATCCGGAATGTGATCAGGGGATCCTGATGGGTCTCTGTGGAAGTCCCCTAAAGGGACAAAAAAAAAGTAAAAAAAAAGAAAGTAAAAAATTATTTAAAAAATAAAATAAATAAAATTAAAAACACTTGTCTCCCTTTACTTTGTGAAAAATTAAAAATAAAATTACACATGTGGTATCCGTGCATCGTAATGACCCAGAGACGGAAGTTAGTACATTATTTAACCCCTTAATGACACGGTCCCTTTTTTTCTTCTTTCCCCATTTCTTTTTTTCCTCCCCCCATTTAAAAAATCATTACTCCTTTATTTATCCACTGACGTCGCTGTATGAGGGCTTGTTTTTTATGGAATGAGTTATATTTTTTAATGGTGCCATTTAAAGTACCATATAATGTACTGAAAAACTTTTACAAAAATCTAAGTGGAGTAAAATGAAAGAAAAATGACATTCCACTGAAGGATGCTTCAGTGCGTTTTGTTTCTACGGCGCACAAACTGCAACAAAAATGACATGATAACTTTATTCTATGGGTCAGTACGATTACTACGATACCAAATGTGTATACTTTTTTTTACTATAGCACTTGATTTTTTTTTCAAAGACATTTAATTTTTTTAAATTATTTTCTGCTGCATCTTCTGCGCACAATAACTTTTTTATTTTTCCATCAACGTACTTGAGCAAGGGCTCATTTTTTGCGGGATGTCCTGTAGTTAACGTTAGTACCATTTTGGAATACATACAACTTTTTGATCGCCTTTTATTGCATTTCTTCTGGGAGACAGAGTGACTGAAAAAGTGCATTTCTGGCGTTCTTTTTTTTTTTTTTGGATTGTGTTCACCGTGGGGGGTAAATAATGCACTATTTTGATAGATCAGACATTTACAGACGTGGCGATACCAAATATGTAATTTTCTTTTATGATTTAGATTTTTTTATTATAGATATGGCAAAAGGAGGGGGATATAAACTTTTATTACTTTTTTTCCCTAATCTCCCTACAAATTTTTTCACAAAAGTTATGCAACACACTATATATACCCCAAAATGATGCCATCATGGGCACGACAGGGAGCTAGGAAACCCGCCACTCAAGGGGTTAATGGAGTGACAGAAAACATACTTGAGCACTTCTCATTCAACGGGGTGCTAAAGACCCCATTTTAGTGATCACTGGTGGTCTGGGCAGTGAGGCATATCTCCTATTGTGTTTTTCACTGGATAATCCCTTTAACCCTTAAAGAGGTTGTCTCGCGAAAGCAAGTGGGGTTAAGCACTTCTGTATGGCCATATTAATGCACTTTGTAATATACATCGTGCATTAAATATGAGCCATACAGAAGTTATTCACTTACCTTCCCTGCGCTGGCGTCCCCGTCTCCATGGCTCCGTCTAACTTTAGCGTCTAATCGCCCGATTAGACGCGCTTGCGCAGAAGGGTCTTCTCCCTTCGGGTCTGTCCGGCAGCAGCGGCGTTCTGGCCCCGCCCCCTTCTACGCGTCATCGCGTAGCTCCGCCCCGTCACGCGTGCCGATTCCAGCCAATCAGGAGGCTGGAATCGGCACGCGTGACGGGGCGGAGCTACGCGATGACGCGTAGAAGGGGGCGGAGCCAGAACAGACCCGAAGGCAGAAGACCCTTCTGCGCAAGCGCGTCTAATCGGGCGATTAGACGCTGAAGTTAGACGGAGCCATGGAGACGGGGACGCCAGCGCAGGGAAGGTAAGTGAATAACTTCTGTATGGCTCATATTTAATGCACGACGTATATTACAAAGTGCATTAATATGGCCATACAGAAGTGCTGAACCCCACTTGCTTTCGCAAGACAACCCCTTTAATGCTCTGACCTACAGCTATGTCCTGCAGGTTTGCGATGCGTATGGAGGGGGATCGCAGGTCAATCCTGCTCTACACAATGCGGGTGCCGTCTGTTTCCTACAACTGACACCTGCCCACAACAGCTCCAATAAGCCACACCGCTTAGCTGAGCTGTTAACCATTTAAATGCTGCACTCTGACAGCAGCATTTAAATGCCCCGACCAATGTTCAGGGGTCCCATACGGCCCCCTGTGATGAGATTGCAGGTTGCCATGTGGTTTTCGTGACAGCCAGGGGGCTTTCTAAAAGACCCCAGTGCCGCCATTGCAGAGTGCCTATCAAGCCATGCGTTTGAGTTTTAGGACACATTTTTCAGTTCCAGCTAGTGTGCACGCAGGCTTACAGACCGAAAATATTCGTAACATGTAGATGAGATCTGTTAAAATCTCATACACTTGGCTGGTGCTGTATTATGCTGCCTAATTTCCATGTGCAGTCCATTCATGCATTGGTGCACTTGCAGCATTATATTAAAGGGGGTTTTACAATTACATTTTTACAATCATGTTTTTTAATTACCCCAGCCTGAAATAATAATTTTCTATCACACAAGCATTTTTATTTTCTTGCATTTGTAATGTAATATGCATATTTCAGTCCCATAAAGAAGCCTATTTAAAAAAATCACAAAAATGCCATAGTAAACCTAGAGCATGCTCCACTTTGGGAACAAAAAGCCATGGATTTTTTCCATTCAAAAAGCAAACACATCTTAGCAGAAAGTCACTAAAAATAGTTTGCAGTACATCTGATATTTCCTTATACACTTCAATGAAATATCCGACAGCAAAGACAAAAGCAAGAAAGAAATCAGAAGAATGTATTGAAGACTATCATAAAAAATGGCATTTTATTACAAAAACTGCTGTGTGAAAACACCCTAAGGGCTCATGTCCACGGGGAAAATATGATTTAGGATCCGCAGCGGATTACCTGCACGCGGATCCGCACCCCATAGGGATGCATTGACCACCCGCGGGTACATAAATACCCGCGGATCGTCAATAAAAGTGATTTAAAAAAAAATGGAGCATGAAAAAATCTGGACCATGCTCCATTTTCATGCGGGTCTCCCGCGGGGACGGCTCCCGCGGGCTTCTATTGAAGCCTATGGAAGCCGTCCGGATCCGCGGGAGACCTAAAATAGGAATTTAAAGCATTTACTCACCCGCAGCGGTCCGGGAAGCTCTTCTCTTCCTCACGGCCGCATCTCCCTTGCTTCGTCTCGGCGGACGTGCCCGGCGCATGCGCGCGGCACGTCGACGACGTGCCGGCGACGTGCCGCCGGCGTCAGGAATTCATCCGCCGGCCGAAAATGAAGATCCGGCCGTGAGGAAGAGCAGAGCGTCCCCGCCCGCTACGGATAGGTAAATGCTTTTAAATTGCTATTTTCGGCGCTCATGTCCGCGGGGCAGGAGGGACCCGCTGCAGATTCTCCATTGAGAATCTGCAGCGGATCTGATTTTCCCCGTGGACATGAGGCCTAAGTCCTTCTAGTTAATTCACTTAAAGACTTTTTTCAGTGTTTAAAAACCTGTGACTTACGGTAACTCACTAGGTTTGCTTGCCATCCAATGGAAAACAAGAGAAAATTCTTCATAATATCACAGCACATCATGGCACGTAAAGTCAAGGACACATATAGGCCCAGGGGCGTAACTAAAGGCTCAGGGGCCCTGATGCAAAACGTGAGCAGGGGTCCCCCCCTCTATCTGTATCTGTACCCATACGCATACCTAAACCATGCTGCACAGAGGCGTAACTTGAAGCTTCTGGGCCCCAATGTGAAATCCGTAACAGGGCCCCCAACTATAATGCTTTATTCATAGTACTGGGCTCCCTATATGGTGAAGAGAGGCCTTATGGGCCCCCTAAGGCTCCTGGGCCCGGGTGCAACCGCATCCCCTGCACCCTTTATAGTTACGCACCTGTATAGGCCCAATGTCCACAGGCGGAATTGAATTGAGGACTCCGAACAGGGCACCCATGCGAACAATCCGCAGTTCAAGCCACCAGTAGGGAGACATGGGCATCTGCAGCTGAATTTAAGCATGCAGACTTGATTTGCGGACCTTTTGGTCTGAAAAACATATTGCAGCATGCTCCACTTTGCTGTGGATCCCACACAGACGGCCTGCATTGAAATCAATGGAAGCCGTCCGATCCGTGGCCCTCCCACAGCTGACACTGCAGGCGGGCCACAGATATCACAGGAAAGCAGGAGATTTAAAAAAAAAAACCTACACTGCGCATGTGCGGCGCCAAATATGTAAGGCCTGCATATACAAGTGGAGGATCTGTATAGGTAAGTAATGTCCTCTAGCCGCAGGCAGGGTGGGATTTCGCTGCGGGCTCCCACCCGTGGATATGAAACCTTAGTTTTGCTGCATCGACAATATCTGCTACACTGGAGAATCTACATGCCATCCATAATATAAATGTTAAATAATGCAATGTTCTATTATTGTGAGAATCAGACATGATCCTATTTTATAAACCCAATTGACTATGTAGGTACAGTACAAACATGAATGTAATGGAAACCTTTTCATAGATACTTGAGGTACGCAAGCTTTGATTTTATATGCCACGATTTTTTCGGGGAAAATAGTCCATAAAACACTGATTTGTCAAATATGATAAATCACTGAAACAGAGGTGCTATAAATTTACATTTGATAATCTAGGAAAGATGTAAATTCTCAGTTTTTTGAAATAGTGAACGATATTGATCCTTATCGTGGCCATTAATTCTATTAAATACCACAGTATCTACCAGAGAGTACTAAGTGGGCTAAATGTATCTGGAAAGTTGTTCTATTGATGAATAGTTAGCTACAAAATTAATTTAATACAACTTGCATTAGAGAAACATTATGCTTTAGCTATTCAGCAGAATCAGTCATAGTATGAAAGCTGCAGAGTGATAGAGCTTGTTAACACAGCGAGACCTCCTCAAAAGGCTAACTCCATCAGAAACCTCTTCTCATCCAGACCAGATATGTGTGACAGGTTGTTTCAGGTCCTTAATTTCCTATGTGTATTGGCTCTTTTTTAAGAATACTAATACTTTGGAAGACCATTTTCAATATCATTTTGTGTGAAATATCTACATAGGACCACAATATTTCAATTCTTAAGCCAAAAAGGTTTTTACAACAAATCTGCCATGAAAGTTTAATCAGTAGATGCCTAATATCGAGATCTTTGGGTATTACTGCTATTATGTCCAATGATCTTGATATCAGGGTAGTTATTACAATTACAGTCTAGGATTCACTGAGAAATATATACTGTTGGTCAATAGCAGATGTCATACCATCAAAATGAAAGACCAAAAACAACATGATATTGGCATGCGTTGTGAATTATTTGATGACTAAAATGCTTGTCCTACATGAAATAACATGCTGTTTGGTATGTAAAGTTTTTTTATCTTCATTATCATATTCTTCCAGAGTTCAAAAAAACTAATTGTTTCTTAATCCAAAAATTATAAATCCTGATTTTCTAATAAAATGGACCAGTCAGCTCTCCTGATAGTCTGTTTTAGTAATTACTTGTATTTCCTATGTCCATGCATTACATGTTTGGCCCAATATTTTTAATAGGTGCATGTAATGCTTCTTACTTCCTTTGACATCATGCACACAGGTGGATTTTGCTGTGGAATTCAGAGTGAGCGACTGCCACCGAGTTCCACAGCAATAACCCTCCATAGCATGCTATGGAAAAATGATTCTACTTGCAAACGAGCGGAAACTAATTGTGGTTTCCGCTCGAGGGTAAAAAAATAGCAGCATGTTCCATTTTCTTGCGGTTCCTGCATGAAATCAATGGAAGCCATCTGACCAGCGGCCTATCTGTTCACATTGCGGACGAGTTGTGGATTCAACGAGGAAATCAGGAGTTTAAAAAAAAAAACTCTACTGCGCATATCCAACGGTGAGCCATGTGGTCCAGCCACAGTACAGATGGAGAAAGAGAATGGCAGACACGCACGGACGTGGCTACTGCCAGGGCTAGATTCCACATGTGGAATCCGGCTCTGCTGTGTGCATGCGGCCTAAAGTCACATGTCGGAATGAAACAACTAATGCTGCGGGCCCCCTCAGATTACAGCTGATCTTTGAAGTCTCAGCAGAGGTAATCTGTGATCAATTTATTTTTGGTGGATCTTATAAAAAGTTGACAACTACTTTAATTACTATATCTCCTGCAATAAAAATATTTATCCTTTTTAACTGTATTCACTATTACATGATTATAGAAATGAATACAAATGTTGTTTTCTAGATCTCATGTAACCTTTCCACCAAGCCTGTGTATAAATGTCACCGGGTACGTAGAAGATCAAGAAAACGATAAAATAAGAGTTGTGGTCATTTTCAAGGACAGAATTAGAAATTACAGTCGTGCTGTTATTGGTTGTTATGAACAATAAGGGCGCCCACCCACTGGCGTTTTTTTTTCCTTTGCGTTTTGCGCTTTTTCTCAAGAGCAATTAGTTTTGAATGTGTTCCTGTCCACTGGCGTTTTTTTTTTTTCGGTCCGTTGCGTTTTTTAACATAGGAACTGTCAGTTGCATATGTGTCCTTATTTTTCTCGTAATGCACCCATGAATGTCAATGGAAATGGCGCGAAAAAGCCGCGAAAATGGCGCGAAAACGCCGCAAAAAACGCGCCGAAAACGCTGCGTTTTTCACGCACGGAAATCGCAAACGCCAGTGGGTGGGCGCCCTTTAAATGCAGTTTTTCTTTGACAGTTGTCATAAATCTGCTGCATTAGTTGCAGGACACAGAGTGTTGTCAGAGTGCTGGTCATGTGACCTGGAGGCCAAAAGAAAAGTGCAGAATACACAGCCTGGAGGAGATGAGCTACAGAACTGGATTCTTCACAGCAGAGATCAGTGATATTGGGATATATTTCTCCAAAAATAAGAAATGATCAGCTTCTTCAATTTTCAAAACCTGTTTTGCTGCAGCTGATGTCCGAACCCTTGATATGAATTCTTTTAAGTTGTTGCCTTGTATAAACACGCAACCTGTAGCTTTGTAATTTTTAAGGTCAATGATTTCATTGCCAACATTTAATAACAATAGGGTGTATATTATCCTACTGCACATACTGCTAAAATCCTACTTGTATAATTTTTTTTAGATGTAGAAATGTATGTAATGAGGTATATTTCTTTCAGTGTGGTCAACATGCCTTATATATAGTCTGCCCACACAGCTCACCATACACTGCAATACTTACAACAACGCAGACTTATTTTGTCATCATTTTCATCTGACTTTACTCTTATTCTGGGAGTTATCATACCAGGAGTTCAGGCCTCTTAGTGGCTGTAGCAGTCACCTGACTTCTGCCGGATGTACATACCAGCGGCTGGAGCTACCTGAGCCATTCAGCTGCCTCCCGGGGGTCTGAACACAGGTTTTTTATTTTCTGCCATGCTTGGGGATTAATTTTTTTTTGTAGTGAGAAAACCGTTTTAAGGCGGATATGATGCAAAAATATTACAAAATTTTTATTCAAGTTCAAATACGTATTTGGAAACCAGCTTTTTATATAGTCTTATTGTGAGTAAGCAGACGAGACCCCATCTGCTGACAAAGTGGGGTATGATTGTGAGATTTGTCTATTGAAATATTAAGTATACTTGTCTTAAACAATTGTCGCATCAGCTTTGTAAGCATTTTCTCTTTCCCTAGATGATGTCTTTGGACACATTTTTCTGAATTATTTTGGTAAAATAAAATATATTGCATGTCATTTTATAACTTTTTGAAGATCATTTTTTCTTCATCTTTATCCTCAGTGGAAGGAATTTCTATTATAAGTTGTTCACATAGCCAACTATATTATTTTGTCCTTAGGACTTTGTTAGTAACTTATTCTCAATCCTCCTTTCTGGCTTGTATTATGTTATACATACATACATTTTGAGGCTTTGGAAATTTTTGAGCAGATAGACAGAGGTTTGAAGTACGGGTTCATTCATACTGGCATTAAATACCATAAGGTAAACTAGCAGTAGCTGGTTGCCTAATTATTGGTTATTCTATTAACTACAGTGGTTGAGTACCATAACCTAATTCAACTAATCGCTCAACAGAGACAGCTGTTTTTTTTTTTAAAGGAAGACTATATTAAACAAGATACAGCTGAAAGATTACAATTATGCCATTACATCATACAGCATCAAAAAAAGCAAGTAACAGTACCATCTATTGTTCAACGTAAACTACCAAAGGAAAACATAATGCTACCACAATGACCAAATAGAGCCTAAATTATAACTGCATACAGTAATGGCCACAGACCCCAAAAGGCCTCCGTGCAAGAACAGTGTACAAGCCCATTATTCTACAGTAGCCCATCCGTACGGCATCCACCAGTAATTGTGAGCTATAAAATTCTGTCCCTTAGTGCACTTTTACACAGGCCAACTATCTGCCAAAAGATCACTCATACAAGTGATTTTGATCTACAGTTTTCCCGTGTACCAATGAGGTACTGAGCGATAAATTGGTCATTAGTTGAGATTCACTTCTTTTCACCTCACTGAAACAAAGCAACTAATGAACACTCGCTCAGTGTAAACAGGCAGTCGTTCATCTTTGGACAACTGCCTGTTCACAGTGAATGGAGGCAGGCGGCCAGAAGAGATGTTTGGCCCACTCTACTTCCTTGGGGAGGCTTTGGCAATCATCCCATATAAAAGCACCATAACATGTAATCAAATAGACAGTAGGAAACTGCTAACTGCTTTAAAGGTGGCATTTGGACTCCTTACCTACTATGTCTCCGTGCAGCTGCTCAGGTTACACATATATTATTGTATGTCCTTCCCATCATAAAGTTCTGTAATAATGTGTTATATACAGCACATGTATAAAACTAACAGTGCTTATACAATGCCCAGATAACAATAATTTAAAGGCCAAGCACAAGTTCACTTGTAGTTGGTTTTATGGACCAAAATTACCCATTAAAGCCAATGGGATTGCATGAAATACGCAGTGCAAGTTTTTTTCTGGAATTTGTTTTGAGTGCATGAAAAACGCAGTGAATACGATAGCAAAAAACACAATAAGGTCCAAATATGCAGGGGATATGCCCAGTTTTGGTCCATGAAAATGCTGCGTATTTCACAAACTGAAACACTGAAACTGCATATGCCCATGTGAATGAGATTTGATAGTATTAGTTTACAAATGTATATGGGACTTAAATTTGAATTAAAGAAGGAGTTAGAAAAAAATCAGGGTAAATGCATGAAAAGTTCCTGTGCACAAAAACGAGGTAAATTTGCAAGCATGAGCCCTACATATGTTCTTTTCCTTCTGTTTTGCACTGTTTCACACCATTCCCCTTGCGTATTTGTGCACTTCCCATAGACTTCTATGAGACTTTTGCTGCCCAAAACACAGAAAGCTAAACAGGTCCTAGTTTTCACTATGCACATGGAATGTGCGTGCAAAACGCACTCCTGAGGATAAACACATTGAAATCAATAGGTTCTATTCTCTGTGTTTAGCACACAAATAATTTCTGCACACTAAACATGCGCAAACACGGTTGTGTGAAGAAGCCCTCAAAATAACAAAAAATCACTATACTCACTTGCTGTCTAATTGTGAAGCCAATGAGTGGCTGCAGCTGCCACATGTGTATATGGTAAGTAACCACTTACAGCCAGGTAAGTAAATCCTGGAAGGTAGAACTGGAACAATGCCATTCGATCAGCAGTAGATCCAATTGGGGAGTATAGCATCCTTTATTATCTTTCCTACATTTGCCTAAAGTTTTTCATAGTGCAGATCCCTTTAACCCATACAGTCCCCACACACATACTGTAATACTTGCAAGAAGGAAAAAGTAGTGCTAACTAATTAAAATACATTCTTAGTTTTAAGTATATGTATACCAAAGAGAACATTTACCGGATTAAACATGGTTATATATCATGTTTATAAATGATTTTAGTTTTGTTCGCATTGCTGGCCGAGCACAAAAACAAATCCTGTTCTTAGATAGTGAATTTATAATTAAGTTTCTGTCAACATTACATTGATCATCGACAAAAGAGAAAATATTTTCATTACTTTTATAGTTTGGGGAATGCAATTTAAATTATGTTTACAAACGGAATTATATTTCATTAAAACCTTAAAACTTTGCTTAATATTACATTCCGGGAAAAATACTGAATATTCTTTAATCTAAATGTGTCTCTAGGCATTGGCAATGTTTTGCTGTCATTCATTTCTTGCAAACAACCGGGAAAAGTCCTTTGAGGGACGACTGGACATATCAACATCAGCTCAGCAATTGCCTCAGGAAACGTCTGACCAACAATGCCTGATGTATCACTCACATCAAGCCCAATACACTTACAGTGATGATAAAATGACAGTGATTGCCCTGAAACGCAGAAACATATTCCAACTTAATGAGGACACGGCCATCAAATGATTGGTATATTAATATTTATACACACAGTAAATCTAGATTTTGTTATCAAGTCTAATCTGATTCTTACTAAAAGATATGTATCAGTCATTTGACACTCACAGCCCGTTGAAATATCTCAATATATCATTTTCAAGATCTGCGGAATAAGTTGGCGCTATACAAATAAAGATTATTATTATTTTTCAATTAAGCATAATTAAAAAATTGATGAATCCAATGATCAAACAACACTAAGGCTCTGTTCACATGTCTGTTCTTCTGGCATGCCAGATCTGTAAAAAGGCAAGAAATCAGCTACTTTTTAATTGGTTCCATCCAATTTCCGCCATGGTTTCTGTCATTTTATGCTAAAACATTTCAGGAATCTATAAAACTCAAGGAAATCAGCTGCTTTAGGGGGGGTCACACACGAGTGGATTTGAATTGCGGATTCCGTGATCGCCATCCACGCAGACAAAACCAGTTAACACTTGCTGATAGGAATTGCGGATTCTGCAAGCAGAAGAAAAATTACAGCATGCTCTATTTTACCACAGATTTTGCTCATATGGGCTCTATTGATCTCCATGGATGCATGCGGTCCGTGGTGAATACATAAATAACATTGCGTATGGACGCAGATTCACTCGCAAGTTGCTACGATACTAGATAGAAAAGCAGGAAGGAGGAGAGAGAGAGAGCGATGTTGGGCTACATTCTAATATCATTCCCTGCTTGCAATCTTTCTTCCGCACCAACAATATAATGTCCATACGCGACCCACTCATGTGAGACCAACTTTATGGTGAGTTCCATCCATTTCCCATCGTTTGTGTCACTTTACCGGAAAAAACGAGTGCCACACACTACACTACTTTTTCCAGTATTTCAGGTGGAACCCATGCCAGAAACCAAGAATGTGAACAAAGACTTACATGCTGACTTCACAATAATTTAATAAACACAAATTCTAAGAATGTAAATAAACTCCTGCATTTATTACTATTCAACCCCTTACTACCGAACGTGCTTACGGTTATATTAAGTTTATTTTAGGGGGAAAAATACATTTTTATGTCACTGTATTCGTAGAGTCATAACCTTTTTATTTATTTTGTGATCAAAGCAATCCGTGAATGGCTGTGACGTCAGCAGCAGGGTCACATGGGTCGCGTCTGCCGGTAAACTAGAAGCAAGCAATGAAAGAAAAGGCAAGATTCTGCACTGAAGAATCAGTGAAACTGGAAACCGTCAAAAGACGAAGGCGACGGAAGTCGAGATGTGACTGTATTTAAACATCAGAAAAGATGATTATAAAAAGTTTATAGTATAATATGAAAGTTCCTATAGTGCATGTAAATTGTAATTAGACACGAACAAATAGTCATATGTGTATGGTGTACTAAATAATATCTGATATCATAAAATATAATACCAATAGAAGATGTAATTAAATAGCAAGGCCTTGCAAGAGTCAGACTATCAATATTACATATAAATAAATACCAAAATCCTCATACTCAACAAACCTCAACAAGAACTGAGATGAAGAAGAAAGCTAAAAAGAAGAAAGAAGCGAGAGGTAGACAGACAAAAGAAATACAAGGAGATAAGTAGGGGGGGAAATGAAAGCATCAGAAAAAACTGTAAAACTTCTACAATGGGGGAACTGGAAAAACAGCCATCAAGAAACAAGGTGGGAACCAGTGGGGGAGATCGTCTACATATCTGAACATAATCCATCTGGTTCAAGGGAGAATGACATTGTCAGTTTTTACAATGTAATCAACTAGGATGTTTCTTATTTTTACCAGGTGATAAACATTGATTACCTATACATTTGGAGACAATCCAATATTCAATGTCTTGGGATAACAGACCGAGGGAGGAACCATATTTTGCTGTTGCTTCCTAATTAGCACATACTCTTAGGCCTTAGTCAGACGGGCGTTTTTTTGTGCGATTTGCGGATCGCATGACGGATGCGCATCCGCAAATCGCATGACCGGTGCCCGAAAATCGCCCGAAAATCTGCTCCTAGCCGCGTTTCATTAGAAATGGGCCGGAGCTGTCCAGCGCATTGCATTCAATGGAGCGGCAATACAGGTCTGACTCACACCCCCTTCACACCCACTGCAGTACGGCCGCACGGAGCTCCGGCTGCCGGGAGCAGGTGAGTATGTATATATTTTTTATTTTAACACTTTTCTGGATGAATTGCAGGGAAGGGCTTATATATTTAAGCCTTTCCGACAATTCATCCTCCGCTCGCCGGCAGCCCATTGCTTTCAATGGAGGCGGCTGTATTGCCGGCTCCATTGAATTCAATCGGCAAACATCGTTCTTCTCTGCCACAGCTGTTACAGCTGTGGCAGAGAAGAATGATTTGTCTTCTATATGTTCTCAATGGGGTCGGCGCTGCTGCCGCCGGCCCCATTGAGCGCATATAGAGAAGAGAACAGGAATCGCAGATAGGTGCGATCTGCGATTTCTGTTCTATAATTTATCGGACGAGCGCATAAAAAGCGCTCATGTGTCCGATACCATTGCAAAGCAATGGTTTTATAAAATCGCGGGACGCATGCGCATGCGCAAATCGCGGCAAAAAACGCCCGTCTGACTAAGGCCTAAGTCTGACCCTCCTTGGAAGTCTATATTCCACTTGAATTCTTATATAATCTATTAGGGTGCAGGCTGCCCTCTCTAAGTGTCTATGACTGTTTTTCTTATATATTTTAAATTATGTAATTTAATATATTGAAATAACTTTATCTATTCTAATGAGATATAGTGGGCATTTACTTATTTGTAAATATAATAATTTTGAGCTTTATGCTGTACTAGTTTGTTACCCATAACTTTGTCCGCATGAAATTTGTATTTTTTTTAGCTATTCTACATTTTTATCTATTTGTTATACAGCTAAAATAAAACAAAAGCTGTGCTGTGATTGGTTGCTATCAGCAACACAGATTTTCTTTAAAATCTCAATCCATGTAAATATGTCTTTCGTTCACGTTTTAATCCCAGGCAACGCTGGGTATCCCTGCTATCTTAATAATTGCATACATGCGGCAACGACGTCTGCCCTTACGTGTCTGCCAGTTTGGGGAGGCCAAGCTTATGATGTGCAGCCCTTTCCCCTCGGCCCCGCCGCACTTAAAATTTGCATACCTGTCGGCAACTATATCTGCCCTCATGTGTCTGCCCACTTGTGTAGGCATAGCTTATGATGTGCACCCCCTGCCCTTCCGCCTCGCTGCACGGTGGGGTGCTGGGGGCAGTGCGAAGGTGCGCCTGCGCATCACCAAGTATACCTGTCTTGTTGCGCTCCCTAGAGAACGCTATACATTTTTGTAATAAAATATAGCCGATGTCCTTCCTCAAGATGCAAGCTATCTCCTTGCCAAATTACATCAAAATCCCTACAGCGGTTTAGCCGTGAAATGGTTACAAACAGACAGACAGTTACTTTCACATTTCTAGTATTAGTATGGATACTGGTAACTGGCCTTATTGTTTGCATAGGTGTGACTGTCAAAATGAAACCGTAAAAACAATGCTGGTATTTTTTTCCATTCCATCCCACAAATCATTTTTTTTTAAAGATTTTCAATACATTATATGGTCCAATAAATGGTGACATTAAAAAAATACAACTCATCCCGTAAACCGTATACGGTAGTAAGCCATCATGTAGCTATGTTAACAGAAAAATAAAAACGTTATGGCTCTTGAAAAATGAGGACGAAAAAACATCAGCGAATAAATGAAAACTGGCTGTAATAGGAAGGTTTTTAATAGGTATTGCATTTTGAACAAACTTGACCTTATGTGATACCCAATGTGATAAGTAGAAAAAGTGAAAAATCACATTATTTACCTAAAATGATGTTTTTGTGTTGAAAAATGACTCTAGAGTACTGGGCACTAGGGATGTCACTTCCTTCTAATTTACTATCCACTGTTTTCATGTGAAGTTCATCTTTAATAACAGAGACAACTTGACTGCCCCCAAAAATCTAAGAGTGGAGAGGGAGGAGGAGGGAGCTAATAATGGAGAGGGAGATGTGGCTGCAGTTAATAATAAGTGATTACTGGTTTCACATTTACTCTGCTCAGGTTTGTTGTATAATGTCTTCCATGATGCTGTTACTTATGAGTGTGTGCTACAGAAGGATAAAGAAGAAAATATTTCACTCTGTTATATGTGGAGTATATAGAAGATATAATAGCAGCAAACCATGTGCCTCAAACATTATGTGCCTGCATTGTCTCAACAGCCAATAATAAAAGTTTATTTTGCTACATCGTATTTTGTGCTGTGAAGGATCATTCCATCACTTACATATGCAGCAATAGTTAAAGAGGTTGTCCCGCGAAAGCAAGTGGGTCTATACACTTCTGTATGGCCATATTAATGCACTTTGTAATGTACATTGTGCATTAATTATGAGCCATACAGAAGTTATAAGAAATTTTTCACTTACCTATTCCGTTGCTAGCGTCCTCGTTTCCATGGAGCCGTCTAATTTTCAGCGTCTAATCGCCAGATTAGACGCGCTTGCGCAGTCCGGGTCTTCTTCTTTTCTCAATGGGGCCGCTCGTGCTGGAGAGCGACTCCGTGTAGCTCCGCCCCGTCACGTGCCGATTCCAGCCAATCAGGAGGCTGGAATCGGCAATGGACCGCACAGAAGCCCTGCGGTCCACCGAGAGAGAAGATCCCGGCGGCCATCTTCAGCAGGTAAGTAAGAAGTCACCGGAGCGCGGGGATTCAGGTAAGCGCTGTCCGGTGTTCTTGTTTAACCCCTGCATCGGGGTTGTCTCGCGCCGAACAGGGGAGCTGTTGAAAAAAAAAAAACGTTTCGGCGCGGGACAACCCCTTTAACAAGACTCGATTTACAGCATTGTAGTTCAATGCATTATAGTTATGTCCTTCAGCCAGGAGCCTGGAAATGGTTCAGACAAACATTCAAGGGTTTGTAATTATGGGTGCTGCCTGTCTCTGGATTCTGGACAACAAAACAGTTGGAGCCGCTCGTGCTTGTCGGAGAACCCTCTCTGCTGGTGGTCTGTCAAGGGCATCCTGACCCCGGTCGCCTTGTGTGCGTGCCTTCATGCATCCAATGATCCCAACACCCCCTAACAGACTAGTTAGAAGGGCCCAGGTGGCAGACAATTTATCTATATCACAATCCAGCTTCTCATATCCCAATAATGCGCCTCCTCTCAAACTCTGTTAACTGGGCAAAATCGCTTCAATTGCAATGTAAAAGCGTTTAGTGGTCCACAAACTCTACACAGGGGAAAAAAGAGGTCCACTACACACAAGGAGCCTCTGAGAGCCTTTTCATAGGCCAACGGTAGAACCACTTTTAGGGCCTCAGGTGACACGACCATTCATCTAATCACGCCACAACTCTAATCATTTGCATATCTGCCTGAGATGGAACTGCATGCCGAGTTTTGCAGCAAAATGACAACTTCTTCTAGGGAATTGATTATTTTTTTTGACAAAGAGTGTATTTGCTGCATCTGTATTTCCATGTTTTTTTTCCCCCCAGGGAGCATTGCATGGCAGTTAAGACTCACTACACTTCAATGGCGCTCTCTCCTATGGAGCTTGCATTCCTAGATTCCAGTAGTTTTGTACTGTAGCCCTAGGTATCTGGTGATATGATGTAAAAGGTTATTTTTATAGTGTGAAGTGAATTTGTCAACAGACTACAGGCTGGCACGGTCATCATCATTTTCCACGGTGGTTTTTGGAATGTTTTAATGAGAGATTATCAATTTCTAAAGGTGCTTCTACATGACTTGATCTGAGTCAGATGCTGAGGGCCAATTAACAAGATTGATGCTAATTTAAATGGCCTCCATACAAGATGATTATGACTGTATGGGAGATGTGCCCACAAGACTAAAAACTAAATAGTACCCACAATTTACTACAGGATAGTGTGCATGGGGTTAACATACTAGTATTTCTCTTTTAGTCTGGTGATTGGAGGGGGTTGACAAGTAGGGGCTTGACTAGCCCTGAGGAAGTGTACTGTTTGAGTCCTCGAAATGCGTTGAAATGTATTTTTGAGCCTTTTGGTACTACATTGGCTGCGGTGTCACACACATGGTACTTTAATTTCTCTTCAATCACTCATCTATCTTCTCCTTTTTCTTTTAAAAGGGCCTACTTTGCTATTTCACTGCATTCCTTTAGGGTCCAGGACCAAATTAAGTGAGTACTTTGAGGTTTGTCAGGATTATCTAATTTTCTCCTGTTTTCAACCCTGAAGAAGCCAGCTTACGTTTATGGAGTAAAGCTTTGTCTGGCTCTTGTAGATGCTATTTAGGTGATTTATCCCTGTGTCTATGTAGTTTTGTTTTCTTAGTGTATACACAGCACTATACTTATTTGTTTTCTAAATTGCATCTTTTTTTATAGTTAGGCTAAATTCCAAGAAACTCGGCCTGATTGCTCTTGCCAACATGTATTTTTCATGCTGATGCGAGGCATTTTATATTCAAAAACGCCTCACATCACTTCTGTGAAATTGTGGTCCTCAGGCGTGTGTTTCGCACGTGTCAGATTTTATTTCAATGAGAAACTTCACATCGCACTTGCATGCACATCGTACGAGATGCAAGTGCCATGCAATATCTTTAAAGGTCCTGTAGTGGAACTTGTACTCTCAGCCCTGCACCTTGCAGCTCAATAGACATTTGCTAGAGAACACCAGAATTTACAGATTTGCCACTGGCATCATGTTCTCTTCACAGATACAGCTATGTCTATGGAAAAATTTAAAAGTCATAGCCCTCAGAATATAGTGATACAAAGGCTAAAAAAAAAACTGTTTCCTTAAGGCCCAAAATATTTGCGTCATGAAAGCATTAGTAGGAGCATATTCAAGCTCAGTGCCTAGGGCAGTGTGATCTGTAAGTACAGCCAACTTTGGGGTCCAGTTTGAAACAAAAGGATCCTGTTGCTTACCATTCACTGTCCCAGACTGTTCCTGATGTAAAGTAGCATATTGTTCGCTGTATGAGACACACTTTTTTTCCCTTAAAGGGGGGTAAAACATCAGTGTCGTCCTATAGAGTGAACATACCAAAATTGAACCCGACCGGCAGCTGAAAAGGATTGAAAATCCTTCTCACAGCTGCCAGCCGTTTTCATACAAATCCAGCATAGCAGGAGAGCAGAGAGACCCACCCAACAGCTGATTTCTGGGGGCAGGGGAGTAGCAGTAGAGCAGAGCAGCCCACCCAACAGCTGATTGCTGGGGATGCGAGAAGCAGGAGAGCAGAGAGGACCGTACAACAGCTGATTGCTAGGGGCTGGGGAGCAGCAGGAAGCTCCGTAATCTGGTGTTAGATGGGCAGCCAGTGGCTCCTGCTATGGAGCCAACAGTATGTTAAAGATAGCAGGTCTGCTCCATAGCAGCACCCAGAAAACAGCTGATTAGTGAGAGGGTTCTCACGTCTACCAGCTACATAGCAGATGGGAGGAGGAGAGGGAGAAGGAGAGGGAGGGGAAAAAAGATCTGCCTGCATGGTGTATATATTTGTGCCTAGTTATGCACAAATGTATACACAATGCATAACAAAGGAAATGCTTGATTGGCTGAGCCCTTAAGGGATTGTTCGAGTATAAAATAAATAAATGGCGTAGCATGATATTAAAAAACAAACAATGCAGTACTTACCTCTATTCTTCACCCAGGAAACAGCAAAGTTGCTCAGGTGAAGATCCTGCTGACAGCACAGACCGGAAGTCAGGTGACCACTGAAGCCAATCAGAGGCCGCAGCTTCACATTTCAAACTTCTGGCATCATGGCACCTGGAATGTGAGTGCTGATGCCAGGAGAATGGGCAATAACTCTGTGACTTCTGATTGGCTGTAACATTCACCTGACTTTCATTTTGTGCTGACAGCGGGATATTTACTGATGCAGCTCTGCTGTTTCCTGGGGAAGAAGAAAGGTAGGAACTGCTTCTTTTGTTACTTTATATGATGCCCGGCCATATCTTACTTGGACCGCCACTTTAAAGTGGTTGTCCCGCGCCGAAAGCTAATTTTTTTTTTTGCCCAGTCCCCCAGTACCTGTAAAGGAAAAATGTGATGGGGACGGAGCTACGCGATGACGCTGAGTAGGGGAAGGAGACAGGACGCAGCTAGTGAGCCCGGAGCCTCCAGGAGATGTTTTTTCTCTGCGCAAGCGCGACTGTTGCGGCGACCAGAGAAGAAGGCTTCAGTCGTCGCCATGGAGACAGGGACGCCAGCACCAGAGGGGGTAAGTGTATAACTTCTGTATGGCTCATATTTAATGCACGATGTATATTACAAAATGCATTAATATGGCCATACAGAAGTGCTTAACCCCACTTGCTGCCGCAGGACAACCCCTTTAACTGTTAACACACTTTCTGTGGACACTCTCTGTTCTGTTTAGACCTTTTTGTACTTTTTTATTGATTTTGCTGTGCATCGATGAGTGCACATTTATAATGATTTAATATGTCCCATAAGTCCCATAGCAGCAAAAGTGTAAAACAGCCTAATATATTGGTTCAGGCACCATTGATATATTTCTTTCTATTTTATTTTTTAGAGGTAGTACAAAAAACCTATATAGGTTTGATACTGCTACAATCAGTGTTCAGTGATAAGGGAACTGCAGCGGGTCAAAAAATACCCTGCCACAGCTGTGGCAGAGAATCGTGATGTTCTCCCATTGCTTTCAATGGGGAGGGCGCTGCTGCCACCCCATTGAAAGCAATGGGATGAAGGCAACCCCTACAGTGATTTTCGGGGAAGGGCTTTCAAATATAAGCCCTACCCTGAAAATAAGCCCAAGCCGCTTGAAAAAAATATATATACATCACTTCTCTGGCTCAGTCCAGCTCTGACGTGTCTTATCCCTGGCTCCCCGGCACTCTTCTGCAGCATTTTCTTCTGGCCATGGATTTAAAAATCCCCACCTCCAGAAAGCGCTGCCACTGATTGGCTGAGCGCTGTGTCTAATCAGAAACAGTGCTCAGCCATTCATTGAATGACAGCTAAGCATTGCCTCTAACTGGTCACAGTGCTCAGCCAATCAGAGGCAGCTCTTTCTGGAGGTGGGGTTTTTTAAATCCCCGGCCAGGAGAAAGTGCTTCAGAAGAGTGTCGGAGAGCCACGGAGCAGACACGCCTGAGCTGGACTCTGCCGGAGAGGTGATGTATATATTGTTTTTTATTTTTTCAAGCAGCTAGGGTTTATTTTCTGCTGCCACAGTGTTCAGTGATGAGGAGACTCCCTGTAACATCACACAATGTTAGGCGCAGCACGGACCTTGCCAGTGCACGCATGTCCTATCTTTTGCAGGTGCAAAGATTTTGCGCCTGTAAAAAACAGACATGTGAACACTGCATAGAAAACCAATGGTTCTAATAGATACACTTTCTTTGTGCACATGACACGTGCAAAAAAACGCTCGTCTGACTTCACCCTAATATTGTACATTAAATGGTATCATTGAAAACTACACCTTGTCCTACAAAAAAAGTCTTCAAATGGCTATGGTGGCAGAAAAAAAAATATTTTTTTTAAAGCAGGAGGGAGAAAACAAAAATGAAGAATCAAAAAATGTCTGTGTCCTCCAAGGGTTAATATGAAAATTTATCACTCTCTTGTCACCAACCTAATATTTACTATGACAATAGCCATTACGTTTAACAGATACATTATATAGAGAAGATGCAAAAAAAAAATGTATTATTGTCTTTTGTTATTAGGTTCCTAATAGAGATACACTATACCAATAAATTATCAAGTTTAGTTTTCTGGCCCCAAGTAGACGGCCTGAAGATTCCATTCTAAGCCGCAATCATTGAAGTTCTGCTTATCAGTGTTCCACCAGACTCACTAGCTTTAAAAAGCTTAATGCAACAGTTGAAAAATGCACTGCTTTTCAGCAAAAAAAATCTTCAGCTGACTTCCAGTTTTAGCAGTCAGCGCACTGTAGCAGTATAAAAAGAAAAGGATTATCAAGTCTATGTAAAATATTATCAGCTGGTCCTGCAGGTCAGGATTGCAATGATAAAGATGCACTTTCTATAATTAAAAAGCAACAACGAGGGTTTTAAAACAAGAATTAATCAGATTATTATACATTCTTAGAACTACTAACCGAATTACGGCACACATTGTTAGGAAATCTTGCTGCCTATTTGAGGCTTGCTTATAAACGCATCAGGATATCACTAGAGATGAGCGAGCACCAAAATGCTCGGGTGCTCGTTACTCGGGACGAACTTTTCGCGATGCTCGAGGGTTCGTTTCGAGTAACGAACCCCATTGAAGTCAATGGGCGACCCGAGCATTTTTGTATATCGCCGATGCTCGCTAAGGTTTTCATTTGTGAAAATCTGGGCAATTCAAGAAAGTGATGGGAACGACACAGCAACGGATAGGGCAGGCGAGGGGCTACATGTTGGGCTGCATCTCAAGTCCCCAGGTCCCACTATTAAGCCACAATAGCGGCAAGAGTGGGCCCCCCCCCCCTCCCAACAACTTTTACTTCTGAAAAGCCCTTATTAGCAATGCATACCTTAGCTAAGCACCACACTACCTCCAACAAAGCACAATCACTGCCTGCATGACACTCCGCTGCCACTTCTCCTGGGTTACATGCTGCCCACCCCCCCCCCCCA
This sequence comes from Eleutherodactylus coqui, assembly GCF_035609145.1. Classification (NCBI taxonomy): domain Eukaryota; kingdom Metazoa; phylum Chordata; class Amphibia; order Anura; family Eleutherodactylidae; genus Eleutherodactylus; species Eleutherodactylus coqui. The sequence goes on along the minus strand of NC_089837.1, from coordinate 233,996,515 downwards.
CGACCCAGTGTCCACAGCGCACACCAAACTGTCCCTGCCCAGCCTTCAGCTGCCCTCATGCCACGCCACCCTCATGTCTATTTATAAGTGCGTTTGCCATGAGGAGGAACCGCAGGCACACACTGCAGAGGGTTGGCACGGCTAGGCAGCGACCCTCTTTAAAAGGGGCGGGGCGATAGCCCACAATGCTGTACAGAAGCAATGAGAAATCCAATCCTGTGCCACCTCCATCTGGAGCTGCACACGTGGGCATAGCAATGGGGAACCTATGTGCCACACACTATTCATTCTGTCAAGGTGTCTGCATGCCCCAGTCAGACCGCGTTTTTTTATAAATAGTCACAGGCAGGTACAACTCCGCAATGGGAATTCCGTGTGCACCCACAGCATGGGTGGCTCCCTGGAACCCACCGGCTGTACATAAATGTATCCCATTGCATTGCCCATCACAGCTGAGGTAATGTCATGTTAAATGCAGGTGGGCTTCGGCCCACACTGCTTGCCCCAACCTGACCGGGGTTTTTAATTCATAGACACAGGCAGGTACAACTCCCTATTGTGAAGTCCGTGTGGACCGACAGCATGGGTGGGTGCCAGGAAGCCACCGGCGGTACATAAATATATCCCATTGCAGTGCCCAACACAGCTGAGGTAATGTCCTGCTTAATGCAGGTGGGCTTTGGCCCACACTGCATGCCCCAGTCAGACTGGGGTTCTTTAGAAGTGGATACATGCAGTTACAACTCCCTGTGGACCCACAGCATGGGTGGGTGCCAGGAAGCCACCGGCGGTACATAAATATATCCCATTGCAGTGCCCAACACAGCTGATGTAACGTCAGCTGTAATGCAGGTGGGCTAAAAATTAATTTGATTACACTATAGGCGAGGGCCCCCCAAAATTGGTGTACCAACAGTACTAATGTACGTCAGAAAAATTGCCCATGCCCAACCAAGAGGGCAGGTGAAACCCATTAATCGCTTTGGTTAATGTGGCTTAATTGGTAACTAGGCCTGGAGGCAGCCCAGTTAAAATAAAAATTGGTTGAGGTGAAAGTTTCAACGCTTTAATGAGCATTGAAACGTCTAAAAATTGTTTACAAAAATTATATGACTGAGCCTTGTGGGCCTAAGAAAAATTGCCCGTTCGGCGTGATTATGTGAGGTTTCAGGAGGAGGAGCAGGAGGAGGAGGAGGAATATTATACACAGATTGATGAAGCAAAAAGGTCCCCGTTTTTGATGGGGATAGAGAACAATGCTTCCATCCGCGGGTGCAGCCTACGTATTGCTTAGGTATCGCTGCTGTCCGCTGGTGGAGAAGAGAAGTCTGGGGAAATCCAGGCTTTGTTCATCTTGATGAGTGTAAGCCTGTCGGCACTGTCAGTTGACAGGCGGGTACGCTTATCTGTGATGATTCACCCAGCCGCACTAAACACCCTCTCTGACAAGACGCTAGCCGCAGGACAAGCAAGCATCTCCAGGGCATACAGCGCAAGTTCAGGCCACGTGTCCAGCTTCGACACCCAGTAGTTGTAGGGGGCAGAGGCGTCACGGAGGACGGTCGTGCGATCGGCTATGTACTCCCTCACCATCCTTTTACAGTGCTCCCGCCGACTCAGCCTTGACTGGGGAGCGGTGACACAGTCTTGCTGGGGAGCCATAAAGCTGTCAAGGGCCTTAGAGAGTGTTCCACTGCCTGTGCTGTACATGCTGCCTGATCTCCGCGCCTCCCCTGCTACCTGGCCCTCGGAACTGCGCCTTCGGCTACTAGCGCTGTCGGATGGGAATTTTACCATCAGTTTGTCCGCCAGGGTCCTGTGGTATAGCATCACTCTCGAACCCCTTTCCTCTTCGGGTATGAGAGTGGAAAGGTTCTCCTTATACCGTGGGTCAAGCAGTAATCCGTAGTGGCCAGAATGCGTGTAACGCGAGGGTCACGAGAAAGGCATCCTAACATGAAGTCAGCCATATGTGCCAGGGTACCTGTACGCAACACATGGCTGTCCTCACTAGGAAGATCACTTTCAGGATCCTCCTCCTCCTCAGGCCATACACGCTGAAAGGATGACAGGCAAGCAGCACGTGTACCCTCAGCAGTGGGCCAAGCTGTCTCTTCCCCCTCCTTCTCATCCTCCTCCTCCTCCTCCTCCTCACCGCGCTGAGATATAGACAGGAGGGTGCTCTGACTATCCAGCGACATACTGTCTTCCCCCGGCTCTGTTTCCGAGCGCAAAGCGTCTGCCTTTATGCTTTGCAGGGAACTTCTCAAGAGGCATAGCAGAGGAATGGTGACGCTAATGATTGCAGCATCGCCGCTCACCACCTGGGTAGACTCCTCAAACTTTCCAAGGACCTGGCAGATGTCTGCCAACCAGGCCCACTCTTCTGTAAAGAATTGAGGAGGCTGACTCCCACTGCGCCGCCCATGTTGGAGTTGGTATTCCACTATAGCTCTACGCTGCTCATAGAGCCTGGCCAACATGTGGAGCGTAGAGTTCCACCGTGTGGGCACGTCGCACAGCAGTCGGTGCACTGGCAGATTAAACCGATGTTGCAGGGTGCGCAGGGTGGCAGCGTCCGTGTGGGACTTGCGGAAATGTGCGCAGAGCCGGCGCACCTTTCCGAGCAGGTCTGACAAGCGTGGGTAGCTTTTCAGAAAGCGCTGAACCACCAAATTAAAGACGTGGGCCAGGCATGGCACGTGCGTGAGGCTGCCGAGCTGCAGAGCCACCACCAGGTTACGGCCGTTGTCACACGCGACCATGCCCGGTTGGAGGCTCAGCGGCGCAAGCCAGCGGTCGGTCTGCTCTGTCAGACCCTGCAGCAGTTCGTGGGCCGTGTGCCTCCTATCTCCTAAGCTGAGTAGTTTCAGCACGGCCTGCTGACGCTTGCCCACCGCTGTGCTGCCACGTCGCGCGACACCGACTGCTGGCGACGTGCTGCTGTTGCTGACACATCTTGATTGCGAGACAGAGGTTGCGTTCGAGGAGGAGAAGGAGGAGGAGGGTGCTTTAGTGGAGGAAGCATACACCGCCGCAGATACCACCACCGAGCTGGGGCCTGCAATTCTGGGGGTGGGTAGGACGTGAGCGGTCCCAGGCTCTGACTCGGTCCCAGCCTCCACTAAATTCACCCAATGTGCCGTCAGGGAGATATAGTGGCCCTGCCCGCCTGTGCTTGTCCACGTGTCCGTTGTTAAGTGGACCTTGCCAGTAACCGCGTTGGTGAGGGCGCGTACAGTGTTGCGGGAGACGTGGTCATGCAGGGCTGGGACAGCACATCGGGAAAAGTAGTGGCGACTGGGAACTGAGTAGCGCGGGGCCGCCGCCGCCATCATACTTTTGAAAGACTCCGTTTCCACAACCCTATATGGCAGCATCTCCAGGCTGATAAATTTGGCTATGTGCACGTTTAACGCTTGAGCGTGCGGGGCGGCGTACTTGCGCTTGCGCTCCAACACTTGCGCTAGCGACGGCTGGACGGTGCGCTGACAGACATTGCTGGATGGGGCCGAGGACAGCGGAGGTGAGGGTGTGGGTGCAGGCCAGGAGACGGTAGTGCCTGTGCCCTGAGAGGGGGGTTGGATCTCAGTGGCAGGTTGGGGCACAGGGGGAGAGGCAGCGGTGCAAACCGGAGGCGGTGAACGGCCTTCGTCCCACCTTGTGGGGTGCTTGGCCATCAAATGTCTGCGCATGGTGGTGGTGGTGAGGCTGGTGGTGGTGGCTCCCCGGCTGATCTTGGCGCGACAAAGGTTGCACACCACTGTTCGTCGGTTGTCTGCACTCTCAGTGAAAAACTGCCAGACCTTTGAGCACCTCGGCCTATGCAGGGTGGCATGGCGCGAGGGGGCGCTTTGGGAAACAGTTTGTGGATTATTCGGTTTGGCCCTGCCTCTACCCCTGGACACCGCACTGCCTCTTGCAACCTGCCCTGCTTCTGCCCTTGCCTCCCCCTCTGAAGACCTGTCCTCAGTAGGCGTAGCAAACCAGGTGGGGTCAGTCACCTCATTGTCCTGCTGCTCTTCCTCCGAATCCTCTGTGCGCTCCTCCCTCGGACTTACTGCCCTTACTACTACCTCACTGATAGACAACTGTGTCTCAATGTCATCGTCCTCCTCACCCAGTGAAAGGTCTTGAGACAGTTGCCAGAAGTCCCCAGCCTCATCCCCCGGACCCTGGGAACTTTCCAATGGTTGGGCATCAGTCACGATAAACTCCTCTGGTGGGAGAGGAACCACTGCTGCCCAATCTGAGCAGGGGCCCGAGAACAGTTCCTGGGAGTCTGCCCGCTCCTCAGAATGTCTCATTGTAATGGAGTGAGGAGGCTGGGAGGAAGGAGGAGCAGCAGCCAGAGGATTCTGAGTTGCAGCAGTGGACGGCGCAGAACTGTGGGTGGACGATAGATTGCTGGATGCACTTTCTGCCATCCACGACAGGACCTGCTCACACTGCTCATTTTCTAATAAAGGTCTACCGCGTGGACCCATTAATTGTGCGATGAATGTGGGGACGCCAGAAACGTGCCTCTCTCCTAATCCCGCAGCAGTCGGCTGCGATACACCTGGATCAGGAGCTCGGCCTGTGCCCACACCCTGACTTGGGCCTCCGCGTCCTCGGCCGCGTCCACATCCTCTAGGCCTACCCCTACCCCTCAGCATGCTGTATTACCAGTAATGCAGAAACAGAACGCTGTAATTAAATGTGCCGCTTATTGGCCTGTGGTTGGAGGCTGACTTCGCTTACGGAACGCCAGGAAATAATTTTGCGCAAGCCTGCTGTAACACTTAGCTGGCTGCGTATAAATTTGGAGAACTACTACACCCAGCAGAGACCCAGAACACTGAGGACAGTCACAGGCAGCCCAAATAGATTTTTTTCCCCAAATTTTTTTGCAAAGGCCTACTGCCTATATTCAATCAATATGTCTTCTGTCCCTGCTTAAGCGCTTCTGGCCCTGGAGTAAGTCAAAGAACTGCAGAGTGTTGCACTGTGAACTGCAATACAGCGTTGATTTCACAGCCCAGACAGAGCCAGGAAATAATTTAGCGCAAGCCTGCTGTAACACTTAGCTGGCTGCGTATGAATTTGGAGAACTACTACACCCAGCAGAGACCCAGAACACTGAGGACAGTCACAGGCAGCCCAAATAGATTTTTTTCCCCAAATTTTTTTGCAAAGGCCCACTGGCTATATTCAATCAATATGTCTTCTGTCCCTGCCTAAGCGCTTCTGGCCCTGGAGTATGTCAAAGAACTGCAGAGTGTTGCACTGTGAACTGCAATACAGCGGTGATTTCACAGCCCAGACAGAGCCAGGAAATAATTTTGCGCAAGCCTGCTGTAACAATGAGCTGGCTGCGTATGAATTTGGAGAACTACTACACCCAGCAGTGACCCAGAACACTGAGGACAGTCACAGGCAGCCCAAATAGATTTTTTTCCCCAAATTTTTTTGCAAAGGCCCACTGCCTATATTCAATCAATATGTCTTCTGTCCCTGCCTAAGCGCTTCTGACCCTGGAGTATGTAAAAAAACTGCAGAGTGTTGCACTGTGAACTGCAATACAGCGGTGATTTCACAGCCCAGACAGAGCCAGGAAATAATTTTGCGCAAGCCTGCTGTAACACTTAGCTGGCTGCGTATGAATTTGGAGAACTACTACACCCAGCAGAGACCCAGAACACTGAGGACAGTCACAGGCAGCCCAAATAGATTTTTTTCCCCAAATGTTTTTGCAAAGGCCCACTGCCTATATTCAATCAATATGTCTTCTGTCCCTGCCTAAGCGCTTCTGGCCCTGGAGTATTACTGCAGGGCGCAATGCTCTGCACGGCCGATATACCAAAAAAAAAAAATGTGCAACACTGCAAAAAGCAGCCTCAGCAGTACTGCACACGGTCAGATGTGGCCCTAAGAAGGACCGTTGGGGTTCTTGAAGCCTAAAATACTCCTAACACTCTCCCTATAGCAGCTCCGGCACCAGCAGCACTGTCCCTGATCTCTGTCAGAACGCATCTGTGGCGAGCCGCGGGAGGGGCCGATTTTTATACTTGGGTGACACCTGATCTCGCCAGCCACTCACTGCAGGGGGGTGGTATAGGGCTTGAACGTCGCAGGGGGAAGTTGTAATGCCTTCCCTGTCTTTCTATTGGCCAGAAAAGCGCGCTAACGTCTCAGAGATGAAAGTGAAAGTAACTCGAACATCGCGTGGTACTCGTTACGAGTAACGAGCATCTCGAACACGCTAATTCTCGAACGAGTATCAAGCTCGGACGAGTACGTTAGCTCATCTCTAGATATCACTAATTTTCTTTAATCGTGCTGAACATTTACAGAGCTGAATAGAGGTTTTGGAATATAATTCCATGGAGAACATTTTGTGTTGCAATTAATTCCTTTATGTTGGGAAGGCTACATAAAGAGCACTGTAGCAAATTACTGGGGGGTTCTATCCATTGAATGTTCTTTCAGATGCATCAGCCTTTAAGGAGCTGAAATAGAGGTATGTTTGTTGTAGGATGAAAAGCAGAGTTCACGGGATGCAGAAAGAAAAGTAGTATTTTAACTGTATTTGATATAAATGTTGAAATTTAATGTTTAAACATTTATTCTCAAGAGCTAAACAAATAGAAACAGAAACATAGAAAATTGATGGCAGAAAAAGACCCCCCTGGTCCATCAACTCTGCGGTTATAATATTTCCTTTTTATTTCTGTCTTTGCATAGATATATGTTTATCTTTGATTCATTTATTGTTGATTTTTCAACAACGTCTGCTGGATGTTTGTATCGAGCATCTACTAGTCTTACAGTGGAATGATATTTCCTGACATTGCTTTTGATTTCCCCTCTAACTAATATCAGATTATGCCCCCTGGTTCTAATGTTTAGCTTCCTAATAAAACACTTCCTCCTGAATCTTATTATTACATTTAACATATGTAAAAGTTCTGATCATATCCTCCTCTCCCTTCTCTCCTCCAGGCTGTACAACTTAAGTTCTTTAAGACTTTCCTGCTAAGTTTTGTTTTTGAGACTTTCCACCATTTTCGTAGCCCGTCTTTGGACTCATTCTATTCTATCAATGTCTTTCTGTAAATGTGGTATCTTGAATGAACACTACATTCCAGATGCTGTCTTACCAGAGCTCTATACAGCGGGATCACAATCTCCTTCTTTCTATTGGTTATACCTCTAGCTATACAGCTTAGCATCTTGAGTTCACTGCCTGACCGCCTGTGGACTCATTTTAAAACTGTCGGAAATCAGAACTTTTAAGTCTTTTTCTTTTGCAGTACCGGATAGTACAGAACAGTTTACGATATTCAGCCTGAGGATTTCTTCTTCTTTCGTGCACTTTTTCATATCTGGAAACATTCAACTGTAGTTTCCATTGTTTTGATCATTTATCCAATAAGGCTAAATAGTTTTCCATGTTGAAGACACCACCGGGAATATCAACCCTATTGCCCATTTGTGTCAACAACAAACAGACAAACCTTACCTGTTAACCTTCTCTTAAATGATTAAGTCCAATTTCCAAGAACTTTTCTATAAGTTTTTTATGTGGAGCTGCATCAAAGGCTTTACTGAAATTCAGACCAACAATATCCACCACATTCATCCACCACTTTTGTGACACAGTCAAACAAATCAATGAAATTAGTTTGACATGATCTTCTATCAGTAAAACCATGCTGTTTAGCGTCCAACAGGTTGTTGTTTCTTAAGTAGTTAAATAAATATTCTCTTTTTCAAAAGGCCCTCACTTAATTAATTAAGGGTTTGCAAATATTATCTTTCAGGGCTTATTCTCACAAGCATATATTGGCAGCCGTTTTCACATTGGATTATAATGCATCAGATCACACAGGCGTATTTCTGTGGCATAAAAGCCCCTGGCCAAGCTCCGCCCCCTCCCATTGCTGGCTGTGGACAAGGGGCGAGAAGGAGCGGAAGCTTAGTTCCACTCCTGCCCCGCCCCCTCCCATTGCAAACAGACGAAGAGGGGTAGAGAGACAGTGAGCTGGCAAGGGGGAGGGAAGGGGTAGAACAGCTTAGCAGAGCTAAACTGTCTCCCCCCGCCCAACGGCATTGCGGCCTTGGCGTATATGCACCACGCCCATGCCGTTTGAATGGGCGCTAAGAGAAATGTATACTATATTTTTTTTAAAGGGAAATTCAACCTAGAAATTTCTAAAAAGTGCCAGAATGTTCCAGGATCTGTTAGCTACCATAATAGCTAGTAACAGCCTTAGTAAAAAAAATTGTAGGGAGTAGAACACATTTCCTTCCTTGTACGTTTGTCGTGAGCAATAAAAATGTGGGGCAGAGCTTAATTTATTTGTCTTTCTAGTGTAGACACAGAAACAGAGAAGCCTCTCCAAGACACAAATTGATTTGTAGGTGATAAAGAGAGAAAATACAGGAGAATATCAAGTGTCAAGCTCACCCAGTCAAGATGTTTTTAAATCAGGGCAAAAAATTCAGAAAGAAAGTTATCATGTTAAATATCAGTTAGCAGGCATGTAATATGGTTCAGTAGTGAATCGTGAGACATTTTGGATACCTCATTTAAAGACATGGAGGAGTCTGAATCTCTAATGAGAAATAAACTTACATTATTAAGATCATCATCTACCACAGGTTAAAATTATGGTTTTCGATTTGTTAGTTTATATGTTATTGATGTTGAAAGAAACATTTTTATTTAATTTAATCACATTTTGTTTTTAATTGTCACATATGTTATGCTGTAACGCTATTGGCTGTTTGCTTTTCAAAAAGCAAGTAGTGATTCCTGGTTGTTATGTCCTGAAGAAGCACATTATAATTGTCCGAAATGCGTAGGATTTTTCTATGAATGACATACTCCAGTTTTATGGTGGATTAATTTTGTAACAATAAATATTATCTATTGGGATTTTCTTGAGTGCTGAACATTTACTCTTTCTACATTACTTGTTCACACCCAGCTAAGGTGTGGTTCTTGCACCAGACACCGTTCTCAGAACTAGTGAGCTGGACATATCTTTCTTCTTTACCATGCAATATGATTTATCAAGTGCAGCTTGACATTTTAGGTATTGATTGCAGAGTTTACAACTCTTTGCACTGCAGAACAACCTATTCAGTGGTGGTCATTAAGTTAAAAAATTGTTAGAGCTAACTTGGCAGAAACAAGTTTTTCTAATGCATTTAAGCTCTATTCTGTCAAAAGTAGCTCTATAGAGTTCTATTCATGTTATCTATATTAAATAAAAAGAGTCAGCATTGATCTGACTCTTAGTGAACCTTTACATAGGACATTTCTTGAAACAATGTAATGAGTGCCAATCAACAGGACATGTCAATCAGTGCTCCTTTATATTTGTTTTTGGATCAAGAATTGTTGGTATAGTACGTGGACAAATACTACGATCATTTGTTCTCATAGAGCCAACTCTACATTTCCCCGTTCACATGGGGAGATGTTAAGCTGACCAGAGGAATTTTTTTTTTACTTTGTAAAAAGCAGCGTTCAACCAAAAAAGGAGTGTTCACTTTGGCAAATCATTGTCCCTGTTAAACGCCCCAATGATTCCGAGAACAAATATTTGGGCCACTGTTCGTTCCCAATAATCAGGGTGTGTACGCTGTAAAATGGCCTTTAAAAACAAAAAGCCAAATGTATATGCTGTAGTCTTCAACTCTCCTTTTGTTTTGTTCAGCAATGCACAATTTGAACTTTATAAATTGCTGGGTATGGAGCCTGACCATTGACCCAAATGGCTATGCCTTTCTAAGCACCTGTAGCTCATCAGGCTCAAAATCTGCTCACTGCAAAATTAACAGCGGACTTAAACACAATACTTATTTAGGATACTCTCTTTTTTCTCCCTAGATTCCAAGGTGTAGAAAACATACAAAAGAACAGAGTCTTGGTGGCTGACTAACTCTTTAAAGAGCTGGACCTATGCAAGATGGCACTGAATCACAGGAAGGTCTCTTGAACCCCTTGCAGTCACATAGCAGGACTTTTCCATCTAGTTGGACAGCTCTATCTTGGACACACTTAAGAAAGGAGTTTCCCCATTACCACCTCTGATGCAAAAGGGCCTGTTACCAGCTTCCAGAGATGAGCATCCTTCAGGATTGAATTTCTATTAGGAACCCAGTGGGCCACCCACTCTCGTGAATTTGAAAGCCATGTTACTGTTCCTGACAAAGATATTTTAACAACTTCTAGGCACATGCAAATACTATATTGTGCAAATTATGGACAAATTCTTCATATGACACAATAAGTTGGTCTATATGTACTCTTATCCCAAAAAGAAATATAAACAGCAACAAGGATATTGACCTTGAGGGCAGTTCTAGCATGGTTGTGGATGTTTACATAACAGAACTGCCTCATTACCTCACAAAACTCATTTGCCAAGACATTTTGTCTTTGGGGCATTGTTCAGGCTAGTCATGCTATAATACAATCAAGGACAATATATGAACCAGACTACAAACACTGAAGAGAATGTAGTGTAAGCACTGCGGCTGCTCCAAGCAGTTGATTGGTGGGGGATGCTAAGATTTGGACTACCACAATCCGATATTGATGGTGTATCCTAAGAATAGGCCATCAATTTAAAAAGCCTGGATATTCCTTTTAATGCTAAAACTCAAGAGTCTAGTGTTATATTCTAATATCTGTTTGCTACCCCCTTTTTGTATTGTAGTCTGGTCACGATTTGCCTTCGGCTGGATTCACACGGGCGTATATCAGTCACGTTCTCACGCCCTGCTGATATACGCTGCCCCTCTGATGCATTGGTTTACAATGCACGAGTGCACATGAGCGCATTTCCGCAGCGTAAATGCACCCAACCAGCCAAGATAGTGCAGGTGGCAGCTGGACAGACTCCTATAGGAGCCTGTGACAGCTGCCAGAGAAGGTAGGTGGGAGGAAGTTTAGCAGTTTGACTGGCAAATTCCCACCCCCTTCCCTCCTCCTATCTGCCCATTGTCGGCTGCTTAAAATTGGAGGAGGCATGGTTGGGGCGGAGATAATTGCTAATTTCCCACCCCCTCCCATTGCTGGCTGCGACAAAGGGTGGGGAGGGGGCAGGAGCTTACCACAGCAGCTCCCGCCCCATCCCGCCTCCTCCCCAACGACATTGCGGGCTCCAGATATATGCACTGGGCCAGGGCAGTCTGAACGAGCGCACAAACGTTAGATTTGTATGCCCGTTTAACCCTTTCCAATCCAATGTCTGACGTCAGAAGACATTCTGATTAAAAGCTTTTACAGCTCTGATGTTGGAAGACGTCCAGCAGGGTATTCTTACTGTATATTGCTGGACGCTCTGTTGTCGGGGGGCCTCTCCAGCATGTCCCATACCGCAGTACTGGTATAATGGCAGAAAGAGAAAGCCCCCTAGGAAACCTTGAATCCAAAATTGGATTGCAAAGAGTTAAACATGATTTTACGTCATCCATTGGCAAATATAAAAACGCTGACTCCCGTGTGAAAGAGCCCCTTAGTTGTAATTTTTTTAAAAATGTTTGCATTTTATTTATTTTTACTTTTCTGTCTTGCTGGAAGCTCCCTTTAGTCCTTCGAATGTTGATAATTGTAATTCTAACATCTGCCTTTGTTCATAAGATTGGCATATGTATTCTTATAAAATGAATTAATGCAATATTAATCAAAGGTTATATTTTAATTACTGAGTGGATAAACCTTACAGACACATTACTACGGAGCCTGTTGATTACTTGATATCTATTATAAACTCTTTGTCCCGCTTATCTTATATGCACTTCTCTCTCACTACAATGCTATCCATACATCTGAACAACCAGGGAAATCAACCCGTCCACATTACGCTGGAAAAGAACAATCCTAACAACATGTGCAAGCATTTGTGCAGTCTATTTATTCGCATGGAGCTCAGCCAGCATCATTTTTCTGGATGACCAATAAATATAATGAAGTGAATATTTACTGGAGATGAAGCTAGAATACCAAATAGCACCCTTCTCGTTATGCTGATGATAACTATTTGTGTTAATAATAATACTTATTAAATAACTGCATAACTACACTTTTAGTGGTTTTAACATTTACAGGAAAGCTTCAGCTTTGACTAAGAACATGTTCACATCCGCATCAGAGGGAAAGTGCTGGATGGACCCTATTATAGTCAATGGGATCTATCCAGCGCCTTTCGGGTCCAGCAGGTGCCGAATCTGGCACTTCCATTTTTCCCATTGTATGATTCCTATGATGGAGCCAAACAATGAAAAAGAAAAATGCAGGTGTTAAAGAGGCATAATATTGTCTATATAATTAGTAAATCAGGCATTTAACATTCATTTTCTAGCGAGTCCTAATCACAGGTAGAACTTTGCTTTAACCCTTTAAGAACCATCCGTTTTTGTTTTTTTTTCCATTTCTGTTTTGTCCTCCCCCCTTTTAAAAACTCTTTTATTTATTCATCGACATAGCTGTCTGAGGGCTTGTTTTTTGCAGGATGAGTTGTATTTTTTAATGGTACTATATATACTGTACTGAAAAACTTCTTAGTGGAGTGAAATAGTAAAAAAAAACAAAATTCCGCCATCTTTGGGTGCATATTGTTTCTATAGCATCCACACTGCAACAAAAATGACCCAATAACTTACAAACATTGTCCGGGGAATTTAAATGCCACTGTCAGAATTGACCGCGACATTTAAAGGGCTAACAGCTCTGATGAGCCACGTGGCTTATTGGAGCTGTTGCAGACGGGTGTCAGCTGTAAGTAATAGCCAGCAGCCATGATGTATGAAGGGAGATCACTTTTTTTTTTTTACAATAGCTTTTTCTCCCAAACAAAACACAAAAAAACATATATCTCTTGCTCTCTTCCCATGCCTTTTCCTCTTTCCAACACAACTCAGGTATCAAGATGGGAATCATCATCTATATAGTCCAAGTTCAACTTGAAAAAATACAGTTAGAATTTGTACAGTGTGTATAATCATATGCATCGTGATTAGAGATGAGCAAGCATACTCGCTAAGGGCAATTACTCAATCAAGCATTGTCCTTAGCAAGTACCTGCCCGCTTGAAAGAAAAGATTCGGCTGCCGTCGGCAGGCAGAGAGCGGGGGGGGAACGGAGAGGAGATCTATCTCTCCCTCTCTCCCTCCCGCTCCTTCCTGCTTACCGCCGCCACTCACCTCTCACCCGCGACGGCAGCCGAACCTTTTCTTCCGAGTGGGCAGGTACTCGCTAAGGATAATGCTCAATCGAGTAATTGTCCTTAGCGAGTATGCTCGCTCATCTCTAATCGTGATAAATATCAAAACATTGCAATTTTCTGTTATTCAATAAAAGTTTCTACTATCAAACTTCCTTTAACATGTGACAATTCTTAGCACATCACTGCCATTACAGAAACCATTCGATGGATAATAATAACCAAACAGAGTCCTATCTCTGATGAGATTCATAGGTGCCAGGCCCAGAGTATACACCAATTTTGCCTGTAGCTTCTCATACTTACGTGCAGTCTTTCTTTTAACATATAATTCTTATCTGATGATGACTAACATATTTACCTTATTAATGAATACAGAAATTGTTGGGTGGCTCTCGTCAAGCCAATTTGGGCACTTTTCCTACCATATACAATAATTTAGCAATTGTCAGTTCTTCACCTTCTTCTGCCCTAACATCACTCATATTTCCCAGAACACAGACCAGTGGAGTCAGCTCAAGAGACACTCCATAAGCAAAATTAATTAAAGTAGTCACATCCCTCCAGGATCTGACTAACTTAAGGCAATGTCACAGCATGTGTGTCAGATCTCCCCAATGAATTTTGCATCTACTGCAAAATGGAGAATTGCTCACGCCTATTTTATATAAGACTATTCGTGTTCTGTATATCTTATACAATAAATAGATATAGTATGGTGTGGTTCACTCAAAGATAACTTCAATATACTGTATTTTTACATTGACTAGCTTCAATTGGACCTATGTCTCCTTCCTATTTCTCACACAGACTAGAAGGGACATGGCACATATAGTTAGAGAATAGATGTCTATCTATACAGGAGATTAATGCCTTGGTAGATTCAGCATTACCTATAATATTAGCTGGGAGTATCTGTGTCATGCTAGATACTAAAGAACTTAGTTCAGCATTGTATGCATGTCGGAACTGTAAATATTAATAGAAGGGTCTTTGTGGCAAAGCAAATTCAGCTTGTAGTTGGTTAAATTGTTTGATATTGGTTCCCATCTGTATCTGGGTCAACCTCCTAATTCTATCACTTTTTTATTTCTCAAAACCCTCTAGGGAGTTGAAATAAGAAAGCCATGGCATATCCCATACATGATGTAAGTGCAGTTACCCTAAACAAGTCCCGTAGCTTCCACCACTATTTATGTATAAGCTTTAGTGTAGGAAATCCCCTAGCATTGGTCTGAAGCTGGTTTGCCTCAAGGGCCTCAAATAGAAAAGATACATGCAAATGGTGTTGTGAGAGTATGCCCCAGACATTTGATCCATTTTCCAATTGTTATCCTTTAAGATGTTTATTAGAGATGAGCGAACGCGTTCGTCCGAGCTTGATATTCGTGCGAATATTAGGGTGTTCGGGATGTTCGTTATTCGTGACGAACACCATGCGGTGTTCTGGTTACTTTCACTTCCTTCCCTGAGACGTTAGCGCGCTTTTCTGGCCAATTGAAAGACAGGGAAGGCATTACAACTTCCCCCTGCAACGTTTAAGCCCTATACCACCCCCCTGCTGTGAGTGGCTGGCGAGATCAGGTGTTCGCCTAATATAAAAGTCGGCCCCTCCCGCGGCTCGCCTCAGATGCGGTGTGAGTTAGATGAGGGACAGTGCTGTTTGTACCGGAGCTGCTGTAGGGAAAGAATTGGTAGTTAGTGTAGGCTTCAAGACCCCCAAAGGTCCTTATTAGGGCCACTGATAGCTGTGTGTTGGCTGCTGTTAGCAGTGGGATTTTTTTTTCTTCTCAAAATCGGCTCTGCAGAGCGTTGCACCTGGCATTAGGGACAGAAGTGCTGCATAGGCAGGGAGAGTGTTAGGAGTGAGTGTAGCCTTCAAGAACCTCAACGGTCCTTTCTAGGGCCATATTTATCCGTGTGCAGTACTGTCCAGGCTGCTGTTAGCTGTGCTGCATTTTTTTTGGGCTTCTCAAAATCGCCTCTGCAGAGCATTCCACCCTCCATTGATACTGCAGGGAAAGAATTGTATAGGCAGGGCCACAACACAGTTATTATTCATAGAATATACGCAGTGCTGCCTGTTGGTGGGAAAAAACTGAAAACAAATCTATTTGTCCAGCCTCTGTCCGTCCTTACGGGCGGTGGACACGTGTGAGCTGCGTGAAAAACATTGCTAAATCATACGCAGCCAGCTACGCTTTACTGCTGGGTTCGCCATTTGCTTTCCTTAATTGGGAAAAAAAATACCTGCTCTCCAAGAGTTATAATAACTCTGCTACCCTCACGTTCTGTGACACATAAGCAGGGACACAGCACAGTTATTAAACTTCTCAGGTTCATTGAATATACGCAGTGCTGCCTGTTGGTGGGAAAAAACTGAAAACAAATCTATTTGTCCAGCCTCTGTCCGTCCTTACGCCTGTGGAGACGTGTGAGCTGCGTGAAAAACATTGCTAAATCATACGCACCCAGCTACGCTTTACTGCTGGGTTCGCCATTTGCTTTCCTTAATTGGGAAAAAAAATACCTGCTCTCCAAGAGTTATAACAACTCTGCTACCCTCACGTTCTGTGACACATAAGCAGGGACACAGCACAGTTATTAAACTTCTCAGGTTCATTGAATATACGCAGTGCTGCCTGTTGGTGGGAAAAAACTGAAAACAAATCTATTTGTCCAGCCTGTGTCCGTCCTTACGCCTGTGGAGACGTGTGAGCTGCGTGAAAAACATTGCTAAATCATACGCACCCAGCTACGCTTTACTGCTGGGTTCGCCATTTGCTTTCCTTAATTGGGAAAAAAAATACCTGCTCTGCCACAGTTAATAACTCTGCTACCCTCACGTTCTGTGACACATAAGCAGGGACACAGCACAGTTATTAAACTTAGATAATTCATTCACTAGAGGCAGTGGGGCCTTTCGTTTTCCAAAAAGGGCAAAAATTATATTTGGCCTGCAGTCTTGCGCCAATTTATTTCCTGCCTGTGAAATCAAATCACTGGTAATACAGCATGCTGAGGGGTAGGGGTAGGCCTAGAGGACGTGGACGCGGCCGAGGACGCGGAGGGCCAAGTCAGGGTGTGGGCACAGGCCAAGCTCCTGATCCAGGTGTGTCGCAGCCGACTGCTGCGCGATTAGGAGAGAGGCACGTTTCTGGCGTCCCCACATTCATCGCCCAATTAATGGGTCCACGCGGGAGACGGTTATTAGAAAATGAGCAGTGTGAGCAGGTCCTGTCCTGGATGGCAGAAAGTGCTTCGAGCAACCTATCGTCTACCCGCAGTTCTGCGCCGTCCACTGCTGCCAATCCGAATCCTCTGTCTGCTGCTCCTCCTTCCTCCCAGCCTCCTCACTCCACTACAATGACACCTGCTCAGGAGCGGGAACACTCCCAGGAACTGTTCTCGGGCCCCTGCTTAGATTGGGCAGCAGCGGTTCCTCTCCCACCAGAGGAGTTTATCGTCACTGATGCCCAACCATTCGAAAGTTCCCGGGGTCCGGGGGAAGAGGCTGGGGACTTCCGCCAACTGTCTCAACAACTTTCTGTGGGTGAGGAGGACGATGACGATCAGACACAGTTGTCTTGCAGTGAGGTAGTAGTAAGGGCAGTAAGTCCCAGGGAGCAGCGCACAGAGGATTCGGAGGAAGAGCAGCAGGACGATGAGGTGACTGACCCCACCTGGTGTGCAACGCTTACTCAGGAGGACAGGTCTTCAGAGGGGGAGTCAAGGGCATCAGCAGGGCAGGTTGCAAGAGGCAGTGCAGTGGCCAGGGGTAGAGGCAGGGCCAGACCGAATAATCCACCAAGTGTTTCCCAAAGCGCCCCCTCGCGCCATGCCACCCTGCGGAGGCCGAGGTGCTCTAAGGTCTGGCAGTTTTTCACAGAGACGCCTGACGACCGACGAACAGTGGTGTGCAACCTTTGTCGCGCAAAGCTCAGCCGGGGAGCCAACACCAACAGCCTCACCACCACCACCATGCGCAGACATATGATGGCCAAGCACCCCGCAAGGTGGGACAAAGGCCGTTCACCGCCTCCGGTTTGCACCCCTGCCTCTCCCCCTGTGCCCCAACCTGCCACTGAGATGCAACCCCCCTCTCAGGACACAGGCACTACCGCCTCATGGCCTGCACCCACACCCTCATCTCCGCTGTCCTCGGCCCCATCCAGCAGTGTAGTTCAGCGCACCGTTCAGCCGTCGCTTGCGCAAGTGTTCGAGCGCAAGCGCAAGTACGCCGCCACGCACCCGCACGCTCAAACGTTAACCGTCCGCATCGCAAAATTCATCAGCCTTGAGATGCTGCCGTATAGGGTTGTGGAAACGGAGTCCTTCAAAAGTATCATGGAGGCGGCGGCCCCGCGCTACTCAGTTCCCAGTCGCCACTACTTTTCCCGATGTGCCGTCCCAGCCCTGCACGACCACGTCTCCCGCAACATTGTGCGCGCCCTCACCAACGCGGTTACTGCCACGGTCCACTTAACTACGGACACGTGGACAAGCACAGGCGGGCAGGGCCACTACATCTCCCTGACGGCACATTGGGTGAATTTAGTGGAGGCTGGGACAGAGTCAGAGCCTGGGACCGCTCACGTCCTACCCACCCCCAGAATTGCGGGCCCCAGCTCGGTGGTGGTATCTGCGGAGGTGTATGCTTCCTCCACTAAAGCACCCTCCTCCTCCTCCTCCTCCTCTGTCTCACAATCAAGATGTGTTAGCAGCAGCATGTCGCCAGCAGTCGGTGTCGCGCGGTGTGGCAGCACAGCGGTGGGCAAGCGTCAGCAGGCCGTGCTGAAACTACTCAGCTTAGGCGATAAGAGGCACACGGCCCACGAACTGCTGCAGGGTCTGACACAGCAGACCGACCGCTGGCTTGCGCCGCTGAGCCTCCAACCGGGCATGGTCGTGTGTGACAACGGCCGTAACCTGGTGGCGGCTCTGCAGCTCGGCAGCCTCACGCACGTGCCATGCCTGGCCCACGTCTTTAATTTGGTGGTTCAGCGGTTTCTGAAAAGCTACCCACGCTTGTCAGACCTGCTCGTAAAGGCGCGCCGGCTCTGCGCACATTTCCGCAAGTCCCACACGGACGCTGCCACCCTGCGCACCCTGCAACATCACTTTAAGCTGCCAGTGCACCGACTGCTGTGCGACGTGCCCACACGGTGGAACTCTACGCTCCACATGTTGGCCAGGCTCTATGAACAGCGTAGAGCTATAGTCGAATACCAACTCCAACATGGGCGGCGCAGTGGGAGTCAGCCTCCTCAATTCCTTTCAGAAGAGTGGGCCTGGTTGGCAGACATCTGCCATGTCCTTGGTAATTTTGAGGAGTCTACCCAGGTGGTGAGCGGCGATGCTACAATCATTAGCGTCACCATTCCTCTGCTATGCATCTTGAGAAATTCCCTGCAAACCATAAAGGCAGCTGCTTTGCGCTCGGAAACGGGGGCGGGGGAAGACAGTATGCCGCTGGATAGTCAGGGCACCCTCCTGTCTATTTCTCAGCGCGTACAGGAGGAGGAGGAGCATGAGGAGGATGAGGAGGAGGGGGAAGAGACAGCTTGGCCCGCTGCTGACGGTACACCGGCTGATTGCCTGTCATCCTTTCAGCGTGTATGGCCTGAGGAGGAGGAGGAGGAGGAGGATCCTGAAAGTGATCTTCCTAGTGAAGACAGCCATGTGTTGCGTACAGGTACCCTGGCACACATGGCTGACTTCATGTTAGGATGCCTTTCTCGTGACCCTCGCGTTGCACGCATTCTGGCCACTACGGATTACTGGGTGTACACACTGCTCGATCCACGGTATAAGGAGAACCTGCCCACTCTGATTCCCGAAGAGGAAAGGGGTTCGAGAGTGTTGCTATACCACAGGACCCTTGCGGACAAGCTGATGGTAAAATTCCCAGCCGACAGCGCTAGTGGCAGAAGGCGCAGTTCCGAGGGCCATGTTGCAGGGGATGTGCGTAGATCGAGCAGCATGTACATCCCAGGCAGTGCAACAGTCTTTAAGGGCCTGGCCAGCTTTATGGCTCCCCACCAAGACTGTGTCACCGCTCCCCAGTCACGGCTGAGTCGGCGGGAGCACTGCAAAAGGATGGTGAGGGAGTACGTAGCGGATCGCACGACCATCCTTGGTGACGCCTCTGCCCCCTACAACTACTGGGTGTCGAAGCTGGACACGTGGCCTGAACTAGCCCTGTATGCCCTTGAGGTGCTTGCTTGTCCTGCGGCTAGCGTGTTGTCGGAGAGGGTGTTTAGTGCGGCTGGGGGAATCATCACAGATAAGCATAGCCGCTTGTCAACCGACAGTGCCGACAGGCTAACACTCATCAAGATGAACAAAGGCTGGATTTCGCCAGACTTCTGTTCTCCACCAGCGGACAGCAGCGATACGTAAGCAATACGTAGGCTGCACCCGCGGATGGAAGCTACGTTCTCTCTCACCATCCAAAACGGGGACATTTCTGCTTCATCAATCTGTGTCTAATATTCCTCCTCCTCCTCCTCCTGCTCCTCCTCCTGAAACCTCACGTAATCACGCTGAACGGGCAATTTTTCTTAGGGCCACAAGGCTCACTCAAATAATTTTTCTGAACAATTTTTATAAGTTTCAATGCGCTTAAAAGCATTGGAACTTTAACTTGAACCAATTTTTCGTTACACTGGGCTGCCTCCAGGCCTAGTTACCACTTAAGCCACATTAACCAAAGCGATTAATGGGTTTCACCTGCCCTCTTGGCTGGCCATGGCCAATTTTTGGGATGTACATTAGTACTGTTGATACAGCAATTTTTGTGGGCCCTCGCCTACAGTGTAATCAAATTAATTTTTAGCCCACCTGCATTACAGCTGACGTTACCTCAGCTGTGTTGGGCAATGCAATGGGATATTTTTGTGTACCGCCGGTGGGTCCCAGGGAGCCACCCATGCTGTAGGTGCACACTGAGTTTTTAATACTTCTGTACACTTCTAAAGAACCCGTCTGACTGGGGCATGCAGTGTGGGCCGAAGCCCACCTGTATTACGCACGACATTACTACCTCAGCTGTGTTGGGCAATGCAATGGGATATTTCTATGTACCGCCGGTGGCTTCCTGGCACCCACCCAGGCAGTGGGTCCACAGGGAGTTAAACCTACATGTGTCCACTTGTAAAGAACCCCAGTCTGACTGGGGCATGCAGTGTGGGCCGAAGCCCACCTGCATTACGCACGACATTACTACCTCAGCTGTGTTGGGCAATGCAATGGGATATTTTTGTGTACCGCCGGTGGGTTCCAGGGAGCCACCCATGCTGTAGGTGCACACTGAGTTTTTAATACTTCTGTACACTTCTAAAGAACCCGTCTGACTGGGGCATGCAGTGTGGGCCGAAGCCCACCTGTATTACGCACGACATTACTACCTCAGCTGTGTTGGGCAATGCAATGGGATATTTCTATGTACCGCCGGTGGCTTCCTGGCACCCACCCAGGCAGTGGGTCCACAGGGAGTTAAACCTACATGTGTCCACTTGTAAAGAACCCCAGTCTGACTGGGGCATGCAGTGTGGGCCGAAGCCCACCTGCATTAACCCTTTCCAGTCCACTGTGTGACCTGTGAAGACATTAGGGTTTAAGGCTGTACAGCTCCGTTGTTGGTAGACGTCCGTCGGGGTTCTCTTACTGTATATTGCCAGCCTCTCTGCTGTCGGAGCCTATCCTACGTGTCAGCTCATGCAGTACTGGCTTTAGCCAGCATATAGCGCCGTTGTATAACAGCAGAAAAAGAGTAAGCCCCCTAGGAAAACCATATACAAATTGGATTGGAAAGGGTTAAGCACAACATTACTACCTCAGCTGTGTTGGGCAATGCAATGGGATATTTCTATGTACCGCCGGTGGCTTCCTGGCACCCACCCATGCTGTAGGTGCACACGGAGTTTTTACTACATCTGTACACTTATAAAGAACCCCAGTCAGACTGGGGCATGCAGTGTGGGCCGAAGCCCACCTGCATTAAGCACGACATTACTACCTCAGCTGTGTTGGGCAATGCAATGGGATATTTCTGTGTACCGCCAGTGGGTTCCAGGGAGCCACCCATGCTGTGGGTCGACAGGGACTTCACAATAGGGAGTTGTACCTGCCTGTGTCTATGAATTAAAAAGCCCGGTCTGACTGGGGCATGCAGACACCTTGACAGAATGAATAGTGTGTGGCACATAGGTTCCCCATTGCTATGCCCACGTGTGCAGCTCCTGATGGCGGTGGCACAGGATTCTATTTCTCAT
Organism: Eleutherodactylus coqui; assembly: GCF_035609145.1. Classification (NCBI taxonomy): domain Eukaryota; kingdom Metazoa; phylum Chordata; class Amphibia; order Anura; family Eleutherodactylidae; genus Eleutherodactylus; species Eleutherodactylus coqui. Next base: position 233,975,016 of record NC_089837.1, on the reverse strand, counting down.
TGCTTCTGTACAGCATTGTGGGCTATCGCTCCGCCACTTTTAAAGAGGGTCGCTGCCTAGCCGTGCCAACCTCTGCAGTGTGTGCCTGCGGTCCCTCGTCATGGCAGACGCAATTCTAAATAGACATGAGCGTGGTGTGGCATGAGGGCAGCTGAAGGCTGCGCAGGGACACTTTGGTGTGCGCTGTGGGGGGGAGGGGGGGCGGTTGGGCAGCATGTAACCCAGGAGAAGTGTCAGTGGAGTGTCATGCAGGCAGTGATTGTGCTTTGTTGGAGGTAGTGTGGTGCTTAGCAAAGGTATGCCATGCTAATGAGGGCTTTTCAGAAGTAAAAGTTGTTGGGAGGGGGGGGGGCCCACTCTTGCCGGTATTGTGGCTTAATAGTGGGACCTGGGAACTTGAGATGCAGCCCAACATGTAGCCCCTCGCCTGCCCTATCCGTCACTGTGTCATTCCCATCACTTTCCTGAATTGCCCAGATTTTCACACATGAAAACCTTAGCGAGCATCGGCGAAATACAAAAATGTTCTGGTCGCCCATTGACTTCAATGGGGTTCGTTGTTCGAAACGAACCCTCGAGCATCACGGGAAGTTCGTTACGAATAACGAACACCCGAACATTTTGGTGTTCGCTCATCTCTAATGTTTATCTTTGTTGTGTTTAGCTAATTAAAAAGTGAAGAAGAGAAGAGATGAGTACACTGTCAGTCCAACACACTGACAGACCCCCTATTAAGGCTAATGTTCCTTCTTACATGAGCCAATTATCAGGCCCAAGCATTCTTCTGAATGCTTGTTTGCCTTAAAATCGAGCTGTGTAAGGTGAACCAGATGATGAATGTGCAAACATAAGTTTATTGGCTGATCAACTCATTTATGCACATCTCCCTATGTAAATGGGTAGATGTGCAGTCGATCAATGATGATTGGTTGACCCCATAGAACAGATAATTTGCCCATGTACACAGAGGTAACGAATGCTGACAGACATTCCTATTGTCGGTCAGTGGTCATTAGCATGAGCAGATTATCTGCCCATGCAAAAGGACCACTAGACTGCAGTGTTTATATACAGTGATATATAGACGCTTCAGAAGAAAAACTGCAAAATTTTTAATCAAACCCTACTGCAAAAATGATTGTCACCCCAACATACATGCATTTACTGAAAAGAAATTTCACTCTAGGGCCTAATTCACATGAGTGTATATATGTCGTTAAAAGATAGGTCTTGCCCTACCTTCTGACAAGATCTGCTGAAGGCTCCCATAGACTTCTATGGAAGATGAAGAAAATGGACGGGGAGGGAGTTTAGGAGTTTCCAGCGCTGCAAAAAGATTACAGCTGCCTCTATTTAAGCAATTGAAGCCATTCCAAGGATTTATGGCGACTGGGAATTTTCCTCCTGCAGCGTATATTTTCGCTAATAGCCGAATGGCCGAGAAAGTGTGAATTAGAATCGCAACTTTTTTCTTTTCATGCAATTTTTGGTCACATATAGTTGTGTGAAGGAGGCTTAAAAATGTTGATCTATATATAAAAGTGAACATTTATTTGTTTTTTATACGCTACTACACGCCTTGATGGATCTCAACCAAACTTTGTACACATACTCTTCATGATTCAACTGAAAGTATTTGAGGCGTGGGGGTGGGGGTTCAACTGCTTGTTGCTTATAGTAACATAAAGAACAGCTTTCATTTTACTAGAGCAGTTTAAGGAATGATGACTAGTTGATTTGTGCAACAAACATTTTTTATACAGTTTCAATAAATGAGGCCTATTGTGTAATCTATGACAAAATAAGATGCTTTCTGATTCAGTGTGTTGAATAATTTAGGCATGTGGTGGATCCAGAATGCGTCTGAAAAAAACAGAAACCCATCGAACAAGTCCAGCCAAAAGCAATAAAAGTAAAATTACTGTGAGACAAGTTAATAAGTTGACCAGCAACTTAAAAATGACTGAGAAAGAGCCAGGACATCAAGGGCGGCAGAGACCTCAGAACAGTATGAAGCGCAAATTCAAGAAGAGAAAGACAGAGCCAGAGCTTCAAGGGCTGCAAAACATTCCAGTTTGTTGTTGGAAGGACATTTTTAATATAATCCTCACAAGTACTACCATCAACCTCCGAATGTTTTTATTGGACGAATGGACCAAATATATGGACCAAAAAAAAGCTACATGCCAATTTTATTAATGTAGTAGACTGTTGTATGACAGTTTTTATTAAAATGACATCTACAGTATGTCCGTGATTTGTTATATGCATATATGTCATTGTGGGATCCATTGTACATGACATCTATGAGCAAACCCAAGTGTTTGGACAGCCCCAGACTTAAGGAATTTTGTTCTGCACGAAGCACACTAACAATAAAGAACTTAAACCCATGAATTTTTTCCATTGTGGTTCAATAGAGTAATAGTCATATGGTATATAGTCAGGTAACTGCGCACAGCTTACTGTTTTGTAATGTACACTTTCTGCTTCTGAGATAAGCGAAACCTATTGAACAACATTCAGCAAACTGATATTTCTGAGTGTCACTTTTAGTGATTTATAGCAGTGACAGATCAAACATATTGTGCCTCTTGATACTAAATTACTTACTTTTGTCATTTAATGGCCTTAATTCTGCTCTTAGAAGGCTAAATGCGATATATCTACTGACACTGTTATGTTGCTAAACACATCAGAAGTCGTTACCAAGAAATATGCAGCAGATATTCTATTTTTTTATTGATTGTACTTACCAATGATGATGCAGATTAAAGCTTCATTTATTTGAATAAATGTGTCACGAGGAAACACTTTTAAGAGACCATTGACATGCAAACTATTTGTCCTTTCATCTGCTGACAATCTGCATTGTATACCTACAGTATACAGTACATACCAATTTGTTTATGTAACTAAGGCCTCATTCAGCCGAGCGTGCATTTGTGTGCACGTATGTGTGCACAAATCCGCGCGTCCATGGACGTGCCAAAACACAGGTGAATGCAGGTCCATGCCAATTGCCTTCAATGGAGCCACCGTTGCTGCCAGAAGCAACCCCTGCAGTGATTTTCGGGAAAGGGCTTTAAATATAAGCCCTTCCCTGAAAATCATCCCTGGCTTGTGTAAAAAATAAAAAAAACATATATACTCACCTCTTCGCCACTGTCAGGCCGCTTGATCTCCTGTCACTGTAGTGAAGTTCTTTTAGCAGGCAGGAATTTAAAATCCTGCCTGCTGAAAGGGCTGTATTTGATTGGCTGAGCGCTTAGCCAATCACAGGCAGCGCTTAGCCATTCATTGAATGACAGCTGAGCGCTGCCTTTGATTGATCACAGTGCTCAGCCAATCACAGGAAGCACTCTGCCATTGCTTGAATTCAATAATTGGCCGAGCGGTGCCTGTGCTTGGCTGAGCGCTGTGACCAATCACAGTCAGCGCTCAGCTGTCACTCAATGAGTGGCTGAGCGCTGCCTGTAATTGACCAAGCAAAGAAAATCACTGCAGTTGTTGCCTGCATCCCATTGCTTTCAATGGGGCAGCCGGCAGCAGTGGCGGCCAAATTGAAAGTAATGGGAGAACATTGCAATCCTCTGCCACAGCTGTCACAGCTATGACAGCTGTGGCAGGGGATTCTTTACTCCCTGCGGGGAGGCCCCTTGTCACTGAATGCTGTAACAGTGTTGTAACAGTGTTCAGTGATAAGGAGACTCCCAGTGGGGAATATTGACTGGCAGCACAAACCTATGGTGCACGCATGTCCTATGTTTTGCAGGTACACGCATTTGCACGCCTGTGAAACACGGACATGTGAACATAGCTTAGTGATCCAATGGTTCTAATAGATGCGTGGTTATGTGCACACGATTGTACGCACATAAACACGCTCGTTTGAATGAGCCCTTAGCATCATTATATATGTATACTTTAATCATATCATATATTCATTATGATTATGTGAGGCAGAGATGCAATACATAAGGGCTCATTCACACAGCATATCCATAACAGGACATCCATAGAAGTCTATGGGTTCAAGCTGTACCATCTAGTGCTTAAATGTTATAAAGAGATATTGTTTTTCTTGTCAAATTCATACAGAATTTAATACGTAAATAAAGTCATTGCGTGCTTTATTAGATGCTGCAATACAGAGGTATGCTAAACCTTGAAAAATTGAACAGAGGTGCCATACAATGGTAAATGCAGTTGTAATGACTAAGCGGGTCCTACAGAACACTAGCAGCACACTTGTCCTTTCACATCTGTCTGCATACTGTCTATGGATGTAGAAGGTAATGTCTGTGGGAGAGACCCTGTGTCTCCCCTTCTTCCTTAAACCCAGAGCTTAACACTGATGTCAGCTGGTCTTTCATTGGCTGGTTTAATTCCACTGGTGCAGAGCCCAAGGGTGGGGAAGCAGCTTCACAAGTCCCTATGCAGGAGGAGGAGTCCAGAAAGTGGGGGAACTGTGAGAGGTTATAAAAGGGAGTGGCAGAGAACAATTAGGCAGACTCAGCCAGGTGTAAGTAAAGAGAGGTTGCAGTTCAGTTGTCAGAGAGGAGGAGTAAACTCAGCACATTTTTCAACCAAGATAGAGTGAGGTGAACAACCCACTCCCTTGGCACACCGCAGCAGAGGAATCTTTCTGAGGTCCATCTTCATCAAACAGTGAGTTATACCTACCCCGTGAAGTCAGGATTAGCATTACAGCCACTTGTCCCTCCGCTTCATAAATCCTTTAGTCAAACCTAACTCAATTATTCATTTAAATCCACTAGTGGGGAAATTGTCTAATTAAGCATTCTTCAGGAAAAGATGTGAAAGAACGTTGAAGTCAGAGTATCTTCAATTCAATACTGCTGTATCCTCTTGTTGTATTCATTTCAAATACTTATTACAGAGAACTGTGTACTTAATTTTATACTGTAAATTTTAAAGTTAGTAAATCCACACACTCTCAGATTACTAAACTGCCACTGGACTTGTCTCCATTATTTCTGCGGCATATCATCCCGAGTGTCCAGTTAGAGTGTTGGCGTCATGTGACAAGGACTAGGCCTTTGGCCATACGGACAGTAAGTTCATTGGGACGTTACACAGTGCTTACAGCTTTGTCATATGGAGCAATAGGGACCTTTAAACACTTATCTCTACCCTACAATACCTAAGCACAAAATAAATCTGGCTTGTTTTGTGGCTCATATTAGTCATGCCTCTTTTCTTAACATATTTAAAAATTGGTACATAAGGTGCTTAAAATGTTTTAAAATGCATAATAAATTTGGTACACATCATATTCGCCACTTTCGTGCCAGGCATGGGGGGCACTTTGCTTAATAAACCTATGCCGACGGGTCTTTTTACCTTTGTTGGCTGTGGTAGTATCTTCTCCAGGACGCAGCATGCTCTCATGAGCCATTTTTGAGAATGCACACCTCACATTTAACAAAAACTGGCAAAAACATGAAGACTTTACATTTCCTATTTTCAATTACCATAGAGTAGCATAAGGGTTCACAAGAGAGTATTGTGGCTGCATATAATGCTCGTATTTTTTGCATGTGTAATAAACAGTGCTAAAATCTCATTGAGAGTAAAAAAAAATGAAAAAGGAGGGTGGAGCAAGACCCAGTGAGAGTGGTGAAATGAGTACAAAGTGTTTCAAGTTATGGAGGTGCTGCCAACCAGATGACGCTCTACCAAGGTGGGCGTGAGTATAGCGAAAAGAGTGTGGAAAAATACTGGTGTGAAGGCGCAACACTCTAAGCTACTAGAAGATTAAGGTCCAATATGTGATAGTGAAAGCACTTCTTTTTTATTATTTAGCAAAATAAAAAAAACAGCAAGTGAAAACGTATTTCGAGCCCCTTCATCAGTTTGGCTGGATTAAACATGGCAGGATGCCTGGGGGTGACACGATTCCAAAGGTTTTTGGATGTGCCAGAGGTCTTGTATGTGGCAGGGAGACAGTGAGGAAAGAAGTGCTTCAGCATCCCCGAAACGCGTTTTCACTTGCTGTTTTTTTATTTAGCTAAATAATAAAAAATAAGTGCCTTCACTATCACATATTAGACCTTAATCTTCTAGTAGCTTAGAGTGTTGCCCCTTCACACCAGTATTTTTCACACTCTTTTCACCAAAATCTCATTGAGGGCATAAACAGACGAATGTGACTTGGGCAGGTTTTGCGGCATGTATCTTGCATGTATGTTTTATATGTGCAAGAAAAGTAGGTTTTGCCCTAGCATTCGCCTTTTTTTTACTGTGCAATAACACAAAATTTAAACAGTAAAAAAAAAAAGAATTTTGACTTGTTGATGCGCAAAAAATGCTGAGCTATTCATACCTGCATTTTTTATGCTTTATACACACATGAAAAAGAAAGCGCAGCATGCCCTGTTTTGGCGCATATTAAGCGTATTAGGCCTCATTCACACGAGTATATGTGTTATTACAGTCGCCCGCACGCCCTATCAAATTGCATTAATTAGGAATAGCCGTAATCGTGTTCTGAGATTAATTAGCGTTTTCTCGTGTATCGTGGGAAAATAATTTGGGGGAGGGAGTTTACCTGCGTCCAACTATTAGAAGGATTTCTGTTGGCCAAAGGAATTCCGCGCTGCAGCGTATTTTTCCTGCGATATGGCTGTCTGAATGGACAAATAAACTAAACCTTGAGACTTGATTGCAGCTATTCTTTATTAATGTGATCTTACGGTCGTAGAAATGCATACGCTCATGTGAATGAGGCCTAAAGTACACAGTAAATACGCATGTTACATACCGTATATACCGGCGTATAAGACGACTTTTGAACCCCGAAAAATCTGCTCTGCAGTCGGGGGTCGTCTTATGCGCCGGTAATACAAAAAAAAAAAAAGTGTAAAAAAAAAAAATTTTATTACTCACCTCCCCCGGCGTTCTGTCGCGCTCCGGCAGGATGTCGCTCGCTCCGGCAGGCTGTCGCTCGCTCCTCGTCCCCGCCGCAGCATAGCTTTCTGAATGCGGGGCTTGAAATCCCCGCTTCCAGAAAGCTAATACACACGCCGGCAGCCATGACAGCATTGAATGGCTGTGATTGGCTAAAGCACACGTGGCTTCAGCCAATCACACTATTCAATGACATCATTGAATGGCTGTGATTGGCTGAAGGCGCACGTGTTAGCAATCACACCCATTCAATGATGTCATTGAATAGTGTGATTGGCTGAAGCCACGTGTGCTTTAGCCAATCACAGCCATTCAATGATGTCATGGCTGCCGGCGTGTGTATTAGCTTTCTGGAAGCGGGGATTTCAAGCCCCACATTCAGAAAGCTATGCTGCGCCGGGGACGAGGAGCGAGCGACATCCTGCCGGAGCGAGACAGAACGCCGTGGGAGGTGAGTAATAAAATTTTTTTTTTTTTCTCCACTGAATACCGGCGTATAAGGTGACAGTTGGGGGGTCGTCTTATACGCCCCGTCGCCTTATACGCCGGTATATACGGTATGTATTTGCTGTGTAGGGCTAAAACAGACTCTGCCACCACAAGTCAAAAAGTTTTTCTTTACAATTGAAATTTTGCGCCATTGTGTATGGGTAAAGAAAAAGTGGGAAGATATGTCCTGCCCTAACTTTTCTCATACATAGAAAAACTACTTTTGAGAAAGATAGGGCAAGTCCTATCTTTTCTTGTGCGTAGTATTAACATGCAAGAATCTTGCTAGTAAAAACAAAACCATTTAACTCAATGGTTTCATTTCGTCCCGTGTTGCGGTGTGCTTTTCATGCCATCAAAACTGGACAAAATCACAGTCATTTGTTTAATCCCACACGCGCTTGAAAAATCCACAGCCACAATCCACTGATGTGAGCCCTTACCTCCACAATGTGATGCCGGGACCACTGTATCAAAGGATTGTCATACAATATACTTGGATCCTATTATATGAATGATCATCTTCCATCTGGTCATTGCAGTTACTAAAAAATATCCCAATATTTTAATAATATCTGAAAGCAGATTCCATTCTTTAACCATTCTACTAGCTGCTAGTTTTACCACCGGGCCTAATTAGCAGGATAAAATACTGTTAAATTCTACAAAATCTTTGTAAAAATAGAATTTTACTAAAATCTGTCCTTGAGGCAGGTATGTCAGTAGGAACGCTACCAGCTGAGCATTACTGTGCTAAATGCAGGAAAAGGGAGGATGATTTTCTTTTCTTCAACTGCAAATTCACTTTAATTGTGTCTGACAGGGTTGAACCCAGCTGGCTTCATACACATCTCCATGTCACAATAGCTAATTTTCATGTGGTTCTAAGCCAAATGAGCACTTGCCAATGAATTTGTCTAAAGAGCAAGAAATCACTCTCAGTCGCTGCACATTTCCGAATAAACTGAGTCCTTGTTATCAGTTTCAATAGCCTCAAGTATGTTTTTTCTCTTCAGCCTTCATCTAAATCATCAGTCTGAGGGCTTATTCACACAAGCGTATATCGGCCGCTGTTTTGCACGGCTGGTCAATATACACTACCATCTGATGCATCAGATCACATAGGCATATTTCAGCGGCATAAAAGCACCCGTCCGACAAATATAGCACCAGACGCTTTTACGCTGGGCAGCAAAGATAGTCTTGGAACTATCTTTGTGCCCGGAATATGTCAGCTGCTGTATTAGCTGCTATGGGAGCCAATGATAGCTGCCGGAGAAGGGAGGAAGTTTAGCAGTGTGACTGCTAAACTCCCTCCCCTTCTCTTTTCCTCTCTCCTCCCCTCCGGCTGTTTGCAATGAGAGGGAGCGGGATGGGGTTGGAGCTCAGCTCCGCCCTGCTTTGCTGGCTGCAGACAGTCCCGCCCACTCTCCTTGCAAACAGCCGGAGGGAAGGAGAGAGGAGGTGAGCCTGCGATGGGGTGGGAAGGGGAGGCAATGGCATTGCAGGCTCGGCGTATAGGCGCTGCGCCTGTGCCATCTGAGCGGGTGCACAAACGTTAGATTTGTGCACCCATTCACGCGTTTTTACAGCTCCAGCAGCTGCACAGAAAAACACCTACGCTTGTGGGAAAGAGGCTTTAGACTGGATTCACACGGGCATATATTGGCCGGGTTTTCAGGCCCGGCCAATATACGCTACCCCTTTAATGCATTGGTTTACAATGCATCAGTGCACATGGGCGTATTTCCGCAACATAAAAGTGGGCAGCCAAGATAGTGCATTTTGGCTGGGCGCTTTTACACTGGCAGTGGCTGTGGCTGCATAGACTCCTATGAAAGCCTATGACAGCTGCCGGAGAAGGGAGGTGGGAGGGAGTTTAGCAGCGTTACTGCTAAACTCCCACCCCCTTCCCTGCTCCTCTCAGCCCCTTACCAGTTATTTGCCAGGGGAGGAGGCGGAACAGGCTGGAGCTATTGTGCTAAGCTCCGCTCCATCCTGCTCCAGCCTGCCCCTTCCATTGCTGGCTGCGACAAGGGGCAAATAGGGTGTGGAAGCCTAGCACACTAGCTTGCGCCTGTTCTGCCCCCTCCCCTTACAGAGAGCTTTTTTTCCCCTTCAACTACCAAAATTATTTTTGCTGTAGTTATTTTTCTCATAACATATAGGGATATTTTTTAAATATCTTTTTTTTAAGTGCATCTTTTTTTTTCTTCTTTTTTAGTTTTATTGGGGGTAAGAAGTAAAATAAAAAAGTTTTTTTTTAATGTATAGTTATTTACTTTAAAAACCCACAGTAATGGGTTTTTGTTTTATACATAATTTTGTATTACAAGGTGCATATGGCGACGGTTTTGGTTGGCGCTAGCGATGAGTCATTTTCTTTTTTATGTATATATTTTTATTTTATTATGTAATTTTTTAAAACTTATTTTTGTAACTTTTTTAACATTTATGTTCCCCATAACGTCATATAAGACCTCTGGGGGCCATTCACATTGTCTTTTTTTTTTAATTTCACACTTTTCACACTGTAACTTGGGCATTCATAGGAGCTACAGTTACAGGGAAAACATCCCCTGTAGTGACAATAGTCACTGGCAGAGCTGATCTGGGCCTGCTATGACTCTGCAGCTCTGCTGTGGCAGGGGGCACCGGGTGGTTACATGATTGCATAAATTACATATTTTATCTATTTAAAAAACAAGGGTTAGGGCTGACAAACACACACCAACAAACAACCAGTTTGCAGGGAACCCAAATTAATCCATTACTTGCAGATCAGAGATGCAGGTTAATGTGGATATTGGTACTCTGAGCAAACCGATGCAGCAAGTAAAGAAATCCAACTCAGAAAGCAGAATCTATGTTGCAGAGAGTGAAAAGATTAGTGTGAACTGTTTGTCCACTAAGAGGAAGAAGGTTCAGTAGGTGCTTAGAGTATGCACACAATGAGCACCAGGTTGATGTAACGAGGCAAGCAGTATTAGTGCTTCCAGACCTGGGTGTCACGCTAACAGAGCACCCAAAAGGCCAAGCATGGTAAGTATAGTGGATGCTCAGCTAGTGTTTGGATTCCCAAAGTGTCTACCAAGTACTAGAAAGCAATAAGTATTCGGTAGGGAAATAAAACTACTAGGAAAATTATGCGCTCGGTAATTATATAGAGATAATATTCCAGAGTGCTAGGTTTTCCAGTGGATTTGTTTTAAGGTTTTACTGCATAGATTTTACTGGGTTTTATAGGTTCATAGGTTTATAGATTCATTGTTTCTAGATTCATAGATTCCGCTTTCACACCGCACTGCATAGCACTCATTGAGCACTATGTAGCCTGTAAAGGAGAAGGCAGAAGCAGATAAAAGCTGCTTCTACCTTCTTCTCTTGGTCCTTGGCTGTGGCTAACTGGTTCTTGGCTGCTTGATTGCAGGAGCAGAGGCTTTAATCCCACACTGTACTTCTGCTATCGGCCAGGATTAAAGCCCAGGACCAAGCGCCGTATATTTACTATGCTTGGTCCTTAAAGGGTTAATAGGTTTCAATAGTTATAAAATTCAATAAAAAAAAATTAGTAATACAAAATACTGAAGCACAATACATCAAGTTACAATGTTATATTGTTCCAAGACAATCATATAAGTAGAAAACAAGACCATGACTCTATGAAAGACTTGGGATTTGTTCTGAAACCTGAAAGTGTAAATCAAAAATAAGAAGTAAAGGTTAAATAAAAATTAGTGGATAAATAAAAGAGATAAAGCAAAACATTTGTTATAAAGTCAGAAAATCATTTCATAGATTGAAGACGGATACACAGAGGCAGCATTTACACCTGAGCCCTGGTGCGTGAGGGACTCGGAGGCTCCATTGGCACATAAGAAGAAACCAGTATCATAAATGGCACATGAAAGCTTGGAGACCCTGTCAGATAATTTGCGCTGGGGCCTAGGGGCTATAGTTACCATTATTGCAAAATGTTTAACCAAACTGCATTATGAACATAGATTTCTTGTCCATCACATTCTGTGTTGCTCCAGGCTAAAATTCACCTGTAGCGAGATAGATTATATGAATTGAGTTTAAAAAAAGGTGTCTAAGAGTTCATCTGAGCTCAGTAGGCAATCTTATCAGACAGAGATCCCATGAGATTATAGAATAGATGCATATGTTCAGATCTGAAAATGTCCACACTAAATATACATTCAGAGTGAAAAGATTTTTAGAAATCCTATTCACACCTTCTAAATAAAAATATGGGTCGATTTTAAGTTATGCTGTAGATTTGCTTTATTCTGCTTGGATACAGTATTGTATGGATCTCACCCAGTTCAACCAAATCTTCAGGAAGACAGTGGAAGACACATTCTCGTTATGCTGATGATAACTATTTGTGTTAATAATAATACTTATTATATAACTGCATAACTACACTTTTAGTGGTTTTAATGTTTAATATAAAGCTTTAGCTTTGACTTCTAAGAACATGTTCATATCCACATCAGAGAAAAAAAATACCTTTCCTGGAAAAGTGCTGGATTGACCCTATTATAGTCAATGGGATCTGTCCAGCACCTTTCGGGTCCAGCAGGTGCCGAATCTGGCACTTCCATCTTTCCCATTGTTCAACTCCTATGATGGAGCCAAACAATGAAAAAGAAAAATGCAGGTGTTAAAGAGGCCTGTTATTGTCTATATAATTAGTAAATCAGGCATTTAACATTCATTTTCTAACTAGTCTTAATCACGGGTAGAACTTTAAGCCCTTAAGTACCGTACTCTTTTTTTTTCCATTTCTGTTTTTCCTCCCTCCTTTTAAAAAAATATAACTCTTTTATTTATTCATCAATGAAGCTGTCTGAGGGCTTGCTTTTTGTGGGACGAGCTGTATTTTTTAATGGTACTATATACTGTACTGAAAACCTTTTAAAAACTCTTAGTGGAATCGTTCGCACCATTTATAGGGTTAACAGCTCCGATGAGCCACGCGGCTTATCAGAGCTGTTGCAGGCGGGTGTCAGCTGTAAGAAACAGCCGGCACCCAAGATGTATAGAGAGAGATTACCCTGCAAACTCCTTCCATACACACCCCGAACGTGCAGGACGTAACATTACATCCTGTGTCGTTATCAGATTAAAGTTATTATTAATACTTTTGAAAACAATCGTGTGCTACTACTAGTGATTGTAGTGACCTACAATCCGCAACTGGAGGTACTAAGGAAAACCGCAAAGAAACTCCACTATACCCTACACAAGGATGACCATCTGAAAACCATATTCCCAGATCCTCCCCTTCTGTGTTACAGGCAACCTCCTAACTTGAGGAACTTTATAATCAGGAGTGCATTACCCTCTGACATACAAAGGAACTTATCCCTGCAATGTAAGGGTCTGCAAGACCTGTTTACATATACTGACTGCAGACAGGATACGGATTCCCAACACACAGCAGGACTATAAGATCCCAGGGACATTCACATGTTCCAGTCCAATGTTGTGTACCTGATCATGTGCAGTAAATGTCCTGTTGGGGGCGTTTATGTCGGAGAAACAGGGCAAAGACTGAAAGCGAGGACGAGGTCTCATAGCCACACAATTAATGACAGAAAAAGAGAATTACCTGTGGCCGAGCACTTTTCTAACCATGGACATGACATAAGAGATATGAGAGTTTTGATATTGAAGGATGGTTTCAAGTCGCAAAACCATAGAAGAATTTGGGAATATAAATTGATAACAGCTTTTGACACGCTGAATACTGGGTTAAATTATTCCCCAGGATTTATGTGTGAATGGGAAGTGTGAGACATTTATTGCACAGATAAGACTGCTGGCCTGGTGAAAACCCCCATCAACAGTAAATCAGGGACTATAAACTTTCACTCCCTTATCAGTGTATAGTTAAAAATGTTTGTGTGCCTCTTGTAGTATTGGTGGAAGACACTGCAGTAGAAAAGCATATAGACTGATTAGCCATAACATTATTACCACATGCTCCATATAGAGCAGGTCTTCGTCTTGTCACCAAAAAAGGTCTGACTCATGAAGACATGAATTCTACAAGCTTTCTGAAAGTGTCTTGTGGTATCTGGCACCAAGACGTTACCAGCAATTCCTGTACATTGTGAGGAGGAGCCTCTAGTCTTGTTTTTTCATCACATCCCACAACTGCAAAATCAGATTGAGAATTTAGAGGCCAAGGCACCACCTTAAATTCTTTGTCATGTTTTTCAAATCATTACTTAACAATATTTCCATTTGTATATAAATTGTGCTACTGTGTACTGTACATGTTCTATATTCTTCGGAAAGGGGGATTCAGTATACCCCAAAACGCATTGCATTTGGACTGAAGAGCCTTGTTTGTAATTATGCTGCCAATAAACTTATGGCAGATCTATTCTCCTGGCAACTCGATTGGAAACCTTTGGAATTGGAAGCAACTGAGGGGATTTAACAGGACCCCCTCTAGAGAGTAAGTTCACTGGATCCTTCACTACTCTCCCATTTATCATCTATTTATTATTGAGTTTTCCGCTGAGCACTGTGTTTTTTCCTTTGTTCCCTCCTTTTTATTTGCAAGACTGAGACCAATTAGCCTATGGATGAGGAGTCCCCCTTTTTGTGGATGTCCTGGTTATGGACAGGTGATTCTCGCATAAATTGATATATAAAATTCAGAAATACCTTCCTCGCTCGTGGTGTAGAGACTGAGCCTGTAGAGGGCTCTACCCCCACTTGCTAAGTGGTATTTATTTTGTAAATGCTATTCTCCTATTCTTTACATATTGGTGTTTCCCAAGTAAGTGATGCACATGATGTGAAGGAAAACATGATTAATTGGATCAGACCACCTTCTTCCACTGTTCCATGGTCTAGTTCTGATGTTGATGTGCCTATTGTAGCTGCTTTATATGGATGAAAAGCATCCACGTGGGAACTCTATTTGGTCTCTGTGAATGTAGATGCATAACAAGCTGCAATGAATTATGTGTTTAGACCTTTTTCTATCATAGCCTGCATTTACATTTTCTGCAATCTATATTGCAGTTGCTATTCTATGGGATCAAACTAGGCTGGCTAGCATTTGCTCCCCATGTGCATGAATGAGACTTGACCATGTTGCTGGTTCACTCATTGTACTTGTTTGAACCACTTTTGGTAGATACTAACCCAGGCAAACTGGGAAAACCCCATGGTTCTCACTACAAAATAATGGCTCCTTTTTGCATCACAGTTAGTGCTCCTATTTGTGATCCTACACAGTAGTAACACCCCCTTAATACCCCCAAATAATAAGCCCCCTTTAACCCTGGTGGTCCCTATGTGTGTCATCCCTCCCCAAGAGTAAGAGAGGTGAGGTACCTGAGTGTATTCGCCCAAAAGTGGCAGTGGTCCATTTGTGCATTCCCCCAGAGTAATATTGGTCCCTCTTTGTCCCCTCTCAAGAATGATAGAGGTCTATCTGTGCATTCCCCCAAGAGTAATAGTAGTCCTTCTGTGAATCACCACCACCCCTCCAGTGGACCCTCTCTGAAGCCACCCCCCCCCCCCTCAAGAGTATTAATGGTCCCTTTTGTGGTTCACTACCAAGTAATAGAGGTCTCTCTATGTCCCAGTGTACCTTAGCATCTTTAATCTTTAAGCTGGGGCACAGCAGCATGCACAGGTTGCATCCTACTCCCTGTCTCCTCAACTCTGGCATGTCAGAGTACTAGGTGAACCAAAGTTGAGAAGACAGGGGAGGAGGATGCAGCCTAGACACATTGCCATGCGTCAGCAGTGTGCTATGTAGGGAGAGGAATTTATTAAAGACATTAAGGCATAATGTGGAGCACGGGCCTGTAGGCCCCCCAGACTTAGAGGCCTGTTCCTTATTGTGACCAATGCGACGCATAGAGCTATAGCACTGCACTAGATTTTGCAGCTGAATTTTAATGGGAGTGTGTGGTTTGACGATGTCTGAGGGAGGTGGGCCCTCACACAATTCTTACATATGGACCCTCCCTATCCACCCGACCACATTAATACACAGTATTTCAATCTTTTGTTTTTTCAGAATTTATATTTTAAAGTTTTGATCATGATATTAAAAGGTATTGTCGAGTTTATTTATACAACCACATCCTTAGCTCCATTTTTAAATTGCAGCAATTAATAGGATGGAAAATGAGGCACAATGTGTGCAATGTTCTTGAGTGAACTCATTGTCTCAAAGTGAGATTTTATTATACTATTATTGTAAATATAAATAATACATGAGATATTAAAAATGTAAGCAGGTGGTCAAAGCCGCTTCTGTGAAATGAACAGAACATATCACTGACCTTCTGCTGACATTCTGTGACATTTTTATGTTACTATTTTCTTTTATGCCTATCGTTTATTGCAAAGTGAATAGACAGTAGAGACTGAACAGATCTATTTCATTCTGAACGTAGGACAATAAATCCGTACGCATCGCTCTCACATGGAAGCTGCTCAAAGAGTAACTGTACTTTTTTTTGTTTTCCATCTGGATATGTGTGATTTTAATTAATTTTGTAATATATTTTATTAATATACTTTGCCCCTAAACAGCTGTGGAAAATGGCTCTGCTGGATCACACAGGACTGTCCTATGTGAAATCTGTACACCACTTCTTAGTAAGAATTGTAAGAACTGCACTGCCTGCTTACGGGGGAGCCGACCACTCCAGAGACAGAAATGTGGGCACAGCTGCAGAAGCCAGAACTGTCGCCAGATAGAAGCAGATCACTGAATGCAGAAGAGCGATCATGTAGCCACTGTTTGGAGCATGGAATGCTGAGCAGCCAGCTAATTAAAATCACAAATCGAAATGCAAAAAAGTATAGTTATTCTTTAAGAAATTCACTTATTGTTGAGAAAAATATTGTACGCTAATGTAATGAAAGTGATAAAAAAAATTCTATTAAAGTAGCACTTTAAATAAGGGTACCCAAGAGATGTCTATATAAGGTTAAAGTAGTGAGCGTAAAGTAATAGCCCAGGCTAGGCTTCATACTGAGTTGGTATCTGGACGAAGAAGACATTCAGGAAGAGCATTGTAAGCTACTATCTGACAGCCAGCACCTCTTAATTAGGTAGCATCTGTAGGCATGCTCTCAGCAATGTTAATTTACGGACAGCAGCTAATAGAGATTTAATCATAAATGCTCCTCCAAATATCCTTTTCAGCTAGATGTCAGGCAGATTATTTTTATCTTAGGGTATATTGACATTGTGATATTAGTCAGAGAAATGTGGACCGATATCGCACCTGTAAACCAGCAATTCTTTTCAGCAAGTGTGAGAAAACTATATTTTTGTACTTACTATAAAATCTTTTTCTTGTCTCGTTCATGGGGGGACACAGCTTGGACTGTGGGTATAGCTACTAGCACCAGGAGGTAAACACCAAGCAGAAAAAATGTTAGCTCCTCCTACCAGCTATACCTCTCCTGCAGGCACCAAGCTAATCAGTTTGTATGTAAGCAGTAGGAGCAGCAGAGTAGGATATGAAGAAGGTACAAGCAGTGTAACGTATAAAACATTAAGAATGAAATCGTAACATAGTGGAAAACCATGTGTAACTCCTGGGAAAACTCTCCAATAAGAGGGAGATATCAAACAAGTCTCAAAATAGAAAAAAAACTGGGTGGGTGCTGTGTTCACCAATGAAGGAGTCGAGAAAAATATTTTACAGTAAGTACAAAAATCTCATTTTCTTATTTGTGTCATTGGGGGACAGAGTTTGGACTGTGGGACATTCTAGAACAGTCCAAAATTTGTAAGAAGGTATATGGCCTGCTACAAAACGCGATGACCTAGAGAGAGAGGCATCACAGGATTGAAAAGTGTGAACCTTGTAAAATTTTGAAAAGATGTGTAAAGAGGTCCACGTGGCTGCTTTGCAGATCTGAAGGGCGGAAGCGCCATTGTGCATTGCCCAAGAGGCACCCACAGCAAATGTGCGGTAACGCAGAAGGTAGGATCTCTGCCCTTTGCAAGGTACGCCTCTACCATGACTGACCTGATCCAGCATGAAATGATCACCTTGAAAGCTGCAAGGCCTTTTCTAGGACCGTCTAGAATCAAGAAAAGGGAGTCAGAGAGCCTGGAAGCGGAAGTTTGATCCAAAGACATCTTCAGAGCAAACCAAATTGAATTTATGGAGAGCGCATGCTCTCGGATGCGAGTTTGCAGGACAGAAGGATAGTAGCACAATGTCCTCATTAATGTGAAATAATGACACTACCTTTGCTAGGAAGGAGGGCACAGAACGGTCGACCACTTTGTCCTGGTGTATTACAGTGAAGGGAGGCTTGGCCAAGAAAGCTGTGAGTTCTGAGACTCAACAAATAATGGTCAGAAACACCAAAAACATCACCTGGTATGCCAAAAGATGAGCTGGGATGCCTAACGTAGGTTCAAAGGGACGTTATTGAAGTGTATTTAGGACCAAGTTTCTTAACATCCCAAGGCAGAACTGGAGAATGATAGAAAGGAGTGGCATGGGCAACTCCCTATATAAAGGTGGGGATGACAGTTTTCCATGCCAAAGGGTGCTAGAAAAGGATAGACAGGGCCGATACCTGCCCTTTCAAGGAGGTGAGACACAATCCCATGTCTAGACCTGCCTAGAGAAAAGAAAATAGTTGGGAAACGGAAAAACACATGAGGTGAAAACCATGCTGTTCACACTAGAGGAAGAAAGCTTTTTAGACCTAGTGGTAAACCTGAGAGGAGGATTTTCTAACTTTCATCATAGTCTGGATGACAGGTTCAGTAAAACTCCAATCCCTCAGGATCGCGGCTTCATCCACCATGCTATTAAATGAAATGTGGTCATACTCAGGTGGAAGAGGGGTTCCTGCAAAAGAAGATTGTCTCAAAGTGAATGGTGCCATGTAGAGTGGAAGAGTAGGTTGACTCTACATGTCGAGGCCAGTCTGGAGCTATGAGTTCCACTGGAAGACTTTCCTCTTTGATCTTCTAAAAAAGACAAGGAATGAGCTAGGGGGGAATATGTGGGGGACCTTGAAGTCTGTCCAGTGAGTTATGAAAGCATTCTTTGACATGGACAGCATTCTTTGATTCTGGGCACCATAATGTTGATGTCTAGGAGACCCCATATGTGGCATGGGTCTTGAAAGACTTTGAGGTGTAGTTTCCATTCTACCGGATCCACTTTCTCTCTGCTTAGGAAGTCGGCTATCCAGTTGTTCACATCAGGTATGTGGACCGCAAAAATCATTGGGAGGTGTGTTTCTGTCCATTCTAGGATTATTTCGGCTTGCTCCATGATTACTGAGCTGTGGGTTTTGCCTTGATGATTTATGTACACAACAGCCATCACACTGTCTGTTTGGACACAGACTGGGTATCCCAACAGCTGTTACACAAAGTGATTGAGTGATAATAGCATGGCCCAAGAGTCTAACATATTTATTGGAAGTGATGACTCCTGTACTGTCCACTTTCATTGCACTGTGAAGTTGTGTAATGTTCCTCCCCATCCAAGGCAACTGGCATCCATGGTCAAAACTAAGAAGATTTTAGCCACTAGTTGAGAGAGTGACAAAATGTCCAGAAAAGTCAGATTCTCCAATCCAGCTAGTGTGAGGATTTTTTTTCTGTTAGTGCAACTGCGCTGTTGGAAACAATGCAAAGCCATCATGCACTATTCGTTCACCTGTCGGTTATCACTGAGTTTACGCCTACATAAAAATGGTTGTTACTTTGTTTGCTTTTTGCTTGGTTTAAATGACATTTGTTAAGTCATTTGATTCTAAAAGACTGGATGGGAGGGGTGATTAGTTGCCATGCTAAATACAATGACTACTTGTTTACTCATGCAGCAGAAGACAATGGCTTTTCTTCACATTAATTAAAAACCTCCCAGAGAGAGGTTCCTCGCATAAACACAGACAGACCTGAGCAAACAACATATACACTGTTTACTTTAGCTAATGAAGTAAATGAAGAGGATTTCTAATGATTATCTTTAAGTTTACATGCATTTGTATGTAAAAAAAAGTCGGTAATTTGTTCAGTCATTCGTTGGTTCAAACTACAATCGTTGCATGTAAATGGGGCTTTACAATGTGCTGCATTATTTTTAGATACCTGGTTATCTTCTGGACATGAAGTGATCATGAGCTGACGAGTCATATCTTTAGGCAGAGCCTACTGTTATCATGAGCCAACCATGGCCCAGTGGACGTGTATCCTGTTAATGATGAGACTTCTATCCAGCAAGGGTGCAGACAGTTGTTAACAGAAAAGAAACAGAATGAGAAATGGCTAAAATATAAATTCATTCACTCACAGTCCTATCAAGAGAGGATTGTCCACTGGACAGATTGAGAGTAAAATTGGCTGAATAGAATTACCTTGAACGAAGAGACCATTAAACACAGGACTCTCATACAATGTCCAATGGGGATTGAAGTCCAAATGTGTAAGGTGCATAACTTGCCTGGAGTAACTAAAGTTTCTATGATGGTAGCAAAACATATTAACTTATTGTGTCAAATACCAGGCTCAGAAACTCAGAAATTGAGAAGGAAAGAAAATGGTCTTGAGGTAGTTGATAAACAATCTGAAATGAGAGAGAGTGTCTACGGTGATGTGGAGACTCTGTAGAGAACCTGAGTAGGAATGTCCCTTCACTAGAATGTCATTGAGGGGAAAATGACAATCTCCCTTGAGTGTAGAAGGGCCATCACTGCCACCATGACTTTTGTGAACACCTGCAGAGCCATGGCCAAACCAAGAGGGAGAGCCACAAACTGGTAGTGTTCAAACCAAAGTGTAAAGTGCAGAAAAGGTTGATGCGCTCTGCTAGGGGCACATGAAGGCATGCATCCTTGATGTTATTGACACCATTAATTCAGCTTACTCCATGGATTTGATAACTGACTTTGGGGACTTCATGTGGAAATGCCAGACTTTCACATAAATGATTCAATTTCTTCAAGTCTAGAACAGGGGGATGGACCCATCCTTATTGGGAACAATAAAAAAAAGCTTAAATAAAAACCTGTGAAATGCTCCATGAATGGAACTGTTATGATTACAGCTTGAGTAAAAAGGAACTAGCCACCAGGCAGAGCTTACCCTATCCTGTGCTGATAGTGCCAAACCTCACTGCTGCGAGAGAAAATGCCACAGGTCTCAGCCAAGGAGAGAGAGGATGCTAAGACCAGGAGGGAAGAGGAAAAGGACCTGAGGAAAAATAGGCCCTGAAGGTGGATTTTGTCCATGGGAAGTGTTGGAAAAGGGCACCCAGAGCAGTGATTGCAGGATTCTCCCAGAAGTACCGCCTCCTTACAGGGGAACCCTGATACCCTGATAGGCTAAAGAGAGAGCGTATAAGCCAACCCCTATAAGTGTAGCCACCAATCAGGTGACTAGAGTAGTAGTCCACCCCATAGGGTCAAAAAAAGGTCCCTATTATATTACTGTCAGGGCAGTGGTGCCAACCCTCCTCCAAAAAAACATGCTCTGGTGGAAAGCAGGAAGGGATCCTGCACAGCAGGCAGTGATAACAGTCCTGTTGTGGAGGAGGGAAAGAGGTTCCTGTCTGGTCCCCAGCAGCAAGCTCTCTTCTAAGAAGAGGAGTATAGTGACACCAGTGAGGATAACTGGCCCACCAATGTAAAAGAAAAGGAGCACCCAAGAGGGAAGCACTGGAAAACGGAGGAGTAAAGCAGGTGATGCATGTGTAATAAGTGAAATATACATTAAGAAAGGATGGCATGCAGTTCTTATGGCTTCTAGAACCAGTAGTTTTAAGACTGACATAAAGTTTGGTTTTCACAAATTCTGACTGATGACAACCCACTCTTGCCTAATCAGTGCTTTTGGTGCAATTTCTGTGCTTGTGTTTGTCCACTCACTTTTGGAAAATTGACCACTGGTTCTCAATTGGTTTCAGACCTAGGGAGTTTCCTGGCCATGGGCCAAACATTTGAGTGCTTTGTTCACCAAGCCACCTAGTGATATGCCTTGTGATATGGTGCCCCATCATGCTGGGAAAAGCATTGTTCATCACCACATTCTTCCTGGATTGTTGGGAGAAGTTGCTCTTTCGAGGATGTTTAGATATCATTTTTTCATTCATGGCAGTGTCCTTAGGCAAAACTGTTAGCGAGCCCATTCTCTTGGATGAAAAGCTACCAACACATGAATGGTTTTAGGATGCCTTACTATTGGCATGACACTAAACTCATGGTAGCACTCAACTTTCCTTCTCTGGACAATTATTCTTCCAGATGATAGCAAGCCATTCTTGTTTAATCAGTGCCTGACGTTTACTACAATTTTTCTGTTACAAACAGTCTGAAGGGGACTTCATGACAGATAATACTGTGCAGGGACTGCAGAGGACTAGGGTAAAGTTATTTTCTTTGATGAAGCCCCCTTCAGACTGTTTAGGACACAGAAATTGTGGTAAACTTCAAGCACTGATTAGGCAAGAATGGGTTGCCATCAGTCAGGGTTTGGCCCAGAAGCTGATATCCAGCATGCCAGGACATATTGACAAGTCTTATAAAAATAGGCTCGATAATGTAAATATTGAGGATTTGTCTAAACTTGGTGAAAAACTTTAAAAACTTATGAAATGCTTATAATTAAACTTCAGTATACTATATAAACAGCTCACTAAAGATAGTTTCACATGGGCGATCGCGGTTTTGCCGTGAGAAAAACAAGGCAAAATCGCATCTTTGTTCCTGTGATTTTTGAGTGTCAGCAATGCTTTTTTTTTAGAATAATCTCACATCACATCGCTGCTGCCCACGTTAACATCATGCGAGAAAATCTCGCTTTTTTAACGCAAAAGTCAATAGGACTTTCTAATGCTAAATTAGCACTGCATCACATTGCAATGCAAGTTTGCTGCGTTGTGATGCGATAAAAAGTAGGCTCCAAAGAGAAACATGGGAGACAAAAAAAAAATTGCACATCACAGAAAGATAGAGCATGCTGCGATTTTTTTTGTTTTCTCAACATTGCATCAGTGAAAACATTGCAGATGGGACGGAAATCACTGAAAATCATTGGTTTCATAATCTGCTTTTTTACTGACTATCGCATCAAGTGAAAATTGCACATTTCTTGCCCCGCGTGAAACCACCCTAAAAGACCGAAAAACAAGGAAGTAGCAAATGTTGTAAAAACAAAAATTTGTGTCATTCTTAAAACTTTGTGCCACGACTGTAGATTCTAGTACTGTCCTCCCTCCATGACTGTTTTCTCTACTTTTGTATTGAAAGTATATGAAATGAATGACAGGATAAATATTCTCGCTGTGGCAGAAAATTGGAAGATCTGTCTTAAGGGAAAACTACAATCAAAAATGAAAAAGCAAAACAAATATCCATACATTTATGTAGTATGTTTCCTGCATAATGTATTTATTAAGACTGCTCTTCGTATTTAAAGGGGTTCTGTCAGCAAAGGGAAAAAATCAAAACTCAACTGTGCCTCACCGGGCCGTTCACCAGGCTCTTCTGATATCCCTCCTGCAGGCTGTCTACAGCCAGTGCCAGCTTCCACCACTGCTTTGACCACTGCCAGACGGCAAGTACTGCCACCCGGGTTAGTGGTCGACGCGTCACAAGTGACGCGTCGCCCCCTGATTGGCCTGGCTGCGTCTAACCTCTGACGTCCTTGGAGAGTAGACGGCAAATGTGCATGCTTCTCCCTCCCGGTGCGCTTGTGCATTCGCTATTGACTCTCCGAGGACATCAAAGGTTAGACACGGCCAGGTTGGCATCAGCGTGCAGGACCAATTGGAAGATGACCCCTTACGCGACAGGTAAACAAGGGAGGGAACAAGTACAACGGGATTAGGTGAGTTTACTTTGTCTTTTTCACTTTTGCCTTTCAACAGGTTATATTGTACAGAGATACAGGGCAGGATGCAGGGCCCAACCTAAAAAGTGATTTTGCTGACAGAACCCCTATAATGTTACAGTATAGTGTCTACATTGTAGCAGCTAGTAGCTATTATCTCTATTATAACAAGTTTTGCTTATTATTCCTTCCCCAAGTTCCAGTAGTTAGGTGCGCAAAGAGTGCCGCATCAGGGGCTGCCAGACCAGCTATGCTGTGTGGATCTCTTAAAGTGAATTTTCTTGTTTTCATCCAAATGTGTCTTTATTATGATCATCAGTTACAATTATCTGCTGATTTTATTCACAATATATCTTTATAGTGCTTTATAGCTGCTGAACGCTAAGGAACTGAGAGCTGCTGGAAAGGTGGGATAGCCTCCAGGAATCTAAATTATATTCTAGAATTACCAAACTACAAACAGTGGAGTGATATTCTCTTAAATACCAACTGAGCATTAGATTATATAGGTTGTCTTTCTGTCTTTCATGATTGCCCCTTGAAGTGCATTGCTCATATTGTTGTGCCTGCATTGCTCTATATTGTGCTTGAAGTATTACTGATTCCTAGGATTTAGTTAGCTATACCTAGCAAGAGGTGATTTTATGGTAACCATTTCATTGCTAGTTGTTATTACGATACAGCACTGTTTATTTTTGTTCTTTTACTTATAAATAAATATTGTGCACTTTAGTAACTTCATCTGCATCATATCCTAAATCTGCATCACCATATCACCTACAGCGGCAGTAATGCCGCATACTGTTTATACATTGAACTCAATAATAACATAGTCTGCAGTAAGATCCCATTCTCGCTCTTGTGGTGACTGCAGGTAGTGAGCATGTTAGCTTTTAAATATATGTCTATGCTACATTTGTAGCCTTGCATCAGAAAGAATGGAGTTCTGACAGATGAAAATGTCAAGAAGTAGTTAAACACAGAGTTTTAGACTAGAAAAACCACATGATGGTAAGATTCTGGACATTTCTACACTTTTTGAATGATGCATGTCTTTGGATTTTCTGTCACTGTGAATTTGTTATTTATAGAACTTGTTTCACAACTTTCAAAAATATATACTTTTAGAACTGCTATTTGCATACTGGATGGGATGTACTTGATAATATTTTTATTATTCTGGCACATTTAGTTCCACAGTCTCCTAATCAGAATTTTAATCTTATACTAATTGGAGTGCAGTACCATGCGATACTTCTCAAAAAACACATTTATTTTCATCTCACCTATTTGGTTATATCTACGATATAATTACTGTACATGAC
Source organism: Eleutherodactylus coqui (assembly GCF_035609145.1). Taxonomy (NCBI): domain Eukaryota; kingdom Metazoa; phylum Chordata; class Amphibia; order Anura; family Eleutherodactylidae; genus Eleutherodactylus; species Eleutherodactylus coqui. Next base: position 233,950,401 of record NC_089837.1, on the reverse strand, counting down.
CATAAATAACATATAGGTTATAGTATAAATAAAAATACATTTTCATCAAGGCTCGCCTACTGTTCTAAATAGAATCAAGAAATCACAGAAGAAAATGTAGTTTTATTAAGTGAAACTCAAGACTGCTGCTTTAAACTAACAAGTTGATGCATGATTATATATGCTTTGGAGTCTAGCCCAGATCTGAGAAATGCAACAACTGTTTCCTATGCAGTATTTTTGGTAAGATGCCCAGACTATTGTAAGGTTACAGTTCCAAGCTTAAACCTTCAATCAGTATATGAATCTAGGTTTATACAGACTTTGTGTCAATTATATTGAATACTGCATTAAAATTGCAGTTGGACATTTAACATTAAATTCACTAGGGCTAGCTGAACGTGAAAAAAGCCTAGGGGGTAGAAACGATATGTAAATGAAACACAGCAACAAAAAGGGAAAAACAAGCAGATTGGGATTATAACAGTGCTTCTAAAAACAATACTGAACTGAAGAAAGCAGGTGCCAGACCATTGTGAACTACTGAAATGCTGAAGTATCAAAGGAGCATGGAAGACCTTTAAGATCTCCAATGGAATTATGTATTGGCAAGAAGAGGCAATCTGTTACATAACAGTAAAATATTCATATTCTACTCCTGAACTGTTGGAAGTGAGGAGCTAAAAGTAGAAAGGCTCTTATACAAAATAGCTATTACATAATAACTGTAAGTACAGGTTTAAATTGAATTTGCAAGAGATCAAGAGACACCTAGGCAACCATATTTAGTATTATATTTCACATGTATTTGTCTTGTATAATATGCAACGTTCAACATGGAATGCAATTTTTACTGGTCAACATGTATTATTATTAGAGTTAAGCGAACATACTCTGCCGAGCTTGATGCTCGTTCGAGTATTAGCGTACTCAATGGTGCTCGTTACTCGAACGAGCATCAAGCCATGTTCGACCCCGCCCCAGTTTTTGGCTCCTCCCCACTGTGACGTGCCTGTTTTAGCCCCTCCCGGCTGTGACGCAGCTCGCGTCATTGGCAAACCTTTTGTCAGGCAGGCAGGGGAGAGAGAGAGAAAGAGTGAGAAAGAAAGAGAGAACCAAGAAGAAAAAAAAAAAAGCTCGGGACCCGGCGTCCAACATACAAAAATGCTCGAGTCTCCCGTTGTAGTCAATGGGGTTCGTTACTCAAGTAGAGCTCTTGAATTTTACGAAAAGCTTGGCTCGAATAACGCGGACCCGAGCATGTGGTTGCTCGCTCATCTCTAATTATTATGTATAGATATTAGCACACACACACTAGCATACCTTGAACTTTGTGCTGTCTGTGCCAATGTTAGGGTAGTAGACAGCAGCATTATATGCCAAAGAGGACATGCACCTTGCCTTTATTTTCACACAGACCATTAAAAAACTCATAGTACATAGTATGTTAGGTTGAAAAAAAGACAATGTCCATCCAGTTCTGCCCTTCCTTGTTGATCCAGAGGAAGGCAAAAAAAAAACAAACAATAAGGCAAAAGCCAAAATTCCTTCCCGACTCCATAATGGGAGTCAGAATACTCCCTGGATCAACGTTTGAAAGTTCCTACCTGACTCCAAGACCCGGATCAACAACCTCGCTGGTTAGTTAGTGTCTATATCCTGTAATGTTGTAGCGCTCTAAAAAGACATCTAGTCCCCTCTTAAACTCCTCTATTGATTTTGCCTGAATACATCCTCAGGCAGAGAGTTCAATGGTCTCACTGCTCTTACAATAAAGAACCCCTTTAGTCTTTTTATTTTTTTATTTCACACTTTTCGACTGTAGCTGAGGCATCCATAGGAGCCCCAGTTACAGGGGAAAACATCCCCCTATAGTGACTGACAATAGTCACTGTCAGAGCTGATCAGGGTCGGCAAAAAGTTTATTTACTCTACATTGTAGATTTTGTGTAGTTCATCCAACATATTGGAGATGGAAAGAGCACTGCAACATATATAGCGAAGTTGGAAGAGCAGTTGATAAAGGATTTTACTGGGTGGTTCTCATTTGTAGCACAGCTGATAAAATTGGTAGTTGTATTTATAATATTTGAACATTATGCACTTACATTTTTAATTGTGTCTATAGCACCTATCTCTGAGAAAAATTGTTGGATGTTCTTTAGAGATGAGCGAGCACCAAAATGCTCGGGTGCTCGTTACTCGGGATGAAATTATCGCAATGCTCGAGGGTTCGTTTCGAGTAACGAACCCCATTGAAGTCAATGGGCGAATCGAGCATTTTTGTATATTGCCGATGCTCGCTAAGGTTTTCGTTTGTGAAAATCTGGGCAATTCAAGAAAGTGATGGGAACGACACAGCAACGGATAGGGCAGGCGAGGGGCTACATGTTGGGCTGCATCTCAAGTTCCCAGGTCCCACTATTAAGCCACAATAGCGGCAAGAGTGGGCCCCCTCCCAACAATTTTTACTTCTGAAAAGCCCTCATTAGCAATGCATACCTTAGCTAAGCACCACACTACCTCCAACAAAGCACAATCACTGCCTGCATGACCCCAACCCCCCCCCCCCCCCGCACGACGCAGTGTCCACAGCGCACACCAAAGTGTCCCTGCGCAGCCTTCAGCTGCACTCATGCCACACCACCCTCATGTCTATTTATAAGTGCGTCTGCCATGAGGAGCAACCGCAGGCACACACTGCAGAGGGTTGGCACGGCTAGGCAGCGACCCTCTTTAAAAGGGGCGGGGCGATAGCCCACAATGCTGTACAGAAGAAATGAGAAATATAATCCTGTGCCACCGCCATCAGGAGCTGCACACGTGGGCATAGCAATGGGGAACCTATGTGCCACACACTATTCATTCTGTCAAGGTGTCTGCATGCCCCAGTCAGACCGCGTTTTTTTTATAAATAGTCACAGGCAGGTACAACTCCACAATGGGAATTCCGTGTGCACCCACAGCATGGGTGGCTCCCTGGAACCCACCGGCTGTACATTAATGTATCCCATTGCAGTGCCCATCACAGCTGAGGTAACGTCCGATTAAATGCAGGTGGGCATCGGCCCACACTGCATGCCCCAACCTGACCGGGGTTTTTAATTCATAGACACAGGCAGGTACAACTCCCTATTGTGAAGTCCGTGTGGACCCACAGCATGGGTGGGTGCCAGGAAGCCACCGGCGGTACATGAATATATCCCATTGCATTGCCCATCACAGCTGAGGTAATGTCATGTTTAATGCAGGTGGGCTTCGAACTTGAACATCGCGTGGTACTCGCCTCTAGTAACGAGCATCTCGAACACGCTAATACTCGAACGAGTATCAAGCTCGGACGAGTACGTTCGCTCATCTCTAATGTTCTTCTGACTACTTTTGACATGTTTCAATTTATTAGGTGTTACGGCAGTCTTCGGGGTATTTTGGCCTTCTGAATATAATGCGTGGTTCAGATGGGATTAATTTTGCAAGATAAAGGGCTTGCAGAAGGACTTGCCAATCATTTTTCAAAGCATTGTTGATAATTGAATGTGAGAGGTTATAGGTGGTAATGAAGTTGAGGTTTAGGTTTTTACTAATGCCATCTTCGTTCTTCTTTCTTGGTGAGGGCGTCTGTTTGTGACTCTTTTTCTCTATTAGATGCTGATTGAATGAGACTATATGGCTATCCCTTTTGTCTGAGTCCTTCTTTAAATATGTTACTCTGAGAAATGAAGTCCTCCGTTTTAGTATAGTTCAGTCAAATGCTTTTAAAGTGTCCATATGGTATAATTGTTTTCCATTTTCTAAAATGTACACTTCTGTAGCTTAAAAGGCCGTTAGTCTCTGTAGATTTAAAAAAAGATTTAGTAATGACTTTATCATCGACATGGCCCAGTATGAGGTCTAAGTACTCTATACTGTCCTTTAAATTGTTTCCAGCAAAAAAGATTAAATCATTTTTGTTCAGATATATGGTAAAATAAATAAAAATCAAGTCATCTATATATCCTTTATATAGTTTGCTCTTCTTACGCCATTTGTGATCTGACATAATGTATTTTTTCTCGAAGTTGCCAACATATAAGTTGACGAAACTTGGTGTGAACCTTGTCCCCATTACGGTTTTTGAAAATAAAATTAATACCATCTAAAATGATTTTTTTCTGTTCCATTGGTATGGTAAAATCCTGTTATAGGATTGAGGACATAGTATTTAATCCCTTCTCATGTGGAATGTTGGAGTAAAGGGTTGTTGATTCAGGGAGTTATTCTGATTACCAGACTTGGAGTTAGGAAGAAATCTTTTTTTCCCTTAAATGAGGAAAATTATCTTCTACCTCATTGGGCTTTTTTTGCCTTCCTTTGGATCAACATTGCAGGAAAATAGGCTGACACAAATCTTTTTTTAGCCTAAAATGCTATGTTACTGATGGCCCCTGTATTTTAGTACATGCCATGTAATGCTTCATGCTCCCTGAAGCAAAATTATTAGTCAACAATAGAAGCAGTACAGCACCTCCCACCAAAAAAGCTGTTCATTGGTTGAACAGAAGTTTAAAGTGCCACTCAGGCAAAAACAACTTTTTCTATCTTTGCCCCCCTAACCTGATTGCCTATCACACTCTGTAGGTCTCCTCAGTATACTGCAGTCACTTCCATACAGTGCAGCATCCAGTCTGATGCTTGTCAAACACCATTTTGATGTTGCTCTTCCTTTTACTCTGCTGTGCTATTAATCCCATGATGCATCAGCACAGCAATAGCTAGAGGTTGTACCATTGCTTCTTGCTGGGGTATGGTTGAATTTCCATTACCTTCTATATTATTCAAAATAATCTACATACCATAATTATACAGTCGGCAGAATGCACTGTGATCTTCTCTCTTGTAATTGTGTGACAGGAACTATATAGTTATCATCAGTAACTGTAATTATTGTGTCAGTACACCCTTCTAAGCAGTTTCTGTGGTAGGATCCATGTGATAGGATCATACAGATATTAAGCTAACTGTCAAACTGACTAGTTTGAGAACACATAAAGCCAAGTAAATCTGAGGTGGTCAGAATTGAGATCACATGACCACATGAGAAGAAAGAGGTCAGGAGTTTCAAATAAAAAGGAATAACTAACTAAGGTAAAATGAGTCCACTCATATATGCTGGGAGAATAGCAGCATCATGAATTAAAAAAGATTCACTGGAGTAGCTCTTTAAAATCCGACCTGTGGCTGTTGTTGCTAACAGACTCGCAAGGCAAGCACTCAACAATACTTGTGAGGTCAATATTGCTTTTGTGCTCTATCTATCAGAATGTTCCCACTCCTTGCATTCATTTTAACATAACAGAGCAATTATACATATATTTGTCATCTCAAGCATGACTATAGCACATTTGAACAAAGGTCAACATTGATTGAAAGGTAAATCTTATAAATCACTGTACAACCATTATATGTTTGCATATATATTATTGTTGTAGGTCTAAAATGGTAGTCAAATTGTTACTATATATACTATACCGTATCTGCCCTCCTATATATTGTAAGACTGCTGTGGACAAAACTTCATGCATGATTTCTAAAGTTTCACATCAGAAGGAATAGAAGACAAATATTGAAATACCACAGACTGGTATGAAATATAAAAGCTGAAATTCACAAGGTGAATAGAATATGAGATACTATGGAGGGGACCAGAATTTCTGAAATGCAAACCCATGACATCCAGAGGAGTTTGTCTTTTTTTAGAGCACAGTTTTAGTTGATAATCTGGCGTATGTTTCAGAAAGAGGTGCAGAAAGAGAGATGATTTCTTGGTAGTCCTTGATATTAGGAATCTAAAAATATTCTACAACCAAAGGTAGCTATCACAGTATTTTAAAGGACCACTCCGGTGAGTGTTAAAACATATTGTTCTATCCTTGTCCCCTCACCTGATTGGCTATCACACTCTGGATGTCTCCTATGTATATTGCAGTCAGTTCCATGTAGTGCAGCCTCCTGTCTGATGTTTATCAGGCACTTTATTCATGTTCAGATTTCTCCCTGTTCACTTTCTATGTGCTCTGCTAAAACTCCTATGATGGATCAGCACAGCATCACATCACAACTAGAGCCAGTACCATCTCTGCATGGAAGACAGTGCAATTACTATCTGTATTCTATATTCAACTAAATACAGATCATAAGTACTGTATATACTCTGGTATAAGCTGACCCAAGTATAAGCCGAGGCACCTAATTTTACCACAAACAACTGGGAAAACTAGGTGCCTCGAGTATAAGCCTAGCTAGACTAAGTAAAAGAAAAACAAAAAACACAATACTCACATCCCAGCCTGCGTGTGTGTCGTTGGCGCGATGGTCTCCCTGGTTGTGTGGCAAGCTGCTCTGTAATCCTTCCCACTGTCATCTCTCTGCTCAGCTTTGAATTCCCCCGCCATCAGCAAGTAAGTGCTGTGATTGCATCGAGCGCCAGCCAATCACAGCCAGCGCTCAATGAACCAATCACAGCCATTCAGTGATGTCATTCACTGAATGGCTGTGAATGATGGAGCCCCGGCTGTGATTGGCTGGCGCTCGATCCAAACAGCACTTACTTACTGATGGCGGGGGAATTCAAAGCCAAGCAGAGAGATGACAGCAGGGAGGATTACAGAGCAGTTTGCCGCACTGCCGAGGAGACCATCGTGGCGGCGACACAGATGCTGGCTGGGAGGTGAGTATTGCGGTTTTTTTTACCTAGTACCTCACTCAAGTATAAGCCGAGGGGGGCTTTTTCAGCAAAACAAAATTGTTGAAAATGTGCTGAAAAGTCAGCTTATACTTGAGTATATACAGTCAGGAGGATGTGATGCTTACATTTCTTCTTGGTGTGTTTGTTTTTTCTTTTTGTCATTGGATCAGATGAACCATGATAAAAAAGAGGTGTGATAAAAGTAGTGCAACAGCATGTACTTCGCTTCCCAATACATACCACCACCATTCACCCTTCAGGGTTGGGCCATGGGTAACAAGAGTTGTATTTACCCTGAAATTGTCCCACAATTAAGAGCATAGAAAAGGAGTGAGTAAATCAGAGAAAATGACAAGAAACTATTGTAAGAAATATTATTGATGTTTGTTTATGTTCTGTGGTCTCTTTCATACAACTGGTCCTGCGAGACCAATATGCAAAATGTTTTATGTAAATGTTCTTATATTCCTTTGATTTATTGAAAAACAAATAAAGAGAATTTAAGTAGAAAAAAAGATCCCCTCTACAAATGCAAACAAGTAATGAACAATCATCACTCTGTATAGAAGCTTTCAAACTGTTTGTTATTTCTGCACTTCAGCAACTTTCTGAGTGATTATCTCAATGACAGTTGGTCAGTGTAAAGGTACCTCAACACTTATATACTTGGAGGTAGACTTCAAATCTAATAGAAATAAGCCTACATGCCTTTTCTTGCCCCACACTTTGCCCCCTTTGCTGTAACTTTGGTGGATGATGTTGGTGTCATTAGATGACACACATGCTCATCGGTGCCGTAAAATCATCAAATGTGAGTTTAATACATTCAGGGAGCTGTCAGGCGGGGTGAAAGTTACAATGTTACATCTATGGGCGTAAAGACAAAGAGATAGATAGTGAGACATACAGAGAGAGAGAGCAATAGAGATAGACAGAGAGACAGACAGAGAGCAATAGAGAGACAGAGAAAGAGCGATAGAGAAACAGACAGAGAGAGAGTGATAGAGAAACAGAAAGAGAGAGCAATAGAGAGACAGACAGAATGAGAGAACGATAGAGAGACAGAGAGAGAACAATAGACAGACAGAGAGCGATAGACAGATAGAATGAGAGCAATAGACAGACAGAACGAGAGCGATAGATAGAGAGAGCAATAGAAAGAGAGACCCAGAGAAAGCGATAGACATAAAGAGACATAGAGAGATCGATAGAGAGACAGCGAGAGCAATAGAGACAGAAAGAGAGAGCAATAGAGAAAGAGAGCGAGAGACAGACAAAGAAGGACAGACAGAAAGAGAACGAAAGAGACAAAAGAGAGAGAGATAGAAAACGAGACAGATAGAGAGAGAGGCAGATGGAGAGAGAGACAGACAAACAGAGAGAGACCTATCGGCTTTTTTATATTAGATATCTGCTCCAAATACAAAGTGTCACTCTAAGTAATCACCTAACCAAGCAGATTTAGAAGTTCACAACCAACACTTTTGAAACATTTTATGTTCGCATAGCAAACATGGGGTCAATCTAGTATTTCTAAAACTTCTACATCTTCTTGGTGGGAGTGACAGTCAACATTTCAAAGGCAGTCAGTGGAGGAGACCCCATGGTAAATGACTCATTTTATCCTGCCTATAATCATTCCAGCAAATGCACTGGGGTTTTCCAAATCAATAAAGTAATTTTCAATTTTGATTAATGTCAATAAATGTAAAATGTAGCATTTATGTAAGGGTGGATTCACACCCGTGTCCAGGGGTTCCACTTTCCTGCTCTGTTTAGGGACCAGGAAAGTGGAATCCTATGGCCAAACAGCTCCATCTCAGGATGGAACCAAACAGCATCCAACTGACCCCATTGACTATAACGGCGTCCATTTGGTCTCTGCTCAGCTGCCCGTCTTTTAGACAAAAGAAAGAGCGCTGCATGCTTAGTTCTTTTCCATTTCAGATGACATACAACACTGCGTCATCACTTCGAAAAAGTAGAAATTTATTGGCAAGGTGATTTTAGTTCATTACTTTACATCTTTATTGTGACCAGAAGTTACCCAGGTTCTCTGTTTAAGTGATTTTACTCTACATGCAGATTTCTCATTGAACAGATGGCTAATTTTCCCAAGCAGTGTTTTTCTATTGGATTTGATCTCTTAATCTATTTTTATTGTACTTTTTTGTTCTAGCCTGACTAAGATGTAAAAGGTGAATTATAGCGTTGTATGTTTAATGCCTCGTTTCCAAGATTTCATTTATATACAGTAAATCTTCCTGATGATACATACTCATTATAATGTATGCCGCTGTTATAAATTTTACATAATTCATATAATTACTAATAATGAGCCTTACAGTCTTGCTCTCCAACAGTTGCTCGTTAAATGGGAGGAAATACATTCAGAAACATTCAATCACTTGGAGGTAATAACTATTTTTTCTTGGCCTTTTTTTTTCAATTGTGATGGCCTAAATGAGTATTTGTATGAATATGTGAATGAGTGTTCTAGAAAACCAGATGAAATATTCTGCATTAGTAGGGTAGTGTAAGGCAGAGTTAATAATAGTGGCTTAGTAATTACCAACATTCCACAAATGAATTCTTTTAAAATAGCAATTATTTGTATTCAAGTTCTTTTTTTCTTGATCATTGATTCTTCCTTTTCAAATAAGTGTAAAAGAAGAGTGTGTCGTTGTATATTTACATGTACTGCCAGGAGCTTAGATTTGCCAGATGCGCACTATTTATTGCTGATGAGGAGTGCATAGCAAGTAATTGATTATATAAAGTACTGTCAGCAGAAAGGAAGTGTAATAAACAGGCTACATTGATATACAGTATATTTACATTTCTCTAGTTAGCAGCAGTAAAAAAATGTCAGAGCAATGCCAAATCCACTAATTATAACTTTAAATATTTATACACTTCTCTATAATAGCAAACAACTTAGGCCCCTTTCACATCTGCGCTGGGGTTCCCTGTGATTTCTGTTGTTTGTCTCTATCCTCAGAGCCGAACAACAAAAAAACGGAACACATACCGCAGCCGAACACTGCCAAATCATCCCTGTCTACTATATTGGGGTCCGTTCAGCTTCCTGTATTCCAACCAGTGTTTTACTGGACAAAATAGCGCTGCATGCAGTACTATTTTGTTTGGGATTTTCTCTGCTGAATCGGCACAAAAAGCCTCAATGCAGATGTGAGAAGCAGCTTACATTTGAGTTATAGTTTGAAATGGTTCTTTGCAATCAGGCACCACAGCTATTAATTTCTCCCATCTGTATAAGAAATGGTAGCCCAAACTGTACAGTTTATTTAAAGTGCTTTCTCATGAAGGAATTTTTGCTAAGAGTCATCTCTCACTCGTGGACCCAGATATCCACGTATTACATTGTTATTCATTACTAAGTAACAATCATGTATCACAATAGTCCCCTTGCTGCCACCAGCCACTTCCGGCAATAACAACTGATCATTAGGGTTGTTTAACCCCTTAAGGAGCAAGCGACGTTAATATAAGGCACTTGGTCCTGGGCTTTAATCGCAGCCGATTATAAAAATATGGCACGGGATTAAAGCCTCTGCAACTACAATCAAGCAGGAGCAGATCAGGTTCTCACAGCTGAGAACCCAAAGGAGGAAGCGTTTTTAACCACATCTACCTTCTCTATTCCCTGGTACATAGCGCTCAATGAGCACTATGTACTAAGAAGTGTGGTTATGTGGGATTCCCTGCTAATAGCAGAGCTGCAGGGTTGTACTAGACCCTGACCAGCTCTGCCAGTGACTAATGTCACTACAGGGAATGTTTTCCCTGTAACTGGGGCTCCTATGGATGCCCCAGCTACAGTGGAAAAGTGTGTAATAAAAAACATGTGAATGACCCCCAAAGGTCTTATATGACGTCACGGGCGACATAGATGGTAAAAACATAATTATGTAAATAAGTAAAACAAAATTACTGAATAAAATAAAAATATATACATTAAAAAAAGAAAATAACCCCAAGCCATCGCCAACCAAAACCATCGCTGTATGCACCCTGTAATCCCAAACCATACATATTATATATCAAAACGTCCAAAACAAAATGAGGAACCCATTCCCATACTTTATTTTAGCATAAATATGCCAAAAAAAACTATAAATGTTAAAAAAAACAAACATTTTTTTAGCTTTTTACCCCCAATAAAACTAAAAAACGGGAAAAAAGACAGTGAAAAACATATTTGAAAAATAGCGCTATATGTCATGGGGAAAAAAGCATAGCAAACATAATTTTGGTAGCTGAAGGAAAAAAAATAAGTCAGTAAAACCACCACATGGGTAAAGTCTCTAAAAAGTGTCTGATCCTTAAGGTACAAAACAGCCTGCTCCTTAAGGGGTTATAGCCAGAACGGCAACGTTCAGCTGATCACTGAGCTGGCTTCAGTGTAGAAAAGAGGTGCCTTATTAGGCAACTACCTTCAAAAGCATACTCTCTTCATAGTTTTCTGCTCTGTGACAGTATGTGAATATGGGCTTGTTTTATCATGTTAGCATTCTATGAAAAGTGCCAAAATATTTTCTAAACACTTAGGAGTAAAAATATTATTTCCCTATGTGGTGTTTTGTATTTTCTGTACAATGATTGCAGACACTATAATGGAAAAATAACAAAAGCAAGATATTGTCTTCCATTCAGTAGCTTAGTTTTTCCTACCTGTAATCATGTAATTACCGTGCCCCACATATACTTTCTCCTTTCTCAATATATTTTGATGCAGTACATATGTAGCAAACATTAGCTTGACATCTAACGCATTATAATAACTTAAAGTGGTTTTCCAGTTCTTAAAAATGAATGACCCACAGAATAGGCAATCAATCGCTGATCACTGGGGGTCCATTAACCAAATCAGTTTGGGTCTATTAACTGGGACTCTGGCCAATCACTGTTTGCTGAGCCGTTGTCACCCTGAACAGAGAAGGAAACAGATAACTCCTTACATTGTATAGTGCTCCAACATAGTATTGAAGGCACAGTTTCCATTTATGTGAATGGGAGTTGTGCCTGCAATACCATGTCCGGGCACTGCACAATGTACAGAGCTATGTGATTTCTACTCCATACAGGATAGCAGTGACCTGGCAAACAGATGATTGGCTAGGGACCCACACTGATCAGCTTTTGATGACCTATTTTGTGGGTTGGTAATCTTTTTTTAAGAACTGGAAAATCCCTTAAACTACAGTGTGCTACAATGCTGTACACCGAATTATTATTATGTGTCTATCATGTTAGCAATTGCTACAGTTATACCTCTAAAGGCTCTGTTCTCAGAGCCCTTCTGTTTCTCATCAAAACACAATTATACGTGCTATATAGAGTCAGTGGAGCATGACTCATATATACTTGCATGAAGCTATATCAACAATGCTAGTATAATCAACCTTTACTCATCACCTTGCTCCACACAAGTGCTCAGGGGTGGGCTTTTCTCCTGAAGTACTTTCCCTCTCTGTCCAGTGAGCTTCTCCACAGCTCTAGTTGACAGCTATAGCATCCAATCAGGGAATACTACAGCTATCAATCAGATTTGTGCAGCAGTTCATTGGATGGAGAAGGACAGCACTTCAGGAGGAAGCCCCACCCCTGAGCACTTGTGGTGGCCCAATTTTATCAGTGTTTCTGCTACTTAGAAGCTTCAAACAGGTATATAGTGCTCCCCTGCCCTTGTATAGCACTGTCAATAGTTTAATATCAACCAAACTGCTGACAGACTCCCTTCAGTTTTGCTCATTTCAATATTGTTAATATCATAATTCCAGCATCTTGATTTGCTTTTATTTCTGTAACAACAATTACTGAATTTAACGCCATGGTAAAGCTACCCTCAAAGCTATACTTTCAATAACATTGAAGTCATTAAATGAAGTCCTCCGGTATATTTTTGATTTATTTTAAAGGGAGCCTGTCAGCAAGATAATGTTAACCTAACTGCAGGCAGCATGATTTAGTGACCGGTGCCATGATTCCATTAAACTGTGTTTTACTCTAAAGCGCTGTGGCGTTTTAGAGAAATTATACTTTAAACACTGGCTTGCGGCCAATGTTAAGGGCTGAGCTCAGTCGAGAAGTGTCCATTGGGCAGCTTCCCTCTGTCTTCCCCTCAACCGGCTAACATGATTGACAGGTCTCTCTCTATAAAACCCCTCATTCATTCAAAGCTGCGTGGCACAGTTTAATAGGATCGCGGGACCCGTCACTAAATCATTCTGTCTGTGCTAAGGGCAAGATGATCTTGCTGACAGGTTTCCATTAAATTCAGCAGAAAATAACTAGAATACCACATATAATAGCCTAGAGGTAAAATGTAGCACTATGCAAAATGTATATTTATTAGAGATGAGTGAGCATACTCGCTAAGGACAATTACTCGATCGAGCACTGTCCTTAGCAAGTGTCTCCCCGCTAGGGAGAAAAGGTTCGGCTGCCGGCGCGGGTGACAGGTGAGTTGCGGCAGTCAGCAGGGGGAAGCGGGGGGGGGGGGGAGAGAGGGAGAAAGAGATCTCCCCTCCGTTCCTCCTCGCTCTCCCCTGCAGCTCCCCGCCCGCCGCCGGCAGCCGAATCTTTGTTCCCGATCGGGGCAGGTACTCGCTAAGGGCAATGCTCGATCAAGCAATTGCCCTTAGCGAGTATACTCGCTCATCTCTAGTATTTATATATCTGACCCAATGGAATTTCAAATATAAGCAAAATCACCCATGTACACATACTAGGACCAAACTAGTTGGACCAGGATATCGCATGGATGTAGAGGATATCTGTTTATACCCCACTGATAGCTAATGTACAGAAGCCAAAATATATTTGACTGAGCAAATTAGTGGTGCCACTGGGAGTGCAACACTACTAACACTATTACTTGTGAAGAACGTAGGGCCCATTAAGACGGGACGAATGTCGGGCAAACGATGCTCGCCACTCGTCCCCGCATACACTCGCTGTCGTTTTGTTGCACAGGAGCTAGAAGCACTGGCTCGCCCACAGAGCAGCCAGCAGGAGATTTGTCTTCTCTCACTCTCTCGCCCCTCTCCATTGACTTAACATAGCGGCTGTTCAGTACTGAACGGCTGCTATTCACACTGAGCAATCAGCTCATTGTCCATTGCTTATGCTGCATAAACGATGGATGATGAGCTTATCGCTCATTGTTCAGTGTACATAGCGGAGAGGGGCAGGGGAGCGAGAGAAGAGAAATCTTCTGCAGGATCCCCACTGAGAGCTAACGATACCAGCTCCCGTGAGGTGCACAGGAGCGAGTATGTGCGGGGACAAGTGTCGGCATTGTATTCCCAACGTTCGTCCTATCTAAAAGGGCCTTTACATGCGTCACTCTCTGGATGTAATTCCATAACATTGAAGATGTTAAGACTGTGGCTTTATGGAGGTCATACTACAAGTTGTGGAACTTCTCTTTTTACTTTTACATTTAAAGATGGTTCTTTCTGCCTGTACGGTAATTTCTGGAGCAATGTCCAGCAATGAAATTCACTGATCATGTGGATAACAATCTGTTTTTTAAGTTTTATTATACTTTTTATTGAGACTCAGTCATTTATATAATTTGCGGAAATACCAACCATAATCAGCAGTTAGGATCTAAGAACGCAGATTAACACTGGAGAAAGGACTTGAGGTATATTTTGGATACATATGCTATTGTATAGCTAATGCTTTGTAGGAACACTATTGCATTACTGTTTGGGCCCTTTTGTGGCAGCATTCTGCTATGTATTAATGTAGTTAGAGCATGCCAACTACTGTGTGCATCTATGCATAACCTGTTTGTGAATTTGTATGTCACTTCTCATCCGCCTCCCACTGTACTAATCAAACACTCTTCATATACTGATAAAATATGTAGTTAAAAGTCTCATTGCGTTATTCTCAGCGATAATCCAACTGCAGGTTACGCAGTGAATGCTTCCCATAGCATTGTTATAGAAAACACATCCCCGATGTCTATGAGTGGAGAATAATAGCGATCCTCCCCAAGTGGGATTCAACAGGCTTAGCGTGAAGACCAGACAGCTCTCCCCCTGCTCCTCCACGGTGGAATATTGCTAGCAATATTCATGGCCATGGACAGGGGGCCCTATAAAGTGTTTGAAAAAACTGCATACCTAACTTTTCAGATGAGTTTTGATTAATTATAAAAAAGGGAGGAGAAATTTCAAGTTTAAATGGTTAAAGCTTAGGATAGGCCATTAAATTTTGATTGTGATTGTGGGGGCTTAACTCCCAGAACCCAATCCCATCAGCACAATGAAGAAGCTGTGTCCATAGAAGCTGTGTCCATCTAAAGGTGTTATACAAAAGATAGGGAATAATTCCCTGATCGGGGGTGGAGAAGGGGTGTGGAAGGGGGGGGGGGGGCATCACTGAGACCCTCACCGATCCCAAGAACAGGGATCCTGTGTCCCCTGCCTTCCTTACTGGGGGTTGCTGTACCCCACTCAGTATGTAGTAGACTGAATGGAGGATTGGTCGAGGCAAGCGTGCTGTTGCTCCCTTAATTTTCAATTGGACTGCGAAGACAGTCGAGTGGCAAGCACTCAGGTATTTCCCTCATCCATATTTAAATGAATGCGGGTTGAGGCAGGCAATGCCAGCACTTTATTCAGAGTGATGTGTAAAGTACCTCTCTTAAATGCTATAGATGCTGTATCATGGGTATCCATTTTGGTGTGCAAGTCTTCATTAATATGTGTGCTGTACAAAAAAAACTTTTTAAAATGACTCAAATTGATTCAAAAAATCATTATTTTTCCTTGTGTTATGCTTAGATTCATTCAAAAACTGTGGGGTTAAAATATGCAGTACACTCCTAGATGAATTCCTTAAAGGGGTTGTCCCGCGCCGAAACGTTTTTTTTTTTTTTCAACAGCCCCCCCCCCGTTCGGCGCGAGACAAACCCGATGCAGAGACCTAAAAAAAAATCCGCACAGCGCTTACCTGAATCCCCGCGCTCCGGTGACTTCTTACTTACCGGCTGAAGATGGCCGCTGGGATCTTCTCCCTCGGTGGACCGCAGGGCTTCTGTGCGGTGCATTGCCGATTCCAGCCTCCTGATTGTCTGGAATCGGCACGTGACGGGGCGGAGCTACACGGAGCCGCTCTCCTGCACGAGCGGCCCCATTGAGAAAAGAAGAAGACCGGACTGCGCAAGCGCGTCTAATCCGGCGATTAGACGCTGAAAATTAGACGGCACCATGGAGACGAGGACGCTAGCAACGGAACAGGTAAGTGAATAACTTCTGATAACTTCTGTATGGCTCATAATTAATGCACAATGTACATTACAAAGTGCATTAATATGGCCATACAGAAGTGTATAGACCCACTTGCTTTCGCAAGGGACAACCCCTTTAAGGGGTCTACTTTTCAAAATGAGATCATTTGTGGGGGGTTTCTATTGTTTTGGCCGCGCAAGGGCTCTACAAGTGTGCTATGGGGCCTAAAACGCCTTTAAGCAAAATGTCTGTTCTGAAAGCCACTGGCTGCTCCTTTCGGGTTGGGCCTTGTTGTGCATACAGACAGGAGATTAAGGCCATAATGGGTATGTTTCTAAACACAGGACAAACAGGGGTATCCATTTTGGGGTGCAAATCCTGATTATCATGTGCACTATAGAAAAAAACTGTCTTTAAAATGACATTTTTGCAAAAATATGAAATTTTATTTTTTCTCCTCTAAATTGCATTAATTCCTGAAAAGAAACAATAGGGTCAAAATACTCCTGACACCACACAGTGAATACATTAAGTGCTGTAGTTTTTAAAATGGGCTCATTTGTGGGGGTATCTATTATTCTGACACCTATGAGCCTTTGCAATCTTGGCTTGGTGTAAGAAAAGAAAATGTTCCTCAAAATGTTAATAATTAGGCCTCATGTCCACGGGGAAAATCAGGCCCACTCCGGATTCTCCATGGAGAATCTGTAGCGGGTCCCTCCTGCCCCGCGGACATGAGCGCTGAAAAGAAGAATAAACTTACCTATCGCACGCTCCGGATCTTCCCTTCGCCGCGGCGTCATGTTCTCTTCGTCGCGGCCGGATCTTTTTTCTTCGGCCCGGCGGATGCGCAGGGCACGTTGGTGACGTCGGTGACGTGCCCCGCGCATGCGCCGTCCCGAAGAAAAAAGATCCGGCCGCGACGGAGAGAATATGGAGCCTCGGCGAAGGGAAGAACCGGAGCGGGTGAGTAAATTCCGAATTTTGTCTCCCGCAGATCCGGATGGCTTCCATAGGCATCAATAGAAGCCTGCGGGAGCCGTCCCCGTGGGAGACCCGCACGAAAATGGAGCATGGTCCAGATTTGTTTCATGCTCCATTTTTAAAAAAATCACTTTTATTGACCATCCGCGGGTATTTATCTACCCGCGGGTAGTCAATGCATCCCTATGGGATGCGGATCCGCGGGCAGGAGAAGAGTTAAAATCCGCTGCGGATTTTAATTCTTCTTTTGCCCGTGGACATGAGGCCTTAATGGTAACATTAAATGACTAGTCTCCTAAATGGTTAAAAAAATGAAAGCTTTTCAAATGTGCGTCCACAATAAAGTAAACGGAAATATATATCTTATCAAAATTTGTAAAGTATGTTTTGTGCAGTACGCAATGAAAAATGTGAAAAAGTGACAATTTTTTCAAAATGTTCCCAATTTTGGCATTTTTAATAAATATACACAAATTCTATCAGTTCATTTTACCTAAATGAAGTACAACAGGTGGCGAAAAAAGAATGTCAGAATCACTTGGAGATGCAAAACCTTAACGGAGTTAAAGTGACACATGTCAGATTTACAAAATTTGGCTCTGTCACTAAGGCACAAACAAGCTTGGTCACTAAGAGGTTAATACTGAACTATAAAATATAAACCAATTTTTCAAATAGCTTTTTTTTCTATCATTTTTATGTACTGCTCCTGTGGAAACCTAAGTAATATCACTCCCCCCAATATCAACTCTCCTATCGCTCCAGTATCATCTCTGCCCCTCGCAATATTATCTCTCCTGTCCCTCACCAATATAATCCGGCTAGTTTCAATATAGTATTATATCTCCAGCCACTGTTATTTCAACCCCAAGGTAGCTACAAAAATCTACTTTAGTAGCTACTACCCTCCAGTTTCATCTCTTCTCCACCTTTATTATCACCAACATCATCTCGCACCTATAATATCATCATTCTCTGCCAGTATTAACTCTGCCACCCACAATATATATCTCCCAGTAAGATCTCTCCCACAGTCTAATAGTCCAAAGTATGAATCCTCCCACCCTATAATTTGTCCCAAAGTGTACTGACCCCCACTGTGTGTTTGTAAATATAAATATATATTGCAGTCAAAGAAACTGATCCAGCACTATATCTCACAACTGATGTTCTATACAGAAATAACAATAGCATACTTGAATAGGAAGGCATGGATGTGCTACACAATGGTATGGTGCATGGGAACCTTAAACATAGATTTCAATTTCGTGTTGTGGCCTCCTGGTGTCCGTCAGTCTCTCCTGTGGCTTCTAGCTTCGCAGAACACGCTCAGCAGTCTCTCCGTCCTCGGCCTGGCAGCAGCACAGAAGAAGCAGAGGGGTGGGAGGTTGTCTCTCCCTTCCTCAGTCTCACAGGTGCATTCTCTGAGTTGTGCGCGCTGCTGGAGCACATGGAAGTGTTGGTGGCTGTGCAGGAGCCGTGAGCAGCAGTGGGTGGGGGGTGGGGGGCAAGTGTCGTGAGCCGACAAGTTAGTGCCCCTGCTAGAGCAGTGAGCTCTGCAGAGCTAGCACCGGAGCTGTTTGCCACATCGGACCGGATGGCTGTGCAGGACCGCTGAGCAGTGCAGACCGCTGAGGGACCAAAGTGTAATCTGCCAAGCAGTTTGCCTGCAGTGTCCAATGCCAGGCCAAATTACATCCACAACCTACATGAAGGTAGCCAATTGGAAGCTAGGGGTGTGTCAGGGGCGTTACATCAGTCAAGCCCTGTCAAACCACTAGCTTCCAGTGGCGTCAAGGTACACTAATACCAGTCTACTGCTATGACTATATGTTCTCAAAGTGGCCTTTTTGACTACACCATATATATATATTTATATATATATATATATATATATATATATATAACCCCACAGTCTCCCCCACTGTACTGTATATCATTCCCCCTGCAGTGAGGTGTAAATTCCTCATGGTATTTCTCCCCCCACTGTATTGAATATTCCTTTTCCTCCAGTAGTATGCATATCTTCCCGCATACACTGTATATATGTTATATCTCTCTTCGTCCCACCCTATGACAGCTCTTCCTGCTTTTTGTGGTTCCCTCTCCTCTTCACACACAGCAGCTCTTCGTTCCCTGGAGGCTCTATACAGCTCCTGTGCTGTAATCATACACAGGCTCCACCCACCGGTTATGCTTGGACGGGAGCTGTGTAGAGGAAGTTAGAGCTGCTGAGTGTGAAGTAGGGGTTAAAAGCTGCCTTCGGATGGAGGAGCAAGTTAAAAGCAAGACAGTACTCCAGGAATTAAAACAAAAATTAAAAGCAACCTGGTGTGGGTGACCTAACCTCCTGGCAGGCCGTAACACTTGTGGTCCAAGCAGACATGTAGATCTAAACAATGAGACACTTTATCAATAAAACATCACCAAGAGAGAGTGCGGTGGAGATGGCCCAAGAACTTCTGGAGGACTCGGTCATATAGGTAAATAAATAGCAAAAATTACATCCAGTGCTGAATGTTGAGGAGAGCAAGGGGCACTGTGATGGTGCTCCTAAAATACAAAAGGGTGCTGTACCTGTTCATATGTCACACTCCATAAAGCCAGCCTTAATTGTGAGCTTATTATTAGTATATTACATTTAAAAGTATGAAAGATACAATACCAGGTAGGAAAAAGCATATAGTATGCAGAATACAAAATACAGAGCCCCTTAAAAGTATTGCAACAGTTCTTGGTAGTCATAAGATAATCAGTCTGCCATAAACTATGTCTGCATTCTGCAGATGCTACTTTGAAGGAAGCAGGTAATTTGCATAATTTCCTGTTGTAGATATAAAAACTGTGAGTCCCTAAGAGTTCTATGGAGTGCCAGCGCACATATTCAGCCACTGCACAATGCAAGGTCTTTCCACCGTGAACATGCACATAGTGTTGGGGAGGGGTATGGCACAAGGATCTGATATTACCCTTAAATTAGACCAGCTTTACTACTTTTAATGATTCAGATCTATTTAATACACTGGGTCTGGAACTCTTCCGGGGGATTTTACTTTGTAACCAGGTACAATATGACAAGTCTGTGCCACGTGTTCTGCTCTTTTGCCTTTTTCATTGAGTCTTACTCTGCTTCAATGCCCACATGCACTGCACCATGTCAGATTCTGAACACTTTACATGTGGAAGTTGTAGACCGTGCAGCAGTGAAGCAGCCAAAGAGGCAGAACGTAAAGCATATACACTATATTTCTTGTAGACCTTTGAGTCATATTTTCCTA
Source organism: Eleutherodactylus coqui (assembly GCF_035609145.1). Lineage (NCBI taxonomy): Eukaryota > Metazoa > Chordata > Amphibia > Anura > Eleutherodactylidae > Eleutherodactylus > Eleutherodactylus coqui. Next base: position 233,930,164 of record NC_089837.1, on the reverse strand, counting down.
CCTGTTACAGAATACACAGAGTGCAGTCAAAAAGACTGATCCAACACTATAACTCAATACTGGTGTCCTATAATGAAATATCAATATACTTAAATAGGGTGGCATGGATGCACTATATGATGGTATGGTGCATGGGCCCCAGGAGGCCCCAAGACATGGTTTTCAATCTTGTATTATGGCCAATGTAAGAGAGTAAAACCCAATTGTAAAGTTGAAGAGTAGCATGTAAGAAGCAGAAAACCGCCTTTTATGTCTCAATAAGTGGGACCACTGCTATGACTGAAGTAAGGAAAAGTGCACTTCCAGTGGACATTTGACATTGCAGTTCAGCGCTGACGCTGTCATCTCAGGACATCATGTAGTGCATCCATTCATTCCTATTCAAGTACACATTTGTTATTTTAAAATAGGACAGTACTGAGATATAGCGCAGGATCAGTCTTTTTGATTACACTCAGTATTTAGAAAAAATGCATTGTAAATTTGTATTTTTTCCTTCACGGAGATACATGATTTGAGTACTTCCTTTTCATTGTAATTTAAAAAGCTGCTGATATGAATAAAAGTCAACTGACTGTTAAGTCTCATAGATTTTTGCACTCTTCAAAAGGTAATGGAGTGGAATCTCCTACCCCAGGAAGAGACCAGGACAGATGCATATAGAATCTCTGTGTATATAGTGTTGCTATACTACCCTATGGAGGCCTCCAGCGGCACAACAGATTGCCCACTCTCTAATTATAATGAGGTGATCCTTCTTAACCTGTGCCTTTATATCTGGTTTGTTGTGACTGCTCTAGTGAATATTGGGAAAACTTTATAGAATTATTTTATGTGGATACTCACATTAGAAGTAAAACACCACCAAATATTTTGGTATTATTGTATCTTGTCACCACCAGGAAGCTAGGGGATTGACAGGGCTTGCCTGGAGGAACGCCCCTGTCACACCCCTAGTTCCCGATTGCCTGATTTGTGTAATGTGCTAGCACAGGGTATGTATAGATTGTTGCCTGGGCTGCACAGTTAGGGTTAGGGGTTCGTGTTCAGGTTAGGCTTGGATTATTAGCTGTAAATACTTCCATGTTACAGGGGTAGCATGCAAGCATTTAGAATAAATAATCTAAGCCTAACCTAAACATGAACCCCTAACCCTAACTGCGGAGCCCAGGCAACAATCTCTACACACTCAGCTGCTGGGATTTTCCCCGGAGCAGCTGTCCCCCTAGCATCTCCCCAGGGCAAACGGTAACTGACACTGTCTCCGCGGCCTCACTGCTGCAGCTGTTCTTGCAGCGCTGGCAGTGTGTCTTCTGGCTGCGCCTCAGCCGCTCCGACCCACAGTACTTCGGGGATATTGGACAGCTGTGCCTCACCTGCTGCTGAATGTCCATGTCCTAGGTTTATAGTCCACAAGTCCCGCAGCACTCAGTCAGTATGCAGTTTCCAGCAGAGGTGTATTTTAATATCATGCAGAGCAACGTTCCAGGGATCATGGACCTCCAATCCCCTCCAACGTTCACACAATAGCAAAAAGGGGCAGCATCAGTGGTGTTTAAATAAAGTAGTAAATCTTTATTGCTCCATGATAAAAACAGGCAGCGTTTCGACTGCTATAGTCTTTCTCAGCCGAGCTCTCCGAGCAGAGAACAACTGGATGTAGAAGACAAGTGGGGACACCCCACTTATCTTCTGCATCCTCTGCTTGGAGTACTAGGCTATATAACAGCTGGGAGCTCCGAGCGGGAGAACAGCTGGATGCAGAAGCCAAGCAGGGAAACCCACTTTTCTTCTGCATCCTCCACTCAGACCACAAGGTGATCGCTCAACATTGAGTGATCACCTTACGCTGTAAAAAGAACACAATGATTATCGCTCAAAAATCACTCAAAAGATTTTTTGAGCGATAATCGTTGTGTCTAAACCAGCCTTTACAGATGAGATATAGATATAGAAGGCTTTATAACTGAAAGGGTAAACAAACTTTGCCACAGAAAGTTATCATAATACACTAAAAGTCATATTAAAAGTGGCTGCATCTGTAAGGGCTCTGTTAGTGCAGCACACTGACGGATCTCATATTGACATTTAAGATCCTTTTACACAGGCCTATTATTGGGCCTGAGCATTCTTATGAATGCTTGTTCACCCAACAATCAGGCTATGTAAATGGATGAACCATCAGCCAATGAACAAGCAAACACATGTTCATCGGCTGATCATTTTGTTTAGGTGAACATAAAAATGTTCGCTGGCCGGCTGCATATCTCCCCATGTAAACCAAGAGATGTGTGGCCAATCAACGACAACTGTATGGGGCGCCAACGATTGTGATAACGATCAGTCATCGCCGTGTACATGGAGGTCATCAGAGCTGACCGAAATGCTCATTGTTGATCAGTGGTCGTTTATACAAGCAGATTATCTGCCCAGGTAAAATGACCATTAGATTGCAGTGTCTATATACAGTGATATGTAGAAGCTGCAAAAGAGAAATTGTGCTAAATTTTTAATTAAACCATATTACAAAAATTATTGTCAGCACAAAATACATGCCTTTAAGTAAAAAAAAAAATGACCCTCAAGGGTGTCCATAGCCTTTAAGACTTGTCTCATGACGTCGCCTTATACGCCGGTATATATTTTTATTGTAACACATTTCTGGATGAATTGCAGGGAAGGGCTTATATTTTTAAGCCCTTCCCGACAATTCATCCCGCGATCGCCGGCAGCCCATTGCTTTCAGTGGAACCTGCTGTATTGCCGGCTCCATTGAATTCAATGGGCTAACATCGTTCTTCTCTGCCACAGCTGTTACAGCTGTGGCAGAGAAGAATGATTTGTCTTCTATATGTTCTCAATGGGGTCGGCGCTGCTGCCGCCGGCCCCATTGAGCGCATACAGAGAAGAGAACAGGAATCGCAGATCACACATAGGTGCGATCTGCGATTTCTATGGCCTAAGAAGGACCGTTGGGGTTCTTGAAGCCTAAAATAACTCCTAACGGTCTCCCTATAGCAGCTCCGGCATCAGCAGCACTTTCCCTGAACTATGTCAGAATGCATCTGTGGCAAGCCGCGGGAGGGGCCGATTTATATACTCGGGTGACACCTGATCTCGCCAGCCACTCACTGCAGGGGGGTGGTATAGGGCTTGAACGTCGCAGGGGGAAGTTGTAATGCCTTCCCTGTCTTTCTATTGGCCAGAAAAGCGCGCAAATTTCTCAGGGAAGAAAATGAAAGTAACCCGAACACCGCGTGGTACTCGTTACGAGTAACGAGCATCTCAAACACCCTAATGCTCGAACGAGTATCAAGCTCGGACGAGTACGTTCGCTCATCTCTAACCAGTATTATAAATGGCACATGGATGGTTGGATGTACATGTTACAGATTTTGCATTGGGGCCCCTTAGATTTAGCCTTTGCCTAATCTTTTAAGATTCTACCAATACCCCTGCCTGATAGTGTTGCCTCCATGAGCCTCTTAAAAAACCTAGCGATGCAGAGCAAAGTTGTTGAAAGGCACCGATGTTGAAATGTAGCATCTGGGCCTACAAGCCTTTAGCTATGCCTCTGCGTTTTATGCATCTTGGGCTCTGCGTGTGCCACAAATTAAAATCTGTGACTTTTTATGCCACAGTAGTGGCCCTTGATCCTTCATAAATTCTGCCCTAGGTGTCTAAAAAATGTGACTTGTAAAGTTGCAATTTGCAAGCATGGATATCTGATTTTTCATTTTTGGGTAGTGACTAGCTATAGGTAGTGTAGTCTTAGGCTAAGTTCACAAGTAATTGATTTTCTGCAGAAACTTTCAGTGACAAAATGCAGACATCTTAAATAAGCAGCAGAAAGTCCACATCAAATTATATGGATTTTGGTGCAAATTTATCACTGTGAATTTCACCAAAAACTGCACAAAAAAAAAACAAAAAAAACCCCCAAAGCTTTTGTAATCCACACTTAGGCTTTCAAACATAGCAAAAATGGTTCAGATTTTTCGCAGCAGAGAATCCGCACCAAATTCTGCATCATTTCTGCCTCACCATTGGTGTGGATTTTGATGTGAATTTTGGTGTGGATCCACAACTGATTTCACCCATTCGTTAGAAGGGCTGAAGTCTACACGAAAGTCGACATCAAACATCCACACCAAGGGTATGTTCACACTTTGCGCCATTTCTGCTACGTGTGACCATATCCTTAGGCCATCTTCACAAATAAAAGAAATTCTGTGGAATTTCTGCTGCCACTTCTCATATTTACAAACCCATCTGTTTAAGTCATAAATAGACATGCAGCGGATTTCGAATCCGCAGTGTTTTTTAAAAAGTCGCAGCTTTGTTGTGGAAAGCTTCTGCAGCATGGGGAGGATATTTTAGAAATCTCCTCCATATGGCTTGCCTTGTAAATTAAGCAGAATTTATGCCATTTGTAAAGGCAGCCTGAGGGCTCATTCGCATGGATGATTTTGTGCAGCTAAGTTACACACGCAAAACAATCGCGACTAATAGAACCAATGGTTTCCAATGGAGACATTCAGATGAACGATTTTCAGCCGCACAAAAAAATCGCAACCAAAAATATAGGACATGAGCAAATGAAATTCCCTGCTGCACAAAAAGATAGGTCTTGACCTATGTCATGCGATCTCACATACATAGGTTGACTGCAGTCAGAGAAGAGACAGGAGCTGCATTGTGGTAACTACGGGAACCCATATGAGGTGAATGTAGGGTTTTCACAATGTTTGGCCAATTTAAGTAATAACTTTGAACTTAAAATCAATGAACAAATGCTCTTTGATTTCATTGGGTGTCCATAATCCAGTGCTGCATTTTCTCAGTAGTTGACCTCCAGATTGTAGCAAATCATGGGGCTCCAGCAACCTGACGTCTCCTACATAATCAATGTCCCCAGGGGGTTGACAATCTAATAAGTGCTGCTCCAAGCCTTTCAACGTAAAAAATAATATCTGCAATAGTGGATAAGTTAACATTATTGTAATACTGCATATTATTTAGGCTCATGAAATGTTACATTAGGCAAAGAACACCTCTAAGAGGTCAATGAGTAATATAGTGAAGTCACGAATTCACAACTGAGTGGAGTGACTTAATGTTAGAAAATCATTTAATGACTGAGATCAGGATACATTATGCAATACACCGGGATGTGTTTTTCTGCTGCTATGAACTAGAGAATCTCCTGAGGTAGCAAGAAATAATTTTTCATGCTTTTCTGTACCAGCAATGATAATGAAGCAGAAAAGTATGTATAAATCACATCATGTAAAGTAAATTGCTGTTTAATGTTCACTTCTGCATACACTGCTAATTTCTGGACTGGATACACAAGTTTTCAGAGATCTCTTATTTCTGCAGAAGTGGAAGCCTGGGAAATGACATGTCAACCAAAGGAAAATGTTGTTTTGACATTATGAACCGCTGTGATCAAAGATGCAGTAAATAATTGGTGAGCCAGGTTGTGTGCAATCTATGCTGCTTGTTATACTGTTGGGAGCATTTTGTATACTTGACACTATTTTGGTTAACTGAGAAATAAAACATGAATACTCTTATAGTGTCATCATATATTACATGGATAGATCGATATATCGAAAGAAAGAAAGAAAGAAAGAAAGAAAGAAAGAAAGAAAGAAAGAAAGAAAGAAAGAAAGAAAGAAAGAAAGAAAGTAGTGAAAAGCTGGTCAATATGCCAAAAAGGTACTGGAAACAATACATGCATTTGTGACATCCATCAATAGCATTTATTGCAAACATATTATGAGTCAGGAGGACATAATGTTTTTGCAATGAACACTATTAAAAAAACAAAATTGCTTGTTTTTTTATACATGTATTCTCTTTGCAATGTTGCACTTTCACATGTGTAGCACCCTTAACTATCAACTTTCCCTGTTTTTTCCTCTTGTCTTATAACTCGTCATTTTTAATGAACAGACAAAAAGAATTTCTACAGACATCATTAAAAAATATTACACTGGCTGCCGATGCAGTGTGATGCTTTAGACAATATTCTGGGAAACCTTGGGTCCTGGCATTCATTTTCGGTGTTCTTTGATATGTTCTGTACTATTTACCTAAACACTGCCATTTATGGCAGCAGTATTCCCTAATGTCAGTGGACTTTTTCAGCAAGATAATTCGCCAAGCCAAACTGCATAAATTGCCCAGGAATAGTTTTAGGACCATAACAAAGATTTCAAGGTGTTGACTTGGTCTTCACATTCCCCAGACCTCAATATGATTGTGAGATCTGCAAAAAAAGCAAGTCTGATTCACAAATACCACACTTTACTATTTAGGAACTTTTCACATGGGCTAGAATTAGGATGCATGATGCACCATAAGCCACAGTAAATTCTGCACTAAAATCTGCATGCTACCCATGGATTGTGATGCAGAACTAAAAATTGCTTAAAATAGTGATCAACACATCAAAATCCACAACTGTGGGGTGTGGCCTGGATAGCAAAGAGAGTAGACGTGCTGCTGTGAGCTCCACTGAAAAAAATGCCAAAGCGACATGCGCACGAGGGTTTGAAAAGCACTACAGAAGATTTCCCCTAGCAAGATGACAAGGAGAAGAGGACCACAGCCAGCCCCTAAATGCCTGACAGACATCTATATTGCACGGGAGCCGGGAGGAGGAGAAAAGGACATGCAGGCAGGCCGCAGGCTTGGCGGCACTCAGCACAGCACCAGATGTAGAGATGGAAGCAGGGGGGTGGTGGTCTAGGAGGACTCCAGGCCCAGTAGACCAGGTAAGAGTACTTATCCCTGTCTCCCTCCCTCCCAGAATGGCTAACATACTCATTAAGGAGAGGAGAGACAGAGCAGAAGCGCAGGCCGCACAAATGGCAACACTGGGCGCCCAGCAGCAGGAAGAGGCAGGGGTGGTGGCAAGGGCTCGGAGGACAGCAGTTATAGAGGCATGAGAGATGGATCTCGCCTCCTAGCCCTGCTGTAATCTGGAGGGTGAAGAAGAGCTCCAATTTCCCAACTAGTGAAGGGGAATCACCAAAGTCCCCATGGGATGATAAAAAGATTACAAGGCACTAAAGCTCCCATATATGAAAGAGCCCTGAAAAAAGAAGGCCCAGACTATAGGGCACTGAGTATCAGCCACAGAAAAGAGCACTGTTACAACAGCAGCAACAGTTGCAAAATGAAGGGAATACTGAAGAGGCCATGCAAAATCAAATTAACCAGGGAACCTCTGCAGATCCCTTGCTAAACATAGCATGCAGTGACCAAGCAGCTTCAGAACAATTCATCAAAGAAATGGTTTTAGCTCTCAGAGGCTCAATCTAAAGTGACCTTGCCAAATGTAATTCCTCAGTTAATTTCTCCACCACAGAGCTTAGCAAAGAGTGAACCACCTTGAGCAGAAGTTGGAGGAGATGACTGGTTCACATAACAAGCTAATAGATGATCTTGAATCTATCAAGTCTAAATTGGCGGATTTAAAAGATGGAAACCGACACAACAATATTAAATTTAGAGGGGTAGCTTAATCCATCCCCCAAGTGGAATTGTGAAATGTTTAATTACAACCCTCCTACCAAATACTACAGCAGAAGAAAGAGTTATTGACAGAGCACATAAGCTGCCTTGGCAAAAATCGATCTCCAAAACCTATAATAGAGATATTATAGTACAACTATATTTTAAATATTAAAGAAGCCCTGATGTACGCAACAAAGAAACTCCAATCTCTACCGACACCATTCGAAAAGATCAAAATATTTTCGGACCTCTCAGAAGCAACAATGCAGAACAGAAGGAAATTCTTCCCCATCACTTCAATCCACCGGGATAAGAAAATACTAAACAAGTGGGGGTTCCCAACTAAATTGATTGTTTCAAAAAACAACTTAAGCCACATCATCATGAAATAAGAGGAAGGCCAAAAGCTCCTGCAGACATGGGGCCTCCTGGATCCATGGGCACGGGTATTCCATCCCTTTGGCTCATTGAAGCAATTCGCCAATCAGAAGAGGTCCTCATTTCCAAGGAACCAACAACCACTGAGAACCGAAAACCTCCGGAAACAGATACAGAGGCTTTCATCTTCTTATTGCTGAACTTTTATCCCCCCCCCCCCCCACGAGCCCACTATAGTGGTGGTCATTTCTGATAGCCTCCCACTGAAGGTGTTTCTATAGACGATCATATTTCAAATTCTTTTTTAGTTTACAAGTTTTCGTACAACCCATCCCACCTCCCAGCACAAAAAAAAGAAGTACACAAACTCAAAAAAAATTTGATCCATCCTACAGACCACTCGTCAGATGCCGGCCCAGAGATTACAGATCCAAATCTTCATAATAAGACACTAGATGAGAGGAAGATTTCAAACCATGTACCAAAAGACTCAAATTGGCCATAAACCTTCTAGCAATAAACACAAAGGGTCTTAACTCTCCTTTCAAAAGGTAATCCCTATGGAAGTAGGCTATAGCATCCAAAGCTGATATAGTCTGTGTCTCGACTATTACAGGCAAAAAAAAAAAGCAGGCGTTATAGTTGCAGTTAAAGACACACTGGACTTTGACCTGATTGAATCAGTAGTAGATGAAGGGGGAAGATACATTGTTTTGGTTTGCAAAATTAATGGAATGATACCAACTCTAGTCAATGTTTATGCACCAAATTCCTCCCAAGTAAGTTTCATGAATAAGACTGAGAATCACTAAAATAGTATTGAGAGGCCAGTTAATAATGTGTGGGGACTTTAATATTATATCTGCAGTAAATACAAATAGCTGGAACAGATCAGGGGCTCCCTCCCTCTCTCCTTGGCTAACCAAAGAATAATTATATGATAGGTTCAGGTGTACAAATGCCAACTCAAAAGAATACTCCTTCTACTCCCCTAGACATAAGATTTTTTCTAGGATAGATATGTTCCTGACAGATTTCTTTCTACGTCCTAAGATCCTAAAAGCCTTGATAGGGATGAAACAATGCTTTATTGATGAAAATCCCCAAACATAGGGAAAAAATCTAGTCAGCCATTAGGGAATACTTCTTAGTAAACAATTTAAAAAAGAAAAGGAGAGGAATTTTCACCCCTTCTCACACAAATAAAAGATCTGGAAGTCACCCTAAGCATAAACACCCCCAACGCTACATTCGGAGTTGCTTAAAGTGAGACATAGGCTTAGGCTGCCTGTCAATGGGCGATAGTTTAGTTACACTATTACACTATGGAAAGCATTCACTGCGTTACCTGCAGCCGGATCATCGCCGCGGGTAACGCAGTGAACGCTTTCCATAGTGTTGCTATGGAAAGCACCCCCCCCCCCATGCATGAGCGGAGAATCACAGATCACAGAGATTCTCCGCTCGTAGGAATCAAATCGCGGCATGCCGCGATTCTCTGCAGTGAGCCTATCTGTCAGATAGGCTCACCACAGAGAACTGAGAGCTCTCCCCCTCCTCCCCCGCTGCGGAATATCACTAGTGATATTCCGCAATGGCCGTAGATACAGGGCCCTTAGAGAAATTATGTTGGCGGAAAACGATAAACAACTGAAATCCGTAAGAACAACATACTATGTAGCCAATAATAGATTTAACAAACTAATGGCAAATGGAACAAAACAAAAATACATTTAAATCCAAACTACCCTTCCTCTTGGACTCAGCAATTAACAACAAAATCACCCACTCTAAAGACATAGCAGAGCAATTCAAACACTTCTACGAAGAACGTCATAATCTAAAGACTGATCCCACTACCCCTCAACCATTTGGGGAAATGATAGTCTTTCCTTACAAAAATCAGCCTCTTCCAACGACATAAAAATCAATAAGACAAATTAAATGAACCCCTCACCACACAGGAGATCGAGAAGGTAATTCAGATATAAAAAATAAAGCCCCAGGCCCAGATGGATACGCTAATGAACATTATCAATTCTTTGGTCCATCCTTGGCCCCATATTTGATTAACATTTTTTGAAGAGACAATGTCTCTCCAAAAAATGGCTACCTCCCATTAGAGATATTTTAAGCCACCAAAGTCACAATACCTATACCAGAGAAACCCACATTTGCAATACTAGTAGTGTGCACAGGTACACACAGCACGGGTATGATACAATACTGGTAGTGTGCACAGGTACGCACAGCACGGGACTCCCTGACTCTCACCCACGCCAATGTCCCTTCCTAGAGGTAGCCCCAAAGGTGGACAGGTCCAGGCCGCCAACACTGACCCTATGCTGCCTAGTGGCAAGACAGCAAGGAACCGCCGTACCTATGCAGAAAACAACTTACTGGTACCGACAGGCTAGGCTGAATGGATGGACCAATATGACAGGAAAAACTGGTAAACCCGCAGCAGCTACTATCAGCAGTAGCAGAACACCCAGCACAAACTGGGAACAGGTAAAAGTACCAGAGCCAGAACTCAGCAGGTATGAACAGCAGGACTGCTCAGGGATCACTGGAGAATAATCGGCAACACCCAGGCAGCAAGAGCTGGATCTTATAGGGAGGCGGGAGAAGCTGGTTGGCTGCCAGACAAGTCAATAACCACCCACACCTCTCAGACACTAGCAGGAGAATTAACCTAGACTAGAATGTACAGGAGCTGTTAACCCTGGCAAGTCTGGATGGAACCTACAGACACTAGGTGTGCTGGCAAATATTGAACCAAGTGCTGACAGACGTAACACCCATGACCAACCCAGCGAATTTTAGACCCATCTCTTTGCTAAACAGTGACACCAAACTCTATGCAAAGATCATAGCCTTGTAAAACCCTCTCTAATTAATAGTGATTAGGTGGTCTTTGTAGGAGGTTGACAGGCCTCTGATGGCACCCGATTAATATTGGATCTGATCTACAGAGCTGGGGACCAGAGTATGCCTTCTCTGCTTCCAAACTTGGATGCTGATAAGGCGTTTGATAGGATCCACTGGGGCCAATACAAGTTGTTATCAAGATGGTACTAACCTCCAACCAGAATACATAGATTTGCACAGGAGTTTCCTCAGAGTGTTGGAGGGAATGCAGGGGGTGTAGGCTCGCCGATCCATATTTTCTGGGCGTGCCCCCTTCTACAAAAGGTTTGGAACCCAGTGTTCTCCATGATCTCTAAAATGGTTGGCACTAGTATAAAACCTAGCCCTCGTCTGGCGCTGCTCCTTTTTGAGATTGAAGACATTTCCACAAAATAACTAGAATAACCAAACATATTCTACTCTTTTTTTTCTATGACAGAGCAGAGACATCTGTTCAGACACATGAAGTAAAAGGCATATGGAGGTACAGTATAGGTCTCATGCAACTCTATGGCCCTTTTATGGTTTCATACAAAATAAACCCGTAATTCAGCCATGTGCATAAACCGCAGCACATTGTATTTGCACATGAATGAGGTTTGGAGAGGGCTATAATCAGGGGTTTGCGCACGTGTCTGTGCGTATTACTTTTTGCACATACAGGGCTAGTTTACACACATGCATAACATCCCCTTTCCGTGGAAATTAATGGCTATTAAAGCCTAATAAGGGTCAGCTGTCTTCTTTTTCCTTTATTTTGCGCAGTGATTTATCCTTCCCTTTGCGTATTTGCACACCTGCCATAGGTTCCTATAGCAGTTTCGCCACACAAAACGCAGAAAAATAAAGCAAAGCACACCAGCGGTTTCAGACGAGTGTATTTACACGTGTATTGGCGCATAGTACTGTACGTATTTGCACATGTAGGGCTTGTTTATACATGTGTGTGAAATACCCTGCCCTGATTTAAAAGGCTATTCAGCCTATTGATGTCCAGTTGTGTTCTCATTTTCACAAAATGATGCTGTGTATTGCACACGCATTTGCGCACCTCCCATAGACTTCTACAGAAACTGTGCTCTGCAAATATGCAGAAATATAATTGGGTACTATTTTTTTGAGTGCATGGTGCAAATACGTCCGTGTAAAGCGACCCTAAGGTCTCCTGCAGGCAGGCGATTTTGCAAAATTGCTTGTGCAACCCGCAGAGACTATAACCCATTGAATTCAATGGGTTCACTCACATTCAGTGTTTTTTACGCTATAGTTTTGCATGTGAGAAAAAAATATGCTATATGCTCTATTTTTGTGTGCATTTGCGCACCCAAGTAGCCATAGGAGTCTATGGGGTGCGCGTTTGTAGATTTTGCAGTGTTAATTGATAATACCAGTGTCTAATTAGGCTATTCAGCCACTTCAATCACGGCACGGAATGTGAAAAGGCACAGCAGTGCAAAGAAGTCCAGTAAACAACACTGCTACGCGGGCGAAAGCATGTGGTAGCGCTTCCTTCACAGTCCAATTACATCACACTCTCGTGAACGTATATACGCCTACACCCATCTACAGGAGTCCTTAGTTTCGGAGTCCTAAATGTATGAACATGACCTATTCTTTACGCTCAACACAGGCAAATTATACTCTATATGTAAGAACACTATGATTTAAACATCACAATACATGTTCCGTTTTATTGTATTCAAATCTAGATATGCCATCATAGTTTGTATTCACAGTAATCACAGGTTTTTGTACAATATGCTGCATCATATTCCAGAACCAGAAGTACAACCACCTATGTATTCATCCATATACAAGTGGTCTACAATGAAAACATCAGCAGTATCACCAAAAAGTAGCATTTCATAATAGTACAAAAACTCTGCAGTTTTCCATAAAGTGCAATATTGAACAAAACAACCCATCTAATCAGGGGTGTAGCTAAAGGCTCATGAGCCCGGGTGCAAAAGTTTATATTGGGGCCCCCCAACTTCTCTTCACCCCTTAATGCAGAGGCATTATGTGAAGCTCCTGGGCCCCAGTGCAAAACCTGTAACAGGGCCCCCAACTACCGGTATAATGGTTTATTCATTGTACTAAGCTCCCTATAGAGAGAAGAGGGGCCTTTTGCATCCTCTGCATCCCCTATGATTATGTCAGTGCATCTAATTTTTGTGATACTACCTAATTATCTGTCGTTATGAAGTAGAATGAAAGAAGACAAGTGGGCAGAGCACTGTGTTATAGGAATCGATAGAGGTGTTCAAAAAACTATAATCTGAAGAAGGTGCTGCCAGCCTAGTAGCACCAATCTGTGCTTATTTATAACAAGTGACAAAAATGGACTAAGTCTTTAGTGTGACCCATAGAAAGAGAGTCAGAGTCTGATCATAGGTTGCAGTGGAAGCTTTATTGAAACCAGCTTGTAACACGTTTCGAGATGCCTTTTCTTTTAGAGTGATATATCCCTGTGTAGCTACACAGGAGAGAAGATGTGCATGTGAAGAGTGCTCCACAGCTAAAGCACATCTTGTTATACATGAGAGAGTTCATCCAGGAGACACTGACAATGAGGACTGAAACATTTCACTTTCCAGACACCTGGCTGTTTGAGTTAGTTCCTGTGAAGTACCACCATTTCATGGAGCTGTCATTTAACCCATGGATGTTTTTTAATCTTGGGAACTTTTTGTGAGTCTTTCAACTCTCCAGTTGAAGAAGAGGCATCTTAGCCCGAAACACATTACAAGCTGGTTTCAATAAAACCTCCACTTCTGCCTACAATTGGACTCTACTTCTCTTTCTTTAGGCTGTGCCAAAGTTTTAGTCCATACTATGCCCCTTACTGAATACAATATGATAATATTCTACTTCCCAAGTCATAGACTGAAGTGTACAGCAAATTTGAAAAGAGGATTGCAGGCGGCTCACTCATTTATGGGCAATATGAACTAACAAAAAAAGATTTTTTTTTTAAGAAAGACCCTCAAGACATTTTCTCCCACCAAGTACCATTAAATAATGTGCTTACATTAGACCTCTCTTATCAAATCAGTGAGGCCGGAGTACTCCAGTGAAGTTTAGTAAAGTGGATCACAATTTTCAACATTAAAAACCTAAAACTTTAACATTCGTTCAAATTCCTAAATATCATTATCTAGTAAAGAGGAATAATACCAGCACAGAAGAAGTATATACTGTGGCAACTGATGTGCATGCATACTGCAGCTGATATGCAGAATGTTATATACTTATGAATCCATATATTCTAGACCAAATAATCAGTTTCAAAGGTACAGAAGTAGCAGCATGTGTCTGCTAAGGGTATATATAAAGTGGAAGTTTTTTTGGAAGAAAGTTCTGCAACTGTTTAACAAATTGGAATGAGTTTTGTAAACGTCCATGGAAATTCTGCATAAACAGCCCCATTCAGATGTATGAAATGGAATTTAAAAAGGTATTCCCATCTCATTCAATCACTGGACGTATTCTGTAACTCCCATTTACCAGCAGTTTCCATAATCCTGGCCACCTCTGGCTGTGACATACGGATGTGTATTCCCCTCTCAGTCATTACTAATTGTCACATGAATAACCCTTTAAATCTCAGCCAATTCTGCAACAAATCTGCTAAACATATTGGAACAATTTTTTTGCTTTGTTTTCAACCATGATAATGCACTGAGTTAAGATAACTGGGTTGGTTTACAGTACCTGCAGTGCTATGTAAAACCACATACAACATATATGAATATTGTTACATACATGTATAAACCTAAATATAAATATTTCACTGTACAAAAAAAATTATATATCTGCTGCCAACTAGTGGTCGCTTTTGGGAATGTACAAACTTCGTAGAAACTACTTTTTACTGTATCCCTCATCATAATTACCTAAGTTCTGCTAGTTACTACGCTCAATAAATTCCACAATGTGTTCACAGATATGTCTTTTCTCTGTGCCCCACAAATAACATAAGGTAGCAAATATTAATGACATATTGCAATTTTGAATACTTTACAATGTCACACTATCCAGACAATCAAGAAAAACCATCAGCATTGTATTGTTTAAAAGAATCCTAATTCATTTCAAGATTGTTTGCCATGAAATCACAAAGTATTGACTACTTCTAGCCAATAAAAATGCTTTTAAAACTGTGGGAGTGCAAACAAAAGGACATTGGCACACATCCCAGTGTTATGCTACTCAGTGCAACTCTGCTCCTTTTAGACTGTAAATGAATTAATTATGCCAATTACACAAAGGCATGCATGATGAACATGTAGATTAGGCTAAACGAAATGACTGAGACATACAGTAAGGTCACACTGCTATTTCCACCCTGTTGCTTATTCAAGATAGCTACAATAAACTGCACTAACTGCATACAGCAAATCACAGAAGAGACACTGCATAGCTGAGCTAAGTGACTTACGGTACTCCTCTCTGCCTACTAGACCACATCTCCAGATCACTTATTACTGTACCAAATTACACAGATAGCCCAGATCACAAGACTTGTCAAGCCTTTCAGAGAAACACAGTAAACACCCCTTGGGCCTTCTCTATTTCATTTCTGACAGTTTTTTAACATTTGCAAGTTTGTGCATTGAATTTAGGGATATGCTCACTAATCCACAGCACTATCAATTGTCTTTTCTTGAATGACATAATAGTTAGAAGGTGCATTAAGACCTGATTTGCACCAACACCAAGTCCTTTTCTTGCATGTTGTAACAGTGAAAATTACACCAATTAAATGAAATCTAGTAATAGAATACAATATAACATGGCATGGGTAGATCTTCCTCCTTCACACACATCTTTTACATATTTGCCTTGTACTATTCATTTTCTTCTAACCAGCAGCAGCGAAGCTCATTCATACATTTCTATGCAAATCAGCAAACACCTCTACTACACTATAGATTACCCTTGAACTGCCAGTTTAGTCTGCACCACTGAGTGACATTTAAAGGGTTTGTGGCATCCTCCTCACTGCTTCACTTCTATTAACAGTGTCTCTCCCAGGCAAATGAGTCTTGGCTATGTCTGGAAAATTAACTATTTCTTGTTCTTGTCTGATTGTGGAGGAGGACAAGAGATAGTAAAGGTCTTTGCTGGTTCATCTTCATTACATTTTGCAGAGATCAATGGCAATAAAAGTGTTTTAGGACACACAAATGATCACAGGCTGAATTGCACCAAACTACCCAATAAATGCATATATAACTGCTCACAAATGTTCTTCATTTCCAAGTGAAATGCCATTTGACACAGTGCAGATGCAAGAGAGGAGCAGATAGCCTGTGTGTCACTTACCAGTTGCATCCCACAGATAAACATCAGTGTGCACCTGCCGCTGCAAAAACCCATGATTTCCAAAAGCTTGATGTCCAATACTCCTTGTCAGTGGTTTCCCAATGAAGTCAAATAGCAAGTGTCTTGTGCAGGTCTCTGAGCAATGATCGGCATTAGGACCTAGGAGGTCACCTGCAGCCCCAACATACCTTTACTGTTAGCAGAGGAAGCAGTCAGGGCTTTTGGAGTGGGACACAAGAGGCTGCTGCTTGGTACAGCTGCTCACATATCCCAGGGCTGGAGGCAGCTCGTAGAAGAAGCAGCAGCCTGGCAACATGTCATTCCCTGCATGCTGCAAGCAATGAGAGAGCTCCTGAGCCTGGATCACAAGCAGCAGAGGAGGGATGCTCTCATCCACACAAGGGGAAGGAGGAGGTGTGAGGAAGAGGAGGAGGGCTACAAGGGGGAATCCTCTCTCAGTTTCTTTACCACCTCTTTCTCCTCCTTGTCTTGGTAGACAGTTCACCCTATGTCATTCACACGTCTGTAGTGGAGATCCATAGGGAGATTCACATAGCATCAACCTTTTCAAAGCCTGACGTGTACTTCACACAAAAAGAAACATTGTCCCAAACTTTGGTAAACATGGGTTAGTTTGTAAATACATATATGATACATGAAATACATTGCAAACCTCATCAATGAATGAAAAAATGGCAATGCATATTTAATATGAGGTTCAGCGTGTAGTATATGTAAAGCAAGTTGCTGTAGTAAAGTTGGCATGTTCACATGGGGAGGATTTGCTGCAGGATGTCAGCAGTGGACATTCTGCAGCACATCTACAGCTGAAAGTCTGCATCAAAAGCTGCGCCATTTAGGGCTTCTTCATACAAGTGAGTTTGCATAAGCAATACCCAGAGAATAGAACCCATTGTTTTCACTTTCGGTTTTGCATTCACAACCCCCCCCCCCCCCCCTCCCGCAGCATGCTCTATTTTGGTGGGCATTTGCACACAAAAGGCACCTTAGGAATCTAAGGAGATGTGCCATTTGCGCATGTGATACCCATGAAATTGCGCGATGAACTGGGCGATTTTGTGGGGAAATCAACACACCAGGGACTAATTCAGGCAGCACAGTCTTTTAAATCACGGCGCAGGTGAGTCTCGTGCCAATGTGAATGGTCCCTGACAGTGCAAAACATACAGTAAAAAAGCGCAGATAGTCGTTGCATGATAACACTTTTGCACTTATGTTCATGTTTAGAATTCGCTTGTGATGGCGTAACATAATAGTGCTGTGGAGGGAGCGCTATCGCAGGATACCGCGCGCGATTCAGTGCATTCTATTGTACTTTTCTACTTAGGGAGAGCACCTAGACAGTGAGTGAGGAGACTCAAAAGGCCATTCATGCTCCTCTGGGTAACATACAAACATACAAATAAGGGAGATGGAATAATACCTCCACAGTGCCACCTATTGCTTGTATAAAGTCTAACTTTGGCTTGAAGGAACGCTGCCTTCCAATAGGTGGCACTGTGGAGGTATCATTCCATCTCCCTTATTTGCATATTACCCGGAGGAGTATGAATGTTCTTTTGAGTCTCCTCACTCACCGTCTAGATGCTCTCCCTAAGGAGAAAAGATAGCATTTCTGACACCCCACCCCCTCCCATCCCAGGCCTTCCACTAGCAAAGCCAAATTCCTACTGTACACTAATGAAGGGCAAATACTCTGAAACAGCTGTCTACGTACATGGAGTTTGGCTTTGCTTTCAATTTCCAGTCATTGTTACAAGGCTTGTATCAAGAGTCTAATTTTGGGTTGAAGGAATGCTGCCTTTCAGTAGGTGGCACTGTGGAGGTATTATTCCATCTTGCTTATTTGCACTGTACTTTTCTACGCTGCCGAGCCCATTCACATTGGCGCGGGACACATCCGCACCGTGATTGAACAACACCTCAAAATTGTGCAGTGTGTGATTTCATGCGCACAGGGTGCGCATTTCAGCGCCCCCCATAGGCTACTATGGTGCCTTGAGTGCACACAACAATAAAGTATGCTGCATATATTTTTGTGCGTGTGCGAAAATTGAGCGCAAAAACGCAGAATGTGAGGGAACACATTGAAATCAATGGGTTCTATTGTCTGTGGTTGTGCGCGCAAAATCACGCATCTGCAGAAGTCCTAAGTCCGGATTTTGATGCAGTTTTTAATGCAGATTCTTGCTGCAGAATTCAGCACCTCATTGAAAGCAGGTATATTACGCAATGCATCTGATGCTAAAATTGACATGCTGTGGATTTAAACTCTGCACTGCAGATCAATTTTCACACGGGTTTGAGGGCTTATTCACAGGAGTCGGCTGATATACGCCACCATCTGCGCTGTCTTCCCATTTCCCTCCCCCTCGCCGGCTCTCTGCCTCTCTCCTCCCCTCCGGCTGTTTGCAATGGGAGGAGGCGGGGCAGGGGTGGAGCTAAGCCCTTGCTCCTTGTCCGCAACCAGCAATGGGAGCCGTTACACAGCTGACCGAAAATCACTACGCTCGTGTGAATGAGCGCTTTTTCTGTTGATTGTTTTCATAGTGTGTGGGTGAGATTTCCTGAAATCTAATCCACTTGGTGTGTACTATGTGGACAGCTTTAATGTGCAGAGAATAGAACACATTGCTTTCAATGGGCTCACTCTCACTTTTGCTCTTGCGCGCGCATTTCGTGGGCGCAAAAAACCCCAGCGACATGCTCCATTTTTGTGTGCATAGGAGTCTATTCAGGAGGGGGGGCGCAAATGTGCACTCGATTCTTATGCAGTCCGCGCTAATGTTCATCTTAAGCTGCCCTAATACGCTGTATATATTCTGCACAAAAATTCACAGTGAGAAGTACACAGTACACATGCCATGTGTGAACATGCTCTGAGGACTCTTTCACACGAGCGTCATCTTAGCGCGCAATAGGCAGAGAATAGAATATATTGATTTTAATGTCCTTTTTCTTGAGCTTGCAAGAAATAAGAATTGCTCTATTTTTGTGCGTATTTACGAACCAATAGTCCCGATAGAGGTCTCTGGGAGGTGCGCAAATTCTTGCACAATACGCATAGGGATGTGTGAAACACTGCGCCATTCCGTGAAATAAGAACACATCTACATTAGCCTAAATAGCCATTTAAATCAGGGTGTGGTCGAGTTCTGCTTGCATATGAACATGTCCTGCATGCGCCAAAAAGTACAGTAAACTACGCAGACACACACACAAATCAACCTCGTTCAGAGTACATATATGTTTCACTGAAGCGTGTGCATTTTCTCATACACCCATGTGAAGCAGCTCTTATAGGCCATTTTAAAGCAAGTTTTCTAAACTGGACAATACTTAGAGATTTTGCATTATTTTTCTATTTTTTATGAACTTGAATAGACAGATCGAAAGGAGAGCACCAGAGGGCTATCATCACACTTAACTGCCTTCTGCAATGATAGCCGACCGAACAATCATTCACTTGTACGAATACTTCTAATCATTGTCCAGTGTAAAACGTGCAGCGATCAAATAATGAATAATAATTTGCTTGCTTTTCATTGATCGCATCTTTTATGCTGACGTAAAAATGATCATTTGTCAGCAGTGCATCCACTCATGTAAACCGCCATCCGCCTGTCATATTCAATGGAACAGCATAAGAGGAGGAAAGAACACAATGGTCAGCCAGAAGAATACACACGAGCATTGTAACATATAAATGGAAGTGTTGCTGTGTTACAGACAATTTATCTGCCCGTGTAAAAGGATCCTTCCTAAATTCCCACTGCTCTCAATTATTGCCTATGTATAACTGTTAGGGCTTATTCACACAACTGCATTTACACAGGTATTTAGCCGTGTAAAAAAATAGACAAAACTTTGCGGCCATGGGAAGCCTTGGATTCCGATTTCTTTATTCAGATGCAGATGAACGATTTTTGAGCCACATAAAAAGTCATTATAAGGGCTCCTGCACACTTGCGTTTTTTTCACGCGTTATAGCTGCCATTTTTTCAAACAATATCACTGCTTTTTTCACATGATTGTCAATAAGACTTTCTAATGTTAAAAACGCACCGACTTGCAAAGCGTTTTTAACACTAGAAAGTCCCATTGACAATGGCGTGAAAAAACGGAAGTGTGCAGGAGCCCTAAAGGCTACTTTCACAGAGGCGAGTGCAATATAGAGGCGAGAAACTTAGCCCAATATTGCGCTTATCAACATGCATTTTACATCCTGACATATCGCATCACTTCTGTGAAATTGCAATCCTCAGGGCGCCTACCCACTGGCGTTTTTTTTCCTGCGATGCTAAATTGCGTTTTGCGTTTTTTCTGAAGAGCAATTAGTATAGAATGTGTTCTTGTCCATTGGGGGTTTTTTTTCCGGTCCGTTGCAATTTTTAACATAGGAACTGTCAGTTGCATATGTCTCCTTATTTTTCTCTTAATGCACCCATGATTGTCAATGGAAATTAACGAAAAAGCCGTGAAAAACGCGCGGAAAACGCTGCGTTTTTCACGCACGAAAATCGGCAACGCCAGTGGGTAGGCGACCTCAGGCACATGTTTCTCGCAAAACACATAAAACTCATGTGAGATTTTCGCCCATGTGAATAAGCCTTATCACTAGCAAAAACTTTTGGTCTGCCTTTATGCATGTGCTTAAAGGGGTTTTCCGGCCATGACAAACACGTATACACTTCTCTATGGCCATTACAAAGCACTTTGTAATATACTGTGTGCTTTGTAAATGAGCCATACAGAAGCTATATACTTACCTGAACCAGTGACCCCCACTAGGTTTATGAATCCGTCGTCCTTGGATATGATAAATCCAGCCAGCTCCATTCTTCATTTGTCGCGCAGGCACAGTAGCGCTTGTCGGAGTCTCAGGAACACGCGTCTGATTAGCCGCGCAAGCGGAGTCCATTCAAAGTTCCGGAGCTGAAGCTGATCCACAACAGTGTCTACTGGCCAACTGTCCTCAGCTAAAGGGTAAGTGGGGGGTCATTATTACTAACGGGGGCAGTATCGGCGGTTACTATTACTAGTGCTGCCATGGAGGGAGGGTGGGGGGGGGCAGTGGGTCAGAGTGGGTGGTGTCACTATTACTACTGGGGGCAGTATCAGCGGTCACTATTACTAGTCCTGCCATGGGGGAATGGGGACGGGTGTGAGGTGTGGGTGGGTGGTGTCACTATTACTACTGGGGCAACTATTGGCGGTCTGTATTACTACTGGGGCAACTATTAGGTGTCACTATTACCACTGGGGCAACTATTGGGGGTCACTATTACTACTGGGGCAACTATTGAGGGTCTGTAATACTACTGGTGCAACTGTTGGGGGTCACTATTACTACTTGGTCAACTATTGGGGGTCTGTATTACTACTGGGGCAACTATTGGGGGGTCTGTATTACTACTGGGGCAACTATTGGGGGTTTGTATTACTACTGGGGCAACTTTTGGGGGTCTGTATTACTATTGGGGCAACTTTTGTGGGGTCACTATTACTACTGGGGCAACTATCATGTGTGATACTGTCTGCTGAGCCGATGTATCTAGGCAAGATATAAAAGTATATTAATCTGCAGCACTCACATATAAACCAGTGCACTGGTGGAGTGGGTACAAATACAGGACGCCATCCCAGATCAGGATTCGACCCAGATCCGCCACATAGTCCAAGGCTTAGATACATCTGCTCAGTAGATGTATTCCACAGGATCTGCTTAGATACTTCAGCTCTGCAGACATATCACACATGATCGGCTTAGATACGTCTTGTCAGAACCTGCAACTCTCGGGGCCGCCGTGCCCGCACCACCGGTCCTGCCACCCGGGCTACAGGAGTGCGGCGTAGGGGAGCCCCGGTTCTGGTGATCTCCCCGGGCCGCTGTAAGACTGGTCGCCGCCGGGTTGCTAGGGAGGCAGCTGGTGCTTCTAGTCACTTGACTACCAGGCTGGCTTCCCTAGTAACGGTCTGTGCTGCAAGACTGGGGGCGTGCCCCCAGCACCTCCCTGATTAGCCCTGCTGCTGTCAGGCTCCCCGCCCCAATCAGCTTCTGGGGCGGGAGCACTGACAGCATTTAAATATGTGTGTTTTCCTTTCAGGCCTTGCCAGTGTTAGTTTGGTTCTCCAGCTGCACCCGCGTTTATCCTGACTGCTCTTGTGACCTCGGCTTTTCTGACACCTGCTTTTGGACTTGACTACGTTTTGCCTGACCCTTCTGTACTGCGTACCCTCTTGTTGCCTACCCGGATTGTCTGACCATTCTACCGTTGTTTGTCTCAGTGTCTGTTTGTCTCCCGTGTCCCGCTTCCCTAGTGAGGGTAGGGACCGTCGCCCAGTTGTCGCCCTGGGGGTTAGCCCAGGGGGGCAAGTAGGCAGGGACAGGGGTTGCGGGATATCTCAGGGACCCCCATATCCCGGACACTGTCCTGACAGTAACACTGGCCGAACGAAGGTCAGACCCTTGCATCCGCCCGGCGACTTTGAGCCCCTCGATGGAGGCCGTGGCGGCTGTAGCGAACCAGGTCCAGGTCCTTACGACCCTTGCCCAGGACCTAACCGCCCGCTTGCAGCCACGGGAACAAGTGGCAGCTGCAGGCCCCATGCAGCCCTCGTCCGCTCCAGGAACAATGTCAGAACCTCGAGCCACGCTTCCGGATTGCTTCTCCGGAGAGAGAGATCAGTTTTTTGCATTTAGGGAGAGCTGCAAGCTCTACTTTGATCTCCGCCCCCACTCCTCTGGTACTGAATACCAGAAAGTGGGAATCGTAATTACCCGCCTGAGGGGAGAGCCCCAAAATTGGGCTTTCTCGCTACCAGCTGGCTCTCCAGCCCGACTATCCCTTGACGCCTTTTTTTTCCGCCCTGGGTCAAATTTATGACGAACCCGACCGGGCGGGCTACGCAGTCTCCAAACTTCTGGCCCTGCGCCAGGGTTGTAAGATGGCGGAGGACTACTGTTCCCAATTTCGTCAACATTGTACGGAATCCCGGTGGAACGATGCCGCCCTAAAAGACTTATTTTTGACCGGCCTGTCTGAGGGTCTCAAGGACCTACTTGTGGCCCACCCAGAGCCTAGAACTCTGGAGCAAGCCATGTCGCTGGCTATTCGAGCCGACCGACGTTTGAGGGCCAGACACGCCGCTCGGACCACCCCACTCCCCACGTCTACTTCTTCGACTGACCCGACCTTTTACCCTCCCACCACCGAGGCCATGGAGCTGGGAGCCATGACCCCCAAGCAACGACGGGAACACCGCCTGAAGAAGAACCTCTGCTTCTACTGTGGGGAGCCGGGTCACCGCATTGCTACCTGCGCTAAGAAGCCACGGCAGGAAGAACTCCCGCTCCTAGGCAGTCGTCGGGGGGACTGTCTAGGAGCCAAGGTACTCCCTGTGTTGTCCAAGATGTTAGTGCCTTGCACCCTAGAATTTCATGCTTTCCACCGCACTGGGCAAGCCTTTGTTGATTCTGGGGCTGCGGCTAATTTCGTTAACTTTAATTTCGTTGCTCAACTGTCCGGAGTTTTGTTACGTTTAGAGACTCCGATTCTGGTTTCAGGAGTGGACTCCACTCCATTGCAAGCAGGGGTGGTTAATCTGGTTACCCCTGAAGTAAGGTTTACGATAGGAGCCTTACACGTGGAAACCTGCACCTTTCTAGTGATGAGAGATTTGTCTGTGGACGTCGTCCTAGGCCTCCCCTGGCTCCGGGAGCACAACCCGGTAGTAAATTGGGACACGTTGGAACTGGTAAAGTGGGGTCCCCGCTGTGTCAACCACCTTTGTGCGGTGAAGGTGGGAATCTCCACCTGCGAGGGGACCCCCCTACCAGAATACCTCTCCGAGTTTTCTGACGTGTTCTCCAAACAACTATCTGAAGCTCTGCCCCCTCATAGGGAATGGGACTGTAAAATAGACTTGATTCCTGGGGCCAAACTTCCTAAGGGCCGCATTTATAACGTTACGGTCCCAGAGAGAGAATCCATGAGGGACTACATCCACGACAGTCTGGCCAAGGGGCACATCCGGCCCTCAGAATCCCCGGTGGGTGCCGGGTTTTTCTTCGTTGAGAAGAAGGATGGGGGTCTCCGGCCCTGTATTGACTATAGAGAGCTAAATAAAATCACAGTCCGAAACCAGTATGCTCTTCCACTCATTCCTGACCTCCTCAACCAGGTCGCTGGTGCCCGATGGTTTTCTAAACTTGATCTCAGGGGAGCATACAACCTCATCCGCATTCGGGAAGGGGATGAGTGGAAAACCGCCTTCAATACGCCCCTCGGGCATTTTGAATACCTAGTTATGCCTTTTGGATTGTGTAACGCCCCCGCCATTTTTCAGGGGTACATGAACTCAGTGTTTCAGGATATCATGGGGGTGTTCGTGGTTGTATATCTAGACGACATTTTGATTTTTTCCTCCGACTTGCCGAGTCACCATACTCACGTTCAGACTGTGCTAGCTCGACTCAGACATAACAAGCTGTTTGCTAAACTCGAGAAATGTGTTTTCGGGGTACAAAAGATATCATTTTTGGGGTATATCATCACGCCATGCGACTTCCAGATGGATCCTGAAAAGGTGAAGGCCATCACGGAGTGGGCCCAGCCAGGGTCGTTGAAAGCCCTTCAACGCTTCCTCGGCTTCGCCAACTACTATCGCAAATTCATTAAAGACTTCTCCGTGGTGGCTAAACCTCTAACTGACCTCACCAGAAAGGGGGCAGATGTGAGGACCTGGTCTTCTGAGGCTCTGAGGGCCTTCGATACCCTAAAGGCGGCGTTCTCTTCTGCACCTGTCCTAGTACAACCGGATCTGTCCAGCCCTTTTGTGGTGGAGGTAGATGCCTCTGAGTTTGGTGTGGGAGCGGTACTGTCCCAAGGTCCCTCCACTCTCACCAACCTTAGACCGTGTGCCTATTTTTCTAGGAAGTTTTCTTCCACCGAACGGAACTATGATATAGGCAACCGGGAATTGCTGGCGATTAAGTGGGCTTTCGAAGAGTGGAGGCATTTTTTGGAAGGAGCCCATCACCAGATCACGGTACTCACAGACCATAAAAACCTCACCTATCTAGATTCCGCTAAGAGGTTAAATGCTCGGCAAGCCCGCTGGGCCTTGTTTTTCTCTCGGTTCAATTTTGTTGTTACCTATAGACCCGGTTCTAAGAATGTCAAGGCTGATGCCCTGTCTAGGAGTTTTGGTTCTCCGGAACCTTCCGAGCCGGAGCCTGAGAGCATTCTCTCCCCTGGGGTGGTCCTCGCTGCTGTCTCCTCCGACCTTTCACCTCTCATTTACGCCGCTCAACAATCGGCTCCTGAAGCCCTTCCGGAAGGTAAATTATTTGTCCCGTTATCACTGAGATTGAAAGTGTTAGAGGAGACACATGCTTCAGTCCTAGCTGGACACCCCGGCATCAGGGGTACTCTGGAGTTAGCGGCCAGACTCTATTGGTGGCCGCACATGGCCAAGGATGTACGGGTATTTGTGTCCGCGTGCCCGGTTTGCGCAAGGGGGAAGAACCTCAGGAGACGTCCTGAGGGGCCTCTTCTGCCCTTGCCCATTCCGTCCAGGCCATGGTCCCATTTGTCCATGGATTTTATTACTGATCTGCCATCCTCGCTGGGGAATACGGTCATTTGGGTAATAGTTGACCGTTTCTCTAAAATGTCTCATTTTGTTCCACTTGGCAAGTTGCCTAACGCCAAACTTTTGTCTGAGATGTTCATCAAGGAGATTGTTCGGTTACATGGGATCCCCGAGGATATTGTGTCAGATAGAGGGGTTCAGTTCGTCGCTCGCTTCTGGCGAGCCTTCTGTAAAAATCTAAACGTTAATTTGTCCTTTTCCTCCGCTTTCCATCCCGAGAGTAACGGACAAACGGAACGGATGAATCAAGAACTTATCCAGTATCTGCGACTGTTTGTCTCTGATAACCAGTATCAGTGGGCCAACTACTTACCTCTCGCCGAATTTGCTATTAACAACCATGGTAACTCGTCGACCCAACTGTCACCTTTTTTTTGTAACTATGGGTTTCATCCCCGGTTCTCGCTTTCTACTCCTTTTGTCTCGAACAATCCGGCCGCTGACATATCCGCTGAAGAACTGTGCACAGTTTGGGCCCAGGTTCGTAAGAACCTTCAGGGTTCCCAAGAGAAACTGCGTAAATACGCAAATAAAAGACGGACTATCTCTGCACCTTTTGTGGTCGGGGAGCAGGTTTTATTATCATCCAAGAATCTGAGACTTAAGGTTCCCTCCCTGAAACTTGCTCCTCGGTTCATTGGCCCATTTACGGTTTCTCAGGTTATCAACCCGGTGGCATATAAGTTGGCACTTCCTGACCCCTGGAAGGTCCACAAGGTTTTTCACAAGAACTTGCTTAAGAAGTATGTGACTCCAGTTCTCCCCACCCAGAACCCACCTCCTCCCTCTCTGGTACAGGGGGAACTGGAGTATGAAGTAGAAAGGCTTGTGGATGCCCGACGGGTTAGAGGTGGGCTGCAGTACCTGGTCCACTGGAGAGGATTTGGCCCTGAGGATAGGACGTGGGTCCCTGCCAGGGACGTTCATGCGCCACGCCTAGTCCAGTCATTCCACAGGGCTTTCCCGCTTAAGCCCGCACCGGGCCATGGGGGTCCGGTGTCCCCCCGTAGAAGGGGGGGTACTGTCAGAACCTGCAACTCTCGGGGCCGCCGTGCCCGCACCACCGGTCCTGCCACCCGGGCTACAGGAGTGCGGCGTAGGGGAGCCCCGGTTCTGGTGATCTCCCCGGGCCGCTGTAAGACTGGTCGCCGCCGGGTTGCTAGGGAGGCAGCTGGTGCTTCTAGTCACTTGACTACCAGGCTGGCTTCCCTAGTAACGGTCTGTGCTGCAAGACTGGGGGCGTGCCCCCAGCACCTCCCTGATTAGCCCTGCTGCTGTCAGGCTCCCCGCCCCAATCAGCTTCTGGGGCGGGAGCACTGACAGCATTTAAATATGTGTGTTTTCCTTTCAGGCCTTGCCAGTGTTAGTTTGGTTCTCCAGCTGCACCCGCGTTTATCCTGACTGCTCTTGTGACCTCGGCTTTTCTGACACCTGCTTTTGGACTTGACTACGTTTTGCCTGACCCTTCTGTACTGCGTACCCTCTTGTTGCCTACCCGGATTGTCTGACCATTCTACCGTTGTTTGTCTCAGTGTCTGTTTGTCTCCCGTGTCCCGCTTCCCTAGTGAGGGTAGGGACCGTCGCCCAGTTGTCGCCCTGGGGGTTAGCCCAGGGGGGCAAGTAGGCAGGGACAGGGGTTGCGGGATATCTCAGGGACCCCCATATCCCGGACACTGTCCTGACACGTCTGTTGAGCAGATGTATCTAAACGGATCACGTGATACGTCAGCTGAGCTGATGTATCACACATGATTGGCTTAGATACATCTGCTCAGCAGACATATTCCACAGGATCTGCTTAGATACATAGCTCAGCAGACAGCACATTGAAACCAGAATGGGCGGGAGGTGGGAGGGAGCAGGAGAAGGTCCCGTACTGTAGAGTGAATTTAGATGGGGCCTGGGCAGGGCTGGGTGGCACCTGGACGGGACCAGAAGAGACTGCGGAGGACATCCTGTCATCATTGAGAGTGTGCACACATAGGGGGAGGCGTAGGGCATAGTGGGATTGCAGCACAACAGCGCCATCTTTGAAATCTGCTTGGAACATCAGTTTACAAAGAAAGAAAAAGACAGAACAGGTAATATGCCTGGCGTTTTGAACCCATGTCTGCTGTGTTTTAAAATGGTTAGTGAAAGAAAAGCATTATATTATAAAAAAAAATGTCACCTTGCGTGGCGGGACAACTCCTTTAATGCATTCATAAAAATGATTTGCAGTGTTACTGAAGTTACTTTTAAGAGCTTGTATAGGATTAAAAAAACATGTCTGCTTTCTTTTAAAAATGTTATCACAGTTGTCCATAGGATTAAAGCTTGGCCACATTTACTTTGATGAAGCAAAGCTGCAGTACCGGACACTACACTTTCACAGGTGTAGCTCTAAGGTTCTTCTCACATCTGCACTCAGGGGTTTCACTTTCCTATTCTGTCATATGAACAGGAAAACAGAATTCCTGCCAGAGCAGATCTATCCTATGATGAAACTCAACAGCAGTGACAGACTCAGCTGACTATAATGGAGTCATCCGTCTTCCTTCATGCCTTCCAGCATTTTCCTGAACCAAATAGTGCAGCATGCTGTGCTATTCTGGCCAGAAGTTTTGGACGGATTAGTGTCAATGTGAACAGAACCCAGTCCTATGTAGCCCCTTTTAGTTATTCTCAATTCCCAGCATTGATATGTTCAGTATAAGGACTTCTTCACATGGGCATACGTGCAGTTGCATGTGCCTCGGCGCTGTGTTTTTGTGGAACGAACAATGTTTTTCTGTCTGTGTATTGGTGTATGTTACTGTACTTTTTATACACCCAAGGTATGTTTTTTTTTGCGCACGGGACTCAGCCACACTGCGATTTAGCCTAATGAGTTACAGATGTTTTCTTTTTCCTATGGAATTGTGCAGCAAATTGTGCATCCTGTTGTATATTGCGTGTGCATTTGCACATTCCCATAGACTTCTGTGGGAACCTATGGTGCGCAAATGCACACAAAAGTTGAACATGCTGCGTTTTTCCATGTGTGCATATTCCCTATGCATTGCACATGCAAATTTTGTGCATGCATATACACTTCTTTGAAGGATCCCTACGCAGCATTATGTCCTCCCAAAAATGCCTTTATAAGGGTGCCTTCACATGGGCATCAAAATCGCATGAGATGTTTGTGTTGCGAGACGCACAAATCTTGCACCCATATTAACGTCATTCTTTTCAATGGGGTCATACACCTCAGCGATGTTTTCCTGCATGGCACTGCAATGTGATGCTATGCAGGAAACAAATCGCAGCATGTTCTATCTTTCTGCGTGATCTCGCGTCACAAGCCCATTGTTTTAAATATGGCCGGTAGCAGCATAGTGGGGTCACCCATTGAAAGCAATAGGAGAAACTTGGTGATCCTCCTGACAGCTGCGGCAGGAAGATAGCTTCTTCCCCGAAGTGATGGGTGGCTGTTTTGGCATGAAAATGCCTCACATCCTCGGGAAATTCACATGGTGGGGAGTGCAATATGGGGGCAGGATCCCCATATTGCACTCACCAGTGTGAAGTTAGCCTAAGAGTGCTTTCATAGGTTGTGCTGCTGGGACCTGTTGTTCTAGGGGTTTCCAAGAGCACAGCTTTACAGGTGTGGGATGTTTGAGCTGGCTGGGTGTAGATTTTTTCAGCCAGTCAATCTCCATTGGTCTGCTGCACATATATATATGAGCCCCTCTGGCTAGAGGATGCTGGTTTCCCTATATTCTGGTGTTTGCTTTAATGCATGTCGTTCTGTGTGTGTTTACAGTGATGTGTTC
Source organism: Eleutherodactylus coqui (assembly GCF_035609145.1). Lineage (NCBI taxonomy): Eukaryota > Metazoa > Chordata > Amphibia > Anura > Eleutherodactylidae > Eleutherodactylus > Eleutherodactylus coqui. Next base: position 233,900,543 of record NC_089837.1, on the reverse strand, counting down.
TGTTGGGTCTGTGCAGGCGGCTGGACACGTGGTATGAAAAGTCCTGTTCTGTTTGGTATGTAATCCATAGAGTGTTGGTGTGATCTGTCGTGTCCTGCTTTGGATCGTTTACCATCTGGGGTGAGTGAGGTGCTTAGTTTCCAGCATGGGGCCGTCCCTATTGGGACGATTCCCCCACTTGCAGGTAGGATTCATGGGGTAAGTTGTCTTGTGAGAGTAGGGACCTACGAGACAATGAGTACCCTTGTTGCAAGCTCGTGGGCTTAAGTGTTTTGGCCAAAATATGAACCAATACCTTGTACCATATCTATTCCATCTGTTTAGGTTTGCAGGTATGCTAGGTGAGTGTTTTGGGTGTTTTTCAGTCATGCTCTAGCTGTGGGGAAGCCAGAGCTTGGAGCTGGTTCCTCTGTTTACCCGAGTCTACTCAAAGCTAAGTACAGCTAATTATATCTGTTACATCTTGTTTGCTGTGGTATTTTTCTATCCCACGTAGGGTCAGCTAGTGGCTTAGGTACCGGGCAGGTTACCTGTGTATAGGCAGATGCCTCCCCTTGGTAGGTTCATTAGGGACAGCATTTCTTTCCTGGCGGTTGTCTTTATTGTTTACCACTGTTAAGTGTGCATTTGCAGCATTATTTCAGGGTACAGGTCCAGCGCATCCCGTTTAGACATGACACCACTATTTATTACGGGTGTATTTTTCTAGCTGATTTTTCTCTCATAGTGTTGCCGTGAGATTGAAAAGTTGCAGCATATTCAATTTTTTTTTCCAATGGGTGAGAAAAAAATTGCATCAGACTCACATGCATGTACATGCGCGTTTCATGTGAGTGTGATGTGTGTTTTCATTTTTCCTATTGAAAATATATGCGATTTTCATGTGTGTTGTAGTTACATAGAAAATCATAATTTTACAACCACAATATCAATCGGAGTTTGTCAGACTAATATTGCGCTTGCCCATGTAAATACAGCCTTACTAGCACAATTGTGAGACATCTTTACAGGAATAGATCCCTAGACATCTATGGTGGCTCTGGGACCCTATCTTCCACGTCTTGGAGGACTATGTGGAGTGTCTATGTGTTGCAATAATCACTTCTTCACAGCCACTAACTAAACAATAAATGATAGTGTATGACTTATGTAACCCTATGCCATGACAACACGTTCATCGGAGAAGAATACATGTTATTATTAAAGATGAGCGAACACCAAAATGTTCGCGTTATTCGAAACTAACTTCCCGCGATGCTCGAGGGTTCGTTTCGAATAACGAACCCCATTGAAGTCAATGGGCGACCGGAACATTTTTGTATTTCGCCGATGCTCGCTAAGGTTTTCATGTGTGAAAATCTTGGCAATTCAAGAAAATGATGGGAACGACACAGCAACGGATAGGGCAGGCGAGGGGCTACATGTTGGGCTGCATCTCAAGTTCACAGGTCCCACTATTAAACCACAATAGCGGCAAGCGTTTTTTTCACGCGTTATAGCTGCCATTTTTTCAAACAATATCACTGCTTTTTTCACATGATTGTCAATAAGACTTTCTAATGTTAAAAACGCACCGACTTGCAAAGCGTTTTTAACACTAGAAAGTCCCATTGACAATGGCGTGAAAAAAACGGAAGTGTACAGGAGCCCTAAAGGCTACTTTCACAGAGGCGAGCGCAATATAGAGGCGAGAAACTTAGCCCAATATTGTGCTTATCAACATGCATTTTACATCCTGACATATCGCATCACTTCTGTGAAATTGCAATCCTCAGGGCGCCTACCCACTGGCGTTTTTTTTCCTGCGATGCTAAATTGCGTTTTGCGTTTTTTCTGAAGAGCAATTAGTATAGAATGTGTTCTTGCCCATTGGGGGTTTTTTTTCCGGTCCGTTGCAATTTTTAACATAGGAACTGTCAGTTGCATATGTCTCCTTATTTTTCTCTTAATGTACCCATGATTGTCAATGGAAATTAACGAAAAAGCCGCGAAAAAGCCGTGAAAAAACGTGCGGAAAACGTGCGGAAAACGCTGCGTTTTTCACGCACGAAAATCGGCAACGCCAGTGGGTAGGCGCCCTCAGGCACATGTTTCTCGCAAAACACATAAAACTCATGTGAGATTTTCGCCCATGTGAATAAGCCTTAAAGGGGTTGTCCCGCGGCAGCAAGTGGGTCTATACACTTCTGTATGGCCATATTAATGCACTTTGTAATGTACATTGTGCATTAATTATGAGCCATACAGAAGATATAAAAAGTTTTTCACTTACCTGCTCCGCTGCTGGCGTCCTCGTCTCCATGGTTGCCGACTAATTTTCGCCGTCTAAAATGGTCGAATGGCCAAATTAGACGCGCTTGCGCAGTCCGGGTCTTCTTATCTTCTCAATGGGGCTCCGTGTAGCTCCGTGTAGCTCCGCCCCGTCACGTGCCGATTCCAGCCAATCAGGAGGCTGGAATCGGCAATGGACCGCACAGAAGAGCTGCGGTCCACGGAGGGAGAGGATACCAGCGGCCATCTTCAACCGGTAAGTATAGAAGTCACCGGAGCGCGGGGATTCAGGTAAGCGCTGTGCTGTTCTTTTTTTCAGTCCCTGCATCGGGGTTGTCTCGCGCCGAACGGGGGGGGGGGGGGGGGTTGAAAAAAAAAAAAACCCGTTTCGGCGCGGGACAACCCCTTTAACACTAGCAAAAACTTTTGGTCTGCCTTTATGCATGTGCTTAAAGAGGTTTTCCGGCCATGACAAACACGCATACACTTCTCTATGGCCATTACAAAGCACTTTGTAATATACTGTGTGCTTTGTAAATGAGCCATACAGAAGATATATACTTACCTGAACCAGTGACCCCCACTAGGTTTATGAATCCGTCGTCCTTGGATATGATAAATCCAGCCAGCTCCATTCTTCATTTGTCGCACAGGCACAGTAGCGCTTGTCGGAGTCTCAGGAACACGCGTCTGATTAGCCGCGCAAGTGGAGTCCATTCAAAGTTCCGGAGCTGAAGCTGATCCACAACAGTGTCTACTGGCCAACTGTCCTCAGCTAAAGGGTAAGTGGGGGGTCATTATTACTACCGGGGGCAGTATCGGCGGTCACTATTTTTAGTGCTTCCATGGAGGGAGGGTGGTGGAGGCAGAGGGCCAGAGTGGGTGGTGTCACTATTACTACTGGGGGCAGTATTAGCGGTCACTATTACTAGTCCTGCCATGGGGGAATGGGGACGGGTGTGAGGTGTGGATGGGTGGTGTCACTATTACTACTGGGGCAACTATTGGAGGTCTGTATTACTACTGGGGCAACTATTAGGTGTCACTATTACCACTGGGGCAACTATTGGGGGTCACTATTACTACTGGGGCAACTATTGAGGGTCTGTAATACTACTGGTGCAACTGTTGGGGGTCACTATTACTACTTGGTCAACTATTGGGGGTCTGTATTACTACTGGGGCAACTATTGGGGGTCTGTATTACTGCTGGGGCAACTATTGGGGGTTTGTATTACTACTGGGGCAACTATTGGGGGGTCTGTATTACTACTGGGGCAACTATTGGGGGTCTGTATTACTATTGGGGCAACTTTTGTGGGGTCACTATTACTACTGGGGCAACTATCATGTGTGATACTGTCTGCTGAGCCGATGTATCTAGGCAAGATATAAAAGTATATTAATCCGCAGCACTCACATATAAACCAGTGCACTGGTGGAGTGGGTACACATACAGGACGCCATCCCAGATCAGGATCCGACCCAGATCCGCCACATAGTCCAAGGCTTTGATACATCTGCTCAGTAGATGTATTCCACAGGATCTGCTTAGATACTTCAGCTCTGCAGACATATCACACATGATCGGCTTAGATACGTCTGTTGAGCAGATGTATCTAAACGGATCACGTGATACGTCAGCTGAGCTGATGTATCACACATGATTGGCTTAGATACATCTGCTCAGCAGACATATTCCACAGGATCTGCTTAGATACATAGCTCAGCAGACAGCACATTGAAACTAGAATGGGCGGGAGGTGGGAGGCAGCAGGAGAAGGTCCCGTACTGTAGAGTGAATTTAGATGGGGCCTGGGCAGGGCTGGGTGGCACCTGGACGGGACCAGGAGAGACTGCGGAGGACATCCTGTCATCATTGAGAGTGTGCACACATAGAGGGAGGCGTAGGGCATAGTGGGATTGCAGCACAACAGCGCCATCTTTGAAATCTGCTTGGAACATCAGTTTACAAAGAAAGAAAAAGACAGAACAGGTAATATGCTTGGCGTTATGAACCCATGTATGCTGTGTTTTAAAATAGTTAGTGAAAGGAAAGCATTATATTATAAAAAAAATGTCACCTTGCGTGGCGGGACAACTCCTTTAATGCATTCATAAAAATAATTTGCAGTGTTACTCAAGTTACTTTTAAGAGCTTGTATAGGATTAAAAAAAACATGTCTGCTTTCTTTTAAAAATGTTATCACAGTTGTCCATAGGATTAAAGCTTGGCCACATTTACTTTGATGAAGCAAAGCTGCAGTACAGGACACTACACTTTCACAGGTGTAGCTCTAAGGTTCTTCTCACATCTGCACTCAGGGGTTTCACTTTCCTATTCTGTCATATGAACAGGAAAACAGAATTCCTGCCAGAGCAGATCTATCCTATGATGAAATTCAACAGCAGTGACAGACTCAGCTGACTATAATGGAGTCATCCGTCTTCCTTCATGCCTTCCAGCATTTTCCTGAACCAAATAGTGCAGCATGCTGTGCTATTTTGGCCAGAAGTTTTGGACGGATTAGTGTCAATGTGAACAGAACCCAGTCCTATATAGCCCCTTTCAGTTATTCTTAATTCCCAGCATTGATATGTTCAGTATAAGGACTTCTTCACATGGGCATACGTGCAATTGCATGTGCCTCGGCGCTGTGTTTTTGTGGAACGAACAATGTTTTTCTGTCTGTGTATTGGCGTATGTTACTGTACTTTTGATACACTCAAGGTATGTTTTTTTTGCGCACAGGGCTCAACCACACTGCGATTTCGCCTAATGAGTTACAGATGTTTTCTTTTTCCCATGGAATTGTGCAGCAAATTGTGCATCCTGTTGTATATTGCATGTGCATTTGCACATTCCCATAGACTTCTGTGGGAACCTATGGTGCACAAATGCACACAAAAGTTGAACATGCTGCGTTTTTCCATGTGTGCATATTCCCTATGCATTGCACATGCAAATTTTGTGCATGCATATACACTTCTTTGAAGGATCCCTACGCAGCATTATGTCCTCCCAAAAATGTCTCTATTAGGGCGCCCACCCACTGGCGTTTGCGATTTCCGTGCGTGAAAAACGCAGCGTTTTCGGCGCTTTTTCCGTGGCGTTTTTTGCGGCGTTTTCGCGGCATTTTCGCGGCATTTCCATTGACATTCATGGGTGCATTACGAGAAAAATAAGGACACATATGCAACTGACAGTTCCTATGTTAAAAAACGCAACGGACCGAAAAAAAAAACGCCAGTGGACAGGAACACATTCAAAACTAATTGCTCTTGAGAAAAAACGCAAAATGCAAAGGAAAAAAAAACGCCAGTGGGTGGGCGCCCTAAGGGTGCCTTTACATGGGCATCAAAATCGCATGAGATGTTTCTGTTGCGAGACGCACAAATCTTGCACCCATATTAACGTCATTCTTTTCAATGGGGTCATACACCTCAGCGATGTTTTCCTGCATGGCACTGCAATGTGATGCTATGCAGGAAACAAATCGCAGCATGTTCTATCTTTCTGCGTGATCTCGCGTCACAAGCCCATTGTTTTAAATATGGCAGGTGGCAGCATAGTGGGGTCACCCATTGAAAGCAATAGGAGAAACTTGGTGATCCTCCTGACAGCTGCGGCAGGAAGATAGCTTCTTCCCCGAAGTGATGGGTGGCTGTTTTGGCATGAAAATGCCTCACATCCTCGGGAAATTCACATGATGGGGAGTGCAATATGGGGGCAGGATCCCCATATTGCACTCACCAGTGTGAAGTTAGCCTAAGAGTGCTTTCATAGGTTGTGCTGCTGGGACCTGTTGTTCTAGGGGTTTCCAAGAGCACAGCTTTACAGGTGTGGGATGTTTGAGCTGGCTGGGTGTAGATTTTTTCAGCCAGTCAATCTCCATTGGTCTGCTGCACATATATATATGAGCCCCTCTGGCTAGAGGATGCTGGTTTCCCTATATTCTGGTGTTTGCTTTAATGCATGTCGTTCTGTGTGTGTTTACAGTGATGTGTTCTGTTGGGTCTGTGCAGGCGGCTGGACACGTGGTATGAAAAGTCCTGTTCTGTTTGGTATGTAATCCATAGAGTGTTGGTGTGATCTGTCGTGTCCTGCTTTGGATCGTTTACCATCTGGGGTGAGTGAGGTGCTTAGTTTCCAGCATGGGGCCGTCCCTATTGGGACGATTCCCCCACTTGCAGGTAGGATTCATGGGGTAAGTTGTCTTGTGAGAGTAGGGACCTACGAGACAATGAGTACCCTTGTTGCAAGCTCGTGGGCTTAAGTGTTTTGGCCAAAATATGAACCAATACCTTGTACCATATCTATTCCATCTGTTTAGGTTTGCAGGTATGCTAGGTGAGTGTTTTGGGTGTTTTTCAGTCATGCTCTAGCTGTGGGGAAGCCAGAGCTTGGAGCTGGTTCCTCTGTTTACCCGAGTCTACTCAAAGCTAAGTACAGCTAATTATATCTGTTACATCTTGTTTGCTGTGGTATTTTTCTATCCCACGTAGGGTCAGCTAGTGGCTTAGGTACCGGGCGGGTTACCTGTGTATAGGCAGATGCCTCCCCTTGGTAGGTTCATTAGGGACAGCATTTCTTTCCTGGCGGTTGTCTTTATTGTTTACCACTGTTAAGTGTGCATTTGCAGCATTATTTCAGGGTACAGGTCCAGCGCATCCCGTTTAGACATGACACCACTATTTATTACGGGTGTATTTTTCTAGCTGATTTTTCTCTCATAGTGTTGCCGTGAGATTGAAAAGTTGCAGCATATTCAATTTTTTTTTCCAATGGGTGAGAAAAAAATTGCATCAGACTCACATGCATGTACATGCGCGTTTCATGTGAGTGTGATGTGTGTTTTCATTTTTCCTATTGAAAATATGTGCGATTTTCATGTGTGTTGTACTAGTTACATAGAAAATCATAATTTTACAATCACAATATCAATCGGAGTTTGTCAGACTAATATTGCGCTTGCCCATGTAAATACAGCCTTACTAGCACAATTGTGAGGCATCTTTACAGGAATAGATCCCTAGACATCTATGGTGGCTCTGGGACCCCATCTTCCACGTCTTGGAGGACTATGTGGAGTGTCTATGTGTTGCAATAATCACTTCTTCACAGCCACTAACTAAACAATAAATGATAGTGTATGACTTATGTAACCCTATGCCATGACAACACGTTCATCGGAGAAGAATACATGTTATTATCTTTACCCAATACGTTACCCAAAATGATTGTCTAGGGTTTTGATGACTGCTGTCACATTTCAGAGGTGCCACCATTGTGTTCAGCATGATATAACAGCATTAGTGACAACAAAGAGGGTAGTAAAATAGATACAAGAACCCATTCTGTCTTCAATATTTATAATCTGCAAGCAATGTTTGTTTCATCTGAAAATTAGTAGGAAATCCAAGAACTTCTATTGATGAGATTTTGCTTATTTCATTTATGTTCTCGTGCTATGCTGAAAGGATTTTAATAGAGTGCGATGAAGAGCTAATGTATCCTCTCATAGTCCCGAGGGAACAAAAGCTTATAACCATGTGAAGTACTTCCATTTTGTCACTTACTCGCTTGTCACCAAAAAGCCACCTGCACTCCAGTGTTCAACAGAATAGCTTTCCTTCCGGGCTACTTGTAGGCTGCCAGGCTATTCATGTCATCGCAATGACTCTTTAGCCATGTGTAAATGTTCTATTTATTTTATGGAAAATAATTTTAGGTGTTTTCAGTGCTGTAATAGTATAAATAATAAACATTATTTTCTAATAGATGTTTCCTGTTAGTATCGCATGTGAAAGCATATCATTGCTGAAGAAAAATACCTGTTAGGACATACCTTAGGTATAAATTAACGAGAAAGAGAAAGTGCAATGGGTATTAGTGTACCTTCACACCACCGGAAGCTAGGGGTTAGACAGGAGTAACGCCCCTCTCACACCCCTAGCTCCCAATAGGATGAAGGTACAAAGGTCCTACCAGGCAGTGGAGATATTTCTGCCGGCTTACGGTGATGGTTGCAGCAGTTGTGAGTCTTACATTATTCACTGTAAATGCTGGCAGTAAGATGGCAGCAATTACATGTAATTATGTAAGGCTAAGAACATTAACCGTGATGCAAACCCTCCATGGCTGGCAGAAATGTCAGCACTGACTGCAGCGTCTGAGCTCAGTAATGGCCGACATTTCTCCCATTGCTTGCCACCTGCCTGCCCACCCAGCCTCCACCTCACCCCTCTGCCGCTGCCTCAGGGCTCCGTCCCCAGCGCAGCCAGACAGCTTTGTGCCACCGGCCGCCCGCATATCTGCTCCGTTACCGGCGCTCCCCTGCTGGCACCTGCCAATGCAAAGGTTTGCCCTACCTGCTGGCCAGTGTGGGGCGCCGCTGGGGAAGCGACTTTCAGGAAGTGGATGCACAGCTGTATGCCTTTTGTAGAAGTCTTCAGTGCCCTTCCAAGACCTGGTGCCGGAGAAGCACTGCAGCCAATCATGTACAGGGGGCGTCACCATCCTGTCAATCTTGACTCCACCAGGAATTCCTGGTGGCTTCAAGATACACTAATACCAGAGCAACGTGTTAAAAAAGTATCACTATATCTCCCCCTTAATGGGCATTGTATTGCACTCACCTTGTAATCCTGTGCTTCCCGAGGCACAACACTGATAAGGGCATGTAATGCAGCACCACAGACCCCAGCTGCCATCCCAGTATACACCCAGTTCATCTGCAAGGAAGAAAACTGCTGGGCTCTACTGGCGCTGGGCTGTGTAAGCATCCATGGCAGGGAAATGATTTTATTGTAACCCAAAAAAAGTAGCAGTATATAATCTATACAATGTAAAACTGTATGTAAAGTGTTTCCATGGATGCACTAATAGATAATTTAAGGTCTACAGGAACATAGCTCATGCTAGAGCCCCACTTTCCCTTCATTCAGTTCATCTTTTGGGAAGGGTCTTAGTTATTTAAACTCCATAAATATCTTCTCATGTGTCTTTAATGATTCCATCATCACTCAATGCTTTCACCTGACACCACTAGCAAATAACAGATTTTGTCCAAGGTAGTCAAGGACAATTAAACATTTATTTTCCCCAACCTTTTATAGTAGGGTACCTTGACAAATACAGCTTGGATGTTATGTCATACCTTATGCTATCTAGGCACAGAAGTTCTTCTTTATTTATCATCATATTTTACATTCATTCCAAAGACGATGCTTACCACAATATTTCCTAACTTTTTGCTGTGAATAACTTACAATGAGTAATATAAGTGGTTCTTTGCTTTTGTCCAACTTTTTCTGAAATGTCTTTGTCATAAAAGGGGCCCTCCTGTTTTCTTCAGAGCTAATAGTCCCTTCCAGCACACCCCATTATTCTAGATGGCTGTAGACATACCCTTTGTGCTCCGTTGACTGTTCATTCTAAGTAAACTATATATTTATGATGATCAACATAAGTCCAACAAGGTGCAGAGCTGATATGAGATTCCAGCGCCCAGACCGCAGTGTGCAACTTCTAGAAGGGGACCTGCAGTATGACAAAAGGCTGTGCAATGTTGAAAAACACTTTATTACCTATATAGAGCATACAGTATACATCAATAAGGCCTCATATCCACAGGTGAGATGGATTTCATATGCGGGAGCCTGCAGCGGAATCAGACCCTGCCTGCAGCTGGCGACCCTGCTTACCTATCCAGGTCTTTTTTTTTTCTGTACTGTCGATGTGTGCGCAGTAGAGCTTTTTCTTTTTTTAAACTCCTGCGGAATCCATGGCCTGTCCGCAATGGTAATTGCAGAAGAGCCGCAGATCAAACGGCTTCCATTGACTTCAATGGAAGCCATCCGTGTGGGAACCGCAGCAAAATGGAGCATGCTGCGATTTGTTTTCGGCACCAAATGGTCCGAAAAACAAATCTGCATGCTTTAATTCAGCTGCGGACACCCATGTTTCCCTATAGGAGGCTTGAATTGCATATCTTCCGCACTGATGCCCTGCGCAGATCTTCCGCACGGATGCCCCACGCGGATTCCGCAAATCAAATCCGCCTGTGTACATTGGCCCTACGTCAGGGTTGGGCAGAGTTAGGGTTAGCAAGTAAGTGGGGAAAGAATCTATCTATCTATCTATCTATCTATCTATCTATCTATCTATCTATCTATCTACCTAATATCTATCTATCTCATATCTATCTATCTACCTAATATCTATCTATCTCATATCTATCTACCTAATATCTATCTATCTATCTATCTATCTATCTATCTATCTATCTATCTATCTATCTATCTATCTATCTATCTATCTATCTATCTATCTATCTATCTATCTATCTATCTATCTATCTATCTATCTATCTATCTATCTATCTATCTATCTATCTATCTATCTATCTATCTATCTATCTATCTCCCTATCTATCTATCTATCTCTCTATCTCCCTATCTATCTCCCTATCTATCTCTCTATCTATCTATCTATCTATCTATCTATCTATCTATCTATCTATCTATCTATCTATCTATCTATCTATCTATCTATCTATCTATCTATCTATCTATCTATCTATCTAAAGAACTTGGGATATCTTTATAGTCATCTTTCTTATTCTTCCAGTGGTTTAATAAAAATCATGCCTTTAAATAAACCCTTAGAGTGCTACAAAGTTCTTGGGATATATTTAATGTACTCTAAATTAATTGCTGGCAATTCGATATTTGATATAACCAGGACATTGTGCTCGTTTTGTGGACTATCTATCGGGAAAAAGAGAGGCAGATACTCTGAATTATTTCTAGGGTTTTATAGTTTGTCATAAATAGCAAATATTGATTTTATAATATTCTATGTGTTAAAAAATAACCGGGAAAGAAAAAAAGTACAGCAAAAGCCTCTTTATATTTGTTTAAATTGTCATTGTTAGAAAGAATTCCTGTTGTTCTATTTTCAGTGTAAACTGAATTTGTAGCAGCCCTTTTTCCTTCCTCTATACAGTGACAATTGTTTTGGTTGACATGACTGAAAAACTCTACTGTGCTTGGTTGCCTACATAAGTAATTATTTCCATGCTTTACATTCATTTAAACTTGTAGGAGATAGGAATAGCTACAGCCTGGATTTCGTTTAAGTATAAACATAGAAACTTTTGGCATGCTGTGATTTTCTTCATTGAAAACAATAGCGGAGCTGAATATACCTTTCTGACACAGAACTTATACCTGAGAACCAGCAGCTCTATGCTAGTGAGCTAAAGGGAACAATCAGTCAGTAATCAGCTGTCCCTAAAGAATCTTGGATGTGCAGCTTCATTAACAATATCTTAATTGAATGTCAACCAGGTTAGCATTGACTTGTTAAGCTGGTGCAGAAGAAATGAAAATATTCTCAAAATGTCAGATAACAGAGAACATCTCATAATGTAGAATTGTTCTATTAAAAAGGATGAAAGACAAGCTCTATTGAGTCACTCCATTCCCATGGGCAATTCAAAGTAGCACAATTAATAAAAAGATTAGAGGAACTATTTGCCCTTATTATTTCAACACTGGTCAGCATAGATTTCTTTTGTCCAGTGTTAAGTATATGTGAAGCTGCTACAGGAAGAAGAGTCTATTTAAATTTAGTACATTAGTAGAGATGAGCGAGCGTACTCAGAAAAGCACTACTCGCTCGAGTAATTTGCTTTATCCGAGTATCGCTGTGCTCGTCCCTGAAGATTCGGGAGCCGCCGCAGCTGACAGGTGAGTCGCAGCGGGGAGCAGGGGAGAGCGGGCGGGAGAGAGGGAGAGAAAGATCTTACCTCCGTTCCTCCCCGCTCTCCCCTGCAGCTCCCCGCTCCGTGCCGGCACCCGAATCTTCAGACCCGAGCACAGCGATACTCGGATAAAGCAAATTACTCGAGCGAGTAGTGCTTTTCCGAGTACGCTCGCTCATCTCTATACATTAGTTAAATTTCTCAAAAAAACTGGTGAGGTAATTCAGGATTGTCAAGTTTCAGTTACTTTTAGATTTTTTGTTGTTGTTACTGTTAGCCGTCTAGTCGTTCACTACTTTCGGTGACCCTAACAGCGAGCTCCTTCCATGTTTTTTGGTTTTGCACTGCTTCTTTCAGTTGTGTGATATTCATGCCAGTATCAGCTCTGACAGTATCAGGATGGCCTCACACGAGCGCACATGCACGCACAAAAACACGCGTCTATTACATCCGATGCATTCCCTATGGTGTGTTCACATGTCCATGTTTTACCAGCATGCGCCTGTAAAGGTAGGACATGCGTGCACCATAGGGAATGCATGCATTGCCTTCAATGGAGCCGCAGCTGCTGCCGGCGGCTCCATTGAAGGTAGTGGTCTGCGGGCATCCCGTAATTGTTTTTCAGGGAAGAGCTTTAAATATAAGCCCTTCATTGAAAAACAACTATTTTAGTGTAAAAAAAAATTTATATGCACTGTATGCATTTTACTCATAATCAGATAAGTGCATGCGCACACCTCTGCGCAATGTATTAGCACCATGAACGAGGTAGCTTTCCAAGTGCAACAGCACATTTTAATATATATTTGTGCATGCATGTCAGGGTTTTACGCGCACAGAAGACAACCAGGTCCCATTTTAAAAGTTATTTGCCCTAATGAGGTTCAGATGTGTTATTTCCCTTGTGGTTTTATGCTGTGTTTTGCATATTTCCTTGTGTGGATTTGTGTACACTGAGGAATTTTCTTCAGTAGGATTGCTGATCTTTGTTTCAGCAGTTTGCTTATATGATCACTATTTTATCTCACAGAGCATATTTACAAGCATATGAGTGAATGATATTAATGAGCGAGCACACTTGTCCGAGCTTGATGCTCGTTCGAGTATTGGGGTACTCGAGATGCTCATTACTCGAGTCGAACACCACGCGGTACTCGAGTCAATTGCATTTCCTTCCCCGCATGTTTAGCGCCATTTTCTAGCCAATAGACATGCGGGGAAAGCATTACCACTTCCTGCTGTGACGTGCCTGCCCTCTTCTCCCCCACAGTAGTGAGTGGCTGGGCCGATCAGTTGACCGCCAAGTACTTAGAGTGGTCCCGCCTGCGGCTCGCCTCAGACGCATGCTGGCAGAGGGATAGTGCTGCTGCTGATATAGGAACAGAGTTAGAGTAGGATCCTGTCATCAAGAACCCAACGGTCCTTCTTAGGGCTACTCCTCATCGTGTGCATTACTGTTGTGGCTGACTGGGAGCAGTAGTGCACCAATTTTTTTTTTTAAACATCTCAGGCTGTGCAGGCCATTTCAGCCATAGCATTCTCAGTCTGCAGTGCATGACGCAGAGTTTAGGGACAGAGCTGCTTCTATAGGGAAAGTTATACATTCCTGATACTCCGTACAAGAACCCCAACGATCCCTCTTAGGGCTGCATCTGACCGTGTGCTTTGCAGTTGTGGCTGGCTGGAAGCAGTAGTGCATCAATATTTGTATTACGCATCTAGGCCTGTTCCCAGCCTTTCAGTAATAGCGTTCCCAGCCTGCAGTGCCGTACAGCCAGCTCTCACCGTGAAACTGTAACATTTCCTAGCCTACTGCAAACTACTTTAGTTATACCGTTCTGTGTCTGCAGTGCATTAGACAGAGGTCTCACCGCTAAACAGTACTGTCATATTTCCTGGGCCACTGCAAAGCCTTTCAGTTATATCGTTCTATGTCTGCAGTGCATTAGACAGAGGTCTCACTGCTAAACAGTACTGTAAAAGTTCCTGGGCCACTGCAAACTATTTCAGCTCTGCCAATGTGCAGAGCGTCTCACAATACCCTTTCCTTGGTGGGGTTGAGATAGATAGCCGCAGTTACCAGCACTATCCACTGGCTTTAGAGTAAATTACCCCTAGGTATAAGCGCAAGACAGTAGGTTAATTTTTTCAAGTCACAGCATAGAGCCTCCGCTATCTACAAGTCTCTGTGTGCGGTGAATTAACCCTTTGCAATCCAATTTTGGATTGAGAGTTTCCTAGGGGGCTTTCTCTTTCTGCCATTATACAATGGCGCCATCTGCTGGCTAGAGCCAGTACTGCAGTATGTGACATGCCAGAGAGCCCCACCAATCACAGAGCGGCCAGAAATCTACAGTAAGAATACCCTGCCGGACGTCTTCTGACATCAGAGCTGTACAGCCTTCAATCAGAATGTCTTTAGATGTCAGACAGTGGATTGGAAAGGGTTAAGCCACAGTTGTCAGTGCTGTACAGTGGGTTAGTTTTTTTGGGCCCTGCTCTATTCTTAATCCGCCATGACAAGGAGCAAGGGTAAGGGTCGAGGATGCGGACGCAGACGTGGGCTTCCGTGTGAGGGTATGGGCACAGGCCGGGTGCTGTGGGATTAGGAGAGAGGCAAGTTTCTGGGCTCCCCAGCTTCATATCACAATTTACGGGTCTGCGTAGTGGACCTTTATTACAAACAGAGCAGTGCGAGCAGGTCCTGTCGTGGATGGCAGAAAACGCTTCCAGCAATGTATCGACTACCCAGTCTTCTACGCAGTCCACTACTACCGGCCTAGGGACTGCAACTCTGAATCCTCTGGCTGCTTCTCCTCCTTCCTCCCAGCCTCCTCACTCCATGAAAATGACATATTCTGAGCAGGCAGACTCCCAGTAACTGTTCTCGGGTCCCTGCCATTAGTGGGAAAAAATGGTTCCTCTCTCACCTGAGGAGTTTGTCGTGACCGATGCCCAACCTTTGGAAAGTTCCTGGAGTCCGGGGACTTCCGGCAACTGTCTCAAGAGCTTTTTGTGGATGAGGATGATGATGATGAGACACAGTTGTCTGTCAGTGAGGTAGTAGTAAGGGCAGTAAGTCCGAGTGAGGAGCGCACAGAGGATTCGGAGGAAGAGCAGCTGGACGATGAAGTGACTGACCCCACCTGGTTTGCTATGCCTACTGGGGACAGGGCTTCAGAGGGAGAGGCAAGTGCAGCAGCAGTCCAGGTTGGAAGAGGCAGTGGAGTGGCCAGGGGTAGAGGCAGGGCCAGAGCAAAAAATCCCCTAACTGTTTCCCAAAGCACCCCCTCATGGCAAGCCTCCATGCAGAGGGCTAGGTGTTCAGAGGTGTGGATGTTTTTTAGTGAGAGCGCGGACGACCGACGAACAGTGGTGTGCAACCTGTGTCGCACCAAGATCAGCCGGGGAGCCACAACTACCAGCCTCACCACCACCAGCATGCGCAGGCATATGATGGCCAAGCACCCCACAAGGTGGGACGAAGGCCATTCACCAGCTCTTCCCCTGTGCCACAACCTGCCACTCAGATCCAATGTCCCTCCCAGGACACAGGCACGAGCACCTCCCGGCCTACACCCACACCCTCACCTCCACCTTCCTCCACTCCATCCAGCAATATTTCTCAGCGCAGCGTTCAGCTGTCGCTAACACAAGCGTTGCAGCAAAAGCGCAAATATGCCGCCACCCACCCACATGCACAAGCTGTAAATGTGCATATTGCCAAATTAATCACCCTGGAGATGCTGCCGTACAGGCTTGTGGAAATGGGGGCTTTCAAAAACATGATGGCGGCGGCGGCCCCGCGCTACTTGGTCCCCAGTCGCCACTATTTTTCCCAGTGTGCTGTCCCCACCCTACACCAGCACGTCTCCCGCAACATAAATCTTGCCCTCCCCAACGTGGTTACTGGGAAGGTCCACTTAACCACGAACACATGGATAAGTACTGGCGGGCAGGGCCACTATATCTCCCTGACAGCACATTGGGTGAACTTGGTGGAGGCTGGGATCGAGTCAGAGCCTGGGACCGCTCACGTCCTACCCACACCCAGAATAGCGGGTCCTACCTCGGTGGTGGTATCTGCAGTGTTTTATGCCACCATCTCCAAACCCTCCCCCTCCTCCTCCGCCGCCACGTCTACCTCTCAATTAAGAAGTGTGAACACGTCACCAGCAGTCGGTAGCGTGCACGCAGCAGGACAGCAGTGGACAAGCATCAGCAAGCCGTGCTGAAACTAATCAGCTTAGGTGACAAGAGACGCACAGCCCCCTAGCTGTTGCAAGGTCTGACAGAGCAGACCAACCTCTGGCTTTCGCCGCTGAGCCACTAACTGGGCATGGTCGTGTATGACAACGGCCGTAACCTGGTGGTGTCTCTGCCGCTTGGCAGCCTCACACACGTGCCATGCTTGGCCCACTTCTTCAATCTGGTGGTTCAGCGGTTTCTGAAAAACTACCCCCACTTGTCTGACCTGCTCGGCAAGGTGCGGCGTGTCTGCGCACATTTCCATAAGTCGACCATGGACGCTGCTACCCTGAGGACCCTACAATGTCGTAGTTTCAGCTACCGAATGCTGTGCGATGTGCCCACACGCTGGAATTCTACGCTGCACGTGTTGCTCGGGCTGTATGAGCAGCGTAGAGCAATAGTGGAATACCAGTTGCAACATGGGCGGCGTAGTGGTAGTCAGCCTCCGCAATTCTTTACTGAGGAGTGCGCATGGATGGCAGATATCTGCCAGGTCCTCAGAAACTTTGAGTAGTCTACCTAGATGGTGAGTGGCGATGCGGCAATCATTAGCGTTACCATCCCGCTGCTTTGGAGGAGGAGGAGGTGGAGGGGGAGGAGGAGGAGGGGGAAGAGACAGCTGGCCACACTGCAGAGGGTACCCATGCTGCTTGCCTCTCATCTGTTCAGCGTGTATGGGCTGAAGAGGAGGAGGAGGAGGAAGAGGATCCTGAAAGTCATCTTCCTAGTGAGGACAGTGATGTGTTGCGTACTGGAACCCTGGCACACATGACTGACTTCATGTTAGGCTGCCTTTCTCGTGACCCTCGCGTTAGATGCATTCTGGCTAACACGGATTACTGGGTGTACACCCTTTTAGACCCACGATATAAGGAGAATCTTTCCACTCTCATTCCCGAAGAGGAAAGGGGTACGAGAGTGATGCAATACCACAGGGCCCTGGTGGAAAAAGTGATTTCCCATCTGACAGCGCTAGTGGCAGAGGACGCATTTCAGAGGGCCAAGTAGCAGGGGAGGCGTGGGGATCAGGCAGCATGTCCAGCGCAGGCAGGGGAACACTCTCCAAGGCCTTTTCCAGCTTTATGGCTCCCCAGCAAGGCTGTGTCACCCCTTCCCAGTCAAGGCTGAGTTGGAGGGAGCACTGCAAAAAGATGGTGAGGGAGTACGCTGCCGATCGTACCACCGTCCTCCGTGATGCCTCTGCTCCATATAACTATTGGGTGTCAAAGCTGGACATGTGGCACGAACTTGTGCTGTACGCCCTGGAGGTGCTGGTCTGCCCTGCCGCTAGCGTCTTGTCAGAGAGGGTGTTTAGTGCAGCTGGGGGAAACATCACGGATAAGCTTACCCGCCTGTCAATTGACAGCTCCAACATGCTTACCCTCATAAAGATGAACAAAGGCTGGATTTCCTCAGACTTCTCTTCTCCACCGGTGGAAAGCAGCGGATCCTAAAGAATCTTTTCGCTGCAACAGGAGAAAAATGCACCCTATATCACCCCAAAAAGGGGGAGAATTAGCTTTGTGTATCCCTCTCGAATATTATTACTCCTCCTCCTCCTTCTCCTAAAACAGCATGTCATCACGCTGAACTGACAAATTCTATGCGGCCCAAAAGGCTCTGTTTAAAACTTTTAAAAGTTTTATCAGTTTTTGAAGTTTTAAAAGTTAAACTTAAACCAATTTTTGCGAAGGGCTACCTCAAGGCTCTGTTACAAATTAACCAATAACGAGCTGTATCTTCAAAAAATGTTTGTGGGCTTCAACTGCCCTCGCGGTTGAGCAATTTTTTCAGGGGTACACTTGTACTCTTGGTACACCAATTTTTCAGGCCATTGCCAATACTGTTAGCAAACTAATTTTTTCAGGCTTCGCCTATACTCTTGGTGAACAAATTTTTACAGGTGTTCGCCTATACTCTTGGTACGCCAATGTTACTAGAGTTCGCCTATACTATTGCTACAGAAATGTTACAGAGGTTCGCCTATACTTTTGCTACAGAAATGTTACAGGGATTCGCCTATACTTTTGCTACAGAAATGTTACTGGGGTCTGCCTATACTCTTGCTACAGAAATGTTACAGGGATTCGCCCATACTTGTACTACAGAAATGTTACAGGGGTCTGCCTATACGTCTGCTACAGAAATGTTACTGGGGTCTGCCTATACTCTTGCTCCATAAAAGGTACTGGGGTCCGCCTATACTTTGCCTACAGAAATGTTACTAGGGTCTGCCTATACCTTTTCTACTGAATGGTTTGAGGGGTTCGACCATACTCTTGCTACAAAAATGTTACAGGGGTCTGCCTATACTTTTGCTTCAGAAATGTTACTGGGGTCTGTCTATACTCTTGCTACAAAAATGTTACAGGGGTCTGCCTATACTTTTGCTACAGAAATGTTACAGGGGTCTGCCTATACTTTTGCTACAGAAATGTTACTGGGGTCTGCCTATACTCTTGCTATAAATGTTGATGAAGTAGTGGAAACAGCAGATCAAGGTGCAAAGCAATGAAGTTTCTTTATTTCTTTCCTCCCAGACAGATGATATACTTTGCTACAGAAATGTTACTGGGGTCCGCCTATACTTTGGCTACAGAAATGTTACTGGGGTCTACCCACACCTTTTCTACTGAATGGTTTGAGGGGTTCGCCTACACTCTTGCTACAGAAATGCTACAGGGGTCTGCCTATACTTTTGCTACACAAATGTTACTGGGGTCCGCTTATACTCTTGCTACAGAAATGTTACAGGGGTCTGCCTATACCTTTTCTACTGAATGGTTTGAGAGGTTCGCCTATACTCTTGCTACAGAAATGTTACAGGGGTTTGCCTATACTTTTGCTACAGAAATGTTACTGGGGTCTGCCTATACCTTTTCTACTGAATGGTTTGAGGGGTTCGCCTATACTCTTGCTACAGAAATGTTACAGGGATCTGCCTATGCTGTGGGTGCACAAAGACTTCCTATTGCGGTGTTTTACCTATCTGGCACAAATACACTGACTGACTAGGGCAGAAATATGGGCCAAGGCCGAGGTCCTTGGCGGGGTGAAACTCTGCCATGTTTGGGCACTCTGATTTCTTCCTGTGTAATACCATTCTTGTGCACCGACAGCATAGGCCAGCCCAAGTAACTCAAAGACTTCCCATTGCGGTGTTGAGCTATCTGACACCTACACAGAATGAATTGTGTGGGGACACATGGATTTCCCATTGCTATGTTACTCACAGCACCTTGGGTAACACAAGTTGGAGGCTGGGACCGAGCCTTACCCTGATGTATTCTGGTGTTTGACAAGTCATCACCTACGTGGAGCATCGGTCTCATACAAAATTTCTCGAGTCGCCCATTGACTCCAATGGTGTTCGTTACTCGAAATGAGCTCTCAAGCATTAGGAAGAATTCGACTCGAGCAATGAGCACCCGAGCATTTTGGTGCTCGCTCATCTCTAGATATTAACAATTGTAATTATAACTGAACCTTAAGGGTGGCTTACATGATAGTAGGTTTTTTTGCACCGTGAACATCAGACTATCGCGTAGATCGGCACGTTTTATTGCAATTTTAGTGCTGACCGAGACCATTCACATGGGTGCTGGTCATAGCCGTGCCACACGTTAAAAGGCTATTTAGCCCAATTTAATCCCCGGTATGTTGTTTTCCCTGTGAAATTGCACAGTGTATTGCTCAATTGCGCGGTATTGGGTGCTGGTTGAAATCAATGGGAAACACTTGCTGGTCCTTCGACGCGATTTAAACATGCGCCTGAAGATCTGAATTTCAGAGAAGTGGTGCAAGGTGTTTTTGCACAAAAAACACCTTGCATCCGTGAGTAAAATGCATATTGACAAGCGCACTATCGAAACAGGTTTCTTGGCCCAATATCCGTGTGAGTGTAACATTACTCTTAATAGTGATAGGCAGCCAATCAGTAGCTGGAGGGCGGAGTGGGTTGTGCTATCCTGTAGCTTATAAATATACAGGGCTACTTTAAGCAGTCCTCTATGCATGTGTTGCTACTGATAAAATGCAAGTTTCTTCCAAACTACTGCACAGTGTTATGTCCACACAGCAGACATAACACTAATCAGATAGGGGCGCAAAAAGATGATAGCAGTCTCTTTAAATTATGAATATTCAAGTAAAGGTAATGATCTCACCTATGTAGCAGGTTATGTTAGCTCCCGTCTTATATTTCTTGCTGTGTCCTCTTTCAGCATGAAGAAAGCAGTCTCTTATCCATACCGCTCGATCCTAGGCGGTTTCTTGACACATGTGCATTTAAATGATGGGAGCTTGGATGCATAGAGATTAAAGCTTTCTTCTAATTATTCAGTATGTGCCCATAATAACAAGAAAAATACAACCATCCTGAGGACGCGTTTCAAATAGATTTTATTTATTTTATTTTTTTTCAAAAAAAAAAATATTTTTTTTTAGTTTTTTTTTTTTTGCTATCGAGTACCTATAGGGTAATAGAACCAGAGTATAATAACAGAATCTTGATATTTTGTTCTGAAAATACGTTGTGGCAACTAATGATAAATTATGCATATCCTGTTATATGAATGATTATTGATGAAAGGTAAATATATATAGGTTGTTTAAGGTGTACATCGGATATTGCCTATAATTAGAGATGAGCGAGCACCAAAATGCTCGGGTGCTCGTTACGCGAGACGAACTTTTCGCGATGCTCGAGGGTTCGTTTCGAGTAACGAACCCCATTGAAGTCAATGGGCGACCCGAGCATTTTTGTATATCGCCGATGCTCGCTAAGGTTTTCATTTGTGAAAATCTGCAAAACCCAAGAAAGTGCTGGAAACGACACAGAAACGGATAGGGCAGGCGAGGGGCTACATGTTGGGCTGCATTTCAGGTTCCCAGGTCCCACTATTAAGCCACAAAAGCGGCAAGAGTGGGCCCCCCCCTCCCAACAATTTTTACTTCTGAAAAACCCTCATTAGCAAGGCATACCTTAGCTAAGCACCACACTACCTCCAACAAAGCGCAATCACTGCCTGCATGACACTCCGCTGCCACTTCTCCTGGGTTACATGCTGCCCAACCCCCCCCCCCCCCGCACGACCCAGTGTCCACAGCGCACACCAAAGTGTCCCTGCGCAGCCTTCAGCTGCCCTCATGCCACACGCTGGCCTCATAGCCACACCACCCTCATGTCTATTTATAAGTGCCATGAGGAGGAACCGGAGGCACACACTGCAGAGGGTTGGCAGGGCCAGGCAGCGACCCTCTTTGAAAGGTGCGGGGCAATAGCCCACAATGCTGTACAGAAGTAATGAGAAATCCAATCCTGTGCCACCTCCATCAGGAGCTGCACACGTGGGCATAGCAATGGGGAATCCATGTGCCACACACTATTCATTCTGTCAAGGTGTCTGCATGCCCCAGTCAGACCGGGGTTTTTTATAAATAGTCACAGGCAGGTACAACTCCGCAATGGGAATTCCATGTGCACCCACAGCATGGGTGGCTCCCTGGAACCCACCGGCTGTACATAAATAAATCCAATTGCAGTGCCCAGCACAGCTGAGGTAACGTGAGGTTTAATGCAGGCGGGCTTCGGCCCACACTGCATGCCCCAGTCAGACTGGGGTTTTTTATAAGTAGACACATGCAGTTACAACTCCGTGTGGACCGACAGCATGGGTGGGTCCCAGGAAGCCACCGGCGGTACATAAATATATCCCATTGCATTGCCCATCACAGCTGAGGTAACGTCCGATTAAATGCAGGTGGTCTTTGGCCCACACTACATGCCCCAGTCTGACCGGGGTTTTTAATACATAGACACTGGCAGGTACAAATCCCTAATGTGAAGTCCCTGTGGACCCACAGCATGGGTGGCTCCCTGGAACCCACCGGCGGTACATAAATATATCCCATTGCATTGCCCTGCACAGCTGAGGTAACATCCGATTAAATGCAGGTGGTCTTCGGCCCACACTGCATGCCCCAGTCTGACCGGGGTTTTTAATACATAGACACTGGCAGGTACAAATCCCTAATGTGAAGTCCCTGTGGACCCACAGCATGGGTGGCTCCCTGGAACCCACCGGCGGTACATAAATGTATCCCATTGCATTGCCCTGCTCAGCAGAGCTAACGTCACATACAATACAGGTGTGCTTTGGCCCACAGTGCATGCCTCAGTCAGACTCGTAATATGTACCTTAACAGTAACCGCATTGGTGGGAATGTGGTGGCGACTGCGGACCTAGTAGCGCGGTTTTATTTAGTTGGTTTTCGGAATGTGGCCAGGATTAAGTGGGCCGTGGCGGGGGGATGGTGGGGGGGCTCTCTTGTTGTGTCGGTAAAGGTGAAATTCTTGGACTGCCACCAGACGGACCAATGCAAAGGTATTTGGCAAGAATGTTTTCATTGTTGGAGGAGGAGGGGGATGTTTTTGAGGCACTACGTGTCCTCTCCACGTGTCCATGGTTATATGCACCTTAACAGTAACTGCGTTGGTGGGAAATGGCCTCACCACCATCATGTCTTTGGGAAGCCTCTGTTTCCACACCCCAGTGACATAGCATTAGCAGCGGTATAGGCAGAGCCCAGAATTAGTAACATTTCAGCGGTAGCATTAGGGACAGGCCCCAGTAACATATCACTAGCAGCATTATAGGGGGAGCACAGTATTAGTTCCATTTCAGTAGTAGTAGTAGTCCAGACAGGCCCCAGTAACAATTCCGAAGCAGCAGTATAGGGGGAGCACAGTCTTAGTTCCATTTCAGTAATAGTAGCAGTCAAGACAGGCCCCAGTAACAATTCCGAAGCAGCAGTATAGGGGGAGCACAGTATTAGTTCCATTTCAGTAGTAGTAGCAGTCAAGACAGGCCACAGTAACATTCCCGTTGCAGCAGTTTAGGGAGATAACAGTCTCTTTCACATTTCAGTAGTTGCAGTATAGACAAGGCCCCAGTTACATTTATGTAGCAAAAGTGTAGGCCAACCCCACACACCTTGCTGTAGCATGAGTGCAGGCGAAGCCCATAAAAATTAGTAGGATTACACTGTAGGTGAGGGCCCAAAAAAATTGGTGTACCAACAGTACTAATGTACCTCAGAAAAATTGCCCATGCCCAACCAAGAGGGCAGGTGAAACCCATTAATCGCTTTGGTTAATGTGGCTTAATTTGTAACTAGGCCTGTAGGCAGCCCAGTTAAAATAAAAATTGGTTCAGGTGCAAGTTTCAACGCTTTAATGAGAATTGAAACGTATAAACATTGTTTACTAAAGTTATATGACTGAGCCTTGTGGGCCTAAGAAAAATTGCCCGTTCGGCGTGATTACGTGAGGTTTCAGGAGGAGGAGCAGGAGGAGGAGGATGAATATAATACACAGATTGATGAAGCTAAAAGGTCCCCGTTTTTGATGGTGATAGAGAACGATGCTTCCATCCGCGGGTGCAGCCTATGTATTGTTTAGGTACCGCTGCTGTCCGCTGGTGGAGAAGAGAAGTCTGGGGAAATCCAGGCTTTGTTCATCTTTATGAGTGTAAGCCTGTCGGCACTGTCGGTTGACAGGCGGGTACGCTTATCCGTGATGATTCCCCCAGCCGCACTAAACACCCTCTCTGACAAGACGCTAGCCGCAGGACAAGCAAGCACCTCCAGGGCATACAGCGCGAGTTCAGGCCACGTGTCCAGCTTTGACACCCAGTAGTTGTAGGGGGCAGAGGCGTCACGGAGGACGGTCGTGCGATCGGCTGCGTACTCCCTCACCATCCTTTTACAGTGCTCCCGCCAACTCAGCCTTGACTGGGGAGCGGTGACACAGTCTTGCTGAGGGGCCATAAAGCTGTCAAAGGCCTTGGAGAGTGTTCCCCTGCCTGTGGGCCTCCGCGTCCTCGCCCGCGTCCACGTCCTCTAGGCCTACCCCTACCCCTCAGCATGGTGTTGTACGAGTAGAGCAGAAACAGAACGCTGTAATTAAATGTGCCGCTTATTGGCCTGTGGTTGGAGGCTGACTTCGCTTACGGAACGCACAGCAGAGCCAGGAAACAATTTTGCGCACGCCTATAGTGAGATGTAGGTGCGTAGGACTGAGCGAGTGGAATTCACAGCGCAGAAGCAGTCAAGTGGCCAAAGGGCAGTGGTAGGCCTTAAGTATTTTGCTTCAATTTTTTTAAATGGTGAGCTGAAACACCAGACAGATACTGTATGCAGTGTATATTATGTATACTGTTTCCCTCTGGCGCTATGACGGCGGTGATGTAACGGGCACAGCAGAGCCAGGAAACAATTTTGCGCACGCCTGTAGTGAGATTTAGGTGCGTAGGACTGAGCTAGTGGAAATCACAGCGCAGAAGCAGTCAAGTGGCCAAAGGGCAGTGGTAGGCCCTAAAGGGGTTGTCCCGCGAAAGCAAGTGGGGTTATACACTTCTGTATGGCCATATTAATGCACTTTGTAATGTACATTGTGCATTAATTATGAGCCATACAGAAGTTATTCACTTACCTGCTCCGTTGCTAGCGTCCCCGTCTCCATGGTGCCGTCTAATTTTCAGCGTCTAATCGCCCGATTAGACGCGCTTGCGCAGTCCGGTCTTCTTTGTTCTGAATGGGGCCGCTCGTACCGGAGAGCGGCTCCTCGTAGCTCCGCCCCGTCACGTGTGCCGATTCCAGCCAATCAGGAGGCTGGAATCGGCAATGGACCGCACAGAAGACCTGCGGTCCACCGAGGGTGAAGATCCCGGCGGCCATCTTCACAAGGTAAGTAAGAAGTCACCGGAGCACGGGGATTCAGGTAAGCACTATCCGTTTTTTTTTTTTAACCCCTGCATCGGGTTTGTCTCGCGCCGAACGGGGGGGCTATTGAAAAAAAAAAAACCCGTTTCGGCGCGGGACAACCCCTTTAAGTATTTTACTTCAATTTGTTTAAATGGTGAGCTGAAACACCAGACAGATACTATATGCAGCGTATATATTGTATACTGTTTCCCTCTGGCGCTATGACGGCGGTGATGTAACGGGCACAGCAGAGCCAGGAAACAATTTTGCGCAAGCCTGCTGTAACGCTTTGCTGCGTATTAATTAGGACTACTACCCCCAGCAGACACGCAGTACACTGAAGACAGTCACAGGCAGCCCAAAGATAGTATTTTTCCCCAATTTTTTTGAAAAAGCCCACTGCCTATATAGACAGTATATCTCTTTCACCTTTCCCACTGTCCCTGCCTCACCAGTACTGCCCCTATACTCTGTACAATGACTGCAGACTGAGGACGCAATGGTCTGCACGCCCGATATACAAAAAAAAAATTGTGCAACACTGCTAAAAGCAGCCTTAACAGTACTGCACACGGTCAGATGTGGCCCTAAGAAGGACCGTTGGGGTTCTTGAAGACTAAAATAACACCTAACACTGTCCCTATAGCAGCAGCAGCATCATCAGCACTTTCCCTGATCTATGTCAGAATGCATCTGTGGCGAGCCGCGGGAGGGGCCGATTTATATACTCGGGTGTCACCTGATCTCCCCAGCCACTCACTGCAGGGGGGTGGTATAGGGCTGGAACGTCACAGGAGGAAGTTGTAATGCCTTCCATGTCTTTCTATTGGCCAGAAAAGCGCGCAAATGTCTCAGAGATGAAAGTGAAAGTAACTCGAACATCGCGTGGTACTCGTCTTGAGTAACTAGCATCTCGAACACCCTAATACTCGAACGAGCATCAAGCTCGGACGAGTACGTTCGCTCATCTCTACCTATAATCCTTATTGTGTAGGGCAGTAGATTTTCATTTATTGAAAGAATTATGCATATTTGAACTGATGATCTAATATTTCCTCATTATTATTCCATTGTTTAATGTAATGAACAGACTTAATATTTGAAACTTTTTATAATATTGAATATTATCAAGATTAGTATAAACTGAAAAGCAATGCATATAAGTGGTAACTCCCATGGGAGCGGGGAGCCCATACTTTTGCATTTGCACTCAGAGATATGTAAGGGTTAATCAACAGGTGAAATTGTAATAAGATTACTATTTAAGGAAGGAAGTAACATATTGTGAATGAGGTGATCAAGACCTGAGAAGGTTTAAAACGCATCCTCAGGACGGTTGTATATTTCTTGTTATTATGGGCACATACTGAATAAATAGAAGAAAGCTTTTATCTCTATGCATCCAAGCTCCTATCATTTAAATGCACGTGTCTTTAAATTATGGCACAACAAATCAATTCAAAGGCAAGTTTAACTCTATGCTGTTATGTTATAGCATAACTTTTCTATTTTACACTGTGCGATTTGATGCAAGTATGCAAAAAATCTACATGAAGGCCGTTTATTAAACCATAATACAATTGTATTGATGTGATCTTATAAGCAAAGACTTGTTCTTCAGTTTTCTTGCCTCTGCTTTTGTTGCTTGTTATGAAGTTGCATTTTTCCTTTCTTTGTCTATTAGCTGTAAAACCTTGACTTCCACTTAAGTAAGAGGTTATGGTCTTTGAAGCCTGACGTAAATAGCACAATATATAGAGGCAAACAATAGCTGAGGAAAAGGGTCTTCTCCATTCCATTTACAGTATTTGCCTCATAGGATTTTAGAGTTATTTGGTAATTTGTAACTACAGAACCAGAATTGCTATTCAGATAAATTCAATAAAACTATTCACCTGAATGAACTAGTGTTCTGGAACTTTGAGTTAAAGCGTGGCATATTCACTAAGATTTACCATTTAAAAATCCAGAAATCAGCATCTGATGACAACCTGTGACTTTGCTATAAACAAAGCATGGCAGTTGTGAGATGCCGAGGACTAACTCGAGATGTTACATGAGATGCAGAAAATCTTTGGGAAAGTGAAGCTGTGGTTTAAACTCTCCCTGAAAATCATACATGATACAAATTCACTGCAGTAATAACACTTCGTAAAATTCTGCACATTTAAGAGACTTGGAATCTATAAGACATAGGAAATAAACTGCTATATTCTTACCTCCTCTCTACCATTGGGAAATGCAATAGTGACATTATCTAGTGATGTTGTATCCATAGGGACATAATGTTCCAGGATCAGGGAGACAGGACTGAAGAGGGAAAAGGCTGACAATTGATATACATGCAAGTGACTGAAAGGTCCAACTTTATATTATGAAAATGCATAATGTAGCAATATACCTAATATTCCATAATAAATGGTATTACAGTGCTCAGGAAAGACATTGCAGTGCTTGGGGGGTTCAGAGAAGGACAACAAAATTAATAAACGGAATGAGAGAACTGGAATACCTAGAGAGGCTATCAAAATTGGGATTATTCACCCTGAAAAAAAAGACGCTTAAGGGGCGATCAAATGACTATGGATGAATGCATTAGGGGACAATACGAGGATCTCTCCAATGATCTGTTTATACCCAGGACTGTGACGGTAACAAGAGCGCATCCTCTACGTCTAGAAGAAAGCAGGTTTCATTACCAACATAGCAGGGGGTTCTTTACTGTTAGAGCAGTGAGACTGTGGAACTCTCTGCCTGGGGAAGCGGTGATAGCAAAAATCGATAGAGAGATTTAAGAGGGGACTAGATGCCTTTTTAGAGTGCTATGAAATTACAGGATATATACATTAAATAGCCAGAAAGGTCGTTGATAGGGCTACCGAACGTAGAGTAAGGAAGGAACCTTCTCTGAAGAGTGTAGATTCAGAGATTATACTGACTACCATTATAGAGTCAGGAATGATTGTTTTCCCCAGAGTGGGGTAAGCTGGCTTCTGCCTCATTTGGGTTTTTTTTTTGTCTTCCTCTGGATCAACATGTGGGGGTTGGCAGAAGCAGTCTGAACTGGATGGACATGTGTCTTTTGTCAGCCTAGCATACTATGGTACTATGTTACTGATTGATCATATAATAAAGCAGAGAAGTAGCCAGCCACTGTATTACAATTGACAAGAAGGTGTACACCATACCAGATCAAACTTATATTGACATACTGCTGAGACTACTTAACAGCTGACTAGGGAGTTGACAGTAAATTATTTTTCCATGAGTTCCTGGCATCAAATTTTCTTGTTCTAAAACTTGACAAAAAAAGCAAAAGTAAAATGGAAATGTTTCTAACCGCAAGGCTCATGTATATAGCCATATTACAGCTCTGTGTTGGCAATAGTGGGCCATACTGTGCGTTACTATTTATTGTTTTTCTTCTTCTTTTTAAACATGAAGTGAAGCTTTATTTGCCCTTCGCTCTACAACGTAAACACATGCATATGCTGTATGTATGAATATAAACAATATATTTATATGCACACACATATACATAGGGAAATTTAAAAGTCATAGCCACCCGAAATATCCTCTGAATGAAAAAGATACAAGTACGAAAATTAGTAGAACACTTAGATGGTTGGAAAATTTTTTTTAGCACTATGTTGGTACCTGTTGGCTTTCTTGGGGTCTACCATCTTGGTTTCAACCCAAAAACTTCAATGGAAAGGGGGTCATGGGATACATGAAGGCAGAATTTCATTAGAAAGTAATAGCTACAGTCATTTTTTTAAAAAACCTGAATCCATTTTTGAGTTATAGTAACATAGTGACATAGTATGTAAGGCCGAATGAAGACAATGTCCATCTAGTTCAGCCTGTTTATCCTCCTATGTTGTTGATTCAGAGGAAGGCAAAAAACCCAAAAGGCAGGAGCCAATTAGCCCATTTGGGGGAAAATTCCTTCCCGACTCCATAATGGCAATCAGACTAATCCCTGGATCAACCCCTAATAGTTCCTACCTACCGGTATACTCAGATTAACAATTGACCTATATATATATATATATCCTGTAATAGCCTTCCCTTCTAGAGAGATATCAAGTCCCCTTTTAACCCCTTCCCGCTGCAGGGCGTAAGTTTACGTCCTGGCAGCCTGGTACTTCCCGCAACAGGGCGTAAACTTACGTCCTGGAGATAGCGCGAGATCACATATGATCCCGTGCTATCCCGCAGCGGGATCCGGCTGTCAGTCACAGCCGGCGTCCCGCTGCAACAGCGGGGGGTCATCGGAGATGCGCCCCCACTGATAACCCCTTCCCTGCCGCGATCTAAGTAGATCGCGGCAGGGAAAGAGTTCACAGAGGGAGCGGACTCCCTCTGTGTCCCTCTGATGTCATCGCGAGAGCCCGGCCTGTCACCATGGCAACAGGACGCCAGACACTGGCGTCCTGTATTGCCTATGCCTATAATCGCTGTACTAGCGATCATCAGGGCAGTGGTTAAAGTCCCTCAAAGGGACTCAAACAGTGTAAGAAAAACAAAGATTAAAAAAAGAATTTAAAAAAATGTAAAAAAAGGAGTAAAAAAACCCATTTTTTAATGCTTTTTCTCAGATTAGCATAAAAAAAGGTAAAAAAAAATAAAATCCCACATATTTGGTACTGTCGCGTCCGTAACGATGCGTATAATAAGTTGCACATGCTTTTGACTGTGCACGGAAAAAAACGCTAAAAAAAACCGCTAAAAAACGGAGGCAAAATGCTAATTTTTAGCATTTTGCCTCTCTAAAAACGCAATAAAAGTGATCAAAAAAGCCGTATGTACCCCAAAATGGTACCAATAAAATCTACAGCTCGTCTCACAAAAAATAAGCCCTCATAGAGTGCCGTACATCAAAAAATAAAAAAGTTACAGGACTTTGAATGCAGCAATTTAGAAAAAAAAAAAGATTACCCAGAAAAAGGGTTTTTATTGCAGAAAAGTGGGAAAACCTAAAAAAAATGTAAGAATTTTGGTATCGTTGTAACTAGAGATGAGCGAGCACCAAAATGCTCGGGTGCTCGTTACTCGGGACGAACTTTTCGCGATGCTCGAGGGTTCGTTTCGAGTAACGAACCCCATTGAAGTCAATGGGCGACCCGAGCATTTTTGTATTTCGCCGATGCTCGCTAAGGTTTCCTTGTGTGAAAATCTGGGCAATTCAAGAAAGTGATGGGAACGACACAGCAACGGATAGGGCAGGCGAGGGGCTACATGTTGGGCTGCATCTCAAGTTCACAGGTCCCACTATTAAGCCACAATAGCGGCAAGAGTGGGCCCCCTCCCCCCCTCCCAAAAACTTTTACTTCTGAAAAGCCCTCATTAGCATGGCATACCTTTGCTAAGCACCACACTACCTCCAACAAAGGACAATCACTGCCTGCATGACACTCCGCCGCCACTTCTCCTGGGTTACATGCTGCCCAACCGCCCCCCCTCCCCCCCACAGCGCACACCAAAGTGTCCCTGCGCAGCCTTCAGCTGCCCTCATGCCACACCACCCTCTTGTCTATTTAGAAGTGCGTCTGCCATGACGAGGAACCGCAGGCACACACTGCAGAGGGTTGGCACGGCTAGGCAGCGACCCTCTTTAAAAGGGGCGGGGCGATAGCCCACAATGCTGTACAGAAGCAATGAGAAATAGAATCCTGTGCCACCGCCATCAGGAGCTGCACATGTGGGCATAGCAACGGGGAACCTATGTGCCACACACTATTCATTCTGTCAAGGTGTCTGCATGCCCCAGTCAGACTGGGCTTTTTAATTCATAGACACAGGCAGGTACAACTCCCTATTGTGAAGTCCCTGTCGACCGACAGCATGGGTGGCTCCCTGGAACCCACCGGCGGTACATAAAAATATCCCATTGCATTGCCCAACACAGCTGAGGTAGTAATGTCGTGCTTAATGCAGGTGGGCTTCGGCCCACACTGCATGCCCCAGTCAGACTGGGGTTTTTTACAAGTGGAAACAGATGCATTTATAATTCCCTGTGGACCCACAGCATGGGTGGGTGCCAGGAAGCCACCGGCGGTACATAGAAATATCCCATTGCATTGCCCAACACAGCTGAGGTAGTAATGTCGTGCTTAATGCAGGTGGGCTTCGGCCCACACTGCATGCCCCAGTCAGACTGGGGTTCTTTACAAGTGGACACATGTAGGTTAAACTCCGTGTGCACCTACAGCATGGGTGGCTCCCTGGAAGCCACCGGCGGTACACAAAAATATCCCATTGCATTGCCCAACACAGCTGAGGTAGTAATGTCGTGCTTAATGCAGGTGGGCTTCGGCCCACACTGCATGCCCCAGTCAGACTGGGGTTCTTTACAAGTGGAATCAGATGCATTTATAATTCCCTGTGGACCCACAGCATGGGTGGGTGCCAGGAAGCCACCGGCGGTACACAGAAATATCACATTGCATTGCCCAACACAGCGGATGTAACGTCAGCTGTAATGCAGGTGGGCTAAAAATTCATTTGATTACACTGTAGGCGAGGGCCCACAAAAATTGCTGTATCAACAGTACTAATGTACATCAAAAAAATTGGCCATGGCCAACCAAGAGGGCAGGTGAAACCCATTAATCGCTTTGGTTAATGTGGCTTAAGTGGTAACTAGGCCTGGAGGCAGCCCAGTTTAACTAAAAATTGGTTCAAGTTAAAGTTTCAACGCTTTTAAGAGCATTGAAACATATAAAAATGGTTTAGAAACATTATATGAGTGAGCCTTGTGGCCCTAAGAAAAATTGCCCGTTCGGCGTGATTACGTGAGGTTTCAGGAGGAGGAGCAGGAGGAGGAGGAATATTATACACAGATTGATGAAGCAGAAATGTCCCCGTTTTGGATGGTGAGAGAGAACGATGCTTCCATCCGCGGGTGCAGTCTACGTATTGCTTAGGTATCGCTGCTGTCCGCTGGTGGAGAAGAGAAGTCTGGTGAAATCCAGGCTTTGTTCATCTTGATGAGTGTAAGCCTGTCGGCACTGTCGGTTGACAGGTGGGTACGCTTATCCGTGATGATTCCCCCAGCCACACTAAACACACTCTCTGACAAGACGCTAGCCGCAGAACAAGCAAGCACCTCCAGGGCATACAGCGCGAGTTCAGGCCACGTGTCCAGCTTCGACACCCAGTAGTTGTAGGGGGCAGAGGCGTCACGGAGGACGGTCATGCGATCGGCTATGTACTCCCTCACCATCCTTTTACAGTGCTCCCGCCGACTCAGCCTTGACTGAGGAGCGGTGACACAGTCTTGCTGGGGAGCCATAAAGCTGGCAAAGGCCTTGGAGAATGTTCCCCTGCCTGCGCTGTACATGCTGCCTGATCTCTGCGCCTCCCCTGCTACCTGGCCCTCGGAACTGCGCCTCCTGCCACTAGCGCTGTCGGATGGGAAGTTTACCATCAGTTTGTCCACCAGCGCCCTGTGGTATAGCATCATTCTCGAACCCCTTTCCTCTTCGGGAATGAGAGTGCAAAGGCTCTCCTTATACCGTGGGTCGAGCAGTGTGTACACCCAGTAATCCGTAGTGGCCAGAATGCGTGTAACGCGAGGGTCACGAGAAAGGCATCCTAACATGAAGTCAGCCATGTGTGCCAGGGTACCTGTACGCAACACATGGCTGTCTTCACTAGGAAGATCACTTTCAGGATCCTCCTCCTCCTCCTCTTCCTCCTCCTCAGGCCATACACGCTGAAAGGATGACAGGCAAGCAACATGGGTACCGTCAGCAGTGGGCCAAGATGTCTCTTCCCCCTCCTCCTCATCTTCTTCCTCCTCATGCTCCTCCTCCTCCTCCTCCTCACCGCGCTGAGATATAGACAGGAGGGTGCTCTGACTATCCAGCGACATACTGTCTTCCCCCGGCTCTGTTTCCGAGCGCAAAGCGTCTGCCTTTATGCTTTGCAGGGAACTTCTCAAGATGCATAGCAGAGGAATGGTGACGCTAATGATTGCAGCATCGCCGCTCACCACATGGGTAGACTCCTCAAATTTTCCAAGGACCTGGCAGATGGCTGCCAACCAGGGCCACTCTTCTGTAAATAATTGAGGAGGCTGACTCCCACTGCGCCGCGCAAGTTGGAGTTGGTATTCCATTATAGCTCTACGCTGCTCATAGAGTCTGGCCAACATGTGGAGCGTAGAGTTCCACTGTGTGGGCACGTCGCACAGCAGTCGGTGCACTGGCAGATTAAACCGATGTTGCAGGGTCCGCAGGGTGGCAGCGTGCGTGTGGGATTTGCGGAAATGTGCGCAGAGCTGGCGCACCTTTCCGAGCAGGTATGACAAGTGGGGGTAGCTTTTCAGAAAGCGCTGAACCACCAAATTAAAGACATGGGCCAGGCATGGCACGTGTGTGAGGCTGCCGAGCTGCAGAGCCGCCACCAGCTTACGGCCGTTGTCACACACGACCATGCCCGGTTGGAGGCTCAGCGGCGCAAGCCAGTGGTCGGTCTGCTCTGTCAGACCCTGCAGCAGTTTGTGGGCCGTGTGCCTCTTCTCTCCTAAGCTGAGTAGTTTCAGCACGGCCTGCTGACGCTTGCCCACCGCTGTGCTGCCACGCCGCGTGACACCGACTGCTGGCGACGTGCTGCTGACACATCTTGATTGCGAGACAGAGGTTGCGTTGGAGGAGGAGGAGGAGGAAGGTGCTTTAGTGGAGGAAGCATACACCGCCGCAGATACCACCACCGAGCTGTGGCCCGCAATTCTGGGGGTGGGTAGGACGTGAGCGGTCCCAGGCTCTGACTCTGTCCCAGCCTCCACTAAATTCACCCAATGTGCCGTCAGGGAGATATAGTGGCCCTGCCCGCCTGTGCTTGTCCACGTGTCCGTTGTTAAGTGGACCTTGGCAGTAACCGCGTTGGTGAGGGCGCGTACAATGTTGCGGGAGACGTGGTCGTGCAGGCCTGGGACGGCACATCGGGAAAAGTAGTGGCGACTGGGAACCGAGTAGCGTGGGGCAGCCGCCGCCATCATGCTTTTGAAAGCCTCCGTTTCCACAAGCCTATACGGCAGCATCTCTAGGCTGATCAATTTTGCAATGTGCACGGTTAACGCTTGAGCGTGCGGGTGCGTGGCGTCGTACTTGCGCTTGCGCTCAAACTGTGGCACTAGCGACGTCTGGACGCTACGCTGAGAGACATTGCTGGATGGGGCCGAGGACAGCGGAGGTGATGGTGTGGGTGCAGGCCAGGAGACGGTAGTGCCTGTGTCCTCAGAGGGGGGTTGGATCTCAGTGGCACAGGGGGAGAGGCAGTGGTGCAAACCGGAGGCGGTGAACGGGCATCGTCCCACCTTGTGGGGTGCTTGGCCATCATATGCCTGCGCATGCTGTTGGTGGTGCCTCCCCAGCTGATCTTGGCGCGACAAAGGTTGCACACCACAGTTCGTCGGTCGTTAGGCGTCTCTGTGAAAAACTGCCACACCGTAGAGCACCTTGACCTGTGCAGGGTGGCATGGCGCGAGGGGGCGCTTTGGGAAACAGTTGGTGGATTATTCGGTCTGGCCCTGCCTCTACCCCTGGCCACCGCACTGGCTCGGCCTGTGCCCACACCCTCACTTGGCCCTCCGCGTCCTCGGCCGCGTCCACGTCCTCTAGGCCTACCCCTACCCCTCAGCATGCTGTATTAGCAGTGATTTGATTTCACAGGCAGGAAATAAATTGGCGCAAGCCTGCAGGCCAAATATAATTTTTTAACTTTTTTTAAAAAGGAAAGGCCCACTGCCTCTAGTGAATGAATAATAAGTTTAATAACTGTGTTGCGGCCCTGCAAAAGTGTCACAGAACTTTACTGTTGCAGAATTATTAACTGTGGCAGAGCAGGTATTTCCCAGGCAGGAAAGAAATTGGCGCAAGGCTGCACTCAACCGTAGCTGGTTGCGTCTGATTTTTTTACGTTCTCCACGCAGCACACACGTACCCAGAGCCCTTAGGACTGACAGAGGCAGGGCAAATATACTTTCTTCCCTTTTGTTTAAAAGGATAGGCCCACTGCGTCTATTCACTGAATAATAAGTTTAATAACTGACACTGTGTTGCGGCCCTGCAAAAGTGTCACAGAACTTTACTGTTGCAGAGTTACTAACTGTGGCAGAGCAGGTATTTCCCAGGCAGGAAAGAAATTGGCGCAAGGCTGCACTCAACCGTAGCTGACTGCGTCTGATTTTTTCTGAACGTTCAGCGCACAGCACACACGTACACAGAGCCCTGAGTACTGTAAGAGGCAGGCCAAATAGAATTTTTTCCCTGCTTTTTACAAGGAACACCCACACTGCGTGTATTCAATGAATACTAAGTTTAATAACTGTGTTGTGGCCCTGCCAATTTGTCCCAGAACTGCAGTGATGCAAAGTAATTCGCTACCTACAGCAGATCAGGGATTTCCCATGCAGGAAAAAAATTGCCGCACGCCTGCGGTAAAACGTAGCTGACTGCGTCTGATTTTTTCTGAACGTTCAGCGCACAGCACACACGTACACAGAGCCCTGAGTACTGTAAGAGGCAGGCCAAATAGAATTTTTTCCCTGCTTTTTACAAGGAACACCCACACTGCGTGTATTCAATGAATAATGTATGTCTTCTGGCCCTGCCTACACAATTCTATCCCTGTAGTATTAATGCCGGGTGCAATGCTCTGCACAGCCGGTTTTGAGAAAAAAAAAAAAAAAAAAACACTACTAACAGCAGCCTGGACAGTACTGCACACGGATAGATGTGGCCCTAGAAAGGACCGTTGGGGTTCTTGAAGCCTACACTAACTCTAACACTCTCCCTGCCTAACCCCCACTTCTGTCCCTATTGCAGGGCGCAATGCTCTGCAGATCCAATTTTGGAAAAAAAAAAAAAAAATACTGTGCTAACACAGTACTGCACACTAGTAGATGTGGCCCTAAGAAGGGCCGTTGGGGTTCTTGAAGCCTACACTAACTCCTAACGCTCTCCCTACAGCAGCTCCAGCACGATAGTACTTTCCCTCAGCTAAGTCACAAGGCATGTGTGGCGAGCCGCGGGAGGGGCCGATTTTTATACTCGGGTGACATCAGATCTCCCCAGCCACTCACAGCAGGGGGGTGGTATAGGGCTTGAACGTCACAGGGGGAAGTTGTAATGCCTTCCCTGTCTTTCAATTGGCCAGAAAAGCGCGCTAACGTCTCAGAGAGGAAACTGAAAGTAACCGGAACACCGCGTGGTACTCGTTACGAGTAACGAGCATCCCGAACACCCTAATATTCGCACGAATATCAAGCTCGGACGAGTACGTTCGCTCATCTCTAGTTGTAACCGTACCGGTCCGCAGAAAAAATGGAATGTCTCATTTATGCTGCATGAGTACCGCTGTAAAAAAAAATAAAAAAATCTATGGCAGAATTGATGCGTTTTCTCTCCCTGCTATCATTAAAAAAAAAAAAAAAGTTTTACAATATAGTCTATGTACCCAAAAGTGGCACCGATAAAAACTACAGTTCGCCACACAAAAAACAAGCCCTCATACGGCCGCGTCGACGGAAAAATAAAAAAGTTATGACTTTTGATAAACGGAGAAGAAAATCCGCCAAAAATTGTTGCGTCCTTAAGCCCAAAATAGGCCATGTCATGAAGGGGTTAAACTCCTCTATGGATTTTGCCATTACCAAATCCTCAGGCAGAGAGTTCCACAGTCTCACTGCTCTTACAGTAAAG
Source organism: Eleutherodactylus coqui (assembly GCF_035609145.1). NCBI lineage: Eukaryota > Metazoa > Chordata > Amphibia > Anura > Eleutherodactylidae > Eleutherodactylus > Eleutherodactylus coqui. The sequence continues at coordinate 233,863,774 of NC_089837.1, read as the reverse complement.
AACCCTTTTCTGTGTTGGCGATGAAACCTGCTTTCTTTTAGATGTAGCGGATGCCCTCTTGTTACCATCGCAGTCCTGGATATAAACAGATCATGGGAGAGATCCTTGTATTGTCCCCTCATGTATTTATACATAGTTATTTAATCACCCCTTAGCCGTCTTTTTTCCAGGGCAAATAATCCCAATTTTGATAGCCTCTCTGGGTATTCCAGTCCCTTCATTCCATGTATTAGTTTGGTTGCCCTTCTTTGAACCCCCTCAAGAATTGTAACATCTTTCCTGATCACCGGTGTCCAGAACTGTATGCAGTATTCCATGTGGGGCCTAACAAGTGCCTTATATAGCGGTAGAATAATGTTCTCGTCACTTGCCCCTATACCTCTTTTAATGCACCCCAAGACTTTATTGGCTTTTGCAGCAGCTGACTGGCATTGGTTACTCCAGTTTAATCTATAATCAACTAGTACCCCCAGGTCTTTTTCCATATCAGTTTTCCCTAGCATTACCCCATTTAGTGTATATTGGTGACATCCGTTTCTCCTGCCCATGTGCATAACCTTACATTTATCAACATTGAACTTCATTTGCCATTTTTCTGCCCCAGCCCCCAGGTTATCTAGGTCCATTTTTAGCCGTACCTTGTCCTCCGTAGCACTGACTTTATTGTATAATTTTGTGTCATCTGCATATACTGATATTTTACTGTGCAGTCCCTCTATCAGGAAGTTGATAAAAATATTGAACAGAATGGGGCCAAATACTGAAACCTGTGGCCCCCAACTAGTGACAGTGGCCCAATCAGAGTATGAACCATTTATTACTACCCTCTGCTTTCTATCTCCGAGCCAGTTCTTTACCCAGATACACACATTTTCACCCAGCCCAAGCTGCCTCATTTTATATATCAGCCTTTTATGCGGCACGGTGTCAAATGCTTAAGAGAAGTCCAGATATACGAGATCAATAGACTCTCCCAGGTCCAGCCTAGAACTTACTTCATCGCAGAAGCTGATCAGATTGGTCTGACATGAACCACGCTTCATGAATCCATGCTGGTGAGGCGTTATTCCCTTGTTCTCCTTGAGGTACTCTTCGATGGCATCTCTCAGAAACCCTCCAAATATTTTTCCAGTTACTGAAGTCAGACTTACCGTCCTGTAGTTACCAGGCTCACTTTTCGACCCCTTTTTGTAAATTGGAACCACATTGGCAATGCGCCAATCCAGTGGTACAACCCCGGTTTTGATAGTATCCATAAATATTAGATATAGCGGCCTAGCTATCTCATCACTTAGTTCCCTTAGTACCCTTGGGTGTATTCCATCTGGGCCTGGCGATTTATCGATTTTAATCTTCTTTAACTGGTTCCGCACTTCCTCCTGCGTTAGGTATGAGATATTTTGTGAGGGGTTCATTTTGGTCCCCTGCATCTCATATGGCATTTCCTTTTCGTTCGTGAATACGTTTGAAAAGAAACTATCTAATAGGTTTGCCCTCCCTCCATCATCTTCAATGATTTCTCCTGCATTATTTGTTAAAGGGCCAATGCTCTCAGTACAAATCCTTTTGCTGTTAATATAGTTGAAAAATAGTTTTGGGTTGTTTTTGCTCTCTTTGGCGATCAGTCTTTCACCTCCTCCTTAGCAATTTTGATCTTATCTTTGCATATTTTGTTTTTTCCCCTGTACGATTTTAGCGCTTCTTCGCTGCCTTCTTGCTTTAGTAGTTTGAATGCTTTCTTTTTTTCATTTATTACCCCCCTTACAGTCTTGTTAAGCCACATTGGTTTCCTCTTACTTATAGTTTTTTTTTTTTTTTTTTTTAAAGGGAATGAACTGCTCACATGAGGTGATTAGGATCCTTTTAAACTTTTCCCATTTGTCGTCTGTACTGATATTTTTGAGGGTATCGTCCCAATTAATGTTACCGATAGTAGTTCTAAGCTGATCAAATTTTGCTTTACTAAAGTTTAGTTTATTCCTCGCTCCCTGATAAGGCTTCTTATTGAATGCCATCTGGAAGTTGATTATATCGTGATCACTGTTCCCCAAGTGCCCCTCAACCTGTACCCCCATTATTCGGTCCGGTTTGTTATTTAGTACTAAGTCCAAAATGGCCCTCGCTCTAGTTGGTTCCTGCAGTTGAATAAGGTAGTTATCTTTAATTGTTCTCAAGAATTTATCACCCCTATGAGAATTGCAGGTCTCGTTTTCCCATGTTATATTCGGATAATTAAAGTCTCCCATGATAATTACTTTGTTGCGCTTTGACACCTCTTCTATCTGCCTTAATGGTAAGATTTCAGTTAGATTATGGATCATGTTATGTTGAGTATTTATAAAGTTTTGCATGAACTGTCAGGAAACTGATTCAGAAGTTCAAGGAAACAGGTAGTGTCTAGGACAAACTGAGAACATATAAATAACCAGTTTTCAGTTCACACTGGACACTACCAGTTTCTGTGAACTTCTGAATCAGTTCCCTGACTTTTCGTGGACTCACTGGTTGTGATCCTGAGTGTTCTTGATTGAAAGCCTCAGCCACCTCACATGAGCTTCTGTTACCGACCAACAGGATGATCTCAGTTCTGTCCTAGATTATCAATGGCATCTTCTGATACCCAAAAAGACACGATTAGTGTTTTCCATACCACAAAATTCAACATAACAACTTTCTTAATATGCCATGTGACATCATCCATAAAATGAAAATGGTTGCAGATATTGAAATAATAACTGAACCCATCAATTTCTGATTAAAGGGGTTGTCCCGCGCCGAAACGTTTTTTTTTTTCAACCCCCCCCCCCCCCCCGTTCGGCGCGAGACAACCCCGATGCAGGGGTTAAAAAAGAACACCGCACAGCGCTTACCTGAATCCCCGCGCTCCGGTGACTTCTTACTTACCGGTTGAAGATGGCCGCCGGGATCCTCTCCCTCCGTGGACCGCAGCTCTTCTGTGCGGTCCATTGCCGATTCCAGCCTCCTGATTGGCTGGAATCGGCACGTGACGGGGCGGAGCTACACGGAGCTACACGGAGCCCCATTGAGAAGATAAGAAGACCCGGACTGCGCAAGCGCGTCTAATTTGGCCATTAGACGGCGAAAATTAGACGGCAACCATGGAGACGAGGACGCCAGCAACGGAGCAGGTAAGTGAATAACTTTTGATAACTTCTGTATGGCTCATAATTAATGCACAATGTACATTACAAAGTGCATTATTATGGCCATACAGAAGTGTATAGACCCACTTGCTTTCGCGGGACAACCCCTTTAAATTCTACCATTGAAGCATGCATCTCATGACCCTCTTTTTATTGAAGTTTCTCAGGCTGCCACCAACATGACTGACAGGTACCCTCATAATGACAAAAAGTTGGCTGTGACTTTTGATTCCCTGTGTGTGTGTAGGTATATGTTAAAAAAAAATCACTCTCTCTGTAATATATATATATATATATATATATATATTACAGAGAGAGTGATTTATTTGCTTTTTTCCTTACAAATAGTGCAGTTTTTTGCCTAATTGGCCAATTCATACAAACAACAAGCAGCTGTGAAATTTTGTTTCTTTTTTCACTGCTCAAAGCACTCAAAAAGTCACATGGAGTGAGATCGGGTGAATAAGGAAGGTGAGGCGAGGCTATCATTCAGTTTTTCGTCAAAAATTGCTTAACACTCAATACTGTGTGGGCAAGCAGGTGGCTGGTTCTTTCATCATGACAACACACCAACCTACACAGAGCTGAGTGTTAAGCAATTTCTGACGAAAAACAGCATGACACCCATGCCTCACTCTCTGTATTCACCCGATCTTGCCTGCTTTGAGCAGTGGAAAATTAAATAAAATTTCATAGGTGCACATTGATCATATTAATCAGCCATCACAAAATAAGCAAAAACCTGAACAAATTATAAAAAAAAAAAATCACAGGAGCCGAACGCAACCACACAATTTTCCCCAACAAGGCCGGCTAGCATATATTCTTAGAAGGGTTGGTTCCACAGATATTCACCTAGCAACAGAAACCTGTATCATTAACACCCTGCTTACTAGAAGAAGATTCCTATTCCTTTTGGGTATATACTCCCCCCCCCCCCCCCCAGTGTATATATATTATTATATAACCATAAATTTGTATTTATCTGCAATTAGCTATCAGCATAGAAAATATGTTGGCAATATTAGCTATTTATTAGTCCTTGCTATTTCATGACTCTAAAGAGTAGGCGTGTGCTGGTATGAGGTGCTTCCTGACATTCCCTGATGTGCTCTGATGTGGAATTGTCCTATAAGCCCTAAATGACAAATGAGAACGGATGACTGAATTTCCATTGCCCACATACTAGTCATTATTTGTAGAGAAAATCAAACCTTTGAAGCATCCAGACCACTACCTGTGTTAATAACTTGACTCAATTGAGCAATTCTAGATTTTCCAGACTAATTACAGTACATAGCACCGTGAGTGCACTTGTTAGCTTAATTGTGCAAAATTCATTACCAGAATACATGTGATGAAAAAATAACTTCACCAGGTAATAGACCAATTTATCACTTAGTCAGGTTTTACTACGGCAACATTTTTTTCCTTAAATGGCAAATATGTTAGTATCATTTAGAAACGTGTAATTCTATTGCAAAAAATACTTTGCTAAAAGGATTAACTGATGAAGCCCCCTTGGCTATCAATCATAGGTCTGGCTTCTGAAACCTCTGGCGATCAACGTCTGTGCCAAGTCATGCATTTTTCCTGCAAACGCTCATAGAGTGGGATCCTGAGCAGTGAACCTCTTGTCGGTATATCCTAATAAATATGCCTGTAGCTTTACTTTAAGGAGGGCCTGTCATGAGATGGAATTGTTGCAGCTGGATACATGGCGAGCATCATCGGCTCATAGTGTGCTCAATCTGTCAAGTGGACAGTCCCCACCATGCACTTTATATTGGTGATGTCAAGCTTAATGTGGCTGTGTAGCTATGTGGCCAACCACGTTGATGCTATCTTATGATACAATAGGTCCTGTTTAAGGACTTATCTCACTAAAGCGACTTCTTAAAGTGAAACTTCAATTTTGGAAATCTGACATGTGTCACTTAAACATAAAATAACTCCATAAAGGTTTTACATATCCAAGTGATTCTGACATTGTTTTTTTGCCACATAGTGTACTTTATTTTAGTGGTAAAAATAGACTGATAGAATTTGTGTATATTTATTAAATGCAACAAAAGTGGAAAAATTTTGAAACAATTGTCATTTTTTTCACATTTTCAACTGCAGTATGTTAAATATGTGCAAACATACTGTATAATTTTTTGATGAGATATATATTTCCATCTGTTTACTTTATTCTGGAAGCACATTTGAAAAACTTTAGTTTTATTTTTTTTATAAATTCTTTATTTATTAATGTTTTTTCTCTTTTCCAATAGTCAAAATCATAGCAACATCATGTCCATTACTGTAAAGTTATTAGTAAGTAATAATTAACCAAAAGAGTAATGGCAATAAACCTTTCACATTTCCACTGTATTACGTAATGTAACAAGCGAGTTTGTTCTGCCCAGCCTTGAATTGTGAAGCTAGGTTTTGGATAATAGTGAATTGCAAGAAAATATCAACTTCAGGCATGACCTAGCTATACTGTCCCCTGAAGGGGGGGAAAAAGTGCATCCAATATAAATAAATCCACATTCTACCATCCCATTATTTCGTGCCTGTACCCAACTTTATCCCATCTATATTCTGATGAATCCTTTCTAGAGAAAATTTCTTCTTTCTATGCTGACCGCTAATTAGGGAGGGGGTGGAGTAACTACAACAAAGGGAAAGAAAGGTGGTAAGAAAAGGTGATGGAGGAAATAGGGGAAAGGGGAAGGTAAAAGAGGATGGGGGGAAGGGACAAAACTCCCACGATGACCCCCCTTGTATTTAGACGTTGTAAGCATTACAGAATTCCATGGAACCTTGGAACTCAATCCAGTGAAACCAAGTTTTCATGAACTTGTTGTGCATACCTTTTATTGATGCAGTCAGGGCCTCCATCTCTCTTGTCTCCTCTATTATGTTAAACATCATCGAGATCGTAGGGGGAACATTCTGTTGCCATAACCTGGTGATGCAAGCTCTTGCTGAATTCACCAGATGTCTCACCACTGAACTCTTGTATGTTTCCATAGGCATATCACTGGGGTGTAGCAAGAACAGCGCAGGTGATTTGGGTAGTTCAAAGGTCATAAATTTAGAAGTGATTCGCCAGACCTCAGACCAAAAGCTGGTAAACACTGGGCATTCCCAGAATATGTGCAACATTGTACCCTGCTCTCCTCCACATCTCCAACACAATGTGGAAATGGAAGGGAACATGGTGTGTAAGTCCAAGGGCACCCTATACCAGCGGGTAAGAATCTTGAACCCAATCTCCTGGAATTTGCTGGAGATAGAGGCTTTATGTGTGTATGTGAAAATCCTGCATCTCTGTTCCATTGTGAGCGACATTGATCAATTTCCCTCCCATTTGCCCAAATATGGGGAGTTGGTAATTCTGGTTGGGAATTTAGTTGGTTGTAAATGCCAGACAGAGTGTGTCTAGCTGGACCCTCTCCTACACATAGTAGTTCAAGTGGTGTTTTTGGACAGGTAAAGCCTAGGGGGAGGTAAAGATGTGAGGAAATGTTGAAGCTGAATAATGTGCTATGTTGAGGGGAGCAGGGTCAGTGGCCATACTTACTTCCTCCACCATTAGCCAGGTCCGGTCTTGTATAAAATGGTCTGCTCTTAATCTTTTGTTGGCTATCCATGTACTAAAGACTCCACTTTCCAGCCCTGGTGGGAAGGTGGGTGTTTCCCAGAATTGGGAATAGCAGAGAGGGAATGGAGGAAATATCCATTCTCCTAAATGCTTTAAGAACCGTCTCTACGGTAGGTCCAATTGTTGGGTGTTCCATGGCCTCAAGGAGAAGATTACTTTGTATCCAGGGTAAAGTAGTTAAGGGCATAGGCAAAGCCTCATTTTCTATGGATATCCACTGATTGGAATCCCCATGCCTGTGCCAGTCAACCACGCTTAGTAAATGAGATGCTTGGTGATATGATCTAATATCAGGTAAACTTAATCCACCTTCTGTTTTGGTCTTGTCAATGTGGAGCATGCTATACGTGTCGGTTTGTCCGCCCAAATAAATTTGTCCATCAATGAATTAATTAAGTTGTCTGGAGAACAGAGATGGTATGGCGACTGGGAGGGCTTGATAGAAATAAAGTAGACTTGGGAGGATATTCATCTTAAAGATCACACATTTCCCCAACCATGAGAATAGGCCTTTTGTCCAGGTGCTCAGGTCTGATCTAATATCATTTAAAAGGCTTGGGTAATTAGGTGTGTAAAGGTCCTTTGTATCCTTAGTTAAGTGAATGCCTAAGTATTTAATGTGATTTGCACCCCAGTAGAAGGAGAACGAGTCTTTCAAGTCTGTTACTAGGGGTGGTAGTTAGGAGATGTTGAGGGCTGCAGACTTTTGATAGTTAATTTTGAAATTGGATAAGTGTATGTATCAGCGAAGCTCTGCTATTAAATTGGGAAGTGAGATAAGAGATGTCGAGAGCATGAACAGCAAGTCATCCACATATGCGGCTACTTTGTGCATGGCTCCTCCCAGCCCTATCATAAGATGTCCGAATTAGACCAAACATGTCAGAGAAAAAGTTTCAAGCATAAGACAAATAGAAGGGGTGAGAACGGGCAGCCCTGTCTCATACCATTTGAGATGTCAAATGTCGGGGATATGTGACCATTGGCTTTCACTGTGGCTGAAGGACAGAAATAGATGCCCGACACCCAGGGCATCATATAGGGCCTAGACCTATATAATGGAGGATTTCGAGCATAAACTCCCAACTTACCCTGTCAAAAGCCTTATTGGCATCTGTTGAGAGTGGGCACATTGGAAGTGGATGAGGGTAATGGCTCTTATGGTATTGTCTCTTGCTTCTCTAAGAGGGATGAAGCCCACTTGGTCTCTGTGAATGATATGATGGAGAAATGGGGACATTCTTCCAGTCAGCACCTTTGTAAAAGAGTTTAAGGTCTACATTCAAGAAAGATATAGGTGGGTAGTTTTGACAAAGGGTAGAGTATTTTCCTTCTTTTGGAATTGCTGTTATGTGCGCTCTCAATATGTCCTTTGGTAAGGAGTTACCCGCTTCCAAAAAATGTGGTGAGAATATGTCAGAGAAAGTCTTATAGTAGGATAGGGGAAATCCATCTGGCACTGCAGCTTTCCCTGTTTTTGCCTTTTTAATCGTGCGGGCTAACTCTTCCTGTGAAATAGTGGCTTCCATGGCCTCCACCACCTCTTGTGATAGACGGCCGATCCCCAACTCCCGCAGATAAGCCTGCATTAAGGATCGTCATGAGGCTCTTTCTTCCCCTGATAATAGGAGTCACAAATTGTACAGGGATTGGTAGTAGACTCTGAGCGCCTCTGATATCCACTGGGATAGGTGGTGAAAATGACCTGGCCATGTGGAAATGCGTGGAATATAAGAACATGTTCTATCCTTCCTTAGGCCTCATGTCCACTAGAAAAATACAATCCGCTGAGAATCTGCTGCTCCGTGGTAAAATGGAGCATGCCGCGTTTTTTCTCCTGCATGTGAAAAACGCAAATCTATTAAAATGCCATCCGCGGGTGCGAAATTCAATTTAATTGACCGTGGATGGCCAATGATTCCCTATGGGCAAAATTGAATGCGGATTTCGCAGCGGAAATCCGCAATTCAATTTTGCTAGTCGACATGAGGCCTTAATGCTTTAGCTATTGTGCAGCTGGGCTTATTGCCAAATTCAGTTTTTGTGAGTGTAGCTTTGGCCTGCGACAGGATAAGCGATTGGACATGAAAACGTTATGTTTTTTTAACTATTTAGGAGACGTACAAATTTAACCTTGATTAAAATTTTGAGGAACATTTTGTTTTCCTACACCAAGCCAAGATTGCAAAGGCTCACAGGTGTCAGAATGATAGATACCCCCACAAATGACCCCATTTTAAAAAATACACCCCTTAATGTATTCACTGAGGGGTGTCATGAGTATTTTGACTTCATAGTTTTTTTCAGCAATTAATGCAATTTAGAGGAGAAAAAAAATAAAATGTCATATATTTGCAAACATGTTATTTTAAGACAGGTTTGTTTTTTTATACTGCACATGAAAATGAAGATTTTCACCCCAAAATGGATACCCCTGTTTGTCCTATGTTCAGAAATATACCCATTGTGGCCCTAATCTTATGTCTGTATGCACAACTAAAAGGAGCAGCCTGTGGCTTTCAGAACAGAAAATCTTCTTGAAGATTTTTTAGGCCCCATAGCGCACCTGTAGAGCCCTTGAGTGGCCAAAAAAACAGAGAACCCCCACAAATGAACTTATTTGAAAACTAGACCTCTTAAAAAATTCATCAAGGGGTGTACATTTTGGTTTTTACACCACAGTTTTTAAATGAATCTAAGCAAAGCAGAAGGAAAAAAATGTTTTGGCAATTGTGTCATTTTAAAAACATTTTTTTTGTACAGCACATATATGAATGAAGACTTGGAGAATCTGCACCCCAAAATGAATCCCCCTGTTTGTCCTGTGTTAGGAAACATACCTATTATAGCTCCAATCTGCTTACAGGACACATGGCTAGGCCTATAATGGAAGGAACACCCTTTGGCTTTCAGGGCACAACTGAATAAATTTCAGGCCGCATTGCTCACTTGTAGAGCCGTCAAGCTGTCAAAATGATACAACGTCCCGCACAAATGACCCCATTTTGAAATCTAGACCCCTTAGCCCATTTATTTAGGTGTGTACTGAGCATTCTGACCCCACAGTTTTTTTGCCAAAACTTTAATAAAGCAAATGAAAAATAAATGAAGCTTCATTTTTATCACAAATATGTCTCTTTCATGACAGTTTTCTTTGTTTCAAGCTGGGAAGATGCACCCCAAAATGTTATAGCACTAGTTCTACTCTGCTCAGCAATACCTACATTGTAGCCCCAATCTGATTACAGGACACATGGTTAGACCTATAATGGAGGGAACACATTGGCTTTCACATCTAAATAAATTCCAGGCCTCATTCCTCACTTGTGCAGAAAAAATAAATAAAGTGACTCCCTTAAAAGAATCCCACTTTTTTGGCATCACCTAAATCTTAGAAAAAAATAATAATGTCAAACTGTGTGGTATGTCTCAAAACGGGTAATTACAGAAGCCTGGTTGGGATGGGCACATGGGGCAATAAAACCAGGTAACTCTCTTCCTCCAAATCTTGCTGCAAACTCAACACTTTTGGGGGGGTATTTCTTGACCTCAGTGGCAGGGAAGGGGTGTAGAAAGTGGCGCTCTGTGAGCAGCTCCTGGAACTGCAGGAAAGTGAGCGTTCCCTGGGATTTTTGGTAACTGATATAGGAATAATAGGTAGTGATTAGAGATGAGCGAACGTGTTCGGCTCCGCCCCTTTTCGCCCGAGCACCGAACTTTGCGAGCAATTCCGTGCTCGGGCGAAAAAAGTTCGGGGGTCGCCGTGGCAGCGCGGGGGGGTGCGGCGGGGAGTGGGGGGGAGAGGGAGAGAGAGAGGGCTCCCCCCTGTTCCCCGCTGCTGCCGCCCGCGCCGCCGCGCCTCTCCCCGCCCCCCGGCGCCGGCCGAATCTTTACGCGCGGACACTGAAGTCCTCGCTAAAGCCGGTGTCTGGGTGCGTAAGTGTTCGTTAAGAACACGTTCGCTCATCTCTAGTAGTGATATGAACAGGGTATATTGCTACCTTTTTATACCATGGGATAACGGTGATAACGTTACCAGTCACTGCTCCAGGTTTCATTGGTAGCCGGGAGCAAGGAGATTTTAAATTTCATGGGCCCGCCAGTTTGCTGGGTAAGGTTCATGTTTTCAACTTTTTTTCCACCTTTACATGATCGCCATTATGCACTGGATAATGTAGGATCGCTCACCATGGCCCCTGGTGACAGCTCCAAACCAATAGCAGGGAGCTGTTACACTCCCTGACCCCGCAGCTTTATTCTACAGGGCCAACGTATTTTCACGGCCCTGTGGAATAAAACAAAAGACTTTTATTTTTGTGATGTTACTTTACTTTTGTCTTTATGGCTGTGTGGTAGCATCACTACCTTTATAATCCCTGTGTAGAATTATCACAGATTATTATCTCTGTACTCTTATATCGCTATGCTTATTATTCTTTTGATGGGATATCATTATGCGCATTTTATGTTCAGTTACATAGCCTAACTTATTGTAAGTCAACCGGGTCCCATCAGGTCTCATTCAAACCCATTGTATCCTATCACTGACCCATTGGGGACACTGCACACCAACATACAGGTCCATATATACTGGATAAAACCTATAGCATGCGTCTTTCCGCTCCTCCACATCCCATTCTCCATCACTATTTTATACATATAATGCATTAGATAACATTTTGGGAAAGGGGCACCGAGAAATTCTGGCATTATATAATGCGTTAATTCTCTCGATACAATTACCAAGTATATATATTTTTGTAAGTTTGACTACTTTTGCACAATAAAAACACTGAAAATTTTATTTTTATCACATTAAAAGACCCATTACATGTTTATATTATTAGAGATATATGAAAGCTAATTTTTAGCAGGATGTGTTGTAATTTCAGTTGGTGACATTTATGATTTCTTTTTATTCCATTTTTTGAACAAAAAGCAGCAATTCTGGAATTGTTTCTTTTAATTTATTTTACAGAGTTTACTATGCAGAATAAATAATCTAATTATATTGTACTGATCGGGTCATTATGAATGTAGTGATACCAATTGTGTTTTTTTCTTTTTAAATAAAGGCCTTTGTGAAAGAATAACACATTACTGGTGGGTTATTTTACCTATTGTTTTGTTTTAATTACTTTATAAAACATTTTCAAGAATGTTTTTAACTTTTTTTTATTCCCTGTGGTGCACTTGGACTTGCGATCCTCTGATCACTTATACAGTTTATTACTTCAGTATTACAATATATTGTCAGATTTGCACTGAAAGAAAAAGGCAACCTAGTGTATTAGGGCTTATTTACACGAGCGTATATTGGTCAGCTGTTTCCTGGTTGGCCGATATACGCTTCCATCTGAGCAGTCCCCCCCTTCCTTCACCCTCACCGACTCTCTGCCTCTCTCCTCCACTCCGGCGTTTGCAATGGGAGGGTGTGGGTTGGGGCGGAGCTTAGCTCTGCTCTGTCCCGCCCACTCCCATTGCTGGCTATGGACAAGGGGCATCCTGCCCACTCCCATTGCAAGCTGCTCGGAGGGGAGGAGAGAGACAGAGAGACGGTGAGGGAGAGGGAAGGGGGGGGGGGGCTGCTCAGATGGAAGCGTATATTGGCCAGCCGTGAAAATGCTGGCCGATATACACTCGAGTAAATAAGCCCTTAGGCTGTTTCTCTTGCAGGGTCTAACAGGCTTCAGTACATCACTGCTTGGAGGCCATTGTGAGGACATTGGCTGGCATAACAACCCATGGGTATCCTGCAAGCCCCTTCTTCTGAAAGCACATGGTCATGCAAGGATTAAATGTTCAGGATCTGGTATTGGAGCACAGCCCTACTTAATTGAATGAGCTGTGATGTGATACCACATATAGCACCAGGATGGAGTACTATTGTGATAACAAAATCAGTGGGGTGCCAGTAGTAGGTGACAAAACTGTTTAGGCAAAGAACATATTTGAACTTAATAATAATAAATAAATAATAATCTTTATTTGTATAGCGCCAACTTATTCCGCAGCGCTTTCAGGCATGGATAAATGCAAAACAATACAACAATTACAATGTGAGGTGCATTGGGTTTGACACAAATGGGTTGGGGGTGATACAGGAGGTGCAAAGGGTGGTAGGGGGGTAAGCAAAACATGGGGAACACAGGCAATAGAGAATTACATGTGCAGATTAATTATTAGAAGGCAAACGGGGTGGGGCATCATAGGGAAGGGCAGGGGACTAGGTCAGGAGAGTTGGTATGCTTCCCTGAAGAGGTGCGTTTTTAAGGCACGTCTGAAATTTCGTGCATCGGGAATTGTCCGGATGCCTTGGGGTAGAGCGTTCCAGAGGATGGGTGCTGCTCTGGTGAAGTCCTGTAGGCAAACATGTGAGGTTCGTATCACAGGGGTGTTAAGTCTGACTGTGTTAGCCGATCGGAGTGAGCGGGCTAGGTGGTGTACTGACAGGAGGGAAGCGATGTATGGTGGCGCAGCGCCATGCAGAGCTTTGTGAGTGAGGTAGAGGAGTTTAAATTTAGTTCTGCAGTGGATGGGCAGCCAATGCAGCGACTGACATAGTGCAGAGACGTCTGAGTAACACCTCTGAAAAATGAGCCTAGCTGCCGCATTTAGTATGGATTGGAGTGGAGCGAGTCTAATGCGGGGGAGGCCGATGAGTAGCAAGTTGCAGTAGTCAAGCCGGGAGTGGATGAGAGCGACCACAAGTGTCTTTAGTGTGTCCGTGGTTAGGAACAGCCATATTTTAGCAATATTTCTGAGGTGCAGGTGGCACGTTTGGGCCAGAGATTGGATATGGGGGGTAAATGAGAGGTCAGAGTCCAGTGTAACCCCAAGGCATCGGGCATGCCGTCTGGGGGTTATGATGGTGCCAGACACTGGAATGGAGATGTTGAGGGGTGGTCGGTTGGAAGGTGGAAAGACCAGGAGGTCAGTTTTAGAGAGGTTTAGTTTGAGAAAAAGGGAGGACGTAGTGTTAGAGACAGCGAACAGACAGTCGGTGATATTTTGGAGGAATGGTCCAGAGATCTCACGAGAGGAGGTGTATAGTTGGTGGAGGCCAAATTTGTGCATGGTTTGTCCAATTGGGGCAGTATAGATAGAGAAGAGAAGTGGACCTTTGTAAGTTTTTAAATGATGAGTTTCCTTAATTGAAAACAGAATATCCTTCATATTCTATTATTGACAATTTGGAAAGGTCATTTCAAGGAAACAGGATGCTTAATTTAAGGGCATTGAATTAAATTGAGTAAAATATGTAAGATGGAATAAGATTATTAAGGATAAAAAAGGAAAACAGTACAAGCCCTAATTATCCAAAGAAACAGAAAGTTAATAAATGGACTAAGGATGGATGAGCATGCAAAGCAATTATATAGTACAAAATTCTACGGAAAGGATCAATTTAATCAATTGTAATAACTACATGTTGTACTGCGTAGGATTGTAAAACATCGTGACAAGTCCAAAGTATAATCATTAAAAAGGTGAAAAGTAAAGAACAAAATGAGGGAGGGGAAATATTTGAAAATGTTTTGTAAGGAGTTATAGTAATATTAGTTCATGTGTTCCATCATGATAAGGGTGGGCTAAACTCCACACAAATGCTATATCCATCCCCTTTTACAGTCCATTTTATTACTCCCATGTATATACAATAAAAAATAAAGCAACTCTGCAAATATCGGAATAAATATCCTATAGTTTTTTTGTTTACAGCTTCTATGCAGACCAACATGTCTTTGTGGCTATAGACTACACACAAACCTATTTTATTCTCATCCTGTACTCATATTCTCTTCCATTTGCCCCTTTTTTTTCACTGACCTATGGTATAAATACTGTATACAGTTATACCTCTACTTTTGTCGCCTTCTTCTTTCGCCGCTTTCCAGTTTTGCCAATTCTTCAACGAAGGATTCCGCCTCTTCTTTCATTACCTGTTTCTTCTTTTGCTGACAATCATTGGTCCACGTGACCTTGCTGTCCAATCACAGCCATTCATTGACTGGCTCAGCCAATCAGAGCCGGTGAGCTCTGACTGGCTTAGCCAGTCATTGAATGGCTGTGATTGGGCATCGAGCCATTGTTGAGAACCAATCACAGCAATCTATTGCTGGAGGCGGGGTTCTCAAACCTCACTTACAGCAATAGATGATCTATCAGTGCAGGGGAAGCCTGGAGCAGTGCCAGAGACCAGCAGCCAGGACCCGACCGGCACCTGCAAGGCGAGTATTGCTTTTTTTTTTCCATCTAGGGCTGATTTTTAGGGTAGGGCCCATTGAAATGAATGAGAACGTTGTACAACGTTTAGTGCTACACTGAAAAAGCAGCGCTAACGCTGTACAAAACTGTGGTTTGGTGTGTTTTTTGGAAGGTCTAGAACAAATTAATTGGATTTAAATTGATTCATATGGAAATAATTACCATGAGTTTCATTGGTTTCAAGTTTAGCCGATTGCTTTCGGACGGATTACCAACGAAACTAGAGGTTTGACTGTATTAGCAAGAAGAAGGAAACACATGGAAGGGAATATAACTATTAGATCAGAGTAGGAAGTCTATATAGGAGCTATGGACCCAGGCCACAACACATTTTTTCACCCTTGCCCCCTCTCCTGATTACCTGTCATTCTTTGGCAGTCTTTTATGTATATTGTAGTCTCTTCCATGCAGTGCTGCATTCTGTATGATATTTATCAGACACCATCTTGATTGTAAATTTATCCTTGCTTTCGCTTCCTTTATGCTGCACAATTAATCCCATGATGCCTCAGCACAGCATCATATGACCAGCTAGAGTCAGTGCCATCTTTCTCTGCTAGGAGAACAGTGTAAATATCATTACCTCTATATACTCCTAAATAAGTTAAATACACTTATCAAAAAAAAATCAAGCACCTAAAGGAGTTGTCGGAATTGAATGAAACTTAATATGTGTAATTGCAATGTTGATATAAGTAAGTGATTACACTATCAGAGCAAAATGATAATTTATTACGGAAAACTGAACACTTGAAAGGAGGCTCTGTTACCTTGTTGGGCTGCCTCTAGCTCAGATGCGATAGAGGCAGGCATGGAGGCATACAGGTTCTGTATGGTATTCTGCGGTATATCAGTCCACATTTGTTATAACTGAGCTCCTAGATCATGCAGACTCGTAGGCTGCCAAAGTTAGTGTCCTAGACAGTCCAATACATGTTCTGATGGCGATAAATCTGGGTGCAAGCAGGCCATGGAACTGTTGCAAAGCTGTGGAAGTATCCCTGTGACATCCTTGCCATGTTTGACCCAGCATTATCCTGCTGAAAAAGGGCTTTTGGAAGCAACATATGTGGCTGCAGGATGTCCTGAATATATTTTTGAACTGTGATTTTCCCTTATACCACTACTAATGGTGACTGACGGTCATATGCAATGGCCCATAGACCCTCACACCAGCAGTGGGGGCATGGCCGTCTTCAGTGCTCAAACCAAACCTGGATTTGTTGCTGAAGACAACCCAGTTCCACTCCATAGTAGTCATAATTTTGTCAATTGTAGTGAAACAGACTTGTCACTACATAAAGAATGTATATAGGTTATATAAATGTTTGTATGTCACTATAATTTACATTTGCTTTAGAATGGATTTGGTGATGAAAGGACCAATAACTCCAAGCTAGAGGATATACTAGACTTGTGTGGAGTCCCAGTGCCCTATGCTCGTGGGAGGATCTGATAGCTTTATATAACTCCACCCAAGTTCCAGAAAGATCAGTTTAGAGTGGTTAATGTTATTAAGTAGAAGAAGAAAGAAGCAAGTTCAGTGAGTTAGAGATAGATTTATTAATAGTGTAGAGAGAACAAAAGGTTTAGTTAAGAACAAAGACAGATTAGTGTTGTGTCAGTATAAGTTTGACTTTCTTTTCATTTGATTCCTCTAATACTGCTGAGAGTTGTGATTGGTGTGGTGCTGTTGGAGTACACCTGAGGGCAATTAGGAAGGGCTTTTATTTCCATCTTGCCTTGATTCGTTGCTATTCAATTCAGGCAGTCTCTTTCAATAGGTTAGGAAAACATTGTTGGGTTCTGTGGCTCTGTCAGCAACTGGGTTCTGTGATTCTCCCAGCAACTCTTAAAAGATAAGTACAGTGGTTTGGTTTGTGGTTGAGCATGTTTATTTGAATAGTGATATCTTTAGCTATAGATTGCAGGGATAGTGAGTGCCCCAGGAACATATGTGAATATATATGTGAATGTGTCCTTATTAGGATGGATCATTAACTATTAGATAGGGTCTATCACCTGCTAGAGCCCCATGGGGAAAGTTCTCTTTTGTTTTCCGTTACCACTTATAGCTTGTTTTCCTGGTACTTTGGTTTGAACAGTGCCAGGGTGTTTATTTTGAGTTTACAGTTACAGCATTTTGAAGCGGACGTGACAGACTGAAAAGCCTTACTTTTTCTGAGGGATATTGTGTGGTGAATTTATGGATTCCATAGAAACCTTGTCCAACCAGTTCGGGCTATTGACAATCGAGATCACTGAAGTGAAGCAGCAGCAACTGATTCAGAGGGGCTTAGTGAAGAAACCGAAACTCGACTTACTGGACCAGTTTTCAGGTAACAGGCAGGAGTTTGCTACATTTAGGGAGTCATATAAACTATACTTTAGGTTGCGCCTGATTTCTTTGGATGATGAGAGTCAGGGAATGGGATATCTAGGTTGCACGGAGACCCACAGGCTTGGCGCTTTTCCTTGCCAGCCACTTCAGAAGTATTGTCATCCGTGGATACATTTTTTTCTGCATTAGTTCCGATTTATGATAATCCAGATAGGATGTCATTGGTGGAGGAGAAAATTGGGGCTTTGCGTCAGGGCATAATATCAATTGAGGAATTTTGTGCTGAATTTCATCACTGGGCGACTGAAACACAAGGGAACGATAGAGCACAGCGAAGCCAGTTTTGCTTTGGTTTAAATGATAAAACAAAGGACTTTATGGTTTCACATCCTGTGCCTTACAGTTTGAATGTTCACAATGTCATTGGCCATTCGCAGCACTAAACACCCTCTCTAATAACACGCTAGTGGCAGGGCAGGCCAGCACCGCCAATGCCTACAGCGCAAGTTCGTGCCACGTGTGCAGCTTTGACACCCAATAGTTGCATGGAGCAGATGGATCACGAAGGACGTTTGTACGGTCGGCTATGTACTCCCTGACCATCTTTTTACACTGTTCCCTCTGACTTAGCCTAGTCTGGAAATGGATACGATAGTGAGTGGGTGGGAGGCAAAGGCCGTACATGTAGTGTGTGCCGTGAAACCAAATGTCCTTTCAGCCAAGCACCCAGAAATTGCTGCGACAAACAAAGGGACCTGTAAAGATGGTATGACCTGTCTCTGGATGGCCAACAATGAAACAGTTGGAGCTGCTCGTGCTTGTCATCAATTCAGACAATCATCTCTCCTGGTGGTCTGAGCCCGGTCTCCTTGTGTGCATGCCTTCACTCTTCCACGGGTCTCAATCCCTCCTAACAGTCTGGTCAGAATGACCCAGGTGGTAGGCAATTTATTAATTACAATAATGCATCCCCTCTCAATCTCTGGTCAACAAGCTCTACACAAGCGGAAAAAGAAGTCACTACAGACAAGTAGCCTCTGAGAGCCTTTTTATATGCCAAGGGCAAGAACCACTTTTAGGGCCTCAGGTGGCAAGACCGTTCATCTAATCATGCCACATCTCTTTCGCATATCTGCCTGAGATGTAACTGCATGCTGAGTTTTGCAGCAAAGTGACAACTTCTTCTAGGTGCTTGATTTTTTTATTTTACAAAAAAGTATATTATTAATGTACAGTCAGAGAGGAGGAACTAACATCTGCTTTAATATAACTATGTCACATGAGCCTCTAATCATCATCAGCAACTGTGGCATGTGTTTCTTAAAGAGCCTTTGTGATACAGTCCACGCAGCTTCATCATACAGAAAGTTCTGATGACTGAAGTAGTGATTCCTAGAAAAACATAGATGCAAATGATTCCCAGGTGGTCACGATGATATCACATGACCCACCTGAGGAGAATATTCAGACCAAAAGGAATAACTATACAAGCTGACATATATAATGACATATAGTTACATAATGAATAGAAAGAAAATCACTGGACTGGCCCTTTAAATAGTAGCAGATTTTTAACCAGTTACTTAAAGAAACACTTAGGATTTATTGTTGAGAATTCCAATATAATATCACAGATCTCTGCTCTGTAGCTTGTCCCATCCATGCTGTGTATTCTGCACTTTTCTTCCAGCCTACAAGTTCCATGACCAGCACTCTGAAACTGCTCTGTGTCCTGTAGTTAACACCTTAGTGACCAAGTCTGTTAATGTCCAGGCCAAATTTTGGAAATCTGACATGTGTCACTTTAACATAGAATAACTCCGTAAAGGCTTTGCATATCCAAGTGATTGTGACTTTTGTTTGCCACATATTATACTTCATTTAGGTGGTAAAAATAAAGCGATAGAATTTGTGTATATTTATTAAAAGTGCCAAAATTGGGAACATTTTTTAAAAAAAGTCATTTTTTCACATTTTTCAACAGCAATATTTTAAATATGTGCAAACATACTGTACACATTTTTGATGAGATATATATTTCCATCTGTTTACTTTATTCTGGAAGCACATTGGAAAAACTGTATTTTGTAACCATTTAGGAGATGTACAAATTTAACATTGATTATTAACATTTTGAGGAAAATTTAGTTTTCCTACACCAAGCCAAGATTGCAATGGCTCATAGATGTCAGCATTATAGAAACCCCCACAAATGGCCACATTTGTAAAAAAAAATAAACATCTTAATGTATACACTGAGGGGTGTCATGTGTATTTTGACCCCACAGTTTCTTTTCAAGAGTAAGAGGAGAGAAAAATAAAATTTCATATTTTTGCAAATATGTCATTTTAAAGACAGAATTTTTTCTATAGTGCACATGAAAATGAGGATTTGCACCCCAAAATGCATACCCCTGTTTATTTTCTGTTCAGAAACCTACCCGTTGTGGCCCTTATGTTATGTCCTTATGCACAACGGGGCCCAAACCTAAAGGAGCAGCTGGTGGATTTCAAAACAAAACTTTAGCTTGAAGGTGTTTTAGGTCACATTGGAAACTGGAGTCCTTGAGTGGTCAAAACAACATAAAGCCACCATAAATGACCCCATTTTGAAAACTATGCTGTTATCCATCCATCAAATGCATAGATGACTTATTAAAGTAGCCCTGGATATTCATGAGTTGCAGACTAGCTACATCCACTCTGCCATCATCACTGATTGACAGCTCTCTGCTTACTATTGTGAATAGAAAGAGAGCTGCCAATTGGCTGGAGGGTGATGTGGGTGTGACTTGTCTGTAGCTCATGAATATTCAGGACTACTTTAAGGAGTCCTCTATGTATTTGCTGCTGATGATATTAGGCAAGTTTCTCAAAAGCTACTGCACAGATGCACACATGAATTCAATGGGAATTGTGCTTGCAATACCAACCATGGCTGCTACTAATAAAAATACAAATTTCTCCAAAATTACTGCACATCACTGTAATCAGTGGGGTAGTCGCTATGTTATGCTGCACTCAGATAGGGCTGCAAAAAGATGGTGTGGGTTCTCTTTAAGTCCCAGGAAGCCCTCTTAATAATTAAATGCAGGTATATATTTTTTCAAGTTATTAATTTGTATAGTTTTCAACCAATGCAGCTAAGAGAAAAAGTAACTTGGTGTATAATCTTGATAAAAATATTTTATTTCAACTATCTCCAATGTTTCTTATTTAGATCAGAGGACTCTATGACCATATAACAGCCACACAGTTCTCTTTGGTCTGACAGAATATCCAGTATAAATGAATGCTCTGTCTGATAACTTCTAGCAGAAACATAAAAGCAGAATGTTTTTCCGCTCTGTCAGGTTTCAGCTTAAAGCGGTTTTGCAGAAATTCAACCAAATAACTGCCGTTTCTGCAGCATGAGAGAAAGTTACCTAGAATATAACTAGGACGAGTGGATGCAGGGGAATGGGAGCAGTGGTGAAGCTATAGGGGTCGTAGGGGTTGCAACTGAACTCGACCCCTAAGCCAGGGGGTCCAAGAGGCCCCCTTGTCGCATTACTCTCACTGCAGGGCGCAACTATGCAACTTTCTGAACAACATGGCCCGAATGACTGAGCTCTGCCTGTGATAGGCTCAACTGTTATTCAATGTTCAAAATCCCCACCTGCTGAAAGAGCTTCAGAGAAGAGTCGGGGGCCAAGCAGCAAGATGCGCCAGCAGCGGGGAGGTGAGTATATATATTTTTTATACAAGCTATGGATTATTTCCAGAGAAGGGCTTATATTTAAAGCCCTTCCCCGAAAATCATTGCAGTGGTTGTCTGCATCCCATTGCTTTAAATGGGGCCACCAGCAGCCCCATTCTTTTGTCCCCGCTGCAGTCCCCTCATCACTGAACACTGTGACAGTGCTGTCACAGTGTTCAGTGATGAGGGGACCTGTTACGTGTGCTGCTGGGATCTGTAGTTCTAAAATTCCTAGCAGCACAGCCCTCACAGTGTTAATTGATTGAGCTGGCTAGGTGTGGTACTTCCTGCTAGCCAATCTCCTGGGTCTGTGCTCACATATAAACCATGCCCCCCCTACTTACAAAAAGGGGTGCATTATGTTACGATCGTGTGGGCAAACTAGGCACGGGGCCCACATGATCATGACCAAAGAGGACTGGGTACGCACACGGGTCACACAGGTTTCAAGCAGCTGGCCTTGGCTATAGGGAGGTTGACCTGGCCCTACCTAAGTGAGAACATTGCCTCAATAAGGGCAGCCCAGCGGTCTTCGGATCTGGGCCCTAGCTGATCCTAGGAGCCACGCACCAGAGCAGGACACATTCACATGCCACATGACAGGGACTGAACAACAGGACACACAGAGCCAGAATACACAGAATACAGCAGCCACAATGCAAACATTAGTAACAGATAGGAAGCTAAATATAAATACCAGGCATTAGTTGACATTTTGTACAAAACGTGAAAGCTAGCAGGCCACTTCACGGCTCCTGGTTATACTGCTAGTCCCTACACTAACCAGGAGTCCAGCAGAACTGGACAGAGTTCACACAGAATGCTGCAACAGGACAGGACACAGATAGCAGGCCACACAGCAAGCTAACACAAAACTGACAGAAAATAAACGGACATGAACCAGCAAGACACAGATCACACAGCAAACTTCAACAGACAAGGATTCATGACGCTCACCCTGAACACCAGCCAGAGACTGACCAGGAGCTGGGTTTATATGTGAGCACAAACCCAGGAGATTGGCTAATAGGAAGTACCACACCCAGCCAGCCCAATCAATTAACCTTGTGAGGGCTGTGCTGCTAGGAAGCTTAGAACTACAGATCCCAGCAGCACACGTAACAGGACCAGCAGCTGCTCCAGTGAAAGTGCAAATTTCATGAGCAAACTTTGCCCATTCAGGCATGTTCCGAAGGGCGCATTTTTTTTCGCACACATATGCGCGCAAAAAAACAAGCTCGTGTGAACGAGGCCTAAGGGCTCTTTTGATGCTGGATAGGTGTGTCAAAAAATCACAACTAAAATAACCCATGGTTTTCCAATGGGTTCTTTCAGATAAACGATTTTCGGAGACGCCAAAAAAAATGTGCATCAAAAGATTGAATTTTCACCTGTATGCAGTGTAGATACACATGAATGACTTTTTGACACAGTCTTAATTAGTAAATTTAACCACTTAATGGTGCGGCCCCTTTGTTTTCCATTTTTCGTTTTTTCCTCCCCCCTTTTAAAAAATCGTAACTCCTTTATTTATCCATCGACGTCACTGTTTGAAGGCTTGTTTTTTGCGAGCTGTATTTTTCAAAGATGCTATTCAATGTACCTAACAATGTGTGAGCCTCGTGTGGCGCAGAGTGTAAGCTCTCGCCTATGACCTAAAGTTTGCAAGTTCAATCCCTGCATGATTCAGGTAGCTCAAGGTTCACTCATCCTTCCGAGGTTGGTAAAATGAGAACCCAGCTTGGTGGGGGCGGTAATAAATAATAATCTTATTTCTACAGTGCGAAACAAAAATGACATGATAACTTTATTCTATGGGTCAGGACGATTACTACGATACCAAACTTGTATAGTTTTTTTTTTGCTGTAGTCCTTTTTTTCAAAGACATAATTTTTTAAAATTATTTTCTGCCACATGTTCTGCGCGCAATAACTTTTTACTTTTTCCGTTGACGTAGTTGTGTTAGGGCTCATTTTTTGTGGGATGTCCTGTAGTTTATGTTAGTACCAATTTAGAATACATGCGACTTTTTGACCGCTTTTTATTGCATTTTTTCTTGGACACAGTGTGACTGAAAAAGTGCATTTCTGGCGTTCTTTATTTTTTTTTCAGACAATGTTCACGGTGCAGGGTAAATAATGTGCTACTTTGATAGATCAGACTTATATGGATGTGGCAATACCAAATATTTAGATGCCATGGTCAGGAAGGACTGTGGCATCTGTGGGGTTAAACAGAATAGAGGAGGGATTGGATGAGCAATTGCTCATCTTCTTATTCTTTTTCTGGGGAAAAAAAGGACCCCATATGTAACAATCAGAAAGCAAATATGCTATCTGATTGATGGGCGCCTCATAACATGAGCAAAAGTCCATGTTACCCATTCCCTGGGACTGGTGGACAGGCAGGAGTATTACAGATGTTCTTTGCTGCCTGCTCGTCCCTCACTGTCACCCCTGTGTGCTGCATAGAGACTGAAATGACAACTGTGAATTCAGCTTTCCTGAGCGCACTGCAGGATATACTCACACATAGAGAAAATGGTGTGAGTTTTCTGCTCCAAAATTTTCGTTAAAAAATCCATAAAATGTTTGGTGCAGAACCACAGCTGATATCACATTTTCAATAGAAGTGAATCTGCACCAAAATCTGCACCAATAGCATGGATTTGAATACATTTTTCGCTGCGGCTTTCTTGCTACGGAAAATCAGTACCATTTCCGCTATATGGCTGTAGCTCTAGTTCTATCGAAAAAGGGGTTTTACCAGAGTACCCGCTTGGGTATGCTCAGTCAGCACTCCACTCAGAGTGAAGTCACTACTATGGAAGAAGCAACCCCTGCAGTGGCAGGAAAACGGGACACGGGTGTCCCATCCTTGAGATTGGTAGGAGTCTCAGTGGTGAGATCCCCACTAATGAGCAAGTTATCCCCTATCCTGTGGACAAGACATAGCTCAGATATAACCGGCACTACAGCCTTATGAAGTAGAACAAACTTTGTTTGTTCAAAACTGTAATGTGCTTTTCCTGTACAATGAACAGAATGCGAGGTAATCTGTAGGGGTTTTTGATTCTCTTCTGTCTTTCTTATTAGTGAAGCATATTTATCATTTATGGCTATGTTAGCCATGTACAATGCAATGTATAAACTAAACACGTTTGAAATTACCTTCATCACCATGTCAATAACAGGAAGTAGAATGCTCATCAAGTTTTCATCCTGCTGTACTCTAGTTCAAAGGTTGAGTATGTGCATTGGAACCCTCTTTTCCCCATCTGAACAGCACATTCTTTGACCTTGGCACACGCTGAGATCTCAACTTTGTATGTTGGAATCCCAAGTGTTCTCATTTACAGCGTATGCTCAGCTGTATCCAAACGCTTCTACGGGCGCCATTGAACTCTAGGATGCCCACAGAAGACTCTAATAAGTGGAGGAAGCGTGGAGTAAAAGTGTGATCACCGGGACAGCTGTTGGGTCTGAACACTTCTTATTGCTTATTCTTGTACTGCTGTGTAAACAGAAATAACTAGCCTCAGAAAACATGACCAGTGCATCCTCTTACTGTGCATGCTTAGCTGCGTGATATGAAACAGAAAGCCAAGCAGGTGCAGTAGCACTATCTGCCGTGATACGTGATTCCTGTGCATGCTCAGCCACATCCATTGCCTTCTATGGGCTGTGTTGGTTTTAATGGCGCCCATAGAAGATAGTAATAGACTAAGCCTGAGCAGTAAGCGCACATTGTAGAAGATAGTGTTGTTGCACCTGCTCAACTTTCTGTCTGCTATTATGTGCATGCTCCGCTTATTACTATCTAGCACTAGCAGCTCAATTATGCACAGCCCTATTGACTTAGGGCACAGTCACACGGGCGCATCGGCGCCTGTGTTACTGCAGGAAGGAGGCGGCCATCTTTCAGGACGGACGTCTCTCTGCAGCGCTGGAGGAAAGAACAAGTGACCGGTGTGAGGGGTTAATTCTAGATTTTCTCCTGTCTCAAATAAATAAAAGAAAAATACGTTTAATTTCTCTTTCAACTTTCACTTTATCTAACTTTCTCTCTCTATAAGACCCTGAATCTTGTTCTCACATGTCTTATCTGTACTTTCCCATGTCATCCTGTTCTGAGAAACTTTTCTGAGAAACTTATTCAAGGATATATTTTGTTTTGATAAAGTTATCGTGGCATGTTGATATATTGTTCTTGTAGGAGATGTCTTTGAAAGGAGTATTATTAATTGTTCCTCCAGATGTCCAGCGACCTTGGACATGCGCAGTGACTAACTCATTACGTAAACAAATCTTTTCTATAATTTCTGTAACTCTGCTGAATAACCTTCACTTCGCTTGGCATCACATGGTGCATGTGGCTGTCCATTTGTGTCGTCTATGAGTACTCATATCTAAGACTAATTCGGAAGCAGACAGCATCAGCTGAACAGTCTGATCAAAGACCCCCCTAACATTACTTGGCTGCCTAAACGTGGGGCAGAAGCTAACTCCTTACCTGCAGCCGATACCTGACGACCCTACCTGCCGACCAGGTGGACCAGAGGCCACGGGAACCCAGATCTACAAAACACCGGTGTAAGGTAAGCCCTTGACTTGCCACTCCAGCTCTGGGCTCCCCTGACTTCAGTTCCGTGTTGACAGGAGGTGAGTCGCTGCATGTAATATAGGATGCTTCTGCCGGTGTTCTTAATAACCGTGCTAGACGGAAGAACCCTTGTGTGTACATTGCCATGCTGTCTGCTGTGTGCTGTAGAAATTATTGCTTTTATTCTTGCTTTAACTGCTGGACTCATAATGTTAGCTGTAATTTGTAAAAGACAAAATTACTAAAGCCGCCTAGCAAGGCAAGCCGTGGTCCCCTTATGCCCATAAGAAGTAAAGAGATTGCAAATAGAATTCCTGCCAGCTGCGGACCTGGCAGAAGGGACTGGCTTGATTTACCCGAAGGAAGCTGTTGGCATCCTTATACTGGGTGATTGAGGTAAAAACAGAGGAAGAAGTCCATAGTGCAAATAAGTGTCCTGCCAGCCGCGGACCTGGCAGAAGGGACTAAAAGGTCTGTGGGACCGCCAGATTTACCAGAGGAAGCTGTGGGCATCCTTACACTGTGTGATAGTGGTAAATCAAGAGGTAAGTCCAATAGTCAAAATGGGGTCCGACCAGTTTAAGACTTATCTGACACCCATCGAGATAATACGGGAAGGGGAGGGGAAAGACATCTGTAGGCAAGCCTATAAAATATATAGACAGATAGGACTTAAAAAGACGGGAACCTTTAACTATGAGTTCTGGCAATAGTACGGGAAAAAGCATGAAAGATATCAGAGACGCCGGTTTAGAAAAAAGAACAGACAATATGGGAAACATAAAGGGCAAAGGGTATGCCTATATGGAAAACAGCTAGAGAAATAGCAAAGGGCAGAGAAAGCAAGTTAGCCGTGGGGAGAGAATGTAGTAAGTTGTTGAGAAAAGCAGGTGTTTAGAATTTTGGGAGAATGGGAGTCTTAGACAAGCAAGTTTGGGAAAGATTCAGAGATAGTCAAAAGGTTGGATAAAAGTATGTTAGACAGATGAATTGAGGCAAGTGTAGATACGACGGTAATGGGTTATCAGAGAAAGGGAATCCTTTTAGTCTGTGTTCCTTTGGTACATAAAGCAAGTTCATGCAGAATCTGTGGACAATTATGTGACAAATAACCACTATTGTTTGTCTTGTATGTCTTGATGTTATGTAATCTAATCTTTGTTATACGTTTTAGTCTCCTTCATACAAGTGTAAGAAAGTTATACCCCACTCACATCTGTGGGGGCTTTTAAAAATACAAGGGTTAAAAATGCGGAAAAATGCTGCGCTGTTAGAAGCGCTTAGCATGTTGTCTTTTCTATGTGTTTAACTATCCCCTGCCGTCTGTGTTTCATAGTCTGTGCAGAAAAATATACCTCTTGTAATTACTAATGATTAATGTTGTTTAAAGTTTGAATGTTCTGGCCGCTTTCTAAAATCTTAGTTATTGTTCTGTTTCATAGAGAGATAAAATTCAAGGTCATAGAAGAAAGACAAACGTTGATGAAATAAGAAACTTGTAATGAATTACATGAATTATACGGTCTTAAAAATAGAAAACATATAGGAATTTTAAGGTATATTTTTGCTTTTTGGGTAAATGTCAGTTATGTGATTGGTTGAATGTCTGTATCACTGCTAAATGCTGTTAGTACTGTACTGTCTCCGAGAGAATGTTCTGTAGGAGAGACACGCAAACGGCCAGTATTGAAGGGGTGGAGCTAGATGATGTAAAAGTATGTAATGTTTCATCCCTCTCTTCCCCGAAAGGAGGGGTGAGAAGCTTGGGCAGTTATGAAAAGTTGTTTTTTTTTCAAATTTGATGAGACATTGCAGGCAGGATCAGATTAATAATGAATTTGCTTAAAGAATATCATATTCCAATGTGGATAGATGTTTGTGGATTATTCTGCCTTGTTGTAATTCATGTCTCTGTTATTTGTACTGATATCTTACAAGCCTTATCTGCATCCATCAAATTCTCACCAGATGAATCGGTATGGGTTGAGACCTCAGGTGACAGTTCAGAAGAGTTTTGTAAACTAACTGCTCTCTTGGTGGATCCGGCTCATGTATTTGTCTTGACAGCTACTGCAGAAACTCAGCTTTCCGCAGGTCCTGACAAATAGTAAGCCACCTCCAAGACAAACTCCAATTCTGCAAAACAAAGGTTGTTCTCCTGGGTCATCGCTTAGCCCAAGGAACTGGACATCTGACATAGGGACAAAAGGCTGCTGTCCAAAAGCCATACCTGTACTTTCACCTGCTGCCAAACTCCACACCTTTCTTGGCCTTGTTTCATACTGCCACCCATGGATCCACTCTGTTTCCTCTCGTATGCAACCACTCTATGACTGTCTTTCAATCATTCTTTTCTCTCTCACCCCTGAAGCTCAATTCTCAGCTCTCCACCCTTTTACACTTTACCATTTATTCTTTTCTGTACTGAATTTTCTGGCCATATGACGACAGTATTGACACAAAAGCACGGAGGACAAACACGGCCACTTGGATACTACTCCATGAGGCTGGATCCAGTGGCTCGAGGAGCTCCCTCATGTGTTTGTGCGGTGGCAGCAGTACAGGCTATGGTTGACAAATCTTCGGAGTTGGTATTGGACTACCCCCTAGTGGTCCTCACCCCTCATGACATCCGGGGCATATACACGCAAGTGCAACCCAAGCACTTATTTCTGGCCCGTCAAATCCAGCTACAATGTGCTCTTTTCATTCTTTTCAATGTTGCTACTACTTTGTACCCGGCTACTCTTCTTCCAATTAAGTATCCTAGTTCAAAGGGGGGAGGAGAACACATAGGTGATCTAGGTATTGCAGGTCAGCTATTTTTTTAAAAAATTTTTTTTGCAACAAGGTTCTGATCTATTTGAAATAGAATACCAGCCTGATTGTCTAGCGGTAATCGATGCAAGGGGTTTCAGGAGTGCCAATTCAGCTGTCAGAAACTGAACCGCTTGAGGTAATGTTTAAAGGGTCGTGATGCCTCACGCGCTTCCTTGTGCTGGAAGGTCCTGAAAGCATATTGGGAACCGATGTGATGGGACCCTTGGAATGTTGTATCGAACTTTACCCGTCCGGTGAGGCTCGTATACACCCCGGGTCTGAAAGTCACCCGACCTTCTGTCGGATGGCAGCAGACCAAGCGACACCTCTCCCTGTCCACACTCTTACGCACGCAGAGGAACAAGTTTTTAGTGTCATTCCTTCGAGCCTTTGGGCTACCAGTCAGACGGACCTCGGCAGACTGTCAGTCCCTCCGGTAATGGTGTACCTAAAGGAAGGGGAAAAAGCCCCCTTGGTCCGTCAGTACCCTCTGGCACATGCCCAAGAAGATGCAATTGCAGACACCATCCTTTCTTTATGCCAACTTAAAGCCCTTAAGGAATGTGTCTCCTCAGCCAATACCCCTTTGTTCCCCGTTAAGAGAAAGAGTATAAAGGGCCAGTCAGACTGTCAGTATTTGTTTGTTCAGAGGAAAGCAGTACTGTTGGACAGTGTTGCCACAAGGGGCACAGAATAGCCCAAACCCAGTTCACCAGATGCATGAAGCTGGTATTAGACGCCTGGCCAATTCCCGAGGGCACCGCCCTCTTGTAATATGTTGATGACTTACTTTTGTGTGCTCCTGACCCAAATAGTTGCCTCAATGCATCACTAAGCCTTTTGTGTTTCCTCCATCAGAGTAGAATGGCTGCAAAGCCAGCAAAGAGAAACTTCAGTTCTGCAAATCTCACATAGTGTTCCTGGGCCACTGCCTAGGTCCAGGTACCAAATACCTGACGCTGGAACGCAGGAAGGTGGTAAGTGACATGCAACTTCCCACCTCCCATGCTCAGTTGCGTACCTTCTTGGGACTGGACTCATACTGTCGGCCATGGATACGCTCTGCCTCCATGACCATGCAGCTTCTGTACGACTGTTTGCGTTCACGGCCATTTGCCCTGACCCTGCAGGCCGAGTCAGCCTTCCATCAGCTGAAAGTACAGACAACCAGTGCACCCGCACTGGGGCTGCCAGACTATGACAAACCTTTCCAAATGTACGTCACTGAGATGGCGGGACACGCCACCGCTGTACTGACACAAATGCATGGTGACAAAAAGCGACCTGTAGCATACTACAGTGCCAATCTTGATGCGGTGGCTAGAGGGTCTCCATCATGCGTCCGAGCGGTTCTAGCAGTTCAGGCACTACTGGACAAAAGTTCTGACGTGGTCCTAGATCACACCATGGTGATCTACACCCCACATGACATATATGGTATCCTGACTCAGGTAAGCCGTCATCATCTGTCTCTTGCCAGACAGATAAAAATGGAACTCGCAGTGCATTCCGATTCGAACATCTCATTCTAAAGGTGCACCACCTTGAATCTAGCCACCTTACTTCCATTAGGTGACGTAGATTCAAATGGGGGAGTAAGTACAGGGGATCAGTTGTTTTACAACTCCCTGACTGACGAGCAGGAGGCATTTGACACCGAAAGCCAGCATGACTGTGTGGCCCTTATGGCCCAGGAAACGGCTGGTTTCGTGCATGTCACAGACAAGCCCCTGCAGAACCCCCAGTTTGAGCTGTTTGTGGAGGGATCCAGATACCTGAATGACGAAGGAAGGTTTGTAACAGGTTTTGAAGTAGTCACACTGAATGAGATACTTGTACAAAAACCACTGCCGCCACACATGTTAGCGCAGGAGGCTGAGCTCCGTGCTCTAACTGAGGCCTGTACGATTGCAGAGGGTAAAACTGCTAACATCTACACTGATTCCAGGTACGCCTTTGGTACTGCACACGATTATGGACCCATCTGGTGGTCCAGGAGCTTTCTCACGGCACAAGGCAAGCCCATTAAGAATGGTGTATCAGTAGGTAGATTAATGCAAGCCATCATGTTGCCAGAACAGGTGGCCATAATTAAGGTTAAAGCACACACGCAGGGGCAGTCACCGCAGAGCAAGGATAGGGCAGCCAAGGCTGCAGCTCTCCTGGACAGGACTCGAGACCCCCCAAGCCCTGTGTGCTGTAAGTTGGATCTTGGTCCCACCACGTTTGTTGATGTGGGATTTAGCATCACACAGAATGAAGTGGAGCAGTGGACCAAGGCAGGAGCCAGGTACATAGATGATGTATGGAAGTTGGGAGACAGAGTGTGTTTACCAGCGGCTGCCTACCCCCACCTCGCCATCCTAGCTCACGGGAAAGTGCACGCCTCTAGGAATGCCATGGTTTCTGTTGTGGACAAGGTATGGTATGCTCCAGGTTTCGACAGGTTGGCGAAGGCATATGTGAAGGCATGTGAAGTGTGCACCCTGCACAACAAGTGGTGAGGACCCCCCCACCCCCCGGAAGTGCACACCCAGACCACTGTGTCCTTTTCAGAGATTACAAATCGATTACATCCAGCTTCCCAAATCAGGCAGGTATGAGTACGCCCTTGTGTGCGTGGACCTGTCCAAAGCCACCGCACAATGCACAGCGACTAAACTTGTGTCAGAACTTGTATGTAGATTTGGGGTACTAGAGACAATTGAGAGTGACAGAGGTACACATTTTACAGGTGAAGTGATGCAAGAGGTGATGTCAGCCCTTGGGGTGGAACAAGCGTTTCACACTCCATACCACCCACAGAGTTCAGGCAAAGTGAAAAGACTAAAGGGTACACTTAAGTTAAAAGAAGTTTTGTTTGGCTCTGTGCCAAGATTGGGGCTGTATCATCCACAGGCCCTACAGCAGGGCTATGACACAGTAGCCGGATATGTAAAGCACCTGTGTGACCAACTAAAAGTAACACAGAATCTAGTCTTTTCTTCCATTCCAGACCCAGACAACTTAGAGGGATCACACTCTCTGCAACCTGGAGACTGGGTGGTCGTAAAGAGGCGTGTCCGGAAATCCCTAGGGCCCAGATTCGAGGGGCCCTATCAAGTCCTGCTGACCACACCTACTTCGGTGAAAGTTGAAGGAACTGTTGCTTGTTTTGGGACTAATGGGACCTTTCATGCCCTGCTTCGCCCCCTATGAGAAGGAAAATGAATGACCTTTTGTTTATTGTTGGACTTTTGGACTCCTCACTCCATGCTTCACCCCTATATGAGGAAGTTAAGCTTGGACACAATGCCCAGAACACTTTGCTAGACGCCACCAAATACTGGTAGATGGACTGAACACCTCACAGGTGAAGGACTGTAGAATTTGCACACACGCACCAGTAATTGCCACTAGTCTTCCTTTCCTGGCTGTTCCTGTTCCGTCGAAAGAACTGCTTGCATGGACAAATGAAAACTCAGAAACCAGGGATAGCTGGTGGGGTAACACAGTTAGTTTTTGAACCCTGCCAATTGGTTCTCTGGTTTAGGAGGTTGGTTTATGGGAATTCTACAAAGTATACTTCAAGTAGTGATGATTTTGCTCGTCATATATGTTGCTTTAAAAGTTAATCATGTCTTGTATCACACGTTGTAGTGAAAAGGCTTTTGCTAAACTTTAACCCAGATGGACTTTTGGACCACCACATGACTCTAGGGAATTTGGCAGGAGCTGGCACCACTCGGGTGAACGTACCTAGCATGATGGTGGACCCTATGTCCAAATGGGGGAATGTGAGGGGTTAATTCTATATTTTCTCCTGTCTCAAATAAATTTAAAAAAAATACGTTTAATTTCTCTTTCAACTTTCACTTTATCTAACTTTCTCTCTCTATATGACCCTGAATCTTGTTCTCACATGTCTTATCTGTACTTTCCCATGTCATCCTGTTCTGAGAAACTTTTCTGAGAAACTTATTCAAGGATATATTTTGTTTTGATAAAGTTATCGCGGAATGTTGATATATTGTTCTTGTAGGAGATGTCTTTGAAAGGAGTATTATTAATTGTTCCTCCAGATGTCCAGCGACCTTGGACATGCACAGTGACTAACTAATTACGTAAACAGATCTATAATTTCTGTAACTCTGCTGAATAAACTTCCCTTCGCTTGGCATCACATGGTGCATGTGGCTGTCCATTTGCGTCGTCTATGAGTACTCATATCTAAGACTAATTCGGAAGCAGACAGCATCGGCTGAACAGTCTGATCAAAGACCCCCCTAACACCGGCTTCATGTGTTCTGTCTTCTGCGCTGTGGGGAGTCGTCCATCCTGAAAGACGGCCATCTTCTTCCTGCAGTGAGGGCACAGTCACACGGGTGCCGATGCGCCCGTGTGACTAAGCCCTTATGGTGTACAAATACGCAAGAAAACAGAACATATTCTATTAATTTTCGTATGCAAAATATGGCTATCTGTACAAATGCATTGATATCAATGGGTTCTATTCACTGCATATTTTGCTTGTGCAAATGCATCCAAGTGAAGCCGGCCTTAGGCTAGGACATCTTTCTTTTAAGACTAAGGCCGGCTTCACATGATCCGATTCCTATTGCGAAATCCGCGATCGGCATTCTGCAGAGAATCCACAGCAAATCGCTTGCCTTGCGAACATGCAAATTCTCCTTTTCACTCACACTCACAGATACAAATTGCGTATTCCGCAAGTGGAGGAAAAATTGCACCATGTTTTATTTTGCTGCGGACTCCGTGCGGACGGCCATCCGAACCGCAGCCCATCCGCAATGAACATTGCATATGGACCGTGGGTACTCGGGTCATCATTAAGCGAAGGCGCGGAAAATACAAATATTGAAAAAAAAATCTGTACTGCGCATAACCAATGGCAAACTGCTGTTGTCATCCGCAATAAAGAATAGCAGGTATGCAGAGTCATGGGAAAGCAGCGTAAGGAAAAGAGCTAGATTTGCACTGGGGGACTCCGGGATGGGTACTGTGATTTGCTCTGCTTACCCTGCAGAGCGATCAAGAATCCAAATACAATTTTTTCAATGTTTATACATTTCGCTGAAAAGATTGAAGTTAATGCTTTCATTTTGTATATCAATAAAAAGATCACATCCAAGAGTAGACACACGATTTAGATGCAAATATGCAGTAATTAACAATAAAGTCTTTTATAGGCTTCTTCTATTGCTATGGTTACCAGTGTACTGTAATACCATTAGAAACTTTGTATATCAGTGTCATGTTTTTCCTCTTGGAAAATCACTGCTTTTAAGTTGAAACTTTCAGAATATTATACTAATTAATCTTAAAACAATTATATTTAAAATGTCTTATTAACACGTAATTCTTAATGCATCCCAAAAAATTATTTGTAACATTGAGGAAACTGAAAATTACAGTACATTTAAGTAGATTTAAGATGCAGTGTTACTGTTCCGCCAGATCTGATGTTAGGCATAGAGAGACACTACTACATGATGGGTGGTATAGTTGCCAAGGCAACTGTATGACACCCCGTGAGAATTGTGTGCTGGTCCTATTGTAAATAATAGGATCTGTACATGATACTCGCTAGGGGTCATAAGGTTGCCTTGCCAAATGTACCACCTTGTGTGCGGTTGCATCTCTTCACGCCCAATGTCAAAATGGGTGGAATAATTACTGCTGGATGGTCTGTTTACAGTAAAACTAAGGTACAATTACTTAACATGTTTGGTCAGACTGAAAAGATTATTTTCTTTTTTGTCAACTTCTAAATCCTCAATGTAGTCTCGTAAATAGGCAATAACATTTTTTTGCTATGGCAATAATTATTGTAGTTTTATTGGACTGTATGAGGGAACACCCTGCTTTACAATTTTATGATGTAAATGGAATGTGAGGAATGACAAAGCTGGGGGCAAACTCACTGGATGGGCCAGAGGACTCCAAACCGGTAGTCACTGCAAAATAAAAGTGGTTTGGCTAGCTTGGAGATGACGTAGCTTTAATGAAATTATACCAGTCATGCCTGGTATCTCATGGGGTCGAACAAAGTAGTGCAGTATTAAAGGAGTTGTACCACGTTATAAAGTTATCCACTATCCACAGTGTAGAGAATAACTTTATGATTAGTGGGGGTCTGATCGCTGTGACCCCCATTGATCCAGAGAATAGGTTTCCAGTTGGTCCTCAAGTGAATGAAAGGGTGGTGATGCAGGCACACCGCTGCCCCATTCAATGACAGTGCCAGGGTCTGTAAAAGTGCTTGAACTTGGTAATCTTCAGCACTGTCATTAAGGTGAATGGAGTGGCAGCGTGTCCATGTGACCCCACCCCATTCACTCGGGGGACATTCAGGAAATATATCAAAATAACCTGAAAACAATAAAATGCGTAATTAAAACTTTGTTGCATCTCATTTACTAGAGTGACTTCAAGTCAACAGGGCATTACGTTTAAAACTGCTTGGCACTCCTCAGTGTTGATTTAATTCCAAATTTGCTAAATCTTCTCCTTTAGGCCTCGTTCACATGGGAGACATGGCATCGCCCCGAAAAAATCGCAGCAATATCGCATCCATGCAATATTGCTGCATCTTCTCGCGACAATACCGCGATTTTTTAGCACTACAAAGTTGCATGTGGTGATACAAAGTCGTGCGATTTTGTAGCACCATATGCAAGAATTTTCAGGGGGGTGGAGGGGGTAAGCTTGAAATATAAGCCCTACCCTGAAAATCAGTCATAGCTGATGAAAAAAATTTTTTTTAAGTATACATCACCTCTCCCGCGCTGTCCGGGGCTCTGCCGCATGTTCTCCCCGAGTCCTGACACTGATCTTCTTCTTCACTTCTGGATGGGGATTAAAAAATCCCTGCCTCCTGGAAGCGCTGAGTGTGATTGGCTGATGCATAGCCAATCACAGCCAGCACTCGATGAATGGTTGTGATAAGTTCAATCACAGTCACTCATCGAGCGCTGGCTGTGATTGGTTGATGCTTAGCCAATCACAGCCAGCGCTTCCAGAAGGCAGGAATTTTTCAATCCCCGGCCAGAAGATGATGAAGAGAAGCTGCAACAGCATCAGAGAGCGCTTGTAAGGTGATGTATGTGTATTTTTTCCCCTGCAGCCAGGGTTAGATTATAGGTTTGACAGTAGGATTTCCTAAAAAACGTGTTTTCGTGCGATTTGATGCAACAGAGAGGAACGCTCCATAGTGAAACATGTTGAGTTTTCGCATGCAAAAACATTGCATGTGTGAAGTAACCCATAGGAAAGCATGGGCTTCTCATACATGCGATTTGGAGCATTGTAGCAACGCTAACAAATCGTGCGACTTTGTCGCCCGTGTGAACGAGGCCTTGATCTGAGGTTAGTGTGGCATGGATTTTTAGCTCCCACTTCATTTTTTCCCATAAGGACTTAACTGGTGACAAATTAGAGCTGCTTGCAGGCGAGCAAAGTGTAGAGATCCCATTTTGAGCCAATCAGACTTCAATTGACGTAACTGTATCACAGGACACGCCAACTTGTTGGAAAATGCACTGTCCTTCATTAGTTTGAAGCTTTATGATAGAGGGTGTTTGAGCAGTAAATATGTATCCCTTTTGTTTCCATCTTATATGTTTCAGTCTGTTATATCATATTGTTGTCATTTTCCTTTACGAAAACATTGCAGATGTACTGAACAATCAAGGTTGTTGAGCAACTTGAAACAAGAAAACTAGACTGACGGCCTTGGTGTTATTAGCATCAATTCTCTGAGACAAAACTGTATCTGATTTTGTACATGTTTGTTTTGTAAAGCTTATTACGCACAATAGAATATGTGAGATGTACCACTTATAAAGTGGAGAGATGATTTAAAATTACATCTGGTGTGTGTGTGATTTGTAAGCTTCCTAAATGCTCGAACATTTAACTATTAATTTGGATACCTAAAAACATACCAATTAGCGAGATTTCACTAACAAATTTTACGCTTAACGTGGGACTAGAGTGTTATTTCTTCCAAAGGCAGCTATCCCAGATGGAAGTGTTTCTGTATTCTGGAATAGAAGGATTAGGAAGCTCCATAAAACTTATTTTCTTACGAAATTTCATCCGTCCCTCCCTTGAATGCATTAACATTCCGTGATTGCTACAAAGAAAGGTCACTAATGTCATGATACGACCTCCAGTTTTAAAGAATCCAACAGATGTTATGTTTTTGGTTAAGAAATCTGTATGTAAATGGTGAACTGTTGTCCGGAGTGTGTGTGCTATTACTGGTTTGGGGCTGTGAATGTGCATTATGCTTTCACCAGACTGTTTTTGCCAAGCACACACAAGACCTGAACCTTGAGTCATAGAGAATATCAATAAATTTTTGATAGGGGTGAACGGATAAGGGCGGATTGTGATGTGCGGCTACACACCCATTCCAGGACATTATGTACATGATGAGGGTTACGAGACTAACTAAAAATGTCAGATTACAGTAGGAAACAGATCGATAAACTGTGGAGAGACAGCAGTGTTCTACTTTTAATTTGCATGCTGTACCCATGCCACAGGCTATTGCCAGAGAAATAGGTGGGGAGAGAAGTAGAGCAAACCCACAGTAAAGACTGGGACTAAAGGATACCCTTGTCTTAAAGTGCTTAGATTAGATATGGAAGAGAAATCTTGAGGTGACCCAGATTAACCCTCGGATGGTGGGAGGGTAGAATATACTAAAAGAAAAATCTGCTGTGTAGGCACAACTCTCCAGAGGTTCCAATAAAGGTACCAGAATGATGAGATGAATATCCAATTTCTCGTTTTATTTAGAATATTAAAATTTTAAATCCAGCTAATAAACACGTTTTGGGGTACATCCCTTAATCAGTAGTGCTGTGATGGCTAACAGTACATGAGCAATGGCAAAACACATATGAACATAATGCAAGGGTACAGTGAGGAAAAAACCTGAGAAAGGAAGGGAAAAAAATAAAGGAGGATAAAATCA
This sequence comes from Eleutherodactylus coqui, assembly GCF_035609145.1. NCBI lineage: Eukaryota > Metazoa > Chordata > Amphibia > Anura > Eleutherodactylidae > Eleutherodactylus > Eleutherodactylus coqui. The sequence continues at coordinate 233,826,198 of NC_089837.1, read as the reverse complement.
AAACAAAAAATAAAAGTTACATAGTGGATAAATGGATAAAAATAACAGCAATATATACATAGTAATACATGCATAATAATAATATTGCTGAAATTGCAAAGATTACAGACTATAAGAAAATACATATAACTTGAATAACTTTAATGAATTAGTGGGAGGCAACAGTTTGTAGTAATGAGTGATAAGTATAAGCAATAAATATTAAACACCTCTGTGTCTGAACAGGTTGCCACGAAACTACACATGTGAGTGCATATGGAATATGTATAAGTTGTCATACAAAATAAACAGGGAGGGAGGGGGGGATGGGTAAGGGAAAAGAAAGAGAAAAGAATAAAAAACAAAACACAAACTACTATACATGTGTACTAAAATACACATACATGCAATACATGCAAATTAACTCACATATACACACCCTCCCAACATAACTACCTATACATGTGCATGCATACACACAATGTGAAATGATAACGGAAATATGAATTTCATAGGAAAGATCAACTAACCTTCACTCTCAGGGAAGGGAACTCATAACCCTAAATACTGGGTAACAGAGTCTGTGGGAAATAGAGCATTAAGGTTGGATAAATATTTATGTGTTTTGCCATTGCTCATGTACTGTTAGTCATCCCAGCACTACTGATAAGGGTGTTACTCTAAAACGTGTTTATTAGCTGGATTTTAAATTTTAATATTCTAAATAAAACGAGAAGTTGGATATTCATCTATTTGCTCTGGTACCTTTATTGGAACCTCCGGAGAGTTGTGCCTACACAGAAAATTTTTCTTTTAGCACAGGTTATTGCCAGACCTTGGACTTTTATCCAAATAAGACAATTACTTGTAGATGCTCCTTGTTTTACCATGGTGGTATGTTGTCCAGACCCTCTTCTTACTGCAGTAGACAAAGAATATTTTAATTTGACATATAAAGTGTAAAGTGTGTATTACAGGTGAATTTAAGCAAAAGTTTTAAAACAGAGTTAGTTGTATTTTTGTTTGCTTCCTCGCTCTCCCGGGTGTGTTTTTCCTTCTTGAGATTGATCAGGACAATAGAAGTGTTCGGCTGCTTATTGCTTAAGTATATTGCCCAGAAAGTAATATATGACGCACTGCCCCGGTTTAAGTGTGTTGTTTCCCAGTAAACAGGTATATTGCCCAGAGAGTAGTATTCCTTGTATATAATTCCCCAGTGTGTAGCATAAATGTTCCAACACAGATTTTTGTTGTGTTTTGAGTATTTCTGTGTAAATTGGAGATAATTCATAAGACGGAGATACAACAGTAAACAGGAAGTGACACTATGGGGAACTTGCTATGTAATGGCACTGAACAGGGCATTGTCCAAACGATGGCTTGACAGCTGGTAGAGGAGAGGGAAGGCAAAAAAAACAGTCAGAAGGCGTGAAAAGATGCTTAAACAAGTAGGCATGCAGCCAGAGGGTCTCTTGTATGTGGAGAAATGGACAAAATGTGGTTTTAAAGAGTATGGGGTCAAGGTGATAACATAAGAAGTTAATGTCAACAGTGACAGAAAGAATTCTTGTACCCCTCCTGACTATATATTGACAGAGCCAGTTAGCACTGCACCATAGTAGACATGCAAGTGCTGTGGACAAGAACATTCTGACTGGATGCAGACCTGCTTAGTTTGTTATGCAGGACAACCTCCCCCTGGACTTTTCCCTTGGTGACTAGAAACTAATATATTTTTGCCACACCAACTGTAGGTGGGCCAGGGGGAGCTGTAGGAGAGAGCGTTACAGACAGGGATGGGAGGGGTGCTGAGTTCAGCCCACCACAACAACCCACCCTGGCTGTAAGACAAGCTGAAGGGAGGCCTTAAGATGCTCCCCTGTGATGTCCTCTCAACTCAATTTTGACACAGTAACAATTTATAATGTGTAAAGTCAAGCAATGTTAAAAAATGCTGGTATGACTCCAGAAGGATGCTTGGACAGCTGTGTAGGTGGAAATCGTCCATGTATTGTCTTTTGAAGATCCTCAGCAGCATTGGGTGGCCAATTGTGGGCACACACATCAAACCATGGTGCGCAAGACTTTCTTACCGGTGTCTGTACACTGTTGGCTATTCTGTGTAATTTCAGACTCAGTTTCTACTTGCAAAACCTCACTTTTCAGTATGTGTAAGAATGAATAACTGTTCGTGTAGAAAAGATTTGCAAGGCTTTCTTAAGACCCATTTAGACACAACGATCATCGCTCAAAATTTGTTTAAAGTGTCGAACTTGAGCGACAATCGTTACATGTAAACGCGCGCCCATCGTGCACTTTTCTTTAGTCAATTATTCATCGTTGTCTTTCAGTCCGCTTAAAATCCATCATCTGGTAGTTCGCTTATCGTTTGGTTTAAATGAAAATCGTTCGGTCGTTTAACGATTTTTACCTCATTTTTTTACCTTCACTGATGCACATGCCATTCAAACAAACTATTGTTCAATTATTGTTTATCGTCCATTTTCCAATGATAATCGTTACGTTTAAATGGTCATCTTTAAAAGCAAAACCATTGCTTACTTTCCACACTTTTAACAAATTGTGAGCGATAATCATTGCGTCTAAATGGGCCTTTATATAGAGGGTTTGATTAGAGAGGGTTAATAGTTCTTGCTACTCAGAAAATAAGGGTGAATTCCAAAGAGTAGGGCTGCCTGCGTAGGAGAAGATTGTGTAGTGGATCAGGAAGACTGATGCATTTACAATGTCTCAGAAAATGTGTGCAAAAGGTAAAAAGAAAGTTGAAAGAAAAGATGTTTGTTTACAGTGATTTCAAAGTTGTCTGTGCAATGTGAATTGAAAAAGTGTGATTTTTGCTGCACAAAGAATTATAATTGTCGATTCTGACCATAAATTATGTGAATCTATCATTTGTGTGTGTGTGAGTGTGAAGGGCTCCTGTATATGTCATATATGAGATATGCCCCGTTAGACTATTAGACTTCAGATGTGAACAAGACGCTCAAATAGTTAGTCGGACTCCAAGGGGTAGAGCTAGATGATGTAAGGAAAGGGAGGGAAGGAGAGTATGTAATGGGTTTGCCCCTCCTCAATACAGAGCAGTCTAGCAAAGTTAGAAAAGGAGGCTGTGAGAGCAGGTTTTGAGAGAGACAGATCCTGAGAATAAAATCTGATGCTGTGTGGAAAGCTGGGTGTAAAAAGCCTGAAATGAAGGACATTTAATTCAATTTCTGGGATCTGTTGCTGAAGCAAGCTGAGGTTACTTTGGAAGTATAATAAATACCAGAAATTGGACTTTAACCTCTGCCGGTGTATACCCTGTTTTGTGAATTCAAAAATAACCATAAAAATGACCGATTAGCTCTTGCTTTGGAGATACAGTGACATGTCATTTTTTAGAGTTTACATTTTTATTTTGTGGGAATTTTCTTTTTTGGGGAGTTGTCACACCTCTCAATTAACAAAGCACAATGTTCTCCACATGTTTATAGGTTATAATCATAATAAATGTTGCTGTGACTGAGTTTCATATCGTTTCTGTTTTTTTTTCTTCAGAATTTCTGGTTTAGGAGTGCTTTTGAAGTTTTGTTACATTTGTGGTGAAATAACATTTTCGTCACAGAAACACAACCTGACGCCTTTTGTGAAGGCTGCCTAGCCTATCATCATTATTTTGGTATGAAGGGAGGGGACCAGAATAAGTCATGGGCTTCACATATATGTTGCAACTCTTGTTCAGTTAAACTACAAGAATGGTTGAAAAATAAAAAATGCTTTATGGGCTTTGCCGTGCCTATGGTTTGGCGGGAGCCTGCAAACCATACAGATGACTGCTATTTCTGCTTGACTCCACCTATAAAGGCAAGATTGTCAATAAAGAAAACAGAAACAGTTCAATACCCGAATCTGCTATGCGACCTATTGCAAATTCAGTTTACCAGTTCCTACTCCACCGCAACATTATAAGCCTGAAGTAGAAAATGAAGAAAGTGTGGAAAAAGAAGAACCCAACAAGCCTTTCACATCCAATGACCTTGACTTTGAGGTAAAAGATGATACACAGCACAGACTGAGTCAACTAGAATTGAGTGCTCTCATTCAAGACCTTGACTTGTCAAAGGAGAAGGCGGAACTTCTAGGGTCAAGACTACAGCAATGGAATCTTCTCCAATGTGATGTCAGGGTCTCACAGTACAGGGAACGTCAGAGGGATCTGCTTCCTTTTTTAGAGAAAAACAATCTGGTTGTTTGCTGCGATACTAATGGCTTGATGAAATGTTTGAATTTGAACCATGAACCAACTGAATGGAGGCTATTCATAGAAGCCTTCAAGCTTAGTTTGAAAGTTGTATCACTTCACAATGGCAACCGTCTTCCTTCTATTCCTGTTGGTCATGCAGTTCACATGAAGGAGACTTATGCAAACATGACAGCCCTCCTCGATTCAATCAAATATGCTGTGGCGATCTAAAAGTCATCGCTGTACTCTTAGGAATACACTTGGGTACACTAAATACTGTTGCTTTTTATGTATGTGGGACAGGAGGGATAGGAAATCACATGACATTCAAGTGGACTGGTCTGCAAGAAATCCTGACTCTACCAAGTAAAATGTTGTTGCCGAGCCTCTAGTGGACCCAAAAGATGTTCTTCTTCCACTTCTTCATACACAGCTGGTTTTGTCAAAGGTATGGAACAGGAAGGACAGGTATTTAAGTGCTTAAGAGACAAATTTCCTAGATTGAGTGATGCAAAGGTTAAGAAATAGAGATGAGCGAGCACCAAAATGCTCGGGTGCTCGTTACTCGAGTCGAACTTTCAGTGATGCTCGAGAGTTCGTTTCGAGTAACGAACCCCATTGAAGTCAATGGGCGACTCGAGCATTTTTGTATATCGCCGATGCTCGCTAAGATTTTCATTTGTGAAAACCTGGGAAATTCAAGAAAGTGATGGGAACGACACAGAAATGGATAGGGCAGGCAAGGGGCTACATGTTGGGCTGCATCTCAAGTTCCCAGGTCCCACTATTAAGCCACAATAGTGGCAAGAGTGAGACCCCTCCCCCCCACACTTTCAGCATAAAGATCGTTCTCCTCTGCCACAGCTGTAACAGCTGTGGCAGAGAAGAACGATGTTAGCCCATTGAATTCAATGGAGCCGGCAATACAACCGGCTCCATTGAAAGCAATGGGCTGCCGGCGATCGCGGGATGAATTGTTGGGAAGGGCTTAAATATATAAGCCCTTCCCTGCAATTCATCCAGAAATGTGTAAAAATAAAAAAATATATATATACTCACCTGGTCCCGGCAGACGGAGTTCAGCGCGGCCGGCGGCAGTCCTCCTGAACTGCTCTGAACAGCTGTGAGTAGTATTCAGCAGCCAGGGATTTAAAATCCCCGCCTGCTGAATGAGCTGCCTCTGATTGGTCACAGCCTGACCAATCAGAGGCAGATCTCACTCACACACCCATTCATGAATGTGTGCTGCTGCCTCTCATTGGCTCAGCGGGAATTCAATGGGCTAACATCGTTCTGCTGGGACAAGGTGAGTATATATTTTTTTTATTTTTACACATTTCTGGATGAATTGCAGGGAAGGGCTTATATATTTAAGCCCTTCCCGACAATTCATCCCGCACTCGCCGGTAGCCCATTGCTTTCAATGGAGTCGGCTGTATTGCTGGCTCCATTGAATTCAATGGTCAGTGCTTGTTTAATCGAGATGAGTACCGTGTGGTGCTCGTCTCGAGTAACGAGCATCTCGAGCACCCTAATACTCGAACGAGCATCAAGCTCGGACGAGTATGCTCGCTCATCTCTATTAAGAAAGGTATTTTGTTGGGCCACAAATTCGACAACTTGTAAAGGATCCTGCGTTTGACCAGGTTTTGGAGGGAAAAGAAAAGGAAGCTTGGCAAGCCTTAAAGGGAGTTATTGAGTTATTCACTGATTCTTGGGCAACAAAGGAGATGATAACTACACTCAGTTAGTGACAGTACTTCTGGAAAAATACCATCAACTCAGATGCAACTTGTCCCTTAAAATCCTTTTTCTCCACTCCCACGTAGACTTTTTCTCTCCTAATTGTGGAGCTGTCAGTGATGAACATGGAGAAAGATTCCACCAGTATATTTCTCTAATGGAACAAAGATATCAGGGCCATTGGAATGAAGCAATGCTTGTGGTTTACTGCTGGTCTGTGTATGGGGATGCTCCGGAACTCACAAGAGGCAAACCAAAAGAAAACGATCTCATGAAGTCACCACATGTCTTCACACCGAACCATCTGCCAGGAATTCTTCCATCAATTTAGAATTCTTGAAATTTTTTTAATGAAAGTTACATTCTAAGTGCACTTTCAAAGTTGTTAACACCAGCAGCAAAGAAAATCGCCAGCAGCACTCACCAACATCACATACAGGAAGCTTGATAAGCATGCACGCTCAGTCCAAGATCCTGACTCTGGATCCCATCACATATAAGTCCAAGTAAATATAGGCTGAGCAGCAGATAGGTGCAAAAAATAGTTTCACATCCACTGGATGTCTTTTATTGCATCCACAGATACAATGGATACAATAAAGACATCTAGTGGATGTGAAACTACTTTTTTGCACCTATCTGTTGCTCAGCCTATATTTATGTGGACTTCAATGTTGTTAGCATATGTAATTTAAATGTATAATTTCCTCTTAATCCGTTAAAATAACATATTTTCACTATTGTATATCACAGAAACTAGAGCTAAAAAAAAATTTTGTTATCATATTTGTTTTTCGCACCCCAAAATTAGTAAGATTTGACTCATGAAGTTAAGGAAACTTTCCCAAAATTTTTTTTTGTTGGCCAGTGTAATCGTTTTGTCTAAAAGCACCTGAAAAGATGTTCCATTCTAGTGTCCAAAATTATTCCACTGCAGCCTTGTGATTAGCTGCTCTAAGCCCAGTATGCATTGATGTAGTTAAGAATAGGGTAGCTGGACTTATGTAAGCCAAAATGTTCACGATCCTCTAGTACAGAGCCTGTTGCCAACATGTGCCAGCTGAGAAAGGTCCTGAGACCAGAGAAAATCAGCACCACGATCTCCGAGAGCCCTGTGTACTATTTGTCGAGTACCAACATTGTCACCGATACTGGGTCACCTGAAAGGCCACATCATATTTGAGCAGGTACTGATCCCTTTACAGCCCCTAAGTGACCTCATAGCCAAGTCCAAGGTTGTGTTGACAGTTTACCCAGCACTGATAGTGGGTCCACAGACTCATTGGTCCAATGCGGGGACAGTATTACATTATCAACCAGTGGTAACGCTTCATTTGCCTCAGTCTGTGCACTGCCACGCCGACTCATCTCATCACTGGCATCTATTGTCTTTATTTAAGTTTTGGGACTGAATTTTAATAGGCCTGCTGCACAGAGTCATTCTTCTTAGTGTATGCCCAGCTCAACTTGTCATTCATGCTTCTGAAGTAAACACTTATTTCATAAGTCACCTTCACAGTTTGTTCAAACAAGCACTGTGGGTAATTGACATTACAGTTCCTATAGTTTCTTTATCTTTTACAGTGATAATGTTTGGTTAGTTGAAATTAAGTGTAAACTCAATATTTAAGTGATGTAATCTAGAAATTACTTATTTGTAGACATGCTCTTTTCAGCTATAGTATGCTTAACTATTATATAAAATGTTATCTGAGCTAAAACTGCTAAACTAAGTCAAGAAAACTGCTTGCAGAGAATTTCGTATAATAAAATGTCTACACAATTTACAGACAATGAAAAAGTAGGTTTCAAAGACTTAACCTATCTGAACACAAAGGTATAAGTGGTGGAAAATGTGTTCTTTATTTAAGCAGCATTAGCAGTGAGTCATTATTGTAAACTTGAATTGCTGCTTCCCAATCAGCGAACCAGAAATGATAAAAACTGACTTCATTTAAAAGTGATATTCTGGCAAACACAGAGCAGAAGGCAAGGCAGGGAGCAAATGACTCGCTCTCATAGTGCCAGCTGCCTGCTAAGAGAGGAGAGACTAAACAGGTGCACTTAGTACACCTGAGAGATCCTCAGAATGCTGACTCTAGTGGCTTGAATAGAGATAATGTCTTAAGTCTTTTTAGGAAAAACAGAAATGCTCCACAATGCAAGGAGATAAGTCACTTAAGAAGAAAACTTAAATACTACATGTATATTTCTTGCTTAAGGCCGGCTTCACACGGGCGACAAAATCATTGAATGGCTGTGATTGGTTCATTGAGTGCTGGCTCTGATTTGCTGAGCCGCAGTGCTGGAGAATCAATCACAGCTAGCCGGCCTTCCTGGATGCGGGGATTTTAAACTCCTGACCTGGAAGTGCTGGGAGAATACTACAATCAAGTGTCGGGGACTTGCAGAGAAGACGCGGTGATGTTAACAGCGGCTGTTAGGTGATGTACTTGTTTTTTTAATTTTTTATTCCCCCCCCTCTGAAAATCCTGGCAAAACAGCGACATAAAATCACGATATCACCACGAGAAAGTCGCGATATCACGTCTCCTGTGTGAAAGAGGCTTTAAACTTTCTGACGTATATTACAGATACTCAGCTATATTTGTAACTAAAAGTGGTGAGTGGCGGATGCAGATAATTTAATTCCCCTGTGTATGAAAAGTGAGTGTGACATCAAAACCACACCAAGCTATAATACATACATCATAAAGTACATAAAATATGACATGAATAAGTACATTGGCATATATGACATTCACACTACTTAAACCGCATATCACTCACACCTCTATTAGGGCATTTTCAGATGACGCTCGCCTCAGCGCAACATATCTGCATAAGAATGAGGTTGTTGAGGTAGACTTGCATACATGTCTGCAGATAGTACCATACTTTTTGAAGTCTAGTTCACATGCGCAGGCGACACACTCCTTCTGTGGATTAAAAGGCTATTTAGCCTGAAGAGGTCCAAATATGTTCTTTTTTGGTAATTGCGCAGCATGCTGTGCATCTGCACGCATATTGAGTGCATATTTGAGCCTCTCCCATAGACTTCTATGGGACCCTTAGTGCGCGAATATGCAGGAAAATAGAGCAGGACCTATTTTTTTGTATGCATACAAAATGCGCATGCAAAACATTCTCATAAGAACAAACCCTTTGACATTAATAGGTTCTATTCTCTGTGCATTGAGCGTGTATATTTTACACACGTAAAAATGTGTAAATATGGTCATCTGAAACCGCCCTTACTCACAATGTAAGAATTCTACTCATTCATTGGACATGGCACATGGCACTCAACCTTCTTTCTGATGCAGCCTATATCTTTTACTCAAAGCTCAACCACTCACTTGCCGCATTCACAGTCAAACACTGGGCATCTTCCATGCAAATGACTGAATGATCACATATTGGACATATAAGTCACCTGCCATTGACAGTATACATGGTGGTAATAGCTCTGCCTTCATTATTTAGACAGCTAGGTATCCTGTATCCCGCTTGGAGCGATCAACAGTGAAAACCGGGATTCCTCAGGTGCTATCTTTGGTGTGTAACAAGGCGGATCCACATCAGTCAGCCTACCATTTAGACTGTTTTTAGACATTATATAGTTGTATTATGCTGGTACCATATAACAGTATTAGCTGGGCATTATCTGTTAGATTATGTCTGGACTTTAGGAGTGACTATTAGAGATTCATGCATTAGATTTCTAAATTGTAGGTGCTGCTGTACTATGTTAAGAATCTTGAAAATGGAGCTTTCCTTCCATGAAAATCTTTTACCCAGCTCTTGTGCTACAACATCATTTGTCACTATTGCTCCACTAAAATAAAAAAAAAAGGGACTACATAAATGTCCAACTTTTGTAGTGTTAAAATGGTGAGGGAGCTTTAAAGACTGCTGCAGCCCTTTTCTTTTTTATATTGCATCACCGTCCAAAAGTTGTGGCATCATGACACCCAGGGTGCTGACCTCAGGAATTTCGATACTGATGCTGTGGCCTCTGATTGGCCACAGCGCTCAGCTGACTTTCGTCGGCTGTACACCCGGAAGTCTGCGTCAGGACTGTGTGAGCCACTCAGCTGCATGGCAGGTGGCTGAAGAGAGGTGAGCATAGACTGTTTTTTTATTTTTTGTTGGGCCCAGCAGCTTGAAATTTTTTTGTGGCAATGATAAAACCCCTTTAGGTCAGGATATTTAACTATTATGCAAAAAAAATTGAGATGCTATCATGATGTTGGTAACTGCTCTTTAATGTGACCTATTATTTGATGTTCAAGTGTCTGTATTCATCCATTGGCTCTTTAAATTGCATGTTGATGGTTCATCTCTGCTATGACAAAGGGCACAGTTATGTGCATCAGAGACATTTTTTGTCGTGGTAGTCATCTTTTACTTTTTAGTATCTATGAAATAAAGTGGATTATTTATACTTTTCTGGATGAGTGGGAATTCCTGTCATATCCTGGGGGTTTCTGAATACTTGGAGACACATGGAAAAGATGACTGCTGTAGGCGAAGTCCAGTTCTGTCAACTTGTTTCCGGCCAACATCGTTACAAGGACTGTTATGTATACATAATAGTCCTTGTAAAACTACACAATTGGTTATGAAAAGGAAGACATCCCAAAGATTCTGAACTGCTCAGAAACTGAATTTACAGTTATTTATATGACCATTTTCAGAGCTTCTTACAGTCTCAAAGGAATCATGTTCTGTTAAATGTGATTTCACAAAATCAGCAAGTTTGTCTTTTTTAATTTACCTTGTGATCCCTGGTCTAAATTTCTTAGAGTAATACACCGCTGTTCTTACTTTAATAGATTTGCCATAATAACACATTCTCTTAAAAAAACTCCAAGTGACTTATTTTGTGTGCTGAAATCACGTTAAATTTGTGATGATGACCACATCACATATTAACATTAATCTACCTCTCCATTAACTTTCTCTGGGCTCAGAGGCATCTACATGAACAGGGAGGGAGATGGAGGAAGAGGCAGCTACAGCAGTAGAAGAGGGAGCAGGATGAGGTGTACTCTTTGCCCCCTGGCCCAGCTGTGCTCTCCAGATGGGTGGTGGGAATTCATGTGGCTGTTGATAACACGTTGTAATGAGGTTGTTTACATTCTTAGGCCTCCCTCACACAGGGCGTTTGCAGAAACGCAGCATTTATGCCAGCGTTTTGGCTGCGTTTTTAGCTCAGCTGAAAACGCAGCCAAGGATGCTGAAAAGAAAAAATAAAAGCAATACTCACCTAGCCGCTGCAGTCCGGGTCGCGGCCGCTGGTCTCTGCCACTGATCCAGGCTTCCTCTGCACTCCCAAGTCTATTGCCGTAGGCCAGGTTTGAGAACCCCGCCTCCAGCAATAGAGTGCTGTGATTGGTTGTCGGCGCTGGCTCGATGCCCAATCACAGCCCTTCATTGACTGTCCCAGCCAATCAGAGCTTGCCGGCGCTGATTGGCTGAGACAGTCAATGAAGGGCTGTGATTGGGCATCGAGCGCGCCGACAACCAATCACAGCACTCTATTGCTGGAGGCGGGTTTCTCAAACCTGGCCTATGGCAATAGACTTGGGAGTGTTGGATGAGCGGCAGAGACCAGCGGCCGCGACCCGGACCGCAGCGGCTAGGTGAGTATTACTTTCTTTTTTTCCTCTAGCCTAGCTGGGACTGATTTTCGGGGTAGGGCTTCTATTGCAAGCGCTCACCCCGAAAATCAGCGAGCGGCTAACGCTGCCAAAAACGCGGCACCAAGTGTTGCCGCGTTTTCAGCAGTGCTGAAACCGCTGCCCATTCATTTTAATAGGCGACACAGGGCTGAAAACGCCCCAAAATAAAACATGCATCGCTGTCAAAGCGCAGCGTTGGAAGGCGCTGCGTTTTCAGCCCTGTGTGAGCAGCCCCATTGAAATTAATGGGAGTGTTGTACAGCGTTTAGCGCTGGGCTGAAAAGGCAGCGTTAAACGCTGTACAAAACGCCCTGTGTGAGGGAGGCCTTACTGTTTTTTAAACACTTACCGCAGATCTTACAGATAACGACTCTTCTGTCATCATGGGTGCTTTCAAAGAATGCTCAGGCTGTACAAGTCCTGTGAACAAACCCAGCTGTGAGCCAGATATTGGTGCTGCTGTGACTCATAGTTGCTGCCCCACAACATCTGCCTCTTCCTCCTTTCCTCATGAGCTGCTATCATGAATCTCCAACTTCCTCAACTTCAAGCTTATCTTTCTCTTCCTTATCTTTCTCCTCCTGAATGGACTCTATGTTATAGTAAGCACTGGGAGTTGCCACCTCTGTTTCCACATCCCCCTGAGTACACATTGTCTGTGGAAGGCTGAACGCACGCATCCGACCACCCTCACCTTCCTCTTTGGAGAAAAAAAATGGTTGATCATCCGTGCATTCAATGTCTTGGCATTCTCCTTCTGGTTGCTTGGACTGCTCGATTAATACAATGACACTGAAAGATCAAACAGACTGATCCATGTGGACTGTTTCAGAGCTCACGGTGGATTTGGTACAGGATGAAGTAAAGTGGAGGTATTGCTCATGGCCGACTGATGCAGACTGACTGCAGTGTGCCTGAGACTGGCAGGAAGTTGTAGTGGTACTTGAGGCATACTGTGTCATTCACTCTTCGACCTGTTCCGCATGCTGCGGATGTAACGCATGGGCAGAACCACTTCAAAGGAATAGCAGCAGGCTTGCCTCACCTCCTGCAGAACCTGGAGCTCTTGCTATAGCCGACTTTCAACTTCTAACAATGTCTGAGGTTGCTGACACACACACAATTTCTTCTGGTTTCCCTGTTTGGGTTTCTCTTTTATATTCACAAAAAACCCACTGTCAGTAAACTAGGCCGCAATCCGTAGTACCGGTATGTGAGAACAGAAGGCCACAGAGTTTAGCTTGTATATTGTGAACTCTTCTTGTTTTGTGCAGTGTAATTTACTTCCCCTCACTGCTAGCTGCAGAAGGTCTGCAAATAATTTACAGTGGCCAAACTCGCGACTGTGAACAATGTCTGAGGTTGCTAACACGCACTATATCTTTTGCTGTTTTCCTGTTTGTTTTATATTCACAAAAAACAACCAGACCACATTTTGTATAGCTATATAAACATGATGCAGCTTCTTTCCGTGGTCTCTCCAATACAACCCTATTTAAGCTCTCTGCTGGTATACAAGCTAACACACCCAGCAGCAATATATCCTATGTACAATATATCTCCCTAAGTGCAGACCACATTTTGTATAGGTATAAAAATGTAATGCAGCTTCTCTGTCCTGTGCTCAGATGTAGAATGGTTGCTCGTTGCACTGTGCCTATTTTGTATATAGCCAGGTCATGTGATGCAGTGAAACTGCTGTCCATATACAAGATAGGGGAGACATTTGGTGACCTCATCGACGCACACTAGCTGTTGATTGGCTTCACTCTGATTTCTGTAGCAGGCATTTTTGGAAAATTGAAATTCCTGAGATTTTCATCAAAAATCAGTTTCTACTTACACAGCGAGCAAAGCTACTCATTATCTCAAAGCTTTAGAATGAGTCTTAGCAGTTTTAATTTTTAATTCCTGCTATATAGTTGCATTTGGTAAACTGAAATAACTAGTCAAATGTTTAACTATAATTTGCACAGTACAAGCTTTAAAGATGATGTAAAGTCAGGAGTCATTGTGTATGCAAAGTCTACATCCTAAGCCTGCTATGGAAAAGAGCTAATTTGGAACCCGTCTGTTAGAATGACAAATTACTGTTTCTCATGACTGTGATTTCCGTATCATTATATATCAATACCAACACACTGGCTCTAATTGAAGCAGCCTGTCACACTAGCTTGTACTTCTGTAATGTTTATACAGTCAAACCATTCTCAAGGGTAATAGAAGGATCATCCCACAAATTATATTTTCCAGCGTATTTTTCAAGGTTTCCCAGTTGTGCTTTATTTAAAACAATCAATTGCAAATTTTTGCAAGTATCGACTATCTACTATCGATGAACAGTTTTTCTAATGTTGCATTCTTCACTGTACATGACATACTTTTTGTCAAATGCTACTATATCATATTTTTATTGGTGGCATATGCTCTAAAGCATTGTCTTGAGAGCCACACTTAGGGCTCGTTCTCAGGGGGAAAATTAACGTAGCTAACTTACATGGGGAAAAACAATTTCAACAATTTGTATCAATGCTTTCCTATTGAAATGTTCAGACTAAGGAATTTTAGCTGTGCAAAAAACACACACCCAAAAAATAGGACAAGATCATCTGAAATTTTAGCAACTGAAATTCCCTGCTGCATGCAAAAATACAACCCGACCTATCTTTGGTGCGTAATGCACAGGAGTTTCCATAGACTCTGGAGCTGGAGAACAAGGGTGGAGGGAAATTAGCTAAACATTATGATTGTTTAGTTTAAACTTCTAAACAATGGGAATGGAAGAGGAAGGGAAATAAGGGGGGAGGAAGTGCTGCCATGCTGCTAAACCCAGAAGCACATTTTAAATGTCCTGCTGTAAGCTCCTGTTAGTCCATGAGGGGACTCCCCAGGGGTTCCCTTTATCACCCAGTGGCTTCCCCTCTTCCCAACAAGGACTAAGAGGAGTTTACTTGCTGTTCAGCTGTCCCTTAACTCTGAACAGCAACGGAGAATGAGGAATTCTTTGTTGCGGGAAGAAAAAGAATTCCCCCTGCATGGGAGAATGAGGGAATCCGCATAGCGGGAAGAGAGAGAGAGGGGCAGGGCTAGAGGGCTTCCCAGAAGGATTACCAGTAAGTGGGGGGAGAGAGGGGTTGCCCTGTTTCTCTTCTTGCTATGCAGGAATTCCTGGAAAAAAAAACTCTAGCCCCACCCTCTGGGATTCCCTCTAGCCCGGCTCTGTCTCTCTCCTTGCTATGGGGGAATCCCTCGGTGATCTCCTCTAGCTCCACTCTTTCTCTCTCCCCACTATGGTGAAATCCAGAAGCCCCGAGCTGCTTCATCTACCTCTCCTTCTGAAACAGCAGTGCTTTTTTATGCAATACGCTGTTCCCGATCATGTGAATGTGCAATTTTCACGCTAATTAAACTCGTGACTTCTGTGCAGAAAAAAATCGCTTGTTCACGCTGGTTTTGTGCGCAGTAAGCCAGTATTTTTTTTTGTGGCTAACTTCTACGTGATTTGCACGCCCCTGTGTGAACGATCCCTTAATATGGTTCTTGGATCTAGTTAACAGTGCAGAATTTCTGAAAATAACACAAAATTCATCATCACCATAGAAGCTTGATGGCATAGAAGAACACAGAACTACCAATCAGACAAGTCTCTGGGCCATAATAGTATCCAGTTTGGACAATGCTCTGTGAGCTTAATACACCAGCAGCAGCTGCACACAGCTCTCTTCTAGTTTGCTACAGTCTATCAGTCTGCAGTCCAGGCTGTTTAGCTCACACAGCATTGTCTAGAACTGATACATTTGTTGCTACTTCCCAGCTGAGAGCAGGACAAGATATGTACAGATTTGCAGCCTGTGACTGCTCTCATTCACGAAGACCGAACTGATATCTTGACATTTCTAAAGAATTGAGACATAAAGTGAATTAGAAAGTTGTAGAACTTTCAGTTGATAACATGTTTACTTTACTGTGATAAAATGTTGGTCTTTGGACATTATAGTTATGTCTGGCTCTCAAATGTCAGGTCAATATTATGAAGCAAAATTTGTATCCAATGGAAAATCACTAAGGCTGCCTTCACACTTTCGATAAAATCACGCAATGCGATTGTAGGAGAAAACGCAGTATTGTAAAACCCATGCTTTTCAATGGTTTCACTCCCATTTGCGATGTTTTATGTCCTGCGATGAAGCAAAATTCGAAAATTGCTGCTTGCCTTATCTTTCTGCATTTTGCTTCTTTTTTATCGTCCATGTTTCCCTACAGAGCTTCTGTTTCACAGTGCATGAACTTGAGATTTTCATGCGATGCGAGTAATTTTTAACATTATAAACTCCTATCGTCTATCGCGCAAGAATATCGCGATCGGCAGCAATGTGATGCAAGATTTTTTTCAGGAAAAAGCATTGCTGATGCTCAAAAATTACCTGAGCACAAATAACATTTTGCCACAATTTTCTCGTGATTGCCAGTGTGAAGGAGCCCTAAGGCTGAACACTCATATAATAGTTTCCAATAACAGGATTGAAAGTATAATGTACAATTGCAGCATAAAATTACTATATTCGCTCTAGGGTACATTATTTATGTGTAAATAACTCCTAGACAACATGCCCGCTGCCTTGGGGTCATATTCGACTCTAATCTCTCTTTTACCCCCTACATCCAATCTCTCGCCTGAACATGTCAGCTGCACCTCAAGAACATCGCAAGAATCCGCTCTTTTCTCACTGTGGACGCGTTAAAAACGCTTACTGTTGCCCCATCCACTCTCGGCTCAATTATTAAAACTCGTTGCTGATCGGCCTCCCCTGCACCAGACTCTACCCTCTCCCATCCATCCTGAATGCGGCAGCCAGGCTCATCTTCCTGTCCGGCCACTACTCTGACGCCTCTGCCCTGTGCCAGTCACTGCACTGGCTGCCCGTTAAATGTAGAATTCAATTTAAACTCGCTACCTTTATCCACAAAGCCCTGCACAGCACAGCGCGACTCTATATTGCCTCCCTCATCTCAATCCATCACCCAGCCCGGGCTCTCCATTCTGCTAACAAAACCAGACTGCGTGCCCCTTTAATTCGAACTTCTCATTCCCGCCTCCAAGACTTCTCCAGAGCAGCAATTTTCAACATGAATGTCAATGGGATTTTCTTATGTGAAAAATGCATCGCACAAACACAAACTTGCAATTTTTGTGTGATGTGTTTTTAACATTAGAAAGTCCCATTGACATTCACGTAAAAAAAACGCAGCGATATTGTGTGAAAAAAAGGTGCAAGAAAAACGCAAGTGTGCAGGAGCCCTTTCACACGACAGTTTTTATGTTCAGTTTTTTGTGAGCTAAAACCAGGAGTGGAGAGAAAGTAAAATGGAAGGATTTGCATTTCTTCCGTATTTTGGACCCACTCCTGGTTTTGGCTCACTAAAAACTGAACATAAAAACTGCTGTGTGAAAGGGCCCTTAGGAGGTTAATTTCAGAAACCTTTTTCTAGTTTCCCTTTACTTTTGAATACAAGTTAATGCTTTTTAAGAAGAAGCTAAATGAAGATAAGACACATACCGTATAAGACGACTTTTGAACCCCGAAAAATCTGCTCTGAAGTCGGGGGTCGTCTTATGCGCCGGTAATACAAAAAAAAAAAGTGTAAAAAAAAAAAAATTCATTACTCACCTCCCCCGGTGTTCTGTCGCGCTCCGGCAGGATGTCGCTCGCTCCTCGTCCCCGGCGCAGCATTGCTTTCTGAATGCGGGGCTTGAAATCCCCGCTTCCAGAAAGCTAATACACACGCCGGCAGCCATGACAG
The DNA here is from genome assembly GCF_035609145.1 of Eleutherodactylus coqui. Classification (NCBI taxonomy): domain Eukaryota; kingdom Metazoa; phylum Chordata; class Amphibia; order Anura; family Eleutherodactylidae; genus Eleutherodactylus; species Eleutherodactylus coqui. Next base: position 233,808,744 of record NC_089837.1, on the reverse strand, counting down.
CATTGAATGGCTGTGATTGGCTGAAGGCGCACGTGTTAGCAATCACACCCATTCAATGATGTCATTGAATAGTGTGATTGGCTGAAGCCACGTGTGTTTTAGCCAATCACAGCCATTCAATGATGTCATGGCTGCCGGCGTGTGTATTAGCTTTCTGGAAGCGGGGATTTCAAGCCCCGCATTCAGAAAGCAATGCTGCGCCGGGGACGAGGAGCGAGCGACAGCCTGCCGGAGCGCGACAGAACACCGGGGGAGGTGAGTAATGAATTTTTTTTTTTCTCCACTGTATACCGGCGTATAAGGTGAAAGTTGGGGGGTCGTCTTATACGCCCCGTCGCCTTATACGCCGGTATATACGGTATATGTTGGATGTGTATGAAATTATATACAGTCTATATGACAATGGAGTGTGTGAGGAGCGGGTCCACAGCCGAGGGGATAGTGGGGTGGATAAAGGCCTTGTCACAGGGCTCTACCATCTCCTCCCCCAGGGGGTAGCTCGGGACCAAGTTACTGCTGGGGGAGGTCACAGGGGAAAAGTAACTGGAAGTTACCTGAAATCCAAATGTCACACGTGACGCCACTGTTCCTCTGCGGTGAATCTTGACAACAGAATAAAGTAGTCCACACACAGGGAAGACATTCTGGACAAAACCAGGAACGGTCAGCAGTGTCAGTTTACTGTAACTCTAGCAAAGTCTAATTCACAACAGCAGCTTGGCGCAAATACAACAAGCTAAGGTGGTGCAACAGGGAGGATTGTCAGGGTATTCCGGACGATCCACAGTCCAAGTTATCTGTGTGATCCTGCTCCCGGTGACTCTCTCTCTTACTCTCTACCGGTCAACACAACTTTCTTTTAGCCATGCAGCAGTCCTTTTTTATCATTCAGTGCTTAGTGGTAGTGTCGGCATATCCTGGGTAGGCTGGGCCCAGGCCAAGCATAAGGAAGTCATTCAGCTTCCTCTGTTCTCTGCTCACACAGACCGATCAGTGTCTGTGTAGCTCACTTCTCTCTGACTACTTGACTCTCTCCAACTAACTTGCAGGCTCTTGCTAGACTCACTCAGACTAACTAGCATTGTTGCAAACACATACTTATACGTAAAACCTATTTACATGACTTACACAACAATACATTTTCCAGACATAATCCAGACATTAACTCATTCAATCCAAATGCATACTACATATAAGACACTGACAAGACAATGGCACGAGACAGACATATAACATTATGGAAGGGCCCCACTAACTCTGGGCCACTACAATTATTCATTTGCATGATTATGAAAGGCAGAGTAATTGTATGTATGTGTAATCTTTAGAGATGAGCGAGCGTACTCGTCCGAGCTTGATGCTCGTTCGAGTATTAGGGTACTCGAGATGCTCGTTACTCGAGACGAGCACCACGCAGTGTTCGAGTCACTTCCATTTTCTTCCCAGAACATTTTGCGCCTTTTTCTGGCCAATAGAAACACAGGGAAGGCATTACAACTTCCTCCTGTGAAGTTCCAGCCCTATCCCACCCCCCTGCAGTGAGTGGCTGGGGCGATCAGGTGACACCCGAGTATATAAACTGGGGTCGGCCACGGCTCACCACAGATGCACGCTGAGAGACATTAGGGAAAGTGCCGTCCTGCTGTAGCTGCTATAGGGAGAGTGTTAGGCTGTTATCTTCGTCTTCAAGAACCCCAACGGTCCTTCTTAGGGCCACATCTGACCGTGTGCAGTACTGTTGAGGCTGCTTTTAGCAGTTTTGCAAATTTTTTTTTTTTGTATATCGGGCGTGCAGACCATAGCGTCCTCAGTCTGCAGTCATTTTACTGAGTATAAGGGCAGTACTGGTGAGTCAGGGATAGTGGTGCAGGGAAAGAGATATACTGGCTATATAGGCAGTGGACTTTTTCAAACAAATTTGGAAAAAAAAATCTTTGGGCTGCCTGTGACCGTGTTCAGTTTACTGCGTGTCTGCTGGGGGTAGTAATCGCTCATTAATACCCAGCTAGGTGTTACTGCAGCCTTGCGCATAATTTTTTCTGGCTGCACTGTGCTTTCAATAACCACAGTCATCCTCCAACAGGGAAATCCATATACAGGCTATATAGGCAGTGGGATTTTTCCCAAAAATTGGGAAAAAATACGATATTTGGGCTGCCTGTGACCGTCTTCAGTTTACTGCGTGTCTGCTGGGGGTAGCAGTCACTCATTAATACCCAGCCTTGCACATAATTTTTTCTGGCTGCACTGTGCTTTCAATAACCACAGTCATCCTCCAACAGGGAAATCCATATACAGGCTATATAGGCAGTGGGCTTTTTCCCAAAAATTGGAAACAAAATACTATATTTGGGCTGCCTGTGACCGTCTTCAGTTTACTGCGTGTCTGCTGGGGGTAGTAGTCGCTCATTAATACCCAGCCTTGCACATAATTTTTTCTGGCTGCACTGTGCTTTCAATAACCACAGTCATCCTCCAACAGGGAAATCCATATACAGGCTATATAGGCAGTGGGCTTTTTCCCAAAAATTGGAAAAAAATACTATATTTGGGCTGCCTGTGACCGCCTTCATTTTACTGCGTGTCTGCTGGGGGTAGTAGTCGCTCATTATTACCCAGCCAAGCCTGTGACCGTGTACAGTTTACTGCGTGTCTGCTGTGGGTAGTAGTCGCTCATTATTACCCAGCTAAGTGTTACAGCAGGCTTGCGCATAATTGTTTCCTGGCTCTGCTGTGTTCGTTACATGATCGCCATCATCTCGCCAGAGGGAAAGAGTATACATATATACGCTGCAAATGGTGTCTGTCTGGTTTTTCACCTCACCATTTTAAAAAATTGAAGCAAAATACTTAAGGCCTACCACTGGCCTTTGGCCACTTGACTGGTTCTTCGCTGTGAATTTCAGTAGCTCAGTCATACGCACCTAGGTCTCACTACAGGCTTGCGCATAATTGTTTCCTGGCTCTGCTGTGTCCGTTACATGATCGCCGTCATCCCGCCAGAGGGAAAGAGTATACATATATACGCTGCATACGGTGTCTGTCTGGTTTTTCACCTCACCATTTTAAAAAATTGAAGCAAAATACTTAAAGGGGTTGTCCCGCGGCAGCAAGTGGGTCTATACACTTCTGTATGGCCATATTAATGCACTTTGTAATGTACATTGTGCATAAATTATGAGCCATACAGAAGTTATCAAAAGTTTTATACTTACCTGCTCCGTTGCTGGCGTCCTCGTCTCCATGGTGCCGACTAATTTTCGGCCTCTAATGGCCAAATTAGCCGCGCTTGCGCAGTCCGGGTCTTCTGCTGTCTTCAATGGGGCTGCTCGTGCAGAATGCCGGCTCCGTGTAGCTCCGCCCCGTCACGTGCCGATTCCAGCCAATCAGGAGGCTGGAATCGGCAATGGACCGCACAGAAGAGCTGCGGTCCACGGAGGGAGCAGACCCCGGCGGCCATCTTCAGCAGGTGAGTATGAAGACGCCGGACCGCTGGGATTCAGGTAAGCACTCTCCGGTTTGTTTTTTTTATCCCCTGCATCGGGGTTGTCTCGCGCCGAACGGGGGAGGGGGGTTAAAAAAAAAAAAAACCCGTTTCGGCGCGGGACAACCCCTTTAAGGCCTACCACTGGCCTTTGGCCACTTGACTGGTTCTTCGCTGTGAATTTCAGTAGCTCAGTCATACGCACCAAGGTCTCACTACAGGCTTTCGCATAATTGTTTCCTGGCTCTGCTGTGTCCGTTACATGATCACCGTCATCCCGCCAGAGGGAAAGAGTATACATATATACGCTGCATACGGTGTCTGTCTGGTTTTTTACCTCACCATTTTAAAAAATTGAAGCAAAATACTTAAGGCCCACCACTGGCCTTTGGCCACTTGACTGGCTCTGCGCTGTGAATTCCAGTAGCTCAGTCATATGCACCTAGGTCTCACTACAGGCTTGCACATAATTGTTTCCTGGCTCTGCTGTGCGTTCCGTAAGCGAAGTCAGCCTCCAACCACAGGCCAATAAGCGGCACATTTAATTACAGCGTTCTGTTTCTGCTCTTCTCGTAATACACCACACAGAGGGGTAGGGGTAGGCCTAGAGGACGTGGACGCGGGCGAGGACGCGGAGGCCCAAGTCAGGGTGTGGGCACAGGCCGAGCTCCTGGTCCAGGTGTATCGCAGCCGACTTATGCGGGATTAGGAGAGAGGCAAGTTTCTGGGGTCCCCAGATTCATCTCACAATTAATGGGTCTACGCGGTAGACCTTTATTAGAAACTGAGCAGTGTGAGCAGGTTCTGTCGTGGATGGCAGAAAGTGCATCCAGCAATCTATCGACCACCCAGTCTTCTACGCCGTCCACAGCTGCAACTCTGAATCCTCTGGCTGCTGCTCCTCCTTCCTCCCAGCCTCCTCACTCCATGAAAATGACACATTCTGAGGAGCAGGCAGACTCCCAGGAACTGTTCTCGGGCCCCTGCCCAGATTGGGCAGCAATGGTTCCTCTCCCACCGGAGGAGTTTGTCGTGACCGATGCCCAACCTTTGGAAAGTTTCCGAGGTCCGGGGGATGAGGCTGGGGACTTCCGGCAACTGTCTCAAGAGCTTTCAGTGGGTGAGAAGGACGATGACGATGAGATACAGTTGTCTATCAGTGAGGTAGTAGTAAGGGCAGTAAGTCCGAGGAAGGAGCGCACAGAGGATTCGGAGGAAGAGCAGCTGGACGATGGACTGACCCCACCTGGTTTGCTACGCCTACTGAGGACAGGTCTTCAGAGGGGGAGGCAAGTGCAGCAGCAGGGCAGGTTGGAAGAGGCAGTGCGGTAGCCAGGCATAGAGGCAGGGCCATACCGAATAATTCACCAACTGTTTCCCAAAGCGCCCCCTCGCGCCATGCCACTCTGCAGAGGCCGAGGTGCTCAAAGGTGTGGCAGTTTTTCACTGAGAGTGCAGACGACCGACGAACTGTGGTGTGCAAGGTTTGTCGCGCCAAGATCAGCCGGCGAGCCACCACCACCAGCCTCACCACCACCAGCATGCGCAGGCATATGATGGCCAAGCACCCCACAAGGTGGGACGAAGGCCGTTCACCGCCTCCGTTTTGCACCACTGCCTCTCCCCCTGTGCCCCAACCTGCCACTGAGATCCAACCCCCCTCTCAGGACACAGGCACGACCGTCTCCCGGCCTGCACCCACACCCTCACCTCCGCTGTCCTCGGCCCCATCCAGCAATGTCTCTCAGCGCAGCGTCCAGGTATCGCTAGCGCAACTGTTTGAGCGCAAGCGCAAGTACGCCACCACGCACCCGCACGCTCAAGCGTTAAACGTGCACATAGCCAAATTGATCAGCCTGGAGATGCTGCCGTATAGGCATGTGGAAACAGAGGCTTTCAAAAACATGATGGCGGCGGCAGCCCCGCGCTACTCGGTTCCCAGTCGCCACTACTTTTCCTGATGTGCCGTCCCAGCCCTGCACGACCACGTCTCCCGCGACATTGTACGCGCCCTCACCAACGCGGTTACTGCCAAGGTCCACTTAACAACAGACACATGGACAAGCACAGGCGGGCAGGGCCACTATATCTCCCTGACGGCACATTGGGTGAATTTAGTGGAGGCTGGGACCGAGTCAGAGCCTGGGACCACTCACGTCCTACCCACCCCCAGAATTGCGGGCCCCAGCTCGGTGCTGGTATCTGCGGCGGTGTATGCTTCCTCCACTAAACCACCCTCCTCCTACTACGCAACCTCTGTCTCGCAATCAAGATGTATCAGCAGCAGCACGTCGCCAGCAGTCGGTGTCGCGCGGTGTGGCAGCACAGCGGTGGGCAAGTGTCAGCAGGCCATGCTGAAACTACTCAGCTTAGGAGAGAAGAGGCACACAGCCCACGAACTGCTGCAGGGTCTGACAGAGCAGACTGACCGCTGGCTTTCGCCGCTGAGCCTCCAACCGGGCATGGTCGTGTGTGACAACGGCCGTAACCTGGTGGCGGCTCTGCAGCTCGGCAGCCTCACGCACGTGCCATGCCTGGCCCATGTCTTTAATTTGGTGGTTCAGCGGTTTCTGAAAGGCTACCCACACTTGTCAGACCTGCTCGGAAAGGTGCGCCGGGTCAGCGCACATTTCCGCAAGTCCAACACGGACGCTGCCACCCTGCGGACCCTGCAACATCGGTTTAATCTGCCAGTGCACCGACTGCTGTGCGACGTGCCCACACAGTGGAACTCTACGCTCCACATGTTGGCCAGGCTCTATGAGCAGCGTAGAGCTATAATGGAATACCAACTCCAACATGGGCGGCGTAGTGGGAGTCAGCCTCCTCAATTCTTTACAGAGAAGTGGGCCTGGTTGGCAGACATCTGCCAGGTCCTTGGAAACTTTGAGGAGTCTACCCAGATGGTGAGCGGCGATGCTGCAATCATTAGCGTCACCATTCCTCTGCTATGCCTCTTGAGAACTTTCCTGCAAAGCATAAAGGCAGACGCTTTGCGCTCGTAAATGGAGGCGGGGGAAGACAGTATGTCGCCGGATAGTCAGAGCACCCTCATGTCTATATCTCAGCGCGTTGAGGAGGAGGAAGAGGAGGTGGAGGGGGCGGAGTCTGAGGAGGAGCAGGGGTGAGGAGGAGCGGGGGGAAGAGTCAGCCAGGCCCACTGCTGAGGGTACCCATGCTGCTTGCCATGTCATCCTTTCAGCGTTTATGGCCTGAGGAGGAGGAGGATCCTGAAAGTGATCTTCCTAGTGAGGACAGCCATGTGTTGCATACAAGTACCCTGGCACACATGGCTGACTTCATGTTAGGATGCCTTTCTCGTGACCCTCGTGTTAGACGCATTCTGGCCACTACGGATTACTGGGTGTACACACTGCTCGACTCACGGTATAAGGAGAACCTTTACACTCTCATACCCGAAGAGGAAAGGGGTTCGGGAGTGATGCTATACCACAGGACCCTGGTGGACAAACTGATGGTAAAATTCCCATCCGACAGCGCTAGTGGCAGAAGGCGCAGTTCCGAGGGCCAGGTAGCAGGGGAGGCGCGGAGATCAGGCAGCATGTACAGCGCAGGCAGGGGAACACTCTCCAAGGCCTTTGCCAGCTTTATGACTCCCCAGCAAGCCTGTGTCACCGCTCCCCAGTCAAGGCTGAGTCGGCGGGAGCACTGTAAAAGGATGGTGAGAGAGTACGTAGCCGATCGCTCGACCACCTTCCGTGATGCCTCTGCTCCGTACAACTACTGGGTGTCGAAGCTGGACACGTGGCTTGAACTCACGCTGTATGCCCTGGAGGTGCTTGCTTGCCCTGCGGCTAGCGTCTTGTCAGAGAGGGTGTTTAGTGCGGCTGGGGGAATCATCATGGATAAGCGTACCCGCCTGTCAACTGCCAGTGCTGACAGGCTTACACTCATAAAGATGAACAAAGCCTGGATTTCCCCACACTTCTCTTCTCCACCAGTGGTCAGCAGCGGTACCTAAACAATACGTAGGCTGCACCCGCGGATGGAAGCATCGTTCTCTATCACCATAATAAACGGGGACTAGAGATGAGCGAGCGTACTCGGAAAAGCACTACTCGCTCGAGTAATTTGCTTTATCCGAGTATCGTTGTGCTCGTCCCTGAAGATTCGGGTGCCGGCACGGAGCGGGGAGCTGCAGGGGAGAGCGGGGAGGAACAGAGGGGAGATCTCTCTCTCCCTCTCTCCTGCCCGCTCTCTCCTGCTCCCCGCTGCGACTCACCTGTCAGCCGCAGCGGCACCCGAATCTTCAGGGACGAGCACAGCGATATTCGGATAAAGCAAATTACTCAAGCGAGTAGTGCTTTTCCGAGTACGCTCGCTCATCTCTAACGGGGACCTTTTAGCTTCATCAATCTGTGTATTATATTCATCCTCCTCCTCCTGCTCCTCCTCCTGAAACCTCACGTAATCATGCCGAACGGGCAATTTTTCTTAGGCCCACAAGGCTCAGTCACATGACTTTTGTAAACAATGTTTATACGTTTCAATTCTCATTAAAGCGTTGAAACTTGCACCTGAACCAATTTTTATTTTAACTGGGCTGCCTCCAGGCCTAGTTACAAATTAAGCCACAGTAACCAAAGCGATTAATGGGTTTCACCTGCCCTCTTGGTTGGGCATGGGCAATTTTTCTGAGGTACATTAGTATTGTTGGTACACCAATTTTTTTGGGCCCTCGCCTACAGTGTAATCCTAGCAATTTTTATGGGCTTCGCCTGCACTCATGGTACAGCAAGGTGTGTGGGGTTGGCCTACACTTTTGCTACATAAATGTAACGGGGGCCTTGTCTATACTGCAACTACTGAAATGTGAAAGAGACTGCTATCTCCCTAAACTGCTGCAACGGGAATGTTACTGTGGCCTGTCTTGACTGCTACTACTACTGAAATCGAACTAAGACTGTGCTCCCCCTATACCGCTGCTAGTGATATGTCACTGGGGCCTGTCTTGACTGCTACTATTACTGAAATGGAACTAAGACTGTGCTCCCCCTATACTGCTGCTTCGGAATTGTTACCGGGGCCGGTCTTGACTGCTACTATTACTGAAATGGAACTAAGACTGTGCTCCCCCTATACTGCTGCTAGTGATATGTTACTGGGGCCTGTCTAGACTGCTACTACTACTGAAATGGAACAAATACTGTGCTCCCCCTATACTGCTGCTTCGGAATTGTTACAGGGGCCTGTCTTGACTGCTACTATTACTGAAATGGAACTAAGACAGTGCTCCCCCGATACTGCTGCTTCGGAATTGTTACTGGGGCCTGTCTTGACTGCTACTATTACTGAAATGGAACTAAGACTGTGCTCCCCCTATACTGCTGCTTCGGAATTGTTACTGGGGCCTGTCTTGACTGCTACTATTACTGAAATGGAACTAAGACTGTGCTCCCCCTATACTGCTGCTAGTGATATGTTACTGGGGCCTGTCCAGACTGCTACTACTACTGAAATGGAACTAATACTGTGCTCTCCCTATACTGCTGCTAGTGATTTGTTACTGGGGCCTGTCTAGACTGCTACTACTACTGAAATGGAACTAATACTGTGCTCCCCCTATACTGCTGCTTCGGAATTGTTACCGGGGCCTGTCTTGACTGCTACTATTACTGAAATGGAACTAAGACTGTGCTCCCCCGATACTGCTGCTTCGGAATTGTTACTGGGGCCTGTCTTGACTGCTACTATTACTGAAATGGAACTAAGACTGTGCTCCCCCTATACTGCTGCTTCGGAATTGTTACTGGGGCCTGTCTTGACTGCTACTACTACTGAAATGGAACTAATACTGTGCTCCCCCTATACTGCTGTTTCGGAATTGTTACAGGGGCCTGTCTTGACTGCTACTATTACTGAAATGGAACTAAGACTGTGCTCCCCCGATACTGCTGCTTCGGAATTGTTACAGGGGCCTGTCTTGACTGCTACTATTACTGAAATGAAACTAAGACTGTGCTCCCCCTATACTGCTGCAAGTGATATGTTACTGGGGCCTGTCTAGACTGCTACTACTACTGAAATGGAACTAATACTGTGCTCCCCCTATACTGCTGCTTCGGAATTGTTACCGGGGCCTGTCTTGACTGCTACTATTACTGAAATGGAACTAAGACTGTGCTCCCCCTATACTGCTGCTTCAGAATTGTTACTGGGGCCTGTCTTGAGTGCTACTATTACTGAAATGGAACTAAGACTGTGCTCCTCCTATACTGCTGCTAGTGATATGTTACTGGGGCCTGTCTAGACTGCTACTACTACTGAAATGGAACTAATACTGTGCTCCCCCTATACTGCTGTTTCGGAATTGTTACAGGGGCCTGTCATGACTGCTACTATTACTGAAATGAAACTAAGACTGTGCTCCCCCTATACTGCTGCTTTAGTTTTAGTTTAGTTCCCATTGTGGTGCTTTACCTGTCTGCCACTAAGACACTGAGTGACTTGGAAAGGGGGCATAGTGCAGATGGCTTTCCCCTTGCAGTGTCGATTGAGCCACCTGACACCTAGACAGAATGAACCCTGTGTGGGCACATGGATTCCCCATCGCTACGTAACTCTTGGCGACATTTGCAGCTCCTGACGGAGGTGACACAGGATTGGAATGAAGATCGAACGTCGATTTGTCAGTGATTCTCAACTGCATTGTGGGCTATCGCCCTGCCCCTTTTAAAGAGGGTCGCTACCTGGCCCTGCCAACCCTCTGCAGTGTGTGCCTCCGCTTCCTCCTCATCACAGAAGCAATAATAAATTGACATGAGGGTGGTTTGGCTATGAAGTGAGCGTGTGGCATGGGGGCAGCTGAAGGGAGCGCAGTGACACTTTTGTGTGTGCAGCAGACGCTGGGTCGTGCGGGGCGTTTGGGCAGCATGTTACCCAGGAGAAGTGGCAGCGGAGTGTCATGCAGGCAGTGATTGTGCTTTGTTGGAGGTAGTGTGGTACTTAGCTAAGGTATGCCTTGCTAATGAGGGTTTTTCAGAAGTAAAAATTGTTGGGGGGGCCCACTCTTGCTGCTATTGTGGCTTAATAGTGGGACCTGGGAACTTGAGATGCAGCCCAACATGTAGCCCCTCGCCTGCCCTATCCGTTTCTGTGTCTTTCCCATCACTTTCTTGAATTTCCCAGATTTTCACAAATGAAAACCTTAGTGGAGCATAGATCCCATACAAAAATGCTCGGGTCACCCATTGACTTCAATGGGGTTCGTTACTCGAAACGAACCCTCGACCATCGCGGGAAGTTTGACTCGAGTAACGAGCACCCGAGCATTTTGGTGCTCGCTCATCTTTTTTTTTCGCCACATATTGTACTTTATTTAGGTGGTGAAAATAGTCCAATAGAAATTGTTTATATTTATTAAAAATGCCAAAATTGGGAACATTTTGAATAAATTGTCACTTTTCACATTTTCAACTGCAATATCTCAAATATGTGCAAACATACTGTACAGATTTTGGATTAGATATATATTTGCATCTGTTTACTTTATTCTGGAAGCAAACTGGAAAAACTTAAATTTTTTTTTAACCATTTAGGAGATGTACAAATTTAACATTTACTAACATTTTGAGGAACAAGATTGCAAAGGTTCATAGGTGTCAGAATGATAGACACCCCCACAAATAACCCCATTTAAAAAAATACACATTTTCACTGAGGGGTGTCATGTGTATTTTGACCCCAAGTTTCATTTCAGGAGTTAATGTAATTTAGAGGAGAAAAAATAAAAGTTCATATTTTTGCAAATATGTCATTTTAAAGTCATATATTTTTTTCTATACTACACATGAAAAGGAGAATTTGCACCCCAAAATGGATACCCCTGTTTGCCCCATGTTCAGAAACATACCCATTGTGGTCCTAATATTATGTCTGTATGCACAACAGGGCCCTAACCGAAAGGAGCAGTGGGTGGTTTTCAGAACAGACATTTTGCTTGCAAAGCAGAAAAAATATATATGATTTTCCTTTTTTTGGCAACTGTGTCATTTTAAAAACAATTTTTGTACAGCACACATATGAATGAAGACTTTCACCCCAAAATGGATACCCCTGTTTGTCTTGTTTTCAGAAACATACCCATTGTGGCCGCAATCTTATGTCCATATGCACAATGGGGCCCAAACCGAAAAGAGCATTACACTTCAACAGTTTTATAACTTTTATGTATTCGCCATTATCCATTGGATAACCACAATCACGTGACTGGACACCAGTCACTGCTCCAGGCTCTCAGCTAACGTTAGTAGCCAGGAGCAAGAAGATTCTAAATTTCCCAGGCACTCCCCAGCTTCTGCGCTTTTGTCCACCATCTTGGCGACGGGTGCATGCGCCGAAGTTGGTGAAAGGTCCGTCGGGGGACATCACTAGAGGCCTTAGGTAAGTCATTTCACCTCCCCTTATGGATCTGATCCGCGACGGGAGGTAAAACTTTAGCTTTTTTATATTATTTTATGTGATCACTGTTATCGATTGCATAGCGGTGATCACGTGACCAAGAACCGAGTACCGTGGCCCCCTCCCATGAAATCTCCAGGCTATTGGCTACATTTGGTAGCCAGGAGCAGGGAGATTTTAAATTACCCAGGCAATCTGCGGCTTTTGCACGGGCATCCGCCATTTTGGCCAAGGGCGTGTGTGCAGAAGCCGTAATAAGGTCCGCAGATAAATCCGGTGGCCTTAGATACATAATTTCATTTTCCCTCATGGATATGATCCTCTAGGGGAGATGAAAGTTAATCTTTCTTAACATTTTTTTTTACACTTTTATTTTTACTTTACATGACCACTGTTCCCAGTGTCATCTCTCTGCTCTTGGCTACACATGCTAGCCGGTAGCAGAGAGATTTAAAATTTTCTTCTGCACATGCGCCTGATGTATGACATCTGGTGCGAATGCGCAGAAGGCGACATTAGGTCCTGGAAGACTAGAACACCGCGGGACATCGTGGAGGACAGGGGTGAGTACTCTCAGCTCCCTTCATGGATCCGATCCAGGGGGGAACTGAATCTTTAACTTTTTTTAAACTTTCTATTTACTTTATTGCGATATCCCGTATCCCCATGACAGGTCCAGGTTGTCGGCCAACTCTGGCAGCCATCAGCATGGAGCTGTCACATCCTCAGCCCGCATGGCTTTAATCCCCAGAGCAAGCGCATTTTTATGGTCCTGGGGATTAATGCTCACTAAAGCAGGATGTAAAAAGTATATGGAGTGGTCACTAAGGGGTTAATGTGAATAAGCAGAAATTCATAATTAAAGCCCATTAATGATTAAATAATGTACTTGTGTTTACAAAGAGTAATAAAATGTGAAAACACAATGTATGCAGCAATGTTCTCTGGATCATTGGCATATTTTTCCATATATAAAGGAAGATGTGAACAAATTTTGCTGATCTAAACAACCCAGGCAAGCTTGTGAAATTGGAATATAATGTAAGGAATAGTAAAGTGTATTTTTATAGTCCTACCCTGTTTAATAATAAAAACTGTTTATTAGTCATACTTGTTATAAGTTTCATTTAAAGACAGTAGGCACAAATGCTGACATGTTCTGGGAAGTGAAGGAGCAAGCATCCATTAAAATAAACTCTACTAATCTGATCATCTATTAAATTAGATTCAAATACAGAAGTTTGATGTAGTTTTTGATGCATTTTTAGTGAAAACCAGGAGTAATCCTAAACACAGAAGTATAAAGGTAAACCATTATCATATCCACCCCAGGAATTGGAGTACAAGTGCAAAATTGCAGCAGTACAGCTATGTGTTCATCACATGACTATGTACAGACTTTGATTCCCTGGAAGTCAACAGTGCAAGGGCCTATTGGCTGCTTCAGCATAGTGATGGAGGTGCTATCCCTCACCTCGAGCAAAAACAAAAATGTGTATGTGCGTATATATATATATATATATATATATATATATATATGTAATGTCTGCATGTGGGGTGAGGTCGGCGGTAACACAGCGGCTCACTCCCTTTAAGTCTGAATAACTTTATTTTTGCGATTATTCATCAATAACATGGAAATCCAGTGGAAACACAGCAGCCACTTTGTGCTATAAACACAATGAACACTTACCTGTCAAGGCACTAACTAAACAGTGGTTTCCTCATTCACTACTAACACCTTGGCCTTGTACCATTACATGTAGCCCAATAGGGTGTCAATCTGGTGCATCCTCCCTATAAGACTCATGGCTGTACCACAGCCCAGTCTCCCACAGACGTGAGGCTTGCACCCTCCTCATAGCTTCCCTCTCAGGGAGTAGCTCCAGCTCTCTCTCAGAGCCCAGCCTGACTCTGGCTTTCAGCAGCAGCTCTGCCGCAGCTTTCAGCAAGAAGCTGCACGTGTCTGGAAATTTTAGCTCTTCCAAACATAACCACACAACTGTCCTTGCTAATTAGCACATCTTTCAGTACAAAGAAGGCCTGTTTACAGCCCCCTGCAGGCCATCCTGTGAATTGCGCTTCTACATATCCCCCTTCCCCTCTGATAAAGGCTGTAGGGCTAATTACAGCTTTTGACCCTCCAGAGTCAAATCTCCAGACTTGGGGATCACTATGTGTCAGGCTATCACTGCAGTTTTCTTCCTGTTGTATACCTGGCACTTTCCTAGCTGCCACCTCTGGACCCGCATCTTTTTTCTGCAACTCATCTTTCTTGTTCCTGAACTGCAACTGGTTCTTCAGTTGCTTCTCTACAGGTCCCTGTGTGGAGTCTGCCTCTACTGACTCTGTTTTGCTGCTCTTCGCAACTTGTTTTACATGGTTTCCTTCACCTGTAACTACTGAGGCCTCTTTTGCAGTCTCTGCTTCTTAAGTGGTCACTTGTATTTCAAAGGACTGCTCACCCTCCATCTGTTGCTCAACCTGCATCTACTCAGTGTTTTTACTATCCTTAAGGGCGCCTACCCACTGGCGTTGCCGATTTTCGTGCGTGAAAAACGCAGCATTTTTTGCGCGTTTTCCGCACGTTTTCTGCGCGTTTTTCGCGGCGGTTTTCGCGCCTTTTGCGCCTTTTTCGTTAATTTCCATTGACAATCATGGGTGCATTAAGACAAAAATAAGGAGACATATGCAACTGACAGTTCCTATGTGAAAAATTGCAACGAAACGGAAAAAAAAAAACCAAATGGACAAGAACACATTCTATGCTAATTGCTCTTCAGAAAAAACGCAAAACGCAATTTAGCATCGCAGGAAAAAAAATCGCCAGTGGGTAGGCACCCTTACAGAAGTGATTTCTTACCTCAATTCTTTCTCAGTTCTCACAAACTGTTCACTTGTAACACCCAGGTCACTTTCTAAGCATAAGTTGGCATACGTTACTGCTTGTATCTCACTTTTAAAATCTCATTTCTAGGATTCTTCAACAAGATCTTCTTTTCTTCATCAATACACAGAAGGCCTGTGTACAGCCACCTGCAGGCCATTCTGTGTACTGCCTTGACACTATATATACACATACCTTAGGTGTTAAGGTCTTGCACCAGCACCAGTGCAGCCTATCCCTATCCAAGTCATAGCTGCCACATCCTGATATTTATCAGCTGCAGCAGGCCGCACTCAATGTTCTCCAGAGTTCAGGAGAGTAGTCTGCAAGCAGAAATCTTGAAAAACTATGAGGAACTGATATACTTTTAAATATAAAAAGCGGACCACTGCTTTAGTCCTCCCTTACACAGGCACTGCGGTAAGCGCCGCAATTTAAAGTGCAGCGCTTTGCCGCAATTTTACTTTTGCTTTTGGCTGCAGGGAGCTGCGGTGACAGCAGAGTTTAGCATTCCTCATCATTGATGAGATGTGCTAAATGGGCAAAACCAGAACAGACTCGGCTGGAAAATAGTGGAGCTGGAAAGCTCTGCGATCTAGCAGCTGTCTGAGCAGTCCCATTGAAAACAATGGAAGCGTTATACTGCGAGTAGCACGGTGCTGAAAGTGCCACACTAATCACGGTAAAAAAACATCTGTTTGAGAGAGGCTTGAAGAGCAAAAATTATAGCTTTATCAGCAAAAAAAAGCAGTAACACTAAAATCATTAAATTACCACTTTAGAGACACTCATCTAGCAGCACATTGGAACTTATTTTAGCCTTCAGAAACATAGCAACTCACCTTGGCATAGATTCCACTGGGCATTGAAATCATTATGCATGAATATTTGCCCATGAGGGCAGGATATTTTTTGCATTTGCCATGAATTAGATGGAGGTGCTAACCAGGTGATGTTTTTCTTGCTTTTTCTTGTCCATTGGTGTCTTATCTTTCTGTTTCTCTTAGGCTGCCTGTCCACGGGCGCTGCGGCATCCCGCAGAAGCCACCGCCTGAGAGCAGGAGCTGGCCGATGGATTATCCGCGGTGAGCCTACCTGACAGCATGCTGTGATTTGCCATCCGCGAGCGGAGAATCGCTGTGATTCTCCGCTCTTGGACAGGGGGGCTGCGCTTTCCATAGCAACACCTGTGGACAGGCAGACAGGGGGAACACAATGCAATAACGCCTGTGGACAGGCAGCCTTAAGCAGCAATGAAACTCAAACATGGCATGTGCTGTTATCTGTGCTAAAACAAAGATGACTTGTGCATTTGGATATGTTAATTGACTGTTTTTGAAATACTGGCCCCAGCTAGTCTAGAACTAATGACCATGCCTTTGTTCAAAGTCACTCAGATCACTTGATTTTCCCATTCTAATGTCGAAACACGGTTTTCCAGACTATTTCTATTGATGATCTATCCCCAGGATGGCACCCACTGTCACCATTAAAATGCACAGGGTATGGAGCTTAACCCTACAATGCTGTAGAAATTTAGATACTATGATTCAAAAGGCAAAGTGGAAACAAAAAAATTAAAATAAATCATGCATCGTAGAGTTAAACAGATCACTCTGACATCTCTGCAATAACCAGTGGGGCGCTACGCAAGGATCAGAGTGATGTGCTTCTGCTTCGTCCCCTGTTTGCCAATCAGCTATTGATGACCAATCCTGATAATAGGTCAACAATAAAAATTCCCTAGAAAAACCTTTTGTTGTTATGTTCAGTTTTTTGTGAGCCAAAAACAGGAGTGGAGAGAAAGTATAATGGAAAGATTTGCATGTCTTCCGTATTTTGGACCCACTCCTGGTTTTGGCTCCCCAAAAACTGAACATAAAAACTGCTGTGTGAAAGTGCCCTGATATTCTTATTGAACACAAAATTATTGTAAGGCTTTGGTAAACTTTTATGTTTTGCTTGGTTCAAAAGTGCGATATGCAAATGTGCCTTAAAAAAGCTTCACATATACTTTGATTTGAAAGACAGGTAGGTTTCTATGTAACACTGTATCTTTAAGAAACTCTGTCATCTCCTATGAGCCTCTTAAACTAAATGAGCTGTAGTGCTGAGTCCGGGGCTGCCTCTCTTATATGTGACTTCCCCACAGTTCCCCTGTTGTCTGCCTGCAAAGCCGGTGGGGGAGAGTGAGGAGTGAGGTGCAGCCCGGGTCCCTCCCGCTGGTCTGCTAAGTTCTGTAGCTCCGCCGGGCTTCCTACACTTCTTAGCCACTGACAGATAATAGTGCCTACTTTCAGATCCAGCGGCTCTGTAACAAACTGGATCGTCTCGGAAAGGGTACCCCCACTCACAGTTGTCATCATTAGAGGTCTCTCCAGCCATCGGGTAGGAATCTTGAGTGGTCCACTAAGGCCTGATGCACAAAGTTCCCTGCCAAACCAGAAACCAGACAGGCTGACACGTGGGAGATAGAGATGAGCGAATGTACTCGTTTAGGGCTATTTCGCAATCGAGTATCGCTTTTTTCGATTAACTGCCTACTCGGGTGAAAAGATTCGGGGGGGTGCCAGGGGGCGGCGTGGTGGAGCTCTCCCCCCCCCCTACTGCAACCCCCAGCTCACCTCCGGCGCCCCCAAATCTTTTCGCCCAAGTAAGCAGTTACTTGAAAAAAGCGATGCTCGATTGCAAAATAGCCCTAAATGAGTACGTTCGCTCATCTCTAGTGGGAGATCAACAACGTCACAATGTACTTGATAAAGTCGCTGTGATCACGACGAAGCGCGTTGTACAGAATTTTAATGTTTGGTTACGGAATTAAAAGAAAAGATTACGGCTAAATCTAGGATTCCACTGGACCTCTCTTGTTGGAGCGCCGAGCCTCTTTTTTCCAGTTCTTTTCCTCAATTCTGATCACGCTTTTGTTGACTCAGGGGTTGGCAGTTAATTTTGTGAATTTCGAGTTTGTTAAGTCTATAGCTTCCGAGTTGCGAGATTTAAGTTCCAATTTTCAGGTCTCTGGAATTGATGCCACCTCGCTGGCGGCAGGGTTGTTAATGAAGGTTAGACCGGAACTCAGGTTCTCGGTGGGAGCTTTACATTCAGAGATCTGTACATTTTTGGCCACGTCCGAGTTGATACAGATGGGTATGGGATGCAAGGACTATTTGACAACTGTCCAGTTGCATTCCTCTGGTTGTGAGGTGGCCAGCCTGCCTAAGTATTTAGAAGAATTTGCAGATGTATTTTCCAAACAGCTTTCGGAAGCCTTACCCCCTCACAGGGAGTGGGATTGCAAGATTGATCTCCTCCCTGGTAGTAAGATCCCTAAAGGGGGTATTTACAATGTTACGGTGCCGGAACGTGAGGCTATTAAGGAGTATGTAACCGAGAGTTTGGCCAAGGGCCATATATGTCTTTCTGAGTCCCCTGCTGGGGCCGGTCTGTTCTTCGTGGAGAAGAAGGATGGCAGTCTCCGTCCTTGCATTGATTATCGGGCATTAAATATGATTACTGTAAAGAATCAATACTCGCTGCCATTGATCCCCAATTTATTCAATCAGGTTGTGGGGGCTTGTTGGTTCCCCAAGCTCGATCTCTGGGGAGCCTACAATCTGATTAGAATTCATGAAGGGGATGAATGGAAGACCACATTTAATACCCCGTTCGGACATTTTGAATGTTTAGTAATGTAGTTTGGAATATGCAATGCTCCGAGCGTTTTTCAGGGCTTTATGAAGGCCATTTTTCACGATATCCCTGGGGTCTTCATGGTGATATATTTGGACGACATATAAATTTTCTCTCCCGATTGGGAATCTCATGTGAGTCATTTACATGTTGTGCTTTCGTGCCTACGAGACAATAAATTGTTTGCAAAATTGGAGAAATGTCAGTTCGGGTTGCAGAAGGTATCGTTTTTGGGCTATGTGATAACTCCTTCCGCCATACATATGGATTCCGATAAGGTTCATTCCATAACCGAATGGTGCTAACCGACTAGTCTTAAGACACTTCAGCGCCTTCTTGGTTTCGCTAATTTTTATCGTAAGTTTTTCAAGAACTTTTCTGTGGTCATCAAACCATTGACTGACCTAACCAAGAAGGGCGCTGATTTGGTTAACTGGTCACCTGAGGCGATAGAGGCTTTTGTAAGTTTGAATAAGGCATTCTCGTCACTCCTGTACTGGTACAACCCGATCTTAACTTGCCCTTGGTGGTGGAGGTAGATGCGTCCGAACATGGTGTGGGGGCGGTTTTGTCGCAGGGTTCTGCCTTCCTGGCCAAGTTGCAACCATGTGCCTTCTTTTCCAGGAAGTTCAGTCGTGCAGAGCGAAACTATGATATTGGCAATAGAGAATTATTGGCTATCAAATGGGCGTTTGAGGAGTGAAGACATTTTCTGGAGGGGGCTAAGCATCAAGTTACAGTATTTACTGATCATAAAAATTTGATATATTTAGAGTCTGCCAAATGTCTAAACGCGCGACTGGCCCGGTGGGCTTTGTTCTTTTCACACTTTAATTTTGTCATTACATACATTCCAGGTTCTAAGAATTTTAGAGCTGATGCCTTATCCGTAGTCTTGGAGCCCCTGAGCTGGAAGATTCCCATTCTGAGGGGATCCTGTCGCCTGGGATAGTGGTGCCAGCCTTGACGTCAGACGTATCCAATCAGATTTTGGCAGCCCAGGCTGAGGCCCCAGTTTCTCTTTCCGAAGAGAAGCTTTTTGTACCCAGTACCTGGCGGTTGCAGGTACTGGAGGAGGTCCATACATCATTCTTAGCAGGGAATCCGTGAATCCGTAGTACGTTAGAATTATGCAAATGTTTGTACTGGTGGCCGCGGATGGCCCGGGATGTCAGGAGTTTTGTGGAAGCCTGTACCACCTGCGCTCGTGGGAAGAGTGTCAGGAGATGTCCCGAGGGGCCCATTATGCCACTGTCTGTTCCATCTAGACCGTGGTCGCACTTGTCCATGGATTTTATTACAGATTTGCCTGTATACCAAGGGTATTCGGTAATATAGGTGGTAGTTGACCGTTTTTCTAAGATGACTCATTTTGTGCCATTGAAGAAGTTACCGTCGGCTCCTGAATTGGCATCCATTGTTATCGGCAACAGCAGTGGGCAGAATTTTTGCCGTTGGCAGAATTTGCCATTAATAGTCATTGCAATTAATTGCAATCCAATTAAATGTTCTTTGGGTGTTTCTTCGGTTTCCGAGAATCCTGCAGCTGATGCTAGAATTGCCAAGCTTGAGGATACTTGGGGTGAGGTTCGACGGACCAGGCCAGGAGAGGCATTCAATAGCTGAAAGCTGCCTCTGATTGGTCCCAGGACTCAGCCAATCAGAGGCAGCACTCACTCACCCATTCATGAATTCATGAATGGATGAGTGCTGCTTCTGATTGGCTGAGCACAGGGACCAATCAGAGGCAGTTCTCAGCTGTCATTCAATAGAGCTCACGGTGCTCAGCCAATCAGAGGCAGCCCATTCAGCAGCCGGGGATTTTAAATCCCCGCCTGCTGAATACTCCTCAGAGCAGTGCAGGAGAAAAGCCAGCTGGATGCGGTTGAGCCCCGGCAGCTGAAGAAAGGTGAGTATGTTTTTTTTTAAATTTTAAATCACCTTTTTTCATGTTTTTCAGGGAAGAGCTTATATTTAAAGCCCTTCCCTGAAAAACAATTACAGGATGCTGGCAGCTGGATCCCCTACCGCAGCTGTCATCTGTGATAGGTGGTAGGGAATTCTTTATTCCCCGCAGGGATGAAGAATTTATCTGCTGCATCTGTCACAGATGTGGCATGTGCAGCGGGGAATTATTTTTCCTCGCGGAAGAGGCCTAAAGTTTAGTATTTATGTAGCTCCCTGTTACAACTATTGAAAGACAAGTGTGGATTTATTATATTATAGTCCCTATTTCCCAAAGTGCCCCCACAAGTTGCACACATATTATTCTATCAGCTCTGTTGGTTAATATTAAGTCCAAAGAATGTACAGAATTCTAGTTAAAGGGTTTTCTAGGTTAGCCATTCTGCGCTGATCAGCTGATTGAAGAGGCCATGGTGCTCGGACGATCGCTGCAATCTCTTCTTCAAGTGAATGGAACTGAGCTGCAATACCAGGCACAACCGATATACAATATACAATGCTGTACCTGGAAGAGATGCTACTAGCTCAATATTGAAATAATACACTGCAGTTGCCTTTTTATGTGGATTGCTAGTTTACCCTACCAGAGAATTGTAGAGCATAATGAGAGTTTTTGCTTCATAATAGCTGGTGACTGATTGGTCCCGCTGAGCCAATGAGAGGCAGCAGTCACTCACCCATTCATGAATTCATGAATGGGTGTGTGAGTGAGATCTGCCTCTGATTGGTCAGGCTGTGACCAATTAGAGGCAGCTCATTCAGCAGGCGGGATTTAAATCCCCAGCTGCTGAATACTACTCACAGCTGTTCAGAGCAGTTCAGGAGAACTGCCAGCTGGCCGCAGCTGAACTCCGTCTGCCGGGACCAGGTGAGTATATATTTTTTTTTATTTTTACACATTTCTATATTTAAGCCCTTCCCGACAATTCATCCCGCGATCGCCGGCAGCCCATTGCTTTCAATGGAGCCGGCTGTATTGCCGGCTCCATTGAATTCAATGGTCAGTGCTCATTTAATCGAGACGAGTACCGCGTGGTGCTCGTCTCGAGTAACGAGCATCTCGAGCACCCTAATACTCGAACGAGCAGCAAGGTCGGACGAGTCTCCTCGCTCATCTCTACTGGTGACCTATACAATTGTTTGAAGAGCAATTTATTATCTCAGTCCCCATCATTGCTCTCCTCTTTTCAGTCCCCAGCATCACTCTTCTTTCCCAGCAGTGTTAAAAAAGTCAAGTTAGGGGCATATAAAGTATTTCAAAAAGTTGGTCTTTTTGAGACTGCATCAAAGATGTTGTCTTCTGCTGACTTTTCATTGTGCTTTTTTTCTAATAGTATGTTTGCTGGAGTATTCCAGGGCAGCACATTATTTTAGTCAATATTCTACATTTAATGCTGGAAAGCTGTTTTTTACCTTTTAGGCTACAGCATTAAACAGCCAACTACTATTGTAAGTGGACCTCAAATTATGAATGCTATTTTATGAGAAAATGTAGCAAAACATTTAGTGATTTGTAGAATACTTCACACACCTTTTCAGAATGTATATTTTATCACATCTAGAAAGCTATCAAAAGTTAAAGATCATTGATCAAAAGTTTTAAAATGATAACAGACTGCTGAGCACAAAAATATACGTAGCTTCTACTCTAAGCTGACATATTTCTCTAATCTGAAAACGCTTTCATATTGAAATCTATTTCGAGAAATCTTTGATGGCCTACAAAGACATGTTGCAGAATGTCACTTAAGAATTGGGCTTTCACGCAGAGCATTTTGTTCATGTCTCAACTTAATATATCCTGAGTTTAGGAAAACATGGTGATTAAGCGTAATCATGTCTAAGACATCAAAAAATAAAATGTATCAATGGGGGTGCCGAGGTTACATGGATCCACAGTGTGAACAAACACTCTTTTCAAGCAATTGCATATACTTTAGTATTCTGATGTCCGGCAGACATAGTACCAGTTATGATAAATAATGCTTTATGCTTTGATATTTCATTTTATTAAAAGTTAGTAACAAGCGTTAGATTTTTAAAAGAGCAAGAAATGTCCTCCATGGGTGGCAAATTGCTTTTTTTCCCCTTTCCAGCAGAAGACACCTCAAAGATAATGTGATAAGATGATTTTAAGAATTCAGTTAGCAGTAAAAATATTTTTCACTAGATCTTCTTCTAGCATCTATTTTGTATCATAAATAATCTGGTATCCGCGTCTAGCTTTACTGATGCGGCTATGTTTATTAGTTATGATATCATGCTCTTCCTTGATTTTGCATCTAGCTTTGTTCAGCAACAATGATAGTTGCCTTTGGCTCTTATGTTCGGCTCAAATTCCTGTTTGTTCCTGATTTTTAAGCCTCATATCCACAACTGTATTAAATCTCCATTTAGTACAGAACTGCTACCAGTTTTCCCAAAAAGTAAGACCTACCCCAAAATTAAGCCCTACCATGGTTTTTGGGGAGACTTGAAATATAAGCCCTCCCCAAAAATAAGCCTTAGCTAAAGTGCATAAAGAAAAAAAATCAATACTCACCTGGCCAGTGGCGTCTGAGTGCCTTGCTATGGTCCCCTGCGCTCCAGCAAGCTGCCGTGTCCTCTGTGCTGAGAAATCCTCTTTTTTCTAGTTACAGGGCTTTGTATACCCCGCCTCTAGCAAAGTAAGCGCTGTGATTAGATCGAGCGCCAGCCAATCAGAGCTGGTGCTCGATCATTCAAAGCCATTCAGTGAATGACATCACTGAATAGCTATGATTGGCTCATCGAGCTCCGGCTGTGATTGGCTGATGCTCGATCCAATCACAGCGCTCGCTTTTCTGGTTATTCAAAGCCCCGTCACCAGAAAGAAGAGGATATTTCAGCGCGGAGAACACTGCAGACTTCCGCATCACCGCTGGAGACCGGCAGGGCACCGGGACCAGGTGAGTATAGTCCCTCCTTCCTGAAAATAAGACACAGTGTCTCTTTTGGGGCAAAAATTATTATAAGACAGTGTCTCATTTTTGGGGAAACACGGTACCAGTAGTGAAGAGCGAATTTTTGAAAAGTTCAGTGCAGCAGGCTCACTAAGTTTTTGCAAAACGTTTAATAGATAGTGAAGATAAAATCCAATGCTCAAAGTGTCAGTCAAAAAAAAATTGATTCTGTAATCCTTTGAATAAACTTAGAAGTACTTACTCAGAACAAGGGTCTAAAAAACTTCCAGACTCCACTGGTATACAGGAATGTCCAACAACGTAAGATGTTATTCTGGTAACACTAAACTGGATCCACTGGTGTATGGTTAGAATTATTTATTATATTATTAGAAAACAAAAAAAGGGACAAGAACAGGGCAATGCATTTCGGAAGGGAAATTCTCCTTTTTCAAGCACAAATGTATTACAGGCAAAGTATCTAATGAGATTTATATAGTTAGCAGTGGCATGGAGGCTGGGTGACTGCGATTAAGTTCGAAAGTGAACATTCACTTTCACAAAACATGGCACCCATAATGGGAGTGGGTTTCAGCAAAAGAGCGCCAACTCTGAGTGTTCGTTCCAGTGACCAGACATGGCATGCCACCGCGATGTCAGCATGTCCCCAAGCATGTGGTTCAACAAAATGTTGTGCTAGGCATATGTATGGCGTAAGTGCCAAATGCCAGAAGAGGAGGCAAACACTCTGTAGTATTGCAGTGTACCTTGATGTAAATAAATATGTGGAATAATAGAAAATCTTTGCAAGTAATCCATGTAAAATAGATTAATCTTATTGAAGATTAATAAACTATAGTGATAATTACAACCAGAAGATAAACTATAGGAAATTATAAAATCAACATAAAAATCAACAGAAATAAGACTGTGCTGGAGGAGGGAAGTTAAAATATATTATTAAAATATACAGTGAGACCCACGTATTCAGTAAGAACGCAAGATATGTAGAAGAAATGGGTAAAATTGGGATAGTTGATGAAGTGCAAAAATATATATAAAAGGCCTTGTTTTAAAATGGAATGGATTAAAGTAAAAATAAAATAAAGACAAGCTAGGAATAGTCAAGGAGGAGAGGTATATATAAAATACGTAAAATGTCATGCAACCCTGTTTGGGAGGGGTATATATAGTGACTAGAGATAAGCAAGCGTACTCGCTAAGGTAAACTACTCGAACGAGTAGTGCCTTATGCGAGTACCTGCCCACTCATCTCAAAAGATTCGGGTGCCAACGGGGAAGGGCGGTGAGTTGCAGGAGTGAGCAGGGGGGCGTGGGCGGTAGAGAGTGAGAGAGAGAGATCTCCCCCCCGCCCCGCCATTCCTCCCCGCTCTCCCCCGCCGGCACCCGAATCTTTTGAGACGAATGGGCAGGTACTCGCATAAGGCACTAGTCGCTCGAGTAGTTTGCCTTAGCGAGTACGCTCGCTCATCTCTAATGGTGACCCTTCCCAACAGGCTCTGGCATTAACCCGCATGGAACATGGAGACCTGGCACCTTTGTTAATTGGAAGAATGGGCGTAATAGTAAGTGTTCTCTAGTCAGTGCCTCCACTCACGATAAAGCCTTAGATAAACAAGGGGCTCTTCCAGAGAATTACCTATATATTTATTAAATCAGGCATATTTGTGTGAATCCAACTTATTCAATATAAATGAGTATACAGAGATAATTGTAAAGGATATTATACTTTATAAAACAGTAGTTAAAGACACAATCGATGTATACATATGTTACAATGGATGATATAGTACTTAATAAGTAGTTCTAAATAGTCTTGATTAAATGGTGACTATATACCCGGGTATATGCATATACAGGTGTGCATGGAGACCCATGCATGATACCTCAGACATCAGATGGATGAAGAGTCAGCTGGTAGCAGATGCAGGATTCCACAGCAGGACGAACCACACTCCAAAGCAGGTCAGGAGATAGAAGAGGGTAAGAAGGACGATCGCCACACAGGAAGCTGGGTGATGAAAATAAACCTAACTACGCCGTACTATTCCCTCTTCTTATCTATTCCATCAGTGTGACCGCATCTCTACTCTTCCTATGGGCCAACTGTCACCTAACCTGATACTATTCATAAACTGAACACCAGTCCCTGTCTCTAATTTTATCTAGTATAAGGATCACATTGTGGCTATTACATATCCACATATCATCGACCAGAGCTGTTAGGAATTAAGCATCACCAAACAACAATGCAGAAAGCCTAGAGGAATCAAGCAGTAACAGTAAAACAGCAGAATTGGTATCACCAGCTCTACACAGGGAGACTGAAAGTAATTAACCAGTACAGTAGCTGTTTCTTCACTGTAGATTAGATTCAGCCCAAGCCCATTTACATATAAGGTGCTTCCTGTTCACTCTCCAGGGACTCAGGACAGAACCAACTTATCCAGTCCCGGAGGGGTGTTGGGCGAATCCACTACACATACTTTCAAACCAATATAACAGCAATATCCTACATTCGTTACGGTAAGAATGGGTGTAGAAATTCTGTATATGAATAATAAGGTGCTCTAAAATATAATAAAAATATTGTTTAAAAAAAAGGGTGCAATGGACTGACAAAATCATTAAGAAGCTAAAAATCTAGACTTAAACTACAAATGTTATTATTAGATTTTCTTTAAAACTTCATTTAGACTATTTGGCACAAGTGTATTAAAGCAAAATATCCAGTATATTTCTTTGAATTTTGGTAGCGAAAAATGCTCCTGCGTTACTTTCTCCAATGTTGTGATCCACATTAAAGAGACATCCTTATTGTGAACACTAGAAAAATGTCTTGAAACACTATGTTTCAGGAATTCATTCTGGATATCAGAGCGGTGCGGGTTTGCTCTGGTTCTGAGGGCGTTTATAGTCTTACGGCTACACGGACATTCCAAAAGATAAATCACATAAAATGAGCCACAATTAAGGAAATTTTCAAATAAACGGATCCATTTTCACTTTCTGCAGAGATTTAGAGAGAGAGAGAGAGAGAGAGAACACAAACCAAAAAAAAAAGCTCAGGACCCTGCGGGCCACATACAAAAATGCTCGAGTCTCCCATTGTAGTCAATGGGGTTCATTACTCGAGTAGAGCTCTCGAATTTCATGAAAAGCTCGACTCAAATAACGAGGATCTGAGCATTTGGGTGCTCGCTCATCTCTAGTTGTAACAGATGATGAATAGTAACATAGTATGTCAGGCCAAAAAAAGACATATGTCCTCCAGTTTAGCCTATTAACCCCCAATGTTGATCCAGAGGAAGGCAAAAACTATGAGGTAGAAGCCAATTTTCACCATTTAAGGGGAAAAAATCCTTCCTGACTTCAATCTGGAAATCTAAATAATCCCTGGATCTACAACCCTTGCCACTTTTCGGTCCGAGCCCCCAACATATCCAGATCCCCTTATAATCTCTTTGCACTAATATTGGGTTAATATTATTAATAGTTTTGTGTTTTCTGCAAATATTGATATTTTACTGCACTATCCTTCTACCGGGTCATTAATAAATATACTAAAAAGAATAGAACCCATAACCAACTCCTGTGGTACCCCACTTGTAACGGTAACCCAGTTAAAGTATGTATCATTTATAACCACCTCTACTTTCTATCATTGACCCAGTCGTTTATCCACTTACACACATTCTCGCCCAGACAAAGCATTTTCGTTTTATATATCAATCTTTTATGCCACACAGAATAATGCCTTAGAGTTGTGTTCCCTAGTGACCGTAGATTTTGCAGGCATGGTTTTTGACCCTGTTGTAAAATTCTCAAACAGGAGGATTAGACTAGTTCTTCTGAATAGTCGCTTTTCTCTAAAACGTTGCTTTAAAATATTAGATTCCTTGGTAAGAAAAAACCCATCTGAGGTGCAATGCTTCCTGATTAGAGATGAGCGAGGGCACTCGCTAAGGGGAAATACTCGAGCGAGTATTGCCTTTTGCGAGTACCTGACTGCTCGTCTCAAAAGATTCGGGTGGCGGCGGGGGTGAGCAGTGAGTTGCGGGAGTGAGCAGGGGGAAGCAGGGGGGGGGGGGGAGAGAGAGATCGGTTCCTGCCCGCTCTCCCCGCCCCCCGCCGGCACCCGAATCTTTTGAGACGAGCGGGCAGGTACTCGCAAAAGGCAATACTCGCTCAAGTATTTGCCCTTAGTGAATAAACTCGCTCATCTCTATTTCTGATCCTAATAAACTGTGCATATGGAATGTTCAAGTTTCATTTTTTGCCATGGCAGCTGGAGAAGTCAAGATAACTGTTATAATCAACAGGCTTGAAATTTGTTTTAGTATGCATAGGCTTGTCTACAATATTCTACATCTAAAAAGACAATATTTCACAGGTCAAAAGTGCTAGAATATTCCAACCCCCATTGGTTGTCATTAAGAATGTCAACAAATGTTTTTAGATCAGTTTTCTTGTAGATATGATACCTTTTAATGGCTAACAAAAATACATAATGTAATAGCGAGCTTGCGAACCAACGCAGGGTTCTTCTTCAGGCTTAAATAGATTGGATCTGAAGAGACATGGATATTTATACACACTTCTAACATACATACTTATGACAAGGTATAAGCCTGAAGAAGAACCCTGCGTTGGTTCGCAAGCTCGCTATTACATCATGTATTTTTGTTAGCCATTAAAAGGTATCATATCTACAAGATTACGTGGTTTCTCTTGCTGGGAACAATCACATTTTGCTCTACTGGCTAACACGGTACCAGATCTTTGTTTTCATTAGATACTGTAAGTTTTAGCACTATCCTAACTGATTAAAGCATTATCAATAAATCTTTTGTAAAAAAAAAAATAATATGTTGGTCCCTAATTCTTTCTTCAAATGCCCCATGTACAAATCTGTGTAACTTGGGGCAAACTTGGTCCCCATAGCGATACCTTTTTAATGTAAATAAAACTGGTTGTTAAAAACAAAAAAAGCATTCTATAAAATAAAATATATTGCTTCTAAAATGAACATTCTTTGGTGATGTAGCTTGAGTGGTTTCTGGTCTAAAAAATGTGTAACCGCTCTGATGCCTGTGGAATCGGAAATATTTGAATATAGATATTTTGTATTAAGTAATGCACAAACAAAAAACTCTTTCCACCCAATTAGAGATGAGCGAGCACCGAAATGCTCGGGTGCTCGTTACTCGGGATGAAATTTTCGCGATGCGCGAGGGTTCGTTTCGAATAACGAACCCCATTGAAGTCAATGGGCGACCAGAGCATTTTTGTATATCGCCGATGCTCGCTAAGGTTTCCATTTGTGAAAATCTGGGCAATTCAAGAAAGTGATGGGAACGACAGCAAAGGATAGGGCAGGCGAGGGGCTACATGTTGGGCTGCATCTCAAGTTCCCAGGTCCCACTATTAAGCCACAATAGCGGCAAGAGTGCCCCCCCCTCCCAACAATTTTTACTTCTGAAAAGCCCTCATTAGCAATGCATACCTTAGCTAAGCACCACACTACCTCCAACAAAGCACAATCACTGCCTGCATGACACTCCGCTGCCACTTCTCCTGGGTTACATGCTGCCCAACCCCCCCCCCTTCCCGCACGACCCAGTGTCCACAGCACACACCAAAGTGTCCCTGCGCAGCCTTCAGCTGCCCTCATGCCACGCCACACTCATGTCTATTTATAAGTGTGTCTGCCATGAGGAGGAACCGCAGGCACACACTGCAGAGGGTTGGCACGGCTAGGCAGCGACCCTCTTTAAAAGGGGCAGGACGATAGCCCACAATGCTGTACAGAAGCAATGAGAAATATAATCCTGTGCCACCGCCATCAGGAGCTGCACATGGGGGCATAGCAATGGGGAACCTATGTGCCACACACTATTCATTCTGTCAAGGTGTCTGCATGCCCCAGTCAGACTGCGTTTTTTTATAAATAGTCACAGGAAGGTACAACTCCGCAATGGGAATTCCGTGTGCACCCACAGCATGGGTGGCTCCCTGGAACCCACCCGCTGTACATAAATGTATCCCGTTGCAGTGCCCTGGACAGCAGAGCTAATGTCAGATTAAATGCAGGTGGGCTTCGGCCCAAACTGCATGCCCCAGTCAGGCTCGAGTTTTTTATAAGTATACACAGGCATGTACATCTCCCTAATGGGAAGTCCATGTGGACCGACAGCATGGGTGGGTCCCAGGAAGCCACTGGCGGTACATAAATATATCCCATTGCAGTGCCCAGCACAGCTGATGTAACGTCAGCTTTAATGCAGGTGGGCAAAAAATTAATTGGATTACACTGTAGGCGAGGGCCCAAAAAAATTGGTGTACCAACAGTACTAATGTACCTCAGAAAAATTGCCCATGCCCAATCAAGAGGGCAGGTGAAACCCATTAATCGCTTTGGTTGATGTGGCTTAATTGGTAACTAGGCCTGGAGGCAGCCCATTTAAAATAAAATTGGTTCAGGTGCAAGTTTCAACGCTTTAATGAGCATTGAAACGTATAAAAATTGTTTACAAAAATTAAATGACTGAGCCTAGTGGGCCTAAGAAAAATTGCCCGTTCGGCGTGATTATGTGAGGTTTCAGGAGGAGGAGCAGGAGGAGGAGGATGAATAGAATAGACAGATTGATGAAGCAAAAAGGTCCCCGTTTTTGATGGTGATAGAGAACGATGCTTCCATCCGCGGGTGCAGCCTACGTATTGCTTAGGTATCGCTGCTGTCCGCTGGTGGAGAAGAGAAGTCTGGGGAAATCCAGGCTTTGTTCATCTTGATGAGTGTAAGCCTGTCGGCACTGTCGGTTGACAGGCGGGTACGCTTATCTGTGATGATTCCCCCAGCTGCACTAAACACCCTTTCTGACAAGATGCTAGCCGCAGGACAAGCAAGCACCTCCAGGGCATACAGCGTGAGTTCAGGCCACGTGTCCAGCTTCGACACCCAGTAGTTGTAGGGGGCAGAGGCGTCACCGAGGACTGTCGTGCGATCGACTACGTACTCCCTCACCATCCTTTTACAGTGCTCCCGCCAACTCAGCCTTGACTGGGGAGCGGTGACACAGTCTTGCTGGGGAGCCATAAAGCTGGCAAAGGCCTTGGAGAATGTTCCCCTGCCTGCGCTGTACATGCTGCCTGATCTCTGCGCCTCCCCTGCTACCTGGCCCTCGGAACTGCACCTTCTGCCACTAGCACTGCCGGATGGGAATGTTACCATCAGTTTGTCCGCCAGGGTCCTGTGGTATAGCATCACTCTCGAACCCCTTTCCTCTTCGGGTATGAGAGTGGAAAGGTTCTCCTTATACCGTGGGTCGAGCAGTGTGTACACCCAGTAATCCGTAGTGGCCAGAATGCGTGTAATGCGAGGGTCTCGAGAAAGGCATCCTAACATGAAGTCAGCCATGTGTGCCAGGGTACCTGTACGCAACACATGGCTGTCCTCACTAGGAAGATCACTTTTAGGATCCTCCTCCTCCTCCTCAGGCCATACACGCTGAAAGGATGACAGGCAAGCAGCATGGGTACCCTCAGCAGTGGGCCAAACTGTCTCTTCCCCCTCCTCCTCAACCTGCTGAGATATAGACATGAGGGTGCTCTGACTATCCAGCGACATACTGTCTTCCCCCGCCTCCGTTTCCGAGTGCAAAGCGTCTGCCTTTATGCTTTGCAGGGAACTTCTCAAAAGGCATAGCAGAGGAATGGTGACGCTAATGATTGCAGCATCGCCGCTCACCATCTGGGTAGACTCCTCAAAGTTTCCAAGGACCTGGCAGATGGCTGCCAACCAGGCCCACTCTTCTGTAAAGAATTGAGGAGGCTGACTCCCACTGCGCCGCCCATGTTGGAGTTGGTATTCCACTATAGCTCTACGCTGCTCATAGAGTCTGGCCAACATGTGGAGCGTAGAGTTCCACCGTGTGGGCACGTCGCACAGCAGTTGGTGCACTGGCAGATTAAACCGATGTTGCAGGGTCCGCAGAGTGGCAGCGTCCGTCTTGGACTTGCAGAAATGTGCGCTGACCCGGCGCACCTTTCCGAGCAGGTATGACACGTGTGGGTAGCTTTTCAGAAAGCGCTGAACCACCAAATTAAAGACATGGGCCAGGCATGGCACGTGCGTGAGGCTGCTGAGCTGCAGAGCCGCCACCAGGTTACGGCCGTTGTCACACACGACCATGCCCGGTTGGAGGCTCAGCGGCAAAAGCCAGCGGTCGGTCTGCTCTGTCAGACCCTGCAGCAGTTCGTGGGCCGTGTGCCTCTTCTCTCCTAAGCTGAGTAGTTTCAGCACGGCCTGCTGACGCTTGCCCACCGCTGTGCTGCCACGCTGCGCGACACCGACTGCTGGCGACGTGCTGCTGCTGCTGACACATCTTGATTGCGAGACAGAGGTTGCGTTGGAGGGGGAGGAGGAGGGTGGTTTAGTGGAGGAAGCATACACTGCCGCAGATACCAGCACCGAGCTGGGGCCCGCAATTCTGGGGGTGGGTAGGACGTGAGCGGTCCCAGGCTCTGACTCTGTCCCAGCCTCCACTAAATTCACCCAAAGTGCCATCAGGGAGATATAGTGGCCCTGCCCGCCTGTGCTTGTCCACGTGTCCGTTGTTAAGTGGACCTTGGCAGTAACCGCGTTGGTGAGGGCGCGTACAATGTTGCGGGAGACGTGGTCGTGCAGGGCTGGGATGGCACATCGGGAAAAGTAGTGGCGACTGGGAACTGAGTAGCGTGGGGCCGCCGCCGCCATCATGCTTTTGAAAGCATCCGTTTCCACAAGCCTATACGGCAGCATCTCCAGGCTGATCAATTTGGCTATGTGCACGTTTAACGCTTGAGCGTGTAGGTGCGTGGCGGCGTGCTTGCGCTTGCGCTCAAACAGTTGCGCTAGCGACGTCTGGACGCTGCGCTGAGAGACATTGCTGGATGGGGCCGAGGACAGCGGAGGTGAGGGTGTGGGTGCAGGCAGGTAGGCACTCGTGCCTGTGTCCTCAGAGGGGGGTTGGATCTCAGTGGCAGGTTGGGGCACAGGGGGAGAGGCAGTGGTGCAAACCGGAGGCGGTGAACGGCCTTCGTCCCACCTTGTGGGGTGCTTGGCCATCATATGCCTGAGCGTGCTGGTGGTGGTGGCTCCCCAGCTGATCTTGGCGCGACAAAGGTTGCACACCACTGTTCGTCGGTCGTCAGGCATCTCTGTGAAAAACTGCCACACCTTAGAGCACCTTGGCCTCTGCAGGGTGGCATGGCGCGAGGGGGCGCTTTGGGAAACAGTTGGTGGATTATTCGGTCTGGCCCTGCCTCTACCCCTGGCCACCGCACTGGCTCGGCCTGTGCCCACATCCTGACTTGGGCCTCCGCGTCATCGCCCGCGTCCACGTCCTCTAGGCCTACCCCTACCCCTCAGCATGCTGTATTACCAGTAGTGCAGAAACAGAACGCTGTAATTAAATGTGGCGCTTATTGGCCTGTGGTTGGAGGCTGACTTCGCTTACGGAATGCACAGCAGAGCCAGGAAAGAATTTTGCGCAAGCCTGCTGTAACACTTAGCTGGCTGCGTATGAATTAGGACAACTACCCCCAGCAGAGACCCAGTACACTGAGGACGGTCACAAGCAGCCCAAATAGATTTTTTTTCCCAAATGTTTTTGGAAAGGCCCACTGCCTATATACACTAAATATGTCTTCTGTCCCTGCCTCACCACTACTGGCCCTGGGCTATGTAAAATTACTGCAGACTGTTTCACTGTGGACAGGAATACAGCGGTGATGTAACAGGCAACACAGAGCCAGGAAAGAATTTTGCGCAAGCCTGCTGTAACACTTAGCTGGCTGCATATGAATTAGGACAACTACCCCCAGCAGAGACCCAGTACACTGAGGACGGTCACAGGCAGCCCAAATAGATTTTTTTTCCCAAATGTTTTTGGAAAGGCCCACTGCCTATATACACTAAATATGTCTTCTGTCCCTGCCTCACCACTACTGGCCCTGGACAATGTAAAATTACTGCAGGACGGAATGCTCTGCACGGCCGATATACCAAAAAAAAAAAAAGTGCAACACTGCAAAAAGCAGCCTCCACAGTACTGCACACGGTTAGATGTGGCCCTAAGAAGGACCGTTGGGGTTCTTGAAGCCTAAAATACTCCTAACTCTCTCCCTATAGCAGCTCCAACAAGATAGCACTGTCCCTGATCTCTGTCAGAATGCATCTGTGGCGAGCCGCGGGAGGGTCCGATTTTTATACTCGGGTGACACCTCATCTCGCCAGCCACTCACTGCAGGGGGGTGGTATAGGGCTTGAACGTCGCAGGGGGAAGTTGTAATGCCTTCCCTGTCTTTCAATTGGCCAGAAAAGCGCGCTAACGTCTCAGAGATGAAAGTGAAAGTAACTCGAACATCGCGTGGTGCTCGTTTCGAATAACGAGCATCTCGAACACGCTAATACTCGAACTAGTATCAAGCTCGGACGAGTACGTTCGCTCATCTCTACACCCAATGTTTTCTATTAGCAACAACAGGTGTTCAATGTCCTTGAGGTAAGCTGGCAGGCAAGTGACAAATCTTTGAAGATGGTGGTCCACGTACTTGGATAGCCCACTGGCCATAAATTGTCCTTGATGACTGGAGACATTTTTGGGGATTTTCAGGAGGAAATAAAAGTAGGGTAGCTCTGGGTTTGATTAGATTAACATTTTTAGAATAACAATTTTGTACAAATATGTTTTCTACCAAAGTGTGGAGGGAACATGTAATGCTGGTTGTTTGATTTTTGTCTAGGTTTTTTTTTATAATACTCCAAGTCCCCTAAAATTCTTAAAGCTTCATAGTCATAAAAATCTGTATCTGTAATCACAGTAGCTTCACCATTGACCACACTTTTAATCACAATGTCTATATTAGGAGTGAGCTGTCTGAGGCAAAGCATTTGTTATTTGTTTAGGTTTTAGTGGAACCTGTGCTTCTGTCTGGACATCTCTTTAAAATAATCCAGGAACCTTTTATAAAAGGTCTAGTCAAAGTGGCCTTTGTCCTCTACAGGGTAACATTTGGCTTTATGTCAGTAACAATTGGCTCCTGTAGCAGTGAAACCACAGTTTCCTCAGAAACCAAATATGGGGTCACTGCTCCCAAGATGGGGGTGGGGGGATCTGTGAATAGGTATTTGATTGTGTTTACCTTCCATCCTCTTTAAAGCAAAATGATGGCAAAGAGTAAGTTTTCTAATAAATTGATTTAGATCAATAGTTTAAAGAGATTAGAGCTTCTGGAGGGACTGAAATAAAGTGATTTGTTAAGAACCTCAATCTCTTTTCTTTTTAAAATGTGTTGGGATAAATTAAAAATCCCATGGGCACGCGCTTATCCACTGTTTAATTTTTTAGATACTCTCACACAGCCGTTTGTAAAAAAAAAACACCGTTCTAAAACATGTCTGCCGCCCACTTGCGGTTCCAGGCAGCTGCAAACATCTTTCTGCTAGTTCTGTGCATATGGACCCTATCTGTTTGTTTTCATCCAGCGCTGAGAGAGTTAATCAGTCCTCTGGCTCTCAACTCAGCTGTGGGATTAATAGGCAATCGCTTCTCTTTGTCACGCCACTGCAAGGTCTTCTCTCTTTGGACTGTTCAAGTCTACTTTGACCTTTACCAAGGGTTAGAATATAAAAGTGTGAGGGTATTAATATATATATTGCCATATGTTTTTCTTTATACTTTTATACCTATATGCAAGTTTTATTCAATTCCAAATGAAAAAAAACTTATATGTCGCCTTACATCAGATATGCCAAGGCTTTAGAAGGCTGAGAGAGATGTTCTAGAAATTCAGAGATGATACCGAACCAGACATGAAGGACGCATGTACTTGGCCGTTTTCCCAGAAGCCCATATCAAGATGTTCAACCATGTACATAATTTTCACTGTCTCAGGCCCGAAATCCGGACTTCTTAGAATTGAGTGGGTGATTCTTTGTACTGGAGTTAATTAAATACGTGATTTTCTGTACAAGCCAGAGGCGCCTCACTGTCTAAGGCGGAAATCCGGACTTCCCATATATGGTTATGAGCCCATCACCCCCTGGTGGTGGATGGGACAAAGGGTATAAGATCTCATGTAATCTGTAATAAAGCACGTCGACGTTGGCACAGCTGAGAGCCATGTCCCGTGTGAGGAATGATACCAGATCCCTGTGTGGTGTCTCTTCTTACCGCCGGCAACGGGGCAAGTGGGGTGGGCCCGATTGGTGCTGTACTTAGAATTTTAACCCTGATAAATGGCGCGACCAACTGGGGCGGTAAAATCGGAGCTTACAGCGCAATTCACCCGGATCCACGCCACTGAGAAGCCGTCCTGCTGCAAACCGAGCCTGATCAACTCACTTAGAACTCCAGGTAAGGCCAGCATATATTTATGTTGTGTTTTACACTGCGAGTCTTGCAGCAGGAGGGACTATCTGTGGTTTGTGACCGGACGGGTTGGGTTAAGAGTTCTACACGGTAACTCGTGTGGGCTCCGCGTTTGCCGTCATGGACCACTGACCGTGATATGCGCACCAATGGCTCACCCGGAAACTAGTCTGTAGTCTATTTGTTGTTGAAGTCCGTAGCGTTTTAGCGATAGTGGAGATTGTTTGATTGTTTGTTGTATCTGCAGAATTTTTTTTTCTTACTTTTCATTTGGTCTCACAGAAGGAGGAACCCTCGGTTAGTTTAGTTGTTAATGGTTTAGAGGAGAGGGAAGCACTCTGTAAGACAGGTCCCATTGACGAAGGAACCCTCCGTTTTAGTTTAGTTTAGTAGTTAATGGTTTAGCTGAGGAGAGGGATGTACTCTTTGGGACTGGTTCCATAAGAAGAAGATGCCTTCGGTTGTCTTGCCGATATATAAGGGGCTGACAATTCGGGTCAGAAGGATGCACTCTATGGAGCGTGTTATTATTATTATTATTGTTGTTGTTGTAATATGCGTAAGATCTTATTAAAGAAGATAGAGCCCCTCAAGGGCTGCCGCCGTGTGGATGAATCTGTAAAATGTAAGAAAACTCTAATGAAAATGTGTGACACCGACCCGCACGGCAGATTACAAAATGGTGTCTGGGAGGGAGGTCTTTAGGACCGAGAGGTGCCTTGGAAGATCAAGGTTTGCTAGAAAGTACAGGGAGGAAGAGAGATAGATAGTCAGAGTAAGTTAGGTATGTACACATTATTTGTTTAAGAAAGTATCCGTAAGTGAAATGTTGAAAAGTACAGTAAGTGATCAAGAGGGCGTCAGGAGAGTGTCTATTGAAGGTTATATTGGCAGTTAGGTAGGGGAGAGAAGTATGAGTAACAAGCAAGTCGATAAGGAAGTTACAATGCATGTGATTTATTGGCAAAGAAAGAAAGAAAATGTGTATAATACAAGATAGATAATAGATATGGATATATATGTGTATATATATATATATACTGTGAGTGCAAATAGTTAACGGAGCTTGCTTTTAGGGGAGAAGAGTTTTGTTGACATGTAGCTGCGAGTCTCTGTGTAGCCTTCCAAGGTCAGGAAGATAACAGCGAGAGAGAAAATGCAATAACAACCTTGGTTAATATCGTTGCTTGCTT
The DNA here is from genome assembly GCF_035609145.1 of Eleutherodactylus coqui. Lineage (NCBI taxonomy): Eukaryota > Metazoa > Chordata > Amphibia > Anura > Eleutherodactylidae > Eleutherodactylus > Eleutherodactylus coqui. The sequence continues at coordinate 233,771,749 of NC_089837.1, read as the reverse complement.
ACAATGAATTGAAATGAATTTAATTAGTTATACTGTCTTAGTAGGCAGGGAAATATAGCAATTTCTAAAACATATATTCTTACTTATACAGGGGTTGAAAATGAATGTTGCAAGGTCCCAGCATATGTGTTAATTATGAGTTCAAAATGCAGGCAATAGTTTAAGCTAAAACTTATTCAGTCTGTGTTTCATATTCGCGGAGAGATAACAGTCAGGGTCACAGAAACTAAAACATTTTAGCGTTTAATACAGCATATAATAGCTTCAGTAGATAAGAAATATAGAATATTGCAGTCACTCAGCAAACTTTTTCACATAATTTGTCAAAGATAGCGCTCATTCACAATCTCATCTCAATAGAATTATGTAATTTATAAAATTATAGCACTCACCTCAATGTTTTTCAATTGATGATGTATGTTTGTCAAACTTTTTTTGTCCGTGCATCTGTATGTACTGGTACACCTCAATGAGGGGGTGACGGAGCAGACTTGAGAGCATGGATGGAGGTGAGTTAGTGACCCGTGTTTGGGCTGCGTGGAATGTGTGATGTGGATAATTGACTGGGGATAAAAGTCCTCCCCATGCATGGGACTTTGCTTGGTTGAGATGTGGATGCTTGGACTGTTAAGCTGAAATGGAGCTGAGAAGACGGACGCACGGAGCCAATATCGAAGGGGTGGAGCTAGATGATGTAATAGTACGTAGTAAAGTTTCATCCCTCTTGTCCACAAGGGGGGGGGGTGAGGATCTTGAACAGCTAGTAAAAGTTTTTTGTTTTTTTTTCTCCCGTCTCAGATTTTATAAGATATTGCAGGCAGGAACAGACTAATAATGAATTCACTTAAAGGGATATCACATTTCAAATATTAGTAGATGTTTTGTAGATTATTCTGCCCCGATGTAACTCATGTTTCTGTTATTGGTGCTAACATTTTACAGGCCTTATCTGCATCCATCAAATCTTTTTACAATGTTGTACTACCTTAAACCGGGTACTATTGTTCCAATTGCGTACCCTGTTTCAAAGGGGGGGAGGAGAAGGCATGGGTGATCTGGGTATTGCAGGTCAGCCATTTTTAAATTTTTTGCAAGCCATTTTTAAATTTTTTAATTTTTTGCAACAAGGTTCTAATCTTTTTGAAATAAAATACCAGCCTGATTGTCTAGCAGTGATGCAACAAGAAAATTTAAGTTTTAAAAAGTTACTGAAAGCCCTTGTTAACAATGCATATTTTGAGGTTTTTTTTTATAGATGGTACCCAGAGTGATTGACAACTCCACTCCGGTTATGCAGTCGTAACACAACATGACACGGTAAAAAGCAGAATGCCTCCGCATGTCGCAGTACAAGAAGCGGAATTAAAAGCATTCATGGAGGCGTGTAGAATGGCCAAAGGTAAGACGGCAAGCATTTACACTGACTCCCGGTATGCATTTGGCATAGCTCATGATTAAGGCCCAACATGGAAGGCCAGACAGTTTTTTACCACAGCAGGACAGCCAATTGAGAATGTTGCAGCGGTGCAGTCTCATGGAGACCCTACTTCTACCTGACAAAGTGGAAAGCTCACCCAAATTCCTACACCGGAGAAGCAAGAGGCAACGCCATCACAGGCCACACAGCAAAAGCAGCGGCCCTCAAGCCGTGGAAGAAAGAAGAAAAGAAGAATTTAATAATAACTTTGGACTTTGACTATTTTGATATGAACTTGGACTTTGACTACACTTGGACTTTGATAAAAACTTGGACTTTGATTTGAACTTGGACTTTGATTTGAACTTGGACTTTGATAAAATCTTGGACTTTGATAAAAATCTTGGACTTTGATATGCTAAAGACTTTACAGTTACAAGCCAGCAAGGAAGAAAAAGACAAATGGACTAAAAAGGGACGGCGTATGGTGAACAGTCAACAGCACTTGCCTACCACGGTCCCTGTGCCCCATGATGGCCCAGCTGATGCAAGGAAAGACGCACCTCTCGAAGCAGCAATGATGTCGACGACGGGTGGCTCCTTGGTTTTCTGTAGCTGCTGCATCATTTGTCCAATTTTGCATGATCTTTGCCGTAAAGCAACAGGGCAGAAGTAAATTTGCCACATCACGCTTGCCTAGACCACTCTACCCATTTCAGGGATTGCAAATTGGCTACACTCAGCTCCTACTTGTTGGGAAGCATGAATATGTGCTTGTTGTTAATGTCTTTTCAGGTTGGAGACCTACTCTGTTACCAAAGTAAATAAGCAGGTAACCGCACAGAAGCTCATGAATGAGGTAATCCGCAGATATGGGGTAGCGGAAGTGATTGAGTCAAACAAAGGTACAAACTTCACAGGTGAAATAATGCAACACATCATGTCTGTTTTGGGTATATTTCAGGCTTTTCACACACCCTACCATCCGCGGAGTAGTGGGAAAGTAGATACAAAAGACAATGAAGAAAATGGGAAAATCTTGAATTGAGTGTCTTCCATTAGTTTTTCTTTTTCTCAGGAGGGTACATGCCACAGTGGCCGAGTTTGGGGAATGATTTTCTTGTTAATTTTGTCATAGGCCTTTTCAAGGAATTGTTAGTAATCCATTCTGCAGTCTCTGCTTTTCTCCAAGGTCCTACAGATGAGTGTCACAATCTGAAATCAGGTGACAGGGTCTATGTGAAAAAGTTTGAGAGAGAAACCCGGTTTGAATGTCCCTACCAGATGTTGCTCACCACCCCAACTGCAGTCAAGCTCGAAGGAAAGCCCACTTGGATCCACACTTCGCACTGAAAAAACTAATGATCCTGCATATCCTTTAAATGCTATAATTTGGTACAATTCCTCTAACACACACCTTTGACTACTGTACACTAGCCCCCTGTTTCAGAACAAATTAATATAATCAAATGTGCAATATGAATCCTACACTGAGGGTGAGAATCCAACACCGCATCGTGCTAAGAGAGAAGTTAACGTTCCAGGTGGTAACTTTGATCCACATGGATACATAGATGCAATAGGAGTGCCAAGGGGGGTGCGAGATTAATTTAATTCTAGAGATCAGGTTAAAGCAGGTTTAGAGTCCTTATTTGCTATTGTCACTGTTAATAATAATGTAGATTGGATGAATTATATCTATTACAATCAGCAGAAGTTTGTAAACTGCACCAGTATGTCATTTCCTGTATGTGTATTATCCCTTTGATCAAAGAGTATGAGTAAGGGACTGGATAATGTGACCAAAATTTCCCTTGTTTGAAAAAGATGAAGAGCCAGTTCCGATAATGCCAACCACGTACGTTACCAGAAGAATGGAGAGATGGACTAGTACTGTGTCTGCCTCAGTCTCATAAGATGGACTGTCAGTGGACTTCCCATTTGCCTAGGGAAAGTGCAGAAGACCATAGGTTCCGGCGAGGGCACACCCTGCGGGGTGTTAACTTGTACAGATAGAGGGTATGGATGCCCAGAAATAAGCCCAGGGAATCCATGGCCTCCTTCTGAGGTGAGGTAGGGATCCCTCCATTTTAGGAGTAGGGACTTACGGGCAGTGGAGAAACCCTGACGTAAGGGAGAGACGACCGAGGAAGAGTGCAAGGTCTGGTACTTGATCTCCATATAAGTTTTTTAGGGGGGTTTGTGAGGGTATTAATATATATATTGCCATATGTTTTTCTTTATACTTTTATACCTATATGCAAGTTTTATTCAATTCCAAATGAAAAAAAAACTTATATGTCGCCTTACATCAGATATGCCAAGGCTTTAGAAGGCTGAGAGAGATGTTCTAGAAATTCAGAGATGATACCGAACCAGACATGAAGGACGCATGTACTTGGCCGTTTTCCCAGAAGCCCATATCAAGATGTTCAACCATGTACATAATTTTCACTGTCTCAGGCCCGAAATCCGGACTTCTTAGAATTGAGTGGGTGATTCTTTGTACTGGAGTTAATTAAATACGTGATTTTCTGTACAAGCCAGAGGCGCCTCACTGTCTAAGGCGGAAATCCGGACTTCCCATATATGGTTATGAGCCCATCACCCCCTGGTGGTGGATGGGACAAAGGGTATAAGATCTCATGTAATCTGTAATAAAGCACGTCGACGTTGGCACAGCTGAGAGCCATGTCCCGTGTGAGGAATGATACCAGATCCCTGTGTGGTGTCTCTTCTTACCGCCGGCAACGGGGCAAGTGGGGTGGGCCCGATTGGTGCTGTACTTAGAATTTTAACCCTGATAAAAGTATATGCGCTCCTTGAGAGGAGAAGATCAAAATTGCGGGTACTCATTCTATGGGGTAAGGAGGTATCCCAGTGTGAATGGATCACTCTGGGAAAGGAACCCCCTTCCCCTGATATCCAAGTTTGCTTTCAAATGCCACCAATAAATGGCAGATGGAGGTTTTCCTCAAATCTTCATTAATTTATTCAATACTGGTCATATTAAAAGGTTCATACCAAATGTACAAAAGTCCAAAAAACCTCTACTGGTGAGGTTCCACGTGTTATGCACACGAGATGTATATTCAGGGAGATGTGGAAAGAGAAGTGCCAGCTCCCGGAGCTCTCTGACATAACGTCCACTCGGGAGGGAATGGGCAATGAAGGGGTAGTAGAGATGGAAGAGGATGAAGTACTTAGTCTAACATTAAGAAGCAGGGAGAGTCATTACAGCAGCTCACATGGGAAAGAGGAAGAAGCAGATGTTGCAGGACAGCATTCTGCCAAGGCAGTGAGTAAGGTGTCAGAAAAAAAGGCCTAAAAAAAGGGCAGTGCCACTACTCTAATGTACTACTATTCGCTGCAGCAACATCAGTTCCCCAGATAGGTCTGCTCACAGGACTTGTGCAACCTGGGCATTCTTTGAAACTACAGGTCATGACACAAGAGTTGTCATCTGTAAGATCCAGGGTAAGTGTTTAAAATACGCCAAGAATGTGAATAACCTTAACACATTATGTATGAACAGCCGCATGAACTCCCACCAATCCCTGCCTTGAAGAGCCCAAGTGATCTAGAAGGCAAAGAGTCATCCTCCTTTTGCTCCCTCTTCCATTGCTGTGGTTTCCTCTTCCTCCATCTTCCTCCCTGTTTATGTAGTAGCTTCTAAGGACAGAGAGACAGTTTTGTCTAGGGCCAGTAGCATGGCCTACTTCAGGCCTCTCCTCTGCAATTGATGATGGAGCTGCAGGCTTCAGAGCCAGGAGTAGGAAACAGAGAGCAAAGGTTGAGCCACCATCACCTTCAATGACATAGAAATCTACCCAATATTCCAGCCTGTCCCAAGTCAATAGCTGGCCCTTTATCCTTCAGCTATGAGAATATATAAAAAAAATAACATACCCCAACCAATCATTACAGAGCCTGAATGCAAGCATTGCACAGCTGCTTGCAATGAAAATGCTGCCCTTCAGGCTACTGGACACAGATGCCTTCTGCAACGTGATGCTCCATGCTAATCCACAGTACCAGCTGCCCAGAGGGCCAAAAAGCTGTCCCTGCCCTGCCCTGCCATGTAAGTGCTAATGTGTCCCTGGCATTGAAGAACACTGTCAGTGGCAGGGTGCATGTGAACGTGGAAAGGAGGTCCAGCAAATATGGCCAGGGACGTTACATATCCTTAATAGCACCCTTCTCAATGTCCTGCAGATGAGGCATGAAGCCAGAAGTGATGGTCCATGTTTTAGGTACCCCCAAGACTTGCAAGACATTCATCCGTGTCTGTCCCCTGTTCACCACTCTCTTCCTTCTCTTCCTCCACCTCTTTGCACTGTCTTTCAACACCCTCCACATTGGCACAGATATCTGTAGGTGATAAAACCCAGCCTCCATACAGTACTGCACGTAGTAAATGCTGTCCTAAAACTCATGTGTCTAGGAGAGTGCAGCTGCACAGCCGAAGAGCTGTTGACAGCTCTGCAGACCCAGGCTGATACATGGCTTACAAGGTCATGTGTGACAATGGGGCCGACCTGCTGACAGCCCATTCTCTATGGAAGTGTGTCTCCTTTTGTACCATGCTGCTCTCTCCTTATGTATTGAGGAAATTACCAAAATGGTCATTCATGATGATGAAGGTCAGTCACGTGATGCCTGTAGAGTGGCTAAAAATTAAAGATGTTTGTTCTGTTTTAGCCTGTGTCGAGTATGACACACTGATCAGTATAACCATCCCTGCTGTCTGCCTGCCGGAAAAAATGCTGCAGGGCCTCAAGGATAATGATGTGTTGTTGTCACAGGTGGATTTCAGCCTCCCAATTGTATAGCCAGTCCACCATTAATCAACACAGCAGAGTGAGTGGCTTTGGGCAAGAAAGGGGGCATCTTCTCCAAGACATTTTCCCAACCATAGAAGTATGGGGGAGAAAGAATAAAACGAGAAATAATAGGAAAAAGAGGAGGGGGATAATATAGTTCTAAAGACAGGGGAGTGGACTACGAAATGTTCCTTCTGACCATCACTAACCCAAGCTATTCTACGTGGATGGCGGGACCAGTCAGAGAACAATCTTAGGGTGGCTTCACACGAGCATGTTTTTGTGTGTACAGAGGTGCGCACCTATGTACACACAAAAACACGCATGTATGAAGGTCCCTGCATTGCCATCAATGGAATCACGACTGCTGCAATGGTCTGCAGGCACCTCTGAATTGTTTTTCAGGGAAGGGCTTTACATATAAGCCCTTCCATGAAAAACAAGAATACTTTCCTGTCCACTGCTGCCGTGTCCCCGCGGGGATGAATAACAAATCTGCCGCATGCGACAGATGTTCCCTTCATCCCCGCAAGGAAAAAGAATTACCTGCTGCACCTGCCACATCTGTGACAGATGCAGCAAAGGAATTCTTTATCCCTGCGGGGAATAAAGAATTCCCTACCACAGTTGTCACAGATGAAAAACAAGAAAAATGGGGATTAAAAAAGAACAGAAAAAACTTACCTTTCTTCAGCTGCCGGGGCTCAGCCATGTCTAGCCGGCTCTTCTCCTGCCCTGCTCTGAGAAGTATTCAGCGGGTGGGGATTTAAAATGGGCTGCCTCTGATTGGTTGAGCACTGTGACCAATCAGAGGCAGCTCTCAGCTATTGAATGACAGCTGAGAGCTGCCTCTAATTGGTCCCTGCACTCAGCAAATTCATGAATGGATGAGTGTTGCCTCTGAATGGCTGAGCGCAGGGACCAATCAGAGGCAGCTGCCAGCTATTGAATGACAGCTGTGGCGAGTGCAGCAGGGAATTCTTTTTCCTCACAGGGATGAAGGAAAGATCTGTTGCATGTGGCAGATGTTTTCTTCATCCCCATGGGGACACGGCAGTGGCGGACAGGTAAGTATTTTTTTACACTAAAATTTTTGTTTTTTAGGGAAGAGCTTATATGTAAAGCTCTTCCCTGAAAAACAATTACGGGGTGCCGGCAGACCATTGTCTTCAACGGAGCCACTGGCAGCAGCGGCAGCTCCATTGAAGACAATGCGTGCATTCCCTATGGCACGCACCTGTAAAACACGGACATGTGTACACACCATGGGGAATGCACGCACAAAAACATGCTTGTGTGAAGCCACCCTTAGGCCTGAGGAATGTGGGCCATCACCCTTAGGCACTGTGAGGCATATGAGTGCTCGTTATGCTGCACTGCTTGCAAAAGGATGATTGCATAGTCCACATCAAAACATCAGATCATAACTGGGTGGCCACCCTCCTTGATCCCTCAGTCACAGCACTTATGCATGATTGTCCAAGAGTATGTTAGCTTCCATGTGGATCAGACATGGTGTTGTCCCCTTTGACTTCTGGGTGTCTAAGCTAGACAAGTGGCCTGAGCTTGCATAACATGCTGTAGAGGTGTTTGCTTGCCCTACTGCCAGTGTGCTCTCAGAAAGGATGTTATGCCTGAGTAGATCTTGGTCAGGAAACCCTCCGTTCAGTTCAAGCCCTCGAACAAAAGCCTACTAACAATCTTAATTTCAGCAGCTAAACTCCTCATCCCCCTCTTTTGGTAGGAAAGGGAGTCCCTATCTATACCTCAATGGAGGGAAAGGGTAGCACAAATCTTTAGTTTTGAAGAAATTGCAGTTTGGGAAATGGGTACAAGAGATGAATTTACATTCCTTTGGCCACCATGGATCCAGTATTATGAAAACCAGGACAACCAAACTCACCAACACACTAGCGTTCCAAGCAATACCTAAGTAGCTCTCATCTAACACTTCTCCCTACGTAATCAGGAAGCATATCCACTCGCTGTTAGTTACTTCCCCCCATATCCTCCCTATCCTGCCTCATTTCTACTAAGTGTTATTTACGCTGACACATATTTCCCTGGTTTTAATCCCATTCCACCCCTCTAGTATTATTAATTCTACTATCACTTTTAGTAGATACTTTCACTTGGAAATATTGTCATTTTTCCTTACCGGTTTCTCTGACTGTCTCTCTAATGCTATAACCCTGTTATGTTTGGGTCCTGTGTGATCCTACTGTATTCTGTTTACTAAATGCTCCTTGTCTTCCGTTAATAAAAAGAAAATGTTTAAAAAGAAAGGGTGTTTAGCACAGATTTCAGTTGATCTATCCACCCCATTGCAGATTTGACTGATTTGTTAGCACACTGGCAATTTTTACTCACATATGACTAAGCATAGATTTATTTCAAAGACCCCACTGTGCCATCAAGGTGCTGTTGCTTCTACTGCTCCCCTTGTCTGCTTCCACCATGTTTCTTCCTTCTACTTCCCCCAAATAAAAAATATATTGATATGGAAATAGGGAGCTACATCTCTCATGCTTCCATGATGTGCACATTCTGCCCTCAACGTGGTGTTGCTGCTGGTGGTGGTGGTGAAACTGGTGGTGAAACATGCTATCCTCCTCTTACTTCCAACATGTTTCTTCCTCCTCCTACTTCTCTCAAAGTGAACATTTTCCAAAGCACAAGAAACAGCTGTAGCTTTTAGAAGAATAGCTTTTCCTTAGAGAAGACCCGTGCTTGGCTGTTCTGTTCACCTTGTAGAATTTGTCCTTTGCAAACGTGACATTGCTTTTAAAACAAGCACCACACCTGCTGTCTTCCTAGATGTAATTTTAGGTAACTCTACTGCTTTTCCCTAGATGACCAATTTTCGGTAGAAGCACAGTGTTCTCATGCACTTTGAGGGACTTTGGCTGCATCGGGACCTTGTGCAGGGTAAATTAGTGAACCCGATTTTTACTCCCATTAACTTTAATGGAAATCAGAATAGATCGTATCAATTCACGCTGATTCCCATTAAATTGGGCCGATACTGACACAAACCAATTATTCCAATAATTGTTCATTACTATTAAAAAGATGACACCTAAAGATTAATGTAAACTGATCGATTGAAATGGGCAATTGTAACACTTTTCCTTTGCACCAGTTTTGAAGAAAAATCCCTCAATGTATACTACATACTCGGAGCATTTAGTTGAAAGAACTTCTTCTGATACAATTTCACAACTAGTATAATGCAATTGGAGAGCTTGGCATTAACAGACAAAAGCATTTCGATATTTTGATGTTTTGTGGATTATAACTGTCCCTTAAGCTGTAGGATGCAGAGAACAGTACAGTAGGCTGCATGTGGACACTAGACAGCACATTGTGCATGTATTCTTTATACGAAGAACTAAAACGCAAAGGCAATGTGCCATAATGTATCCTTTCCTTTGTTTGTCTCCAGAAATAAATATTCAGCTATCTATGCCTTTGATCCCACTCAGATCCTACAATTTTCACTGTCTCCACGGTATTTCATTGATCTGAAGAAGCCAAGAATCTATCTTAAGCTATACCACTATGCCATTTTATTGAATTAATAACACAGAAAATGAAAGCGCACTGGGTACAAATGATATAAATGGATACTGTGTAGATTAATAGTGAGTATAGAGAACCTGCTGTTCCAGAACACTGGAAAATGCCTTGCAGAGATTATTACTTTAACATAGCTTAATTCAATGATTACATTATTTCCAAGATTATGTCACAAAGATAATCAATTGAAATGTTAAAACAAAAACCACTTTGGAAGATTAAAATCTGCTTTTCTTTCTTTCTAAACTAATGAACTTAATATTTAATATAATTTGTATTTTTAAAAATATTTTTACATACTGTTTGCGCGAGTAATAGTTATATTAGACTGAATTCCCAAATTGCAACCAGTTTTAGCACAAGGGGAGAATGTAGTATCATGGCTTGCCGATCCTGTTGTATCGGAATCGGGGTAATATGTTGGCATCAGCTCTGGCCAATGTGATCTACATGCCGGCACATCCTCAGAATAATTCTGGCATTGGACACTGACATAAATGCTGCTGTGTGGGTGAATTGGTCAGATGGGAGAGAGGTATCCTAGCCGACCAATCAGTGCTTGTGTCAGGTAGACAGATGTGGATCCTGCCTGCTGCACACAAGTTTAACTGTGGGCTAAATGAGGTGGTAGCACCTGGGGAACTCTAGTTTTTATGCCTGATTCCCTTCAAGTGGGATACCGCCTTTACTGAGGAGTCCCCAAGCCCTTACACACAGATAGTCCCGAGTTTGTGACTGCTGATGCTGCACTGGGCCAAGTCGCTGTACCCTGACAGTCTGAATGGGTGCATAGTAAAGAAACTGGAGTCAGGTCGGGTTGCACAGGTGCATGAATGAGGTACAGCCTGTAGGTCAGGGCAAGCTGCAAACAAAAGCAGAGTCCAAGATACAGAGCTGAGGTCAAGGAGCACAGAAGTCAACATAGTCGATAAACAAGCAAGGGTCCAAACTAGGAATACACATGAATTGGGACTTTGTCACAATGGTTGTATGAAACCAATTGCTTAGCTGTGAGTTTGCAGATGTAGGGATGTAGCAACGCCAGAGAAGAGAATAGTAGGGCCATCTGTAAAGTGTACAGAGTTCATGATATTAACCCCTTCCCCTTTACGGCCCCCCTCAATGAGTCCTCACAAAGAAGATTTCGCACCAGAGTGGGCACCTCCGGCAGTGTATTCGACACAAGGGTGGGCACCTCTGGCAGTGGAATTGGCACCAGATTAGACACTTCTGGCAGAAGACCTGGCACCAGAACAGATGCCACTGCTGGCTGTGGATTTGGCACTAGAACTGGCAGCTCTAGCTGCAGACTTTGCCCCCTAAACCGGTACCACTAATAGTGGACTTGGAGCAGCAGCAGACACCACTAGTAGTGGACTGGGCACAGCAGTAGACACAGGCAGCAGACTGGGCACTGCAGCTGGAAACATAGATGACTTGTGTCTCTGGAGAAACAACATGCAGACAATGGGTATAGCAACGGGTGCTGTAGTGCAAGATTTGTCAAATATGCCAGTCAATGATTGGAGAATGCAAACAAAGCCAAGAAATTTTCAACAACACTGAGTTTTTGGGTTCTATATAGAACGCCTCTGTAGAAAACTGGGAGTCACCACAGGTACGAGACTCAGGAAGCAGAAATTTTGGAGAGCGCTCATTGTCACCTATGGTAGCCTCTCCTACTGGTCCTAGGTGGTGGAGATACTTAGGCTTCACTGGACAAAATTTCAGGAAGTATGTTTTGTCACTACAATACATACATAGGTTTTGTGTTGCCTTCTCAGGTACTCCTCAGGCGAGAGATTAGTTCTTTCTATCTTCATATGTTCCTCAGGATACAGGACAAGAGAAAACAGAAAAGGACTGCAGAAGTTAGGAGGCAAGCAAATTTATCTATTCCTCATGAGATCTCACGTTGGCATTTTCCGGACCGACTATCAATCTTGAGGTCAAAGAAATTAGGTCTTTCTAGGACGAGGATAAATCTCTGCCAGTCAATTCATCTTTTATTCTGTCAGAAAGCCCTTCCCAGAAAGCTGCCTGGGGAGTTTGATCATTCCAGTTCTGCAACCAGTTTGCGAAACTGTATCGCATATTGGTTGATGCAGGCACAGCAGACAACACTCGGCCAGGTTCCTCAAAAACAGTCCAGAATGAGATCAGGAAGTTCTGGAGGCTAGAGGCTGGAGGCTAGAGGTTGTGGAACTCTGATAATGTTGTAGCCCAAGCCAGAACAGCAAGGAACTGATAAATGTGCTTTTGCTGCGATCAATAGGAAACTGGGCTGGCTTAAGTTCAAAATGTATCAAACTTTGATACAAAGATCATCTGAAGGACTTGGAGTCTCTATGATAGTGTGATGGTTATAGTAACTGTAGTCCAATGGTTGGGACAGAAGCACAAGACAGAGAGGAAGTCTGGACAGACAGATGAGTAGATAACTGGCTGTAAAGTTGAGTGACTTTTATGTTGGCTTAAATAGCAACATGTGCAAACTGTGAGGTTTCCAGGAGGTCTCTACCAGTTGCAACAGTCTGCAGGATCCGGGATACTTGATCCTAGAATGCACGATCATGCGCAGCTTGATTTGACATTGTGTTTACAGTGCCTACAGGATCCATGGTCTAAGCAAACTGTCAGACAGATGGATGTGGATCTGCCTTGTCACAGGTTTGGGTGTAGGATAAATGAGGGGTCAGCACCTGGGAAACCCTGTTTTTCACGCTTGACCCCTACAAGTAGGATACAAGCTTTGCTGCCTGGTCCCCAAACCATTACACGCACAGTTAGTCCCAGTCACAGTTAGTCCCAGTTGCAAGGCTTCTGATGCTGCACTGGGCCAAGGCGTGAAGGTTTGAACAGGCACATAGTAGAGCAACAAGTGCGTGAATGAGGTATAAACATGCAAGGGTCAGAACCCGGAATGCACACAAACTGGAGCTTTGACATAATGGCTGTATTAGACCAATTGCTTGGGTCCCTACCCTAGGGTGTGGATGCCTAATATAGCAGATGTGGGCTGGTCATTAGTGGAGTCCAAAGCAGCAAGAATAACAGTTTGTTGGCATAGTGATTAGAGATGAGCGAGCGTACTCGGAAAAGCACTACTCGCTCGAGTAATTTGCTTTATCCGAGTATCGCTGTGCTCGTCCCTGAAGATTCGGGTGCCGGCACGGAGCGGGGAGCTGCAGGGGAGAGCGGGGAGGAACGGAGGGGAGATCTTTCTCTCCCTCTCTCCCGCCCGCTCTCCCCTGCTCCCCGCTGCGACTCACCTGTCAGCCGCAGCGGCACCCGAATCTTCAGGGACGAGCACAGCGATACTCGGATAAAGCAAATTACTCGAGCGAGTAGTGCTTTTCCGAGTACGCTCGCTCATCTCTAATAGTGATGTAGCAGCAAGCTTTCTGAAGGCAGGATTTATGAATCCTGTAACCAGGAAGTGATTGTGTATGGGCAGCCGAGGACTGCGGGAACCGCATGGGAGCTCTAGAGAGCAGCAGGAGGGACCTGGACTGAGCCTGCTAGGTAATGTATTCCTTTTTTTATTTTTTCAAATATAATGCAGCTGGGGCTTATTTTTGGGGTAGCGCTTATATTTCAAGTTTCCCCGAAAATCTGGAAAAATCAGTGTAGGGCTTATTTTTGGGGTTGGTCTTATTTTCTGTGAAACACGATAGCATAAAGGAATTTGCTCCTCTTAGGGTAGTCTTTACACGTGTCTGTATATGTACTTTCTAACTGAGTCTTTATTGAAAATGTGTTGCAATGTCCTTAGTACTTATACCACACATGCCTACTCAGCCACTCTCCTGTCTCCACTGCATGGCAGTCCTGTCCATAAAATGGCTGCATATGCAGGGACATATTACCAACACATCTCCTTGCCTTCTCCTTTGAAACAAAGTGCATTTTTTACTGACATCCGGTACCTGTACATGCATAAATGCAGGGGCATAACTAAAGGCTCATGGGCCTGAGTGCAAAAGTTTATCTTGGGGCCCCAATGCAAAATCTTTAACAGGGCCTCCAACTACAATGCTTTATGCATAGTACTGGGCTCCCTATATGGAGAAGAGAGGCCTTATCAGCCCCCGGAAGCTCTTGGGCGCAGGGGCAACCGCATCCCCTGCATCTACTATAGTTACACCGGTGCATAAATGAGAGGTGTTTAACTAGCTCACACCAAACTTGTCATTTCATTTCTTTTACGCCTTTCATAAGTGGACTTGCTTTTGTGCTTCACACAGAAGTTTAATGCCAAATTTCTAAGAGAACCTCACTGCTCCCCCTGGAAATGTCTGAAGAATCATTCTGTTGCTCCTCTGAACCCTACATCCACTACTACAGACTGTGCCAGTTTCCGGTGACTCTGTACTACATTTCCCATGTTGCATTGCATTGACCTCTATGCCAGTGTAAGAACCACACGGCTCCCTCACAACTTTGGCTGCCTACCCATTCCACCTCCTAAGCACCATATTGTGACTCCCATTCCCTCATATATTTTCCCTTAGAAGAAAATTATAGCTTTCTAGCAACTTGAACAACATAAAAGACATCTTTATTCCACTGAGAACATGTATAAAAACTAGAGATGAGCGAGCACCAAAATGCTTGGGTGCTCGTTACTCGAGACGAAATTTTCGCGATGCTCGAGGGTTCGTTTCGAGTAACGAACCCCATTGAAGTCAATGGGCGACTCGAGCATTTTTGTATATCGCCAATGCTCGCTAAGGTTTCCATTTGTGAAAATCTGGGCAATTCAAGAAAGTAATGGGAACGACACAGCAACGGATAGGGCAGGTGAGGGGCTACATGTTGGGCTGCATCTCAAGTTCCCAAGTCCCACTATTAAGCCACAATAGCGGCAAGAGTGGGCCCCCCCTCCCAACAATTTTTACTTATGAAAAACCCTCATTAGCAATGCATACCTTAGCTAAGCACCACACTACCTCCAACAAAGCACAATCACTGCCTGCATGACACTCTGCTGCCACTTCTCCTGGGTTACATGCTGCCCAACCCCCCCCCCCCCCCGCGCGCGCGCGCGCACGACCCAGTGTCCACAGCGCACACCAAAGTGTCCCTGCGCAGCCTTCAGCTGCCCTCATGCCACACCACCCTCATGTCTATTTATAAGCGTGTCTGCCATGAGGAGGAACCGCAGGCACACATTGCAGAGGGTTGGCACGGCCAGGCAGCGACCCTCTTTAAAAGGGGCGGGGCGATAGCCCATAATGCTGTACAGAAGCAATGAGAAATCCAATCCTGTGCCACCTCCATCAGGAGCTGCACACCTGGGCATAGCAATGGGGAACCCATGTGCCACACACTATTCATTCTGTCAAGGTGTCTGCATGCCCCAGTCAGACCGGGGTTTTTTATAAATAGTCACAGGCAGGTACAACTCCGCAATGAGAATTCCGAGTGCACCCTCAGCATGGGTGGCTCCCTGGAACCCACCGGCTGTACATAAATAAATCCCATTGCAGTGCCCATAACAGCTGAGGTAACGTCAGGTTTAATGCAGGTGGTCTTCGGCCCACACTGCATGCCCCAGTCAGACTGGGGCTCTTTAGAAGTGGTCTCAGGCAGTTACAACTCCGTGTGGACCGACAGCATGGGTGGCTCCCTGGAACCCACCGGCGGTACATAAATAAATCCCATTGCAGTGCCCATCACAGTTGAGGTAACGTCAGGTTTATTGCAGGTGGGCTTCGGCCCACACTGCATGCCCCAGTCAGACTGGGGTTCTTTAGAAGTGGACACATGCAGTTACAACTCCATGTGGACCAACAGCATGGGTGGGTCCCAGGAAGCCACCGGTGGTACATAAATATATCCCATTGCATTGCCCATCACAGATGAGGTAACGTCCGATTAAATGCAGGTGGTCTTCGGCCCACACTGCATGCCCCAGTCAGACTGGGGTTCTTTAGAAGTTGACACATGCAGTTACAACTCCGTGTGGACCGACAGCATGGGTGGGTCCCAGGAAGCCACCGGCGGTACATAAATAAATCCCATTGCAGTGCCCTGCTCAGCAGAGCTAACATCAGGTTTAATGCAGGTGGTCTTCGGCCCACACTGCATGCCCCAGTCAGACTGGGGTTCTTTAGAAGTGGACACATGCAGTTACAACTCCGTGTGGACCGACAGCATGGGTGGTTCCCTGGAACCCACCGGCGGTACATAAATATATCCCATTGCAGTGCCCAGCACAGCTGATGTAACGTCAGCTTTAATGCAGGTGGGCTAAAAATTACTAGGATTACAATGTAGGCGAGGGCCCCAAAAAATTGGTGTACCAACAGTACAAATGTACTTCAGAAAAATTGCCCATGCCCAACCAAGAGGGCAGGTGAAACCCATTAATTTGGTTAATGTGGCTTAATTTGTAACTAGGCCTGTAGGCGGCCCAGTTAAAATAAAAATTGGTTCAGGTGCAAGTTTCAACGCTTTATTGAATTGAGAATTGAAACGTATAAACATTGTTTACAAAAGTTATATGACTGAGCCTTGTGGGCCTCAGAAAAATTGCCCGTTCGGCGTGATTACGTGAGGTTTCAGGAGGAGGAGCAGGAGGAGGAGGATGAATATAATACACAGATTGATGAAGCTAAAAGGTCCCCGTTTTTTATGGTGATTGAGAACGATGCTTTCATCCACGGGTGCCGCCTACGTATTGTTTAGGTATCGCTGCTGTCCGCTGGTGGAGAAGAGAAGTCTGGGGAAATCCAGGCTTTGTTCATCTTTATGATTGTAAGCCTGTCGGCACTGTCGGTTGACAGACGGGTACGCTTATCCGTGATGATTCCCCCAGCCGCACTAAACACCCTCTCTGATAAGACTCTAGCCACAGGACTAGCAAGCACCTCCAGGGCATACAGCGCGAGTTCAGGCCACGTGTCCAGCTTTGACACCCAGTAGTTTTGGGGGGCAGAGGCGTCACGGAGGACGGTCATGCGATCGGCTACGTACTCCCTCACCATCCTTTTACAGTGCTCCCGCCGACTCAGCCTTGACTGGGAAGCGGTGACACAGTCTTGCTGGAGAGCCATAAAGCAATCAAAGGCCTTGGAGAGTGTTCCTCTGCCTGTGCTGTACATGCTGCCTGATTTCTGCGCCTCCCCTGCTACCTGGCCCTCGGAACTGCGCCTTCTGCCACTAGCGCTGTCGGATGAGAATTTTACCATCAGTTTGTCCACCAGGGTCCTGTGGTATAGCATCACTCTCGAACCCCTTTCCTCTTCGGGTATGAGAGTGGAAAGGTTCTCCTTATACCGTAGGTCGAGCAGTGTGTACACCCAGTAATCCGTAGTGGCCAGAATGCGTGTAACGCGAGGGTCCCGAGAAAGGCATCCTAACATAAAGTCAGCCATGTGTGCCAGGGTACCTGTACGCAACACATGGCTGTCCTCACTAGGAAGATCACTTTCAGGATCCTCCTCAGGCCATACACGCTGAAAGGATGACAGGCAAGCAGCATGGGTACCCTCAGCAGTGGGCCAAGCTGTCTCTTCCCCCTTCTCCTCATGCTCCTTCCCCTCCTCCTCCTCCTCCTCAACGCGCTGAGATATAGACAGGAGGATGCTCTGACTATCCAGCGACATACTGTCTTCCCCCGCCTCTGTTTCCGAGCGCAAAGCGTCTGCCTTTATGCTTTGCAGGGAACTTCTCAAGAGGCATAGCAGAGGAATGGTGACGCTAATGATTGCAGCATCGCCGCTCACCATCTGGGTAGACTCCTCAAAGTTTCCAAGGACCTGGCAGATGTCTGCCAACCAGGCCCACTCTTCTGTAAAGAATTGAGGAGGCTGACTCCCAATACGCCACCCATGTTGGAGTTGGTATTCCACTATAGCTCTACGCTGCTCATAGAGCCTGGCCAACATGTGGAGCGTAGAGTTCCACCGTGTGGGCACGTCGCACAGCAGTCAGTGCACTGGCAGATTAAACCGATGTTGCAGGGTGCGCAGGGTGGCAGCGTCCGTGTGGGACTTGCGAAAATGTGCGCAGAGCCGGCGCACCTTTCCGAGCAGGTCTGACAAGCGTGGGTAGCTTTTCAGAAAGTGCTGAACCACCAAATTAAAGACGTGGGCCAGGCATGGCACGTGCGTGAGGCTGCCGAGCTGCAGAGCCGCCACTAGGTTACGGCCGTTGTCACACACGACCATGCCCGGTTGGAGGCTCAGCGGCTAAAGCCAGCGGTCGGTCTGCTCTGTCAGACCCTGCAGCAGTTCGTGGGCCGTGTGCCTCTTCTCTCCTAAGCTGAGTAGTTTCAGCACGGCCTGCTGATGCTTGGCCACCGCTGTGCTGCCACGCCACGCGACACCGACTGCTGGCGACGTGCTGCTGCTGACACATCTTGATTGCGAGACAGAGGTTGCGTAGGAGGAAGAGGAGGGTGGTTTAGTGGAGAAAGCATACACCGCCGCAGATACCAGCACCGAGCTGGGGCCCGCAATTCTGGGGGTGGGTAGGACGAGAGCGGTCCCAGGCTCTGACTCGGTCCCAGCCTCCACTAAATTCACCCAATGTGCCGTCAGGGAGATATAGTGGCCCTGCCCGCCTGTGCTTGTCCATGTGTCCGTTGTTAAGTGGACCTTGGCAGTAACCGCGTTGGTGAGGGCGCGTACAATGTTGCGGGAGACGTGGTCGTGCAGGGCTGGGACGGCACATTGGGAAAAGTAGTGGCGACTGGGAACCGAATAGCGCGGGGCCGCCGCCGCCATCATGTTTTTGAAAGCCGTTTCCGCAAGCCTATACGGCAGCATCTCCAGGCTGATCAATTTGGCTATGTGCACGTTTAACGCTTGAGCATGCGGGTGCGTGGCAGCGTACTTGCGCTTGCGCTCAAACACTCGCGCTAGCGACGGCTGGACGGTGCGCTGAGAGACATTGGTGGATGGGGTCGAGGACAGCGGAGGTGAGGGTGTGGGTGCAGGCTGGGAGATGGTCGTGTCTGTGTCCTCAGAGGGGGGTTGGATCTCATTGGTAGGTTGGGGCACAGGGGGAGATGCAGTGGTGCAAACCGGAGGCAGTGAATGGCCTTCATCCCACCTTGTGGGGTGCTTGGCCATCATATGCCTGCGCATGCTGGTGGTGGTGGCTCCCCGGCTGATCTTGGCGCGACAAAGGTTGCACACCACTGTTCGTCGGTCGTGTGCACTCTCAGTGAGAAACTGCCAGACCTTTGAGCACCTTGGCCTCTGCAGGGTGGCATGGCGCGAGGGGGCGCTTTGGGAAACAGTTGGTGGATTATTCGGTCTGGCCCTGCCTCTACCCCTGGCCACCGCACTGCCTCTTCCAACCTGCCCTGCTGCTGCACTTGCCTCCCCCTCTGAAGACCTGTCCTCAGTAGGCTTAGCAAACCAGGTGGGGTCAGTCACCTCAGCGTGCTGCTGCTCTTCCTCCGAATCCTCTGTGCGCTCCTCCCTCGGACTTACTGCAATTACTACTACCTGAGTGATAGACAACTGTGTCTCATCGTCGTCGTCCTCCTCACCCACTGAAAGCTCTTGAGACCGTTGCCGGAAGTCCCCAGCCTCATCCCCCGGAACCCCGGGAACTTTCCAAAGGTTGGGCATCGGTCACGACAAACTCCTCCGGTGGGAGAGGAACCATTGCTGCCCATTCTGGGCAGGGGCCCGAGAACAGTTCCTGGGAGTCTGCCTGCTCCTCAGAATGTGTCATTGTAATGGAGTGAAGAGGCTGGGAGGAAGGAGGAGCAGCAGCCAGAGGATTCAGAGTTGCAGCAGTGGACGGCGTAGAACTCTGGGTGGTCGATAGATTGCTGGATGCACTTTCTGCCATCCACGACAGGACCTGCTCACACTGCTCATTTTCTACTAAATGTCTACCTCGTGGACCCATTAATTGTGAGATTAATCTGGGGACGCTAAAAAACGTGCCTCTCTCCTAATCCCGCAGCAGTCGGCTGCGATACACCTGGATCAGGAGCTCGGCCTGTGCCCACACCTTGACTTGGGCCTCCGCGTCCTCGCCCGCGTCCACGTCCTCTAGGCCTACCCCTACCCCTCAGCATGGTGTATTACCAGTAGTGCAGAAACAGAACGCTGTAATTAAATGTGCCGCTTATTGGCCTGTGGTTGGAGGCTGACTTCGCTTATGGAACGCACAGCAGAGCCAGGAAAGAATTTTGCGCAAGCCTGTAGTGAGACGTAGGTGCGTATGACTGAGCTAGTGGAATTCACAGCGCAGAAGCAGTCAAGTGTCCAAAGGCCACTAGTAGGCCTTAAGTATTTTGCTTCTATTTTTTTAAAGGCTGAGCTGAGGCAGCAGACAGATACTGTAGGCAGCGTATATATGTATACTGTTTCCCTCTGGACGGGATGACGGCGGTGATGTAACGGGCAACGCAGAGCCAGGAAAGAATTTTGCGCAAGCCTGCTGTAACACTTAGCTGCGTATTAATTAGGACTACTATCCCCAGCAGAGACGCAGTACACTCAAGACGGTCACAGGCAGCCCAAAGATAGTATTTTTCCCAAATTTGTTTGAAAAAGCCCACTGCCTATATAGACAGTATATCTCTTTCACCTTTCCCACTGTCCCTGCCTCACCACTATTGGCCCTATACTATGTAAAATTACTGCAGACTTTTTCCCTCTGGACGGGATGATGGCGGTGATGTAACGGGCAACGCAGAGCCAGGAAAGAATTTTGCGCAATCCTGCTGTAACACTTAGCTGCGTATTAATTAGGATTACTAGCCCCAGCAGAGACGCAGTACACTCAAGACGGTCACAGGCAGCCCAAAGATAGTATTTTTCCCAAATTTGTTTGAAAAAGCCCACTGCCTATATAGACAGTATATCTCTTTCACCTTTCCCACTGTCCCTGCCTCACCACTACTGGCCCTATACTATGTAAAATTACTGCAGACTGAGGACGCAATGTTCTGCACGCCCGATATACAAAAAAAAAAAAAAGTGCAACACTGCTCACAGCAGCCTTAACAGTACTGCACACGGTCAGATGTGGCCCTAAGAAGGACCGTTGGGGTTCTTCAATCCTAAAATAACTCCTTACGCTCTCCCTATAGCAGCAGCAGCATCAGCAGCACTTTCCCTGATCTCTGTCAGAATGCATCTGTGGCGAGCCGCGGGAGGGGCATATTTAAATACTCGGGTGACACCTGATCTCCCCAGCCACTCACTGCAGGGGGGTGGTATAGGGCTGGAACATCACAGGAGGAAGTTGTAATGCCTTCCCTGTCTTTCTATTGGCCAGACAAGCGCGCTAATGTCTCAGAGATGAAAGTGAAAGTAACTCGAACATCCCGTGGTACTCGTCTCGAGTAACGAGCATCTCGAACACCCTAATACTCGAACGAGCATCAAGCTCGGACGAGTACGTTCGCTCATCTCTAATAAAAACCCATCATAGATATTTAAAACCCTGCATGTTCTGAGTCATAGCATAAAATGGCATAATAATCTCCCGTGTGCTGCTGGATCCAGATCGTTCTCTAATATCCATCTGATTCTAACTACCTCCTTGTTGTGCAGTTTGCTGACTGTGATCGCCCTCACACTTGCTCAAAATAAATCTTCCCATTCCCCTTTTACCCCTGTACATTGTCTTGAATACATATATACAACTGGAAGAGGGTTTTGCAAGTCAGTAGCTGTGACATTGGCGGAAGTCCTAGAAATCTATATGGACATGTGGGGGAACACCATTTGCAGGTAAAATAAGAAACAGAGCATGGAATCTGAACGGCAACAATCAACATCACTTTGAGGCTGCTTCATAGAAGCATAGAATGGTAGAGTTTTTTCTAATATCTAATTTGTGTCTCCTTCCTGTGCAAATGAGAATAGGGCTGATCCCTATGCAAGTTTCATTGATAAAGTTGCTTAACAGGAATCAGAAGTACATTTATTTGAACTCAACACGGAGTTGTAAAATGCTGCATCAAAGTTCAGAACATTTTAGCAATTCTGTGACAACTTACTGGACTTTGTAGGAACAACTTAAAGTCTTTAGCACAATTGCAAATTGTTACACTTTTCAAATAGTTGCATTACAGACCACTTGAATCACATCGAGTATCTCAATAATTCTAAGGCCTCCTTGGCGTTTATGTAAAGTACAGGTAGATGGTATATGATGGTGTAGCAGTGACAGACGGGGACCGTTTAATGCATTGAATATCAAACTTTTGCTAAACACAAGATCAAGATATGTACAGTTTATCATTCCATAGGAGGGTACTTATATTGAAACATTGCAGAATACTCTACGATGCAGTCTGAAACATTAAAAACGTAAAGAATATGTGGACACATTGCCTACTCTGGTTCACTCTTGTATACTTGGGTTATTTTTCCTGAAAGGATACATCTTTAACTGGATCACTGACTCCAGAATATTGCAAGTGTTTAAATAGAATGGCCCCAATGCCCATGCAGGACCAAGTCAGTCTCTTTTAATGCCTCTGGCAAGACTGGTGAAGCTGGGGGGCCGGGGTGGTATTGGAGCCCTTGCTATGGGCAAGCAATAGGGGTCTTACCAGTGACGAGGGTAGTTTCCTTTATTCCCACAGAAGCCATCATCTTAGGAGAAGGGCTCCTTTCTTCCCAGGGCAGGAAAACTAGACTAGTTGCGTGGCATGACTTTCATGTACATGGACCCAAGTCGTAGCCTTGCATCATAATTAATAGTGGTTGGTGGTGGGGGACGGTGAATTCGCCAGCCATTTTGCCCCAAAAATAGGAAATCTAGATTTATTGAATAACAATAAATCTGGAGACTGGAGGTAATTAATACTTCAAAGACTGTGTTAACAGTCCCGATAGCTGGGTAATAATATGACAGTTCAGTCCATTCAGCTCTGGAAACCAAAGAATTAGAACAAGAAAATTTTAATATTGGAGTCCGGGGAATATCAGCAAACCCGTGCTGGTACTTACACTTATATATTGTAGCTTGTGCAGTAAAGTCTTTATCCTCAGTCTCAAGGAACTCAGCAATCAGGCAGTGGTGGATACATGGCAGTGCTGGGCCCAGAAAAAAAATGACTAGTTATATTCATCTGTTTGCAGAACCGAGTTACTCTGAAGTCTGTCTGTCTGCTGCTGCTTTCTCCCAGCCAAAACTTCCCATAGGCATACCCTGCTTCATGACCGATCTGGAGGCCTTGGTACAAGACCCTGTTCATTGCCAGGATGCCGCTGCATTCTTGCACAGGATCAGCTACTCTGCCCCACTTCTTTCAGCTTCCTGTTTGCTGTCCCCCAAGCAACTGCATCCCCATTGCCAATAAGAAAATGAATCATAGCAAACCACATAAAACCTGCCATTACCGATATTGATCAGTAGATGGCAGCACAGTACTATTGTATGCATATACAAGTAAACATCCAGAGTACTGCATCAGATAAACTGATAGAAAATAAGCAGTGCTTACACATGACAAACCACCACCCCTCTATACTGCAATAGCTCTGAACTCACACCAACAGTGCATGGAATAACACACTGCTTTCTCAAGGATCAATGATCAAAGCTGCCTCAACTCTTTGATTCTACAACTTTTTCAGTGTTGGTACACTTCACTTTAATTCAACTAAACCAACCTTCTTATCAGCTGCCTTTTCTTTCAGCATCTATCAGTTCTCCTCCACTAGTACTCATGGACAATGACTTGCTTCCTCTTCTTCCAGTCTTGCATAAAGGAATACTTACCACTTGGTTACTGGCTCTCTGTATATGACTTCAGTTTCACTTCTACCTTAGAGCAGCTTGTCACTATCACTTTTACCACAGCTGACTTCAAACAGACCCTAATGTGAAGCCTTGCCAGCATACATACACGCTGGCCATCACATGTATATGCCTATATGAAATGGTCTGTACATTTTGTGAGTAAATTTTTGCTGCTGTCAACATATATAGCAGCAAAGTGGACAGAAAAAATATGATTTGGCATGGAGGATATTGAAGTTCTCTGTTTTTGACCTCATTCGTCATTCAAGCTACACCATCAGCTGCAGCTGTTTACTGTAGGTATGGAGAAGCCTACCATGCATAGCTCACAAGCACAGAACATGTTAGAACTGGAGGTATACATTAAAAGGAATCTGTCACAATAAAATAATTCTGGTGCTGTTAGGGGAGGTGTCAGGGAGTCGGGTGATGTAGCTTTCAAACTCACCCGTTTCCTGTTTCCTGCACTGTATCCCGTAGAAGATCAAACGCTGCATGGAAATCTTAGGGGCAACTGCTTTTGTGTTTATTTATGATGTCTGAAATCAAAAATGTTGACAAACTATTTAATAGTACTTTATGTAAAAAGTACAATCGAATCGTAGCTTTAACAAGGCCTTACTTTTTAGCTTTAAACTTCAAACATTTTTTTGCTCTCTAAAAAGCATCAGAAGAAAGTGCATTTTGTTTTGCATTAGAAGGGCAAACCTAATGAAGGGTCTGAGTATGTGTGCTATGAACAGGTGGTAAAACATGCTGTTCTATGGAGGCAATGTCAGTGCAATAAGGAGGAAGATATATTACTTTAACCCTTTCCAATCCAATTTGTATCCTGGTTTTCCTAGGGGGCTTACTCTTTTTCTGCTGTTATACAACAGCGCTATATGCTGGCTAAAGCCTGTACTGCATGAGGTGACACATTGGATAGCCTCCAACAGCAGAGAGGCTGGCAATATACAGTAAGAGAACCCCGACGGGTGTCTTCCAACATTGGAGCTATACAGCCTTAAATCATAAGGTCTTTAGACGTCAGACCGTGGATTGCAAAGAGTTAATATTAGAGATGAGCGAACGTACTCGGTAAGGGCGATTTCGCAATCGAGCACTGCGATTTTCGAGTACTTCACTACTCGGGTGAAAAGTACTCGGGTGCGCTGTGGGGCGGGGGGTTGCAGAGGGGAGTGGGGGGTAGCAGCGGGGAACAGGGGGGAGCCCTCTCTCTCTCCCTCTCCCCCCCCCCCCCACTCCCCGCTGCAACCCCTCGCTCACCCACAGCGCACCCGAGTACTTTTCATCCGAGTAGTGAAGTACTCGAAAATCGCGGTGCTCGATTGCGAAATCGCCCTTACCGAGTACGTTCGCTCATCTCTAGTTAATATGTTTAGCTCAGGGCAATCATCTGCTTCAATAGTACAGGGTTATTAGAAATGATCTGCCCAATTTGAAACACTCCTAATTATTGAGCTTACTTCTGACTTCATTGTTAAAATGATGAGGGGAGGGGAAGGGTATGGGGGCCAGGGGGTACATGGAAGATGAAACCTAGGATTTCCTCTTACAGCTTTGGCAGAAGCCATATCCGCATCCAGGTACGAAATCCCCTTAATTTTTCCCTCATTGAAAAAGAAGGGACTGAACATTTTTCTAGAGGATATAGCAAAAAACACATTCACCTTGGGGGAGTAACACATATGCCTCACATGGGCAGGTGGGTTTTCCCTCCGCCAAATTCTGACATTACGTTTATTAATTGTGCCCGAAAGGTGGAAGGTAACTTCATCACTAAACGCTAAAGATTCCCTGAAACCATTGGTTTCTATTAGAGATTGCATACGTTCACAGAAAGAACGTTGCTTCGCTTGGTCCCCCTGTTTCAGGGCCAGTAACAATTACAATCAGTAGGGATAACATCGCAAACGCTTGCACAGAATTTCCACACAGCCGACTGTGAGATGTCCAATTCTTTGCTTGATCTGAGAGTAGATTTCTGAGGACGCTCCTCTATTTCCACGCTTATTGGTGGACGACTGGATGCTTTTCACTTTCAGATGCAACTTTTTTCCTTAAAATTGAGAAACACAAATTGAGCACTTACTAGGTGGATCTTAACCAAACTTTATTCTAAAATGACAGACTGGTAGATGTGGAAATTAAGCAAACAAAGCGCCCCTTTTGTCATATCCCCCTAGCAAAGACTACAGCAGAATAAAACTTTTTGGCCCTCATTTATCAAAACTGTCTAACAGTAAGACTGTCCTTGTTGCCAGTAGCACTCAATTACAGTACAGCTTTCATTTTGTAGCTTGAGAAATGAAACAAGGACAGTCTTACTGTTAGACAGTTTTGCTTAATGAAACCTTTTGAGTTTGTTTCCATTGATATCAACTCATGTATGTATCTGAGTATCATTAAATGTGAGTTATGAGTGTTTCGGATCAGAAAGTCATTTGTTATAACCCTGCATAAGGGTGACTACCCACTAGCGGTTTTTTTTCTGCTGCAAATTTGCTCCTATTTTTTCTTCCAATTGTCAATGGGACTTTCTAATGTTAAAAACGCAAAGTTGCGTCGCGTTGCGGTTTTAACATTAGGAAGCCCCATTGACAATTGAAAGAAAGAGTAGGAGCAAATTCGCAGCAGAAAAAAAAACGCTAGTGGGTAGTCACCCTAATAGTTCAAAAGGATAGGAAAAACAAATTTTCTAGTTCTTGAGGGGATCCAAGTCCTGCTGTGACAGCTGCAGCAGGGGATTCCTTGGATGTAAAACCCCTGGATGCTGTCACATTGACCACCTTGTGGTCAATGGGGCCGGCAGCAGCGCAAACCCCATTGAGAACATACAGAAAAGATCGCAATCCTCTGCTACATCTGTGTCTGATTGGCTGAGCGCATTGAATGACAGCTGAGTTCTGTTTGTGATTGGTCACAGTGCTCAGCTAATGACAGGCAGCACTCAGCCATTAATTGATTTAAAATTCCGGCCTGCTGAAAGGGCTGTGTCTGATTGGCTGAGCAATCAGCCAATCATAGGCAGTGTTCAACCATTCGTTAAGGGGTCTAGTTTTCAAAATGGGCTCATGTGCTTGGGGGTTCTCTGTCATTTTGGCCACTCTACAAGTGTGTAGGGGGCCTAAATCACCTTCAAGCAAAATGTCCATTCTGAAAGCCACCGTTGCTCCTTTCACTTTGGGCCCCGTAGTGCATATGGACATAACATTAGGGCCACAATGGGTATGTTTCTGAACACAGGACAAACATGGCTATTCATGTTGGCATGTAAATCCTCATTTTCATCTACAATATAGAAAAAAAATGTCTTTAAAATGACATATTTGCAAAAAATGACATTTTATTTTTCTCCTCTAAATTGCATTAACAACTGAAAATAAAAAACAGTGGGGTTAAAATACTCATTACACCCCTCAGTGAATACATTAAGGGGTGTAGTTTTTAAAATGGGGTCATTTGTGGGGGTATCTGTCATTCTGACACCTATGAGCCTTTGCAATCTTGGCTTGGTGTAGGAAAACAAAGTTTCCCTCAAATGTTGATAAGTGATGTTAAATTTGTCTCCTAATGTTTTTCAAATGTGCGCCCAGAATAAAATATAGAGATGGAAATATATAGCTTATCAAAAATTTGTACCGTATGTTTGCACATATTTGGGATATTACAGTTGAAAATGTGAAAAAATATTTTTTTTCACAACGTTTACCAATTTTGCCACTTTTAATAAATATACACAAATTCTATTGGTCTATTTTTACCACCTAAGGGCACCCACCCACTGGCGTTTGCGATTTTCGTGCGTGAAAAACGCAGCGTTTTCCGCGCGTTTTTGGCGCATTTTCCACGTGTTTTTTGCGGCATTTTTGCGGCTTTTTCGCGCCTTTTCCGTTAATTTCCATTGACATTCATGGGTGCATTAAGAGAAAAATAAGGACACATATGCAACTGACAGTTCCTATGTTAAAAATTGCAACGGACTGAAAAAAAAACGCAAGTGGACAGGAACACATTCAATTCTAATTGCTCTTGAGAAAAAAACGCAAAACGCAAAGGAAAAAAAATCGCCAGTGGGTGGGAGCCCTAAATGAAGTACAATATGTGCGAAACAACAATGTCAGAATCACTTGGATATACAAAACCTTTATGGAGTTATTCTATGTTAACGTGACGCATGTCAGATCTCCAAAATTTGGCTCCGTCACTAAGGCGCAAACAGGCTAAACAGGCTGTTTAGTCCTAAACAGGAGAGTGTTGTCCTAAATCAAGAGGATAAACCTAATACTTCCAGACTTATCAATCAAATACACCATGCACACTTCAGTCCGATGAACATTCATGCCTGACACTAATTAAATATGGGTTTCCTTACCCCTTCATCTCAGTTAACTTTTCCCTATATAAGTTCCCCTGAGCGAGATTGAGAATTAATGATACTTTATTTCCTACCTTCACCATCATTAACAGCACAAGGCAAGCTTACTCCCTCTCTTCATCCTATAATTTTGATGGAAGAACTAAACAATCAAGCAGAATTAGGGGTCTTCAGGTAGGAGATTACACTCATTCTGCAATCTGCTTGATCATCACCAACCATAAATTGGCCTTTCATCACATATTAAACATATTTGAACAGCTTGGTCAGGTTTCTAAATTTAAGATTAATCTTTCAAAATCATTAGTACTTAATATTTCAACCCCACATGCTTTGGTAAAGACTAGAGATGAGCGAGCACCAAAATGCTCGGGTGCTCGTTACTCGAGTCGAACTTTCCGCGATGCTCGAGGGTTCGTTTCGAGTAACGAACCCCATTGAAGTCAATGGGCGACTCGAGCATTTTTGTATATCGCCGATGCTCGCTAAGGTTTTCATTTGTGAAAATCTGGGAAATTCAAGAAAGTGATGGGAACGACACAGAAACGGATAGGGCAGGCGAGGGGCTACATGTTGGGCTGCATCTCAAGTTCCCAGGTCCCACTATTAAGCCACAATAGCGGCAAGAGTGGGCCCCCCCTCCCAACAATTTTTACTTCTGAAAAACCCTCATTAGCAAGGCATACCTTAGCTAAGCACCACACTACCTCCAACAAAGCACAATCACTGCCTGCATGACACTCCACTGCCACTTCTCCTGGGTTACATGCTGCCCAACCCCTCCCCCCCCCCGCACGACCCAGTGTCCACAGCGCACACCAAAGTGTCCCTGCGCAGCCTTCAGCTGCCCTCATGCCACACGCTGGCCTCATAGCCACACCACCCTCATGTCTATTTATAAGTGCGTCTGCCATGAGGAGGAACCGCAGGCACACACTGCAGAGGGTTGGCAGAGCCAGGCAGCGACCCTCTTTAAAAGGGGCGGGGCGATAGCCCACAATGCTGTACAGAAGCAATGAGAACTCCAATCCTGTGCCACCTCCATCAGGAGCTGCAAACATGGGCATAGCAATGGGGAATCTATGTGCCACACAGTATTCATTCTGTCAAGGTGTCGCATAGCTCAATCCACACTGCAAGGGGAAAGCCGTCAGCGCTCTGCCCTCTAGCCAAGTCAGTAAGCGCCTTTGTGCCAGACAGGTCAAACACAGCGATGGGAACTAAGTTTGCACCAACAGCATAGGGGGGTCCTAGGAAGCCCAAGACATGAACAAAAAATTGATCTGAGCGGCCAAACATGGCAGACTTGCACCACGCCCACAACATAGGCCTCGTCCCACAGCTTCAGCAATCGTAGGCAGGAAGCAGACTTTCACTGCACCGAGGACATAGGCCTCTGCACAAACCCTCAGCAATCGCGGGCCTACAGCGGACTCCTATGCTAGTGTAGCTGTGCACGTCTCATTAGTGCAGTATTGCTCCTGTAGTTTGTCCCAATGCAGTGCCCCGGATAGTAGAGCTAACGTCAGATTAAATACAGGTGGGCTTCGGCCCACACTGCATGCCCCAGTCAGACCGGGGTTTTTTATAAATAGTCACAGGCAGGTACAACTGGGAATCCCCAACTCCGCAATGGGAATTCCGTGTGTACCCACAGCATGGGTGGCTCCCTGGAACCCACCGGCTGTACATAAATGTATCCCATTGCAGTGCCCTGGACAGCAGAGCTAACATCAGATTAAATGCAAGTGGGCTTCGGCCCACACTGCATGCCCTAGTCAGACTGGGTTTTTTTTATAAATAGTCACAGGCAGGTACAACTCCGCAATGGGAATTCTGTGTGCACTAACAGCATGGGTGGCTCCCTGGAACCCACCGGCTGTACATAAATGTATCCCATTGCAGTGCCCTGGACAGCAGAGCTAACGTCAGATTAAATGCAGGTGGGCTTCGGCCCACACTGCATGCCCCACTCAGACTGGGTTTTTTTATAAGTAGACACAGGCAGGTACAACTCCCTATTGTGAAGTCCGTGTGGACCGACAGCATGGGAGGGTCCTAGGAAGCCACGGCGGTACATAAATATATCCAATTGCAGTGCCCCGCACAGCTAAGGTAACGTCAGGTTTAATGCAGGTGGGCTTCGGCCCACACTGCATGCCCCAGTCAGACCGGGGTTCTTTATAAGTAGACACATGCAGTTACAACTCCGTGTGGACCGACAGCATGGGTGGGTCCCAGGAAGCCACCAGCGGTACATAAATATATCCCATTGCAGTGCCCTGGACAGCAAAGCTAACGTCAGATTACATGCAGGTGGGCTTCGGCCCACACTGCATGCCCCAACCTGACTTTTAATTCATAAACACAGGCAGGTACAAATCCCCAATGTGAACAACCACACTGCCTGTGATATGCACTGTATTTCAATTTCCCTGTTGGAGGCTGACTTCGCGTACGTAACGCACAGCAGAGGCAGGAAACAATAATGCACAAGGCTGGGTATTAATTCACCAACTACTACCCCCAGCGTAGACGCAGTAAACTGAAGGCAGTGACAGGCAGGCCAAAAATAGTATATTTTTGAAGTTTTTGGGAACAACCACACTGCCTGTGATATACACTGTATTTCGATTTCCCTGTTGGAGGCTGACTTCGCGTACATAACGCACAGCAGAGGCAGGAAACAATTATGCGCAAGGCTGGGTATTAATTCACCAACTACTACCCCCAGCTGAGACGCAGTAAACTGAAGGCAGTGTCAGGCAGCCCAAATATAGTTTATTTTTGAACTTTTTGGGAACAACCACACTGCCTATATAGCCAGTATATCTCTTTCACCTTTCCCACTGTCCCTGCCTCACCAGTACTGCCCCTATACTCTGTAAAATGACTGCAGACTGAGGATGCCTTGGTCTGCAATTGTGCAACACTGCTCCCAGCAGCCTCAACAGTACTGCACACGGTCAGATGTGGCCCTAAGAAGGACCGTTGGGGTTCTTCAAGCCTAAAATAACTCCTAACGCTCTCCCTATAGCAGCAGCAGCATCAGCAGTACTGTCCCTGATCTATGTCAGAATGCATCTGTGGCGAGCCGCGCGAGGGGCAGATTTTAATACTCGGGTGTCACCTGATCTCCCCAGCCACTCACTGCAGGGGGGTGGTATAGGGCTGGAATGTCACAGGAGGAAGTTGTAATGCCTTCCCTGTCTTTCTATTGGCCAGAAAAACGCGCAAATTTCTCAGGGAAGAAAATGAAAGTAACTCGAACATCGCGTGGTGCTCGTCTCGAGTAACGAGCATCTCGAACACCCTAATACTCGAACGAGCATCAAGCTCGGACGAGTACGCTCGCTCATCTCTAGTAAAGACCTTTATAAACTTGCCCCTTTTAAGTGGGAAGAATGCCGTATAAAATATTGAGGTATACACCTCACTTAATCCCCATTAGACCTTTTTTTTCTGCAAATTATGTCATTGATCCCCAAAATTAAAACACAACTCAAATTACTGAATACTCCTCTACTTTCTTAGTTGGTAAGGAAATTTTCCTTAAATCCTATATCCTTCCTCAAATATTGTACCTCCTTCAAATCCTCCAGATTTACATTCCATAATCCTTCTTCATTTCAATTAGACAAATCTTTACCCACTTCCCTAACCTAGACTGACACATAGATTACTGATACTTAAATCTCAAAATTGGGGCCTAGGAGCACCAAACCCTTTTTATTATTATATACCTGTTCATTTGTGGAGATGTCTGTGCTTTGCTAGAATGAAAGCTAGCTCCCTTCATGTCTCTTTAGAGAGAACTCTACTAGGCCCTCAACACCTAGGTCACCTGTGGGTCGCAACAACCAAAAAACATCTGATCCAGAATATTAGCCTCATAACAAAAGGAACTATTGAGATCTTTCAACATTTTTTGTCTTCCCTAAATCCCGCCAGACAAATCTCCCCAATAGCACCTTTAATCTTTCTTCTGTTTTATCTAAATAAAAGTCCAGCCTTCTTGGATGACTGGAAAGATTGGCTACATACTACTATTTAGTAGTAGGAAGACTGTAGAAGTTAACTCCACTCCTCTCAGGCACTTACACCTTTTCTTCAACTTTTTGAAAAATTACTCAAAGGGGCGAGCAAATAATTCCCAAATAAATTTACCGCTATCTATGACCCTACCTAGCAGGAGACATATCTGTTGCTTTCCTTCATACCCTCAGGTATGATCTCTAAACTCTATGCTGGTTTCCTGCATCAAAACTCTCCTGATAAGCCTAGCTACTTACCTGTATGGGAAAGGGAATTCAATATTTTTCACAAAGGAAACTACTTTCTTTATCTTCAAACACTCGCACGGTTTCTTCAGGTGTGTTAGGACACAAGAAGGGTCCTATATAACTTCAACTCAATGATACTGTACACCAGACTTCCTATAGAAACTCAATCTTATGCCTTCTGACAAATACTGGTGTTTCTACTCTTACACAAGCACAGCGTCTCATATTTAGATGAATTGCCCTAAAGTTCAAAATTTTTGGAAAGAAGTTTCTGAGTGAATTGAAAAAAAAAATCACTGGTAAAAAAAAGTCTACTCACTACCTCATTTGCATTACTTTGGGCCCCTTCAAACCCTTTCCAAACAGGATGATCTACTGAAACAGATGATCCCAGCATGCTGTAGAGATCATGAAACCCCACCCATGCAACTCTGGATTAACAAACAAGACTCCATCTGTAGGATTGAAGAACTAGCCACGTGGGAAAACAGTATGTTTGTCGCGGCCTGTCAGGCGCGAAAACGTTGTGCTATGGTGGCCTCTACACAAACAAAGCCCTGTTGTCTTGGTAAGCAGGTCAAGGGTTAATGCACCATGCGCAGTGTTCTGCTGGTGCTGTCTGCCTTTGCTGTATGGATGTATGCTGGATTAGCCATGCC
This sequence comes from Eleutherodactylus coqui, assembly GCF_035609145.1. NCBI lineage: Eukaryota > Metazoa > Chordata > Amphibia > Anura > Eleutherodactylidae > Eleutherodactylus > Eleutherodactylus coqui. Next base: position 233,738,870 of record NC_089837.1, on the reverse strand, counting down.
TGGGAGTAGGGTGGGGATGTGGTTTGCTATTCACTCTGCCAGTTTTCAGGTGCAGAGTGGCTATATATTCTCACCACTTCTGGTGACCAGCACTGCTTATTCCGTTCCATAGTGAAGAGCTTGGAGTTTGGAGCTCTTCTGTGCTGGGTGTTTTTCTCTTCTTCCAGATAAGTTGCTGTGGGTTCTTTTTCAGTTATATTGTTGCTTTTCATTTCTGTTTTTGCTTTGCATGTCGGTTCATCTCTCCAGGGGTTCCTATAGGGACAATCAAGACCCAGAAAGAAGACCGTGGGGCCACCTTTTGAGGCCATGTCCCCGCTTTAGCAGGGAGCCGTCACCTCCCTGCTAGGTTAGGGCCAGACTTACTTCCCTCTCCCTGGAGTGGTGCTACCGTCCCACATAGCGTGGTGTGCAGCTTTTTCCAACTGTGTGTACATTCCCTGTTGCTGTGCTGAGTGTTGTACTATTGTGTCGCATGGTCTTTACAGATGGGATACGTATTTCAGTTGTGGTGGGCACTGCTCCCTGTGCATAAATCTATCTACGAAAGTCATGATCATCACCCTGCATCTGTGCTGGCATGGTACTTGTGAGCTGCACAGACGTGACAATACTAAATTTAAATAAGCTTGGTTCCTTGGCTGTCCTTCCAACAATCTTGACACTTTAATTCCCATGCGACTGTTACACCGCAGTCTCAGTGAGTCTGAAATAGTTGTTTTGTCCCTAGAATTAAGCATGTAGGTTAGATGCGACTTTGTGGAGGTTAGTGCATACTTTATCTTATACAATTTGTGATATATCCTTTCATTTGACTTACCGGTTACCTCTGTTTATCATTTCAAAGCCCTCTCTTGCTGTCTACATAGTACAACTTGCCAAGTTACTCCAATATTGTAACTCATTTTCTTTTTTTTTCACTTATACTTGTGACCTGTGTGTCGGATAGTCCTCTTTGGCTGACCTGTACTCAGTAACATCTATTATATTGTACAATGTGATTATTTCCTTCTTGTTGTTCATAAAGATTGGTAAAAAAATACTTTTTTTTTTTTCATTTTGTAGGGCAACAAAAACAGATGACTAAACAGACTTACTGTGCAAATGAACACTCTGGTAGGATTTGCAGCAGGCTGGTTTGTGCCATAGCACAAGAGAAGCAAAAATGTATTAAATGTACTGTAGAACAGAATTACACCATGAAACCTGAATCTCCAAGATGTTCATGAAGAATGTTTCTTCTTTTTGATGTCTTCTGATTGAATTGCTTCTCATACCTAAACCTCTTCTGCTACAAAGACAGCCTCCTAGCCTTTCCATTTTACTAGCAGATAGAGAGGAGGAGTTTATTGCATCTAAAGCTGAAGACAAACCCCAGAAACGTCTTTTGAGCCTCCCAGATCTCCCTATTGCTTTTTATCCCACTTACCTCTAAAGTGAGGTTACCACAAAAGCTCATTATTAAATCTCACATACTGTGCACTAGCTAGATATAGTACAATTGACTCTGGTGTCATATCTTTTAATACTCTATTTTACCTTTTGATCTATACGCACTAAAAACAAAAAGAATGTTTCTAGAGGCTACACGAATCTATTCCTATAATTTTGGAGTCTGATTCGCCAACCAATATCTGGCTTTTCTTACTTGAAAAGTCATTGTATCAAAGGACAATTTAAAAACACAACATGTAATGGCAACTTTTGTACATTCTCAATGCTTTTTTTAATCAAATCCCAGTTGGAGGGGTTAAAGGAGAAAACCAGTGTTCCCCAAGTACAAACTTCTCAGATAGCATAAACTCAAGCCTGTGTGTGGAAATGTGCATCCACATCTGTCTTTCTGATACAATCAAGCACCTGGTTTGTTGATTTTCATTAAAAAAAAGTTGGTTTACGCCAAATTAGTTCAAACTGACCATTCATAAAAACAAGTACTAAACACTTTAGATGGTGGTGTTCCTTTAACCCCATAATGCTACAGGACGTACATTTACATGCTGGAGATTAGGGGTTTGTATAGAGGTGAATTGGGAGTCGATCCATACAATGTGGTTGCTTACAGCTGACACCTGACTGCAAGAGCTCAGATAAGCTGCGCCGCTCATCGGAGATGTTAAACCTTTAAATGCCCTGATCGATGTTTGGGAGTCCCGTACTGCCCCCTGCGATGAGATCACGGTTTGCCAGGCAGTTGAGAAACATGACCCTCCCAAAAATGGTGGAATTTAATCTTTTTTCTATTTCACTCCACTTGGAATTTTTTAGAATAAAAGTTTAAGAAGACCCCTTTACCATATTTAAAACAAAAGAATCTAAATAATGAAACCTCAAAACATATCCATAAAAGTCCGATCAATTAAAGTAATTAATTATTTACCCCACATGGTGAACGTCGTCTGTAAAAATAAAAAGGCAGAAGTGCGCTTTTTTTGGTCACTTTGATTACAAGAAAAAATGTAATAAAAAATGATCAAAAAGTTATATGTACTCCGAAATGGTACCAATTGAAACTATGGGATACCTCACAAAAATTGACTCCCTGTACAACTATGTTGACAAAAAAATTGACAAGTCATGGCTGTCCGAAGATGGAGACAGAAAATAATTTTAAAAAGTTGAATATCTTTGGAAAAAAATAAAAGTAGTACAGCAAAAAAAAATAAAAATAAACATTTGGTATTGTTGTAATCGTACTGACCCATAGAATAAAGCTATCATGTCTTTTTCATTTTAGTGTGTATGCCGTAGAAACAAGACCTATCAAAGATGGCATAATTTCATTTTTTTTCTATTTTACTGCATTTAGAATTTTTAAATAGTTTTTCAGTACATTATTATTTGGTACATTAAATAGTGCCATTGAAAATACAACTTGTCCCGCAAAAAATAAGCCCTCAGTCATCTACGTGGATAGGTAAATAAAAGAGTTATGAGTTGTTGTTTTTTTTTAAAGAGGGGGGATGAAAATAAAAAAGTAGGGGGTTAATGGATGCAGCTCAGTATATCAGACATCCTGAGTATGAAAATGGACATTAATGTGAATGGCAAATTTGATCTACTCAGTGTTTCCTATGCCAATTTAACCTGAAAGGATAATAGGGCAGTCATGTAGACGACTGCAGAGAAACACTTTTAAAAGTCCGTCAGCAATCTAAAGGATTTCTAAAGACTCAAATAAACATTTGTTAGTGTTACAAGCTCTCCCTTAAAATAAAGTGAGTTATGTTTTATTTCCTATTTGTGTGATATGCTTGCAGAAGAGAATGGGCATAACTATCAATGTACAAACCTAAAGCTGTCAACATTTAATAATTATTGACGTTACACAATTGCAGAGTATTTTAGGGATTGTTTTTCTCTTAACACTGTTAAAACCTTTCACTCGTCGTCTCTTCAGTATTTTGCCTGAGATATTTTATTTGCCATGCCAGAAAGTGATGATAAACTGCGTAAGTGTTCCGGAACTGTCAGACATACATCTAAATAAAGACTACATTTTTCTTATAAATTTCACATTGTCAAGATGGCTTAAAACATTTCATTTTAACAAAATATGTGGCCAAGACCATCCTTGAAATGATTTTCATAATCCAGTTAGAAATTGTTAGGGATAGTGTGAAACAATCAGTGACTCAACCTTCCAGCACTTCCCCAGGCAAATGTCAGTTTAGGTCGTTACTTATTGTTACTGTTGCTCTTCCAAAAGAGAAACTTTAGTTTACATGATAGATGGGTAATCCCTTGCACTATAATGAAAGGCTATTAGCAGTGATATAGCAATACCGTAATCCAATGGGAGCCATAGATGCCATGCCACTAGCAGCAGACACTCATAGGGGAAAAGAAAATCTTATCAGCCACAGTTAGGGCTGTACTAGTATGCCAGGGATGTCATTGTATTTCCAAGTGTATGTATGTCGTATGTCTTATGCCAGCTTTGTGGCTCAGTGGTTAGCACTGATGCCTTGCTCATTAGCTTCTCTAGAAGTGTAAGGTATACTAGTGGTTTATCAAATGTAAATAGATAAATCACTTGACAGCGCTGCGGAATAAGTTGGCGCTATATAAATAACAAGATTGATTTATTATTATTTTAATGATATCCTTGCAATCGTATCTTTGCATTCTTTATATATGAGAATACTTGATGTAATTATGGAGATTCATTATCTTAATGCATGAAAATACAGAGAATTTGTGCAGATTCTATTTAGTCTACCAAGCAATCCTAATGTAGTTGGTTAGTAATTTCTTGCCAAGAAGAACAATTACAGTTGGCAATACATATATCAGTGGAACTGAGTTTATGCACTGGCACAACATGTGTTATGTACCTCTGTAGGACTGAATGTAAAAAAAAAAAATCAGTTTTCTTAACTCATTGGGGAAGATTTACTGTTTTATGCAAAATGTGCTTGAATTCTATTGCAGTATATATGTTACGTTTACTGCATGAGTCATTTCGATTGCTGCAATAACAAACTTTATTTTTTCTTTTATTCACTTGTTTTACAAAATAAAACCATTTTATCACTTTTTATTAACATGTTTTATTAGTCTTACTAGAGTCTTAAAACTGTGATTACTAGATTTCATATATACTGTACTAAATTGCCAAAAGTATGTAAAGACCTGAACATCACATATTCACCTATACATGCCACTATCTATTTGAGCTTGCTGGACATCGCTTTGTAAACCATAGGCATTCATATGGAATTGGATTTCTGCATATATAACAGCTTTTTCGTCCCTGGGAAGTCTTTCCACAATATTTTGGAGTGTGTCTGTAGAAATTGGTGTCCATTCATTTAAAAAAGCATGTGTTAGATGAAGTGCTGATTTTAACAAGAAGGTCTAGCTTGCAATTGGTATTCCAATTCATTGCAAATGTGTTTTTTAAAGTTGGGGTCAGGGCGCTGTGCTTACCACTCAGGTTCCTCTACACCAGTGGTTCCCAAACTTCTTCAGCCATGGAGCCCTTTTTGAAGCAAAAGTTTCTTGTGGAGCCTCATGAAAGGTGTGGTCTGGGGAGGGTTACCCATCCATTAAGCTTCGCCTTGATGTGGCGGATGAGCATACATGGAATTGATCAAATCGTGCACTAAGAACCTTACAGTTAGTGCAAAAAACTATTTTGCATTTGTTTGCAGATATTAAGTGTGTATGAGTGCTGAAGCAGATGTTTGCTACTGTATTTCTTGCAGCCACGGCTTATTGTGTCACAATTTATTTGTTGGATGTGCAGACCTTTGTTTTCGATATGCAGGGGAGAGCTTAGAGGCGGGGCTTATCACAACATCTGATTTTTACCTCCGTCATTATAAAAAAGACAGGGCCGTTTTATAAAAAAACAGGAAGGAACGCTGGAGCACTGTATGGGATATTAATATACATTATATTGAAAGTTAACATACTGTGGAATTAAATCCCGCACCACATGTCTATATTACACACAGGGGTTTGGCCAGTTTTTTTCCACAGCGTGTGGATGAGATTTTCAAAATCTCATCCACTTTGTTTCTGCAGGTACTGTTGTCGTAGAATTCCTTTGCGGAATCACGGCTTACTCAATTTGGAATGTTTACAGCCCTCCATATTAATTCTGAATTGATAATGCGCATAAGAAGTTCCCACACTGACACGAGGTTCAGCATGCATAGCTTCCTCAATTCTAACTTTAATGATCGGCGTGTAGCCTATTTTAAGAGTTTAACAAATCCGCCCATCTGGGCAGGTCAAAGATTACATAGATACAACGTATTGTTTAATTATTGGATAAGCATCTTGCAATTCTTCCATCCTCCGGTCATCTGTGATTGGCCATCAGGTGGTGGATGAAATGAGTGGGTTGTCTTGGAGCCACGTGGGGTTCCTTCGATATGATTGGATGTTACATCATGAACTATAAATTGCACAAACCTCCCATGTTATTTGCATACGTTTCCAGTAAAATTGCTTGGGTAATTTCTGCGGTTGTCCATGTCTGAGTTACTGTCCTCCAAAATTGCGAAACAGATGGAAAATGTAACGTGTTTATACTATATATTATCTTGTCAGCGTTTTGAGTACAAAAGTTTCCATGTCAGCAGAATTATAAAACAGATACTTTCATATGAGCGGAAGTACCTATTGCACAACTGCCATGAACTATATTTGTAGCAAGACAGAAAGCAAAATATGTATACAGAATGTTAAATTGACAACTGTCTACTGCCAAGGCCCACCGATCCAAAATATAGGAATACTGGACTTCCACCACACTGTAAATTCTGCAGCAAATCCGTCCTGTGTAGTAATAGTGACCCCTATATTGGTGGCCCCAGTAGCAGTAGTGTCCTTTATATTGGCCCCAGTAGTAATGGCATCCTCTATATTGGCCCCAGTAGTAGTAGCGTCCCCTATATCAGTCCAAGTAGCAATAGCATCCCCTATGTTGGCCCCAGTAGTAATAGTTTCCCCTATATTGGCCCCACTAGTAATAGTGACCCCTTTTGTAGCCCCAAAAGTAATAGGTTCTCCCAGTGCAGGCTCAGTAGTAATAGGGTCCACCATTGCCACCCCAATATTGATAGGGTCTCCCATTTTGGCTACAGTAGTAAAATTTGCTGCCCCAGTAGTAATAGGTTCCCCCATTTCCACCCCAGTAGTGATAGGGTCCCTCATTGTGAGGAAAAGGTTTAGTAGTGCAGATTACAATAGGGGCAATTCGGATGGCCATGGGCCCCTTTGCGGTCTCGGGCGCCCCAAACGCCCCTATTTTAATCTGCCATTGGTCGCGGCTCTTCTCAACCTGTAGCAGTGCCCCAACAGCCTGTACTAAGGAAATCAGCATGCAGGACCTTTGGTCGGCATAGCAACGCAGATCACATGACTACAGCCAGCTCATTTGATCCGTGCTTCTATGCGACCGCAGTTCTTGTATGCTGATTTCTTCAGTACAGACTATCCAGACACCCTCCATCGTAGCCCCTGAGCATCTGCAGAGCTTCACTTTGGGAAACCCTGCTCTACACCATTATTTCCCAAACTCCTGTCCTCATGACCCCATAACAAGTCAGGCTTTCTGGATTTCCATAGTATTGCACAAGTCATGCTATTATTGTCAGTGTCTCAGACATTACCACATGTGTTCTCTCTATGAGCAATTTCATTTCGGAAACATTGCACTACACCAAACTCATCAAATCATGTGTGTATGGACTATGCTTTGCGTAAAGGGGCACAGGCATGCTGTAATAGGAAGTGTCTTTGAAAGGCTGGAACTTGGGCACAGGGGTACAAGTGAATCTGCCGGTAGGCCCTAAGTCAGGAATGAGCCCCCATTTTCCCATATGAGTAGCACACAGTGCAGAATACATTCCGCAGTACCTACAGATACAGTTGGCAGCACAGGATAACATTTAGGCACATTGTAAGGCTGGCTGGCATCCTTCGGCCACACCTTTCTGTTCCCATTGAAACATATGGAAAATGTGGTTGCCTGGAATTTGCTAATGGGGACCAGGCTGTATTTGCATATAGCTGTATAGTAAGCCCCCAGAATTAATTTTACTGGTAGGCCACAGACACTACAGTTTGAAACTGACCGTTGTACAGACTGTAGTAACAAAATTAGAAACATACAATTGTCCAAAATGGCTTTACATGCTATAGCATTACCATCATTAAAAAACCCTGAAAGCAGCCCTATGCCATTCTCCTTCCTCAACCAAATTTTGCATTAGGCAATATGCATTCTGGTAAGTATATAGTGTTCTGCAGATGACTGGCAAACAATAAACCAAGATCCCTCCATCAGATTGCCATCTAGTAAAACATGACTTATCATGCTAGGTGTCACAGCACACCAGTCTCGACTGAGGATTGGGACCGGGGCAACATCACTGTGATTAGCCCTGGCCCACAGAATCCTCATGCCTCTGCATGTTTACTGTAATTTCAACTTTGGATGCCGACAGTGATAACTCTCTTGTTTGTAAGCAGATTGGTTGTTTGAGAGATCGGACAACCCAGCTAACCAATTGGCATCAGTTTGTGTATATTTATTCTGGCTCCTCCTCACAGTTGGCATAAGTTGTTCACTTAGTCTGACACCCTGTCTAAGCAACCCATTGTAGATCTGGTCTGCTCAGTGACTCCATGTTTCAGAAATGCTATATTCTCTCCTTAGGGAGAGCACCTAGATGGTGAGTAAGGAGACTCAAAAGGCCATTCATGCTCCTCTGGGTAATATGCAAATAAGGGAGATGGAATAATACCTCCACAGTGCCACCTATTGTAAGGCAGCATTCCTATAAGTCAATGTTAGACTCTTTGTAGCAATGACTGAGAATTGAAATCAAAGCCAGAAACCATGCACAGACAGCTGTTTCAGGGTTTGTTTGTCATCCTTTCAGGACATTATTATTATGTCTGTCTTGGATGTAACACCAAGCAACACATTTTCGTTGCTCCAGAGTCCAGTGAACAGCATTGTGGTCTGAGAAGGCACCAATAGGCTGACAGAGTAGTCCCCGCTTTCTATCAAACTCCTTAAGTACCACAATTGTCATTCACCATGACATCTAAGAGGTTAACCCTTTCCAATCCCCTGTCTGACGTCTTTCTACATTCTTTTTTTTTTCAAATCAAATTTTATTAAGGTTTTCACAGAATATACAGGGGATAGACAATAACTTCTACAAAGGCAGATCTTCCACCGGACCATAGTCCGCCACGTGACAACGTTCCAACAAGGTAACTCCGCTACATACACAGTAATCTCCGCTAGGTAAACTATACAAATATTAACTAATAAAGTGCCCAAACAGGGGAACTATGTCGTCCCGCGCCGGCATAGACATAACATACACTTTTTGTTGTCTGCACTAAATAAGACAAAAAGGAACAGACACACACAGAGACACCACAGTAGGGGGGGGGGGGGGTAGAGGGGGTAGGAGGGGGTAGGGAGGGGAATGAGTCGGGGTCCCGTCATGACAGTGTTCGGAGGAGATCACGTCTCACACATCCCATGTCGCCGCGGATCTCACCTCTCGCCACGGAGCCCACGTTACAAGGAATTTATCGTAGGTATTATTTGACCAGCTGTGTAATTCCTCCAGGGAGTATAGACTATCCACTCTCTCCCTCCAGAGACCCAGCGATGGAGGGGCACTCTGAAGCCACAAGCGGGGAATCAAGGATTTGGCTGTATCTATTAATAGGGCTACTAGTTTGTTCTTTTTAGGATAAAAGTTTCTATTCGGTCTCCACAAAAAAAACAGGTCCGGGGTAAGGCAGACACCAGGCGCCACTTTTTCAATGGCTTCCCCCACACCCCTCCAGAAGGGAGTTAAAACCGGACACTCCCACCATATGTGCAGGTATGAACCCGTCTCCCTCTTACATCTCCAGCAGGAGTCATGTGGGGAGAGCTTATGTTCAAATAGCCATTGTGGCGTCCGATACCATCTGACCAATAGCTTATAGTGGGCCTCTTGTGCAATTACGCAGGGGGTGAGGCCAAAAGACGTATCCAAGATCGCCCTGGTCTCCTCCTCCGTAAGCCGGATGCCCAGCTCTTTCTCCCATGATGTAAGGAAGGCAGGTTTGTACGGTTGGTAAGGGGAGATAAAGGTTCTACGAATAAACGAGATCTTTTTATGTGAGGTTTTGTTATCCGCCCAGGACCTTTCGAATATAGTGCGGGGTCTTGTGGACTTGTACTTTCTGAGAAATTCTTTAAAGAAACCCGCTAGTTGGGCCCCCTCTAGGAAGGATAAAGATTCCGTAGGGAATAGTTTTTGAGGGATCGTCGAGGGGGTCAGATGTGAAAGCTCTTGTAATTTGGCTACAGAGATTGATTTACATTTACTCCATACCGGCGCCCGGGGACGGTCTCTCTGTGGGATCATTATTCTGGGAATTACGTCTAAGGGGAATATAGGTGAGGGAGACGGAGCTAGCTCCGTTCGAAGCTTATCCCATACCTCGCAAGGTCCTCTGAGAAGGGGATTAAAGGATTTCGCCCGAAAGTGGGCGCTGGAGGGAACCCATATGGCCTCCGATAGGGGGACATTACTATGTTCTACCATCAATCTTGAGAGTAGTTCGTCGTGCTCCAACCTAGAAAGGTCCCACCAGTAGCGGAGATGGGCTGCACAGTAATACTCGTAGAGGTTGGGGAGATCCACTCCCCCTCCCTCCTCTTACGAGTCATCAGACCATGCGCCAGTCTCGGTTTCCTCTGTTTCCAGACGAATGCCGAAAAGGCCGCGCGCATAAGTTTGAAAAAATTTTTGGGAAGGTGAATAGGGAGCATTCTGATTTTGTAGAGTATTAGTGGCAGGATATATGTCTTTATGATATTCTTCCTCCCCAGCCAGGAGATGTAGGGGATGTCATAGGATTTGAGGAGTTGCTTGACCCGCGTGATGAGGGGGACAAAGTTAGAGACATAAAGGTCTTCCGCCCTTCTGGTCAACTTAATCCCCAGGTAATCCAAATGGGTAGATGACCACGAAAAAGGGGAATTTCCCCTTAGCTTGTCAAATTGCTTTGGGGGAATGGAGACGTTAAGCGCTGTAGATTTCGAGAAATTAATCTTAAAGTTGGAAAGCAACCCAAATTCCTCAAGCAGCTCAGAGAGTCTGGGGAGACTCTTCTGGGGATCCGTGACCACAAAGGCAATGTCATCAGCAAATGCCGCCGCCGAGATTTGCTGTTCTCCTGCCCGCAGGCCCACAATCCCTGGATCCTGTCTGACCCTCTGGAGAAGGGGCTCCAAAGATAAGATAAAAAGCGAGGGGGGGAGGGGGCATCCCTGCCGAGTGCCATTTCTTATGAGGAAGGGAGGGGAGAGGATCTCGTTTATTTTCAGCCTAGCATGCGGGCTACCGTATAACGAGAAGACCACACGTGTGAACTGTACCGGAAGGCCGAAGGAAAGCAGCACTCTCTCCATGTACAGCCAGTCCACTCTATCAAAGGCCTTTTCGGCGTCTGTACCTACTATAGCGAGTGGAATCTTATGGTGTTGGGCGTATCTGGCTGCATGGAGGAGTCTGATACAATTGTCTCTCCCCTCCCTTCCCTTAACGAAGCCAGCCTGTTCCGAATCAATCAGTCCAGGCATAAACGGCTCCAATCTTTTTGCAAGTAATTTAGCCCACAGCTTCACATCGAGATTGATCAGAGATATGGGGCGGTAGCTGCCGCACAATACAGGGTCCTTATTGTCTTTAAGGATCAATGCAATATGAGCTTCTTGGGACTGCCGCGGCAGGGACACCCCCCCCCCCCCAAAAGGTCATTAAACAAGAGAGTCAATTTTGGCTTTAATATGGGGAGGAAGACTTTGTAGTATTGAATCGGAAGGCCGTCCGGCCCCGGGCTTTTATTGGGGGGGCTCGAGGCAATCAGTGCCTCCACCTCCTCCTGCGAGACTTGAGTGACCAACCTCGCGGCCTCCTCAGGGTTTAATTTCGGCATATTTAGTTGTTCTAGGAACCTGTCTATGGGGGCCGCAGGGTTCTCCACCGGGGGTGTATTATGTGTGTCTTGGAGGTTGTAAAGATTCGCGTAGAACCTCCGGAACTCCTCTGCAATGTCTCTGGAGGTAGTCAAGGTCGTCCCAGAAGGGGATTTAATCGCCCTGATTTGGTTTTTTGCCCTAGCTTTATTAATCAGCGAGGACATGAGCTTACTGCCTTTATTTCCCTGGGCATATATCTTGTGCCTGAAATGTAGCTGATTTTTGTTAAATTTTGAGTTAAGCAGAAGTTTCAGGTCTGCTCTTGCTGCCGCAAGATCAGCCATGTTCTGTCTCACTTGGGAAAATTTCGCAGTCAACTCCAATCTGGCGATCCGCGAGAGTTTCTCATCAATAGCTTTCTGGGTTTTTTTCTTGATACGTGAGCCCAGGGCAATAAAAAGGCCTCGCATATAAGCCTTATGGGCTTCCCAAACCAGAGGTGATCTGGACTCTTCTGTTGAGTTGATACAGAAAAACTCTTCTAGATGTTTTGATAGGTATTCTCTATCCTCTATATGCTCCAGGAGGGAGGCGTTCAACGACCATCTCCATTCCCTGGCAACTGGCTGGGGTAGATGAAGAGACGTATGCACCGGGGCATGATCGGAGATCGTCATCGAATCAATATTCGAGCCGATCAGGGACGGAAGTAGGGAGGAGGAGACCAGGACATAATCTAACCTCTGGTATGAGGAGTGCACAGCGGAGAAAAACGAAAAATCTTTAGAGGTGGGGTGTAAGGTGCGCCAGGTATCTACCAGACCCATTTCCTGAAGCCGCTTGCCCAATCTTTTCAGTTTACCTTGGGATATGTGTGAACGACCCGAAGAGGAATCTAACGTGGGGTTGAGTGTGACGTTTAAATCACCCGCTAAGATAATCTGGCCTTCGCTAAAGTGTTTTAAATTTTCCAGCTGCTTGAGCAACCATGGAATCTGCTCCGTATTTGGAGTATATAAATTAGCTAAAGTAATTTTTGTGTTGTTTAGAGTGCCCTTGATGAACAAGACTCTGCCCTCGTCGTCCCTAAACTGAGCCTCCTCGACAAAATTAATTGTCTTATGAAGAAAAATGGAGACCCCTTTCAAGGCAGATGAGGGATGAGTGCAATGGAATGCCCTGGGGAATGACTTCCCCGGTAAGGAAAAGGTTTTGTTACCTTTGTAGTGGGTCTCCTGGAGGAAGAGAATCCCCGTTTCGTACCTCCTCAGAAGCAGCTCGAGGCTGTGGCGTTTGGAGGGAGAGTTAAGACCTTTGGCGTTGAAGGAGGTGAGACGCAGTCCTTTCATGACAAAGTACCTGTGTTAAATATAGTAAAGAGGGAATGTAAGATAACCACACAAATAAAACAGTTGCACAGAATACAATAAGCTTCGTTGGCGTTTTCTTTCGCGATGATCAGCCAGGAGGCAGGAGATGAGATGGGAGGCGGGAGGGGAGAGAGAAACACGTAGGTGGGGGATACACACAAATCAAAAGCAACACGAAAACAAATACTGCAAAGAAAAACCCCTGCAGCGGAACACCGCTAACAGAGGAAACTTAGTTGAGTGTGCCCCGGGGGGGGGGGGGGGGGGGGGTCCGTAGACTCCTCCCTAGGGCCCGCTCTGGGGGCAGCCTACTGAGATCCCACCAAGCAACGGCACTGATGGGATGTCAGCGAATTAGTTACGGCCTGGACGGTACAGGCCCCACAGCCCATTCCACGGGTGGTAAGAGACAAATAACCAACCAACATAGGAGCGAATAGTCTCCTAAACTTGCAAAAATGAAGAAAATAAACGTCCTGCAAAACATGCACATGACCTTCCACAAAAAACCCGTCTGGGTGATGCGATATACAATACCAAGTCCCGGAAAGGGAGCATTGTGTTGACACGAAAACGAGCCGACTGGCAGATCCTCAAGAAGCTCCACAACAGTCTAGATACCGCCCACCTCCGGACATGCGATGTATTGATCTGTAGACGCAAAAGATTAGCAGGACAAAGAAGAAGACTGTAATTAACCGACCGCCACAGGGCCTAAGCTACTCATGTACTGATCCCGAGGGGGGGAAAAGCCCTGCGGCTTGTCCAACAACAGAAGGCAGAACAGGAGAGAACACTCTCCTGGCATAGCAAATCACGGATCCTGTTTGGGTTTTTTCTTTTTCCCCTTAGGGGATTTTGCGCTGCCCGCTAGCAGCCAGTCCCCTGGGTTCTCCAGTGGTTGGAATGAAGGAAGGTCCGGGAGAGGTTGCCAGTTGGGAAGTTCGATCGGGTCTAACTCCAGGAGGGACCATAATTCCCGCATCTCTTCTTGGGTGCGAATATTGACCCTCTTGCCCTTGATGGTTGCGCCGATGCCGAAAGGGAATAACCACGTGTACCTGATTTCACGTTTTTTCAGGACTTCCAACAAGGGACGCAGGGCGCGACGTTTTGCTAACGTAGAGGGAGCCAGGTCCTGGAAGACCGAAATAGGCGCACCTTCGCACTTCAAGTCCTTGAAGGATCTGGCCGCTCTGAGGACCGCGACTGCATCCGGGAAGGACAATAATTTACATATAACGTCCCTAGGCTGTTCAGCGGGCCCGGCCGGCGGTCTTAGGGCCCGGTGTATCCTTTCCACGCAGATGGTGGACGCTCTTTCCTCCCCCAGCAACACAGCAAAAATACCTTTGGCGACTTTATCAAGGCATTCATTCGCATAAGATTCAGGAATGCCTTTAAAGCGCAGGTTATTACGCCTGTTCCTGTTTTCTAAGTCTTCTTGAAGCAGCAGCGATCTATTCAAAAATAGGTGCTGTTCCTTTAAGACTTGCTCAACTTGCAGAGAGTGAGAAGTGATGGCTGCAGAGGAGGACTCAAGATCTTCCACTCTGTGCCCCATTTGCTTGAATTCCTCCTTGATCTCTGCTAAATCAGCACTAATGGGGCGCAGAGCTTGTGAAATCAGGTTCCTCATGAACCCTCTGGATACAGACTCACCGTCCTCCTCCTCCGAGGTCTGTTCTTCATCTTCTCCATGGCTGAGAGCGGGAACGAGCGCTCGTGCCGGCGCCATCTTAGCAGGGGGCCGCGGGGAGCGGGAGGAACGATCTTTAAAGAATCCTCTCATGTCTGCCTGCGTTCTGGATGGACGAGGAGTGCCCTGCAGGTCAGTGCTCTTCTCCTTCGAAGTTTTGCCCATGTTTTCTTGCGGCTGGAAGCTATTATAAGGTGCTGTGGGTGCCTGTTTGTAGGAGCGCAGCTCTCAAGCAGCCGTTGCGCTCGGCGTCCAGGCTCCGCCCCCCGTCTTTCTACATTCTGATTGAAGCTTGTACAGCTAAAATGTCAGAAGTCGTCTGACAGGGTATTCTTACCGTCCACTGCCAGCCACTCTGGTGCACATACACTGGATTTAGCCAGCACATGGCACCGTCGTATAACAGCAAAAAGAGAAAGCTTTTTAGGAAACCCTGAATTCAAAATTGGATTGGAAAGGGTTAATATGCAAGGTTCATACAGTAGTTATAGTTGAGTACCTCTTGGCTGGTGTACGTTACATTGCTTTTCTTTCCACATTTTATGACTCTGTGAGAATTATGGCACATTGTACTTGGTAAAACTGTTCCTTGCCTTACAAGTACACCAGCAATGAGATGGCATAAGAAAATATACCTAATTTGATATAAATTTGGTACACCATTTTTTCAACCTCATCAGTGAATATGTTTCATAACCCCTCTACTGACTTGTCACATAAGCAAGAGAAAAAGATTCTGCCTGCCAAAACACAGGCTTTGCTGCAACAGTAAGCTTTGTGATTTGCAAGTGCTGTGATATTGCAATATATAGGTTATGTTGGAAACATAATAGTCCAGCTGAGAGCTCATCATTCATTTTTAAGATAGAAAAATAGGGACCTATAATGGAAAAGTGTGAAACAATGAATAAAAAACAATCAGCTGTTGTGTTGCTCTTGTTTGTTATTTAGCCAGTATTGGTATATTGCTTATGCCAATCTGTATGCTTAAAATTTATTTTCTAATTTTAGCAGCAGGCAGATGGTATAAGAGAACAGAAAAATCTGAATTAAAGGGAACCTTTCATCAGGTTCATTCTGCCCAAACCACAGGCCACAGAAACTCGGTACAAATATACCTATTCAGCCCATGTATATACTTGAAAGCGCGACTTGGAACACTGCTCTCAAAATTACATGCAAATAAGGATGATAAAGTGTTAATGGCAATCAAGCCATACACAAATACCAGATGACATGGGAGCCTCAGGCTGAAATATGTGTTAAAAACAGACAATTATGTTAATTAGTTCAAAATGTGCTATTTTCATGCGATTGCACAAAATATGTGCTTGTGAATGAACCCATTGAAAGCATTTCAGCAAAAAAATAGCACATATTGAACTAATTAACGTAATTACCCATTTCAATGAATTGGAGTATGGTTTGTGCAAGCAAAAAATACAGTGGAGGGCCTTTTACATACAATGATTATTGCTCAAAAGTCGTTCAAATGGCCAAAAGTGAACGATAATCGTTACATGTAAATGCCGCCACTCATGCATTTGTTTACTTGTTTGCTGCTAGTTTTTAGCCCGCAAAAAAACCATCATCAAGCAGTTCAAAAGACATTATATTTGAATGGAATTCCTTTAGTCTCTTGAGCGGCTTGCTGACTTGAGGAGAGTACAAATGTACGCATTGTGTTTGCCTTACATACATGAGTACATTGTTTACCCATGCCAGGAGAAGACAATGGAATCCTGCTGCCCATATAATCCCTCACATAAACACACCCCCAGCTGAGCAATCTGTACTTAGTTTACTTTAGCTAATAAGGAAATGGAGATGATTAAAAGGCATTATCTGTATGTGTAATTTTATGCAAAAATGTCATCAGTTCATTCATACATGTGGCTGTTTTAGTGATAATCATTGCATGTAAAAGGGCCTTTTAAACATTCATGTGAATGCACAAATACACAATGCCTACTTTGAATGTGTGTACATAAAAGTGCTTATACCCATATGAAGCTGGCCTTACAATAAGGGTGTGTTCACATGGTAGAATTCACTGCTGAATTTTCTGCGTGAATTCCGCCTCTAAAAACCGCATCAAAGTCTGTGACTTTTAGATGAATTTTAGGTGTAGATATGTGTGAGGATTAAGCCCTATCAATAGACGAATTCTGCATGTCAGGGCTAAATCCACTGGCCAACCATATCAAAAACTGCATCAGAAAGACTTGTTTTTTAGAGGCAGAATTTGCTTACTGCATTCGCTGTGTATTGTGCGCAAATCTTCCACGCACAAAGCGCTGTGCAAATACTTTTGTGTGGCACAGTCCTTAATTATATGACTAGACAGGAGATTATAGGACTCGGTAACCCCATTTCAGTACACACAATGGCATGTATGGAACAGTTGCAGGATTCACAAGAAGCACTCTATAACGAGTAACGTTAACTATAACTATAATGAGCAAGAAATGCCTATTGGAAAGAGGACACAATATCTTTCATGTACAGTAGTTTACAGTTAGACCCGAGCCATCTCTGATAAAACCTGTGTTTCAAGGCTAAAAATGTCACTCTCTTGATACCCTGCAAAAAAAATTGCACCTGTTTATTTTGCCTTTGCTGCAATTTCAATGTATTGTTCAATGTTTTATGTCAAAGAGTACCTGCACTTTCACCTTTGGAGTGCTTCTGCTCTGTCAGCTGTTTTCAGCTTCTTCCTGCAGCTGAAAACAGCCCCATATACCGCTTATATAGTGCTACGGAGCAGGAACGCGCCAAAGGTAAAAATGTAGGTATTCTTCAAGCACCAATTGTGTTTGTTTGTTCCTATATATTTGTAAAGATCCAATAAATATTTATTTAAAAAAAGACTATATAAGTTTGGCATTGCTGTAATCATTCTCACCCATAGAATAAAATTTACATTTCATTTCTACCAGACTGTGAAAGCTTTAAGAACTAAATTCCCCCAAATTTGGTGCAATGGCATTTTTTTTATTTCATCCAACTTAAAATTTTTTAAGGTTTTTGAATACATTATATGGTACATTAATTGGCATCATTAAAAATACAAATTGTCCTGCAAAACCCCCTGAGATAGCTATGTTGATAGAAACATAAAAAGTTATAGCCCTTAGAAGATGAGCACAAAAAAACGAACATGAAAAACTGGAAGACCTCAGGTCTTGAAGCTGCATAGAGGAAAGAGTGAGACCAACATCAATCATGTCAAGGCAAGAATGAGTCTCAAAGTTATAGTAGAAAACTGCAATGTTTGTAATAGGGCTCGTGGCTTGTAGGGGTATTGTGTATTTTGCATTTGAAGCAACACTATAATTTGTTTTCAGAATAAAATGATCACGCATAGTGTGTATTATTCTGCACCAGGTGTATGGCTCAGCAGGAGGTATTGTGCCCTTCCCATAAATCTTCTTTCAAGGTTTCTCTTTGTCAATATTACTGGTTCTTTAAAGATTAGAAACAATTCAATGTGACAAATAAGCAATCTTTTCCATTGAGGTATCCCACTATTCAAATGAATATTTATACATTCTAAGGTATAGAAATCCTTTATACTGATGCCATCACATTTATTTTTTTTGTGGTGGGCCAAGTATAGTTCTTTCATCAAGGCGATACATTTCAAGCTGTAACTTGATAAATATACAAGTAGCATGCTTTGCTTTTATTTGTTTTCTTTTTTTAATTAATCCAATTTAATTCTGAAATATATAGTTCTCCATGTATTTATTAGAGATGAGCGAGCACCAAAATGCTCGGGTGCTCGTTACTCGGGACGAACTTTTCGCGATGCTCGAGGGTTCGTTTCGAGTAACGAACCCCATTGAAGTCAATGGGCGACCTGAGCATTTTTGTATTTCGCCGATACCCGCTAAGGATTCCTTGTGTGAAAATCTGGGCAATTCAAGAAAGTGATGGGAACGACACAGCAACGGATAGGGCAGGCGAGGGGCTACATGTTGGGCTGCATCTCAAGTTCACAGGTCCCACTATTAAGCCACAATAGCGGCAAGAGTGCCACCCCCCCTCCCAAAAACTTTTACTTCTGAAAAGCCCTCATTAGCAATGCATACCTTAGCTAAGCACCACACTACCTCCAACAAAGCACAATCACTGCCTGCATGACACTCCACTGCCACTTCTCCTGGCTTACATGCTGCCCAACCGCCCCCCCTCCCCCCACAGCGCACACCAAAGTGTCCCTGCGCAGCCTTCAGCTGCCCTCATGCCACACCACCCTCATGTCTATTTAGAAGTGCGTCTGCCATGAGGAGGAACCGCAGGCACACACTGCAGAGGTTGGCACGGCTAGGCAGCGACCCTCTTTAAAAGGGGCGGGGCGATAGCCCACAATGCTGTACAGAAGCAATGAGAAATAGAATCCTGTGCCACCGCCATCAGGAGCTGCACACGTGGGCATAGCAATGGGGAACCTATGTGCCACACACTATTCATTCTGTCAAGGTGTCTCTGCATGCCCCAGTCAGACCGGGCTTTTTAATTCATAGACACAGGCAGGTACAACTCCCTATTGTGAAGTCCCTGTCGACCGACAGCATGGGTGGCTCCCTGGAACCCACCGGCGGTACATAAAAATATCCCATTGCATTGCCCAACACAGCTGAGGTAGTAATGTCGTGCTTAATGCAGGTGGGCTTCGGCCCACACTGCATGCCCCAGTCAGACTGGGGTTCTTTAGAAGTGGAAACAGATGCATTTATAATTCCCTGTGGACCCACAGCATGGGTGGGTGCCAGGAAGCCACCGGCGGTACATAGAAATATCCCATTGCATTGCCCAACACAGCTGAGGTAGTAATGTTGTGCTTAATGCAGGTGGGCTTTGGCCCACACTGCATGCCCCAGTCTGACTGGGGTTCTTTACAAGTGGAAACAGATGCATTTATAATTCCCTGTGGACCCACAGCATGGGTGGCTCCCTGGAACCCACCGGCGGTACATAAAATTATCCCATTGCATTGCCCAACACAGCTGAGGTAGTAATGTCGTGCTTAATGCAGGTGGGCTTCGGCCCACACTGCATGCCCCAGTCAGACTGGGGTTCTTTACAAGTGGAAACAGATGCATTTATAATTCCCTGTGGACCCACAGCATGGGTGGGTGCCAGGAAGCCACCGGCGGTACATAGAAATATCCCATTGCATTGCCCAACACAGCTGAGATAGTAATGTTGTGCTTAATGCAGGTGGGCTTCGGCCCACACTGCATGCCCCAGTCTGACTGGGGTTCTTTACAAGTGGAAACAGATGCATTTATAATTCCCTGTGGACCCACAGCATGGGTGGCTCCCTGGAACCCACCGGCGGTACATAAAAATATCCCATTGCATTGCCCAACACAGCTGAGGTAGTAATGTCGTGCTTAATGCAGGTGGGCTTCGGCCCGCACTGCATGCCCCAGTCTGACTGGGGTTCTTTACAAGTGGAAACAGATGTATTTATAATTCCCTGTGGACCCACAGCATGGGTGGGTGCCAGGAAGCCACCGGCGGTACATAAAAATATCCCTTTGCATTGCCCAACACAGCTGAGGTAGTAATGTCGTGTTTAATACAGGTGGGCTTCGGCCCACACTGCATGCCCCAGTCTGACTGGTAATATGTACCTTAACAGTAACCTCGTTGGTGGTAATGTGGTGGTGACTGCGGACCTGGTAGCGCGGTTTAATGTAGTTGGTTTTCGGAATGTGGCCACTGGCCAGGATTAAGTGGGCCGTGGCGGGGGATGTTTTGGAGGCACTACGTGTCCTCTCCACGTGTCCGTGGTTATATGCACCTTAACAGTAACAGCGTTGGTGGGAAATGGCCTCGCCGCCATCATGTCTTTGGGAAGCCTCTGTTTCCACACCCCAGAGACATACCATTAGCAGCGGTATAGGCAGAGCCCAGAATTAGTAACATTTCAGCCGTAGCATTAGCGACAGGCCCCACTAACATATCACTAGCAGCATTATAGGGGGAGCACAGTCTTAGTTCCATTTCAGTAATAGTAGCAGCCTACACAGGCCCCAGTAACAATTCCGAAGCAGCAGTATAGTGGGAGCGCAGTCTTCGTTCCATTTCAGTAATAGTAGCAGCCTACACAGGCCCCAGGAACAATTCCGAAGCAGCAGTATAGGAGGAGCACAGTCTTAGTTCCATTTAAGTCATTGTAGCAGCCTACACAGGCCCCAGGAACAATTCCGAAGCAGCAGTATAGTGGGAGCGCAGTCTTAGTTCCATTTCAGTAGCTGCAGTATAGCCAAGGCCCAAGTTACATTTATGTAGCTAAAGTGTAGGCCAACCCCACACACACTTCTGTACCATGAGTGCAGGCGAAGAACATAGAAATTGCTATGATTACACTGTAGGTGAGGGCCCCAAAACATTGGTGTACCAACAGTACTAATGTACCTCAGTAAAAATTGGCCATGCCCAACCAAGATGGCAGGTGAAACCCATTAATCGCTTTGGTTAATGTGGCTTAAGTGGTAACTAGGCCTGGAGGCAGCCCAGTTTAACGAAAAATTGGTTCAAGTTAAAGTTTCAATGCTTTTAAGAGCATTGAAACATATAAAAATTGTTTAGAAAAATTAGATGAGTGAGCCTTGTGGCCCTAAGAAAAATTGCCCGTTCAGTGTGATTACGTGAGGTTTCAGGAGGAGGAGCAGGAGGAGGAGGAGGAATATTAGACACAGATTGATGAAGCAGAAATGTCCCTGTTTTGGATGGTGAGAGAGAACGTAGCTTCCATCCGCGGACAGCAGCGTATTGCTTACGTATCGCTGCTGTCCGCTGGTGGAGAAGAGAAGTCTGGGGAAATCCAGGCTTTGTTCATCTTGATGAGTGTTAGCCTGTCGGCACTGTCGGTTGACAGGCGGGTACGCTTATCTGTGATGATTCCCCCAGCCGCACTAAACACCCTTTCCGACAAGACGCTAGCCGCAGGACAAGCAAGCACCTCCAGGGCATACAGCGCTAGTTCAGGCCACGTGTCCAGCTTCGACACCCAGTAGTTGTAGGTGGCAGAGGCGTCACGGAGGACGGTCGTGCGATCGGCTACGTACTCCCTCACCATCCTTTTACAGTGCTCCCGCCGACTCAGCCTTGACTGGGGAGCGGTGACACAGTCTTGCTGGGGAGCCATAAAGCTGTCCAGGCCCTTAAAGACTGTTGCACTGCCTGGGCTGTACATGCTGCTCGATCTACGCACCTCCCCTGGTACCTGGCCCTCGGAACTGCGCCTTCTGCCACTAGCGCTGTCGGATGGGAATTTTACCATCAGCTTGTCCGCCAGGGTCCTGTGGTATAGCAACACTCTCGAACCCCTTTCCTCTTCGGGAATGAGAGTGGGAAGGTTCTCCTTATAGCGTGGGTCTAGCAGTGTGTACACCCAGTAATCCGTAGTGGCCAGAATGCGTGTAACGCGAGGGTCACGAGAAAGGCATCCTAACATGAAGTCAGCCATGTGTGCCAGGGTACCTGTACGCAACACATGGCTGTCCGCACTAGGAAGATCACTTTCAGGATCCTCCTCCTCCTCCTCCTTAGGCCATACACGCTGAAATGATGACAGGCAAGCAGCATGGGTACCGTCAGCAGTGGGCCAAGCTGTCTCTTCCCCCTCCTCCTCATCCTCCTCATGCTCCTCCTCCTCCTCCTGAACGCGCTGAGATATAGACAGGAGGGTGCTCTGACTATCCAGCGACATACTGTCTTCCCCCGGCTCTGTTTCCGAGCGCAAAGCGGCTGCCTTTATGGTTTGCAGGGAACTTCTCAAGATGCATAGCAGAGGAATGGTGACGCTAATGATTGCAGCATCGCCGCTCACCACCTGGGTAGACTGCTCAAAGTTTCGAAGGACCTGGCAGATGTCTGCCAACCAGGCCCACTCTTCTGAAAAGAATTGAGGAGGCTGACTCCCACTGCGCCGTCCATGTTGGAGTTGGTATTCCACTATAGCTCTACGCTGCTCATAGAGCCTAGCCAACATGTGGAGCGTAGAGTTCCACCGTGTGGGCACGTCGCACAGCAGTCGGTGCACTGGCAGATTAAAGCGATGTTGCAGGGTGCGCAGGGTGGCAGCGTCCGTGTGGGACTTGCGGAAATGTGCGCAGAGCCGGCGCACCTTTACGAGCAGGTCTGACAAGCGTGGGTAGCTTTTCAGAAAGCGCTGAACCACCAAATTAAAGATGTGGCCCAGGCATTTCACGTGCGTGAGGCTGCCGAGCTGCAGAGCCGCCACCAGGTTACGGCCGTTGTCACACACGACCATGCCCGGTTGGAGGCTCAGTGGCGCAAGCCAACTGTCGGTCTGCTCTGTCAGACCCTGCAGCAGTTCGTGGGCCGTGTGCCTCCTATCTCCTAAGCTGAGTAGTTTCAGCACGGCCTGCTGACGCTTGCCCACCGCTGTGCTGCCACGCCGCGCGACACCGACTGCTGGCGACGTCCTGCTGCTGCTGACACATCTAGATTGCGAGACAGAGGTTGAGGAGGAGGAGGAGGAGGAGGAGGGTGCTTTAGTGGAAGAAGCATACACCGCCGAACATACCACCACCGAGCTGGGGCCCGCAATTCTGGGGGTGGGTAGGACGTGAGCGGTCCCAGGCTCTGACTCTGTCCCAGCCTCCACTAAATTCACCCAATGTGCCGTCAGGGAGATGTAGTGGCCCTGCCCGCCTGTGCTTGTCCACGTGTCCGTAGTTAAGTGGACCTTGCCACTAACCGCATTGGTGAGGGCGCGTACAATGTTGCGGGAGACGTGGTCGTGCAGGGCTGGGACGGCACATCGGGAAAAGTAGTGGCGACTGGGAACTGAGTAGCGCGGGGCCGCCGCCGCCATCATAGCTTTGAAAGCCTCCGTTTCCACAACCCTATACGGCAGCATTTCAAGGCTGATAAATTTGGCTGTGGACGGTTAACGATTGAGCGTGCGGGTGCGTGGCGGCGTACTTGCGCTTGCGCTCCAACTCTTGCGCTAGCGACGGCTGGACTGTGCGGTGCGAGACATTGGTGGATGGGGCCGAGGACAGCGGAGGTGAGGGTGTGGGTGCAGGCCATGAGACGGTAGTGCCTGTGTCCTGAGAGGGGGGTTGGATCTCAGTGGCAGGTTGGGGCACAGGGGGAGAGGCAGCGGTGCAAACCGGAGGCGGTGAACGGCCTTCGTCCCACCTTGTGGGGTGCTTGGCCATCATATGTCTGCGCATGCTAGTGGTGGTGAGGCTGTTGGTGGTGGCTCCCCGGCTGATCTTGGCGCGACAAAGGTTGCACACCACTGTTCGTCGGTCGTCAGGCGTCTCGGTGAAAAACTGCCAGACCTTAGAGCACCTCGGCCTCTGCAGGGTGGCATGGCGCGAGGGTGTGCTTTGGGAAACAGTTGGTGGATTATTTGGTCTGGCCCTGCCTCTACCCCTGGACACCGCACTGCCTCTTGCAACCTGCCCTGCTGCTGCCCGTGCCTCCCCCTCTGAAGACCTGTCCTGTGTAGGCGTTGCACACCAGGTGGGGTCAGTCACCTCATCGTCCTGCTGCTCTTCCTCCGAATCCTCGGTGCGCTCCTCCCTCGGACTTACTGCCCTTACTACTACCTCACTGCAAGACAACTGTGTCTCATCGTCATCGTCCTCCTCACCCACTGAAAGGTCTTGAGACAGTTGCCGGAAGTCCCCAGCCTCATCCCCCGGACCCCGGGAACTTTCCAATGGTTGGGCATCAGTGACGATAAACTCATCTGGTGGGAGAGGAACCACTGCTGCCCAATCTGAGCAGGGGCCAGAGAACAGTTCCTGGGAGTCTTCCCGCTCCTGAGCATGTGTCATTGTAGTGGAGTGAGGAGGCTGGGAGGAAGGAGGAGCAGCAGACAGAGGATTCGGATTTGCAGCAGTGGACGGCGCAGAACTGTGGCTGGATGATAGCTTGCTCGAAGCACTTTCTGCCATCCAGGACAGGACCTGCTCACACTGCTCATTTTCTAATAAAGGTCTCCCGCGTGGACCCATTAATTGGGCGATGAATGTGGGGACGCCAGAAACGTGCCTCTCTCCTAATCGCGCAGCAGTCGGCTGCGACACACCTGGATCAGGAGCTCGGCCTGTGCCCACACCCTCACTTGGCCCTCCGCGTCCTCGGCCGCGTCCACGTCCTCTAGGCCTACCCCTACCCCTCAGCATGCTGTATTACCAGTGATTTGATTTCACAGGCAGGAAATAAATTGGCGCAAGCCTGCAGGCCAAATATAATTTTTTAACTTTTTTTTAAAAAGGAAAGGCCCACTGCCTCTAGTGAATGAATAATAAGTTTAATAACTGTGTTGCGGCCCTGCAAAAGTGTCACAGAACTTTACTGTTGCAGAGTTATTAACTGTGGCAGAGCAGGTATTTCCCAGGCAGGAAAGAAATTGGCGCAAGGCTGCACTCAACCGTAGCTGGTTGCGTCTGATTTTTTTACGTTCTCCACGCAGCACACACGTACCCAGAGCCCTTAAGACTGACAGAGGCAGGGCAAATATAATTTTTTAACTTTTTTTTAAAAAGCAAAGGCCCACTGCCTCTAGTGAATGAATAATAAGTTTAATAACTGTGTTGCGGCCCTGCAAAAGTGTCACAGAACTTTACTGTTGCAGAGTTATTAACTGTGGCAGAGCAGGTATTTCCCAGGCAGGAAAGAAATTGGCGCAAGGCTGCACTCAACCGTAGCTGGTTGCGTCTGATTTTTTGACGTTCTCCACACAGCACACACGTACCCAGAGCCCTTAGGACTGACAGAGGCAGGGCAAATATACTTTTTTCCCTTTTGTTTAAAAGGAAAGGCGCACTGTGCCTATTCAATGACTAATATAACTGTGTTGCGGCCCTGCAAAAGTGTCACAGAACTTTACTGTTGCAGAGTTATTAACTGTGGCAGAGCAGGTATTTCCCAGGCAGGAAAGAAATTGGCGCAAGGCTGCACTCAACCGTAGCTGGTTGCGTCTGATTTTTTGACGTTCTCCACACAGCACACACGTACCCAGAGCCCTTAGGACTGACAGAGGCAGGGCAAATATACTTTTTTCCCTTTTGTTTAAAAGGAAAGGCGCACTGTGCCTATTCAATGACTAATATAACTGTGTTGCGGCCCTGCAAAAGTGTCACAGAACTTTACTGTTGCAGAGTTATTAACTGTGGCAGAGCAGGTATTTCCCAGGCAGGAAAGAAATTGGCGCAAGGCTGCACTCAACCGTAGCTGGTTGCGTCTGATTTTTTGACGTTCTCCACACAGCACACACGTACCCAGAGCCCTTAGGACTGACAGAGGCAGGGCAAATATACTTTTTTCCCTTTTGTTTAAAAGGAAAGGCGCACTGTGCCTATTCAATGACTAATATAACTGTGTTGCGGCCCTGCAAAAGTGTCACAGAACTTTACTGTTGCAGAGTTATTAACTGTGGCAGAGCAGGTATTTCCCAGGCAGGAAAGAAATTGGCGCAAGGCTGCACTCAACCGTAGCTGGTTGCGTCTGATTTTTTGACGTTCTCCACGCAGCACACACGTACACAGAGCCCTTAGGACTGACAGAGGCAGGGCAAATATACTTTTTTCCCTTTTGTTTAAAAGGAAAGGCCCACTGTGCCTATTCAATGACTAATAACTGTGTTGTGGCCCTGCCTACACAATTCTGTGCCTGTAGTATCAATGCAGGGTGCAATGCTCTGCACCGCCGATTTTGAGAAAAAAAAAAAAAAGCAACACAGCTAACAGCAGCCTGCACAGTACTCCACACAGTTAAATGTGGCCCTAGAAAGGACCGTTGAGGTTCTTGAAGGCTACACTCACTCCTAACACTCTCCCTGACTAAGCACCACTTCTGTCCCTAATGCCAGGTGCAATGCTCTGCACCGCCGATTTTGAGAAAAAAAAAAAAGCAACACAGCTAACAGCAGCCTGCACAGTACTCCACACAGTTAAATGTGGCCCTAGAAAGGACCGTTGAGGTTCTTGAAGGCTACACTCACTCCTAACACTCTCCCTGCCTAAGCACCACTTCTGTCCCTAATGCCAGGTGCAATGCTCTGCACTGCCGATTTTGAGGAAAAAAAAAAATTTCTCCACTGCTAACAGCAGCCTGCACACACGTAGATGTGGCCCTAAGAAGGACCGTTGGGGTTCTTGAAGCCTACACTCACTACAAACACTCTCCCTACAGCAACTCCAATAGAACAGCACTTTCCCTCAGCTAACTCACAACGCATCTGAGGCGAGCCACGGGAGGGGCCGACTTTTATACTCAGGTGACATCTGATCGCCCCAGCCACTCACAGCAGGGGGGTGGTATAGGGCTTGAACGTCACAGGGGGAAGTTGTAATGCCTTCCCTGTCTTTCAATTGGCCAGAAAAGCGCGCTAACGTCTCAGAGAGGAAACTGAAAGTAACCCGAACACCGCGTGGTAACGAGCATCCCGAACACCCTAATATTCGCCCGAGCATCAAGCTCGGACGAGTACGTTCGCTCATCTCTAGTATTTATCACTAACCTCCATAAGCAGGCAGAATAGCAGTGGCACTGAGCACATCCTGACCACACAGTGAACAGCAGTCCACAGGGGATACCCAGGTAGGCAGGCAGCAACCCCAGTCTTAAGTGTGGAGTCCTAGACAATTTTGTTAACCTGGCATACGTTGTTTCCAGGCGAACGTATTTTAGCTTCATATTTGGGCCGTGTCTTGTGGAATGTAATATGGAGCTAATGTAAATCTATGTATCTATTCAAATGGCTGTATTTTGCTTAATTACTTTTTAAAAAACCCAGTATGGCCTATCTTTTGCGTTTTTGCGTTCGTATTGCTTTAATTTTCAATTGGACAAATACAGATCAGTATTTGCCAAGTAGAAATTAAAATATATAGAGACAAAATAGTGATGGAATACAAATGACATACGTCATCTGTAACAGGTCTGTAATACGGATCCATATATAATATGCTTGTCTGAAATCACCCATAGGCTGGAGGCAGATACACTAGCTAATTTAGATAATGGGGAACAACTGGATGAGGTGGGGAGGGCAAATACTGTTATGTCAACTTTCCTGGCTTGAAGTCTGTAACTAAGTAGTAACTTCCAATCTTAGTCATATAGCTTTGACTAGAAAATCACTAATTCTCACTGCCATACTGGAGCTATTTATTGAAATACAAAAAAAGGGGCAATAGGAGAACTGAGAGGTTACCATATAGGTGTCATTCTACATGTAGCCCCGTGTGGCGCAGAGTATTAAGGCAGTGGTTGAATCCCCGCATGGTTCAGATAGCCGGCTCAAGGTTGGTGACTCAGCCATCCTTCCGAGGTCGGTAAAATGACTACCCAGCTCGCTAGGGGGGCAGGGGGTAAAAGATGACTTGGGCAGGCCATGGCAAACCACCCAGCAAAAACAGTGTGCCAAGAAAATGTCACAAGTAGGAAGAGGAGTCTTAAGTAAACTTGGGAGATGTGTTGCCTGCAAAATTGTTATACTTTTAAACTAATAAAGTTGTTGCATCTTGCTTGCTCATTGTTTGTTTTTTTAAGTATGAAGTTGATATTGCTTGTATTGCTTTTTTACCATATAAAACTGCCACCCAGTGTATGAGTCTATACTTTCATAGTGACTTGAATCTAAAATAAAATGTGATGTGTGGCCCGGATTGTGATGATATGAGCTTGGAGTAAAAGTGATGCAAACAATGATTGTAATTATGACACTGCTCATATTGTTTTTATTCCCATACCAAACCGCTGTGTAATGTATAATAATATACATGGGGAGAAAACTAAATGCTAAACATAGTAACCAATCACAAAGCAACTTTAATGTTTTATAGGTCTCTTAAAAAATAAAAAGAGCACTATGGATTATTGGTATGAGCAAGTTTTTCTGTTACAGTTTAATAAATGAGACCCAAGTGCCATTATGGCCTGCTTCCTGGCAGGTATCATACAGTCATAAAAGTAGTCTGCATCCCAAGCCTCCGACTAACTCACAATCTGTGAGGGAGACAAGGGGAGCAGTCTATGAGAGTGGAAGGAACATGGGGTGAGGTCTGTGAGAGAGACGAAGGGCATGGGGAGCAGTTTGTAAGAGAGGAGGGAATAAAGAAAGAAGTCTGTGAAAGAGCAGAGAGACATGGGGAGCAGTCTATAAGAAGGAAGGGCCATGGGACGGGTTTGCGAGGAAGAAAGGGGGCATGAATATTAGTCTATATAGGGGAAACAGAACATAAGGAGCAGTCTGTGAGGGAGATGGTGGCTTGGAGAGTAGTTTGTGAAGGAGAAGGGAAATGTTGGGAGCAGTCTACGAGCAAGGAAAGAAATCAGAGAAAGTGGGGGCATGGCTTAGCCAGCAGGGCAGGAGGATAAACATTGCTGAGCTCCACCATTAAGAGACCAAAAAACGATAAAATATTCCTCCTTTAACCACTTAACTACCAGCCCATAGTGTTTTTACGTCCTGCTCAAGTGGGCTTTATTCTCTGAGGACGTAAAAACACGCGTCCTACAGAGAATAAAGCCCCGTGGGCTCTGGACGTGACAGCTCCATGCTGTTGGTGCCCGCAGGTAGCCGACAGCATGGAACTGTCATCCTGGGCTGCGGAGACCCCCCCCGGCAATGCGATCGGCGCTATCCAATGGATAGGGCCGATCGCAATAAAGTGTAAAAAAAAGTTTTAAAAAGTTAAAGATTCAGCTGCCCTGATGGATCGGATACATCAGGGCAGCTGACAGTACTTACCCGCCTTCCTCGATGTCTGCCGCGGAGAATGGGTCCTCCGGGACCCGGCGCGGCTCTTCTGCGCATGCGCGCCAGATGAATGACGTCGCGTGCATGCGCAGAAGAATGGGAGCCCCGGGGAGTTTAAAATCTCCTGGTTCCTGGCTCCTGAAGGTAGCCGGGAACTAGGGGATGTCCCCATGCCCGCGATCGCCGCTATCCAGTGGATAGCGGCGATCGCGAAAAAGTTTTAAAAAAAGTAAAAATAAGGTTAATTTCACCTCCCCTCATGGATTGGATCCATGAGGGGAGGTGAAAATACTCACCCCTGGTCCTCAGCGGTCTTCCGGGACCTGAGTCCCCTTCTGCGCATGCGCGCCCGATGGTTGACATCGGGCACATGCACAGAGAGGCTCAGGACCCGGGAAATTTAAAATCCCTCTGCTCCTGGCTGCTATGTGTAGCCAGGAGCAGAGGGATGTCCCTGCAGAGATGATCACTGTTATCCAATGGATAGCAGTGATCATTTAAAGTAAAAAAAGTGTAAAAAAGTTAAAAAAAAAGTTTAAAAAGTAAAAAAAAAGTTAAAAAAAGCTTGCGTTTAGTCTCCCCCCACGGATCATATCCGTGAGGGAGGATGAAATTACGTACCTAAGGCCCCCGTATTTATCCACGGACCTTACCACAGCTTCTGCGCACGTGGCCGTCGCCAAAGCGGCGGACGCATGCGCAAAAGCTGTGGATTGCCAGGATAACTTAAAATCTCCCTGCTCCTGGCTACAAAACTTAGCCAAGAGACTGGAAATTTCACAGCGGGCCGCGGTGAGCGGTTCCTGATCACATGTTCGCCGTCATCCAATGGATAATGGCTATCACGTAAAAGTTAAAAAAAAAGTTAGTTTCATCTCCCCTCACCGATGCGATCGGTGAGAGGAGACGAAACTTTTTACCGGAGGCCTCCGTATTTGCACCCCTACGCGATCCTCATCCATGAACTTACCCGGATTCTGCACATGTGACCGCCAGCAAAATACCAGACACATGCACAGGAGTCGGGGAGCCCAGGAAACTTAAAATCTCCTTGCTTTCGGCGACCAACGGTCGCTGAGAGCCTGGAGCAGTGACGGGTGGCCTCGTTGAGCGGTCCCCGGTCCCGTAATAAAAAAGTAGCAATCTCACATAGGTCGCTCTCACATGACCGGATAGGAATTACGGATTCCGCATGCGTCTGATCTGTGGTATTACGCAAATCAATCGCATTGGATTACACAATTCCGCTCACATTAGTGGGTTGGAATTGTGTAATCCACTCGCAGAAAAGAGAACGCAGCAGGTTCTATTTTACCGCTGCTATCCGCAGCATAGAGCCTATTGTGCTCCATGGTCGCGGATATACCCGCAGCCCATACGCTACTACATTGTGTACCGCCTGCAGATACCCACATCATCGCTAAGCGACAGTGCAGGAAATACAAACAAAAAAAAAGGTGTACTGCGAATGACACTGCGTGAGTAGGTAGTTATGCGCAGTACATTACGCGGCCATACGCAGGGTCACAGCTGGGCTCACAGCTGGGATCCACTGCGGGCCTCCGCAAGCGGATTCCACCTACGTCCGTGTGAACGCTACCTGTGATACGTATTTTACAAGAAGCCCTGGGAACGTTCGCCTTCCTAAAGTTCCAGGAGCAGTTTGTTGAGCGTCTTCTGCGTGAGACTGCTGCACCCCTGCAAGCTTACGAAGACTCACGGAGCGCTACTTTTTACACTCTATTCCCGCCGCTGAGGTCACGAAATACCCCCCAAAAAGCATGAGAGGAGGGGGGATACCCGGTTTTCTTACCCCATGTGCCTAACCCAACCAGCCTCCGTAATTTCCCCTGTCTTTGGGCATAAAACGCAGTTTATATTATTACTAGTGATGAGCAAGTATACTCGCTAAGGGCTCGAGACAAAAGGTTCGGGTGCCGGCGGCGGGCGGGGAGCTGCAGGGGAGAGCGGGGAGGAACGGCGGGGAGATCTTTCTCTCCCCCCCGCTCCCACCTGCTGATTGCCGCTACTCACGGCTCCCCCGCGCCATCACCCGAACCTTTTGTCTCAAGCGGGCAGGTACTCGCTAAAGGCAATGCTCGCTCGAGCAATTGCCCTTAGCAAGTATGCTCGCTCATCTCTAATTATTACCTTTATCTAATAATTAGGGAATGCCAAAAAATGGGGATGGCGTGGGGGAGGGGGATTATTTTTAGGAAGTCAATTTTTTTTCCGTATAAGTGGGCAATGGGGCCTCGAATTTATTCAGTTCTGCCCTGAAATCCAGCGGGCATTCCCTCCATTACAGGCCTTGCCATGTGTCCTGTAAAGAGATTAGGGCCACAATGGGTATGTTTCTGAACACGGGACAAACGAGGGTATTGATTTTGGGGTGAAAGTCTTCATTCCAATGTACACTGTACAAAAAAAACCAGTTTTTAAATTGACAAAATTGCTAAAAAATGAAAATCGAAATTTTTTCCTTCTGCTTTGCTTAGAGTCATTCAAATACTGTGGGGTCAAAATACGCAGTACACCCCTGGATGAATTTGTTAAGGGGTCTAGTTTTCAAAATGGGGTAATTTGTGGGGGTTCTCTATCGTTTTGGCCGCTCAATGGCTCTACAAGTGGGCAATGGGGCCTGGAATTTATTCCGTTGTACATTGAAATCCAACGGCTGCTCCTTCCATTATAGGCCTAGCCATGTTTCCTTTAAGTAGATTAGAGCCACAATGGGTATGTTTCTGAACACGGGACAAACGGTGGTATCCATTTTGGGGTAAACGTCTTCATTCCTATGTATGCTGTACAAAAAAAACTGTTTTTAAATTGTCACAATTGCCAAAAAAAAATGAAAATCATAATTTTTTCCTTCTGCTTGGCTTAGATTCATTCAAAAACTGTGAAGTCAAAAAAGTCATCGTACCCCTAGATAAATTCGTTAAGGGGTCTACTTTTCAAAATGGAGTCACTTGTGGGGGTTCTCCATCGTTTTGGTCACTCAATGGCTCTACAAGTGGGCAATGGGGACTAAATCTCCTTCAAGCAAAATTTCTGTTCCGAAAGCCACCGGTTGCTCCTTTCATTTTGGCCCCATTGTGCATACAGACGTAATACTAGGGCCACAATTGGTATGTTTCTAAGCACAGGACAAACAGGGGTACCCATTTTGGGGTGCAAGTCTTCATTCATATATGTGCTGTAAAAAAAAATGCTTTTGAAATGACAGAATTACCAAAAAAATTAAAATCGTAATTTTTTTCCTTCGGCTTGACTTAGATTCATTCAAAAACTGTGAAGTCAAAAAAGTCATCGTACCCCTAGATAAATTCGTTAAGGGGTCTACTTTTTAAAATGGGGTCACTGAGTGGGTTCTCCATCGTTGTGGTCACTCAATGGATCTACAAGTGGGCAATAGGGCCTAAATCTCCTTCAAACAAAATTTCTGTTCCGAAAGCCACCGGTTGCTCCTTTCATTTTGGGCCCCATTGTGCATCCAGACATAAGATTAGGGCCACAATGGGTATGTTTCTGAGCACAGGACAAACAGGGGTATCCATTTTGGGGTGCAAGTCTTTATTGATATATGTTCTGTACAAAAAAACTGCTTTTAAAATGACAGAATTACCAAAAAAATGAAAATCGTATTTTTTTTCCTTCGGCTTGGCTTAGATTCATTCAAAGACCATGAAGTCAAAAAAGTCATCATACCCCTAGATAAATTCGTTAAGGGGTCTACTTTTCAAAATTGGGTCACTTGTGGGGGTTCTCCATCGTTTTGGTCACTCAATGGATCTACAAGTGGGCAATAGGGCCTAAATCTCCTTCAAGCAAAATTTTTGTTCTGAAAGCCACCGGTTGCTCCTTTCATTTTGGGCCCCAATGTGCATCCAGACATAATACTAGGGCCACAATGGGTATGTTTCTGAGCACAGGACAAACAGAGGTATCCATTCTGGGGTGGAAATCCTCATTTTCATGTATACTATAGAAAAAAGTCCTGACTTTAAAATGACATATTTGCAAAAATATGAAATTTTAATTTTTCTCCTCTAAATTGCATTGACTCCTAAAAAAACCTGTGGGGTTAAAATACTCATGACACCCCTCAGTGAATACGTTAAGGGGTGTAGTTTTTAAAATGGGGTCATTTGTGGGGGTATCTATCATTTTGACTCCTATGAGCCTTTCCAATCTTGGCTTGGTGTAGGAAAACAAAGTGTTCCTCAAAATGCTGAAAAGTAATGTTAAATTTGTCTCCTAAATGGTTAAAAAAAAATGAAAGTTTTTCCAATGTGCACCCAAAATAAAGTAAACAGATGGAAATATATATCTTAGCAAAAATTTCTATATTATGTTTGCACATATTTGAGATATTGCAGTTGGAAATGTGAAAAAATAACGATTTTTTTCAAAATTTTCCCAATTTTGGCGCTTTTAATAAATAAACATAAATTGTATCAGTCTTTTTTTTCCGCCTAAATGAAGTACAACATGTGGCGAAAAAACAATGTCAGAATCGCTTGGATATGCAAAACCTTTCTGGTGTTTTTCCATGTTAAAGTGACACATGTCAGATTTGCAAAATTTGAGACAGCAGTGTGTGGCCCCAGTGGTACCACGGGCGGCAGTAAGTACTGAGACCTGGCATTGCAGCAGATCTCCTGCAGAAAAATATAAAGGGTTAGGGGTGACTCTGGGACTGCCAACGGCCCACAGATACTCACGGTGAGTACCTGGAGCAGCAGCAGCATGTGCTATACCCCCCCCCCCCCCTTCCCCAGCCAACAGAGATCCGGAGGCCTAGAGAAGAAGCTAG
Source organism: Eleutherodactylus coqui (assembly GCF_035609145.1). Lineage (NCBI taxonomy): Eukaryota > Metazoa > Chordata > Amphibia > Anura > Eleutherodactylidae > Eleutherodactylus > Eleutherodactylus coqui. The sequence goes on along the minus strand of NC_089837.1, from coordinate 233,704,751 downwards.
GCCATAAGCTGCAAGTTAAAGTGTCAGCACTGGACTTTAGAACAAGATAAGCTAAGCCCCTACCCAGAACACACAGCATAGTCGCTCCCCTGCATCTCATTCATCCGCCCCTCCAACCACCCACTCCCCAGCAACTTTGAACAGAGCCTTATGTATCCACAGCTACTGAGAGGGCTCAATAGTTGCCAGAGACCTTAATAGGCTGATACTCGCATCTAAACTATGACTCCTACTAGCACAACTGTTTCTACGCTCCTGTAGATGCAAGCAGCCCAGAGCAAGGGACAGGAGGAGGTGACATGGATGAATAATTAATTAGCATGTGAAAGGGAGACCCTGAGACAGCTACCACACCTGACAGATCTGACAAATTAATATATAAAAACATAGCCTGAGAGAGGGGCTTGCAGAAGTGCGACACTGCCTACAGCAGGATTGCAGAATGGTGGAATACGGGAAAGATAGTAGCATAGAACACACAGATACCCCTAAAACAAGCAAAAACCAGGTGGAAATGGATAAATACCTAAAGAAAAAGCAACATGCCTCTCCAGCAGCACAAAGACATAGAGCTCCACAAAAAAATCTCACTGAACAAAACATAGAGGACTCAGACATGGATTGTGCCTCAGCCGCCTCGGATCAAAATGAGGAAGTGGATAGAGACCCAATATCATAATCCTTCCTTAAAAAAAATTCTGTCTCAATCTATCTCTCCAGTCATGAAGAAGCTGGTGGATATTAAGACAGAGGTCAAACAAATCAGTCACAGAGTCGAAGACCTAGAGAACTCACATCAAGAACTCCTACAGTGCAATTTAGCTCTTCAGTCTAATTTAAGCGCACAGTAAGATCAATTAAACCAAGCCATGCTGCTAATAGAAGATCAGGAGGATAGGAGTAGAAGGAAAAACATTTGCATCAGAGCCCTTCCGGAATCTACAACGTCTGAAACTTTAAATTTAGCTGCCTTAAACATCTTCCAGACCCTCCTTGGGAAAGAAAGAGCTGAGAAAAAATAGAATGCATACTAGACCCTCATCATCAGAACCTCCCCGGAAAGAAAGCAACAAAATCCTACTTTTTCAGGACATTGCCCCTAGCACATTGGCCAAAAGGCGTATATTAAAACCCCTGACGGAGGCTTTGCGCGCAAAGAAACTGCCTGTGAGATGGCTCTTTAAATTTGGTCTCTCTACATTTAAAGAGGGCCAACAGATCAGCATCAGAACACCGCATGACCTTGAGAAAGCGTGGAAAAAATTACTGTTTGACATTCCGACGTGAATGCCAATGCAAATCAAGCACCAGCTACCGCAACTAGAGAAACCAGAGAACTGGTCGCTAGTCAACACTTCTAGAACCCTAAAGCATAAAATGACTCGGCTAAAACTTAAGCTAGCTCTTCCAGTCGGGTGCCTCTGGGTGTCCTCAGCGGGAGTCCCCTATATCTACACCCACCTTTTTTTCCCCTCTCTCTCCCTGCTTCTCCTTTCTCTTGTCCTTTAGATCAACATTACAGCTGCTGTTCATGCAGTGGAGGCTGGACGTGGGTCCGGGGGATGGGGGTCTTCGGCCGACGTGATATCGATGGGGCATGCTAAACAAGTAACGGGTGCTGGAGTTGTGGCCTGAAAAGCACCAGGGAGGACACTGGGCGACCTCATATATAAGTGGTCCCCCATTGACCTCTTATCACAAGATGTTGTGGTTCTTTGCTGCTGAAAAATCAAGCACGCCAACGTGAGTGTCGGAGGTTGGGTATTAATCTTACCTTCGTGTCTACACCTGCCTGAGCACCCATTATATTGACGTGTGCTCCCACTTGATATTACTGTTATACACTAAAATAATTGGTTGGTCTGTTACACATTTTCATTCCTATTTGATTAGAATAAGGTTAATCATCTGTCTAAAAACTTTATTTACTATTGCATACTTCTGATTAGTCTCAGGGGTTGCTCCCATTTTCAACAAGGGTATACAGGTGGTCGGGGGAGACATTATTCTGGAACTGGACCACTCAAAAGATACCACTTCAGATTCCCCATCGGCTTCTCAAAAACAGATCCGCAAACTCAAGAGCTTATTATCAGACCTAAACCTACATGACGCTTAAAGGGCCTTGAATCGAGAGGTTAGGGAATATTCTTACTACTCGCCCATCCACACCACGTTTCACAGGATTGATTACCTGCTGATAGCAGGCAAATACTTGCAATCAGTCACTTCTGCTGACATAGGCCCAATTACCATCTCAGGCCGTGCCCCATCCCTTGGCCAGAGTGCAAGTCAATAATACAATGTCAAAACCCTTTGGCATAAGAAACGGCACCAGGCAAGGCTGTCCGCTTTTCCCTATGCTCTTCATCCTAATAATGGAGACATTAATACAGAAGATTAGCAGAATCCAAACATAGAGGGCCTGAGAATAGGTAACACTACGCATATGACGGCAGCCTTTCCTAACAATCTTCTCATCCTTACTACTTTTCTAAAAAGGGCCTTCCTCTCATGGAGATATTCAAGCTCTTCAGCAGTCTTTCCAATTTTAAAATTAAAGGGGTTGTCCCGCGAAAGCAAGTGGGGTTATACACTTCTGTATGGCCATATTAATGCACTTTGTAATATATATCGTGCATTAAATATGAGCCATACAGAAGTTATATACTCACCTTCCCTGCGCTGGCGTCCCCGTCTCCATGGTGCCGTCTAATTTCAGCGTCTAATCGCCCGATTAGACGCACTTGCGCAGAAGGGTCTTCTCCCTTCTGGTCGGTCCGGGCACGAGCGGCGTTCTGGCTCCGCCCCCTTCTACGCGTCATCGCGTAGCTCCGCCCCATCACGTGTGCCGATTCCAGCCAATCAGGAGGCTGGAATCGGCAATGGACCGCACAGAGCCCACGGTGCACCATGGGAGAAGACCTGCGGTGCATCGTGGGTGAAGATCCCGGCGGCCATCTTGGAGGAAAAGAAGGAAGAAGTTGCAGAGAGGGGATTCGGGTAAGTAAAATTTTTTTTTTTTATTTCAACACATCCCTTGGGTTTGTCCTGCGCTGAACGGGGGGCCTATGCAAAAAAAAAAAAAACCTGTTTCGGCGCAGGACAACCCCTTTAATTTTGATCAATCTGAGGTACCCAATGTTTTAGCACCAGACCACATCACCTCCAGCCTTAAAAAAGAATATGCTTTTAGATGGCCCCCCGCAGCCATTAAATACTTATCCCTGACTTTAAATCCCTCCCACCTGTATGAAGCAAACTACGTTCCACTGATTAAAAAATTAAAGACCCAGCTCAAACAATTTAACCTCCCACTTTACTGTAAGAGCAGTTAGACTGTGGAACTCTCTACCGGAGGAAGTGGTGATGGCAAAATCCATAGAGGAGTTTAAAAGGGGACTTGATGTCTTTCTGGAGAAGAAGGATATTACAGGATATAAATATTAGGTTAAGTGTCAATCCTGGTATATAGGCAGGTAGGAACTATTAGGGGTTGATCCAGGGAACAGTCTGATTGCCATTAGGGAGTCGGGAAGGAATTTTTTCCCCAAAAGGGCTAATTGGTTTCTGGCCTTGGGGTTTTTTGCCTTCCTCTGGATCAACACAGGAGGATAGACAGGCTGGACTAGATGGACATTGTCTTCATTCAGCCTTACATACTATGTTACTATGTTACTATGTCACTTATTTCTTGGTTGGGCAGGAAGAACTTGATTTCCACTTATAGTCTGCCGTCCATAATTTACATCCTATACATGGTACCAATAGAAGTGCCTGGCTTCTTTTTCTCCGAGAAACATAGACTGTTCAGAGAGTTTGTCTGAGACAGACACAAGCCCTCCTAGCCTTTTCCTACCTAGTCCAGAAAAGACCCCAGGTAGGAACTGGTCTGCCACATCTTCACTTATACCACAAAGCAATCCACATTGCTAGGTGGATCTCCTTAATAGATACCGACCAAACCTCAGCCACTCTTAGACATGAGGAGGAGAATTCTGTGAGAAAGGAGGGGTGCTGGTAGCAGTCTGTGAAAGAAATGGGGAATGGAAAGCAGTCTTTGAAAGAGGAGGGAGGCATAAGGAGCAATCTTTGAAAGAGAAAGGAGGCGATTAAGAGCAGTTTCTGAGGGAGAAATGGGTTATGGAGAGCAGTCTGTGAGGGAAGAAAGGGGCAAGGAAGGCTGTCTGTGAAGGTGAAAGAGAGCATGAAGAGCAGTCTATAAGGTAAATGGAGACTGTGGGGTGCAGTTTATGAGAGGAGGGATCATGGGAAGAAATCTAAGAGAAGAGGGGAATGTGAAGAGCAGCCTATGAGGTGTTTTTGAACGCATGGTACAATGTTTGACAGCGCTTTTTAACACGACTGATCATTGTGATGGGTGATGACCTGCATTAAAAAACCAGAGAAAATGCTGAAAAATAGAACAGGTAGCGCTCGTAAATCGCTGCGTTAGAAATCAATGGGAGCATTGCACTGTAATTAGCACTGCACTCAGAACATCACACTAATCGCAGTAAAAAGTGGCCGTGTGACAGCAACCTTAGAATGCAGTCATAGGTACTATTTATGATTACAGTGACATATATTGGGGCACATCATAAGATGAGAATTTTCTGCAGTCCACCTGTTCAGAGTCTCTCTGACCTCGACTCTTAAAATTTGAAAAGTATTGCTATGTGCCAAATCACAATTAAGGTATGGCCCTATACATTACATGGTGGTTCAGTGTGAAAAGCAAAGCTATGTGAGCAATATAATGATTACAGTATAGTGCTAACATTGCTTTTATTTGCACACCAAACCAGCCTGATATACTAAATTCATGACTTGTCACAATGTTCAAAATATTTCTGTATCTTTTGTTAAGGATTCCAACTTTGCACAATAGAATTCCAAAACATTATCAGAACATTGTAGTTAAACCCTCCACAGGGTGCAATGCACATTACAACCACTGGGTGGCCATACATAGACAAATCTATATACATAAAGGCAAAAGCTCTCACTGACTCACTCACTCACTTACTCACTGACTGACTCACCATTAATTCACTAACTTCCCGATGCCGTACAAACATGAAATTTGGCACAACCATTCCTTAGGTCCTAAATAGGAAAAGTAACGGGGTCACAACTCGATTATTCAATGCTAAATGCAAAAGTAAGCACACTCCTATGTAATGTACCTAATCTAATTCTCCAACTTTCCATTGTCATAAAAACATGACTTTTGGCACAACCATTCTTTAAGTCCTAAATAGGAAAAGTGAACGGGATACAACTCGATTATTTAATGCTAATTGCAAAAGTAAGTGCACCCCTATGTAATGTAACTTCCCAGTGTCGTACAAGTGTAAAATTTGGCATGACCATTCTTTAGGCCCTACATAGGAAAAGTAAAGGGGTCACAACTCAACTATTCAATGCTAATTGCAAAAGTAAGTGCACCCCATGTAATGTAACTTCCCGGTGTCGTACAAGTGTAACATTTGGCACGACCATTCTTTAGGTCATAAATAGGAAAAGTGAAGGGGTCACAACTAGAGATGAGCGAGCATACTCAGATAAGTCAGTTACTCGAGCGAGCATCGCTTGTCTTGAGTAACTGCATACTTGTCCGAGCATATGCTCAGGGGCGGCGGGGGTGAGCGGCGGCAAGCGACTGGGAGAGAGATCTCTATCACTCTCCTCCCCGCTCCCCCCCCCCGCCACCTGCCGCCCCCGAGTATATGCTCAGACAAGTATGCAGTTACTCGAGACGGACTTATCTGAGTATGCTTGCTCATATCTAGTCACAACTCGACTGTTCAATGCTAATCTAATTGCAAAAGTAAGTGCACCCCTATGTAAGGTACTTAATCTAATTTTCTAACTTCCCAGTGTCGTACAAGAACGAAATTTGGCATGACCATTCTTTTGGTCCTAAATAGGAAGAGTAAAAGGGGCAACAACGTGATTATTCAATGCTAAGTGCAAAAGTAAGTTAGACTCTATGTTATGTAACTTCCAGCTGTCGCACAAATGGTAAATTTGGCACAAGCATTCAACAGGTCATAAGTAGATAAAGTAAAAGGGTTGCAACTTGATTATTCAATTCTAATTGCAAAAGTAAGTAATCCCCTATGTTATTTACCTAATCTAATTCTCTAACTTCCCGATGTCATACAAATGTGAAATTTGGCACAACCATTGCTTTGATCCTAAATAGCAAAATTAAAGCAGTGACAACTTGATTATTCAATTCTAAGTGCGAAAGTAAGTGGCCTATATGCGATGTAACTAATAACACACATCTGTACTGCACAAACGTGAAATTTGTCGCGTCCATAAATAGGAAAAGTAAAAGAATTACAACTTCAATATTCAATCCTAAGTATGAAAAGCTATGAAAATCCACAATACATGAGTAAGTTCTTTTCTCAGAAACCATAAAGCCTACGGAAATAATTTGTATACTGAGGATAATTTGCTTAATCTCTATGTGTATATACTGAGGAGAATGTACCTCACCTCTATGTGTATTTACTGAGGAGAATATACCTCCTCTCTGTGTGTATATACTGAAAAGAATCTACCTCATCTCTATGTGTATATACTGAGGATAATCTACCTCACCTCTATGTGCATATACTGAGGAGAATCTACCTCACCTCTATGTGCATATACTGAGGAGAATCTACCTGACCTCTGTGTTTATATGCTGAGGAGAATCTACCTCACCTCTATGTGTATATAGTGAGGAGAATCTACCTCATGTCTATATGTATATACTGAGGAAAATCCACCTCACCTCTATGTGTATATACTGAGGAGAATCTACCTCCCCTCTATGTGTGTATACTGAGGAGAATCTACCTCACCTCTATGTGTATATACTGAGAACAATCTAACTGACCTCTATGTGCATATACTGAGTAGAATCTACCTCCCCTCTATGTGTATATACTGAGAAGAATCTACCTCACCTCTATGTGTATATACTGAGAACAATATAACTGACCTCTATGTGCATATACTGAGGAGAATCTACTTCACATCTGTGTACATGCGGAGAAGAATCTACCTCACCTCTGTGTATATACTGAGGAGAATCTACCTCACCTCTGTGTGTATATACTGAGGAGAATATAACTGACCTCTGTGTGTATATACTGTCTGGGGGTAAATTTGAACAAAAAGGGGCTTTACGTTTAAGGATACAAAATGAAGAGAGTGCGAGGGGTGGCACATTCTGCAGAGGGACATCCATACATGCAGTCTGAGGAGAATCTAATGCTCCTCTATGTGTATGCATATTTTATTTCTTGGTTCCTCTGAAGTAACTGCGACTTTATAACATTTTCCGTGCGAACAGATAAACACCTGTACCAAATTAACTCGGATGAAGCCAGGTATATCAACTAGTATAGCATACACATCTCCTAACAGAGTATTGCAAAGTCATGTTTTTATTCAAAGCTGGTTATCTGACACCACACATATGTCAAGTCAAGCGGAAAGTTAAACAAGGACATATCTATATATGTATGAACAGATGTAATGGAGCTCATTTTGTCAAATCAGGCTTAACTTTCTTATTTTACACATAATGATGAGTTATCAGTATATTTTCATAGGAATGGAATGCAGATAGACCTACGGAGATATTTTAACTCAGTGACTTATCATAGTGCACATAGACAGCTGATGATGAATTCAGATCTGCTACATCTGTGTTGTTCCCCTTATGGTTTTGTATCTAACATTATATTGTATTATGGAAACAATGGGCGCAAACAGTGCCATGGTAACATAATGTATTTGTCGTTCACTGTTAGAACATATTGTGAAGAATAACTTGCTTTGTAGGTGTGGCAGAACAGAGGGTCTTCGCTGGCATGTCCAGCAGTGAAGGAGTGAATGACATGAGTACTTGACAGACAACACAGATGGGACCCACCCTCGACCAAATAAGGCCAAGAAGAATGCAAAAGCAAGTGTGCTAAGAATAAACCTGAACATTAATGGATAATGTTACAAGACACTCAGCGACCTGTCCCTTGCAAAGTGCAGTTATTATGAGACTCGCTGCAGGGCCTTGACTGGCTCTAATCAGTTCCTTTGCTTTTTTTGCTGTCTCAGATTTTAGGTTCTTCTTAGAGTTGAACACCTAATATTATTAGGGATCCTCAGAAGGACTGTGAAACTTTTCAAGTAGTGACCTGGAAACACTAGGACTTCTTACCTTTAGCCTTCAGGTGGGACGCATAATAATCTAGCTTCTGGCAGCATAAAAGAGGAAGGAACTGAGTTACGAAACACAGAATCCTACCCAAAAACTCAAAAAAAAAAACGCGTCTCCACACCTGAAGACTTATGACCTGTTACTGCCATTGATTCCTTAACGTCTAATCATCGCTATGACGGAAAGCACAGCTGAAGGTAATTCAAGCATTTGTGAGATACAATTAGTTAGTATTGATTTGCAATGATGAAGTTAATGTTATGTTAAATATGTCAATAATTAAATGTATCCTTTGAGACAATGCATGCACTTTCTGTACCTTTTTGCTCTATTGATCTGTGTTTGTTGTGGTATCTATCAATCTATATGTACTTATATATATAGTTTTTTAACAGTAATTTATGTTTAATTTTATGGGTTTTTTTTTATATTTTTGCATTTTTTTAAATACTTCAAAATAAAATCTCTCGTCTCCTCTAAAAATAACCTGAAATTTGAAGCCTGCTAAGGATAATCTCTGACCACCTTCTAATGTGACTCAAGAACAACATTTATTAGACTCATCAGCTCCTTCTGCATTTAACCATTTAAATACTGAATAGTTCTTTTAATACAGTATGTGCATTTGCCTGCTTGCAGTTAGTTAGTGTTTGGACACCTGTTATTAATAATATATAGTCTTACCTGATTACTTGGGGCTTACTTAAAATTTCAAAATGCAAACAGGAGAACTGTATTCATATTTTAGATAAAAGTATGTAAAAACTGCATTTTACACATTTGTGGGTGGAAACATGTACAGTATATTGTATATAAACATGGAAAAGATAAACAATAAAATACATACAACAAAATCCTTAACAGTGATGTACTTTCTAATCAGTGTATTTAAAATGTTATGTCTGATTTGAAGTAGGGTCTGTGTGTGAGTATACATTTAAAAAATCTCATATCTATCTATCTATCTATCTCCTATCTATCTATCTATCTATCTATCTATCTATCTATCTATCTCCTATCTATCTATCTATCTATCTCCTATCTACCTACCTACCTATCTATCTATCTCCTATCTATCTATCTATCTATCTATCTATCTATCTATCTATCTATCTTCTATCTATCTATCTATCTTCTATCTATCTATCTATCTATCTATCTATCTATCTCATATCTATCTCATATCTATCTCCTATCTATCTATCTATCTATCTATCTATCTATCTATCTATCTATCTATCTATCTATCTATCTATCTATCTATCTATCTCCTATCTACCTATCTATTTATCTATCTATCTATCTATCTATCTATCTATCTATCTATCTATCTATCTATCTCATATCTATCTATCTATCTATCTATCTATCTATCTATCTCATATCTATCTATTTATCTATCTATCTGTCTATCTGATATCTATCTATCTGATATCTATCTATCTATCTATCTATCTATCTATCTATCTATCTATCTATCTATCTATCTATCTATCTATCTATCTATCTATCTATGTCCTGTGGTACTGTCTACTGCCATTACTCTTCCTCTAATAAAATACACAATGCATATGTCTATTGTTAATTAAACATGTTGTTCAGTAGGACAGTTTTTCTTTGTCCTGAGATTGACTAAAAGTTAATGATCCAACTTTCATGAAACTTTTCTCTCCCCTTGAAAGTCAACTGAAAGTCGTATGAAATGTATTCCTTGGTGGGACAGCCAAATGCAACTGTTGTGCAACCCAGTGAAGTGGTCATCTTATCTGTGTGTGTTTTCTAAGCTCAATATTTTTTATGTCAGTCCCCAAACTGTGGAAGATAAACATTAGAACAAATGAAATGTTGGTGTGTAGCCTGGGTTTTACTGTATGTCTTATTTTTGAGATGCCTAGCAATTAAAGTAATTGTCTGGTTACTGGACAACATTTCAGCAATAGCTCAAACTGGCTTAAAATAACAAACAGAGCTGTACTCATCCATGGTCAAGCCATGGGGATCCAGTGATGCTGCTTCGTCATCCAACCAGTGATATTAGGGAAAATCAGGTAACTTCTGCAGCTAATCAGAGGCTGCAGCATCAACGTTCATTTTCCTAGTATCAGCACTCTCTACCTGGGCGCCATGATGCTACGAGTTTAGAGCCTTGGATTGGCTGCACCGGTCAGGTGACTTTCACTGATTTCATATTTCATAACAATCACTGGGCAAATGGAGGGGCAACATTGTTGGAGCCCTGTGAAAGACAGGTGAGTATAGCGCTATTTGTTATTTTAAGCCAGTTGGGGCTATTTATGAAATGTTATCCTGTAACCAGACACCACCTTTTAATTGAAATGGGTTGCATAGGATTGGATAAACATGGCTTCATTTTTACAAAGACAAAGCCACCGCTGTCCATGAGTTGTGTCTGCTATTACAGCTCAGCTCCATTGAAGTGAATGGTGCTGAACTACAATGCCAAATACATCTGGGAGACAGGCTTGGCACTGTTTTTGGAAGAAAACAACCATGTTTTTCCAATTCTGTACAACTGCTTTAACAAATAAGACTCATGTAAGAGATTTTCTAACAGAACACTTTGTATCTTTTATAGAGAATATTTGAAATAATAGAACCCTATGCCCAGCTACGGGCAACAAATGTATTAACAGGCAATTATGAAAATGTGGCAGGCCACATACGGACATGTCCCCTAACGATGGGCCCTGCCCAAGTTTTGAAAAGTGCATGGCAATAATGCCCTAAAAGCCTAAAAGAATTTTGTGAATTTTGGACACCAGAATTTTGGTGTCTGAGGCATAGTAAATAGGCCCCAATGGCGATACATACTAAGGGCTTGGTCAGACAAGCGTTGTTTTTGGGTGCGCAAAAAGAGCACTTCTAAAAGAACCAATGGGTTCCTATAGAAGCGCTAACATGAGAGAATGTAGTAGCGCAAAATGGCGCACACCTAACTAAGATAGAACATTGGCTATCTTTGGTGCACGCTGTGCAAGAGTTTCCATTGACACCTATGGGAATAGCAGGTAATGGAAACTCCTGCGCTTACAGCACGGCATTTAAAACCTGCTGTCCAAAAGCACATTTTAAATGTCCTGCTCTAAACTCCTGTTAGAGCGTGGGGATGAGGTGAAGCCCCAAGGGTTCCTTTAATCCCCCTCTCCCCAAGGGATTTACCTAAAGCAGGGAGAGGGGACGCAGTTACAAGGCTTTCCCCAAGGGCTTCCCCCAAGAACAGGGGAGTAGAGGGCAGGGCTAGAAGGATTCACCCTAGCCCCGCCCCTTCTATGTTTTGCTATGGGAAATCTCTGTGAGAATCCCTTTTGCTCCACCCCCAATCTCTAGCCCCGCCCCCCCTCTCTGTTCTATAGGGATATCCCTCGGGCTATCCCTATGGGGTCCTCTCTTGTCCCCATAGCAGGGAAAGAGAGAACGGGACTATGAAATTCCCCATAGCCGGGAGACAGAGTGGAGCAATGGGGGATTAACCCATAGCCCTGCTCCGTCTCTCCTCCTTGCTATGAGGAAATACCCCATAGCCCCACTCTGTCTCTCCCTGTCTCTCCCTGCTAGAGAATCGCAATGATTCTCCGCTCGTGAACACGTGCCTGCACTTTCCATAGCAATGCTATGTGAATCGTCGGCCAGCGTGATTCGATGACAGTTTACCGCCGGCAAATAAACTGCCGTGAACAGGGGGCCTTACTATGGCCTTACACCCTTGGTATGCTTTGTCTATGTGCTGATTTAGTGCTAAGCAGCTGCCCCCCTCAGTATAAGAAAGGTGTGCGAGTGGTTGTTCATTAGCACCTTGCACCTGTGCAAGGCTTCTCTATTTAACAGTTGCCTGATTTTTCTTCATCATAAATTAGGTTTATTTAACAAATTTACAAACGTTCAGCTGTTTGAAAAAGCCAAGCCACTGCCATACTTCCTGTTTTAGAATCGGCAGTCTGTTCTTTTCAGCATATGCTTCATTCTTCCTCCTGACATATTGCTGATTCATAAGCCTGAAAAGTTCTAGTTTTATTTAATCAATCTACAGAACAGAATCCTGAGCTTCTGTGGCTTATTTTTATGGTTTTGATGCTTCTGCTTTAGGGCTCTTTCACATGAGCGTATGCGTCTTTGCATTCTCTTGGCTGCGCCATAGAATTGCATGAGCAGCCGTTTTTCCGCGATTCCGTACGGCGTATTCTCGCCCATTCACACGACCGGAAGCAACGTTTTAAGCGAAACAATATGTTGCATCCTGGAAAACCCTTGCTCTGCAAAAATCCTTGGGAGACCTTTCAATGCCTATATAGAGGCACCAGTAAGGTTTTCACAGCGTTGGACGCTGCTAAAATGCTTCCTCCTTCCTTTTTTTTCTAGCTCCCATAGCAGTCTATGGGAGCCGCCACCATATATCGGGCAAAAGATAGTTGCAGAACTATCTATTTGCCACCATATATACGCCGGCCGTATTCTGGTTGCCTATGGTCCATTTTTGACAGTCCAACGTATTTACGTGCTGTATATTCGCGCATGTGAATAAATGCATTGGAAACCAATGCCTCAGATGGTCACGTATATCGGTCGTCTGTAAAAACGCGCTGTTTATGCACTCGTGACAATTAAGCCTTAGGGTCAGTAAAGCTGTATGCCTTGAAACTCTGGCATGAAGACCCTCAGGATTTAGCATGTGCTAATGGAAGCCCTAGTGTCTGCTGCCACCCATTCTTTCTGCAGGTCCTTTGCAGTTACTGTAGAGTTTTGCACACCTGGTGTAAGCTGGTGGTAGCTTCTTCTTTCCTATACAGCAATATCACTGAACACAATTTAAAAACAGAAGCAAAACATAGAAGCTCTATATACCAAAGATCCTAATAAGGATTTGCTCTAAGCTGGTAAATGCATAATTAATAAGAAGAAAAGTCCTTCCCCATATTATTGCCCGCCGGAGGAGTCCCGAAACCCACTTGTATCGCTGAATAATGCGGTTACCCCAAGTTAACTGGTAACTTGCGCAAAAAGAGTACTATAAATAATAAACCAAATAAATAACCCCAAAGGAAACCTATGAAAAAGGAAACACTCACCTGGTGATGCTCCATCTGGGCATACGGAAATGACTTTAAAATAGAGACATATATAAATAATACTGGTGTAAAATACTAAAGATGGCGCAAGTTCCCATAAATCTCGTAAGAAATAATAAAATGTTGCACATGCACTAATTCTCCACAGACCACTACACCAATCAAGGATGGTATGTTCAACATACAAAAACAATCATGTGAATGCGCCTATCCCCTATGTTGCATAGCAAAAGGGGCATTTAAATGGCAAGGATCTCCTACCATGCATAAAGAGGATACCAGAGTGCTGCATATGGGTGAATCAAAACAAATTATACAAATTAGGTACTTGTTATGCGGTTCAGTAAGAAAAAGGGAGACAGTTCTCATAATAAATAGGTACAGCTGTCATTATGCCAATGGAACCCCCATGTATACGAAAAAATGAATTTAGTGAAGAGTCCGGCACAAGCAGATTCATATAGTATGTATAATAAAACAGAAAAACAGTGCAGATCGTACCACAGTCCCTACAGGATCAGCATAAGGAACTTATGAACGTTCAGATAATAACCAAAACCATATGATTACAAATTACACAATTGTATCACAGATGGTATATTGTACCTCTTATTAAAATAAAGCCACCCACAACTAGTACAGATCCTGAGAACATATAAATACCAATAGGGATTTAAATAAAGAAATGTTAAATATATGAACAGAGCTCTGAGAGACGAGTTCAATATGGCTTGAATCCTTGTGAGACGATTAGTCGGAGGTAAAAGAAGTCGAACGCCTCGGAGGCCTAACGCTTACCCGTGAATGCCATACCTCGACTTCTGTCCCATGACCCATGACTCATACTTCTCTCCCCCGCCTCGCCTGAGGACAAGGCAACCCCGGGGACCAACCCCCCAAGCAATTGTTAAAATCAGACTCCATATTCATCCCTACAGTGGTGAAGCTTATTCCCTTCCATTATTCACTCCCCTTCCCAAATACCCATCCTCCCTCCCCCCTTATCCTCCCTTGCCCCTGTCTGTTGTTTCCACAAGTTCAATTTAATGGTTTTTTGAAAGGACCGCTAAGTGCTTTAGATATAGTGATTAGGTTCAGAGCAGACCTTCCTGTTTTTATGGTTATATAAGAATGTTGTGAAAATTTGCATTTGTAATTATAAGCCATTCGGCTCCTACTGTCTCTACATGATGTAAATCTAGATATACTACAAAATCTAATAAAAATTTGATTTAAAAAAAATATATATATGTATGAACAGAGCTCCACAAAAGTGGGAAACAGTTCCTATAATCATAGGAACATTATACAAATAAGGAAGATGAAATAAAACCTCCACAGTGCCACCTATTGTAAGGCAGCATTTCTTCAAGCCAAAGTCAGACTTTTTATACAAGCCTTGTAACAATAACTGCGAATTAAAAGCAAAGCCAGACTCCATGTACAGACAGCTGTTTCAGGGTTTTTGCCTTTCATCAGTGTGTAGTAGCAGTCTGGCTTTGCTAGTGAGAGGCCTGAGGCGGGGGTCAGAAATGCTATCTTTTCTCCTTAGGGAGAGCACCTAGACGGTGAGTGAGGAGACTCAAATGGCCATGCATGCTCCTCTGGGTAATATGCAAATAAGGGAGATGGAATAAAACCTCTACAGCACCACCTATTGGAAGGCAGCATTCCTTTATGCCAAAGTCAGACTTTTTATACAAGCCTTGTAACAATGACAAAATTTTGTGCAAGGGCCAATTTTGCAACTTTTTAACTTTCTTCCCCGCCCCAACACTTTTGTAAAAGACACATTTTATAATTTACCCCAGAAACTGGCATAAATTGCAGCTATATGGTCAATACTTCAGACTATGACAATGAATTTATAACTGTGGAGGTATGACATGTTTTGCTATTATTATTTTTGTGCCGTTTAAAAACTGGTGAGCCCAAATAAAAGTGATATAAGTTTCAACCTCATGAGTTTCTAAGTGTATCTCTAGGAACATTCAGTGGCTTTACTATCTTTTTGTATCCTTTTCTTGGTAATGCAATGCAATGATCTGTTTTCTTAACGTTTTGCACCATTCTCTTGACCATATTTCTAGCATACAATTAAACATCACAATGAGCAAAGCCCTAGTCAGTCGAGGTATTTGCTGTATTTTATCTCAAACACACCTGATGCAATTAATTAGGCCCTTGATTATTGTCATCAGGTGCATTTGAAACAACACCTGATTTGCCCATGCACGCTCTTATTTGGAAATCTATTTAGGGGGTTAAATAATTCAGAGACTGAAGTTGTCATAAAAAAGGCACTTAGTGTTGAATTTAGAGAAACCACTTTTGAGGCTATCAAAATTGGGATTATTTACCCTGGAAAAAAGACAGCTAAGGGATGACCAAATAACCATGTATGAGTACATGAGGGGACAATACAGGGATCTCTCCCATGATCTGTTTATACCCAGGACTGCAACAGTAACAAGAAGGCATCCTCTATGTCTAGAAGAAAGCAGGTTTCATCACCAACACAGAAAAGGGTTCTTTACTGTAAGAGCAGTGAGACTGTGGAACTCTCTGCCTGAGGAGGTGGTGATGGCAAAATCCATAGTGGAATTTAAGAGGGGACTAGAAGGATATTACAGGATATAAATTTTAGGTGACCAGTGAGTTGTTGATTCGGGTCTTACAGTCAGGTAGGAACTATCAAAGGTTGATCCAGGGATTAGTCTGACTGCCATTAGGGAGTCAGGAAGGAATTTTCCCCCCGAAAGGGCTAATTGGCTTCTGCCTCTTGGTGTTTTTTCCCTTCTTCTGGATCAACAAGGAGGTTGAAACAGGCTGAACTAGATGGACATTGTCTTTATTTGGCCTAACATACTATGTTACTAGTTGAGATGAGCTATTTGAATTGTTTTTGTTTTTTGCAAGCAGCTGAAAGATTGTAAACTTGGCAAATACACCTCATTTGTAATGGAGGTTTAATAATTTTGACTGAAACTGTATTTATAATGCAAAGGTGACATATTGAAAAGACTAAAATGTTTAGCCTGTCTGCACCGTTTTTTAATATAGCTGTTATCCCTATAGTCTATAAATGATATTGAAGCTATGTTCTAAGTCTATGGGCATGTTAGTTGTATATGTCTTGAAAACATACATGATGTGAACCCAGCCCATTATTATCCATGTGGCTGGTGTTCCTTTTTATTTGCTCAATTTACCGGAACACTTATTAGATTGCACAGAATATACTCTTTGCTGAAGATATGCGGAATTCATACTGTAAATGCTTTTATTCTAATGTCATAGAACTTGTAAGCTCCTTTACTTTTCGCATTCCCTTTCCCTGTAAGAAGCATTGCTAAGATGATTTGTGGTGAGCCTGACTTTAATCTTTTCCAGATCAGAGGTTGTTCAGTTTTTCTGTTTCATTATAACTTTTTTTTGTTTTTCTCAACATAGCTGCATGCAGGAATTTTTAAACATTTTTAAGTTTAGTGAAATGAAAACCAAATGCAAATGTGGCAATTTTTTCGAGTTTAACATTTACAACATTCATGGTTTGGTGAAAATTACATGTTCATTTTACTCTGTGAGTCAGTACGATTACCGCGATACCAACTTTATATATTATATATTTATGTTTTACTACTTTTAACAAATAAGAGAAATTTTTTCATAAAAGAAAAATTATTTATTATTCCGAAACCTGTAACTTTTAATGTTTTTCACTGATTTGTACGGACTTATCTCTTGCAGTGTGAGCTGTAGTTTTTATTGGTACTATTTTGGGGAACACACAAGTTTTTGATAACTTTTTCTTTAGTTTTCTTGGATGATGAGGTGGTCCAAAAACCATATTTCTGGTTTTGTTTATTCATATTTTATAGAGTTTTTTGTGCTGGACGGATTTTAATAGTTTGGTCTTTTATTGCCTCGGGAATAACAACTATGGTTTTTCTTATTGTTTAGATTTTTTGGGGAAAGGAGGGTTGTTTGAAGTTTTAATATTTTTTGACCTTAATACACTTTTTTCTTTACATTTCTTTAGTCCCACTAGTAGATTTGAGCTTGTTATAAGCATTGCTCCTAATGATCGGCCTGGCGGTACAATTGCCACAATTTTAGCTATATTGAATCGGGTGAATCTGAAATACTTTTGGTGAAAATTGAAAGAAAATTGAATTTTCCATAAGAGGGCAGCATGCAGTCAATCAGCAGGCAGAGTGCTTTGCTGATGTCAGCAAATGTGTCCGCCAACTTACATAAGGGCAGCATTTCAGTCGGATTTTTGCATCACATGACCAAGCCACATATAACATAGGCACTGTATTACCAGCGGACAATTTGCATCTGAGCACAGGACAGAGAAGCTGCATAACGTTTATATACCTATACAAAATGTAGTTTGCACCCAGAGAAAAATATTGTGTAGAGGATATATTGCTATTGGTGTGAAAACTGTATACCAGCACAGAAAATAAAGTGGGTTGCAGTGGAGGTACCAGAGAATGAAGCTGCATGATCGTTTTATGTCTATACAAAGCATACTCTGTACTTAGGAACGAGTTGTCTGCAAAGCATATATTTCTGCTTATGTCAGCGTATAAAGCATCAGAGCAGACAGACAAGCTACACTTTGGCGTGGAAAATACTGCATTTCTCTGTTTGTCCACATATACATTTTTGCAAGTCTGGCTAATACAAAGCATTTGCAGGTGTTTCGCAGCTACCTGTTGGGTGAGGGGAAGTAAGTTATGCTGTGCAAAACAGGGACAGTCCAGAATCTATAATGTATACTCTTTGGTCTTATGTTCTCACATATTGTGCTGTCTTGGACTTGAAGCATAGTAGGTGATGGTGTGTTTTTGTAAATATAAAATAAAACAGGGAAACAAAAAATCCCAAACAGGGAAACAGCGTGTGTGTCAGCGGGCTCAGACTTTGTTCAAAGTCATATGTCCGGCCAATACAAATTATTTGCAGGTGTCACGTAGCTACTTGTGGGGTGAAGGGAAAAATTATTTGCAAAGAGGTCCAGCTTCATCCAAAGGCTTAACAAAATGTGAAAATCCATATCCACACGCTGATGCTTGTGCGAGTTTCTGGTACACACCCACACCCTAAGGGTGAATGAATACGACTGGGTCGGATTCTGACTGCAAGATTCTCATAGTAGGATGCGACCTGTGCCCCTGTAGTAACCCATGGCTTACTTGTCCTGCATCTTCGCTGTGCTCTAAGCATGTGCTGGCAGGCGCACTGCTGCACATGCACAGTGCAGAGCGGGCGCGAAGCTCACACTGAAATAGGACATGCTGCGATTTTGTTATCGCACGAGCTTTCCGCAATCAAAATCACAGCTGTCTGTATAGGATTGCATAAATCAATGCAATCCTATGGCAGTGTGCAACGGCGAAAATTCCGCGTGAAATCTCAAGACGGAATTTCCGCCCATGCGCATTCAGCCTAAGTTGTAGCACAGAAATGAAGCCATTACATTGTATTTAAAATCATCAATTACAGGCACATGGCATAATTAGTTTTCACGTGATTACACGTCATGGTGGACCATATAAACAATCAAATGTATAGATGTTATAACTTCAGTCAAAAGCAAATACAAATATTATATCCCAAGTAGCATAGCTGTAGGCACTCATATTACAGAAGAATAACAAATATGGAATGGAAACGAATACATGAATGAGCATAAAAATAAAAGAGAAAGCAAACCCTAATACCATATGAATGCTGAGCCAATGATCAGTGACACATATTTTGCTATGTATGCCATATAACACAGTGACATAAACCACCCATAGATATGCAAATAAACAAATATTAAACCTCTGCCATCATATATGTGATAGGCCTCCTGCAGACGGCCAGGTCGGATCCAGCTGTGAGAATTCTGGCAACGGGATGCGTCCCGTGCCTCTGCAGTGACCCGGCGCTCACCTCCTCCTGGCATCTTCTCCGTTCTGCTAAATGCCCACTGCCGCCCAGCCAGCACATGCGCAGAGCAAGGCCCGCACAGAAATAGGACATGCCGCAATTTGTTTACCACGCAAGTTTTCACGCGGACAAATCGCGGCTGTCTGCATAGGATTGCATTATGTAATGCAATCCTATGGCAGCGTGCACGGGGGGAAAATCTGCAGGAAATCCTGTAGTGGAATTTCCGCCCATGTGCAGGGGGCCTTAATAAGAACCACGTAATCAAAAGCAATCAAATTAGATTGATCAGATATAAGAATGGCAATTATTTCTTTATTGAAATTATTTTAAAAGGATTAACATAACTAAACAAACTTGAGAGGTAACAGCCCAGATCTAAAACAAAGACTCGGTAAACATACGACAATATCGGAACAATGGGTGTTAAAGAGGTCGTACACTTAAAATAATTGCATGTGTACAAATTGATAATGGATAAACAGTAGAGATAATAGGAGTAGTAAAGTGTTCACCATCACTGAGCAGCGCAGAAAGGAAAACAGAAGCAGGGGTTGAACAGATCGAAACAGACCATATTGTCTCCCATAGCATATGTGCCCGGCACAAGCAACACATCTCTGAAAAAAGAACAATGTAGGTAATGTGTATGTTATGGGGGGTTTATAGCCAAATATTCCATCCAAGGTACCCAAGAAGAAAATGATGAGGTTTTAGCAATTTATCACTTATTCAAGGACACTAGCGTCACGACAATAATCCAAGACTGAACTGTAGTAATCCAGTCTGTTAAAATCTTATCTCCCTTGCTAATGACTGGACTGGGCTTCAGCCTTTGGTAAAGGAGATGGTAGAGCCACTGTAAACCGCTACCATCTTGTACCCAGCTGTCTACGCGGCTGAAAGCCTGGTTCTCGGTAGTCCCCCCCAATTATCAAAGTGCCTTTTTGTATCTTAGTAGTTTCTTTCAAAACGTGAATAAAAGAATTTAACTTGCCACTTATATGGGAAATATACATTCAGTAAAGTGAAAAGGGGCACCATTAATCTCACAGACAAGAATTATGAAATGACCAAAAGTATCTGCGTATAAATCCTGCTACCGGGTTCAGCTACTAACAGCAGCCCATTCAGACAGTGACCACTGATAATGTTAAACACAATCAGTCTGTGCTCGCCTGTATCAGAGCCAGGTAGGTTGTCAGCAAGAGCACTCTGCTTCCTCGGAGAGGAGGCAATAGAATTCTTGGGGCTGCTCAGTGGATTAACCCCAGCATTGCCACAACACTCATCCCTTTGAACTGAACTGTGGGTCCAGCAAGTGTGCTACAGCCTACAATGTGGGAGGGTTCCTACAGCACTTCTATTTCCCTTAGGCCTCCTGCAGACGGGCGGAAATTCCGTGGTGGGATTCCCCGCAGAATGTCCGCTCGTACACGCCTACATAGGATTGCATTACAATACGCAATCCTAAGCAGACGGACGCAGTTTGTCTGTGCGAAATCCCGCACAGCAAACAATTCGCGACATGCTCTATTTCTGTGCGGGGCTCGCAGAGCCCCATACAGAAACGTCACTTACTGGCCGCCGGCTCCGCTCTGCGCATGCGCCGGCTGCCCACCAGCCGCCACATCAAAGAGCCAGAGCTGCGGGAGCGGGTAAGTACGCGCTGCTCTCTGCAGGCTCTCGGGTCGAGTCCCGCTGCGAGAATTCTCGCAGCCGGATCCGACCCAGCCGTCTTCAGACGGCCTTAGGCTCCAGAGCCAGTCTACAATGCAGCCTCACTGGCAGACAGCTGGAGCACACTGGTGGGCTGAAGACAGATTACACTCTCCATGGTCAACAGGCAGTCCCAAACTGAAGTGGTGGTTGTTCTCCCAGCAGTTAGAGGTATGCTGTATTTGGATGAGCTCAGGAGTTTAGTAAATAGCCATCTCTATAGTGGAGTGCTCAGATCTTGCAGACAGACATGTTGAGAGCTAGCCACACCACTGGCATTCTTTTAATATATTTATGAAATAAAGATAAGACTTTTTAAATTTAGTCAAGTCTCTGGATGAAGCTGTACCTTTTTGCAAATACTTTGTGCTTCTGTGTGGTTTAACATGTTCACAGTACTTGTGCATTCTTTTAAACAGCAGGTGATGACAAAAAAGGTGGTCATCTGTAAGATCTGCTGTAAGTGTTTAAAATGTGGAAAGAGCATAAACAGCCTCAACACAATGTATATGACCATCCAGATTAACTCCCACCGCCCACCTGGAGAGCCCAGCTGGGCCAGGGGGCAAAGAGTCAGTCTCATCCTGCTCCCTCTTCTGCTGCTGTAGCTGCCTCTTCTCCATTTCCCTCCCGTTCATGCAGCAGCCTCTGAGCACAGAGAGGCAGTATTGTATAGGGACATTAGCATGCCTACCTCAGGCCTCTCCTCTGCAATTGATGACTGGGCTGCAGGCTTTAGAGCCAGGAGTGGGAGATGCATGTACAATGGATCACAGCTCTGCAGCTCATGGCAAACAACTATGCCACACCTCTAACAGAGATATAGCATTGTTTTTTTAGCCTGTTGCAACCTGTAGAAACAGCACAGTCACAGGCACCAGTTATGCATTATGTTCGAAGAGTATGTGAGCTCCTATGTGGATGTACTCAGACATGGCATTTGCCTCTTTGACTCCTGGGTGTCTAAGCTGGACAAGTGGCTGGAGCTTGCACAACATGCCTTAGAGGTGCTTGCCTGGCCTGCTGCGAGAGTACTCTCAGAAAGTGTGTTCAGCAAAGCTTGGGGTGTGATAACCGACAGACACAACTGCCTGTCCACAACAATGTGGATCGCCTGACGTTTATAAGAATGAACCATTTATGGGTTTCACCTGACTCCTGCACCCGCATGGCAGATTCCACTGATTAGTTAGAGTTTTTACTCACATATGACTGAGCATAGATTTATATCAAAGACAACACTGTGTTGTTGCTAGTGGTGGTGTTATTGCTGCTGCTCTCCCTCTCCTACATTCACTATGTCTCCTCCTCCTAATTCCACCCAAAAATACTGAGCTACACCCCCTATGTTTCCACGATGAGTACACTCTATCCTCAAGGTGCTGTTTCTGCTGGTGATGGTGCAGCTGTTCTTCTCCTGCTTCTGTGATTGTTCTCAGTAAGAGAAACCAAGTAATCTTGTAGAAAATATGAAATTTATCATTTTAAAAGGCAATTTTAAATCCCAATGTCACAGGAGAATTTGGGAGTACAAATTTATAACAACCTTTGACACTGCCAAAACTGGAATTAACCTTGGAGGGAGTTTCTTGCATCAGTGGAGAATATGAGAAAACTGGAGCAGAGATAACACACTGGCCTGGTAACCCTCAAGCACAAATTCAGAGACCATAAAACTGTTGAACGCCTATCAGTGGACTAATTAAGTTACTCCTCATTCTGTTCTGATATTGTTTTAAATGCAAATTAATCACACCATCTCTTTGCTTTGATATATATATATATATATATATATATATATATATATTCGGATCTATTCCATTTAAGCCTGAGGAAGAACCCTGCATAGTCTCGAGAGCTCACTATAAAATCATGTATTTTTGTTAGTCGTTAAAGGGATCATATCTACAAGATTACTTGGCTTCTCTTGCTGTGAACAATCACATTTTGCTCTACTGGCTAACACGGTACCAAACTTTTGTGCTTTCTCCTGCTTTTTTTGGTAGCTCTACAGCTGTTCCTTGGAGCAGACCTGTGCTGGATGCTCTGTTCAGCTTGTATAATTTGTGATTTGCAAATCACCGCTGACAGGGTGAGTATAAGCCCCGCCCCCCAAAAAATAAGACCATGTGCCCCTTTTGGGGCAAAAATTAATATAAGACAGTGTCTTATTTTTGGGGAAACACGGTATATGTAATTGTATACACAGGGCTTAATAGGTATCTATTAAAGCAATTATTCATGGAAACCTATGGGGCCTTGATATTCTTGTATCTTGATGCCACCATAAGCTAGGGATGTGACAGCCCTTCAATGGAGGAATGCCCTTGTCACACCCCCAGCTCCCGATTGGCGGATTGCTAAACGTCCTTGAAGGTCCTAACAGCGTCTGCAGTGAGTGTAGCCTGTGCTGAAGGGTTAGGGTGAGGGGTGGTTTATGCAGTTAGACTTACATTATTAGCTATACATGTTTCCATGTTACAGGTGTTACAGGAAGGCCTGTCACAACCCTAGCTTACGGTGGCGTCAAGATACAATAATACCTGCGGCCTCTGCATCACGAGGGGGCCGATAGGGAATAGAGAGGCACTCCTCATGCCAACTCCATATATGCCATGTTCCACATTGCTCACAGCATTTAACTAGTTAGCTCTAATCACGGCTGTTGCCTGCAGCTGATTCTTGCCGAGCTGGCTCGGTGACTGCATGATGTATATTTGCATTATTCGGTCAGGAATAAACACATTTAAGATATACAACAGACAGGTGTCTAATCCAAGCAAAATTACAAAAAAAGTAATCGCACACTGTGATAGTGAGTTTATCCAAAGCCCTTTCTGTCTTATTCAATATTTCAATATATTAGTAATTCTTCCTGCAATGATGACAACAGATTTAATGCTTAAATCTACCATACTATTTAATGAAAGTGAAATGTCACTCATTCCAAGTTCTTGTGCATTTGAGGACTTGCATATGTACTGTTTCCTGGAATCTTTAAAAGTATTTAGGTGCCAAGTCCAATAAAATTCAATTGTGTGCTGCTACTGTATGTCAACACTGTTTAACTGTTTGAGATAACTGACTGTATACACTATTACAATTATAATGGTTGTTGATATGAATTATTTTTTTAAGTTAGTAACATAGGGTCACTGTTCCTGCTTAGCAAACAGAACCAGTTCCACCTTATTTCAGGTAGAACTTTGCTAAACCCGTTACAAACCCAAACCTCAGACAGTTCCTCTCAGCCAAACCCATTGAAGAAGATCCACTGTAAATCCACCTCATACATAGCCTTAGGCATCCACATGATTAGAGCAAACTGAAAACTAATTTAATAGGTGTGAACTAGAGATGAGCGAACGTACTCGGTAAGGCCGATTTTGCAATCGAGCACCGCGATTTTCGAGTACTTCAGTACTCGGGTGAAAAGATTCGGGGGTCACCGGGAGGCGTGGCGTGGCGTGGTGGAGCGGGGGGTAGCAGCGCGGAACAGGTGGGAGCTCTCTCTCTCCCTCTCCCTCTCCCTCTCCCCCCCACTCCCCTCTGCAACCCCCCGCTCACCCACAGCGCCCCCGAGTACTTTTCACCTGAGTAGTGAAGTACTCGAAAATCGCGGTGCTCGATTGCGAAATCATCTCTAGTGTGAACCCTTTAATAGGTGTGAGTGTGAACTGTTTAAAGATAATAATGAAAAATGCTGGAAATCTCTTTCCTAGCAGTTTTTGCCACTTTTGTTTAGCAAAAGGCTGCCACGGATGCAATAGGTGTTAGCTAGCAAAAGGACAGTGCATTATATTTATAGCATTTTTCCTAATTTTCAGTTCTTTTTTTGGATCCATAGCAATTTTTTTCACATAAATAATCTAATAGCATACAAATAAGGCAGATGGAATAATACCTCCACAGTGCTACCTATTGGAAGGCAGCATTCCTTCAAGTCAGTGTTAGACTCTTTATACAAGCCTTGTAACAATTACCAGGAATTGAAAGCAAAGCCAAAATCCATACACAGACAGCTGTTTTGGGGTGTTTGCCCTCATCAGTTTGCAACAGGATTCTGTCTTTGCTAGAGAGAGGCCAGTGACGTGAGTCTTCAAGGAATGCTGCTTTCCAATAGGAGGCACTGTGGGGGTATTGTTCCATCTTCCTTAGTCCTCCTTCATATGGGGGACAAAGTTGCGCGATTTTGTCACGTTGCGACTATGCTACAAATCGCATGTATAGGAAGCCATTGCTTTCCTATGGGTTGCTTCACACATGCAATGTTTTGTAGCATGCAACAACCCGACACAAAAACCTTGTGGGTCCAGTGATATGCCTGTGACTCGTGAGGTTTTGTAACCCATGTTTCCCTATGCAGCCTTCCCCTCTGTTGCATCGTATCACATGAAAACGCGTTTTGCATGCGGTGCGATGCAACTTTGACAGTAGGAAATCCTTCTGTCAAAGCCTAACCTAAGTCCTGGCTGCAGAAAAAAAACAAAAAACAACACATACATCACCTTATAAGCACTCTCCGCCGCCGCCAAAGCTTTTCCCTCCCTGGGTCCCAGCACTGCTTCTCTTCATTATCTTCTGGCCAGGGATTGAAAAATCCTCATCTCTTGGAAGCACTGGCTGACATTAGCTGACGATTACAGACAGTGCTCGATGAATGGCTGTGACTGAACCAATCAGAGCCATTCATCCACTGCTGGCTGTGATTGAATAAGCGTCAGCCAATCTCAGCCAGCGCTTCCAGGAGGCGGGGATTTTTAAATACCCAGCCAGAAGATGGTGAAGATAAACAGTGCCAGGGACCGAGAAAAAGCTGCAGCGGCGTCCCGGAGAGCGCAGGAGAGGTGATGTATACTTATTTTTCTCTTGAGCTACAGCTTATTTTCAGGGTAGGGCTTATATTTCAACCCCCCACCAACAAAATCCTCACATATCATGCTACAAAGTCGCACAGTAAATGCGACTTTGTAGCAGCACAAGTGACTTTGTAGCACTACAAAACCACGGTATTGCCGCGAGAAGACGTAGCGATAATGCATAGACCAGTGATGCAGTATCGCATGGACCAGCGATGCGATATCGCTCCGATTTTCTCACGGTGATCCCATGTCGCCCGTGTGAAGCAGTCCTGTTCTGCATACTATCCAGAGGAGCATGAATGGCCTTTTGAGTCTCCTCACTCAGTCTAGGTGCTCTCCTTAAGGACAAAAGATGGTGTTTCTGGCCTAATAGCATACTCTAATGCCTTTCAATGATTGGTAAATCTGACTACTGGAATTTATCCCTATCAATTTCAAAACTGAAAATTCCCCAATTCCATGATCCGTCGCTCATATAGGATGGTTGTATCATATCATGGAACACTTGCTTATTGGCTGTCCAGTATTAGAAATTATCACTGGTATATCACAATTTTCTAAAAGCTGTTAATATGCAGCTGCAGACAATGTTTCAAATAACTGAAGAACTCAAAAAGAGAAAAAAGCTAAATAATTAAATATTTTGAAAGAGACTCACAAGGACTTCTAAAAATCAAGTGGTAGAAAACTCCTTCTAAGGCCGCCTGCACATGGACGGATTTGCACTCTGGAATCCACAGTGGGCGTCTGCCTCCGGATTCTGCAGCAAATGCTGCCCATGGCATGCTGCGGCAAAACACGATTTCCTCTACATGAGTGGAAATCGATTGCGCTTTTCCTCTCGCGGAGGGAAAAGCCCAGCGTGCTGTGCAGCTTGTGTTCAGATGGCTTCCATTGAAGTCAACGGAAACCGTCTGCCCCTCGACCTTTCCGAAATTATCATTGCGGAAATGGCACAACGTAATCTGTACTGCACAGTGCGCCTTTTTTTCCTGGCAGCGTGTCCACAGCACAGATTACAAGATGGTGGACGGGTACGCTGGGGTTACTGGCCAGGCACAGGGTTGGATTCGGCTCCGGTATCCCGCATGCGGCATCCCACCCGACCGTGTGTAGGCGGCCTAATACAGTGTTCATGTCTTGGATAAAATGTCATATAAACACGAAGCAGTAATCAGTCTAAGGGCTCACTCACATGGATGTATGTGGCATGCGTATTACGCATACATTACTTATGCGCACAATACGCAGTACACAGGAAATGCATACTGCGTATGTTAAATTCCTATACTGGTGCGAACTGTGCACCACCACAGGACATGCTGCATTTTTTTTCACGCGTGTAATATGCACAAGAAAAAAAGACAGCTGTGAGTGACCCATTCGCTCCAAAGCGGTGGAGGGGCATGACAAAAGTGCAGATGGCTTAACTCCGGGTTTAGGTGGCCTGCCTTTGTAACTCAAGATGGGCCAATTTACATACGTGGCAGGAGATATTAAAATTGAGTTTTTGCAAAAATTGTATACATGCTCATTGTAATTAAAATATGTGTAGGTTATGTGTCATGGCAGGGAAAGCTATCGGGCCAATTTAAAATCCATAATGCTGGTGACAGATTCCCTTTAAATGTAGAAATATTGTTGTTCAAATTTGACATCTATTCCATAGATGTTTTTTTTTCCAGTTTTACATGGTTTCTAAAAATCCAATAGCACATAACATGTTGTGATGGCATAATGATTTTGCAGCCTTGGTAGACATATGGCTGATGCAAGGCCTTTTATTTTGGTCTGTATCTTATCCTGCATTTGGCAGTGGGAAAAAGCTAAAACAGGTGGCAAATCCTTACAGCTTCATGAATGGACTGTGTGGAATGTTTAGAGCTTGTGTGCCAAACTTCTTCAAACCTTATTTTTGTTGCTTGTTCTAAGTTTAATATGTTAGACTAAGGTGTTATTTTAAAAGATTATCATTATGGTGGTGACTGTCACTTTCACTGTTACTTTACTTGGAACTGTATTTAATTAGGTGCTCTTATTAATTATTTCTTCGAGCTTAACAAAGTTTAATAAGCATAAAGCTTCTATCCAAGGTGTTACATACTGTAGTATATTTTATAGCCGTGTTTTCACTTCATGAGGCAACCACAAGCATTTTTTTTATCTTTCTTTCTTTCTCTTTCTTTCTTTTTTTCTTATCTATTGCTTTTAAAACTATCTATCTATCTATCTATCTATCTATCTATCATCTATCTATCTATCATCTATCTATTTATCTATCTATTTATCTATCTATCCATCTATCTATCTATCTATCGATCGATCTGTCAGACGGCTGTCTATCTATTGCAACGTTCCCACATATGCTAAATGCCTTTTTTACATGCAACGATTATCGCTCAAAATTCGTTCAAATGTCCGAAAGTGAGCAATAATCGTTACCTGTAAACGCAGGTAGTCGTGCATTTTTCGTTCATTATTAGAGATGAGCGAGCCTACTCAGCCACGCCCCTTTTTCGCCCGAGCGACGCGATTTTCAGATACTTCCGTACTCGGGTGAAAAGCTACCCCCCCCCCCCGCTCCGCCACGCCTCCCCCCGCCCCCCCCCCCCCCGCATCTTTTCACCCGAGTACAGAAGTACTCGAAAATCGCGGTGCTTAATCGAGTAATTACTCAAAACGAGTATACTCGTTCATCTCTATTCATTATTCATTCATCGCTGACTTTTGGTCTGCATAAAAACTGTTGTTTGGCTGTTCACTTTTCGCTTGGTTTAAGTAACAGTTGTTCAGCCATTCAGTGATTCGTAGGGAGGGGTTATTGTTTGGCGGGGAGTACTTGCTTCCATCTAAAAAACACAGCAATTGGCTGTCGAGACAACAAAGCAACTATTTTTACATGCCCTCCTAGTGCTCCACCATTAGCTGGTAAGTCACCGGCCGTTCTGAAGTACAACGCAGAAGCTACAAAGAGCATTGAAAATACATTTGCCATCTTTTTTTTGCTAAGGCCACAGCATCTACATAGAGAATTGATCTTTGGGCACCAGCTGGTTTCGCTACTAAAGATTTGTGATAGTAAACCTGATACCTAGAGATTCTTTTAACCCCTTGAGTGGCACGCCCGGAAATCTTCCGGGACGAGCTCCACGGCTCATAGCAACATAGCCCGGAAGATTTCCAGGCTATGTATCACTATGGGAGCTGCAGAGCACAATGCCACAAGCTGTGACAGTGTGCTCTGCCTGCACAGTCCCACAGAGAACAAAGCAAGGGCTTTGAAAAACCAGCAGAAGATATTGCCGATATGCCGGCAATCTCCTGCTTTGTTTACAGGTTGCCATAGAGACCATCGGCTTGTCAGAAGCAAGCCGATGATCTCTGTGGCAGGGAGAGCTGGTGCTTGGCTGTCAGAGAACAGCTAGGTACTAGCTCTTACAGTAGAGAGCAGAGAAAACCTCCGATCTCTGCTGTGTTAACCCTTTACATGCTGCAGTCTATGTGACTGCAGCATGTAAAGGGCTGTCACTGCAGCATGTAAAGGGCTGTCACCATCGGACCCCTGGAATGTGATCAAGGGTCCTGATGGGTTCCCGTGGAAGTCCCCTAAAGGGACAAAAAAAAATAAAAATAATAAAAACACTTGTCTCCCTTTACTTTGTAAAAAATCTAAAATACAATCACACATGTGGTATCCATGCGTCGTAATGACCCAGAGAAGGAAGTTAATACATTATTTAACACCTTAATGACATGGCCCCTTTTTTTTCTTTTTTCCCCATTTCTTTTTTTCCTCCCCCCTGTTTAAAAAATCACAACTTGTACCGCAAAAAACAAGCCCTTATATGGCCATGTCAATGGAAAAATGAAAAGGTTATGGCTCTTGAGACGCAACTGCAAAATTAGTTGAAATTCAATGATTAGACCATTTTAAAAAAAACCTGCCCTGGTGGGCAGGACAGGGTGGTAGGAAATCCGCCACTCAAGGGGTTAAATGTCAATTCACAAAGCTCCTTGTTTCTTTCTTTTTTGCACACAAACTATGCACACCCAACTACTTTCAAAGGCCAATCCACACTTGCGAAATAATATTTTTTTCATCACTAATACGCACGCCCTCCAATCAAACTATTGTCCACTTACCTTTACATGTAAAGCTACCAATCAACACACCGAATGACTGAAATGCTTAGACACCAAGTTCATTCCTAGCGATAAGGGCTCACATCCATTGGCGATCCGACTTCCCTGCAATGCGAGAGTGAGTGAAAACACATGATAATAAAAACCAATGATTTTCAATGGTTTAACTCTTATTTGTGATGTTTTCAATGTAATCTCACATTGCAAAGAAGAATGGGCAATATCACCCATTGTTTTCAATGGGGCCAGTTGCAGCAGCGCTAACCCCCATTGAACACAATAGGGAGAACACTGCGCTCCCCTGACACAGCTGTGACAGCTATGGCAGAAGTCAGTGATGCTTTCCCATTTCTTTCAATGGGGCGGGCACTGCTGCTATCATTCCAGAGAAAAAAGTTCAATATGGAGAAAATTCTCCAGCATCAGGAAGTTCTGGCACATCAGAAAGAAAAACAATTTCATAGGGCATAAACAGCACACAAGGAAAACGTAACTTTACCATCTTACATGTTTGAGCTACTGTAGTAGAGAAATGTAATTTTTAACTGTGAGACAATCCTTTAACTACGGTATATCTGTTACGCTTCATATGGTTTCCTAATGTTCATCTGTTTTCTCTTGGCCCTGACAGCAGTGCAACAATGAGGAATTTCTGCCCAATGTGGGCTAATATTACAGGTGGACATTTTAATTAAAGTACATAAATTAATAAAAGCCCTTCAACTTCTATGAAAGCTGAACTTGCCACTGCCACAACTGTGCTTATAACAAAGTAGTAGTATAAACTTGAATCAAACTGCTTTCAGCCTATGAGGTGAAAACTGCCCTGGACAGATGGGTCCTAACAAATTCAGGTGGCGCAGAACCCTGTGATTCCTAAGACATTCTAATGGTGCTCTTAGCTTATAACTGAAATGACTTCAACAGTTATCTGCTGACTCTTCAGTTCTGCATAAACACATACAGTAAATGGTTGTACTCACCCACTAGAAATGCCAAATTAGTTTTTCTAATAATATCTGGCTTTATTGTGCCAACATCTTAGGCTCTATTCTGTTATGGAACAGAAGAACAAAAATAAAACAACTGCCGGATCGGTGAAAATGACGGAACCCAGCTGCACCTGAGGGTTGACAGTATAGGGTCCGTTTACGTCCAGAGGTTCCGTCACTTTGCTGGAAAAAGTAGCACAGCCTGAAGTTTTTAAATGTGGTTTAAATGTGTCAACTGTAGTGAAAACTTGGTGCAAATGTTTATATAGCATTGTTAGATAATGGAGTATCTATCTCATATCTATCTCTCTATCTATCTCCTATCTCATATATCTATCTCATATCTATCTATCTATCTATCTATCTATCTATCTATCTATCTATCTATCTATCTCTCATATCTATCTATCTATCTATCTCATATCTATCTATCTATCTATCTATCTATCTCTCCTATCTATCTATCTATCTATCTATCTCATATCTATCTATCTATCTATCTATCTAATATCTATCTATCTATCTATCTCATATCTATCTATCTCATATCTATCTATCTCTATCTATCTCATATCTCTATCTATCTATCTATCTATCTAATATTTACCTATGTATCTTTACTGATACTACTTCACTATAGCAAGAGAGCAAGGTACCCCTTAACTTTCCTTGCACATGGACCCTATATTTCTATAGAGGGTTGAAAATGTGGTTAACACACTTAACACCTTATAAATACATATTTTTATTGGAATAGAAAATAATAGGTAACTTACAAAGCCTGTCATTTTTTGTACTGTGTTCCATTTCTTCAGAGAACATCAAAAGCCTTCCCCTACATTTGGCTAATGTCAGACTGTCAGAGGGATAGGGAATCCGAACCTGTGAGAAGGCCTTTGTTATGCAAATGAGACAGTTTGCTCATATCCTCTCACTATGTGATGTTGAAAATAGCATCTAACATTTGAATCTTATTCTGTGCTCTTCTAAAATCTCACAGGCCGTCACGATAAATATTTTGCTCTTGCCTTGCAGAATCTGCTAATCCCTACTTTGGAATCTTTGTCAACGTTATTGACAAATTACCGGTAGTGCTAATAAAATCCTCAAAGCTATCACAAGTCGTCAGTCTACTGCCAAGTGTCTGAGAAGAAGACATATATTGCTTCTTTGACACATTCTTAATTGATAAAAAAAGAAGTGATAGATTGAATTACGGTTAAAGATGTTATTTTTTGTCTATTCTAAATGGCGATAATCTACAGCAGACACGGATGTTTCATGATATTATGTATGAGAGAAAAAGAAATACTTTCTGTATTTGAAGCCCTACAGAGAAAGCCTATGGAGAAAAATGTCAGAACAAAGCGCTATACCTAGAGCATGATGTGTTTTGATAAAACACCATTGATTCCCTAAACACAACAAAGGCTCAATTAAATGCTGTGTACGTATATGGTCTTTTCAATATTCCATTATAAACTCTCAGGTAACATTTCGCCACTGCATTTAAAAAAAAGGTTTACAATATCAGCAAAAAAGTCACAATAAATGGGTGTTGGAAACCAGCCTTGAAGAGGTTGCCCTATAGTAGGGCATGCAGACATCATAGTATCTCCTATTTGGGACTTCATCTGTTTCTCTTCTCACTGTTAAATATAATTTTTATAAACATGCATTATAATATAACCATCATATTTCAGACTTTAACCATCCATTACACAGTACAGCATGTCTGTATGGGGTTCTTACACAGTGGTTATGCCATGTTTTATTATGCAGAACAGTGTGCCATCATAGACATTGAAATACTTGGAGCATTTTAGTTGAGTAGGCTATACTTGGCTTAGAAACATTGAGATACACTCATCTACTAGATCTTTGCATGTTTATTAGAAGGAGTTCTGTGTTATACACATACACAGCTTCCCCTGACAATAACAACTGATTACTTGGGGTTTGTGAAGCTGAACAGAATGAAGCCTCTCCAGCTATCAGCTGTTATCTCTATGTGCTTTACTCCATGCCCATTCAGATTAAAGCTAAATATCTAATAAATGGTCATATTGAGCCTGTCATAGCAGCTGCTACTATCTCTGTAAATATTTGATAGCACCAGTTTTTTGCTCTCTGTTTGAATATCTCTATTGAATAATGTCAGTACGTCAGTACACTGCTTTAATCAAGCCAGTCCACAAGCATTGGTGCAGGAATTTATATTGTAAACTTAGGGATTGCTACTGTATGCTATCCAGTGTAAGCAATCCCTAAGTCACATTTACATATGTATCATATATACAACTCATTTATGCTGTTTAAGGAATAAGGTCAGTATTTGTGCAGAATGTACAGAGGCACACAGCATACATGTGGTTCCATATTGTTGACCCAGAGGAACTCCACGTGCCACTGTGCAACACATTATTCTACTCCAAAGGCAATGTCAAGACTACCTCTTCAATATGTCATGCAAGGATTGGTTTTTTCATGTGACCCCATATAAAATGAGTGGCATATGGAGTAACAGTATGGGTACATAGATTCCTACGTGCATGAGGTCTATGGCATAAATTGTTATTATTATTTTTTATTAGGCCTTAGTCAGACGGGCGTTTTTTCGCGCGATTTGCGGATCGCATGACGGATGCGCATCCGCAAATCGCGTGACCGGTGCCCGAAAATCGCCCGAAAATCTGCTCCTAGCCGCGTTTCATTAGAAACGGGCCGGAGCTGTCCAGCGCATTGCATTCAATGGAGCGGCAATACAGCCCGCTCCATTGAAAGCAATGCGCTGCGGGCGAGTGTGGGATGAATTGTCGGGAAGGGCTTAAATATATAAGCCCTTCCCTGCAATTCATCCAGAAAAGTGTTAAAATAAAGAATATATATATACTTACCTGCTCCCGGCAGCCGGAGTTCCGCGCAGCCGGCCTGCAGTGGGTGTGAATCAGACCTGCCCCCTGATTGGCTCAGCACTGAGCCAATCAGGGGACAGGTCTGACTCACACCCCCTTCACACCCACTGCAGTACGGCCGCACGGAACTCCGGCTGCCGGGAGCAGGTGAGTATGTATATATTTTTTATTTTAACACTTTTCTGGATGAATTGCAGGGAAGGGCTTATATATTTAAGCCCTTCCCGACAATTCATCCTGCGCTCGCCGGCAGCCCATTGCTTTCAATGGAGTTGGCTGTATTGCCGGCTCCATTGAATTCAATGGGCAAACATCGTTCTTCTCTGCCACAGCTGTTACAGCTGTGGCAGAGAAGAATGATTTGTCTTCTATATGTTCTCAATGGGGTCGGCGCTGCTGCCGCCGGCCCCGTTGAGCGCATATAGAGAAGAGAACAGGAATCGCAGATCGCAGATAGGTGCGATCTGCGATTTCTGTTCTATAATTTATCGGACGAGCGCATAAAAAGCGCGCATGTGTCCGATACCATTGCAAAGCAATGGTTTTATAAAATCGCCGGACGCTTGCGCATGCGCAAATCGCGGCAAAAAACGCCCGTCTGACTAAGGCCTCAAAGAGATATACATTGCTCAAAAAAATTAACCCCTTAGTGGCTGAGTTTTTTTTGCTTATTTCTAGTTTCGTTCCCCCCCCCCCCCCCCCTGCCATTTAAAAAAATCGTAACTCATTTATTTATCCATTAAAGTATGAGTGCTTGCTTTTATGAGTTATATTTTTTAATGGTACTATTTAATGTACCATACAATGTATTGAAAAACTTAAAAAAAATTCTAAGCAAAGGGAAATTGAAATAAATTTAAATTCTGCCATGTTTCAGTGCATCTTGTTTCTACAGCGCACAAACTGCAACAAAAATGACATGAAAACTTCATTCTATCGGTCAGTATGACTACTATGATACCAAACTTATATAGGTTTTTTTTTGTACTACTTGTATTTTTTTCAAGGATATTTAATTTTTTACATTTATTTTCTGCCACCATCTTCTGCGCACTAGCTTTTTTATTTTTCCGTTGACATAGTTGTACGAGGGCTCATTTTTTGCGGGACGTCCTGTAGTTTCCGCTCATATCATTTTGGAATACATAGAACTTTTTGATTGTTTTTTTATAGCATTTTTTCTTGGAAATAGGGTGACCAAAAAAACGGATTTCTGGCGTTATTTATTTATTTTTTTCTGACGACGTTCACCATGCGGGATAAATAATGCGTTACTTTGGTATATTAGACTTTTACAGACGCAGCAATACCAAATAAGTACTTTTGATTTATTGTTTCGATTATTTTATTAGAAATATGGCAAAAGGGTTTGTTTTTACTTTTATTACTTTTTTAAATAATTAGCAAAACTTTATTGATCTTATATTTAATTTTTTTCTTAGTCCCTAGAGGGGACAACAACTTGCGATGCTTTGATCGCTCCTGCAGTATGATATAATGCCATAGCATTACATGACAGGCACTCTATCAAGCCACACTGCGAGGATGGCTTAATAGGTATTGTGCCATGACAGCCCTGGGGCGGTACGGGACCCCCAAACATCATTCAGGGGATTTAAATGCCGCTGTCAGAATTGACAATGGCACTTAAAGGGTTAACAGCCCCGATGAGATACGCAGCTCATCGTAGCTGTTGCCCCAGGGTGTCAGCTGTAAGAAACAGCAGGCACCCGGGATATGTGAAGGGAGGTTGTTTTACGTCCTGCAGCAGCAGGACGTAAAAACACTATATGGCTATCACTAAGGGGTTAAGGAAACACTTAAATCACACATCAGATGTTGAGGAATAAAAGATTCAAGTTAAAAATCTTCACTGATATAAATTGTACAATTCATTGCAAACAAAAGGACCTATCAACAGTCAGTGGATACCAAAATCATCAACTAACTGAGGGCTGGATTCCAAATCCCCAGAAAATCACCTTCTGTGAATTTCATTATGGCGACTCATGATGTGACTTAATAGTGTCTATGGCCCTCATGTGCCTGTATGACCTCCTAAAAATGTCTGAGCATGCTCCTGACAAGATGGAAAATGGTGTCCTGGGGATCTCCTTGACAGTTTGTGGCACTATTAGGTGTCATTTGATGCACTGTTACAGAATGTCCAACAGGTTCTCAGCTATATTCAGGTCTGGGGAATATGAAGGCGAGTCAATGGCAACAATGCCTTTGTCATTCTGAAACTGCATACACACTCTGGTCACATGAGGCCTGGCTTGTCCTATATCAGGAGAAATCCGGGGTGCTCTGCACTATGGTAAGGTGTGACAATGGCTCTAAGGATATCATCTTGGTACCTAACAGCAGTTAAGGTACTGTTGGGTATCAAATGTAGGTTTGTGTGACCTTCCAAAGATATGCTTCCCAAAATCATCACTGATCCACTGCCAAACCAGTCATGCTGGATGATGTTGTAGGCAGCATAACGTTCACCATGATGCCTCCAGACTCTTTTATGACTGTCACATGTGCTCACTGTGAACCAGCTCTCACCTGTGAAAAGAACAGGGCACCAATGGCTCTGACAATTTTGGTGTTCTCTTGTGAATGCCAATCAAGCTGCATGGTGCTGGGCTGTGAGTACAGATCCCACTACTGCTACCTGCAAAACCTTTTCCTTTTTGAGGGTTGTTTTGCTGCTGCTACTCCAGTGCATCTATTGGTACTTTCATTTGCACCAAACCAATTCACAATTGCTCTTGTTTCCTAACTGGACAGATTGATATCCCTGCAGTTTAAAGGGGCTGTTATTTGTAAACTATTGATGGCCTGTCCTCAGAATAAACTATCAATATTAGTGGGGAGCACACATGTCTCCCATCAGGCAGCTGTCTTCCAGGCCAGTGTTCTCATGCACTCAGCTGATTTCTGAAGGATGCAGACAGCTCCATTCTCACTGCAGTGACCAGGAGTGAAATTGCACGCTAAGTTCCTATTGAAATGAATGAGTTTAATACCAAGCCAGGCCACTGCAGTAGGAATGGAGCTGTCTGTTTTCTGCAGAAATGATCTTAATGCATGAAGTCCCAGGTGGTAGACCCTCATGAATCCACCGTTGATGGCCTATACTAAAAATACTACTGGATAACTTGGAGTTATACTGTGATGCATAAGTGTTTCCTTAATTTTTTTCAGCAATGTATATTAATCCCAGACTTGCTTAAATTCACTTCTTATTTCCCAACTTCGCCCGCTGGAACGTTGTTCGAAGGATCTAATATTCTTTCAGTACAATAATATTTTCTGACATTGCTTCTGTTCTCTGTCCCATCTAATTTCAGATTGTGTCTCTTTGTTCTTGAATTTAGATTCTTAATAAATAGACTTCCCTCCTTTCCTCCAGGCTATACAAATTTCTTTAGCCTCTCCTGATAAGTTTCCTTTCCTTAAAGGAATGATGGAAAACATATTTTTCAGATTTTTATACATGAGTATAATAAAATTTTCTGTTAAAGGATGAAGTTAAAGCAACTGTCTATTTAGGAGCTAACAGTTAGTGATGAGTGATTATTGGAATAATTGGGTTGAGTGTGATTGGACCAATTTTTCATAAAAAATCGGGAATCAGGACAACCAATTCCTCTTAAAGTCAATGGGAGTAAAATAGGCTTCTCTAGTTTGGCCTATGGAAGGTTTCTAATGCTTTAAAAAGGCCCCAAATTACATTAAAATAAAGTCACACATTATTGTCATGGAGCCTTTTCAATAAATGTAGCTCTGTGATTAGCACTGTTGCCTTGTAATGTTGGAGTCCTAGGTTGAAATCGCATCAAGCACAACATCTGCATGACGTTGAAAAACCCCAAACAGATGTTGCCCTTGGTCAGACTTGAACTCCAGCACTGCAAGGCTGGAGTGATCCACCACACTTGTTCTTTCTTTTCTAGAGGAGGAGAAGAACGAGAAGAATAAACACGAAGAGAACATAAAAAACTCCAAACACATGTTGTCCTTGGACAGATTTGAACCTATAACTCCAGCACTGCAAGGCAACAAATATGCCCATTCAGCCATGTAAACCTTTTCTGAAAGAAAACATACTTAGAAGTTTGATTCAGAGCTCAGCTGGAATGGAGCTCCAAGCCAAAGAGGCAGGCTGCCCAAAACTCTCTTCATCTGCATCATCATGATTGACAGCCCTCTCCCTATACTCAAACAAGGAGAGGAGCTGTCACTTGTTATGGGAAGTGAGAGCTCGGCATGATCAGCCTCTTTGACTCGGAGGTCCATTCCAGTTGAGTTCCGAGTCAAACTTCCAAGCATGTTTTTCTGAAATGCATTGGCCAAATGGGCAGGTTCCTGCTCATTCGTGGTTCAGTCAGCATGAACCTGGTGACAGGTTCCCTTTAAAGTTCCTTCATTTTATGACTTATGAATTATTGTAAACTCAGAGCAAATACATATGCTAAGACTATAGTAGCTACTTAGAAACCCTGTGCCTTAATTACACCATAAATATTCATATTCCTGATTAAATGATGATGCATCTATGTATACTTAATCTAGCTTTACTTACAGTACCAGCACTTACTAAAATATTGCAGCAACTCGCTTCATTTCATATAATGGAATAGGAAATTAATACTAGAACGGCTTGTGATTAATTGCTTCACTAGTTCTGGCCAGACCTGGATGGCTCTCTGTAGTGTACCCAGAATATGTAAATGTAATGCATGTATTTTATTCAGTGAAAGAAAATAAGGGGAGTTATTTTCAAATTAAAATTCTTATTAGATTTCATTATTACTCAGGAGCTACTCATGACCTCATTGTCTAAATATTAATATAGCCAGATGAAAACTCCGATAAGTACAGAGCCAATGTAGCAGTGCTCATAATGTATCTAAATGAAATCAGATTTGACTTAACAATGGCTACAAAACTCCAAACAGAATGATTCACAAGTAGAGTGCAGAATTGTCTTGAAAGCATATCTGTTACATCGTATTTTATTTATATGGAATGAAACAGCAATTTCTAGATTTATTATGTTATTCCTAAAGTAAAGTCTTAAATTTTTATAATTGGTAAAATTAAGTTTCTAAGTTCGTGTAACATAGTTGACATTAGTTATTTCCTGAAATGCAAGTTTCCAAGATGCATTATACTATAGCCCTTTAACTCCAAAAGCAATAATGATGCATGTTACAGCATTGTACACAAGTTGACAAAACAACACTCCCATTTGTGACATAACTCAGTGAGCTACAGCTATTGGTTGAAGCTGCTCCTCACATAAGTCTTGCTCTGCCCCCATCATCCCTGCAATCATTCTGCACAGCTGATTGGCTAATGCTTATGGCAGCATCGTATCACATGCTATAAAAAGTCTCTCAGCATCCAGCCCTTACATTTAAGGGAATCTGTCAGGGCTCAGTCACACGGGATTTAAAATCCCCGCCTCCTGAAAGGGCTGCATCTGATTATGTGAGCGCTCAGCCATTTGAAGAATGGCTGAGCACTGCTTGTGATTGGCTGAGCCACAGACCACCTCTCCGCCGCATTCGGGGCTTAGTGTGTCTAGTCGCTTTTCTGCCAGGCACTGTACTGAAGCTCTTCTAGCAGGCGGGGATTTAAAATCCCCACCTCTTGAAAGGGCTGCGTCTGATTAGCTGAGCGCTCAGCCAATCAATAAATGGCTGAGCACTGCCTGTGATTGGCTGAGCGCTGTGACAAATCAAAAGCAGCGCTCAGCTGTCATTCAATGAATGGCTGAGCGCTGTCTGTGATTGCCTGAGCACTCAGTCAATCAGACACAACCCTTTCAGGAGGTGAGGATTTTAAATCCCTGCCTGCTGAAAGAGCTTCAGAGCAGTGCCTGGGACCAATCGGCAAGACGCGCGAAGCCCTGGCAGTGCCTGAGAGGGGACTATATGTTTTTTTTTAGTTTTTACACAACTATGGATGATTTTCAGGGAAGGGCTTATATTTCAAGCCCTTCTCTGAAAATCACTGTGGTTGGTGCCTGCAGCCCATTGCTTTAAATAGGGCCACCAGCAATAGCCCCATTGAAAGCAATTGGCACAGAGCTTCGTTCGTGCATTTTTTGCACATCCATGCAGCGCTGCTTTTTGTGCAGCACGGATGTATGCAAAACACCGCTCTTGTAAACGAGCCCTAAGGCTCTAATTTTTTTATTGGAAGACTTTACCATGCTAAGTACCTGGTGGATAGGGCAGGCTTAGATTTAAATCAGCTACAAGAAGTAGAAAATAAAGTGAGAGAATATTAACACAAAGCCGCTATGTAATATGGGCCACATTTACTAATAGTAAACAACCACATTGGAATACTTATTTTCCCAGAGTAGTTGGGTTGTCTAAAGAGAAAAAAAATGTACCCAATCCAGTATAACTCCAGTCACCAGCACCTCCACTTCCGTTCCAGTTCCAACACCCAGTCACATGGTATGGATTCTTCCTTCCAATTCCCATTGTTGAATAGGTTCACTTTCTGGTGAATAGTGTACTTGGACTTGCATATGAACCGCCAGTCTAAGGAAAGATGCTGAATTATCTTTTTTTTTTTATCAAATCAGATTTTATTAGTTTTTCAAAAAACACGTATACATACAAACAAAGTTGTCTGCTATCTCAAGGGAGATAGGAATAATTATCTTAACGCTAGTAATAACAGCAAATCAACATGTCGAGTAGTACTGTGTGGGAAAGGCACATGCAGGGAGAGGGGAGATCAGCACGCCATTATCAGCTATCTCTGCCTCTTCTCTCCCTGTACAGTGGGCGTGATAGAGAACTGTGTTTCGGTGCCAAAGGAGATGAGCGTAGAACCGAGCCACAGTCACTCGCCTCCCCTTTCTAGCATCCCCACCCTACATATGGCCAAGTTACCCACACAAAACACAACCTTAGGTTATACAGAGGGGGGGGGGAGGATGGGGGGGGGGGAAAAGGGGGGAGGGAAAGGGGGGTGGGGGGTAGAACCTTAAGATGTGGCGAACCTCTAGCCGGAAACTGAGTAGAGAGCAGTTGTACCTTGTCACGTTAGTCCCACAACGCCAGGAGCCGGACCTCACGTCATGGAGCCCAGGTTACAATAAACTTGTCGTAGGTGTTGTTTGACCAGCTGTGTAATTCCTCCAATGAGTATAAGTTATCAATTTTCTCTCTCCATTGACCCAACGTAGGGGGGGTGCTTTGCAGCCAAAGACGGGGGATTAGTGATTTAGCTGTGTCCAGGAGCAGGGCTATCAGTTTGTTCCTAATAGGATGAAAATGTTTCTGTGGTCTCCATAGCAGGACTAGGTCTGGGGAAATAGTTGTCTTTGGGGAAATCTTCCTGATGATTGTATCTACGCCTCTCCAGAAGGGGGTCGAATTATCTTTAATGCGGCAATTGTTGATTGCTATGGGCAACAAGAAACGTTTTCTGTAAGACAGTTTTA
This sequence comes from Eleutherodactylus coqui, assembly GCF_035609145.1. Taxonomy (NCBI): domain Eukaryota; kingdom Metazoa; phylum Chordata; class Amphibia; order Anura; family Eleutherodactylidae; genus Eleutherodactylus; species Eleutherodactylus coqui. The sequence goes on along the minus strand of NC_089837.1, from coordinate 233,663,392 downwards.
ATTAATTAAGTCTGTTGGTGCTAAGGATTGCCAATCATCCAGAAATTCCTCGACAGTCCATAAAAACAGGAAACTTTTTTCCAGTGTCTATGAGAAAAAAAATAGATGCATCCGTGATTGTTTTGAGTCTGGTGGTACTTGAGTAAGTTACTATGATTGTAATTATTGCCACTTTACTGCTCTCAGTAAATGCTGGTAATGAGATCATATTATTTTTGAACTTTGAGCATGAATCACTTACAACCCCCAGCATCCATTATGGTTTTCCTTGTATGCTTAAAAAAAATGTCTGTCCATGATAGAAAATGGAAAATTTCAGGTTGGCAGCCCTGTTAGTGCTGAATTCTATCAAAATTAAATCAGTTCATCCACCGAATTTATTAGGTATTTTAGACATTTGTTATTCCTATCTTAATAGTTTTGAGAAGTGTCTAGAAATATAGCAGTGGCTAGGAGGAGCAATAAAATGTGCTCTATTTTTTGGTGCAAAATAGTGGTATAACTGTGGATCAACATGAGGTAGTCTATGCCCAAACTAACATGGGCGAATCACATTCTGCATGTGGGAGTCCCTCAGTGGATTCCAACTGTGAAGCCGGCTGGCGACACCTGCATACCTGCCATTTCTGTACTGCGTATGACTGCAGCGGCTCAATGCCTGCGTTTTGCAGCGGATCCTCTGTGTGGAATGATGATTGCAGATGCCGTAATTGGAATCCACCCATGTGAGCCTGGCCTAAGGTAGACAAAAGCAGCTTATATAAACAATTTGCACATATTTTATCATTTGTACCACAATAAAAAATCTCAGCAATTTGAGTCTTACTAATGTCAAGAGAATGCTGAAGGGAATGACACGTTACAGAAGTGATAGCATACTGATCGAGAAAGTGTGAGAGACTAGACGTATCATTGGAGCACTAGCTACAAATAGCATATACAAGTACAGAGGTAGTATAGATAAAGATTTTATTTACTTTTAGTTTTTTTAACACTCAGATAACTTTCTGGGGCAGATTTACTAATTCTGCCTAAAAATTTAGACAATATAAAAGGAAACCAGGGATGCATTCAATTTATCATAGTGGCTCACATTCGTATCTTACTAGACATGTAGACATTTTTTGTCCATGTTTATTCAATCTGTTGGTTGGCTTACTTTACACCAATATTCTGTGGCAAGTTTGGCAATATTTTGGTGCATATTGTAGTGTTTATTCAATCCCCTCCTATCCAAGCCACCCCCATATCTAGGGAGGCCCAAAAACGTCTACAACACATGATACGTGTGGGGCTCGGCATGTGTGCCAGGGTTTGGAGCGGATGGGGACAGAATTCTAAAATGTTTAACTGCATTTCTATGGAAGGCTGTACATACTAACATAGAGTTCATGTGTACAATTTTACACCTTTCTATTTCATTGTAACAAATGCATTCATGAAATTATTTTGTAGTTGCGTTATCAATCTCTCTACTTTCACACGGGTCATTTTTATGACTGATCCAGTTTTATTAAAAACAGAAGTGAAATGGAAAGCATTTGTAAGCTTTCTGCTTACATATGTATTTCAGCATTTAAAATTCCAATGACAGTGGTGGTGTCTCTTCAATTAATGTGGCTCAGTGGTTAGCACTATTGCCTTGCAATGCTGGAATCCTAGGTTTCACACTCGATGTTACTCTTGCTCAGGTTTGAACCTAGGATCCCAGCAATGGAAGGCAGCAGTGCTAACTAGAGATGAGCGAGCGTACTCGCTAAGGCAAATTACTCGAACGAGTATTGCCTTTTGCGAGTACCTGCCCGCTCGTCTCTAAAGATTTGGGTGCCGGCGGGGGGCAGGGAGCGTCGGGGGAGAGCGGGGAGGATCCCCCCATCCCGCTCCCCCCTGCTCACTCCCTTCAACTCACCGCTTACCCCCGACGGCACCCGAATCTTTTGAGACGAGCGGGCAGGTACTCGCAAAAAGCAATACTCACTCGAGTAATTTGCCTTAGCGAGTACGCTCGCTCATCTCTAGTGCTAACCACTGAGCCATATACATTGAAGAGGTATCACCACCTGGATTGTCTTCAAGTTCTATCTGCCTCCCATTGAGTACAATCCAATAAAAAAGGGTCCATCTGTTTTCCATTTCCGAAACGGGAAACCAAAGCAGTCTACGCTATTCATCTAGTATAAAAATGGAACGGAGACAAAAAAGACGGAAACGGATTGAAACAGATGACCTTTGACTTCAATACATTTCTATGGGCTTAAAAACAGAATAGCTTTCTTTCTATTTTGCTGTTCCCACGATGATTCAGCAAAACAGAACGTGAAACACTAGCGTGAAAAGGCCTTTAGGATGGCTTCACACGGGCCTAAGTAGAATTGCACATGGCTTTGTGCAACACTTTTGCGCTACGAACAAGACTTTTTTGTGGGGGTTATAGAATATACTGTATTTTTTCTTCCCACCTGGGATGTTCACTTGCGCAGCAAACAAACGCATTGAATTCAAATGACTAATTTGTTCCGGATGTATTCTTTTTCCACCACAATTACACAGTGCTTCACGCATCTCCTTGCGTCTTGCACCCATATTTGCGCACCCTCATTGACTTCTATGGGAACCTTTGGTGTGCAAACAAGCATAAAGATAGAGTATATTTTATCATTTTTTTGCGTGACCGAAATGCAGTTGCAAAATACACGCATGTGAATTAACCCATTGAAATCCATGGATTCGATTCATTTTGTATTGTACGTCTGTGTGAAGCCGGCCTTAGCCTGGCAATTTTAATTAGAGAATTGCATGTTTATTGCAGAGTAAATTTCTCTTTGTAGCAAACAATTTTGATTTTATATACTAAATTTCTGAGTGAAATGTAAAAGGCCCAGGTGCATTGTCTTAGAGGAATCCATCAAATTATATTGGAATCATTTTCCATCCACTTCATATTATATCATTAAAATTATTCAGTTAAAAGTTTAATGGCAACCTGATTACAAATGTGACTGAATACAGCTGATTGAGATACGCAATTAATGGGACCACAATAGCTAACTGTATGCAAAAAAGTTAATCAGCATAATCAAAATATTACTATGCAGGCAGAATAAGTAATTTTACCAAGGAGAATGTAGGACCAGAAGAAAGTACAACCTAAATGTTTTATTTTATCAATTTGTGACTTAAATCAGGCACTTAAAGGGGTTGTACAGGTTTAGGAAAAATGGCTGCTTTCTTCCAGAAACAACACCACATCTATCCGTAGGTTGTGTGTGGTATTGCAGCCCTGCTCCACTGAAGTGGAATGGTCTGAGCTACAATTCTACATACAACTTATGGACAAATGTAGCACTGATTTTGAAAAAAGGCAGCTAACCTTTTCTAATCTTGGAAAACCCCTTTAAATTGAGTTCACACAGGTTGTTAGCACTCAAGAGCATGGCCGTATTACAGCTCCCTTTTGTGGCCATTGAGGTACATGAACCATTACTTAAACCTCTATGTGCATCCAGTGTAATACAGAGGCATACCGAGGTCTTTCCTGCAGATTCTGTACTAATTTGATAGTAAAAAATGGTGTATTCTCCCCTACAACCATCTGCTGTGGATAGGTTAAGACTACACAGCAATGCTTTCATGTATTCTTGTCAATTTCTAACTTTTACTGCAAGTTCTTCATAAGTCAGGCATGATTTGTGTTACATGAACTTTTGCACCACATACTAGTCTCATAATAGATTTTTCTGGAAATTGTGTATTGAAATATCTGAATATGGTATTGCGGTGTAAACATTGCATTCGAATGTCAGAAGTTCATGAATGTACAGAAGAGGATGTCCCTTATCTCTGCCTGCCATAGATCATGTGCAAAGGACTTCGTTAGCCTTGTCATCGCTAATGTCAAGCAGAGGGTGGGGCTTCCTCCTGGTGCTTCATAGTGCCTGTATCTTCCTCTTATATGGCCACATAATAGTGTTATCAGCGCTTAATGTCTGGGGCTGCCGTGTGCCTGAATCTGCTACAAGGCCAGTCTTCTCCTTTACTTAACTACCATGTCTGACAGGAGGGCAATGCTTAGTTTGGCCAACAGCACCATTCGCTGGAGCAGCTTTCATCAGCTTTAGTAAAAGGGAAGCAGGGAACTTCTCACCCCTCTTGGGTCACTCTCACACATGCATTTGTAAAAAGGCAGCGCTTTTAGAACAGTGTTTTCAACCACCTTTGACAGCATTTTTAACGCACCCTATCATTGTAATAGGTGATGGGGTACGTTAAAAATGAGCCGAATGCACAAAAATAGAACATACGTTGTTCATTGCAGTGCACGTTAGAACTGTTAAGCTAAAATTCTCGTCTGAAAAGCCACCCGGAATTCAATGGAGGCTCAGTACAGCATTTTTAGCGGGCGTTTCAAAGCCAAAAAACACCTGTGTAGCTTACACACACCACAAGCATAGACAGAACACACATTGTCCGGGAAACAAACGAGGGCACACAAACCATAGAGCTACAGACATAAGACATGCAGGGCGACATTTACAAATAATATCTATCTATCGATCTATCTCATATCTATCTATCTATCTATCGATCTATCTCATATCTATCTGTCTATCTCATATCTATCTATCTAATATCTATCTATCTATCTATCTATCTATCTATCTATCTATATATCATATCATATCTATCTATTTATCTATCTATCATATCATATCTATCTATCTATCTATCTATCTATCATATCTATCTATCTATATCAATCTATTTCTCTCTATATCGTATCTATCTATCTCATATCTATCTATCTATCTATCTCATATCTATCTATCTATTTATCTGTCTATCTATATGTCTAATATCTATCTATCAATCTATATATCTCACATCTATCTTTTAATCTATCTGTCATCTATCTATCTATCTATCTATCTATCAATCTATATTCCATCTCATATCTATCTATCTATCTATATATCTCACATCTATCTTTTAATCTATCTATCTGTCATCTATCTATCTATCTATCTATCATCTACAATATATATGTAATGAACAGATGTTTCTCATTATGTGAAGTGAAATTGTGTTAAAATTTATATTCATACACCAAATTAAGTGCTAAAACTCACATACTACCTTGTGTGTGGCAGATGTTACATGTGCTTTTATACTGTCATTCTTCCACTGAGCACAGATGTTCCAAAATACACATTTCCATACTTTTCATTGTCACTAGGTCCCAAACAAAATTATTTTGCTAATTAATTTAGTAGTATATTCATATCCAAACAAATGTTAACTGTTAATTTAACCAATATGTGCTGTGAGGCACTCAGAAGCATAAATGTGGTGTTCTCTTATTTTGTGCTGATTTCTAAATATCTGCAGCATTCTTTTATATATATATATATATATATATATATATATATATATATATATATATATATATATTCTTTATTTTTCAATTTTAATAGGCTGGGGGAAGGGGTTACAACAAAAATACAAGTAAGGCCGCCTGCAGACAAGCGGGTCTGATCCGGCGGCGAGAATTCTCGCCGCGGGACCCGACCCGAGCGCCTGTAGGGAGCAGCGCGTACTCACCCGCGCCCGGCGGCCCCTGCTCTTTCATGTGCCAGCTGCCGGGCAGCCGGCGCATGCGCAGACCGGAGCTGGCGGCCGGGTGAGTGACGTTTCTGTGCGAGGCTCTGCGAGCCCCGCACAAAAATAGGACATGCCACGATTTGTTTGCCGCGCCAAATTTCGCGCGGCCAAACCGCGGCCGTCTGCATAGGAGTGCGTATTGTAATGCACTCCTATGCAGGCTTTCAGTGGTGGAAATCCCGCAGGAAATCCCGCCGCGGGATTTCCGCCCGTGTGCAGGCGGCCTAAATCAGTGGTAAATCACATTACAAATCAATCAATCCTGGATTACTGCAGCATTCTTATTGGATACAGTTGCTCCAAAGCAATAGCAGGTTAATCAGTTCTTGAGAGTACCTTCTATATGAGCCCCTTAAAGACTAGATATTTTGGGGTTTTTTGCTCTTGTTTTTTCATCCCCGCAGTAAAAGTATTATAACTTTTTGTTTTCTATTGAAAAAGCTGTAAGCTGTTTTTTCTGGGACAAGTTGTATTTTTTATGGTATAATTTAATTTACCATATAATGTAGTGTAAAACTATAAAACATTTCTAAGTGGGGTGAAATGGAATTTGAGGGAATCTTGTCTTACAGTGTTCGTGTTGTGGTAAAGATGACATGTTAACTTCATTCTGCAGGTCAGTACAATTACAGTGATACCAAATTTATATTTTTACAACTTTTAATCTCATTGAGACATCTGATGTACATCCATGTTGGATGTGCAAAGGATTTGTATGGAGCAGCCTCCAGAGTCAAGGTTGCTCCATATATGGATAGTGTTGACTGTCTTTTTTTTAACTTTTAGTCCCTATAGGAGTCTTGAACTTATGACCAATTGATCGCTTGTACGTTATACTGCAGTAAGCCAGAATTGCAGTATATTGTAATTTTACCAGCAGCCTAGTAGGGACAACTCCAGGACAACTCTTGGAGCCTTCACAAAGGCAGGCAGGCATGTGAACTCTTCACCTTCCCAACATTGTGTTGTGAACGTGCTGATAGGATGTCAAGGGGAGCCTTCCTCCAGTCAGTTGGTTAGATGCCATGGTCTTCAATGACTGTGGCAATTTATGCAGTTCTCAATCAGAGCTATCTCAAGCTGCAGTCATTGCCACATGCTAATAAATGTCAGAAACAGCTCATAGCCACCACGTATGAAGTGATCTGTATTCCTAAACCCACATCACTCAACCCCTTTTAACCTATGGTGGATATATCCATCCCTAGTGATTAAAGAGGCTTTCCTGAACTTAACTAGTAATGACCTATCCTTCTTAAGGGTCAAGGGTATAAACAGTAACTTACAATTATGACACTTAGAATTAGAATGGCCACGCAATATAATGTGGAGTACCATGGCGTGCTAAATTAATAGCGTAGTCCGCCAAACATTTGTTTAGTGGCTGCTACATCTGTATGAAAGAAGTCAAAACAAATCCACCAGACTTGCTTTATGGCGGCTCAGCCTCCAGCTACTCCTTTGTTCTGAACTATCTTCTCAACTGATTTCCGATCAATGCTACTCTACACATAAACATACACAGCATTATATCAAAATTGATTTACATTGACAAAGATTAGGTTGTATTAAAAACAAGTACATACAAGAATAGGGCGTCATCACAGAAGGGAGAAAATATACACACAAGTCGTATAACAGGAAGTCACACAAGGCAATCAATTTATGCAGCAATTATATGTATAAAGTGCAAAGTGAAAATCAAGTCACAACCTATAAGGAGCTAAAATATATAACATATGTAAATTATAAACAATTATCTAAAACTATCCTCCAGGCCTGGAGAGACAGAGATGGCCAAAGCAGTTTGTCTGATGACCTGATGCAAACTGTGCATTAGTATATATATTATTAGTCTAAGACACTACACCTGCTTTGGTTAACCAGTGCTGTCCACACGAGCAGCACTGGCCAGTCAGAGCAGCATGTAACATATTAGACTACTAATTATTACTAATACACAGGGTGCATCAGGTAGTCAGAGAAGTGGTGCAGCCATCTTTATTTCTCCAGGTCTAGAAGGTTGATTATACATATGATAAAATTGTCACCAAATGCTATATACCAATAATAAAGCAGACATATGCCACAAATGTGCCCACAGTAAATGAACCACTAAACTAGCAGTATAGTATATATTTAAAATGTGAGTGTTCTCAGCAAGTAATCTTGTAGATATGATACCTTTTAATGGTTAACAAAAAAACATGATGTTACAGCAAACATTCGAACCTACTCAGGGTTCTTCCTCAGGTTCATATATTTAGGCAGTATATATTTAGTCAGATAGCAAGAGTTTACAAAAGGTAACACAATATAACAATAAATGTAATACATCATCTCACTTACACAATGTTTACAAAGTAACAAAAAACCAATAAGCAGAAAGCTATTGGAATTAAGCCAATGAACACATCGGGGTATAGCATGTGATACATTTGAAGTACTTAAGGTACTGTCTGTACTGTCTGTCTTTCTGTATGTCTTTTTGTCTGTCTATATACTTAAATACTGTAGGCTCCAAAGTAATAAAGTGAAAAATCAGTGGTTTCATTGTTTATTCATATGTGTGACGATTCTGTCCAAACTCATAGGGCTTTTTTCAAGCTATCCATCTATTTATGAAGTTAAATACATACATTAGGTAGTGAGACTGGTGGGCTCCCTGAGCAGTTTTGGTTAATCATCCAATCAGATCCAAGCTGTCAGGTTAGACAAGAAGCCAAAATTACTGCACTAGATGGACTGACGGGCAAAGTGAAGGAAGAAAGAAAATCGTATGGCGAAAGAATAAAAAAAAGAAGACTTTCCTCATTTCCTAGTTATTCTAGAAGTCACGTCTGTAAAGTAAATATGGCATGAAATAATCCTAAATGTGTAAACAAATGTAAAAAATCGGATCAAACTAACACTTAAAATAAACACACTGCCTACATGTGTTAAATATTCTATACATCCCCAACCCCTCATTTTCTTGTCAAATGAATATTTTTCATATACACGTCAAGTCTCCCCTTGGGCAGATTGTTAGCAGTTTAGCATTTTGCAATCACAGCTGTTCATGTTAGCACCCGGCCCATAAATCCGCCTCACAGTACAGTACTTTGGTTTCATTATGGATTCAAAAGACAAGACTTTCAACTACACAGAAATAGATTCCGACATGGAGGAGGATTGTGACAAAACAAGAAGCAATTAAGCAAAAAGATTGAACTGTAAAGCATTTTCATTACAGAGTCTTGGCAAGGAGCACACATAAGGATAAGGCAAAAACTTTTAGGAATAAAATATTTATTTATAAAAAGACTAATTATTTGGATTACAAATCTTATTTATAGGCCATCTATATCGCTATTTGTTGACTTGGCGCCATGACAAAAAATATTTATCTTATGATTTTGATTAGGAACATTCTGTCTTGACTGTTTTATAGCAGAATGAACTAGAAATTTACTAAGCAATATGCTATATATTTCCAAATTATACTGATGCCAATAATTTTGTCAATGCCCAAGTATTAGCTTTTGTCATTGGTGTGTTCTGAAGTCTAAGTATACAGGTGTACAGAAGCTATTTATTTTATTTTTTTCTTTTTGATGTTGTATTATGTAATATGGTTAACACATCTGATAACTCTTACGGTATGTTCATGTTTAGTGAAAATGCTGTGGCAAAATCTGCAGCATTTCTGCATCAAAACCATATCACCTTATTAGTTTCACTCATTAGCAGCTGCCAGTGCTGTGTTTTTGATGATGGCAGCCCAAAGTATTCTAAGGCAGGGGTCCCCAACTCCAGTCCTCAGGGACCACCAACAGGTCATGTTTTCAGGATATCCTATACTAAGAACACCTGTGGCAATGTCTGAGGCACTGACAATAATTACATCACCTGTGCAATACTGAGGAAATCCTGAAAACATGACCTGTTGGCGGTCCCTGAGGACTGGAGTTGGGAAACACTGGTCTAAGGTGAGGGGTGCGCTGTAGATGCTGAAATCAGCTGTGGAAACTAAGCTGATTCCACGGTTTTTGATGTGGAAACGCTTCAGATTTTGTAGTGGAATTTTCCGCTGCGGAAAATCCACAGCATTTCCACTATGTAAAATAAATCTGATGTGAACTTGTATAGCAGCAACTTATTCTGCAGAACTTTCAGGTGATTTATTTATCACCCCCCACTCCTTTTACTGACCTTGGAAGGCTGAGTCAACTTTGAGCTGGCTACCTGAACCATGGGGGGATTGAACTTGCAACCTTCAGGTCATGAGCAAGAGCTTAGGACTCAAGTTCTGCCGCCTTAACACTCTGTGCCACATGAGGCATTTTTTTCTTATTCTGCAACATGTCAGTTTATGCTGCAGAATCGTGCTGCTTTCAAGGATTGAATTATGCAGCTGTTCCGCAAGGGAAAACACAGCTAATCTGCACCATTTAAGTGCAGGTTTGGCCACTGTGGAATTCCTGTGTAATTGTTATGGATATTACTCTGCGGAACACTCACAGCAATTCCGCCATGTGAGAAGGTGACTTACAACAGCCTTCACACAGACAGTAAACGCTGCAGAAATTCCCCTGGTGGCTAAATGCCCACCTAAATAGTATGGATTGTATTTCAGGGGCTGAGTTCCACAGCACAAATAGACATGCTGCGGAATCAGAATGCACAGCGCCTTATAAAAATGCTGCAGATTCATTGCGGAAAGACTCTGCACAATGTGAAGGGGATTTTAAAATGACATGACTTGTACTGTAGAAGCTGCGGGATTCCTTTAGTGATTCCATTAGAGGAAATTCTACAGCGTATTCTGTGTGCGCAAATGCGGCCATAGGGTATGTTCATACATAGCATATATTGGTGCACCCAAATCCACAGCCTAATTTGTGCTACCGATTACCAAATATATGTATCACATATATTAACATTAGATATGAATCCAAAATCTACAATAAAAAGTGACATTTTTGGAAGGGTTTTTCCCATTTTAATGTCACCATTAGGGGGTTATGTCCCATATAATATATTGCAAAAATGGGCTGTGGGTCTAACTATCTAAGTACCACCCAAATACTAACTGTCACTCAGTCCATTATGGCGAAAATTCACCATGCAAGTATTAGCACTGTGTATTCAGGCTACATGGATGCTAGAAAGACATGTTAAGACCTATCAATATTCAAAAATACTTCATGTGTAGCTTACTTTAATTCCGCTTCATTCATTATCAGTTTTTCTATAAAGCTTATACTAACAGCTGTTCATCTTATTTGTATTATGTCATGCAGGTCGTTCATCCATCACCACTACAACGGTTTTAGATAGTAAAAATGGATCTGTCCGCAAACCACCATTGAAGATGACAAAATCGGTCTCACAAGACCTGAAGACAACATTCAGCTCCCCAGCGGCATGGATTCTTGTGGTTGCCCTCATAGTGACATGGTCAGCTGTTGCCATTGTAATTTTCGACTTAGTGGATTACAAAAATTTTGCAGGTAGGTTCAGATTTTGGTGACATTATAGTTGTACATATGATATGAACTGATTTTAAAATTGACTCAAGAAACAAGAATTGCAAAAATGGAAACTTATTTGGAATATTGAAGCCCAGTGAATGCTGATGATTTATTATTTCTGGTTTTAGAAGCTGATAGAGGCAATTTATTTTTGTAGTGTGCTATGTATTTGCATATTTGCTAAATATTCTATGTGCCAGACTAGTTTGCGGTTCTTCTATGTGCTTGACAATTTCTTCCCACAGTTCAGCTCTACTATGTGATAAGACTTTTTCTTTTCCCGCTCTCCTATATGCTAAACCATTCCTTCTATGTGCATGAAAACCCAATCTCTAGCCCTACTAAAACATTAAGGGCTCAGTCAGACGAGCGGCGATCCGCGCGGATTTCCCTGCGGAAAAATGTCCGCACCACATGCGGACAAAAATCCGCATGACCACGTCCATTGCCACCCATATGTTCCGTCTTTAGCGGGTGCGGATTTTCATCTGCACCTGCGGTGCATTTTTTTTCCCCATGGAAATATGCGTGGATCTCCGCTCGTGTGACCGAGCCCTAAAGCTTGGATTGTTGGGCAAATCCATATTAATGAAAAATTCTGGGCTTTTCTCTTTTTTGCAAGGAAATCTAAGAGATAAAGTAAAATGACAGATCTACTAACATTTTGGGCTTGTATATATTCCAAAATAAGCAAGCCTTTGCTTTCAGAGTATTATATGGCACAAAACAATGCGGCATGTAAACACATAGATTACTGACCAGAAAGGGTATGAGTGTGCGAAATAATCACACTAACTATAGTATAAAAATGCTGTGCATGTCTAGGCATCAAACATTTTACGTAGCTCTCACATAGACAATTATTCTGAGTTATACTAACATCATGGAAAGAAATAGAGCAATAAGAGAGAAAGATATGAACAACATTGTTAATCTACAGAGGAAATGTGATACTACATAGTGCCCACTCAAGAATCAGTGGAAGTTAATCTATCGGAAGTGTTCCAGACTGAGAGAACACTCTCTAAGCTGTCCAACTGCCCACACTGGACAATCAGAACAGGGGCTGTCCACAAGGGAAAACACCTTTAATTGAAAGTTAGCGTTAAAGAAGTTAGCCCATCCCACAGACCTCCTGAGCATCAATCCAAAATCCTAAAACAGGTTTCTCAACTTAGTGTCTAAAGTTGTTTAGCAACAGCCACTTCTTGTCGGTACATCCATTATTTTGGATGGTTCTCTGTATCGGTGTACCCAGCAAAAGCACTCTAGTCAATGCGGCAACATAGCCTAATGCTGTGAGGCTGCTTCTACAGATCTCATGATGCTTCTCTGTCACATTGGGAAACCTAGGGCTAAGTCTCATGATGCTTTCAGGCCTCTCCTGTCGTATGCTATGCAGCTAGAGTCTGATGACTTCCCAGAGAAGGGGTACTCGCACTGAAATGAGATAGGGATCCTTCCAAACATAAACATACACAAAAGGCAAAAAAGTATGTTGCAAGTGCTAAGAAATATATCAACCGTAAGCATTTGAATATTGAATTGCATTATTGCTATAGTTATAATGTATATACAATTGAGGCACGCATGTAGATCAAATTGTAAGAGCCCATCTGCTAGTGACAAAGCAACCTCTTCATTGGGACTCTACATTAGTTGACTCATTTCTCTGAGGTTCTCAAAATGAACTCAGGGTAGGCTGAATTTAGCCATTACTCTTCTCTAATTAAAATCAGCCTTGGGCAAATGTGAAGGTCTACAAAATTGAGGAGCAACATCTTCAAATGTACAAAGCCGAACTTGCCAAACAAAGTGCAATAAATGTATGCTACAGCACACTGCAGGCGCCAAAAAACATTCCGACAATAATTTCTTGTAGCTTGTAGGCCTCGTTCAGACAAACGCTTTTTTTGCGCTGCCGAGCAGAGAGAAAACAGTGCTACTATAGCCGTGAAAAGATTACGTGAATGAGTGGCTTCAAGCTCCATGAAATCGTCCGTTTACACGTTCCGAGGTGCGTGCCTCATGCTTACAAGGCTCCCATGTAAGCCTATAGAAAACACGCACAATAGGACATGTCCTATCTTTGCCGAATTGTGAATTTGCACTCGAATGTCCCAACTTTCTTAGATGCGCTGATTTAGCGCATCTAAAAAAAATAGCCCATGTAAATGCTTCTATAGGAACCTATTCGCTCCTATAGAAGTGCGCTTCGAGCGCTGCTTAGCAGCGGAAAAAAAAACGCTTGCCTGAACGAGGCCTTAAGCTCAGTCACACGGGCGCATAGGCACCGTACACAGGCGCCAATGCACCCGTGTGACTGAGCCCTTCCTACAGGAAGTAGACGGCCGTACCTCAAGACGGACGTCTCTCTGCTGTGCTGAAGAAAGAACACATGACCGGCAATGAAGCCGGTCTCATGTTCTTTCTACTGGCGCTGCAGAGAGAGGTCCATCTTGAGGTACTGCCATCTTCCTCCTGCAGTAACACAAGCGCCGATGCACCCGTGTGACTGAGCCCTTACACTGTTCCACCCTGATGGTAATTTTTTTTTTCTTCAGTACAGCCACAATTATCTGTGCATGCATACATGTATTTCACCATATTTTCTGCTCTTCCAAACACAGTAATTCATAGAGGGGTAAGGGGGTGTTTCCATTGGATAACACGACGACCCAATGGTTTATTTTTAACATGGCTTTAATATGGCTAAAATTGTTTCATAGTGTTTTACCACAAAATATAGCTTTCAAACGTACTGAAGCAATCACAAATTTCTATGTTTATCAGTTACTAATGATCAAGCTAGATAGTAAGTAAAGAAAAAACAACTATTACCTAAGAACTCACTTGATGTATGAAGGATTTGTGACTTTGGGAGCACGATAAGCCATTAATAGTCATTGAAGGTCACCTGTACACTCATTTTCTTAATCATTTTGTCTATATAATATAATAAAACATAATACTCTTAATCCCCGTACTGTTATCAGTTTAGCCTAATCTAAAATAAATTCCAACATTTGAATAGAGAAATACCATCCACTTTAAACACATTTCACTTTATGATGGCTATAATTTTATAATAAATAGTAGATTAAGGAAAATAATCCTCAACTCTTTCCTCATTAATCAACATTACCTTTGCTTTAGCATTAGGCTTGTAGTTTATTATATCCGCTCATAAGAATGCTCCTGTCTTTCACAAATCTGACAGTAGGATTAATTTCAGCACAAAATGTAATAAAGTTTCTGGCATTGTCATTTCCCTATTCATGCTCCAATAATGAAATGTAAATTTGTATTTAGTGTTCACTCCATTTAATGTTTGCTACAAATACATGCCCTTTATTATTTGATTCGTCCTATATCGTGTGTTTCATTTGATGGTATTGTAGATGTGGAAATAAAGCTAAAATAAATACAGTATTATTTGTATCATTAGCTTCCTACCAGATAAAGTACTTTGGCATTAGAATTTCTGTAGCATCTGCCAACATTTTACATACCCATTAATTTGCATTTATTGATGTGTACTAAACATCTATACAAAAGACATAAAGATAATTTATGTAGGAATCAGTATATGATGTCCTTGTAATCTAGCAAAGCTACTATACAATATATCACAGCAATGGCTGCAAGCGCTTGCTTAATTTGCATTGCAATTTAGTAATTTTATATAAATAGGACTCCAAATTCTCCAGGTTTGTGTAAGTGAATTTCTGATTATACACATAAGATAGATATCGTCGAAATGCCGAGCTAGTCAGGAGTCTCTAGTACATATCAGAACCCACCAAAAATTGTCATTATTCTAATATGTATTGATAGCTTGGGGTTCATTTACACAGGCAGATAAATTGTCCATAACAAGCACTGATTGATGGAATAGTAAGTCAATCAACATGCATTTAAGGACCTTCTACACTAAGCAGTAAGTCATCATTCATGACTTACAATCATTGGTGCAAGGATTAATTTCCATTACTGTCGACAGCACAGTTTACATGGCCGTACGTACTATCGACAAACAATTATTTTTATGTACGGTACATATCAATGATGTAGATATCAGCCAACAGAGGAGCCTGTGCTTGTCTATGGTCTGATCTCTAATATGTTTACTGGGGGTCATAATTGCAAACAAAAATGTGATCATCCATTCTGTCTGTGTAAAAGGATCTTTAGTTGGCCATGATTTGCCACCGAGTGCCTGATAGCAGATCTCAGTGACCCCTTTGTTGGTTTATATGAAACTCAGCTTTGAATGTTAAACTCGAAATGGTTAGAGATGAGCGAGCATACACGCTAAGGCAAACTACTCGAGCGAGTAGTGCCTTATTTGAGTACCTGCCCGCTCGTCTCTAAAGATTCGGCTTCCGGCGGGGGGTGGGGAGGAACGGGGGGGGGAGCAATCTCTCTCCCGCTCTCTCTCCCCCACTCCCCCTGCTTACTCCCGCAACTCACCGCTCACTCGCGCTGGCAGTCGAATCTTTAGAGACGAGCGGGCAGGTACTAGGTATAAGGCACTACTCGCTCGAGTAGTTTGCCTTAGCGAGTATGCTCGCTCATCTCTAGAAATGGTAGATTTAAAAAAGGAAAGTTTTAAATAAACCTATTCAGTATGATCTCAACCTTTGATAAAATTGTTCTTTCCGCACTGGGACTTTAGAAATGATCTACTCTTTAAGGTGCTTGACTTTACTGTTCAAAAAACAAAATATAAAATTTATAACCAATGAAACTCATTTTATCAGTGCTAAAAAAGTTTTCGATATTGATGTAAAAGGTTTAGAAAGGTTATTTGAGAACTTTAAAATGAGTAAATATTATTCCCCAGCCGTGAAAAAGGTAGCAGACGTCTTGCATAAATCATCAGTGATACTTCCTATACAACGGCCTCATTAGGAGTATTGTAGACTGGTAGGGAGATTTCATATACTAAAAATATAGAGGTCTGGCAGGTCCAAGACTGGGCAGCAAAAATAGCAAAGAAAGGGAACGATGACTAAAGCCTTTCAATGTGTTGCAAGTTTATCATATAACACACCTAGAGGAAGATATTGTTCTTAAGAATACAAACTCAAGCACATAATCTAAGCCTGGGCAAAGACAGCAGGTTCAATATAGAGCCAGAGAGGTTAGAATAAAAGATAAAGTATAGATACATGGTTGTTTTTTTATGTCATCGTATTTAAGTTTTTTCTACAATACAAGAAACTGCAATCTGCATTAAAAAGTGTTACCCAAGAATCAGAGTTTTAAACCTGCATAAAAATGGGGACTACAGTATATTTGCCATTACATTTTTCACTTGTACTGCACTGCTCGTGCCATTGGGTCTCATTGATTTGTATTCACTCACATAACCATATAAGTCCAAATGGTTCTATAGAAGCACTCATTTTTTTTTGTTCGGGGGAGGGATTCATTAGAATATCACTGACCTTTGCTATGAAGAATCCAGTTATATATCTAGTTTCCTTCAGGTTAGTGTTGTGCATTTTTTTTCCTTTTGACAGAGTTCATCATGAAGAATATATATTTTTTTATAGATTGGACAATTATGAATGTGATAATTTCACATCTTTTTTTTGTGTAGATCTTTTTTCTATTTTAACAATGGGCTACATTTAAAAAAAAAAATAAAAATAATATTTTTCATTTTTTGTCATAATAAAAAAAACTTTATTTAATTAATTTCAACTTCTTTTATGTCCCCATATGCGGCTTGAACAAGTAATAGTTTGATTAATTATGCATTATGCTGCTTTACTTCACTATTGCAGTATATTGTATTTCAATGGGTATTCTATTAAGCTGTACAAAGGCAGGGCTTAATAGGCAACAATACATTGATGCCCTGAGGGCCTTTACAAGGTCACACGCTAACATTATGCACAAGACATTCTTGCAATCTCATTGTCAGAGTGCGATTCGGAAGGCAGATCTCTCTCCCTCTGTTGGACTATTTAATTGACAGCAGCATTTAATTTAATGATTAACAGCTTTGGTTAGAGTTATCAACAATCGTGGCCAATGCAGCTGAAAGTCAGCTTTCAATGACAGCTGACACCTGCCATTTATAAAGTAGGCTAGGCTCCTGAGCCAACTCCAAACAAGCCCTATCCCTATCCTTTGTACATGTATGTCGGATGCTGCCAAGGGGTTAAAGGGGTCAGCTGATTCAGAAAATGCATTTCTAAATAACTAGGGTTAAGGAAGTTTACATTATGGGATTGGAGTCCCTCATTAAGAACCCCTGTCTATTCACCAAAGCAGAGAGAAACAATCTTTTCTTGCTCTGGATGACCTAACATGTCTATGAATTTTAAAGCGAGTCCTTTGACTTCTATAACCAAAATATCCTATGATGAATTTAACAGCCATCTTTTATACAGATGTTCTCCACTATTTTATATCAAATGCCAGGAGAAACATGCTTGAGATCTAAAAGTTACATTTTTTGTTTCTTAGCCTGTGTCTGTACATACCTGATGTTGATAGATTCTTTCCTTGATACATGAACAGTTAGAATACTGCCACAAAAAGCAGAACTGGATTAAAAATGTCATTGTGATAATCACTACCTGTTGACAGCTTTAATTTTCCCTGCAGTTATTGTTTTCATTTTGCCCCTGTGATATGTGCCTGCACTCTATGCTTAGATGAGCATCCTCCCCAATTTTAAAATGGCATTGGCACAAACACGTCAGCAGTCATTTTATATTTATTATGGATAATGACAATGGTCTACAGTGAATTTTGATACTGTGATTGGGTGTTTTTAAATTTTGACTACATATTGACAACCAGTTTTTTTTTCGGTTTTCTGCTTAACCTCTGCCGGCTTCATTTTCTGTCTACTTACTGACCTGTCCTTATGCCACTAGCTCTACCCCGGTCTATTTATCAGGCTTCACAAACTGTATCTTCTTTGAGGAGGTTATTTCATCATAGACAACTCCATTTATTTAAACTTGAAAGACCCCAAGCACTGTTGATTTTGCCTGAGGTTGATTTGGCTATGTAGGAATTTCATTGCAGCAGGAAATTTAGCATTATTTTGTGACAATTTTCATAAGTGGCTATACTTGCAATAGATAGACAGTTTGAGTCCACCAGAGTGAGAATCATTGCTTGTCAGTTAATTTTTAATGTAGTTTATAGAGAAAGATTGTTTAAACTAGAACAATATGGGAAGGGAAGTGAAAGGCCAGGTAAAAATATACAGCTAATTAATACATTTGAGAACCTTGTTATTAGAAGTGGAAAAGAAGAACAAAGACAAAAAATTCAGAAGGAAAGTAGAGGAGCAAGAGACACCGATCACAAACTAAAATGTTTTTACACCAATGCACAGAACAGTGGGAAACAAACAAGGAGAATTGGAGCTCCAAACACAAGAAGAGAAATATGATGTCATAGACATCACAGAAACTTGGTGGGATGATACACATGATTGGAATACAAGGCTTGAAGGATACAACTTATTTATATGAAACAGACCTAAAAAAAGGGAAGGAGGGATATTGTATGTTAGGAAAACATTCCTCTGCACAGAGATTCGAGCTTCAAAGAATTGTAGTTCTGTAGAAACGGTTTGGGTAAGAATACAAGGAGAGAACAAC
This sequence comes from Eleutherodactylus coqui, assembly GCF_035609145.1. Lineage (NCBI taxonomy): Eukaryota > Metazoa > Chordata > Amphibia > Anura > Eleutherodactylidae > Eleutherodactylus > Eleutherodactylus coqui. Next base: position 233,644,581 of record NC_089837.1, on the reverse strand, counting down.
AGAAAGGACACCATTGTAGGCATTTACTATAGGCCACCTGGACAAGCAGAAGATATTGATGAACTCTTTCTACATCAGATGGCCAAGCTCTCAAAAAAGCATGACATAGTGATTATGGGAGATTTTAACTATCCAGACATTTGTTGGGAATCTCTCTCAGGCAAAAGTAATGTATCCAACAAATTCTTATCCGCTCTTGATGACAACTTTATCTACCAAAGATAGAAGAGAAAACAAGGAAATCTGCTATCTTGGACCTAATTCGTACCCACAGGGAGAAATGGTTGAACAAGTAAGGGTGGCTGGGTCATTAGGAGGCAGTGATCATGCTATCCTTGAATTTTGGATACAAAGGGGAGCAAGACCTGAGAAAACTCAGACCTCACGGTTGGATTTCAGAAAGGCAAATTATTGAACTTAGAAAGAGGGTAGGAAGAATCCAATGGCTGGATGTTCTTAAGGACGTCCAAGAAGGTTGAGAAATATTGCAAAATGATATTTTCAAAGTACAATCCTTTACAATCCCTAAAAGAAGGAAGAATGGGAAGCATTTAAAGAGATCAGGATGGATGAACGCAGCACTTGCACACATGTTAAAAAGTAAGAAAAATATGTTTAGCAAATTGAAAGAGCGGGAATACCTAAAGAAGAATATAATGCGGTCTGCAAAAAACTGTAGGGCAAGTGTCAGAAAAGCTAATAATGGATTGAGGCTTGCAATAGAGGCCAAAAGCAATAAAAAAGGATTTGGGGGTATGCCAAAAGCAAAAGAAATGTAAAGATGCTATTGGATGCTTACAAGATGAAAATGGTGAATTGGTTAAGAATGATGTTGAGAAGACTGAACTTTTAAATTCCTATTTTGCATCTGTTTTTTTCTGAGGAAGTAGATGGAACATCAACTGATCTTCCCTGTGCTGTTGGGGGAATAAAAGAATGCAGACTATCTATAAGAAGAGAAATGGTGAGTGAACACATAGCTAACTTAAATGAATTCAAGTCTCCATGTCCAGATGAATTACATCCTAGGATACTAAAGGAAGTGGCCGAGGTAATTGCTGAACCACTCGCCATAATCTTTGAAAATTCCTGGAGAACAAGAGAAGTCCGAGAAGATCAGAAAAGGGCAAATGTTCTCCCTATCTTCAAAGAAGGGAAGAAGGTGGATCCAGGAACCTACAGGCCTGTTATCCTGACTTCTATACCAAGAAAGATCTTTAAACAAATTATTAAACAGCATGTATGCAAGTACTTGGATCAAAATGGAGTAATTAACCAGAGCCAGCATGGGTTTGTAACAAACAAGTCAAGCCAGACTAATTTAATTTCCTACTATGATAGTATCACTGACTGGGTTGATCAGGGAAATGCGGTAGATGTAGTTTTTCTTGACTTTAGTTAAGCATTTGACATATAGTATCTTATACTATACTTATTGAAAAAATTACCAAATATGGGATTGACAAGACAACTGTTAGGTGGATTCACAAGTGGCTGAGTGATCCAACGCAAAAAGTGGTCATAAATGGCTGCACATCCAAGTGGAAGAATGTATCAAGTGGGGTGCCACAAGGCTCTGTCCTAGGACCAGTCTTGCTCAACATTTTTATAAATGATCTGAAGGAGGGAATTAATGGCCAACTGATGAAATTTGTTGAAGACACAAAGCTAGGAGAGATAGCTAACACTAGGAAAGAGAGAGAGTATTCAGAAAGATCTAGAAAAGCTTGAACAGAGGGTGATGACTAACAGAATGGTATTTAAAAAGAAGAAATGCAAAGTCCTATATCTGGGCAAGAAAACTGAAGAAAGCACATACAGAATGGAAAGATTGGGGCTAAACAGCACATGTGAAAAACACTTGGCTATACTAATAGATCATAGACTGAACATGAGTCAACAATGTGATGCAGCAGCCAAAACGGGAAACACAATTCTGTCATGTATTAGGAGAAGCATATAGAGTCTAGATCACGTGAGGTCATTATCCCCCTCTACTCTTCCTTAGTCAGACCTCATCTGGAATACTGGGTCCAGTTCTGGGCATCCCACTTTAAAAAAGACATAAACAAACTGGAGCAAGTTCAGAGAAGAGTTACCAAGATGGTGAGCGGTTTGCAAATCATGTCCTATGAGGAACAGTTAAAGGATCTGGGCGTGATTAGCTTGCAAAAAAGAAGTCTGAGAGGAGACTTAATTGCAGTCTACAAATATCTGAAAGGCTGTCACAGTTCAGAGGGATCAGCCCTATTCTCATCTGCACAAGGAAAGATTAGAAGCAATGGGATGAAACTGAAAGGGAGAGGAGACACAAATTAGATATTAGAAAAAACTTTCTGACAGTGAATGGAACAGGTTACCACGGGAGGTGGTGAGTTCTCATTCAATGGAAGTCTTCAAACAAAGGCTGGACAAATATCTGTCTGGGATGATTTTGTGAATCCTGCACTGAACAGATGACCCTTCCAACTCTACCATACTATGATTTTATGATCCCAAGCAAAGGAGCTCCAATCTATAATGCAATATATCAATATCAATTGTCCCTTTAAGAATTCTGCCTGTTCTTAAATATTGCAGCCATAGAAGATTGCCAAGACGTATGACTTGGAAGATCCATACCTCCTTATGCCTTAACTTGTGATGTCTATAATATAACATTTATTATTTACATTACTAAATAACAAGCAGAGGCTCAAATAGGATTTTTATGTTTTAAAAAAAAAAATCATTATTTTTAGATTATTAGATTTATGCAATGATGTAGTTCTTCCAAACAAGAGTTCTATAATATGTCCATTGCTTACAAAACAATATTTCTTTATTATCCACAGGAGTGCACAAATTTTAAATTCATTCTTCATCTCTCATTTTAATATGGTAAATTGTTTTGTGAACTCCTGCTGATCATTTTTGTATTCACTCTATTAACTTCTACCAGTATTTTAAGTGATGACCATATCTGGGTTTTCAAACTTCTTTGTGGTATTGCTATTTTTTTTTTTTATTTAAGCCTCTGTACTAAGAAAACCTTAATTAAATTACAGTCTTTTGGAAAGAAGGTGAGAAATTGAGTGTTAGCCACTTAAAGTAAATTGCCCACCAAACATGTTTAAAGTATGCTGTGCATTTTCACGGTAACTGCTTTAAAGAATATCAATACTTTCTTATTGCGCTGTTAAGCTGTAAAAATCTGATTGGTACTTAAGAAACGCATATAAGTCATGGCTAGATTGTTGGTAGATATTTCTTTATGTTGTACAGGTAAGTTTATAAATCTTATTACAGTAAACTCACCCTAATCCAGTGTCTGTTTAGAACTGTCAGGTGTTCAGTCCTTACAAGACTTAATTAAAGAAGAGGGGAAAAAAGGGTAATGATAAAGATAGGCATGTAGACCACATAGAATAATACAATAATTACAAAAATATAGTGGGCCTTATCATTAAAACTAACAGGATTGTCTGTGTTGCTAGCAGAAGCCAATCACAATGCAGCTTTAATTTTCCCAGGGCAGTCTAAGGTCTCAGTCAGATGTTCAAAATGTGCGTGACCGAAGCTCTGTTTCCATTGCTGTCAATGGAGCCAGCGCTACTGCCACCCCATTGAATGCAATGGGATACAGGCAACCCCTGCAGTGATTTTGGGGGAAGGGCTTGAAATCTAAATATACTTCAATGAATGGCTGAGCACTGCCTCTGAGTGGCTGAGCCCTGTGACTAATCAGACCCAGCATTTTCAGGAGAATTCTAATAAAGAATTCCATCTTTATTAAAGCCACGCCAGGGCTTGATGCCAACGTTTCGGCTGTCGCCGCAGCCTTTGTCAAGTCTTACAAGCCTTACAAGATGATATATTCCCATATGACTCAAAATTTGTTTCCAGATGGGAAAAAGACTTTTAAACCAGATTTACTAGCCACCAGTAGAGTTTCATTTGTAATCTAAATCATAAAGTCTTGGTACCTCACACCATCCTATCCAATTTTTCCAATATATGCTGGAGAGGTGGTCTAGTAGAGGGTTCACTTATTCATATATAGGGGCATTGTTTCATGAATCACCACTTTTGGGGTTGCATTAAACTGCTAATATAAAAGTTCATAGGATTTGAGATAGCATGGTGTCCTGCTATGGCACTCCTCTCCTTGGGCTTGGACTACCTTCACACCAAAAACATCTACCTAATTTTCCACAATTTGACTGTAGTTCTATTATAGTAAGAATTTGGAGGGATACAAAATTTCTCCATATTTCACTAGTTCACTAGTGACATGCAATTTGGTTACATGATGAAACAGCAGGTGTCAGTAAACTTTGTAACAAAGTCAAATTCCACCAAATTTGGGCTCAATGTTTTGACTATGGGAATTATAGTATGTAATTGTTTTCACTATCATTCCATCTCCCTGAACATGCATGCATATTTCTTACATTTGTCTGTAACAGTTTAAACTTCTTTCCTTATTTCTTTAGGATTTTGCACTAGTCTGCAGCGGCTTGTATAATATATTTGTCAGATTATACAGAAATACTGTATCCCTATCCTCACCCCCTTTTTTGTTTCGTACTCATAAAATGTTGCAATGTACGCTACAAGTGCCCAATATTGATACCACTCTGTGGTCTTTGATGAACTAACTGCAATGTTGCCATTGATACAACCAATGTTTGTGCATAAATTGACTACAACCTTGTTGGCATTTTTGCATCTTGTTTAAAAAATTCAATGTTTAAAAAAAATTAAAGGGATCTTTCATTGGTTGCTATGGGCAGCAAGTTTAGTTTTTCTATGGCATGTTCTATTGGACTATGTATGTATTCTCCCCTAGACGTATTTCTTCTGACAAAACATATCTTCATATATAAAGTGCCTGATGAAGCCTGTACAGCTGTGCATGTTGGGTATGCGTCTCCATACTAAAGAGTTGCTTGGCCTCCATTCAGCAGCCATATAGGCTCCATGCTGAAGTGCATGAGCTCTTAAAGCATGAAAAATTACCAGAACAAAATATAACCCAAGAACAATTGAGAGGCACAAAAAAGAAACAATCAAAAAAGGAAACTGTACAGTTTTCATCTCACACTTAGAACTTATGACACATCGTGTTGTAGGACAGTTTTGAAGGGCTGGACCATAAGAATTGCCAGACTATCTTGGCCATAGTAATGTAAAATAATAACAATAATTTGAATTATTGAATTTTTTGAGATCACCACCAAAAATTATGGTGAAAACTAGTCTGTTAGTAGGATGGTTCACTCACAGAAGGGGCCATCATACAAAAAATATTCGGGTTCTAAAATCTGTCACAGGAAAATAATGGTCCAGATCATCAGCTTTGTTTTTAAAAGGCGATGTACTGGAAGTGATCTGTTTCACTCTACAACAAATACTTTAGTATATACCATGTATTAAATTAAATGATAATGTATTTTTTCGGGTATTGCCGTGCAATATGTGGTCCCCTAATAGTCATTCAATTTACTAGGTTGCAACATTCAGTGAATAGATGCTGTGGTCCCATGGGAATATCTTTGCTGCAGCCTAGTAAACAAAGTCTAGTGGTGGACCACAGAATTCAAAGCAGAGTATTGACTATTTGCTTGGTTCAGCCATATGCTGTAGTTTTGCAAAATATTGGGAAACCTTTACACTGGAGCTTTCATATTTTAGAGTAGATAGGACAACCTCTAGATAATGAATGGTGAATACTGCATCTCCCATACATTGCAGTTGGTATCTGATGATGATAACTAGTTCACTAGATACACAAGTGCTCAATGCATACCCAATATTCTACATAAATACAATTTTCAAAGCAAAGTGCTAACATGTTTCCTTTATTTTTCCAATATCATCATCTCCATGAATGCTCCTGCCACCATCATCAATAGACACCTATTCCCAGTACTGTGATGACCCCTGTTTACCATCTGGTAAAGAAGTTCTGCCTGCAGTGTTTCTGTTCTATTAACCATTTGTGTTTTACACTTGTGTCTGAAACTGTCTATGTGCTGAATGCACAATGCATAGACATACTGATTTCAGATACTAATGACGTGTCGTGTGCATTAACTAATAGCTCAGCTATGCAAAATAAAAACTTTTTCGTTTTTTCCAAAACTCAAAAAGTAATTAGTTGTGCAAATTGGTAATCAGAGGATCAGTGTTTTCTAAGTAAAGTACTAACATTGTACAAGAGAAGAAATGCTGTCAGTGCTTGAGTTACTTGTTAGACTTATATTGCCAGATTGTAATCCACGATTGCAGAAATAGAATATGCCCAGGTCACCATTTGTGACTTGGACAGCAGCTGTGATAATCTACCCTATGACTCATATATTTATTTAAGGGGGTCCTCCTTCTTCTAGTGACTTAAGACTTTATTGTCCTAGCATTTTCTGTAAGGGCTATTACAACATTGATGTGTTTTTTGCTAATGGATTCCAGATGAATTAGAGAAAATAAAACTCTGTTTGTCTTTGTATGAAACCAAAGGACTATGAAGGTTCAGTATGACCCTGTGAAGGTCGATGAGTGCCTAATTATGACACAATAGGAGATAATATGGCTAAGTGCATTAGTCCAAAATACAGTATTCCTCAGTTTTTTGTAATAAGCAGTTTAATTTATTGACGCCTCACAACTGACATTGGATGCTCCAATCTGTGCAGAATGCTATACAGCTCCCAAAAGCTAATTATGTATAGCATACTTTTCAGAACTGTATATTACATGGGGAGGGTGTATACCATTTATAGAAAACATAAACAAGAACAATATAAGATTAAAAAAAACAGGGCCAGCCCAGCCTACAGACCTTTCTCAGCTTTCCTATCAGATGTGTCCTTTCTTACCTTTGCTCTTGGTTCAAGATATCCAGGGCATGAGTGGCACAAAATGATCTGCTTTGAAAAAAAAACTTTTGTGTTACTCTGTTGGTGTTGTGAGTGACACAAACGTTTTTTTTTTTTCAAAGCTCGTCCTGTTGTGTCACTCATTTTAGAATATCTTGAGCCAAGAGAATAGGTAGAGAAGGACACATCTATAGAAGAAACCATTTTAAAGGACAATTTAATTCTCAAGAACAATAGTATTGATGGCCTATCTATAGGATACCGCATTGAACTTATAGCACCCCTGCAGATCATATGTTCTAGTCATCATCAGTTCTGTTTGAGGCTTCCTTCACACGGGTGACACGGTATCACTGTGTGATATCACTGTGTCTCCTCGCAGCAATACCACGATTTTGTAGTGCTACAAAGTCGCATGTGGCTTTACAAAGCACCACATACAAGGATTTTCAGGGGGGAAGGGGGCTTGAAAATAAGTCCTAACTGCAGAAATAAAAAAAAATATATATACTTTACCTAGAAGCACTGCCCAGCACTGCTGCAGCTTCTTCCTGGTCCCCGACACTGATCTTCTTCTTCTGGCTGGGAATTGAACAATCACTGCCTCCTGGAAGTGCTGGCTGTGATTGGCTGACACATAGCCAATCAGAGCTATCACTCAATGAATGACTGGGATTGGTTCATCGAGTGATGGCTGTGATTAGCTAAGTGTCAGCCAATCAGAGGCAGTGCTTCTAGGAGGCAGGGATTTTTCAGTCCCTAGGAAGAAGAGATGAACAAGGGAAAAGGGAAAAGATGTGGCCGGGCTGACAGCGCTTCTAAGGTGATGTATACTGTTATTTTTATTTTTTCCTGCAGCCAGGGCTTAGATTAGGGCTTTGATAGTAGCATTTCCTACTGTCAAAGTTGCATTGCACCACACGAAAATTGCATTTTTGTGCTATGTGATGCAACAGAGAGAAAGACTGCATAGGAAAACATGGGCTACAAAACCACACGAGTCGCGTGCATATTGCGGGACCCGCAAGGTTTTTGTGTTGGGATTTCACATGCTACAAAACATCGCATGTGTGAATTAACCCATAGCAAAGCATGGGCTTCACATACATGTGATTTGTAGAATTATAGCGAAGCGACTTTGTCACTCATGTGAAGGAGGCCTAAATGTTCACCATGTGTAGAGAATACATGCAACTGTTTCAGTGCTTGATACTAATGCAAAATGTATTCATTTGAATGAGACTGACGTGCATTAACCCCTTAGAGACCAGCTAATTTTGTGTCTTAAGGGCCAAGTGATTTTTATCATCAAATTGCAAGAGACATAACTCGTTGACATAGCCATATAAGGGCATATTTTTTTTGGGGGGGGGACAAGCTATTTTATTTAATTGTACCCCTCTGGGGTACATTTAAAGTGCTGTATAACTTTATTTACATTTTTTTCCGGAGAGATGGAAAAAGAAATTCTGCCATTGTTTTTGGGTTTTGTTTTTACAGCATTCACCATTCGGTAAAAATAACATGATAATAACATGAAAATTTTCTTATGTAGATCTATGATAATTACTGCGGTACCAAGTTTATATAGATTTTGAAACATATTTTTACTGCTTTTGCACAATAAGAACATTTTTCAAAGAAAAACAATTGAATCTGCATCGCCGCATTCTGAGACGTAACACTTTTATTTTTCTGGGCTCTATGAGGGCTTGCTTTTGGTGGGAAGAGATGTAGTTCTTATTGGTGCAAGTTTGAGGTACATGTGACTTCTCAATTGCTTTTCATTGCATTTTTTGAGAGACAAACAAAGGAAAAATAACAATTACGGTATTACTTTCCTAAACTATTTTTATGACCTTTACCAAGTGAGATAAATAACAAACTATTTTCATTGTCTGTTGCTATGTGGTTATACCTATTATATGTTGCTTTCTTTAAAAAAAATTTGGTAGTTTATCCATTAAAAACATGTTTTGTGGGAAAAAATGCATATTTTTTAAAAATATTTTTTTCGATTTTTTTAGTCCCTGAAGGGGACTTTTAGATGTGATTGTTCGATCTCTAGAATAGTACACTACATTACTTATGTAGTGAACTGTACTAAGCCTATAACAGCAGCCTATTAGACTCTATTGGAGGCAAGGCCTAATAGGCCGAGTTACATGGCAAACATGGAGGCCTTTGTCAGGCTTACAGCTGCCATGGGAACTCATTGGTACTTTGCGATCACATTACAGGGTGATGATGATGACAGAAGGAGCCCCCCTCCCCCTGTCATCTGCTTAGATGCTGCAGTTACTATTGATTCTGACATGTAAGGGGTTAAACTGCCAGGATCTGAGGTTTCTCTGTTTCTGGCTGTTAGAGCAGGAGTCTGGCTGTCAGTAGTCAGTCAAGCCACCGTCTTAAAAAGATGTATGTGCAGGTTTAAAGTCCACTAATGAGGTCTGTAAAAAAGGTATATTGCAGTTTGTAATAAATTAAACTGCAGCACCAGGCACAGCCATAATAGAATGTAAGGCACTGTGCATTGTAAACAACTGAAGAGGTTGCCACACTTACACTCACTCTTCATCCCGATGATCAGTTGGATGGTGGGAGTCAAACCTGGACAGGTTAGGCAGGTATAGATGTCCTATCTTAAAGATAGGCCATCAGTGTTACAGTCTTGGAAAATATCTATTGAGGCTCATGCATTAAGACTCACAGAAACAGTAGCCTTTTTCTTCATAATAGCCAATCAGATTTTAGGTTCCATCTTCTTGCTATTAGGCTACTTATCTCTTAACCTAATTTGATGCATAAGGTCTAATATTGTTAAATCTTCCTTAAATAAAGATCTACTAATTCCTGCAGAGTGTACAGCTTGCCGCTGTTTGTACAAGTGACATCTGTTGTAAGCAGCTGTTTTACCTTGGGTTTACAGACAGCGTAGATAATCACCAACAAACAGCTGTTCATGTATACACAAAGGGCCTCATGTATCAAAATTGTCTTACAAAGTGTCACTGTTGCCTATAGCAACCAATCAAAGTGCAGCTTTCAATTTCTTTGAGCATCCTTGGAAATGAAACCTGAGCTCTGGTTGCTATAGACAACAAGAACGTTTGTCAAATAGTTTGTTACAAAAGCCCCAAAGTATACAGAGTGCTGTTATTCTCTGTAAAGCCATGTGCAATAAATAGTATGGCAAATCAACCTATGGCACATAGTATAACTGGAATTGCACACAGCAAATTTAAAGTCAATTCGGATAAATTCAGAAAACATTGCATATGAAGGGAAATGTCTTTAATAGGCTTTAATGGATAAAAGTAGGTGAACAGTGTAACTTTTTTTTACATACTCCAAATGTTTGGTACCATATATATGCTTGTTCGGTGGCCAAAAGTAAACACACAGCATGGCTTGAATTTAGTCTCATACCCTTCATAGATAAGCACCCTTAAAACTTAACTTTTAATAATCTAAAACTAAAACCTATGGGCCATAAAAAAGATAGATATCACATATAAACAAACAAAAGGTATCCCCCAGGTCAGTAACCGGGGTCATTCAAAATGAGCCTCTACAAGTGCCCACTCATTGGGAGAACCAATAATGAATACATAAAGTCAGGTTATAGTAGTCTCCCAGTAGGATGACCACCCCAGGAGGTAGAGTTATACTCCTATCTAGAGTGCCCAATAGAGATAGTGCCAAATATATCAACAAGCACTATAACAGTATAGATAGGTGCATCAATTAGATGGAATCAGTTCTGATGCATCTAGTATGGTAGATGTAAGGGATCTCGATAACCAACTTTCTTATGCCCTCTTCCTGCCTATCAACCGCGTGCCTAGTTGAGCTATTAAAAAAGAACTACCCTATTTTAGGGCAATAAACTGATACTTTCAGACTTCGATGAAGCTAGAAGAAACAGTTCTTTATCTAGGATCTTACGAACATGATCTTAGAATTGAATCTGATGAGCAGCATAAATGGTTCTTATTAACATGATTCTTAAAATTGAATCTGATGAGCAATGTAAATGGTTTAACGTGTTTCAGTTAGATATCCAACCTCATCAGGAACCTTATAGATCTTAAGTTAAAGGGGTTGTCCCGCGGCAGCAAGTGGGTCTATACACTTCTGTATGGCTATATTAATGCACTTTGTAATGTACATTGTGCATTAATTATGAGCCATACAGAAGTTATCAGAAGTTATTCACTTACCTGTTCCGTTGCTAGCGTCCTCGTCTCCATGGTGCCGTCTAATTTTCAGCGTCTAATCGCCGGATTAGACGCGCTTGCGCAGTCCGGTCTTCTTCTTTTCTCAATGGGGCCGCTCGTGCCGGAGAGCGGCTCCGTGTAGCTCCGCCCCGTCACGTGCCGATTCCAGCCAATCAGGAGGCTGGAATCGGCAATGGACCGCACAGAAGCCCTGCGGTCCACCGAGGGAGAAGATCCCGGCGGCCATCTTCAGCCGGTAAGTAAGAAGTCACCGGAGCGCGGGGATTCAGGTAAGCGCTGTGCGGATTTTTTTTTAGGTCCCTGCATCGGGTTTGTCTCGCGCCGAACGGGGGGGCTGTTGAAAAAAAAAAAAACCCGTTTCGGCGCGGGACAACCCCTTTAAGTGCTAATAATGACCAACCACTAGATTAGATGTACCACAGATATGTGAGGATCTACTCTTGGGTAACCAGATAAATTAACTACCACTGGTAAGCTGCTTGTATACATAGATCTCACTATATGATAAACTATGCTAAAGTAACCCTGGGCCCAATCACCCCAGGTCACCAAACTAGAGCCCAGAGCCCAATCCTCCCAAGCCCAAGAAGAGCAGCAAATTCAAAACAACAAAGTAGCAGCAAGAACAGCCCTGAGGGTGGACAGCCTTAAATTTGGTCTAATCTATTATTTTCAGAATGGTAATTTTTATAATATGGAGAATTCTGAAAACAAACATATAAGCCTGGAGTAAATTTCACAGTGTGCAGTGTAGTACTTGAAGCCATCAAGCTGTGGTCTGCCTTTAGAGCAGCACAGGAGCATTATGGAATTGCTAGTTGTACAAGTCACTTAGTATCCAAATACCCCACTGCACCAACCTTCAGACAAAACTTGTCAGTGCAAAATCAGCTTTGTTCCATTTCTCATAAAAATACATACAGGGAGGGGAATGTCTGGCCATAGTATAGCCTTTTTAAGCCCTACTACTGTTTATGCAATTTGTTAATTTAACAGTGTATATTCACCAAAAATGACCCTACACCTGGAGATAATAGCACATTACACTGATGTTATTTTGGTGAACTCATTCTGTCTGATATACTGTAATTACACGTGTATTTCTAGTGGGTACATTTATTTCAGTCTCTTTATGTTACTCTACATTACAGTTTATCATTAAATAGACTGTATTCGTTATTCTGTAGACATTTCCTCAAACTCTTTCCTTAGGACTCCAAGAAGTTTACTTTCTTTATTGGTCCTTCACCCACTAATTGGGTCAGTGTTGATAAATTAAATCATTAGTTGCTGAAAGGTTACTTTTATTCTGCTGTCAGAACACAACATTAGCAAGTCCATCACAAGACAGCTCACCTTTCTTAGCACTGGTGTCCTTTGTAATACTAACACACACTAAATATGTGGTTCACCGAATACTACAAGAGTACAAAAAATAGTTGCTTAATTGAATGACAAGAACTAAAATGTTTCCTTTCCTGGGGTGTAAGCCATTATCTAACACTTCTCATGATGACTACTGTACATCTTATACCACAGCTGTTGCCTTCTATTCCTACCTTGCATGCCCTTTGTCCTCATAAGATTTCACCAATGTGCTGCTGGTAATGCTTTGAAAAAAGCATAAAGCCTTCTGGGCAAGGATCATTCTAAGGCTTCTTGCTCACGGGCGGGTATTTGCTGCAGAATCCACACTGGGCGTCCACACCATGGATACACAGCAAATAGTGCCCATTGCATGCTATGGGAAATCGTTTCTTCTTGCCCACTTGGAGAAACCAATTGTGGTTTCTGCAAGTGGAGGAAAAATTGCAGCATGCTTCATTATTGCGCGGATGGCTTCCATTGAAGTCAATGGAAGCAGTCCAATCCGCGACTCTTCTGCAATTGACGTTGAAAGGTCGCGGATTCTGCATCATCGCTAGGCAGGAGTTTTACAAAAAATCTGTACTGCGCATGTCCGATATCGAGTCATGTAGACCATCGGCAGTACAGATGAAAACAAAAGTAAGTAGGTACACACAGACGCTGCTGCTCCCAGGGAATCTGGCTTTGCCTGTGCAGGAGGCCTAAATATCTTTGCATGTTGCTTGTGTATGGTTTTACTTCAAAGTGTGCTTGAGCTTGGACATAAATCATAACACTGGATGATGATATAGTGTCAAGAAAGTCAGTGTTGACTATTATTTAGGAGCAAGCCGCCATAAGGAAAATTCACTGCTTTATTAATGTTACTTATGGATCATTTTGTGCCATGCATGAAACTGTCATTCTAAAATGAAAAAGAACCTCCATATTAGAATTACAATGAAACTTAGAAGAAACCATTTGTCATTGCCAAATTCTGGGAATTCGTAGATCTAGATAGATTAAAATATAGCATAACCTGTAAGTGATTGGATGATATGATTTGGGTTACTAAATAGAGATGAGCGAACACGTTCGGCTCCGCCCCTTTTTCGCCCGAACACCGAACTTTGCGAACACTTCAGTGTTCGGGCGAAAAAGTTCGGGGGCCGCCGTGGCAGCGCGGGGGGGTGCGGCGGGGAGTGGGGGGGAGAGGGAGAGAGAGAGGGCTCCCCCCTGTTCCCCGCTACTGCCGCCCGCGCCGCCGCGCATCTCCCCGCCCCCCGGCGGCACCCGGACACTTACGCGCGAACACTGCAGTGTTCGGCAAAGCCGGTGTCCGGGTGCGGATGTGTCCGTAACGGACACGTTCGCTCATCCCTATTACTAAATGCTTACATTGTACAACTGTTCTATAATTGATGAAGAAGATTCATATAGTAAACATTGCAGTATATTCACATAGGATGGTTTGGTGAGTGCATAGTTTTTATTAAGGCTTTACCATTGTACTAAAGCCTGTAACACACTCATATAGTAGAATATGTAGAATATTCACTTTCAATAAAGCTTTAGCGTTAGAAGGCCCCCTTAAAAAAATAAACTGAGCACATGGGGTGGTTTTATCAGAAACTGGCATATAAAAGTTGCAAAATTTTGCCACATACCATATCTGCACCAAAAGTTATGACTTTAACATTTTCTTGACATTTTTGAGAAATGGCGTGTAAAGGGGTTGTAGCTTATTGGGAGAGTGTAGCCTCTCATGGCTGTCAGATTCAATATAACATGCCAGTAGGTTGCACCTATTGTAGTGAAAATGTACACTAGCACATACATGTTAGTCGAAGAGCATAGGAAGCCAGAAATGCACCTGAATTGTTAAGAAGTTGCATTTTTTTCAAACATGTTGTTTATTAAGATTCACTGGTGAAACACCAGTCTTAATAAATGTCTCTCATAGAATCCTAGTGCTGGGAGCCTACTGATTAGCTAATTTATGGATGAAGCCATCAGCAGGCATTTAGTTCCCTTGCAGCACCATTACAAGAAGAATACAACATAATATGGTGTCTATTGAAATCAATTCTGTCCATGTAATGCATGGATGTGTCTTTGTAGCCAGTGTTTGATAAAGGAGTTTTCAGTGCAGCGGACCGGGGAAGAAGTCAGAGCACCAGCTTTACTCCCAGTGAAATCAATAGGAGCGCCATGCTGCTAGTCCACTTCCTGTTCCTTTTTCTAACAGCTTTTCCTGGGCAGGAAGTGGAATAGTTGTGCGGCGCTGTCATTGATTTCAATGGGAATGGAGCCAACACTCCCACTTCCTCCCCTGCCTACTGATGATGATGCTCAGCTTCCTGCATCGGGGTCAGACAATCATCTGATGGACTACTGATGGCCTAAGTATCTAGGGTCATCAATTGAAAATAGAGCAGAAAACCTCTTTAATAAAAGACACCTCTTGATTAACATTGAATGCCTAAAATTGATTTTCTTGATCGGAGAAACTTTTTAAGTTCCCTTACATCCATTAAATACCATGAATTGCTTTAATTTTAGTTTATTTTTTTATTAAGGCTTGCACAACTTTGTATCCACTTTTAATTATTCCCATTTAGCAGGGTAGATAGGCAAGGATAGTGAATTCTTCAGAATGAAGGCTTTCATTAGGAAGCCAAGTAGTTTGCAGTGGTTAATAAAATAAAAATGGGAAAATATATTTTAATATCGTATGTGTACTGTAAGGCCTTGGTCACAGGGGCGATTCTTTGCGCGATTTGCGCTTGCGCACGCGATCGGCGATTTTATAAAACCATTGCTTTGCAATGGTATTGGACACATATATAAGCCCTTCCCTGAAAATCATCCAAAAATGTGTAAAAAGAAACAAAATATATACTCACCTTGTCCGTGCAGCCGGAGTTCAGCCGCGGTCGGCCGGCAGTTCTCCTGAACTGCTCTGTGTAGTATTCAGCAGGCGGGGATTTAAAATCCCCGCCTGCTAAATGGGCTGCCTCTGATTGGTCACAGCCCTCACCAATCAGACGCAGCTCTCACTCACACCCATTCATGAATTCATGAATGGGTGAGTGAGTGCTGCCTCTGATTGGCTCAACGCAGGGACCAATCAGGGGCTGCTCTCAGCTGTCATTCAATAGCTGAGAGCTGCCCCGCCTGCTGAATACTACTCAGAGCAGTTCAGGAGAACTGCCGGCCGGCCGCGGCTGAACTCCGGCTGCACGGACAAGGTGAGTATATATATTTTTTTCTTTTTACACATTTTTGGATGATTTTCAGGGAAGGGCTTATATTTTTAAGCCCTTCCCGAAAATTCATCCTGCACTCGCCAGCAGCCCATTGCTTTCAATGGAGTCTTCTGTATTGCCGACTCCATTGAATTCAATGGGCTGAACAGCGCTCCTGAGATCGGGCCCGTTTCAAAGGAAACGCGGCTAGGAGCAGATTTTTCCGGCGATTTTTTTGGCCCCGGTCACGCGATTTGCGGATGCGCATCCGTCATGCGATCCGCAAATCGCGGCAAAAAACGCCCGTCTGACCGAGGCCTAAAAGGGTTGTTCTTGCAGTGAGATTATGCATCTACTTGTTTGCATTGGCTTGCTTGAATTGGATATTAGTGGTTATTTGAATGTAAAGCTTTTTATATTTGGCATATTTAATGCAACACTGCAGTTAGTATCGGTGGTAAACAGACTGGAGTTCTTAACAAATGACTGATAAATCTCTCTTCTGGCTATGGTTTATTGAAGAAGTACAAAGACTAGCATAGCCTGCTTGAGGAAGTCTGAAGGGATGGCCTGAAATCTCCACTTGCACATCAGCAAAGACATTATGTTTGCTACGAACTATACAGCTGTTGATACAGTCCATTATCTAGCATGAAGTTAGGTGCAGGAACAAAGTATTAGATCATCATACACTTATACTAATGTAGCAGACATTCTTCTCCAGTTTATCATTCTGTAATGTCACGTGCTTTCTTTTTTTCAGAAGAATGAATCAATAACGTGTTATCTGTACGGGACAGCAAATAAACCTAGAGTATTGTCTTTTATAGAGATTTATTACCCCCAAAAATCTATTTATCACACATATCGTTATGTCACTGTTCTTCAGTACAATATTTCACGATCCTAAAATAACTATTTTATTGCATAATTCCAGCATGGAGCCGCAACTACCGCAATATATATATATATATATATATATTTTTTTTTTTTTTTTTTTTTTTTAATGCATATATATATATATATATAAATACACACACACATATATATGTATATAAGTTGGTACTAATGAATATTTACAATAGCAAACTCATTTTTTATTGTGGTGTCCCTTGAACACTATTTCAATACAGAGATAAATGTATTGAGTTTGAGAATAAAAACTAATTATTTTTACTTTCTGTTGATTTTCACTTATATTTTTAGGAGGACCAATAAGCAAGCTGAGGAATGACCCAGTGAGAATCATACATGAAGCTGTGGATGATACCTATGATTGGATACACGTTATCTTCTCTACTGTGTCTGACTTCATATCATTCGAAGATGAGAGGAAAGGTATCTATAGCATACTGCACCACTGTTGCTGATTCACATGCATATCCTTCTTAAATGTATGAAGTTTTCTTCCGCATGCACTATTTGGGCAGAGGCAAGTCTGTGCTTCATATGCCTAAAGTCCAGCATGTCTTATCGTATAATTTCCAGAGGTATCTAGTATCAACTGCTATGTGTTTAACCTCAGTTTTTCCATTGTGAGGTTAAATAGCAATAGCAGAAAATACTAGGGATATAATATAATTATCCTTTGTGATAATTATGCAAAGCATGGTCTACCTTACATTATATGAGGATTGTATTGTTCTTGGTTAGAAAAGTCAGTTTTGTATGTGTAAAGATGCAGCAGTGCTGAGTTTGTTAATCTAAAAGTGCTTACTCTGCCAAAGCTAAAGTTCTATCACTTTTTATGATTTACCTAATGGCTACTTTACAGAAAAACAGTTATTATGTTGCGCAAAAAATTACAAGTGTTTTGTAGAATACTTGAAAAGCAATAACAAATATTCACCAATTCCTTGCTGTTTTCCACTTTTGATCTATTGATTGGCTATTCTTAAGATAGGATATCAACAGTTGATCAGTGCCAGTCCGCTCCCTAGGTCCAGTGCCAAGCAGCCCTTCACCATTGCCATTGTATAAATCTGATATGTGCTGGAAACACACAGATCTGTACACTATGCTGTAGCCTAGGGTGATTTTGCAGCCATAGTTTCACCTTCATTTGAATGGGAACTTTGCCTGCAATGCCGTTCTGGGCCATTGCATACTGTACAAAATCTGTGTGTTTCCTGCAGTACATTGGCTTGGTACACAAGTGTGCCGTACTGATGAACAGCTAATTAGCGGAGGTCTCCGGGGATCACAATAGATCATCAATGGTTCAAAAGTGGAAAATCAGTGTGCCACATGATTCTGACAATAGGCTGTAGCAACTTAAGAGTAATGATTTGTAGATAATATTTTAAGAGGTGCCATTAAAGCAACCCTATAGATTGTATAGTTGTACAGTGTGCTTCAATAGTCTGAGACACTCAGACCTGGAATTTGTTCCCTCAGGGTGGGGCAGATTGGCTTCTGCCTCATCAGGGATTTTTTTGCCTTCCTCTGGATCAACATTGGGGGTCAAGGTGGGGCGGAAACAGGCTGCATTGGATGGACATATGTCTTTTTTCAGCCTACCATACTATGTTACTCCTCACTGCTTGTTTCCACATTTTTTAAAGCAATTTTTTATGTACAGGCCAGGTTGTGTGGGGCAGGTTTCCCAATGATAAATGGTGTCCTTCCTTATCTTTTGTTTATAACAGACTCTGTACCTTCTTTGGGTCCTTCTTTTCCTACCAGAGGAGGAATGTACTGGGCTCTCCCATTTCTGGTCCCCAAATATTAGGGGCTTGATGACCTCCTCATGAAATTCAAGGAAGGTGCCCCTCTGGGCATCACATCAGTATAGCACATAGGAATTATACAGTGCCTTCTTTATGATGTGCCTGGCCATTTTTCTATACCACAACCTTGTTTTCTGCATGGCATTGTAAAGCTTGAGTACTTGACCTGACAAGTCGACCCCTCCCATGTACTTATTGTAGTCAAGGAAGCAGTCTAGTTTGGGGGTCTCTGAACTGGTACCTTGTGCTGGGTAGGGTGTACTGCTATGGCCATGTATTTTTTTCCCTAAAAGGACTTTACTCTTGTCCTTATACTTGACACACAATATTTTGTCGCTACATTGTCCCTTATCTCACCCCTTCTGAGAATTTTGCCAATCAGCAACTTAAGGATGTTTTTCAGTTTTCTTTTTCTAACAGTGCCACATGGTGCCATCTTTCTGAAAGGGAGATTCTGGAATAAGGGAACATTGGTATAAAAATGGATGTAACCCTGGTCCACTAGTGGGTGCACAAGTTCCCATACAATTTCCCCTATAATTTCCAATAGAGAGGGCTTTGTAGTTATCAATTGTGGTAAATAAACTTATGTGTGTACCCTGATGTACTCTCACACAGCTTATACATTTTCACACCAACATTGGGGGGGTAATAGGCTGAACTGGATGGAAATATGTCTTTTTTCAACCTAACATACTATAATACTATGATACCGTGCCCACTTACTGGGCAGGTACTAGTGGAATTTCAGCCTCCCTTTGAAATGTACCCAGGGTTCATCTGTAAAAATGTTTTTCTCGGGGGTGTACGCCTGGGCAAACTTAGTATTAAAATGCTTTATCACTGTCTTGTTTTAAAATAAGCACTCATAATTGGGGTCATTGCTTGGCTTCTTTACTAGCCCCATACATAATATAATGCCCACAAATTTTGTAATTTATGATGCATCCACAGGGGTTGACCTGTGGGGTTTTGCAAAACTGGAGTTGTAGTTTTCTCCGATGAAATTTGGGGCATATAAATTGTTTTGGGTAGCCATGAGAGCAATAAAGTTATCCAAAAAAAAAGCTAAAAAAAAAAAGTTCACTTCTCTGAGCCTGGCTGTATTAAATTGTATCCCTGAGTTCCCACCAAATCAGATATCTGAGGTGTAGTATTTTCAAGGGTAATCCATTGAACATAAGATGAATCAGGGTTCTCTGCAGTGGTAGTCCTTGATTGCCTTCATGTGGTTCCAGAGGGTTCTAAGTCACTACATGACGCAGAGGATAACACCAGAAACGTTGGGTCATCCTCACTTCACAGTAAATCTCTTGCGGGCCATAGTATAGTTATAGAGATTTATTATGCACGCAAAAAAAACACACAAAAAAAAATTTAACGGGTGGATGACCACGGCACATTGGGGGATCACTTGGATGGGGTGACCATGGGAGGGGACAGCTACACAGCAGGAAATTTTTTTGTGTGTGTTTTTATTATACTGACATATCCGCTGATAATACAAAACATTACACTTACTAACCAGGGGATGGGTGACTACTGTATGGGGAGACAGTTTTTTTACACTGATGGATATGCTGACACTACACTGACTAACTACACACTATACTGATAGGATTAGACACTGACTAAACTGATTAAGCTAACTCTACAGTGTCTGACACACTGATGACATTTTACTAACTACACTAATATACTGACAGATCACACTATGCTAACACTACACTGACTGATCACATTTTACTAACTCCACTAATGCACTGATCACACTACGCTACTTACACTAACACTACGCTGACTGGATGTCTACCCGACCTAAACTACAATCACTAAGATTTTTCAGTTTTTTTGAAAAGATTAGCTCAGATCTTTCTATCCTAACCAACAATAACGCTCTGTGTTGGTTGGGAGAGAGATCACACTGTAAACAGAGTGAATCTGGGCTGCTGCACTGTGATTGGTCAGTCTGTGCTAACTGACCAATCACTAGGGCAGGATGTCTGTGATTGGCCCCTCAGTGGCAAGTAGTGATTGACGCTAACTATATAAGCAGCCTTCACTACTGTGTTGCCGTGATTGGCACTGGCAGCAACACTTTAAACATGGGACATAAGTTTAGGTCCTGTTGCACTATTGACTAGCTGCCCAGGATGTAAACTTACACCCTATGACATTAAGGGTTAAAAAGGAGGGCAACAGGTATGTTAACTATACATTTTGTGTTTATCGTCCAATTTTTTACTATTAGCTGGAGGGTTGATTTAACCCCTTGAGTGGCACGCCCGGAAATTTTCCGGGAGGAGCTCCACTGCTCATAGCAACATAGCCCGGAAGATTTCCGGGCTATGTATCACTATGGGAGCTGCAGAGCACAATGCCACAAGCTGTGACAGTGTGCTCTGCCTGCACAGACCCAGAGAGAACAAAGCAAGGGCTTTGAAAAAACAGCAGAAGATATTGCCGACATGTCGGCAACCTCCTGCTTTGTTTACAGGTTGCCATAGAGACCATGGGCTTGTCAGAAGCAAGCCGATGGTCTCTGTGGCAGGGAGAGCTGGTTGTTAGCTGTCAGAGGACAGCTAGGTACTAGCTCTTACAGCAGAGATCAGAGAAAACCTCCGATCTCTGCTGTGTTAACCCTTTACATGCTGCAGTCTATGTGACTGCAGCATGTAAATGGCTGTCACTGCAGCATGTAAAGGGCTGTCACCATCGGACCCCCGGAATGTGATCAGGGGTCCTAATGGGTCCCTGTGGAAGTCCCCTAAAGGGACAAAAAAAAAAAAAAATTAAAAAAAAATTAAAAAAAAAAAAAGTAAAAAAATTATTTAAAAAAATTAAAAAAACACTTGTCTCCCTTTACTTTGTAAAAAATCAAAAATACAATCACACATGTGGTGTTCATGCGTCGTAATGACCCAGAGAAGGAAGTTAATACATTATTTAACCCCTTAATGACATGTCCCCTTTTTTTCTTTTTTCCCCATTTCTTTTTTTCCTCCCCCCTGTTTAAAAAATCACAACTTGTCCCGCAAAAAACAAGCCCTTATATGGCCATGTCAATGGAAAAATGAAAAAGTTATGGCTCTTGAGACGCAACTGCAAAACTAGTTGAAATTCAATGATTAGACCATTTTAAAAAACCTGCCCTGGTGGGCACGACAGGGTGGTAGGAAACCTGCCACTCAAGGGGTTAAATGTAGAAAATAGCTCAACATGCTTCTTTTTTAATCCTAATGGTTAAACAATGCTTATTAGGTATTTCTTGGGACTCCACAGCATTATCATTAGAACACTGCTGTTTCTAGTAATGTGTATTATGGAATTGCTGCTCATGTAGATTTAGTCATGCAATGGTGGAGATTGTGAAGTTATTCTTTTATATGAATTAAATGCAGTTGGAGATGTAACACTCAGTTTGTCATTGAGTTGTTTGTTTTGTGCAACCCTAATAAAGGCCCTTTTACACGGAATGATTATTGTTCAAAAAATCATTCAAGCAAGCAAAATGAACAATATTCATTCAGTGTAAATGAATGAATGATGGACAACGAATTGTCACTTATTGTTTATGTTATGCAGGCATAAAAATCATCATTGTCTCGTTCACTAATCATTTGGTTTAAATGCAGGTCATTTGGTCGTTCTCATTCACTTATAGGGCTCAGTCACGGGATTTTTAAGTGCATGTATAGGCGCGATTTTAAATCCCACCTACATAGAACCAGTGCTTTGCAACGGAAGCAGTCACATGTGTGATTTTTACATGAGCTTAAAATTCGCACTTGCAAAAGATAGAACATATGACTGTCAATGGCCCCGGTCACACGATTTTTCTACACACGATGTGCGATTTTTTTAATTGCACCTATGCATAATTAAAAATTGCCCATATGACTGAGCCCATACAGCGAATGTGAATGACTGAACAATTTATTATTTGAATTGGGCCAGCGATGTATCTGCCTGTATAAACAGGCTGCCCAGCTCTGATATTGTTCACTCATTCATATAATGCTTTCTCTCTTGATACATTCAATCTTTTAGTAAATACTTGTATTGCTCAAAACAATTTTAGATAATCTTTTTTTAGAACTCTGTGTCTTCTATCATTTCTCCTAGAAATGTATGAATAAATTGACAACTGGGCGTTACCAGTTGGAGGAGGCCTTGTCCATACACAGCCCAATGTCAACTTATTCATACATTTATAAAAAGAATTACAGAGGAAGAGCACAACACAGAGTTATGAGAAAGTTACTCCAAAAGTTATAAGGAATAGAATTACTTCTTAAAAGAGACATATCAGGAAAGCTGACCTGCTCTTTTAAAGGCAATGTAGTAGATTTACGTTATTCTATGGAAAACCAGGGATAACCCATTGTCATGTTATCAGTTGTACAAAATGACAAGCCCAGCACTGCAGCATCTGAAGCTGTGGCCTTTATTTTAAAAAAGGCTAATATTTCAGAGAATGTCTAGTTCTCAAACACTCTGGAACCTCTAAAAAAAGGTTATTTGAGTGTTGATGTAAGGTATTGTTATGCTGAGATTATATGGATGCAATACTTACATTGATCTGTGTGCATATTCTGTAGAAAGACACTGTGATGCAGTCATCAAGCGTGAGCAGTCATTCTCTAAGTCTAAGCAATCACAAAGAATGTATATTGTTCTCCAGCTTTTTTATTCTTACATGCTGATAGTCTTACATCCATTTTTCAACAATGCATATTAGATATAAATATTTTGTAGTTTAATATGCAATTCTTATAAATTACTTTGATGCCTTCGTGGCCTATGACAAAACGGTTATCATAGGTTGAAAAGGGGTTGTTGGGGACATGGTAGCAGAGCCCAATCCATACAGAGTGGCTATCAACTACTCCATACATTTACAATGGCGATAATAAGTAGCACCAATTGTAGTGGTTTAACTGCTATGGCTAAGTCAGAAGAGCAATTTTTTTGTGCGCCTATGTGCGCAAAAAAAAGCGCTCCACGAATGTTGAAAATGTGCGTGACCACAGCTCTGCGCCCATTGCTTTCAATAGGGCCAGCGCTGCTGCCCCATTGACAGCAATGGAATGCAGGCAAAGCCTGCAATGATTTTCAGGGAAGGGCTTTGAAATATAAGCCTTTCCCTGAAAATCATCCCTAGCTGGTGTAAAAAATATATATATAAATCACCTCTCCGTCACTGTCGGGGCTCTGGTGTGTCTTGTCGCTAGCTCCTTGGAACTGTTCTGAAGCACTTTCTTCTGGCCAGGGATTTAAAAATCCCTGCCTCCTGAAAGTGCTGGGTCTGATTGCCTGAGCGCTCAGACAATCACATGTAGTGCTCAGCCATTCTTTGAATAACAGCTGAGTGCTGCCTGTGCTTGGTCAAAGAGCTCAGCCAATCAGAGGCAGCACTCAGCCATTCATTAAATTCGGATGCAGGCATATCCTATGTTTTACAGGTGCAAAGATGTTGTGCCTGCAAAAAAAGTTGAACATTGCACAGAAAACCAGTGGTTCTAATAGATGCACTTTTTTGTGCACATAAACGCGAGCAAAAAAAAGCTTGTCTGACTACACCCTAAGGGCTTATTCACACAAGCGTATATCGGGCAGCGTTTTCATGGATGGCCGATATACGCTTCCATCCGGGTAGTCCACCCCCCTCACCGTCTCTCTGCCTCTCTCCTCCACTCCTGCGTTTGCAATGGGAGGGGGCGGGATGGGGCAGAGCTAAGCCCCGCTCTGTCCTGTCCACTCACATTGCTGGCTGCGGACAAGGGGCGAGAGCTTAGCTCCACCCCATCCCACCCACTCCCATTGCAAACCGCTCGGAGGGGAGAGGCAGAGACCCAGTGAGGGGAAGGGAAGGGGGGAACTGCTCAGATCTGTGAAAATGCCGGCCGATATACACTCGTGTAAATAAGCCCTTAGATGTTATAGTTAATGCTGATGTACATTTACACAGCCTCTCATAGCCTTCTATGGAGATCTTTGGTGCGCAAAGGCAGAGAAAGATAAAGAAAGTTATATTACTTTGAATGCGTGCGTTTCACAAAAGGAGCCCTGAAGGCCTATTTGTGCTCATTTTGGGGGGGTTACAATTCATGCATACAAAATGCAGAGAGTAGAACCCATGAATTTCAAAAGGCTCATTCTCATCTCCTCATCTTGTGCGTGCATTTTGCAAGCATGCAAAAAAATAGAATATGCTGTATCTTTCCACGCATTTGAGCACCAAAGGTCTGCGCAGAAATATGCATGCAATGCACAACGGGATGAGCAGTACACTGTGCAAAAAATGAAACATTTGGAACTCATCAGGATAAAATGGCATTTAAATTGGGGTGTGTTCGTTGGCAGTGTGCAAAAAGCGAATACAAAAAGTATAGTAAAATGTATTACACTCGCCAAAAAGCCTCATTCACAGTGCAAATGTGTTGTAGTGAGGCATGCACAAAAATGCATACAACCGTGTAAAAGAGCCCTTTAATGTCATGTGATATGGTGTGCTTTGCTATCACAGTAGTTTATTTACACTTTGCAATAAGTTTTTTTGCATCAAGATAAGAGAACCATGTTTTTTTAATGGGTTAAAATAAGATAATCTTCTACGCCGTGCAATAAAAATCATTTGCTTCATCTGTAAAATGAATAGTAACAATGAAAAATACAAAAAAACAAGCCCTCTTATGGCTGTAATGACAGAAGGATAAAAAAAACTTATGACTCGTGAAAAGCCAGGATGAAAAAATCTAAATTGAAAGAAAACGAAAAATCTTAGGTTCTTAAGGAGTTAAAAACTTGAAAAGCACAGCAAAGTTCTAACTGTATGTATAATCATCATAAGAGGATTTCTGTGGCCTGCAGCAGCCATTATAAAGTGCCTGCGCTGTATGCTTCAGCTTACCAATATTAGCATATCTCTAATTAAAAGGAAACTATTTTTGTCAAATGTTTGTACGCTGATCATTGTTTAGACTGTATGACTGATTGTGTTGGTTACTCAGCTGCTAAAATGCATATGAGATCTAGCGCCTGATTATAAATAATCCTAAATAAACATTCTTCTCCAAAGGACTAGCTGCACAGATTTTCTGATAGTTTTGCTCAAATTATCAATTAAAATTGCATAATTCAGATAGTAAAGCCTGGGAGTTAAAATGAACTTAATGCTGATTTTAGTTCAATGCTCAGCGAGTGTTACAAACTGGCTAAGGCAACCCAAAGACATTATTTTGTGCTTCCAGATGGAGAAATTATTAATATTAATTGAGTCTTGGTGTGTTGAGGAGCCAAGAGCTTCTCTACTGCTTAGGAGGAAATCAGGATAATAAATAGTTGGGAACCCCTGGTAGCAATTTTTCATAAAGGACCAGGAGCTTCAAGTTAAAACTCTGGAAGGTTTCAGCAATTTTGGTGGCTTTATATGTACCGATCCTGTTCCTCTGGATATAATGGAAAGGGGGATTGTAGATGCTTTCCTATGCAAAATAAGAATAACAGGTGACTCATGTGTAGGGCTGGCCATTATATTAATAGGCTGTAATAAGCTGTTGCACTTACCATTAGGGGTTGAGTGCAACTCAACGTCAGATCAGCAGTAAAAGATGCCTGATTCTGAATGTCCTGATTCTCCTCATCCAAAATGTTCACAGGTGGCAGTAGGTAAGTATACGGAAGAAATACCGGTGGCTTTACTGGACTAATCTGCTGTGTCAATAATCAAGGAGATAGGCAGGCTTCATCTCCTTGATGATTAACATTGCAAATTGCTCCAGTAAAGTCACCAGCATTTCTTCGGAATAGGAGAAACTAGGCGTTTATGCATTATGCATGGGTGCCTTACTACAGGGCGCTGATGTTTTTTTAATGTAACGCTAGTTTAGAACTGTAGAATAGTAATGGGAATAATCTCATTTAATTAAGTCAAGGCCAACATATTCCACAGAATTTTACAATCAGGCAGCTGTAAACATACAAATCGAAATATTAGTAAGCATGCAAATATTTTTCTGTGTACTAAATGGCTGCTGTCGGTGGCATACAGTGAAAACCCCGATCTTCTGCTTTTGCATAACCAACAGTTCAATGGTGTAATTGTGTTGATCCACAGTGTACCAAAACTCCATAGGGCAAAATAAACCCCATGGTCATGGCTTCCTATTACAACGTAACTTTTATTAAGCTAATTAAAACACCTAAAGTTCATATTTAAAACAAAAGAAGAGTAGACGGCACTCACCAATGGATGACCAAATTCTGACCGCGGGTCTGTGTGATTAATGATGGTGCTCATCTGCTGGAGCACCTAAGTTCTCTCCTTATTAAGTTTACGGTGGCTGCTTCTTCTAAGAGCTCACTTTCCTTGCATGAAAGGCAATTGCCCTTTGGGGGATAAGAGATAAACACCCTTCAATTAATCAATGGAGAATGCAACAATTCTAATAGAAAAAAATGTATAAAAAAACTAAGGAAATCCCCAAAAATTCTCCAAAGTGTGGAATACTTTGGTGTGTATCTCCACTAACTCTATCCTCCTCAGAATCCTTGAGATCTTGTCTATGTTCCAGACTTGCAGGGCTAGTGACATAGACAACTCCCTCTAAGACATTACGTAATATAAAAACCTTATTGTATATTTACTAACTTTGATGCTGTATGTGAAGCCATTATGGCAACCTTATGCAACAGTAGTGTTTAACTATTTATCATTTGTACTCTGTATGAACCACACGTGCGACTTTAATGTTTCACACTATTTGAATTAATGATTTCTGCTGAGAGCTCAATAAAACAAGTTTAAAAAAAGAAACAAAATGTTAATCCACTTGACCTAAAAAACTTGAAAAAACTAAACCACTACAAATCATCAGGCTGATGAGGAATGAGGGCTGTGGGAACATGTTTTTTAGGAGATTAAGCTCATAGCAGAACCTTCTGAATAACATCATACACTGTTTCATAGTTCTTGGTCAAATTTTTGCATGCAAGCATGCCTGGATGTTTCCATAAGGTTTGCAATCGTGTGTTGTGGTTTTGTGATCATTAATAATGTTTTGTGTAATGCATGCTAAATGTTAACAGTTTGGGTATCAAGTGACTGTTATGCTATCATTTATGAGATATATTTGTAGCATGTTATGCATTGTCAAAAAAATCAAGCATCTAGAAGGAGTTGCAAGAATCAAATTAAACTTTCTATGTGTGATTGTAACATTGATATAAGTAAGTGATTACAATATCAGAGCAAAAGGCTAATTTATTGTGGAAAACTGAACACTTGAAGGGAGGCTCTAGTGCCCTGTTGTAAAGCCTGTAGCTTGGGTGCAAGATGTGATACGGGCAGGCATGGAGGCTGTAATACACTGTTGGGCTGCCTCTAGCTTGAATACAAGATGTGATACGGGTGGGCACTGAAGCTCTAATACCCTGTTGTACCGCCTCTACCTTGGATGCAAGATGTCATATGGGAGGGCATAGAGGCTCTAGTACCCTATTGTACCACCTCTAGCTTGGATACAAGATGTGATATGGATGGGCATAGAGGCTCTTGTACCCTGTTGTACCGCCTCTAGCTTGGATACAAGATGTGATATGGATGGGCATGGAGGCTCTAGTACCCTGTTGTACCGCCTCTAGCTTGGATACAAGATGTGATACAAGTGGGCATGGAGGCATACAGGTTCCATATGGTATCCTGTGGCATATCGGTCCAAAGTTGCTTCAACTGAGCCTTTAGATTGTGCAAACTCTCAAGCTGTCAAAGTTGGCATTTCAGATGTCTCATACATAAAAAAGGCAGAACATGTAGTGGGTGCTGTGAGATCAAATGTCCTTCAGCCAACTGCCTGGAAATGGTTCTGACAGACACAGGGACCTATAGCAATCATTCCATCTGTCTTGGGATGGCAGACAGCGAAACATTTGGAGCTGCTTGTGTTTGTCGAATGATCAGACAATCCTCCCTACTGGTGGTCTGTCGATGGTGTCTTGAAACCGCTCACCTTGTGTGTGTGCCCTCATCCATTCACTGGTCTGAACACCTCCTAACAGTCTGGTAAGAACAGTCCTGGTGGCGGGGAAATTGTTGATATGACCATCCAGCTTCTCACATTCCAATAATGCGCCCCTCTCAAACTCTGTTAACTGGGGACGAACTCTCTTCAATTTCTTCATAGTGGAATGTCAAGTGGTCAACAAACTCTACACAAGTGGAAAAAGAGGTTTGCTGCACACAAGTATCCCCTGAGAGGTTTTTGTAGGTCAATGATGGAACCATTTTTAGGGCCTCAGGTGGCAAGACCATTCAGCTAATCATGCTACCACTCTGATCATTTACATATTTGCGTGAGATGTAACTGCATGCTGGGTTTTGCAGCGAAACAACAACTCCTTCTAGATGCATGATTTTCATTTACAAAGAGTGTATATACTACAGACATCTAAATATATCCAAAGACTCCTGTAAAATGTGCTAGCAACCAGCAAGGCATCTTATAAATCTTCTTTTATTTTAATATAGGACTTGCAGAACCGCCAGTGATAAAAATAGGTTGGTTATTTTGTTTATTTTTGTTCTTAAGAGGAAAATCCGCAGTATTTAGTACAATCGATTATGATTAAAATCTGTAAAGTAGAATTAAGGTTAAGCTAGTGAAGTAGCCAACCTTAGATGCAGAGTAGGAAACCCCTATGATTGTGCATACCTATGTGAATGCATTGAGGTAGAAATGCGCTTTACACTGTAGGATAACTGTCACAGACTAGCTTTATAGGAGGCTCACAACATACTTGCTGTTGTCGGAAGCACGCCTTTTAATTATTCTGCCACGGTCAATCCTCACTACAGATCATGACTATTGCCCATATTATTATCTATAATATTGCTTGAAGGATATTTACAGTCAATTCTAGCCAAATGCATTTATGGCATATACGTGCAGTAAAAATGACATGTTAACTTTATTCTGTGGGACAATACAAATATGGCTATGCAAACTTTCTGTAGTTTTTGTTATGTTTTACTACTTTTAATACATTGGTGACATCTGATGTACATGTATGTTGGATGTGTGGATTTAGAGGCTCAGGAGATGAGCCTGCTTCAAAATCGGTGGGCTGTCTTAGATAGCCAACACCCAGCCGCAATTGTAGATCAGAGACAACTTAGATCACAACTGTTCAGAGACTATTGAGACTATTTAGCTCTCATGGCTGCCATGTATCTTGGCTTATTAAGCAGTGACTGAAGTACTGCAGAATATTGTATAAGCGATCAAACAATCACTAGTTCAAGTCCCATTTGGGGATTGTAAGAATCAGTAAAATACAAATAGTATTAAAAGTAAAATATAGTAGTAAATTATAATTAGTACAAACATTGTGAAGTTATAACAAAGTATAAGTTTAAAAACATCCCTTTCCCCATTTTCTAACATAGAAAAATCAAAACAAGAAAATAAATATATATTTAGTATCACTATGTAAAAGTCTGATCTATTAAAATAACACATTATTTATCTTGCACGGGGAACACTATAATTTTTTGGTCACCTGGTCTGCAAGAACAATTTTTATAGAATGCAATCAAAAAATTGTATGTACCCCATAATGGTACAAATAGAAACTACAAGTAGTCTCACAAAAACAAGCCTTCAAACAACCCTTCAAAAGGAAAATAAAAAAGTTATGGCAGTTGGAAGATGGCATGTCATTTTTGCTGCACCTTGAAGAATGTAGAAGCAATCACCGAAAAATTCAATTGCATTTTTCTATTTCACCCAATTAACATATTTTTAAACTTTTTCAGTGTGTTATGAGGTTCATTTAAGTGACCTTTCACACGGTAGAAAAGAGGCTGCACAACGCACCACAAGCCACTGTAAATTCTGCACCACAATCCACAGGCTACCTGCAGATTTTGATGTGGAATTGAGGTGTAATATACCTCAGCTGTCCTTGAAGTAGAAGGATTGTGATGGCAGGTTTGGATGCCTTCACTAGGTTTCTGGCTGTTATGCCAAATGTTTGACACCTGTCTAACCCCTTGATCCTGATTATAGCATCTAAAGGGGTTACATGGCTGGGATCTATGCTAGTTTAGATAAAGCAGCTGTAGATGGGCATCACCTGTGTTATATGTTACACATCTAACCCTTGCTGCATATGGTATACATCAAATGTTAGTCAGGAGGCACTTAAATTGCCCCTCCTGGCTGTCAACAAACTAAATCCTAATTTAGTTAAAGCAACCCTTCTGGCCTTGAGAAACAATGATGTCCGCACCAGCTTCTCCAACTACCTGATGTGCACTGTGCTTTGATTAACCAGTGCTGTTCACATAAGCAGTACTGGCCAGTCAGTGCAGCATGTAGTGTCTTAGGTCGGACTCATATGGGTGGATCGGATTCTGCATGCTTGAGACTTACAGCAGGTTCGGGCTGTGAGTCCAGCCGATGAGGCTTGCAGGTGGTCATGCACAATATAGTGCTTTCTTTTTTGTTTATTTGTATTGCCCACGCTGCGGTTTTGTGTAGACGCAAGTGCCTGCAACCCATACACATTGTTAATTGTGTATGGTTGGTGGGTCGGATGGCCTCCATTGACTTCAATGCAGACCGTCCATGCGGATTCCGTAGCAAAATAGAGCAAGCTGCGATTTTTTTTCCCACTCACGGAATACATAATTCGTATTCACGAGTGTTAACGAAAAAGTGATAATGCATGCCTTTCAGTGCTCACATTTTACCACAGATCGTCTGCGTGGACAGCAATCGCGGAATCCACAATACAAGCCCACCTGTGTGAGTCCGGTCTTAGACTACTAATGATTACTAAATTGCAGCGTGCATCAAGTAGTCAGAGAATCAGTGCAGCCATCTTTGTTTGTCCAGGCATGGAGGACCACTTTAACGAATATAAGGCTCTAATTTCTATGTGAAAAATTTATAAAGCAAGAATTAGGAACTTTTTAGTATTTTTTAACCTTCAATGAATGAGTTCTGCAAGATCCACCTTGAATATTTGGTTAAAATGTTTGAAGTGTACTTCCATCTTGGAGGTACACAGGCTAATATTTAATGTTGTAATATTTTAGTTGTATTATCTCCAGCCTCCTAATACTCTATATTCCCAGAAGCACAATCGCTGTTGCTACAATTAGGAACTATCAAGGTACAAAAGGGCAGCGGTGGAGTAATCAAAAGCCTTGCATGTACTGTGGTTTATGATTGTCATTTACAGCCATCTATAACTGCATTTGTAGCACAGGCTACAAACAACCTGTAGCCCATTTAGGGTCTTCAGCAAAGCAATGCAACATTCAGTTTCTGCTCCACTTCTGCTTGAAAATATAGCAAAAATGCAGATAATTTAATTATTTCATCAATTAGGCCTTTTGCACACAGCAGAGCCCTGTTTGTTGCGCCGTATGTCAGTACAAGCTCTATTGGGTATCATATATCCATGGTTATTCTTCTCTAGAAGCATTACTTATAGGGGAGGATACTTATGTACATATACTATCTGATGATGCATGCAATGATAAATAGACAGACAGATAGATATGATCGATAGATATGAGATAGATAAATAAATAGATACATAGATATGAGATAAATAAATAGATATGATATAGGTATAGATAGGTAGAGAGACAGATATGAGATAGATGTAAGATATATAGATAGATAGCTAAATAGAAATGAGATAGACAGATATGAGATAGATGGATAGATAGATAGGAGATAGATATGAGATAGATAGATAGATAGATAGATAGATAGATAGATAGATAGATAGGTGAGATAGATAGATAGATAGATAGATAGATAGATAGATAGATAGATAGATAGATAGATAGATAGATAGGAGATAGATATGAGCTAGATAGATAGATAGATAGATAGTTGGATAAATAGATATGAGCTAGACAGATAGATATGAGATAGATGGATAGTTAGGAGATAGATAGATACATAGATATGAGATAAGTAGATAGATATGAGATAGAAATGTAGATTGATAGCTATGAGACAGATAGATAGACAGATATATAGATAGATATGAGATAGATAGATAGATAGATAGATAGATAGGAGATAGATAGATAGATAGATAGATATGAGATAGATAGATAGATAGATATGAGATAGATAGATAAATAGATAGATATAGATGGGTAATATGAGATACGGCATATAGATAGATATATAAATAAATATGGGATAGATTGATAGATAGATAAATAGATACATAGATATGAGATAAATAGATAGATAGATAGATATGAGATAGATAGATAAATAGATAGATAGATAGATAGATAGATAGATAGATAGATATAAGATATATATGAGATAGATAGATAGATAGATAGAAAGAAAGATAGTTGGATAAATAGATATGAGCTAGACAGATAGATATGAGATGGATGGATAGTTAGGAGATAGATACATAGATATGAGATAAATAGATAGATATGAGATAGAAATATAGATTGATAGCTATGAGACAGACAGATAGATAGATAGATATGATAGATAGATAAATAGATAGATATAGATGGGTAATATGAGATATGGCATACAGATAGATATATAAATAAATATGGGATAGATTGATAGATGGATAAATAGATAGATAGATATGAGATAGATAGATAGATAGATAGATAGATATGAGATAGATAGATGGATAGATAGTTAGATAGATAGATAGGAAATATAGAGATAGATATGGGATAGATAGATAGATAGATAGATAGATAGATAGATAGACAGATATGAGATAGATAGATAGGTGGATAGATATGAGACATATATGAGATAGATAGATAGATATGAAATAGATAGAGAGATAGATAGATAGATAGATAGATAGATAGATAGATAGTTAGATAGAATTGGTTCCATTTTACTAACAAGTGAAACAGTTGAATGGAATGGTGGAATTATTTCAACGGCAAGATGTAAAGTATTTAAGTACAGTAATAAGAAAACAGCTGACACTACATAATATTCACTTCCTGTCATGTTCTATCATCAATCAAATAGCGCAATTAATATCAGCAATGGCACTTGCCAAACAATCTCTTAAACTGAATGCTATTCGTTACTTAGAGGAGATTATGAAAGCTAGCCACAGAGTGATAAATGGCTGCTAATGAAGATTATATGTTAAACATGTAAGATGTGACAATATACTAATGAAGGTGATATGTAAATGATGGATTGGTGATACAAAGAAGTTACAGTAGTGTTTTCTTAATGAATATATTTTGCACATCATAATACCCTATGCATTTTTAAATTGCTTTAGTATAATCTTCACTGCACAATATGTGCTAAGGCGATATTGGCACTGCTGAATGCAAGGTGCGTCCATGATTCTCAGGTGCAACTAACATCGCACAACACAGCTACACTTCGTCCATGGGCTCTGCGATGTCCGGGACACCACACATTATATAGCCTATTCTCATGCAACACTCACACAACATGGGACATGCAGGGAGTTTTTCAAACTCAGATCATTGGTCTCAGTAAAAAACTGCAAGTGTGAAAGAACCCATTCAAATGAATGGGTTCTTTTTCCATGTGAATTCTGCTTGTCTCAGACAAGGAAAGAACTCGCACAGAATTCTTGCCCATGTGAATATAGCCTAACATGCATGGTGATAGGATCTTCTACTGATCCTTATATAAAAATGCAATGACCTTATTTCAGATCACATACCTTAGTCATACCTATCCTTTTCTTCACTCAGGTGAAAAATTCAGCTTGCATTAGCCCTGTATTTAAATATCCTGGCCAAGGTAGAATGGCTTGTTGACACCATCTCTGGCACACAGGACCTGGGGCACAGGCCCATCCAACCCTCCTTTGTTATGCCCCTGGCATTGTTAAGCAATTAAGTCCATAAGTAGTATATAGAAGGATTCAGCCTAGCTGTACCTCTCCTGTTTAACCACTTCAGGACCACTGACCAACTATAAACATCCTATGGTTCTGAGGTATGTAGGAAGAAGGTTTGAAAGTCCGCTGCTATCAGCTGTTTCTGATAGATGAAGCTGCTGGTAGCTGCCTTGAAAAGAGTTAGCGCTGATTGTGTTAGTTAATTGTTTAGGTGCTGTGATCAAAGCTGACCACACATCTAAACAGTTAGTGGGAGGAGAAGACCCCTTTCCCTATCCCATCGACACCCCCTGCAGCATGATCAAGGTTGCCGATGGGCTGGCTTGACATTCTGGAGCCTAGTAAAAGCAGGGTTTGAAAGGCAAAAATCACTATATACTGCTATATTGAAGTATTGCACTAAGTAGTACGAGCGATCAAATAATTGCACGTTCTAGTCCTCAGTGGGGACTAAATACCTGTAAAAATAATTTAATACATTTTTTTAACAGTTTAATTTTTTTATTTTTTTTTTTAAAGTTAAAAGTTCAAAAGAAACTCAACCAAAAGTTTTAAAAATAAACAATAAAAAAACATGTACCTGGTATCACCATTTACATAAAAGTTTGAGCTATTAAAATATCACAATATTTATCCCGCACAGTGAAGGTAGTAAGTAAAAAAAAAAGGCCGAATGCCAAAATTGCGATTATATTGAATACCAGCTTCCAAAAAATTTGAATATAAAGTGATCAAAAAGATGGAAGCACCCTGCAAAAAATGGCCCCTCACGCAGCCCAATCAATGGAAAAATAAAAAAAGTTACAGATCTCGGAATATGGCAATGGAAAGCAATTTTTTTAAAGAAAAAAATGTATTTACTTTTTAAAAATAGATGTACATTAAAAAACCTATATTTATTTGGTATCGCTGTAACTGAACTGACCCATAGAACACAGCTTATGTCATTCTTATGACAGAAACTGTGAATGCTGTAAAAACAAAACCTACCAAAAATGGTGCAATTGCATTTATTTTTCATTTCTCTACACTTTTTTTTTTAAGTATTTCTGTATATTTTAAGATATATTAAATGGAACAGTTAAAAAATACAACTCACCCCGCCAAAAAATAAGCCCTCAAAATTAAAAAGTTATGACTCTTGAAAGGCGGGGACAAGAAAGAGAAAATAAAAATGTGATAAAGCTCTGGTCCTAAAGTAATTAACTATCATAACACCTAATGAAACCTAATTATATTTCATCATCTAATTAGAATTATATTTACATCTTCATCTCCTTTAACCTAGCCTAAATGAATAAGTATAATTGAGATGACTATAAACTATTGATTTTGGAATTTGAAAGCATTTTAAGGCCTCGTTCAGATGAACATGGTTTACACGCTGTTACAACAAAAGTGACGGATTGGCTAGCAGAAATGTTTAAAACTCCTTCCATATATAATTACTGTGCATTAGGAACTGAAAATGGCTTCCGGCGGATAGTAGCTAGAATTATTTACTAAATCAAGTGCTCTAGCAATTGGAAATTGACCACATTAAGGACTTGTGTTTCATCCTGTCGTAAGCCACATGTTAGCCAAACCCCGCTGATTTGTGGCAGCCAATAGCTGGTAAGATAGCAGTATTCACAACAAAATCCTCAGCCGTTGTCCACCGCTGGTGGCTGCAGTTTGACTGAATGCAGTTTACTGCAGCATGGAACCCTACCCTAAATCTGTATAATTTAAAGATAATCATTTGCTAATTAATGCTTTGATATACTCATTTCAGGTGGGATACAACCAATGACAAGAAAAGGTAATGAACTTGCTGTGTTAAATCTTTTTAACCTACTTATATAACCAACTATTTTTACCATTTGGATAGAATAACAAGACGTCTTCACCGAGCTTAAACCTGTTTTGTGAGCTTACAAAAGATGGTCAGCTTTTCTTCTAGAAACTACAACACTGAATATGTTTGGGTCACTTTGTACAGTAGACATGACCAGCGGAGAACGACACAAACTGTTTGTGTTCTTGGGCATATTTGATTTCACTTTCACCGACTAAAATACTGGCAATACATATTGATAGGTGTGAAATATACGAAACAGAGAAGTTACAACGTGCAGAGATGAGGAGTATCGCAACTTACATTTTTTTTCTAACAGGTAAATTTACTGCCTTGTGGTTTTTATTAGAAAGGATCTAATGGTAGCATCAATCTACCATAGTCAGTCAATTTGTACAGAAAGCTGGTCTTCAGCATGACAGCAATAATACTAGTTATCAACTAATACGGCTTCATTACAGACTACCATTGATAGATCATGGGAATTGTGATATCTGTATGAATGAACCACTTAATGTGGAAATAGGCTCGCTTTATAAGATTATTTCTTTCTTCCTTTTCACTAAACAATACTATGCCTTATGTACATTTCGTAACAATTTTAGAAAAGAAGAGTTCAATATTCTAATCTTATAGCAGCTAAAATGTTTAAATTAGAAATGATTTATTTCGAATAGAGTTAGTAGATCACCTTAGTACACAAGAGGTATTAACAACAATTATCTTATTGACAAATAATAACAGTTTGATTATCTTTTCAATAATATATGCTTATGGCTATTGTCTTAAGGCATGAGAGCCACAAGTATTCTACCCTCCTTCTAGGTAAAATTACAATCAACCCATGAGTCTATTCAACAGAGAAACCCCTTCAATTGACAACTTCTGGCAGTTCAAAATTTAACTTGTAAATCATCAGTGACATATACTATACCTATATGCATACAAACATTTGTGTGTGTGTGTATATATATATATATATATATATATATATATACATATCACTTAATAGCAGGGCGATAGCAAGAGTCCTGTCTCTAAATTGCAGGGGCAGCAGCCATACTAATCTTCCTTCTTCAAAAACAATTGTAGTCCACTAGTAGGTCAGTCAATGTAGAAGTCGTCAGTATCACAATCTTTGTCTCTCAGTGACAATAGTAACAGCCAGCCTATCTGTCCTTTTCTAGTGCAGTTGTAATCCACCATAAGGTTATATGATGCGGAGAAAGATCGCCAGTAGCAATAATCCCGTTTTTTCCCAATATATCTGTTGAGTTTCCTGTGCAGAAGTAGAGGTCAACAGCAAGAGTGCAGTTCCCCAGTAGTGAAATTCATAGGGAAACAGTGAGTACAGCCTGTAGGGCAGAAAGTCAAAAAACCGAAGTCCCTCTGTAAAGTATGGTCCAATGGATTAATGAAGGGGGCTCTACATTATCAAGCCTAATGTCATAGTTCACATCAAAGTTAGGAGATCGATGACGATTTTCAGATGCTGCACGATTAGTAGGTCTCCTCTTTTTTATCCCCCTCTCCAAAACCAATCTGTGATGTCCATCATGAGCCACCACAACTTGACTGTGTAGTCTCCAACTCTAAGACCTGCAAAACAGGGCTGTATCATCTTCTCTTCCTCTGATTGGTTTATGGCTTAAGAGCGTAGGGTTAACCCAACTGAGGTTGATGACTCAGAGTCCTCTTTCTGGACATTAGAGCTGCAGCCAGGACCCAGTACTTAATCACAATGGTGGATGATTGGATGGGGACAAAACAGTGGATAATCTCTTTCTGGAGTTCTTTTTCATAGCATCATTTTTGTTTGTAGTATGATATTTAAACTTGGGTAACAAATACTGGCTGTGAACCAAAATTGTCACCAAAGTCACAATCCATAGGCTGTGAAACCAACCTATCAACCACATAGTATATACAGATGCAGCAAATTTTAGCCTGATTTTGATAACATTCTGTGACTAGTTATTTAACCCATTAAAAAACTAGTGTTCTGTTATCTTAACACAACGATATCCATCGTAAAGCAATTAAAAGTGTGGAGAAACTACAGCACTGAAAGGCATCCTAGCATAT
Organism: Eleutherodactylus coqui; assembly: GCF_035609145.1. NCBI lineage: Eukaryota > Metazoa > Chordata > Amphibia > Anura > Eleutherodactylidae > Eleutherodactylus > Eleutherodactylus coqui. The sequence goes on along the minus strand of NC_089837.1, from coordinate 233,606,313 downwards.
TAAAAGGCATGTTAAACTCTGATACATCCGTAAATCTGCACAGTTATGTTATGTTCAAGTGAATGACAATTTTTTTACTATACGTCTGGCAATATTGATGACTCATGAAGACCAGGATGAAAATAATGTTTACCGATAAGAGTTCTTGGCAAATACAGTAGACTATTTCTTTAAAGAAGGCTAGGTGGCCTCCTGGCATCACTCTTTAACATTTGGTTTACTGCTTGGCCATTAACAGCTTTGATCAGCCAAGCAAGCCTAAATGAATTCCTTGTTATTTTTCCACCATAAACCCCTTATCATGTTTCTCTTGCTCAGCGGTATAAAATTTAACAAATATACTAATACTATGACATGAGGTCAAGCGAGAAAGGCATGAGAAAATGAGGCGTTTTGTGAATGCCAACAGCATAATGAGGGATCTAATAATAAAATGCATGCTCTAAAAAATATACGGCCGCTACATAATGTAATAAACTTTTCACAAACTGCTCAGTTGCCACGGCAACAAAGATTAGCCCAGCAGCCTCTACATCCTGTCATTTTTTTCTGAATACTAGCTGGTAATATTAGGATTTATTAACAATGTGTCACATTGATAAGGATAAATTGCGTGTTTTACTCTGGGCATGTAAGTCTTCTTTAAAATGAGATCCTCTTTATTAACTTAGCAATATAATATGATGTGATTACCCGAAATTAAAGCCATTTGTCATAAAGAGATGACATATCAAAACACTCAATGGAAAAAAAATGGACTTTTAAATGCATTTCTATTATTTCCATTGTGCTTACATTCAGTGGTCCTTTGCCGTTTAAGAGAACGTCTGATTACTAAGATAGAAGCAGTGACTCTATTGACATGTTGATACAATGACTGTAATACCTAACCATGTAATTTACAAGGTTTTAATGAATAGATTTATTATTAGATACTATTTTGTAAATATTTTGGTCACCAGTTGGGAGAAATACAGAAAGAACTTGCTTACCATTGTATGACTATATTTAAAAAGGGTGTCCCATGAAGAATACTGTTTCTTGCTAAATCAAGCCCATAATTATAAACATTTTTTTGTGTTCACACTACTGAAAAGAATTGTTAGGTTCCTTTTACTTGAGATAGAATTTGTCCTTGTGAACATTTCTGCGTTACAATGCAATGTTATCCCTATGAGGGTGAATTCCACACCTGTTATAATCTACGTATCTTTACTTCAAATTGCAAGATTCAATTGTAGCCTACTTTAGCATATTTCTATCTTTCTGTATTCAGATTGACACATACGCTGCAGTATAGTATATATTTGGTACACAACTTCAAATTGTAAATGGCTTTGAATTTTGGTGCAGATATGCAGCGAATTTCATCTCTTCACCTCTTTGAAAAATTTGCAGTGAATCAGCTTACACCCGTACATTTTTTTGGCCCTCATTGGGTGGATGGGGGCCTATGGGACCTTTCACATGAAACAGAATTAGTCTGCACGGAGATTTCTGTGTCACAATGTTATGTCTATGGGCCATGAAGTCTGCACCATTTAGATGTAATTCCGCTGTGGAAAAACTTTCTGTTACAGAATTCAGGATGTCTTGCGGAATTGTTCCTGTGGATTTTTAACATATAGGAGACATAATTTGCAACTAAAGCAAGAAATTCCACAATTCTGCAGTTAAAGACTCAACAAAATCCGCACTAGTTGACAAAATCTGCATCAGCCCTGCAGACAATTACATCGCATGTGAAAAGGTCTTTAATTCTTTAACAGAACTAAACAGCAAAATGCACATTAAAAACAGGCAACCCAAAATGCAATACAGAATAACAAAAATGAATAAATTCTAAAAAAACGGATCTCTCTGTATTGGTTCCACATTTTCATGAGCAAGTGTGAATGAGCTCTTACAGTTCAGCTGCTTTCAAACATAGCATAGAGAAAATGCTGAATTTCCATAGTGGATTTTGCTATTGGTATTCTCCTTCACATGGAGCAGAAAGTGAATGCTACGAACCTCCAGTGTTTTGGAAAAAAGCTGCAAATTCTAAATCTATAGCATGCCTATTTATGCTGGGGATTTCAACCCTACCATTTAGGTGCTGATTTGCCCACTGCAGTTTTTTGGCATATTTGCTATGGGTTTTCTGATGTGGAAAGTCCATAGCCAATATGCTATGTATAAAGCCAGCCTAAGGCCCTACAGTCCGATGCTATACATGGCCGAAGCCCCTCCCACCTGTAGTGGCCAATGGGTTGGCTGTATGTGGCCAGCCACATCATATGGCTTTGTCATTAAGATGCCAGCACAGACAGCATTTCTCCAACACAAAATGCTGGTAGAACTCTGTTCTTTGCCTGTCAGCCCCTAAACTTGCCATTATAAACAATACGAAGGGTCTGGGTGCTACGTGATCATCAGTGTTTCGCCGCCTGCGTTTTGCATTGTACTGGCATCCTTACAATATCTCATGGGTTGACACACCTGTTGTTTAATAATTGTGCTAGCTGTTAAGAACAACCTGGAACATTTTTGCACCTAGTTTTTTGCTTTCAGTACTTTTTAAACATTTGAAATTCATGGACAGATTTTTGCAGGATGTTCCCGGATTAATTTATTCATCTACTTATGCATCCATATGATTTCATTTTTTTTAAAGTTTATTTAAACAAGTCAAAATGTTGCAGTAAACATATTCATGTAATGTATTCCTGTCATTGCAAAGCTACTAAATATTTTTTTCATATAATAATCTAAATATTTTGTTTTCTGGTTATTACTATTGGTCAAAACACAATGCCTGACCATCACCCGAAGATTACAATGTGTAAGGGTATGATCACCTAAGGTATAAATACTGTTGATTTTCGGTGTAGCATTTCCACAAGGAAAATCCGCAACATTTAAAGTACAGCCATGCAGATATAACTTAAGCAGTCTTATCCATGGGTGGAAAAAATCCATAGTGAATGCACAGCAAAATTGACACATGGTGTGGATTTTAAATCCGTAGCTTATCAAGTCGTATATACGGTGGATTTGCCGTTGAGGACAATACACTACTTGTGTACTTGTAGCCTAAATCGAGCATTATACAGATATAGCAGACACTAGATATGTATGAAGCAATTTAGCAGGCAATAATAGCTCTGCTGTTCATTCTGCATTACAATGAAAGGGTATTATTTATTTTTTCATTCATGCATTATTTTTGCATTCCTTATTCTTTTTTGTTTAGCTCACTATTAGGTGTGTTATCTTATTAGATTTTCTTTCTTCTTTTTTTCAGTTGTTCATATAGACCGTGAAGAAAAGCTTGAAAAATTACAAGTTAAGACTAGATCAAAACGTAAGAAAATTCCAGAATATAGCTAATTAATCATTTAGTAGCATTCTGTTTAATGTGTTTAGAACTCTATGCATTGTTAAGTGTTTGTTTAAATGAATCTGTATTTATTATTGAATGATTCTAGGAGTGAAACTCTTCTTTGAAGCCGCTTCAACTATTAGCGATACATTAGAAAATTGCATTATAGGTTGTTCCCTAACATAATGCTATTATCAGAATCAGTTCCTTTATAAATTGGAATGCTTTTAATAATACACCTACAGGGAAATCAATTTGTAAGCTATTTTACAGCATTTTTTCTCAGCCCCTGTAGACTTAATAAAGAAAATAGTTTAAAAACAAAATACCTTAAGGGCTCATACGGCTGTGACAGGCTCCACAAGTGGAATACCGCAGCGGGGTCCATCACGGCGCCTCCCCCAAAGACCCCATGCTTAGTGGAAGTATAACATGACGGCTGGCTTCCATAGACTACAATAGAAGCCGGCTGCGCGTATTAACACGGCAAATAGGACATGCCGCGGGTTCTTTAACGCAGCGGAATTCCACGGTGGAATTCCGCAGTGTGAACATTCAGCTATTAGGGTCAATAGAATCTGATAGCTGCGGGGCAATGCTGCGGATTTCTGCCCGGTTTCATGCGGTGGAAATCTGGCCGTGGGCATTAGCCCTGAGGGACCTTTCATACAGAGCGGAATATTTTGCAACAATGTTGTGGAATATGCTGTCCTGTGAAATATGCATCCCCAAAATCCGCACTGCTAATGTTGCAGAATTGAAAATAGCAGAATCATGCCATCAAATCTGCATTAAAGTCTGTAGTTAGCAGTGCGGATTTTGGTGCAGAATTCAGGGATGGTATAATCCACCATGCCATTGACAATTATTCTGTCCTGGGTGAAAGGTCACAAAAGTGTTTTGTTTTTTTTTAAATTTAAACCCACCACCCAAAACTCGATCTCTTAAATTGGAAACAAGACTTCCCATATGACCGTTTGACACTTTGGTAAGAGGTCATGTGACCTGTGATGTCATCGGGTTTTCCCGTCCCAGTAACATCCCATGAACAGGTCACCTGGCCTTTGTTTTGGAGCCTCTTATTGGCTGCAGCAGTCACATGGGTAAACAACAATGCAGTTAATGTAAACAAAGACCAGCCAGAGGAGGGAGACCAGTAACGGAAGCATCACCTCCTTCCCTTTTTCATCCATACAACCTATTTAGAACTACATTCATATGAGCGTGACTCTCATATAAGTTCTGTGCATTGTGAGACGCACAAAATGTGTGCAAATAAGAACTCCATTGTTTTGAATGGAGTCCTACACATGAGCGATTTCTTCCCCCAAAAAATATATGCCCTATTCTTCACATCCCTCGGAATACACGGCACATTGTTTTCAATGGGACAGACAACGCATTGCATGCCGTGCAAAGTGATATTTTCCATTGAAATCAATTGGAAACACTTGTCGATCTTCAGACGCACGTGAAACAAGCACCGGAGAATTGCAATTTCAGAGGAGTAATGTGAGGTGTTTTTGCATGAAAAACACCTTGCATCCATTAATAAATGCACATTGGCAAGCGCAATATCGAGCCGGGTTTCTTTTTTTGTGGTAAAAAATGCTAAACATTAGCTGTAGGTCAAAGGAAAATATGAAAAATCCCTACTAATTCCCACTCAGCTCTATTGATGGAAAATAAAAAACATTATGATTTTTAGAAAGTGGGAATGCTAGAAGTGCAGAATATAACCTAGACGCAGAAGCATCACTGACCCTTGGTCATGAAAGGGTTACTGTATTGTACAGAGTTGCACCCACTAACCTAGCATTATTACCTGCCTTAATGTGAATGCCAACACATATTTAAGAGTTTTTGGCATTTGCTCAAGTCTGAATAAATAGTTGACGATTTCACATTCACAGTTGCCAACAAAATATTGATTTATATAAGCCTAAGATAAGTATAATTAGTTCTGTATAATTTTTAGGACAAAACACCATATTGTTGTTATTTTATTCACATAGCTTACCAGAGCTAAACTACAAACTGACCCAGCTAGTCTGCAGGAGTAAACACCTTTCTTCCAGTTTGCTGAGCCATGTTTAGGGGCTCCTACACACTTGTGTTTTTCTCGCGCGTTTTTTTCACGCGATCGTCAATGGGACTTTCTAATGTTAAAAACGCAGCGCACAAAAATTGCAAAGCACAAACTTGCGATGCGTTTTTAACATTACAAAGTCCCATTGACAATCGCGTGAAAAAGACGAAGCAATATCGCGTGAAAAAAACACGCAAGAAAAATGCAAGTGTGCAGTAGCTCTAAGTAATATAAAATTCTGATACAAAAAGTTTCTAATTAAGGTTTTTTTATATTTCTATTTGGAACCTGTCATGCAGGACGGTATACTCCACCACAATGTTGCAATATATGCTCTCCTGCAGTATATTCAGCCCCAAAATCCATTCTGCTAGTGTTCGGATTTTAGTGTGGAATTGGAAATAGCAGAATCCTGCCGCAGTTAGCAGTGTGGATTTTGGTGTAGAATTCAGGATCAGTATATTACGCAAGCTGTTGTGGAATATTCCATTCCGTGTGAAAGGTCCGCTATGGAGAACATTAGACATGGTATTAGTTATATAAACTTATAAGACCTAATGGGCAGAGTTATTTCCCAACAATACATAGGGCTCCTCCAAGCTAGTAACTCAGTTCTTTGAGCAAATGATTGTTGATGCATGCGAGAAACAGACAAGTAGACAGTAGCCATTATAACTGTAAATTGTAATTTTTCATTTTCAGTTCACCATAAAGACAGGCCAATAAAAGCAGAAAAAGTCGAAAAGCCAAAACACAAAGGTATGTATATACATAAATATAAGGTAACATTTTGTAAATGTCAGTATCACTTGAGAAGGATCCTCTCTTGTCTGCCTTCTGGCTTTATCCATATGTAAATATCACATAGAGGTGCGTCTCCCAGGAGCAGCTATAGAGAGCAACTTCCTGATTTCAGAATGTCAGCTCTACATAAACTAATGCCAAGCAAATTAATTTTCCTTTGAAATGAACTGGGGAATGAAATGCCAGTCTTGGACATTTTCAACTGATCGCTTTTTCATTTCAAGAAACACTCCAGAGTTTTTTTTAGAAATGCATCACAACATTAGTGACCCCTATTGTGAAGAATCTAGGTCTGTAGCTTATTCCCTCCAGAGTCCAGACTGGGTATTTGCAGTTTTCTTCCAGCCTTCAGAACACATGACCAGAACTCTGACAGCACTCTGTGTCATGCAGTTAATGGGTCAGCTTTATGTCAACTGCCATAAAAAAAAGCTATCTTTCATACCCATCGTAACAAACACCACTATCCACTCAAAACCCACCCGTTATCAAGAAACTTTGGAGAGGTGGAGTGAGAGGTACACAATAGCAAAAAAATAACAAAAAAATCAGCAAAATAAAAAGTAATTGCACAGCATTAATAAATTTCCCCCACAGTATTTCTTTATGGCAGTTGAAATAAATCCGAACCATTAACTGTAGGAAACATAGCAGACTAGAAAGCGCTGGTCATGTGACCTGGTGCTGGAAATTAAAGCGCAGAATACATAACGAGGAGGGAGTGAGCTACAGAACTGGATTCTTCCCAGCAGAGGCCATTTCCTTAAAGGGATATATATATATATATATATATATATATATATATATATATATATATCCTCCCGTACTCTGAAATCACTCCAGCTCTGTTCCTTCCCGAATCCATAACTTGAGGCTACTGCACCACAATATAACATTTACACCAATGTCTCCAACATATATAGAAGGAGCATCGGGGCCTGAGTGCAACTGTTCTTCTGCACTCCCTATAGCTATGTCTCATTAGTCTGCATATAGTATTAGAGATTAACACTATTAATAATTTTATTTGCAGAATACATGGAGGGTTTGCGCAGTGTAGGAAGTCTGTCTGATACATTCTGAGGGCTCACTCACACGGGCGCTGATCCGCCCGTGTTTCTGCACAATATGATGGCTGCACCGCGTGCGGAGGACTCTCTGCATGACTGGCTCCATTGACAGCCATGTGTTCTTTCTTCCGGGTGGTGCGGAGAGTCATCCGCACCTGCAGTACAGTGGTCTTATTGTGCAGATACACGGGCGGATCGGCGCCTGTGTGACTGAGCCTTTAGCCAAAAGATGCTTCCCTCTCTGAGTGATATCAGAGAGGAAAGCATCATTTGGCAACTTCTTTTGTAGATCCCTGTAAGGTGTAGCCATGCTATTTCCTATGGTGGTAAAGACCTACAGTATACAAAGCACCTTGGAAACTTGTAACTGGGAAACTAGATTAAACAAATTAATGGCCTTGGAATCATACACACATTAGGTTCAGTGTACTAATTCTGAAACTTTCCCAGAATTTACCTTTGAGAAAAACATAACTGTACTAAATCCTTCTTAGGGAGCCTTCACACGAGTGTGTGCGTGTGTGCATATAGGTGCGTACATATGTGCGCACCCATGTACACGCAAAAACACGCGTGTATGCAGGTGCGCATTGCCTTAAATCGAGCCGTGGCTGCTGCCGGCGGCTCCATTGAAGGCAATGGTATTCCAGCACCCCTTAATTGTTTTTCAGGGAAGAAAAAATAAAAAATATAAGCTCTTCCCTGTAAAACAACCATTTAAGTATAAAAAAAAAAAAATAAAATATATATATATATATATATACTTACCTGTCTGACGCTGTCGTGTCCCCCTCGGGGATGAAGAACACTTCTGCCACATGTGGCAGATATTTTTTGTACCTACATGGGGTATAAAGAATTCCCTTTTGCACCTGCAAAAGATAGGACAGCATTTAAAAAAGCGGGCATCGCATTGCACGAAAGGTGGTTTTCGTGCGATTGGATGCAACTTAAATAGACATTTTGGATGCAACTTAAAATACATCACCTAGAAGTGCTGTCCAGCTCTGGCGCGTCTTTTCTCCTGGTCCCCGGCATTTCTTTATTGATCTTCTTCATTTCTTCTGGCCGGGGATTAAAAATTCCCCGCCTCTTGGAAGCGCTGCCTCTGATTGGCTGAGCTCTGTGAGTAATCACAGCCATTCATTGATTGAATGGCTGTGATTGGCAACAGTGCTCAGCCAATCAGAAGTAGCACTTCCAGGAGGTTGGATTTTTCAATCCTCGGCTAAAAGAAATGAAGAAGACCAGGGGAGAAGACGCACTGGAGCCAGACAGCTCTTGTACGTGATGTAGTATTTAATTTTTTTGTGCAGCTAGGGCTTATTTATTTTCAGGATAGGGCTTAGATTTCAATTCCCTCCTAAAAAAAACCCCTTGCAGCAGGGAGTCTGCTCATCACTGACAGTGCTGTAACAGTGTTCAGTGATGAGGGGACTCCCTGCAGAGATGAAGGAATGACCTGCCACAGAACATGCTCCTCTGCCACTGCTGTGACAGTTGTGGCAGGGGATTTCTTCATCCCCGCCGGGAGTCCCCTCATCACTGAGCAGTGTGACAGGAGGGTACTCCCTGCAAGGATAAAGGAGTTCACTGTCACAGCAGGGGCAGGGGAGTGTGATCTTCTCCCTATGTCTTCAATGGGGCCCGCGCTGTTGCTGCCGGCCCCATTGACAACAAAGGGGAACCCCTGGATGTGACATCATCCGGGGGTTTCACATTCGAGGATAGCGATCCTCTCTCTTTGCTTCCAATGGGGACGCAGTATTTATGTGCGATTTTTAGCTTCGGTCACGCGTTTTTTACACATGCATCGCACAATTTATTTATGGCGCCTATTTATGCGCTAAAAAATTGCTCGTGTGAGCAAGCACTTATTCAGATTTTTTATGTGGGAATAGTTAAAAAAATTACCCTACATGTAACATATAATACAACATGTCGTCATATTTCATGTAGTTGTATGTAAGGCCACATTAAATCACAGTCCTATACAGTGTCCAATAAATACCTGCATACAATACCCACATAATACTAGGAAGTGTCCAAATAACAGGTCACCCAGAAGAAATCCAAATATGTGTGAAGAGTGAAAGTAAAATGGTTCTGTATTTAAACATTAATGACCTATCCTTAGGATTGGCAATCTATGTTTGATTGGTAGGGGTCTGACCTCTGAGACTGATGCCAAGGAAAGGTTACTTTAATTATTTACACAGGTACAGCAGCTCATCTATATGAGTGACTATGCCTTGTACTGCAGTTTGTCCCATTTGAGTAAAATCAACCACACCAATCAAGCAATGATGATTGCCAACTGAGGTTAAAGTCCTAGAGAACTGCTTAAGGTCTCTTTCCCATGGGCGATGCGTTTTTACGCTCTACTAATCAGGGCTAAAAATCCCATAAGGAAGAATAGCCGTGATCAAGTCCCGAACTCAACTTGCATTTTCTCGTCCATTCACAAGGGCAGCTGCGGCGTAATGGCAAAAAAAACGGCTGCAGTGTGGAAATCCCTTTGTTGGCAGAAATCCTAATGCTTAAATAGAGGCAGCTGCCTTCTTTTCCTAGCCTGGAATGCAACTAAACTCCCCCCCTCTCTTTTTTCAGCTTTCATAGGAGTCGATAGAAGCTGCCAGCGTATTTTGTCCAAAGATAGAGCAAGACCTATCTTTTCACGCACCGTATAAAATCGGTCGCTGTTTTCGGTTGCCAAAGTGCAATTTTTGCTGACGCTATTTTTTTAGGTGCCTAAAAATTCGCTTATTTGAATGAATACATTGGAATTCATTGCTTCAGATGGTTGTGATTTTTTGACGCACCTACAATAGTTGGGTATAAATGGTCGTGTGAATAAGGCCTTAGGCTGAGTCCCTGGAAGTGTTAGATAGGTCTGCAGGTTTGTCATTGCATATTTTAGACACCAAACAAGTACACCACTCCTGTATAATATTAAGGGCTCGGTTGGATGAGCACTGTTTTCGCGCACTATAGCCACGACAAAAGCTTGGAGCTGCTATAGTGCAGTAAAGATCGCGTGAACGGGCTACTTCAAGCTACGTGAATTAACCCGTTCACACGATCCAAGGTGCGTGCTGCGTGCTTTCAAGGCTCCCATAGGAGTCAATGTAAATCACGCAGCAAAGATAGGACATGCCCTATCTTTACGCGGACCTCAGAGCCGACATGCGAGTTTGCTCTCCCATGTCCTATCTTTTGTTAGGTGCACTGATTCAGCGCACCTAACATTACCTCATGTGAATTCTTCTATAGGAACCTATTGGTTCTTATTAGAAGCGCATTCTGTGCCCTGCTAACAGCCCTAAAACAGCGCTCGTCTGAATGAGGCCTGATGGTGTTTATTTCTAGTAAGTCCTGTAGTAGGTGATCTTTTTGCAGAGCTTCTATGAAGCACATTTCAAAATCCAATATTCTATCTAATACTATATCAGATATGATGTCTGTGAGGTAAAGCAATGAATGCTTTTTTTGTAACGGTGCCTATGTATGCCTAGCTGTAGTATACAGTGTACTAATGACACCTTAACGTATAAAACTAGATCTTTACTACTTAGTGTTTTTATTCATTTATATCAACTCTGATAAGCTGACCCTGGTAATTGCTGCAATAAAATTATTTTATGTTATGTACTTACCAGAATTGAATCAACTATATTCCTAATAGAGAGAAGCGAGGCATGCTTCCAAGCTCCATCTTACTGGAAATGTATGATGTTCCGCATCCTGGATTAGGGATGAGAAAATGCTTGGTACTCAATCTTTTACAGTGACAGAAGACAGAAAGTTAATGCTGCATGCAGTCTGAACCACACTATCTAGTAGACACCACAATGTTTTTTATCTACTTCTCTTACAATATTACTGCAACAATTATGCAACAAGTGCACACTTCATTGGAAATTAAAATTGAAGCAAGGGTTCATTAAATCTCTTAAAATCAGATGTTTGTTCAAACCTATCAATGTAAGGGATATATATGTGTTCAATAAGGTTAGTAAATATTGGTTTATAAGGGTTGGACATATGGTTCAATTAGAGTATTTTCTTACATCTGAAGTGGGGATTCTACTTTCCTGCTCTATTCGGGGAGCAGGAAAGGGGAATCCCCTCGGCCAAACAACTCCGTCTCTGGATGGAACTGTAGAGCACCGGGCAGCCCCATTGACTATAAAGGAGTCCCCCTGCTTCCTGTCAAGCTGGACGGCTTTTGGACAGAAGAAAAAGCACTGCGTGCATGCAGCGTTTTTTCTTCTGGTATTTTCAGCCACATCTGTGACGGAGCCTTCAAGTGGAAATTCCGACACAGATGTGAAACCACCCTTAGATATTTTACATTTTAAGGCCTCAGTCACACGGGTGCATTGGCACCCGTACACCGGTGCCGATATGCCCGTGTGACTGACACCAGCAGACGGCCGTACCTGAAGACGGCCGTCTCTCTGCAGCGCCAGAGGAAAGAACATGTGACCGGCTTCATTGCCGGTCACATGTTCTTTCCTCCGGCGCTACAAAGAGACGTCCGTCTTTAGGTACGTCCGTCTCCTTCCTGCAGTCACACGGGCGCATCGGCGCCGGTGTACAGATGCCGATGCACCCGTGTGACTGAGGCCTAAAAGGGTTGAAATTAGAGAAAAAAGGGTATTTTTTTCAGAAACAGCAGCACCACTCTTTTCCATCAGCTGCTTTTGGTATTGCAGCCTAGTTCCCTTTAAGTCAATGTGGCCCGAATATGGCAACACTACACAAAATATATGGTCTAGAGTGGTGGTGTTTCTGCAAGAACAAAGCATATCTTTTTTATTGTACATTCAATGATGTATAATGAAAGTCTGTCAATCATACTAAGCTGTTTCACCTTCTAACCCACAAGAAAGTAGGATGATGAATAAAACAAAAGTAAACAAATAGAGCAGAATTGGCCACTGGGAAGTTAGTCACACGCCAATGCAAGTGAATCAAGATCAAGGTGTCAGTCATCTTTACCATTAACTTCAATATGATTAGGACTTAAAAGAAACCTGTCAATCCCATAAGCACCATAAACTAAATGACTCCTTTACTTGAGTCAGTGCACATGCACTACCATAGAGAACAATATGTATGCGTGCACTGACTGAGTGACTAAAGGAAAGAATCCAGTATAAGAGGACAAGGGCAGCAGAGTTGGTGCATAAAGTATTCAAAGATATCCTTTATTCCTCTGTGACAAGCAAAAGCAACAACGTTTCGACTCAATAGGAGTCTTTATCAAGCTTTCCTCTGTGAGGTTCGAAAGCTTGCTGTAACATTACGTATTTTTGTTAGCCATTAAAAGGTATCATATCTACAAGATGACTTGGTTTCTCTTGCTCAGGACAATCACATGTTTCCTTTAAGCAGGGAACAGTCAAATAACATCCATAAAAATGGGATTCAGAAGCTGAACTTGTCTTCTAGTCTTGGTTTAAATATGATAAATTCAGTTACACAAATTATATTTTATATTTTAGAAATTCAAAGACCAAAGCCTGAAGTAAAGGAAAAACCAGAGAAAAAAGCCCCCGTCAAAGGTAATAGAAGTGTTCATGACTTGGAATAGTATATGATTACACAGATTTTTCTAGCAAATCAGTAAGCAGCCAATGTGAGCAATGAAATATTAATACTGTACATACAATAAGCACTACTTAGTTTCATACTTTTAAACTATAGAAGGTGCAGAGGATGTTGTAGCGCCCAGGGCTTTGAAGCCTTCAAGGGCCAATGAGTTCTCTCTATCCCATATAAGGAGGCCATTATTATAAATGAAACATAGTTGAGGGCCACTTTCAGGAGATCGTATTTTAGCTCCTTATTTGGTCTGTGTTTTGTTGACTGAGAGTAAATGAGTTGCCGTGTTTTGCTGACTAAAGAGTAAATGTATTTATGTATCTGTTCACATTGATATAATTTTCACGACTGTTATTTTTAAATTTAACATAACCTATTTTGCCTCTGTATTGCTGTTATTTTCTATTGGGCGAAGATTGATTAGTATTTGTCCAGTAGCAAATAAAATATGAGGATAAACATACAGATCAAATACTGGTGAAATACCGATGGGATATGGTCATAATGTCATCTGTAATATGTCTGTAATGCAGATCTGTGTGTTACAATATGCTTATTTGAAACTCTCCCTAAAAACATTTTTTAACTTATCAATGACATACAGTATTAGCAGCAGTAATTCGCCTTCTGTGTTCCATATGTACACTACCTCAATTAAATGGAAAACATTCGGCAAGTCTCTCAGCTATGTAAAAAATCAGCATATAGGACCTACAATAATATCAAGAATTCGTTCCTCTCTAATCAAATAAATGGAAGTTATAAAACCAATGAATGAGAGTTGGTGCATGCCATGGCACTTCTCGTAAATTGGGACCACTACCTGTTTGTTCTTGGTGGTCCAGCTGTTGAATCCTCAGTAATCTGACATTTACAGTATGATTGGTTTGATTGATAGGTCACTTTAATAGCTTACTACCTTTTACATACAGTTGGGTTATATTTTTATATGTATTTATGTTCTTCAACTATTTGTATACTTTACTATTTGTAAATTACCCAAGGTGTGGCTTGTTGGGCTTCCAGGGATAGGTGAACCTCCCTGTAGAACTGGGACGCATGTTTGCATCATTAGGAAAAAGTCCCAACAGTTCAGGACAACTCCTTTAACTTTAAGCAGAAAACTTGTAGTTTACATGAAAAAAGTCAATAGGAGGTCAGTGTTTTTGCAGACATTATTTGTTCCTTCCTACAGCTGTGGAAATTACATTTAGCAGGAGTCCAACCACTTACCACATTCACTTAGTTACCAGCCAGATTTTTTGATGACCTTTGTCAAGTGAGCTTTGAGTCAGTTTTGCTGTAGGAATAAGGACTAATTTTGGAACATCAGTACAGCACATCATATTTTACCAGCTACTTAACCTCATCTTCCTATAATATCCGTACAGGCTGCCCATCTGGCTAGTAACTTAACAGACACAAGTGATATCAGTAAGAGAGCATGATACATAATCTTGGTCTAAAGCCTTAACGAATGTCACCGCAAGCAGGATCACTCTAACAGCAGCAACTTCAGCTGTTCTCATCAATCTCAACTCTCCAGTGGGAAATGACAGTGACAAAACATTGGCGATGAAGTGTCTCGTTCTTCATAGCAGGCGCATACAGTGAATATAATAGCATTTTTAAGTTTCCATAATGTTGCTAAACCATTTTCACTTACTAACCTGGGCAAGGAAAATGTGGTAAACACATACTAAAAATGTATGAATCAAGTAGCTGAGAACAATCATTGTTTTCTATTGAACAAATATGACTATGTAGTATATTTTCTGTGATAAATACAAAGATATGAGATAGATATTTTATCACATATAGATATGTCTTTTATCTATCTATCTGTCTCATATCTATCTATTAGAGATGAGCGAGCACCAAAATGCTCGGGTGCTCGTTACTCAAGTCGAACTTTCAGTGAAGCTCGAGAGTTCGTTTCGAGTAACGAACCTCATTGAAGTCAATGGGCGACTCGAGCATTTTTGTATATCGCCGATGCTCGCTAAGGTTTTCATTTGTGAAAACCTGGGAAATTCAAGAAAGTGATGGGAACGACACAGAAACGGATAGGGCAGGCGAGGGGCTACATGTTGGGCTGCATCTCAAGTTCCCAGGTCCCACTATTAAGCCACAATAGTGGCAAGAGTGAGACCCCCCCACCCCCTCGCACTGTCAGCGTAAAGATCGTTCTCCTCTGCCACAGCTGTAACAGCTGTGGCAGAGAAGAACGATGTTAGCCCATTGAATTCAATGGAGCCGGCAATACAGCCGGCTCCATTAAAAGCAATGGGCTGCCGGCGATCGCGGGATGAATTGTCGGGAAGGGCTTATATATTTAATTGCAATTCATCCAGAAATGTGTAAAAAGAAATATATATATATATATACTCACCTGGTCCCGGCAGACGGAGTTCAGCGCGGCCGGCGGCAGTCCTCCTGAACTGCTCTGAACAGTTGTGAGTAGTATTCAGCTGCCGGGGATTTAAAATCCGATTGGTCCCTGCACTGAGCCAATGAGAGGCAGCAGTCACTCACCCATTCATGAATTCATGAATGGGTGTGAGAGTGAGACCTGCCTCTGATTGGTCAGGCTGTGACCAATCAGAGGCAGCTCATTCAGCAGGCGCGGATTTTAAATCCCCGGCTGCTAAATACTACTCACAGCTGTTCAGAGCAGTTCAGGAGGACTGCCGCAGGCCACGCTGAACTCCGTCTGCCGGGACCGGGTGAGTATATATATTTTTTTTATTTTTACACATTTCTGGATGAATTGCAGGGAAGGGCTTATATATTTAAGCCCTTCCCGACAATTCATCCCACGATCGCCGGCAGCCCATTGCTTTCAATGGAGCCGGCTGTATTGCCGGCTCCATTGAATTCAATGGGCTAACATAGTTCTGCCGGGACAAGGTGAGTATATATTTTTTTTATTTTTACACATTTCTGGATGAATTGCAGGGAAGGGCTTATATATTTAAGCCCTTCCCGCAATTCATCCCGCACTCGCCGGCAGCCCATTGCTTTCAATGGAGCCGGCTGTATTGCCGGCTCCATTGAATTCAATGGTCAGTGCTCGTTTAATCGAGACGAATACCGCATGGTGCTCGTCTCGAGTAACGAGCATCTCGAGCACCCTAATACTCGAACGAGCATCAAGCTCAGACGAGTATGCTCGCTCATCTGTACTATCTATCTATCTATCTATCTATCTCATATCTATCTATCTATCTATCTATCTATCTATCTATCTATCTATCTATCTATCTATCTATCTATCTATCTATCTATCTCTCTATCTCTCTCATATCTATCTATCTCCTATCTATCTATCTATCTATCTATCTATCTATCTATCTCCTCCTTCTGCCCCCTGTCTCACTTCCCTACTCAAGTCTCATAGTATAACCACAAGTCACTTAAACTTCAGGGATATCAATTTGCCCAGTTATTAAGCATAAGTGATTGTGAATCAATGTCAGCTGCTTTGCTGCAAATAAAGGTGACAACAAGTGCACTGGAGAAGGCAGCAGAGCAACCCCTAAAAAGGGAATGATTTGCAGGTGATGGTTACAGATAATTACACTCTTTTTATCCTTCATGACCGATTCTTCTCTAGCTCTGCGTTTTGCTAGTATCCTTGTCACTATCGGTAGTCAAAAACAGACTCTATTAGGATGGCATGAAGGTCCAGCACCCTGTGCTTATAGCCCATTACTGTGCAGCTCAATCAGCATTCACTAGACAACACCAAAATTAGCAGGTTTGTCATTGACGCCACCGTTGCCTTCACAGATAAGTGCAGGTTGATACTGAGCACATGTGACATATTTTAAAGAGTTTGGAAATTATAGTATTTCCCTAATTTTTTGAGCAGTGTAAGATACACAGTACCGTGCAAAGGTTTTAGGGCTTAGTCACACGGGCACATCTGGGCTCCGATGCGCCCATCTTTCTGCAGGATAAGTGCGGAGAAAGAACACATGACTGGCTCCATAACCACAGATCTTCTGTGGATGTAGGCTTGTTCGAACCCCTCTGTCTCTTCATGTGAACCCAGACTTATTAGATGATGTTGAGATCAGGGCTCTGTGGGGACCACATCATCACTTCCAGGACTTACTGTTCTTCTTTACACTGAAGATAGTTCTTTAATGACATTGGCTGGATGATTGAGGTTGTTGTCCTGTTTCCTGCTGCAGAATAAATTTGGAGTAAATCAGACGCCTTCTATTTTTGAGGAAAAAAAAAACTAATTTTGCAGCATTTTTCCACAACTGCTTTTACACAATCCTGTATATATGCACATTTTTAAACTTTACTTGTGATACAGTACCAGGAATCACTAAAGGCATCATTTAGTTTGTCTTCTAAACCCCACACATTTCTTGATTTATTGTCTTCAGACCCATCTTCTTGAACCATATAGCTCAGAGTCTACAGTGCCACATTGCAGGATGGATTAATCCCATTAGGATGCGGCCCTTTTTTTCCATTTTCATTTTTTCCTCCCCCCTTTTAAAAACCATGACTCTTTTATTTATCCATCGACGTAGCTGTATACGGGCGTGTTCCTTGCAGGATGAGTTGTATTTTTCAATTTATATTTAATGTACCACATAATTTACTGAAAAACTTAAAAACAATTCTAAGTGGAGTGAAATGGAAAGAAAAACAAAATTCTGCTATCTTCAGATGCGTCTTGTTTCTACAGCATACACAACATGCAAAAAAATGACATGATAACTTTATTCTATGGGTCAGTATGATTACTATGATATCAGACATAGCTTGATAGGCAATCTGCAATGGCAGACATGGGGCCTTTCAGAATCCCCCCGGCTGCCATGGCAAACACACACCATATAGCAATCTCATCACAGGGGTGGCATTGTGGGACCCCTGAACATTGATCGGGTCATTTAGATTGCCATTTAAAGTGTTAAAAACTCCAATCAGCGGCGCGGCTTATCAGAGCTGTTGCAGGCAGATGTGCCTGTAAGGAACAGCCGGCAGCCGCATTGAATGGAGCCAGATCAACCTGCGATCCCCCTCCATACAAACCACAAACCTGCAGGACATAAATATGTACATCCTGTAGGATTAAGGGATTAAAGGATTTTCCGCACAAATACTATAGGTGAACCATTCTCATGATACATCATGAATAGTTGATCGATGAAGTCTGCTGCTAGGGACCCCAGCCAATCAGTTGATCAGGTGCCCATTGTCCGCACTGCAATACACAGAGTTCTGAGGAGAAGCAGTTGGCTCCAGACCCTATGTAGTGGCAGGCACCCATAATTGCAGGCGCAGCTCTGATTAAAATCAATGGCAGCAGCGCCTGCAATTACAAGTGCTGACCATTACACAGGGGTCAAAGCCAACTGGTTCCGCTCTGACCCCTGTGAATTGCTGCGTTGACAGCAGGCGGACCTTAGCTGATCAATACTGATGACCTATCTTGAGCATAGATCATTAATAGTATTTTTATAGAAAACCCCTTTAAATAATATTACTGTACATCTTTTTACAATTCTCTTCATGGCTATTAAACAAAAGTGACCCGTGGCCCTATAGATTGTGGATAAAAATGATATGTGCAATTTGTTCAATTGAAGATTACAGCAATGCAACATTTCAGAAATCAAATTATGAGAGCTATGAGGTCTTCGAGTAATGGTCTGGCAACAAAAAAGAAATGGAGAGCTGGGAGAATATGTTCAGACTGAATGAAATCAGGACCAAGGAATGCTGTGCCAATAAGGTCTGTCTATGTGGCTGAACATTATTATTAGCAGTGGTGATAGCCAACAGCTGAAGTAGCACATTGTTGCAGCCTGATTCAATATGTTCCAAATGATTAGCAGCTTCGAAACATATGAGCTCAAGGCCTGAAGCACTGAGCCGTATGTCCAGAACATTTTCACATTATACAATTTTATACTTTAAACACAAATTATTACTCGAATATTGCCATATGTAAAGCGTCCACTTGCAATCTGTTTTGTATATTTATGTAATGTTGAGGATGACTATAATTCATATTAATTAAATGTTTATTTTTAAGATGATTGTTTGCATGTCTCTCTAGTGAAAAATAACATAGGGGATGGCTTATATTTTATTAGTAGGAAGCTATTCTTCCCTATTTAATTTGTTTATTTACTATATTTCCTTTTTCTTATATACCGTATATACCGGCGTATAAGACGACTTTTGAACCCCGAAAAATCTGCTCTGCAGTCGGGGGTCGTCTTATGCGCCGGTAATACAAAAAAAAAAAAGTGTAAAAAAAAAAAATTTATTACTCACCTCCCCCGGCGTTCTGTCGCGCTCCGGCAGGATGTCGCTCGCTCCGGCAGGCTGTCGCTCGCTCCTCGTCCCCGGCGCAGCATAGCTTTCTGAATGCGGGGCTTGAGATCCCCGCTTCCAGAAAGCTAATACACACGCCGGTAGCCATGACAGCATTGAATGGCTGTGATTGGCTGAAGGCGCACGTGTTAGCAATCACACCCATTCAATGATGTCATTGAATAGTGTGATTGGCTGAAGCCACGTGCGCCTTAGCCAATCACAGCCATTCAATGATGTCATGGCTGCCGGCGTGTGTATTAGCTTTCTGGAAGCGGGGATCTCAAGCCCCGCATTCAGAAAGCTATGCTGCGCCGGGGACGAGGAGCGAGCGACAGCCTGCCGGAGCGAGCGACATCCTGCCGGAGCGCGACAGAACGCCGGGGGAGGTGAGTAATGAAATTATTTTTTTTTCTCCACTGAATACCGGCGTATAAGGTGACAGTTGGGGGGTCGTCTTATACGCCCCGTCGCCTTATACGCCGGTATATACGGTACAGTGGTGCTTGAAAGTTTGTGAACCCTTCAAAATTTTCTATATCTCTACTTATATTTAATCTAAAATACATCAGATTTTCACACAAAAACCTAAAAGTAGATAAAGAGAACCAAATCAGACAAATAAGTCAAAATATTAGACATAGTAATTTATTTATTGAGAAAAAGTATCTATTATCACTCGTCTGTGAGTGGCAAAGGAATGTGAACCTTTGGAATTAGCAGATAATTTGAAGGTGAAATTAGAGTCAAGTATTTTCAATCAATGGGATGACAATCTGGTGTGAGTGGGCGACCTGTTTTTTTTTTTTTTTTTAAAGAAATGAGATCTATTAAAGTCTGTTACGTTTGTGAAAATGTATCATGACATGAACAAAGGAGATTTCTGAGGATCTCAGAAGAAGAGCTGTTAATGTTTCTCAAGCTGTAAAATGCTACAAAACTATCTCTGAAGAGTTTGGACTCCACCAATTCACAATCAGACAGAATATATACAAATGGAGAAAATTCAAGACCCTTATTACCTTCCCCAGGAATGGCTGTTCAACAAGGATCACACCAAATGCAAGGCAAATAAAAGTCCACAAGGTCACAAAAGAACCCAAGGTGAACTTTATGCAATTTAAAGCCTTTCTCACATTAGCTAATTGTAATGTTCATGAGTCGACTACCAAGAGGACACTGAACAACAATGGTGTGTATGCCAGAAAGCAACTGCTCTCCAAAAAGAACACTGATGCCCTTCTTTAGTTTGATATGGTTCACCTGAACAAGCCAGATGGCAATAGGAACAATGTTTTGTGGATAGATGAGACCAAAATAGAGCTCTTTGGCTTAAAAAAGAAGCAATATGTTTGGAGAAATTGTGCACAAAAAAACTCATACTGTCTGGGAAAGACAACGCTGCTAGTATCATGGTTTAGGCATTTTTTGCTGCATTTGGGCCAGAACGGCTTGCCATTATTGATAAAACAATGAATTCAAAATTGTGTCAGCAAATATTAAAGGAAAATGTCAGGACATACCGTATGTCTGTGAGCTGAAGCTCAAGAGAACATGGTGCATGCAGCAAGACGATGACCGAAAACACACAAGTCATACTGTAAAAGCATGGTTAAAGAAGTATAAAGTTTTGGAATTACCAAGTTAAAGTCCTGATGTTCATCCTATAAAAAAAGGACATGAAGCAAGCAGTTAATGTGAGGAAACCCAACAACATAACAGAGTTAAAGCTGTTTTGTATGGAAAAATGGGCTAAAAATTCTCCAACCTGATGTGCGGGACTAATTAATAATTACCAGAAATGTGCAAATGCAGTTATTGCTACATAAGGGGGTCAGACCAGTTACTGAAAGCAAAAATTCACATACTTTTGCCACTCACAGTCAAGCGATATTGGCTCATTTTCCTCAATAAATGACCAACTCCAATATTTTTTATTCATTTATTTGATTTAGTTCTCTTTATCTACTTTTAGGACTTGTGTGAACATTAGAGATGAGCGAGCACCAAAATGCTTGGGTGCTCGTTACTCGAGTCGAACTTCCCGCGATGCTAGAGGGTTCGCTTCGAGTAACGAACCCCATTGAAGTCAAAGGCGACCCGAGCATTTTTGTATGGGACCTATGCTCCACTAAGGTTTTCATTTGTGAAAATCTGGGAAATTCAAGAAAGTGATGGGTACGACACAGAAACGGATAGGGCAGGCGAGGGGCTACATGTTGGGCTGCATCTCAAGTTCCCAGGTCCCACTATTAAGCCACAATAGCGGCAAGAGTGCCTCCCCCCAACAATTTTTACTTCTGAAAAACCCTCATTAGCAAGCATACCTTAGCTAAGCACCACACTACCTCCAACAAAGCACAATCACTGCCTGCATGACACTCCACTGCCACTTCTCCTGGGTAACATGCTGCCCAACTGCCCATTTCAGTAATACTAGCAGTCAAGACAGGCCCCGGTAACAATTCCGAAGCAGCAGTATACGGGGAGCACAGTATTAGTTTCATTTCAGTAGTAGTAGCAGTCTAGACAGGCCCCAGTAACATATCACTAGCAGCAGTATAGGGGGAGCACAGTATTAGTTCCATTTCAGTAGTAGTAGCAGTCTAGACAGGCCCCAGTAACATATCACTAGCAGCAGTATAGGGGGAGCTCAGTCTTAGTTCCATTTCAGTAATAGTAGCAGTCAAGACAGGGCCCAGTAACAATTCCGAAGCAGAAGTATAGGGGGAGCACAGTATTAGTTCCATTTCAGTAGTAGTAGCAATCAAGACAGGCCACAGTAACATTCCTGTTGCAGCATTTTAGGGAGATAACCGTCTCTTTCACATTTCAGTAGTTGCAGTATAGACAAGGCCCCAGTTACATTTATGTAGCAAAAGTGTAGGCCAACCCCACACGCCGTGCTGTACTATGAGTGCAGGCGAAGCCCATAAAAATTACTAGGATTACACTGTAGGCGAGGGCCCAAAAAAATTGGTGTACCAACAGTACTAATGTACCTCAGAAAAATTGCCGATGCCCAACTAAGAGGGTAGGTGAAACCCTTTAATCGCTTTGGTTACTGTGGCTTAATTTGTAACTAGGCCTGAAGGCAGCCCAGTTAAAATAAAAATTGGTTCAGGTGCAAGTTTCAACGCCTTAATGAGAATTGAAACATATAAACATTGTTTACAAAAGTAATATGACTGAGCCTTGTGGGCCTAAGAAAAATTGCCCGTTCGGCGTGATTACGTGAGGTTTCAGGAGGAGGAGCAGTAGGAGGAGGATGAATATAATACACAGATTGATGAAGCTAAAAGGTCCCTGTTTTTTATGGTGATAGAGAACGATGCTTCCATCCGCGGGTGCAGCCTACGTATAGTTTAGGTACCGCTGCTGTCCGCTGGTGGAGAAGAGAAGTCTGGGGAAATCCAGGCTTTGTTCATACTTATGAATGTAAGCCTGTCGGCACTGTCAATTGACAGGCGGGTACGCTTATCCGTGATGATTCCCCCAGCCGCACTAAACACCCTCTCTGACAAGACGCTAGCTGCAGGGCAAGCAAGCACCTCCAGGGCATACAGCGCGAGTTCAGGCCACGTGTCCAGCTTCGACACCCAGTAGTTGTAGGGGGAAGAGGCATCACGGAGGAGGGTCGTGCGATCAGCTACGTACTCCCTCACCATCCTTTTACAGTGCTCCTGCCGACTCAGCCTTGACTGGGGAGCGGTGACACAGTCTTGCTGGGGAGCCATAAAGCTGGCAAAGGCCTTGGAGAGTGTTCCCCTGCCTGCGGTGTACATGCTGCCTGATCTCCGCGCCTCCCCTGCTACCTGGCCCTCGGAACTACGCCTTCTGCCACTAGCACTGTCGGATAGGAATTTTACCATCAGTTTGTCGACCAGGGTCCTGTGGTATAGCATCACTCTCGAACCCCTTTCCTCTTTGGGTATGAGAGTGGATAGGTTCTCCTTATACCGTGGGTCGAGCAGTGTGTACACCCAGTAATCCGTAGTGGCCAGAATGCGTCTAACGCGAGGGTCACGAGAAAGGCATCCTAACATGAAGTCAGCCATGTGTACCTGTACGCAACACATGGCTGTCCTCACTAGGAAGATCACTTTCAGGATCCACCTCCTCCTCAGGCCATACACGCTGAGAGGATGAAGGAGAGCAGCATGGGTACCCTCAGCAGTGGGCCCGGCTGTCTCTTCCCCCTGCTCCTCCTCATGCTCCTCCCCCTCCTCTTCCTCCTCCTCAACCCGCTGAGATATAAACATGAGGGTGCTCTGACTATCCAGCGACATACTGTCTTCCCCCGCCTCCGTTTCCGAGCGCAAAGCGTCTGCCTTTATGCTTTGCAGGGAACTTCTCAAGAGGCATAGCAGAGGAATGGTGACGCTAATGATTGCAGCATCGCCGCTCACCATCTGGGTAGACTCCTCAAAGTTTCCAAGGACCTGGCAAATGTCTGCCAACCAGGCCCACTCTTCTGTAAAGAATTAAGGAGGCTAAACTCCCACTACGCCGCACATGTTGGAGTTGGTATTCCACTATAGCTCTACGCTGCTCATAGAGCCTGGCCAACATGTGGAGCGTAGAGTTCCACCGTGTGGGCACGTCGCACAGCAGTCGGTGCACTGGCAGATTAAACCGATGTTGCAGGGTCCGCAGGGTGGCAGCGTCCGTGTTGGACTTGTGGAAATGTGCGCTGACCCGGCACACCTTTCCGAGCAGGTCTGACAAGTGTGGGTAGCTTTTCAGAAAGCGCTGAACCACCAAATTAAAGACGTGGGCCAGGCATGGCACGTGAGTGAGGCTGCCGAGCTGCAGAGCCGCCACCAGGTTACGGCCGTTGTCACACACGACCATGCCCAGTTGGAGGCTCAGCAGCGAAAGCCAGCGGTCGGTCTGCTCTGTCAGACCCTGCAGCAGTTCGTGGGCCGTGTGCCTCTTCTCTCCTAAGCTGAGTAGTTTCAGCACGGCCTGCTGATGCTTGCCCACCGCTGTGCTGCCACACCGCGTGACACCGACTGCTGGCAACGTGCTGCTGCTGACACATCTTGATTGCGAGACAGAGGTTGCATAGGAGGAGGAGGAGGAGAAGGAGGGCGGTTTAGTAGAGGAAGCATACACCGCCGCAGATACCAGCACCGAGCTGGGGCCCGCAATTCTGGGGGTGGGTAGGACGTGAGTGGTCCCAGGCTCTGACTCGGTCCCAGCCTCCACTAAATTCACCCAATGTGCCGTCAGGGAGATACAGTGGCCCTGCCACCGCCATCATGTTTTTGAAAGCCTCCGTTTCCACAAGCCTATACGGCAGCATCTCCAGGCTGATCAATTTGGCTATGTGCACGTTTAACGCTTGAGCGTGCGGATGCGTAGCGGCGTACTTGCACTTGCGCTCAAACCGTTGCGCTAGCGACGGTTGGACGCTGCGCTGAGAGACATTGCTGGATGGGGCTAAGGACAGCGGAGGTGAGGGTGTGGGTGCAGGCCGGGAGACGGTCGTGCCTGTGTCCTGAGAGGGGGGTTGGATCTCAGTGGCAGGTTGGGGCACAGGGGGAGAGGCAGTGGTGCAAACCGGAGGCGGTGAACGGCCTTCGTCCCACCTTGTGGGGTGCTTGGCCATCATATGCCTGCGTATGCTGGTGGTGGTGAGGCTGGTGGTGGTGGCTCCCCGGCTGATCTTGGCGCGACAAACCTTGCACACAACAGTTCGTCGGTCGTCTGCACTCTCAGTGAAAAACTGCCAGACCTTTGAGCACCTCGTCCTCTGCAGGGTGGCATGGCATGAGGGGGCGCTTTGGGAAACAGTTGGTGGATTATTCGGTCTGGCCCTGCCTCTACCCCTGGCCACCGCACTACCTCTTCCAACCTGCCCTGCTGCTGCCCTTGCCTCCCCCTCTGAAGACCTGTCCTCAGTAGGCTTAGCAAACCAGGTGGGGTCAGTCACCTCATCGTCCAGCTGCTCTTTCTCCGAATCCTCTGTGCGCTCCTCCCTCGGACTTACTGCCCTTACTACTACCTCACTGATAGACAACTGTGTCTCATCGTCATCGTCCTCCTCACCCACTGAAAGCTCTTGAGACAGTTGCCGGAAGTCTCCAGTCTCCTCACCCGGATCCCGGGAACTTTCCAAAGGTTGGGCATCGGTCATGAGAAACTCCTCAGGTGATAGAGGATCCATTTTTTCGCACTCAAGGCCGAGACCCGAGAACAGTTCCTGGGAGCCTGCCTGCTCTTCTGAATGTGTCATTTGCTGGGAGGGAGGAGGCTGGGAGAAGGAAGGAGCAGCAGCCAGAGGATTCAGGAATGCAGCAGTGGACGGCATAGAAGACTGAGTGGTGACGGTGGATAGTTTGCTGGATGCACTTTCTGCCATCCACAACAGGACCTGCTCACACTGCTCAGTTTCTAATAAAGGTCTACCGTGTGGACCCATTAATTGTGAGATGAATGTGGGGACCCCTGAAACTTGCCTTTCTCCTAATCCCGCAGCAGTTGGCTGCGATACACCTGGATCAGGAGCTCGGCCTGTGCCCACACCCTGACTTGGGCCTCCACGTCCTCGCCCGCGTCCATGTCCTCTAGGCCTACCCCTACCCCTCAGCATGGTGTATTACGAGTAGAGCAGAAACAGAACGCTGTAATTAAATGTGCCGCTTATTGGCCTGTGGTTGGAGGCTGACTTCGCTTACGGAACGCACAGCAGAGCCAAGAAACAATTATGCGCAAGCCTGTAGTGAGACCTAGGTGCGTATGACTGAGCTACTGGAATTCACAGCGAAGAACCAGTCAAGTAGCCAAAGGCCAGTGGTAGGCCTTAAGTATTTTGCTTCAATTTTTTAAAATGGTGAGGTGAAAAACCAGACAGACACCGTATGCAGCGTATATATGTATACTCTTTCCCTCTGGCGGGATGACGGCGATCATGTAACGGACACAGGAGAGCCAGGAAACAATTATGCGCAAGCCTGCTACAACGCTTAGCTGGGTAATAATGAGCGACTACCACCCCCAGCAGACACGCAGTAAACTGTACACAGTCACAGGCTTGGCTGGGTAATAATGAGCGACTACTACCCCCAGCAGATACGCAGTAAACTGAAGACGGTCACAGGCAGCCCAAATATAGTATTTTTTTCCAATTTTTGGGAAAAAGCCCACTGCCTATATAGCCTGTATATGGATTTCCCTGTTGGAGGATGACTGTGGTTATTGAAAGCACAGTGCAGCCAGAAAAAATTATGCGCAAGGCTGCAGTAACACCTAGCTGGGTAATAGTGAGCGACTACTACCCCCAGCAGACACGCAGTAAACTGAACACGGTCACAGGCAGCCCAAAGATTTTTTTTTCCATTTTTTTTGAAAAAGCCCACTGTCTATATAGCCAGTATATCTCTTTCCCTGTACCACTGTCCCTGCCTCGCCAGTACTGCACCTTTACTCAGTAAAATGACAGCAGACTGAGGACGCTATGGTCTGCACGCCCGATATACAAAAAAAAAAAAAGTGCAAAACTGCTAAAATCAGCCTCAACAGTACTGCACACGGTCAGATGTGGCCCTAAGAAGGACCGTTGGGGTTCTTGAAGATGAAGATAACAGCCTAACACTCTCCCTATAGCAGCTACAGCAAGATGGCACTTTCCCTAATGTCTCTCAGCGTGCATCTGTGGCGAGCCGCAGCCAGCCCCAGTTTATATACTCGGGTGTCACCTGATCTCCCCAGCCACTCACTGCAGGGGGGTGGGATAGGGCTGGAACCTCACAGGAGGAAGTTGTAATGCCTTCCCTGTGTTTCTATTGGCCAGAAAACGGCACAGACTTTTCTGGGAAGAAAATGGAAGTGACTCGAACACCGCGTGGTGCCCGTCTCGAGTAACGAGCATCTCGAGTACCCTAATGCTCGAACGAGCATCAAGCTCGGACGAGTATGCTCGCTCATCTCTAGTGAACATCTAATGAAGTTGTATGTCATATATGAAGAAATATGGAAAATGCTAAAGGGCTGACAAACTTTCAAGCACCACTGTAGCCCTAATCTATTGTGCAGCACTATACAGATGTTGTTTCATACATCAGTTCCAGACCCCAATGAAGCTGACAGTTTACTTTCTCTACAGTATATTAAAAATATACCAATTTTATAGGAAACCAATTAACTCAGTTTTTGTCGGGAATCTGGAGTACCCCAAGGGAACCCCCATGCACATGGGGGAAAACAAACACACTTTTATAGAGGCTGTATGTAACTAAGTAACATAGTAACATAATATGTAAGGCTTAAAAAAAGACCTAGGTCCATCCAGTTCAGATTATTATTCCCCAAGGTTTATCCGGAGAAAGACAAAAAAAACTAATAAGGTACAAGCAATTTTTCTCATTTTATGGGAAAACAAATTCCTTGCCGACTCCAATCTGGCAATCAGAATAACTGCTCGATCAATTATTCCTTCTGAAGTAATTAGTGACTATAAAATGCCATATTGTGTGACTCAGAAAAGGCGTCCAGGCCCTTCTTCAACTCTTTTAGTGAGTGCGCCATCACCATGTCCTTAGGGTGCGTTCAGACGAGCGTGTTTTGGTGCGTACTTAGGTGCGTTCATACGTCCGCACCTAGGTACGAGCAAAGGCACGCGTGAACACAGCTGCTCTGCCGGTCCCCTGCATTCTTTTCCAGGGAAGGGTTTTACATATAAGCCCTTCCGTGAAAAAGAAACATTTTAGTGCAAAACAAAAAAGAATAAAAAAAAAACTTACCTGTCTGCCGCTGCTGTGACCCCCACAGGCATGAAGAACACATCTGCCGCATGCGGCCGATGTATCCTTCACCCCCGCTAGTTAAGAGAATTCCCTGCTGCTACATCTGCCACATCTGTGGCCGATGCAGCAAAAGGAATTCTTCAATTCTCAACCGCAGCTGTCACACATGACAGCTGCGGTAGAGAATCCTGCTGCCAGCATCCTGTCAATGGCTTTTCAGGGAAGGGCTTCATAAGCCCTTCCCTGAAAAGCCATTTAAAATAGTGCAAAAAAAAAAAAAAAACAATTCTCACCTCCCTTCAGCTGCCGGGGCTCCGCCGCGACTTCTAGCTCTGTCCCCGGCTCTGTAGTTCTGAGCTATCAGCAGCCGGGGACTTAAAATCCCCACCTGCTGGTAGCTCTGATTGTGGTTGGCTGAATTGCTTCAGCCATTCACAATCAGAGCTACTAGCAGGAGGGGATTTTAAATCCCCGGCTGCTGATAGCTCAGCAGCACTACAGAGCAGGGGACAGCGGCAGAAGTCCCCGCTGAGCCCCGGCAGCTGTCAGTGGCTTTGCAGGGAAGGGCTTCATAAGCCCTTCCCTGAAAAGCCTTTTAAGATAGTAAAAAAAAAATTAAAAAAAGGTACTCACCTCCCTCCTGCTGTCCCCTGCACTGTGGTGCTGAACTGCTGATCTATCAGCAGCCGGGGATTTAAAATCCCCGCCTGCTGAAAGAGTTGTATGTAATTGGCTGAGGTCAGCCAATCACAGGCAACTCTCACCTGTCATTCATTCGGGGAGAGTTGACTGTGATTGGCTGAGCACTAGATCAGCACCACAGTGCAGGGGACAGCAGGAGAACACGCGGCTGTGCCCCGGCAGCTAAAGGGAGGTGAATATCTATTTTTTTTTTTTTTTTAAATCACTTTTAATTGATTTCCAGGAAAGGGCTTATATGTAAAACCCTTGCCTGAAAAACAATTCAGGTGTGCCACAGACCATTGTCTTCAATGGAGCCGCCGGCAGCAGAAGCGGCTCTATTGAAGAAAATGCCAGCATTTTTTTTTTTTACACTAAAACCTTTCTTTTTCAGGGAAGGGCTTATATGTATAGTCCTTCCCTGAAAAGGAATGCAGGGAGCCGCAGGTCATTGTTTTCAATGGAGCCGCCGGCAGCAGCCACGGATCCATTGAAAACAATGCAAGCATTCCCTATGGTGCACGCATGTCCTATCTTTGCAGGCACGCACCTGCAAAGTACGGACATGTGCACACACCATAGGGAATGCAGTGTTGTAAATACAAGCGTGTTTTTGTGCATGCGTATGCACTGCTCTTACTGTAAAGAACCCCCTTCTATGTTGGTGTAGAAGCTTTATTTCTTCGATTTGTTAAAATTTCCCCCTTGTTACAGTCATTGTCCTTGGTATAAATAGATCAAGGAGAGATCTGTGCGTTGTCCCCCAATATATTTATTCATAGTTATTAGTTTTTTTTTCTAAACTAAATAACACCAATTTTGATAACCTCTCTGAGTATTGTAGTCCGCCCATTCCATTTATTAACTTAGTTATCCGCCTTTGAACCCGCTCAATGCCTGATAGGTCCTTCTTGAGTGCCAGTGCCCAAAACTGTACACAATATTCCATGTCTGACCAGTGACTTGTAATTTTATTCTGACCTCTTTTAATCCTCGATCAGATTAAAATAAAAACTGGGGAGCTACAAGAGGCAGTGCTAACCGTTGAGCTAATTTGCTTTCAGTGACATGTGTAGAAAGAATTACATACAAGCCATACCTTTTGTTATTTTGCATTAATCGTATAATTCAGTGTCAGCTGTGGCAGAGTATTCTTTCATACCCTCTGCAGTCCTCTCATCACTGAACACTGTGACAGTGCTGTCACAGTGTTCAGTGATGAGGGGACTCCCTGAGGGGATTAACGGGACCCTCAGAAAGTCCCCTCATCCCCACGGGGACTATGGGGTTTACAGTGGGATATTTAAAAGGTGCTTATGGCCAGAAGCACCTTTAAATGCCCTGTTGTAAGCAGCGGGGAATCTGTTTTGTGTGCAGGAGTTTCCACTAACTCCTGTATCCATAGGAGTCAAAGGAAACTTCGGCAAAGTGCACACCTATGTCCTATCTTTTTTTAGGTGCACGCTGTTTTGCGCTGCTAATTCCGTGCATATGAACACTTCAATAGAACCCATTGGTTCTTTTAGAAGCGTGCATTATGTGCGCACAAAACACACACTTGTCTGACTTAGCCCTTAAGGTGTGAATCAGAACACATTAACTGTGAACTGGAAGTGTTTATAGTACATCAACACTATAGCAAACTCTTACATCATTTTCGGATATAACTATGACTGATGCTTCATAAGTATCACTGTGGGTGCCAAGTGTTACGTATAAGATATGAAAAAAGAATTGCAGTTTTCACATTGAGAATCAAAGAATTGTTTGTTATTCACTCGACTTCCAAAGTAATGTTTCCGTTCACAGAGTCTCTAGTGTTCTGTGAAATCTTCAGTGAAATGTAACATTGGAAAAGGTTCAATTAATGAAAACTGTTCTTTAATTCTTACGTTGGAGTCTGTAACTGCACCTTAGGATGGTATGGATTAAAGTTATGGATGAAACCTGTATTCAAGGGATTTCCCATTCAGTGTTGTTTGTGGTTTTTTTCTACTTAATATGTTTGCTGAGCACACATAGATTAACGTTTATGGCTTCTAAGTGGGAGTATGAAAAAATGTTTGTGTATTCTCACTGTATAGATTTTCCTTCATTCAGGCTGTTACTGTACATGATGAAGTGCCTTCTATGCTAATAATAATGCTGTTGTGGTGACTTCACTATGGAAAGGTCGTCATGGCATCAGTGTGGATGGCACATCATCATGTAAAGAAGGAGGCATTAAGTGATGGTGGATGGCAGCAGCAAAAAAAAGGAACTATACAATGACTACAGCGCTCCCTCAAAATACCTTACTATATTAATGTATTCCTGGACAACCCTTGTGTGTTAAAACTATTTTATATTGAAACCACAACTGTATGAAAAACTGGTAATTGGTTCTAAAGCCCCAAAATGTCAACAAAGTCAGAGAAAATAAAATAAAGCAGATCAGTAATATAGATAAAATAAATGTTTACATATAAAAGTCAGAAAAGCTGCTGGAAGCTGTAAATTACTTTCTATGTAGAGGACAGGAACTCCCTCACGGTTCTGTACAGTAAACATAGCGAACTACAAAAATAAAGTGGAGGCACCCTCACCTGGTGCCCCAAGGATCAGCTCACTGTTGTATAGGTAAAGGGCAGTACTGAACATGTAGAACCGTACTGTACAATAGAGAGGTGCATGCACTTTAGAAATGCAGATGTTTTACCAGTAAAATGCTCATGTTGATTGGCTGTATTTTCCAGTAAAGTGCATTTGCCGCAGATCTGGATTGTCTGTGGCATTGTAGGTCAAGTCTGGCTTCAAGTTAAAGTGGCCCCGGAAAGATCATTGCAGGGTGAAAATATTGTATCCATATGCCATTGTAACTTTAGGGGTTACTGTACAGTGAAAAACATTTCTCATAGAAGGTCATCTGTGTGCCCAAAAAAGACAATGTATTATATAAAGGCCAATTTACTTGCAAAGATGATCACTCAATATTCGTTCAAAATATAAGGAGATTGACAGTTTTAGAGATCGTTTTGCATAAGCTGCTAATGGGCACCAATGCTCATTAGCAGCTCTTTACCTTCATTTGCATGTAAATGAGCCTCCAGGAGCTGTATGCAGAGAACAGCAGGTGGTCTGTTCTCTGCATGCAGCTCCTTTGTTCTGCTGCAGGACTGCAAGCTGAATACAATGTAATCAGCACTTTTGTGGAGAACATAGCGTGCACTCCCTGCTATTAGCTCTCCAGCCAAACAATGGATTTTATGGTCACCTAAAACTCATTCTTCGGCCGAAAAGTAAACAATGGTAGCCTTTACATACAATGATTATTGCTCTAAAGACATCGCTTGAGCTAATTTTGAGCGATAATCATTGCGTGTAAATGGGCTTTAAGTTCATGGCTGTTTTATATGTATTATGCTCAAGAACAACAAGAATGAGGATTAATGATCTCTATAAAATACTTATTAATAATTAGTAAGTGGACCATGCATATTGTATAACGTTACATTATTTAATTGGAAAGATTAGTATTCTGAGCAAAAATGTTTAGAAAATGCTAACTTTAGTTACCTAACCTAGTTATTTCATTAAAGAGTTTCATTTCTATAAAGCAGAATTTTAGTTTTTAAAATAACTTCAGGATATGGTTATGTGGCTGTGCTGAATGTGTCTTATTTGTTGAAAACATGCACCACCATATTTCTTTCTGTAAAATGCTGGTGGATATGCACACCAGTAGGAAGGAGGTGGGAAGAAGAGAAAATGATATCATGCACAACCAAAGGTCTTTTCTGATTTTCTGGGGCAGGTGGCAAAAACTGGTAAAATAAAACAAACCAATTATTTTTATTTAAAAAAACAAAGCCAGAAATTAAAAAAATACCAATTGCATCCCGCTAACTTGTCAGAAGCCCCACCACAATTCCACTAACTAGGACATGTTATATAATACAACTCAATGCACTGTGGCAGACACAAATTTTAAAAAATAACGAGTAAAAATTTGAAAAAGTCACTATTTTTAATCTTTGTCACTCTTTAAAAATCCAATAACTATAAAAAACAAATATCTCCTGTGTAAAAATAAGAAAGACATATTTTAACAAAAATGTATAAAATGTTATACCTGTTTATCCAGCACATACAGAACATCAGTAATTATTGTCTGGCCCTTAAGGCCCAAAATACATGTGCTACTAAGAAGTTGGTCATGGTCATCATATTTTTCTACATTCATTGATTATATGTTTAGAGACTCCAAGGACAGTAAAATAGGGCTGATTTTAACATTTGAATACATTGATTATATGTGTATTATGTAATGTACTGCGTGTTTATATACAATGAATGCAATAAATGGTGTTAATTTCCTTTCTTTCCTTCAGAGGTCCGGAAACTGAAGATTGAGAAAAAAGTAGAGCCCAAAAAGAAAGCACCTTCTAAAGGTAAAAAAATTACAATCTACAAAAAACATTCAGCAAATCTGTCCATATTTCACCCTTTATTTTTCATTTTCTCTTTGCTGTTTTTTATCCCCACCTTCCAATAGCTATGACTTTTTGATTTTTCCATTGACATAGCCAAATGAGAGCCTGTTTTTAATGTTAATATTCAATATACCATACAATGTACTGCAAGACCTAAAAAAATGTTTAAGCTGGGGAAAATGGAAAATAATGTAACTGTGCCATTGTTCTTTGGGTTTATTTTTTTGGAGTTCATGGTGCAATGAAAATGATTTGTTTGCTGTATTCTGCAAATAAGTACAATGAGGGTGGTGCAAAAGTTTCATCATTTTTGAAGTTTTACTATTTTTTTTCCTCTTTTAATAAAAAAATAACTTTCTGACTCTATATAGAGTGTACCCACATTTTTTTTTTACTTTTCCACTTATCGGGCTGTGTGAGGGTTTGATGGAGAGCTGCAGTTTATATGAGTAACATTTTGACTACTTAGGTGTTTTTGATCACTTCAATTATTTTGAGAGGTGGAGGGGCCAAAAAAAGCAATTTTGGGATTTTCTCATTTTTTATTTAGTGTTCACTTTCCTGAATAAATAATGTGATATTTTTTAAAGTTCAGACTTTTACAGGCATAGCAGTAAAACATAAATTAGAATTTTTTTATAGTTTTTATTTCCTGAAGAACAGGAAAAGGTTTTTTTATACTCCTAATATTATAGTTTATTTTAATATTTAAAAAGATTATTTTACAAGTTTTTTTTCAGTCTTGAGTTTGTGGTTTTTTTTTTATTGCTTGTATAATATACTACAATACTTCTGTATTGCAGTATATTGTCATTTTTATGTTAGCCTTTTCAGCCCTTCCACGAGCTTTACTTAATAGGCATAACTGCATGACATCCCAGGAAGCCTTCACTAGCCCTTATGATTATGGGATCGAAGAGCTCCCCTTTCAGTTTAACAGCTTAAATTATGTGGTCAACGTTGACCACGATATCTCAGTGGTTAAGTAGCCAGGATCAGAGCTAGCTGGAGGGTGTGTAGTAAGGCTCCTCTCCTAAAGGGTCATGAAAGGGTTAAGTTTGTGAAGGACTTACAGTCTGTGGCAATGTTTCAATCAAGGTGTGTTGTCTCGTGATGTATTGCCCTCCTTTTTCTTAAGTGTAAAATAGTATTGTTGGTAAGCAAGATATCATCTAAATGATGCAACATAGTAGATATTGTATTGCTAAGCTTGTTTTTCTCTATCCTTTTTTATTTTAAGGCTTCCTGTCAATAATTAAAAATGGCTGCCTTCATGTGTATCAAAAGTTAAATGAAACAGCAGCAAATATACACAAAACTCTTGCGTATGAAATACTCCAGCAAGTAAAGGTGCATTTACATGGGACGATCTATCGGGCAACAGATGTCTGTCCATGTGCTTTTATACAGGAACAAGCATCACTGACTGAATGGAGGCCGAGGCTCATTCCAGCCCGTCCACCTCCATTCACAGTAAGCAGGCAGTTGTTTATAAGTGAATGACTGTTTGTTTACACTGAATGCATGCATGAACGACGAATGAGAAGTGAACGGCTTTTCATTCCTCATTCAGTCGGTGTATGCATTTACAGCGAATGTAAATGCACCATAACTTTTACAAACTGGGAAAATTTAAAGATGATGGCCAACTACGTTGTAGGTTGTGTTCAAAGCTGTATTTCAGCAAATAATCAAGTGAAACCAAAAAAAAAGGAGCTGCAAAAATACTTAAAGAGAACACAAGTAAACAGAGACCCCATCAAACAATCCAGTTACTGGCAAGGATGTACTGTTTGTTATTGTAACTGAGGTTGCAGAGGACCCATCACCTCTCCTCATATGCCTGTTCTAGTAAATATTTGTATTATCAATGAAATGACATCCATTCTCATAATTCTGCGCTGCGTCTTTCCTCTGTTATTTTTCTATAAATTTAGGAATAAATTGACAATTTAGTTTCTCCATCCTCCTTCTCACCAAGTGTGCTCATACACAGTGTGACACACTTAGTGCTAATTGTGCAGAGTCACAGTGTTTAGGATCACATTCCCTGCTGGGAACACCCACTTGTCAATTAATTAACTTTGCAAATAGTCCTGATTAAAACATTGATTGCCACTAGAGATGAGCGAACGTACTCGTAACGAGTACTTACGCACCCGAGTACCGCCATTTTCGAGTACTTCAGTACTCGGGCGTAAAGATTCGGGGGGCGCCGGGGGGCGGGGAGAGGCGCGGCGGTGCGGGGGGGAGCAGCGGGGCACAGGGGGGAGCCCTCTCTCTCTCCCTCTCCCCCCCAGTCCCCACTGCTACCCCCCGTGCCGCCACGGCGGCCCCCGAATCTTTACGCCCGAGTACTGCAGTACTCGAAAATGGCGGTACTCGGGTGCGTAAGTACTCGTAACGAGTACGTTCGCTCATCTCTAATTGCCACACTAGAAATAAAAATTCCTTGAAGCCACAGTGCTTTCTGTGTGTCACGGCGCCTTCGCATGGGTGATACGATTTTCGGCTGCACGTGTCTTATGAGGGAGAGCCAGCCACGACCAAGTCGCGGCTGCATCTCTTGTTTTATCTCCTGTTCACACGGCTGGGGCTGTGACGTATATAGGCTGCAAACCGGAATACCATTGAGTGGGGGTAGAGAGTTTAGATCTGCTAAACTTCCTGCCCCTAACCTCCCTCTCTCTGCCTCTTGCCAGCTGCCAGCAAGGGGAGGGGGTGGGATGAAGCGGGGAGCTAGCATGTTAAACTCCTGCCCCTCTCTGCTCCTTCCTGGCTGCCAACAAGGGGAGGGGGTGAGACTGGGCGGAAGCTAGTGTGCTAATATCCCACCCTGTCCCACTCCCTCCCTTTGCTGGAAGCCAGTGGAAGGGGGTGGAAGGGGTGGAAAGGGGGAGGGAAAGGGCAGGGAGTTTAGCAGAGCTGCTGCTAAACTCCCTCCAACCTCCCTTTTCCGGCAGCTCCCAAAGGAGTCTATGGAACCAGCCGCCATATTCCAGCCAAAGATAAGTCCAGACCTATCTTTTCAGATAGCGCAAAAGCGGGCGGCCCTATTTTTTCCATCTGACAGATTTTACGCCCCCCAAAATCACACATTTGAACAAATGCATTGAAATCCAGTGCTTCAGATGGTCACAATTTTCGGCCAACGCTTTATCGTGGCAAAATTGCCGCGATAAAACACCAGTGTGAATAAAGCCTGAGTTATATGCAACTTATGTCATTGCCAATGTAAAGAAATGGGCTCTAAACTAGCGTGAGAATAAAAGAATATCAAAATATTTTGTATCTACAGCTTACGTTTTTCTATGGTTCCAGACAACAAAAAAACTAGCACAGTATGAACTTACAATCATACATCTTTTCATCTGTCTCCTACTTTCTACTAATTTTACAGGATGAATCTTAGCTAGAAAATGGAATGGATGGCTGCAGGATCAGACTAAACACAATCTGTCTTTGTTATTGCTCGCTCAAAGTGTTCCTTTAAAACAGTTTATTCCTTTTCATTGTCATAAAAGTAATTGAGGTTTTAGTTAGATTTTGTCCTTGTTCAAAACAAATAGGAAAATCAGCTTTAACCACTTTATACGAATCTAGGAGCATCTCTTTCACCAAATAAGCGTAAGGTTGTGCAGTAAAAGCCTAGTAAAACCTACTGTCCTATTTACCACTTATCTCTAATAAAAGTTAACCTGCTTCCATATCCCTGAGTGTCAATAATACAATCACTTACAAGTAACTTGACTCAAGGGATGTAATGGCAGTTAACCTCCTTCCGCTTCTCTAGAACATATGGTAAACAGTATAGAGAAACCCCTCAGTATACAGAATCCCCATAACAGTTTAACATAGTAAGGCCTTGTTCAGACCAACGTGTTTTTAGCGCAGAATAGGCACGCAAAAAGATCGCTTCTATAAGAACCAATGCTTCCCTATAGAAGTGTCACATGAACGGTTTTTAGACAGGCGAAATACTCACACCTGCCAAAGATAAGACATGTGGGTGCAACACGCATCTAAGGTCTTCTCCTGTGAAAAGACAGGACCTGGCCTATCTTTGGTGCATGTTTGATAGACTCCTGTGGGAGCTGGAAAACACGCACCACGCACCTCCAATCGTAGGAACAGGCTACTTCACAGAGCTTGAATTCACCCATTCACAGGATCTTTAGAGCAGGATAGAAGTGATCTTTTTGCGCGCCTATTCTGCGCAAACAGCACGCTCGTCTGAACGAGGCCTAATAGAGATTCATGGTCAATAATTTCAGGTGTAAGAATTAGAGAAACGTAATGCAGCATCAAATAGTTGAGGCATTGGTCATACTGCAGATTAATCCCCTTTGTCATTACTAATTGTGCTTATGTTCTGCTTTATTGTATTGCTATGTTCTATTTTTCCTTAATTAAAGAGCCAGTATCATTATTCTTCATAGTTTTACTGTGATTTGTCCTATGGGTCATTTAAAGTCATTCAGATAATATGCTGTACATATTCTATATTCATAGTTCTATATAAAGCTCAGTACAGAGACAGACAGAAAGAAAATACAACAATACGCCATTCAAGAAACAGTGAAGATTTTAAGATAAATTAAGTTTTCTGGGAGAAAATATATGTTCTGCCATTGTATAAAACATCAGTGTGATTTGTAAAGATTTCTTTATCAGGACCTTTGCTATTGTGCTGATTTAATTGTCTTGGAACTCCTCAGCCTGTTTGTTGTTCCCCTGAGGACACTGTAAGGTGAAACATGTCGGGTGGCTATAGGTTAGACTTTTAATAGGGTTCTGATGGCGCTGACCTACTAATTTCTACATAGGCTTTTGGAAGTTGGCCTTCGAAGCCTATGTTCAAGCATATGCACAATTACACACACAATACTGTTTGAGGACTACTGGTCACACTATATTGTCACCACCATTTGCTCCTTTTTTTTATAATACTTTTTGACGTTGTCCTTGTCCGTTTTTGAATAATAAAGCACTTATATTTTAGGGGATTTTACCTTTTTGCCTTTGACAATTAGAATTATGTTTATATAACCCGGGTATTCCCAGGGCAATCTTACAATATATTCCATAAACAATAAATAAGCCTAAAAGAATATGTGATAGCCAATCTGGAAGTCTCATAACCTGGTCATGCCTGGAAACACCCTCTCTCCATTGTTTCCTTGACTCACAACAACTTAACTGCTTCACTCTTCTCTTCATCTGTGCAGCATCTGCTCTACAGATCTTTACATAGCCCTTTAGGGCTCAGTCAGACAGGCGTTTTTTGCTGCATATGTTACTTGCGTTTGCAATCTGCATCTATTAGAACCAATGCTTTTCAATGGCAGCGGTCATATGCCCAATATCTACCTGCGCACAAAAATGCGCGGCAATAAATATAGGGCAGCGGATTTTAAAACACAAATAACTGCTGTATTCCGAATTTTTTGGACGTGCAACCCCTGGAGGCTGTGGCGGCCCCATTGCATGCAGTGAAGATCGCCATCCTCTGCCAGAGCTGTGACAGCTGTGGCTGATGATTTCTTCATCTCCGTAGTCAGTCCCCTCATCACTGAACACTGACAGCATTGTCACAGTGTCCAGTGACAAGGGGACTCCCCACAGAGATAAAGAAATCCCTTGCCATGGCTGTGTCAGAGGACCGCAATGCTATCACATTGAATTCAGTGGACACTACAGAGGGCTCCATTGAAAGCAGTGAGATGCTGGCAGCCCCCGCAGTCATTTTCGGGGAAGGGCTTTAAATATAACCTCTTCCCTGAAAATCATCCCTAGAATGTGTAAAAAATAATATATACTCACCTCTCCAGTGCAGCGGAGCTCAGGTGTGCCCAGCCATGTCTTCTCCTGAACTGCTCTGAAGTGCTGTCAGCAGCAGGGGTTTAAAATCCCCGCCTGCTGAATGGGCTGCCTCTAATTGGCTGAGCACTGTGACCAATCAGATTCAGCACTCAAGCATTGAATGACAGCTGAGCGCTATCTGTGGTTGGTCCCTGCGCTCAGCCAATCAGACACAGCACTTAGCCATTCATTGAATTATTTATTTATTTATTTTCTTAATCCCCACAGGGGACAACAACTCGTGATACTTTGATCACTCCTGCAGTATTATGTCATTCCATAGCATTACATCATATTGCTATCGGGCAGGCAGTGTATCAAGCCACCCCACAGGGATGGCTTGATGGGCATTCTGCCATGACAGCCCTGGGGCCTTTTAGAAGACCCCCAGCTGCCATGACACCTACACGGCTCCCTGCAATCTCATCGCGAAGGGCTGTACGGGACCCCCAAATTGATACTGACATTTAAAAGGTTAACAGGTCTGATCAGCCATGCGGCTCAATTGAGCTGTTGCTGCCGGCTGTAAGAAACAGACGGCACGCGGGATATATGAAGAGAGATCGCCACTGCATTACTGCTTTTAAAATGGCACCATCCAGCATTTAAAACATACCTCACCTGCTTTGGACATCAGTGGTGACATGCTAGTTCGATCACCAAGGTAAGGGAAGCACTTTACTAACAGTCCCCTGATCTTCTGGGCCAGTAATGTGCTAGTAGTGTCACCACCTGCATCATAGAGGGACGTGTCTTCTGCTACTGGTGTTCTGAGCCCCTATCAGTGTCTCTTCCCGACCTTGTCACCCAAGGGAGCATGGCTTGCAAGTAGTAGCTTATCAGGCTTTCAGTAGCTCTCTGCTCTAACTACTAAAGAAGGGTTTTATTCAGTGTAGAGGTTGGAACTTCTAGGGCATATGGAAAAGGATTGTCAAAGGTGAACATGCATATTACGCGTGCAAAAGTTGTGCCTGTCAAACACACTGGATGGCACCCATTTATTTCAATGGGTTTGATCACATGAGCATATTTAGCACAAGTATTTCATTCATGAAAAAATATGCATGTTCTATTGTTGTGCATATTGCACATGTAAATAGCACATATTACACTACTTAATCTTAATTGCCCATTGCAATCAGTTGGAACACTGTGTTGTTTTTTATGCATGCAAATACGCAGGACACGCTTGCAAAAAATGCAGTAAAATATGCACACATGCAAAAATGCAATGCTCATTGGGCAAATGTGTGCATAAATACGCTTACACCCATGTGAAGCCGGCCTTAATCTAAAATATTTTTGCTAGTGCTATTGACTTGTATCATTCAAACAGGTAAATAATATACTAGCAAATAGTATTTCTACTGACTCATACCAGTGAATGAATTAGAATGATCATT
This sequence comes from Eleutherodactylus coqui, assembly GCF_035609145.1. Taxonomy (NCBI): domain Eukaryota; kingdom Metazoa; phylum Chordata; class Amphibia; order Anura; family Eleutherodactylidae; genus Eleutherodactylus; species Eleutherodactylus coqui. The sequence goes on along the minus strand of NC_089837.1, from coordinate 233,565,857 downwards.
GCAGTCATGCCAGAATGTGAGAACCTACTAAAAAAATTTTTTTCCAAAAGAGCCCTATAGATAAATCAATGGTGACTTAGCTCGTTTCTAATCAACCCATAAGCACTGCAATCATGTTGAGTACTTGTGAATCATAGTTCTGTTGTATTGTAAAATAATAGCTGATTGCAATTCTAAATGCCAAATAAACCCTCAAAAGCTGTTAAATCTATTTACTTATTTACTGTAGCTGCTGAAAAAGAAAAGCTTGATACAAAGACAAAACCAGAAAAAAAGGTGTCAGCCAGAGGTAAGTAGATACAATGCACATCTTTTCTTGTAGATATTGGATGGTTTAAGTTGGTTCCACTCAACCTTAAGGCCTCATTCAGACGAGCATGTATATGCATGCACATATGTGCGCACAAAACTGCGCATCCATGGATGTGGCAAAACACGCGTGAATGAAGGTTTGTGCCCATTGCTTTCAATGGGGCTGCCGCTAGTCACCTTTCCGGCTCTGTTGGGGCTCAGGTGTGTCTAGCTGCTTGTCTCCCTGCACTGCTCTGAAGCTCTTTCAGCAGGCAGGGATTTTAAATCCCTGCCTGCTGAAAGGGTTGCGTCTGATAGGCTGAGCGCTCAGCCAATCACAGGCAGTGCTCAGCCCTTCATTGAATGACATGCGGGGCGCTGCCTGTGATTGGCTGAGCGCTCAGCCAATCAGACACAGCCCTTTATGCGCCTGAGCCTTGACAGTGGCGGAGAGGGGAGTATATATTTTTTAGGGAAGGGCTTATATTTAAAGCTCTTCCCCAAAAATCACTACAGGGGTTGCCGGAAGCCCATTGCTTTCAATGGAGCCACCGGCAGCAGTGGTGGCCCCATTGAAAGCAATAGGAGAACATTGCGATCGTCTGCCATAGGAGATTCTTTACTCCCTGCTGGGAGTGCCATCGTTACTGAACACTGTAGCAATGCACTGATTGTTTTGTCTTAACATTTTCTTTCTTCCTTGTATTCTTATCCTATAATTAAGAATGTTTCTTTGGTACAGGTTGTCTATACTAAAACCTCTGGTTTTGTTCCCATAGGACAGGGACTAAAAAATGATCAGCAGCAACTTTACATGGGGAAATAAAATGAATGACTGAACAAACATGTGTTCCTGATCGTGTACCTCTGTCAATGCACTTTTAGCAAATTTTGACATATCATAGGAACATATCAAAAGTTTTGATCAGTGAGACTCCTCATGCTGAGATTTGCACCTATCTTTTCGATGTCTCTGCTTGCTAGCAGAAGATGGACTCATAGATATTCATAGGGACATATGAAGAGTTTATTGAAAGTGCAGTTACAGTTTAAGACATGCACGCACAAAAAACACGCTCGTGTGAAGCCACCCTAAGTGAAATCACTTCTGCAGCTTATTTTTAGTCCCATTTGACTCTCTGGGGGCGTAGTAGTAGGTACAGTTGCACCCATGTTGAGCAATATGGGGACATCCTCTTATATACACTTTAAAAGAATCCCTGTCATCATCTATTCAAAGGCAAATGTGTAGTTGACAGCACTGTTTCCATTAAGCACAGTCATCTGGAAATGATAATGTTAAAATCCTCTTAAATTTTTCTTTTAATGTTTTGCTATTCTATATCTTGCAAAGTTAGAGGGAACATTGCTTGACAGATCTATCATAAGACACTGCAACTGCTACGAAGCTCGTAGTTTATGTTTTATAACTAGATCACCTTATAAAAAGCTTTAAAAATCTACAATGGTTTTCGCCCTACTTCTACTGTCACCTATAAACAGTGTGTACTATGCCTTTTTATCATTTGTGCAGTAGCTTTCAATATTTAACAGCCTCATTATAACCTCTGACTTCTCTTTTTTTTTTGCTATTGAACTATTTTCATCGAGCTGTGATCATAATATTAAGACTGAGATGAAATGTACTATATAGTGCATGGGTGTATAAGTCAGAAAATTGAATGCAAAAATAAGCTGTATATGACAAATACAAGAGCTCAGGTAAGCAATCTGTGCGTCCTGGAAATCATATGAAGCATGCCATATAGACAGGGATTTTTACTTCACGCAAGTATGATTGACAGGTATAATTACTGTGCGGAGGCCATTAGGACATGAGCAATCTTTAGATTTCTTCAACTAACATGGTGCTTATTATCGCTATATCTGCTGTATTTTAGCTATACCAAAAGAAACACAAAAGAAGGAGAAGGCTGAAAAGAAACCTGTAGCCAAAGGTTAGTAGCTGGCAATATCATGTGCTATGAAAACTGCCTGTGTCAGTTTCCCATGTTCTGCAAATATATTTTATATTAGAACTAAAATCTAATACAGTGACATTTTTCTAATCTGACACTTTATAACTAGAGATGAGCGAGTATACTCGCTAAGGCACATTACTCGAGCGAGTAGTGCCTTAGCCGAGTATCTCCTAGCTCGCCTCTAAAGATTCGGGGGCCGGCGCCGGTGACAGGTGAGTTGCGGCAGGGAGCAGGGGAGAGAGGGAGAGAGGGAGAGAGAGATCTTCCCCCCATTCCTCCCCGCTCTCCCCCGCCGCTCCCCGCCCCCCGAATCTTTAGAGACGAGCAGGGAGATACTCGGCTAAGGCACTACTCGCTCAAGTAATGTGCCTTAGCGAGTATACTCGCCCAACTCTATTGTTATGCCATCCAGTAATCCAGAATATTTGATCTCCCAGTGCCTATCCATTTCACCAAGGGGATTGGCAACTTTCCTTATAAATACATGTCAACCAGTGATGAAAAGTTGTAAAGATTACTAATACAGGGAACTCTCAAGATACAATGGCCTCAGGAAAAGTGTTGAGCAATTAGTAGGATAATCAGTTTGTGTTGGTATCGAGTCTATTTAACAAAAATCATTGTGAATCGAGATGGTCAATTCCGACTCCCGTTAAAGTCATTGAGAGTAAAAATCAGGTTCACTAATTCGCCATCCAAAATATTCCTGATGCAGCCAAATCCACCCAAATTGCATGGAAATACAGTCACACATCTGGGGATCACTATGCTCCTCCCCAAAATTGGTAAAAATAGTGTACAGTGGTGTAGTGGTCACTCGTAGTACATGGGTGTCACTAAAAACAAAAGAAGGCCCACATAGGGTCTACTAGATACAAAATTGTGCAAGTGTGGTGCTTGTTTTAAAATAAATTTCTAAGGAATAATACTTCCAGAATAACAGAACACCCAAGTATGGACTCACTCCAAGGAACAGCTGTAAAGCTACCAAAACTTTTGCTAAGCAAGACAGTTGTGGTGTGTATTTTAAAAACAATGCCATAACGTTTGAAAAGGACACACAAAAAAACAATCCAACCTTATCCTTAAGAGCAGAAATGATCTTCCTTTGGAAACCCTCACATGTCTTCCACCCTTTAAAAAATAAATTGATAGCCTTTCTTCTGGACACAACCAAAGCCCTAATTCCGCTACACTGGCTGCAGAAGACACCCCCTACCATATCCCAATGGAGAGAGAAAGCGAATATGTTATGCAACATGGAAGAACTCCTGAGCTGGTCTACAGGCACTCACGACAAGTTCCTCCAGATCTGGTCCCCATGGAGAAACTTGACACATAATCCCTAAAGCAAGAGATGCCCCAAAAAGATTATTATTAAAACACCATGATCCCACCCTCGGAGGGAATTGCTCTGCATGGGACAACTCCCATTAAAACATCGAGCTTATGGAGACCTCGAACGTTCAGCGCTTAATAGAGATGCACGAGCACCAAAATGCTCGGGTGCTTGTTACTCGAGACGAACATTTCGTGATGCTCGAGGGTTCGTTTCGAGTAACGAACCCCATTGAAGTCAATGGGCGACCCGAGCATTTTTGTATATCGCCGATGCTCGCTAAGGTTTTCTTTTGTGAAAATCCGGGCAATACAAGAAAGTGATGGAAACGACACAGAAACGGATAGGGCAGGCGAGGGGCTACATGTTGGGCTGCATCTCAAGTTCTCAGGTCCCACTATTAAGCCACAATAGCCGCAAGAGTGCCCCCCCCCCTCCCAACAATTTTTACTTCTGAAAAACCCTTATTAGCAAGGCATACCTTAGCTAAGCACCACACTACCTCCAACAAAGCACAATCACTGCCTGCATGACACTCCGCTGCCACTTCTCCTGGGTAACATGCTGCCCAACCCCCCCGCATGACCCAGTGTCCACAGCGCACACCAAAGTGTCCCTGCGCAGCCTTCAGCTGCACTCATGCCACACGCTGGCCTCATAGCCACACCACCCTCATGTCTATTTATAAGTGCGTCTGCCATGAGGAGGAACTGCAGGCACACACTGCAGAGGGTTGGCACGGCCAAGCAGCGACCCTCTTTAAAAGGGGCGGGGCGATAGCCCACAATGCTGTACAGAAGCAATGAGAAATCCAATCCTGTGCCACCTCCATCAGGAGCTGCACACGTGGGCATAGCAATGGGGAACCCATGTGCCACACACTATTCATTCTGTCAAGGTGTCTGCATGCCCCAGTCAGACCGGGTTTTTTTATAAATAGTCACAGGCAGGTACAACTCCGCAATGGGAATTCCGTGTGCACCCACAGCATGGGTGGCTCCCTGGAACCCACCGGCGGTACATAAATATATCCCATTGCATTGCCCATCACAGCTGAGGTAACGTCAGGTTTAATGCAGGTGGGCTTCGGCCCACACTGCATGCCCCAGTCAGACTGGGGATTCTTTAGAAGTGGACACATGCAGTTACAACTCCGTGTGGACCGACAGCATGGGTGGGTCCCAGGAAGCCACCGGCGGTACATAAATATATCCCATTGCATTGCCCAGCACAGCTGAGGTAACGTCCGATTAAATGCAGGTGGGCTTCGGCCCACACTGCATGCCCCAGTCTGACCAAGATTTTTAATACATAGACACTGGCAGGTACAACTCCCTAATGTGAAGTCCCTGTGGACCCACGGCATGGGTGGCTCCCTGGAACCCACCGGCGATACATAAATATATCCCATTGCAGTGCCCTGGACAGCAAAGCTAACGTCAGGTTTAACGCAGGTGGGCTTCGGCCCACACTGCATGCCCCAGTCAGACTGGGGTTCTTTATAAGTAGACACATGCAGTTACAACTCCGTGTGGACCGACAGCATAGGTGGGTCCCAGGAAGCCAGCGGCGGTACATAAATATATCCCATTGTAGTGCCCTGGACAGCAAAGCTAACGTCAGATTAAATGCAGGTGGGCTTCGGCCCACACTGCATGCCCCAGTCAGACTGGGTTTTTTTATAAGTAGACACAGGCAGGTACAACTCCCTATTGTAAAGTCCGTGTGGACCGACAGCATGGGTGGGTCCCAGGAAGCCACCGGCGGTACATAAATATATCCCATTGCAGTGCCCTGCTCAGCAGAGCTAACGTCACATACAATACAGGTGTGCTTCGGCCCACAGTGCATGGCCCAGTCAGAGTGGTAATATGTACCTTAACAGTAACCGCGTTGGTGGGAATGTGGTGGAGACTGCGGACCTAGTAGCGCGGTTTTATTTAGTTGGTTTTCGGAATGTGGCCAGGATTAAGTGGGCCGTGGCAGGGGGATGGTGGGGGGGGCTCTCTTGTTGTGTCGGTAAAAGTGAAATTCTTGGACTGCCACCAGACGGACCTATGCAAAGGTATGTGCCAAGAATGTTTTCATTGTTGGAGGAGGAGGGGGATGTTTTTGAGGCACTACGTGTCCGTGGTTATATGCACCTTAACAGTAACCGCTTTGGTAGGAAATGGCCTCGCCACCATCATGTCTTTGGGAAGCCTCCGTTTCCACACCCCAGTGACATAGCATTAGCAGCGGTATAGGTAGAGCCCAGAATTAGTAATATTTCAGTGGTAGCATTAGGGACAGGCCCCAGTAACATATCACTAGCAGCATTATAGGGGGAGCACAGTATTAGTTCCATTTCAGTAGCAGTAGCAGTCCAGACAGGCCCCAGTAACAATTCCGAAACAGCAGCATAGGGGGAGCACAGTATTAGTTCCATTTCAGTAGTAGTAGCAGTCAAGACAGGCCAAAGTAACATTCCCGTTGCAGCAGTTTAGGGAGATAACAGTCTCTTGCACATTTCAGTAGTTGCAGTATAGACAAGGCCCCAGTTACATTTATGTAGCAAAAGTGTAGGCCAACCCCACACACCTTGCTGTACCATGAGTGCAGGCGAAGCCCATAAAAATTACTAGGATTACACTGTAGGCGAGGGCCCGAAAAAAAATTGGTGTACCAACAGTACTAATGTACCTCAGAAAAATTGCCCATGCCCAACCAAGAGGGCAGGTGAAACCCATTAATCGCTTTGGTTAATGTGGCTTAATTTGTACCTAGGCCTGTAGGCAGCCCAGTTAAAATAAAAATTGGTTCAGGTGCAAGTTTCAACGCTTTAATGAGAATTGAAACGTATAAACATTGTTTACTAAAGTCATATGACTGAGCCTTGTGGGCCTAAGAAAAATTGCCCGTTCGGCGTGATTACGTGAGGTTTCAGGAGGAGGAGCAGGAGGAGGAGGATGAATATAATACACAGATTGATGAAGCTAAAAGGTCCCCGTTTTTGATGGTGATAGAGAACGTAGCTTCCATCCGCGGGTGCAGCCTACGTATTGCTTACGTATCGCTGCTGTCCGCTGGTGGAGAAGAGAAGTCTGGGGAAATGCAGGCTTTGTTCATCTTGATGAGTGTTAGCCTGTCGGCACTGTCGGTTGACAGGTGGGTACGCTTATCTGTGATGATTCCCCCAGCCGCACTAAACACCCTCTCTGACAAGACGCTAGCCGCAGGACAAGCAAATACCTCCAGGGCATACAGCGCGAGTTCAGGCCACGTGTCCAGCTTCAACACCCAGTAGTTGTAGGGGGCAGAGGCATCACGGAGGACAGTCGTGCGATCGGCTATGTACTCCCTCACCATCCTTTTACAGTGCTCCCGCTGACTCAGCCTTGACTGGGGAGCGGTGACACAGTCTTGCTGGGGAGCCATAAAGCTGGCAAAGGCCTTGGAGAGTGTTCCCCTGCCTGCGGTGTACATGCTGCCTGATCTCTGCGCCTCCCCTGCTACCTGGCCCTCGGAACTGCGCCTTCTGCCATTAGCACTGTCCGATGGGAATTTTACCATCAGTTTGTCCGCCAGGGTCCTGTGGTATAGCATCACTCTCGAACCCCTTTCCTCTTCGGATATGAGAGTGGAAAGGTTCTCCTTATACCGTGGGTCGAGCAGTGTGTACACCCAGTAATCCGTAGTGGCCAGAATGCGTGTAATGTGAGGGTCACGAGAAAGGCATCCTAACATGAAGTCCGCCATGTGTGCCAGGGTACCTGTACGCAACACATGGCTGTCCTCACTAGGAAGATCACTTTCAGGATCCTCCTCCTCCTCCTCAGGCCATACACGCTGAAAGGATGACAGGCAAGCAGCATGGGTACCCTCAGCAGTGGGCCAAGCTGTCTCTTCCCCCTCCTCCTCATCCTCCTCATGCTCCTCCTCCTCAACGCGCTGAGATATAGACAGGAGGGTGCTCTGACTATCCAGCGACATACTGTCTTCCCCCGCCTCCGTTTCCGAGTGCAAAGCGTCTGCCTTTATGCTTTGCAAGGAACTTCTCAAGAGGCATAGCAGAGGAATGGTGACGCTAATGATTGCAGCATCGCCGCTCACCATCTGGGTAGACTCCTCAAAGTTTCCAAGGACCTGGCAGATGTCTGCCAACCAGGCCCACTCTTCTGTAAAGAATTGAGGAGGCTGACTCCCACTACGCCGCCCATGTTGGAGTTGGTATTCCACTATAGCTCTACGCTGCTCATAGAGCCTGGCCAACATCTGGAGCGTAGAGTTCCACTGAGTGGGCACGTCGCACAGCAGTCGGTGCACTGGCAGATTAAACCGAGGTTGCAGGGTCTGCAGGGTGGCAGCGTCCGTCTTGGACTTGCGGAAATGTGCGCAGAGCCGGCGCACCTTTCCGAGCAGGTCTGACAAGCGTGGGTAGCCTTTCAGAAAGCGCTGAACCACCAAATTAAAGACGTGGGCCAGGCATGGCACGTGCGTGAGGCTGCCGAGCTGCAGAGCTGCCACCAGATTACAGCCGTTGTCACACACGACCATGCCCGGTTGGAGGCTAAGTGGCGCAAGCCAGCAGTCGGTCTGCTCTGTCAGACCCTGCAGCAGTTCGTGGGCCGTGTGCCTCTTCTCTCCTAAGCTGAGTAGTTTCAGCACGGCCTGCTGGCGCTTGCCCACCGCTGTGCTGCCACCCCGCGCGACACCGACTGGTGGCGACGTGCTGCTGCTGACACATCTTGATTGTGAGACAGAGGTTGCGTAGGAAGAGGAGGAGGAGGGTGGTTTAGTGGAGGAAGCATACACCGCCGCAGATACCAGCACCGAGCTGGGGCCCGCAATTCTGGGGGTGAGTAGGACGTGAGCGGTCCCAGGCTCTGACTCTGTCCCAGCCTCCACTAAATTCACCCAATGTGCCGTCTGGGAGATATAGTGGCCCTGCCCGCCTGTGCTTGTCCATGTGTCCGTTGTTAAGTGGACCTTGGCAGTAACCGCGTTGGTGAGGGCGCGTACAATGTTGCGGGAGACGTGGTCGTGCAGGGCTGGGACGGCACATCGGGAAAAGTAGTGGCGACTGGGAACCAAGTAGCGCGGGGCCGCCGCCGCCATCATGTTTTTGAAAGCCTCCGTTTCCACAAGCCTATACGGCAGCATCTCTAGGCTGATCAATTTGGCTATGTGCACGTTTAATGCTTGAGCGTGCGGGTGCGTGGCGGCGTACTTGCGCTTGCGCTCAAACAGTTGCACTAGCGACAGCTGGATGCTGCGCTGAGAGACATTGCTGGATGAGGCCGAGTACAGCGGAGGTGAGGGTGTGGGTGCAGGCCGGGAGACGGTCGTGCCTGTGTCCTGAGAGGGGGGTTAGATCTCAGTGGCAGGTTAGGGCACAGGGGGAGAGGCAGTGGTGCAAACCGGAGGCGGTGAACGGCCTTCGTCCCACCTTGTGGGGTGCTTGGCCATCATATGCCTGCGTATGCTGGTGGTGGTGAGGCTGGTGGTGGCTCCCCGACTGATCTTGGCGCGACAAACCTTGCACACCACAGTTCGTCGGTCGTCTGCACTCTCAGTGAAAAACTGCCAGACCTTTGAGCACCTCGGCCTCTGCAGGGTGGCATGGCGGGAGGGGGCGCTTTGGGAAACAGTTGGTGGATTATTCAGTCTGGCCCTGCCTCTACCCCTGGCCACCGCACTGCCTCTTCCAACCTGCCCTGCTGCTGCACTTGCCTCCCCCTCTGAAGACCTGTCTCAGTAGGCTTAGCAAATCAGGTGGGGTCAGTCACCTCATCGTCCAGCTGCTCTTCCTCCGAATCCTCTGTGCACTCCTCCCTCGGACTTACTGCCCTTACTACTACCTCACTGATAGACAACTGTGTCTCATCGTCATCGTCCTCCTCACCCACTGAAAGCTCTTGAGACAGTTGCCAGAAGTCCCCAGCCTCATCCCCCGGACCTGGGGAACTTTCCAAAGGTTGGGCATCGGTCACGACAAACTCCTCCGGTAGTAGAGGAACCATTGCTGCCCATTCTGGGCAGGGGCCCGAGAACAGTTCCTGGGAGTCTGCCTGCTCCTCAGAATGTGTCATTGTAATCGAGTGAGGAGGCTGGGAGGAAGGAGGAGCAACAGCCAGAGGATTCAGAGTTGCAGCAGTGGACGGCGTAGAAGTCTGGGTGCTCGATAGATTGCTGGATGCACTTTCTGCCATCCACGACAGGACCTGCTCACACTGCTCATTTTCTAATAAAGGTCTACCGCGTGGACCCATTAATTGTGAGATGAATCTGGGGACCCCTGAAACTTGCCTTTCTCCTATTCCCGCAGCAGTCGGCTGCGATACACCTGGATCAGGAGCTCGGCCTGTGCCCACACCCTGACTTGGGCCTCCACGTCCTCGCCCGCGTCCATGTCCTCTAGGCCTACCCCTACCCCTCAGCATGGTGTATTACGAGTAGAGCAGAAACAGAACGCTGTAATTAAATGTGCCGCTTATTGGCCTGTGGTTGGAGGCTGACTTCGCTTACGGAACGCACAGCAGAGCCAGGAAACAATTTTGCGCACGCCTATAATGAGACGTAGGTGCGTAGGACTGAGCTAGTGGAATTCACAGCGCAGAGGCAGTCAAGTCACCAAAGGGCAGTGGTACGCCTTAAGTATTTGGCTTCCCTTTTTTTAAATGGTGAGCTGAAACACCAGACAGATACTGTATGCAGCGTATATAATGTTTACTGTTTCCCTCTGGCGCTATCACGGCAGTGATGTAACGGAGACAGCAGAGCCAGGAAACAATTTTGCGCACGCCTGTAGTGAGACCTAGTTGCGTAGGGCTGAGCTAGTGGAATTCACAGCGCAGAAGCAGTCAAGTCGCCAAAGGGCAGTGGTACGCCTTAAGTATTTGGCTTCCCTTTTTTTAAATGGTGAGCTGAAACACCAGACAGATACTGTATGCAGCGTATATATTGTATACTCTTTCCCTCTGGCGCTATGACGGCGGTGATGTAACGGGCACAGCAGACCCAGGAAACAATTTTGCGCACGCCTGCTGTAACACTTAGCTGTGTATTAATTAGGACTACTATGCCCAGCAGACAGGCAGTACACTGAAGACGGTCACAGGCAGCCCAAAGATAGTATTTTTTCCCAATTTTTTTGAAAAAGCCCACTGCCTATATAGACAGTATATCTCTTTCACCTTTCCCACTGTCCCTGCCTCACCAGTACTGCCCCTATACTCTGTACAATGACTGCAGACTGAGGACGCAATGGTCTGCATGCCCGATATACAAAAAAAAAAAAATTGTGCAACACTGCTAAAAGCAGCCTCAACAGTACTGCACACGGTCAGATGTGGCCCTAAGAAGGACCGTTGGGGTTCTTGAAGCCTAAAATAACTCCTAACACTCTCCCTATAGCAGCAGCAGCAGCAGCATCAGCAGCACTTTCCCTGATCTCTGTCAGAATGCATGTGTGGCGAGCCGCGGGCGGGGCAGATTTTAATACTCGGGTGACACCTGATCTCCCCAGCCACTCACTGCAGGGGGGTGGTATAGGGCTGGAACGTCACAGGAGGAAGTTGTAATGCCTTCCATGTCTTTCTATTGGCCAGAAAAGCGCACTAATGTCTCAGAGATGAAAGTGAAAGTAACTCGAACACCGCGTGGTGCTCCTCTCGCGTAACGAGCATCTCGAACACCCTAATACTCGAACGAGCATCAAGCTCGGACAAGTACGCTCACTCATCTCTAGCGCTTAACCTAGGCTTGGGAACATTGACAGATTTAATGCCCCGCTGTTCCGGAGGAGGTAAGACTCTTCAGATATATGTTCAGGGGTCGCATCCCTTGCCTACCTACCAGCCCCCCTATCCCCTCTTCCCCACACCCCCATCTTTTTACCTACCCCCGAGTTATAGACACTTGTTATAAGTTTGAATTAAGCAGATTCTTAGAAAATGATGTCCATCAACATGATTATAATTGTAAAACTGCTGATAGATTTCACGTTAAAATGAGTAACTATCGCTATGTCTCCTATCTCAATGCAACATTTTCTGTATGGATCATCTATGAAAATTCAATAAAAATTTGATTTAAAAAAAAAAAAAAAAAGGACACAATCTACAAAGTGAACAGAACAGCCAAGCATGGGCCTTCTGCAAAGAAAATCTGTAGAGTTACGGCGTTTCTTGTGCTTTACAAAATTTTTGTTTTGGGAGAATGAGGTGGAGGAAACATGGCAGAGGTAGGAGAAAGAGAGCGGCAACAGCTCCACTATCATCAGCAGCAACAGCACCTCGATGCACTGAAAAATTTCTAAATGAAGAGAAGTAGAAAAAAACAAAATTCTCTGACTGTGGGAGTGGGGTGAGGGGGGTTTGTTTTTATGGCATACAGACAACAGCAAAAATGACATGATAACTATATTCTATCATTCAGTTCAATTATGACAATACCAGACTAATGTAGTTTTATTTTGCAGTACTAATTTTAAAAAATAAAATATTTTTGAAAAAACATAAAATTATTTTCTGCCACCTTCTGATAGTCATAACTTTTTTATTTTTCCATCAACTTAGTTGTGTGATGGCGTGTTGTTTATGGGAAGTCCTGTAGTTTCTACTAGTATTATTTTGGAGTGCATACAACCTTTTTATTACCGTATATACTTAAGTATAAGCCGAGTTTTTCAGCACATTTTTTATGCTGAAAAATTTCCCCCCCCCCTCGACTTATACTTGAGCTGGTGCTCGATAAATAGAGTTGAGCGAGCATATTCGATAAGGCAAACTATTCGATATGGCGTGGGTGACAGGTGAGTTGTCTCCCCGCCCCCTGCCGGCACCCGAATCTTTAGAGACGAGTGGGCAGGTACTCGAATAAGGCATTACTTGCTCTAGTAGTTTGCCTTATCGAGTATGCTCGCTCATCTCTATCGATAAACCAATCACAGCAATTTAGTGATGTCATTCACTGAATGGCTGTGAATGATAGAGCGCCGGCTGTGAGTGGCTGGCGCTCAATCCAATCACAGCACTTACTTACACAGCGCTGACGATGGGGGAATTTAAAGCCGAGCAGGGAGATGACAGCAGGGAGAATTCCCATTACTCAGTACCATTAATTTGTAATGTACCATCCTTCATAGTTAGTGCTATATGTGAGTACATTATCCACTATGAATACACCAAACATTTTTTTAGAACATGCACAGTAAAAACCATTTCCTCATGGACAAAACTGCATGTTGATATATGGGCTGGTGAATCCTCAGGGCATTATGTCGCATGGATGGGAAGCTATATAGCACACTCAGTGGAAAGAGCTGTTCTATGGGTGTATAGTAACAAGAGATTCAAGAAAGGCAGCAGAATTAATAATAAGGGTATATTAATATTCTTTACAACTTCTCATCACAGATTTAACAAATATATTTATTAGAAAGTGGCTAACCCTTTTAAGGATAGAGCACTGTATATTCATGTATGGGTAAAATGCAGTAAGACAACTTTTATGATTCATTTACTGAAATGTATTCTACATGACCCAACTTACTTCTACAAGTAGAGCTCCAAATATCATTTGCTGCACTTGCAAATATTTCCAATTGCCATTAAAAGTTATATAGCAGCGCCATTAATCTTTTTACTGCTTTCAGCTCCTTCAGGCCCACACATATTAGATATAGATTTGAGGGATGTTTATTATACGAAATTTCCAATCGCCTCCCTGTCTGTCAGTTGGTAGACACAGGCTGTGTTATGACAGCAGCAGACATAATACAGGCTACTGTACAGGCAGTCCGGTTTTGCTTACAGATCTACAAGGTCACAGTGTAACATTCACATTCTTTGCAGTGCTGCATGCATTTTATTAGACATTCTCACTCGTAAAATGAGCAATTCTAATAATACATTTATATTAGGCAATTGCTGAAAGCGCAGATCTCATATATTAGAGCAGGTTAAATAAAGGTCAGAGCATATGTGCTTTTCAGCAAGCCGTAATAATCATGGCTTTTGTTTCATTCTGTAAACCACATACAGTAATTGCTTGATTGGGGTGACTATACATAATATATCAGTAATTGCACATTAACATATGTAATGTATGACATTGTGGAAGACACATTTATCATAACTTTTTTTCATCATCAATATAACTACAAAGTTGGAAATTACTCAAGTTACACTGCTGTGATAGGTATTTGCCCCCTATTATTGTAAATGTGTCACACAGTAGGGTTCTTGATCTTTAAAGAGAATGTTATATTAGATATGGGACACTAATCACATTGCCTAGTTCTTTTTTTATTACTACTATATCGTTTAGGAAGAAATGTTTTCACTATCTAAGTTACAGAGGTGAAATTGTAACTTGTTTCTGCTTTAATCATTACACATTGGTAGGTTTATGAACATGAACTGGTAATTTCAGATCCTGCGTCTCAGAGGAGTTCTTATCAATACCAGGCTGCTCTAAACATCTTCATTTTGCTTTTGCTAAGTCACTCTGATTTAGACTTACAAATGCTAGGGGATTGCTTTGTTTCGGAAAACGTTTCACATATTTCATAATTCTTAGCTCAGGTCTGTACACTTTATTTGAAACTTTTCTTAATAGATAAAAAGATTTTTCAGCTTATTGGGGATATTGTATTCAATGTTTTTACTAACTAATATAATATATACTTGACTTATTACAGAAACAAGAAAAGAAAAGCCAGAAAAGAAAGAAAAACCCCAGCAAAAAGAACAGGCTAAAGGTTAGTAGTTGACCTATACATAGAGGCGTCCATACACACAGGAATCTGTGTACATGGTTCAATATCACAGAAATGTAAGCATTCTGTGTGCCACAATATGATACACCTTGAGAATTCTCTTGTGCGTCACATATACTCTGGAAGACTCTGCTTCCAACACATCCTCCACCTTGGAAAGCTTAAAAAAGAACCTGACTGCTGGCGGCCACAACACGCAATCAGCTACCCTTCCGGGCAGGTGTTCAGCACTGGTATCTGCACTACGTGTATCCAGCCTTACTTTTAAAAGGCCAATGCATTCAAACTTAATGTTCCCCTTCCACTCACATTTGACACCTGACTATATTAGGCATTCTATTGTGGTCATTTTGGTTGGCTCAGGGTGCTACCTAGTTTGTCCTGACTCTCTGGTTACATGATATTGGATATCTCTGACTATGTTCCCATCTCCTAACCCTAGCTTGTTATACCAACTACTGTATTCTTCTGCCTACTGGCGTAACTATAAGGGATGCAGGGGATGCCCATAAGGGGGCCCATTTATAAGAAACAGTCCTTAAAATAAAGGAGGAGGTATTGTGTTGTAGGTTAGGAAAACATTCATCTCCATAGAGATTCAAGCTTCAGAGCATGGTAGTTCTGTAGAAACTGTAAAAACACTACTGTAGGTATTTACTATAGGCTGCCTGGACAAGCAGAAGATATTGATGAAGTCTTTGTACATCACATGTCCAAGCTCTCAAAAAGCATGACATAGTGATGATGGGATATTATAACTATCCAGACATTGGTTGGGAATCTCTCTCAGGTAAAAGTAATGGATCCAACAAATTCTTATGCGCTATTGCTGACAACTTTTTTTTCCAAAAGGTAGAGGAGAAAACTTAGGGGACCTGCTATCTTGGACCTAATTTTTACTAACTGGAAGGAAATGGTTGAGGAAGTAAAGGTGGCTGGGACCTTAGGGGGCAGTGATCATGCTATCCTTGAATTTTGGATAAAAAGGGGAGGAAGACCTGAGAAAACTCAGACCTCAAGGTTGGATTTCAGAAATGCTGATTTTAATGAACTCAGAAAGAGGGTAGGAAGAATCCAATGGCTGGATGTTCTTAAGGACAGAAATGTCAAAGAAGATTGGGAAATATTGCAAAATGAGATTTTTAAAGCACAATCGTTAACAATTTCTAAAAAAAGAAAGAATAGGAAGCATTTAAAGAGACCAGGATGGATGAACACAGAACTTGCTCACATGTTAAAAAGGAAGAAAAATATGTTATTAAATCTAAAGAGGGGGGAATATCTAAAGAAGAATATAATGCGGTCTGCAGAAACTGTAGGGCAAGTGTCAGAAAAGCTAAAGCTAATCATGAATTGAGGCTTGCAACAGAAGCCAAAAGTAATAAAAAAGAATTTTGGGGGGATGTCAAAAGCAAAATAAAAGTCAAAGATGCTATTGGATGCTTACAAGATGAAAATGGGGAATCAGTTAAGAATACTGTTGAGATTGTAGAACTTTTAAACTCCTATTTTGAATCTGTTTTTTCTCAGAAAGTAGATGTAACATCAGCTGATCTTCCTTGTGCTATTGCGGTAATAAAAGAATGCAGGCTATCTATAAGCAGTGAGATTGGGAGAAAATACATAGCTAACTTAAATGAATTCAAGTCATAAGGTCGAGATGAATTACATCCTGGGATACTAGAACTATCTTCAAAACAGGAAAAAGGGTGGATCCGGGAAACTACAGGCCTGTGAGCCTGACTTCTATACCGAGAAAGATCCCTGAAATTATTAAGCAGAATCTATGCAAGTACTTGGTTAAAAATGGAGTAATTAACCAGAGCCAGCATGGGTTTGTAACAAACAAGTCATGCCAAATGAATCTAATTTCCTTCTATGACATAATCGCCAACTGGGTTGATCAGGGAAATGCAGTGAATATAGTATATCTTGAATTTAGTAAAGTATTTGACAAAGTATCTCATTCCATACTTATTGAAAAAATGACCAAATATAGGATTGACGAGTCAACTTTTAGGTGGATTCACAACTGGCTGAGTGATCGTACTCAAAGAGTGGTCATAAATGCTTGCACATCCAAGTGAAAGAATGTATCAAGTGGGGTACCACAAGGCTCTGTCCTAGGCCTAGTGTTGTTCAATATTTTTATAAATGATCTGGACGATGGAATTCATGGGAAACTTATCAAATGTGCCGACGACACAAAGCTAGGAGGGATAGCTAACACTAGGGAAGAGAGAGAGTATTCAAAAAGATCTAGAAAATCTTGAACAGTGGGTGGGGACTAACAGAATGGCATTTAACAAGGAGAAATGCAAAGTGTTACATCTGGGCAAGAAAAATGAAAAAAAAAAAAACATTCAGAATGGGAGGAATTGGGGTAAGCAGCAGCACACATGAAAAAGATTTGGATATACTAATAAGTCATAGCCTGTACATGTGATGCATCAGCCAAAAAGGTAAATGCAATTCTGGGATGTATTAAGAAAAGCATAGAGTCTAGATCACGTGAGGTAATTATCCCTCTCTACTCTTCCTTGGTCAGACCTCATCTGGAATACTGGGTCCAGTTCTAAGTGCCCCACTTTAAAAAAAACATAGACAAACTGGAGCAAGTTCAGAGAAGAGTTACCAAGATGCTGAGTGGTCTGCAAATCATGTCCTATGAGGAACGGTTAAAGGATCTGGGAATGTTTAGCTTGCAAAAAAGAAGGCTGAGAGGAGACTTAACAACTGTCTACAAATATCTGAAGAACTGTTACAGTGTAGAGGGATCAGCCCTAGTCTCCTTTGCACAAGAAAAGACTAGAAGTAATGGGATGAAACTGAAAGGGAGGAGACACAAATTAGATATTAGAAAAAACTTTCTGATAGTGAGGATGATCAATGAGTGGAATACGTTACCACAGGAGGTGGTGAGTTTATCTGTCTGTGTTCTGCAGGGGGTTGGACCCTGGAGGTTCAACCTAACTCTACCATTCTATAATTCTGTGACATAATAAGGCCTCTCTTCTCCATATAGGGAGCTCAGTACTATGAATAAAGCATTATAGTTGGGGGCCCTGTTACAGGTTTTTCATTGGGGCCAAGAAGCTTTGATTTACGCCTCTGCTTCTGTCCATTGTCTGCATTAACCTCTGGCTTGCCTATTCATATTAATACAGTTCTCCACTCAACCTCTGTCTTGTATTTAATTCTGAAGTTTCCCACCTATTTCGACCTCGATTATGCTTGTGTTCTCACCATCAGGTACTGCGGATAGACCTATAGTAGCATCAGCTGCCACAATACTGGGACCACTTTTTTTATTAATGGTCTGGGGGCCCTACAGCAAAGCCCACATCCCAATTACTGGGGTAAAAGAATGAAGAACATTGTACCCCAGGAGTCCCCTCAGGATTTGGCCAAAAGCCAAGTTAGTCTATGGCTCGGTGGATCTACATCCACTGATCCTGTCACCTATCTCTTTATAATTGCCTACAGTCTACAGTAGCACTTCTGCCACCACAACATGAATACCTTCTACTGTCACCTAAGGTTTCCATCTCCTCCTTTGTAGATTGCAAGCTTTCACAGGCAGGGTCCCCTTTCCCAATTTGTAAGTCATTTAGTCCACTCTTATTGCTTTTGTTGTTTCTATATGTCATATACTTAAACCCCTGTTCTCATATGTACAGTTTCCTGAAATTAATGGCGCTTTAAAAGTACTAAAAATTATATTTATATACAAACAGACAAAGTATTGGCCCATAACTTTCTCTATTTTACCATCATTGAAACGAAAGGGGTGTGGCTTGTAAACATTGCTGTAGCCAGTGATAGCAGGGTCGATAGGAAACAGCAATATACAATTATTAAATATGAAGGTTGAAATGTTGCATCTCTGGCACAAGCCAGCAGTGGTGGTCCCGGTGGTAATCAGCACACTGGGTGCCGTGCCTAAAGACCTTGATCGGCATTTAAAGCTACTCAATTTCAACAAAATTAACATCTATCAATTACAAAAGACCACAATGCTGTGTTCTGCAAGAATTCCACACCAATATTTGGGCTAAATTGGCTTCTTCCTCATTGGATGTTTTTTGCCTTCCTCTGGGCGGGTGGAAATAGGCTGAACATGATGGACATTGTCTTCTTTTGGCCTAACATACTATGTTACTATGTAATGCATAACATCATCTTAGGTTCCTGGGATGTTCCCAATGCATTATGAAGATTATTAACTATCAGGCTGTGAACTCATATTTGCATTGTACTACATAATACTAATAATATGTTATGCATTGGAGTTTTTCATGTACTCTCAATGAATTTGTGACAAAATACCACTGTGTGTCTCTACATAAAATCAGCTTAAAGGGGTTGTCCCGCGAAACAAAGTTGGGGTATACACTTCTGTATGGCCATATTAATGCACTTTGTAATGTACATTGTGCATTAATTATGAGCCATACAGAAGTTATTCACTTACCTGTTCCGTTGCTAGCGTCCCCGTCTCCATGGTGCCGTCTAATCGCCCGATTAGACGCGCTTGCGCAGTCCGGTCTTCTCCCTTCTGAATGGGGCCGCTCGTGCCAGAGAGCTGCTCCTCGTAGCTCCGCCCCGTCACGTGCCGATTCCAGCCAATCAGGAGGCTGGAATCGGCAATGGACCGCACAGAAGACCTGCGGTCCACCGAGGGTGAAGATCCCGGCGGCCATCTTCGCAAGGTATGTAAGAAGTCACCGGAGCGCGGGGATTCGGGTAAGTACTATCCGGTTTTTTCTTTAAACCCCTGCATCGGGTTTGTCTCGCGCCGAACGGGGGGGCTATTGAAAAAAAAAAACCCGTTTTGGCGCGGGACAACCCCTTTAACTTGACTTTTTCAGTGTTGTGTTAAGCCTCAATATGGCATTTTAGCACAATTATATATTTAATGTTTTAAGTGTCAAGTTCAAGTTTGCTAAGCCTGTAACTTGGAAAACGTATATCTTTATTCTATTGCTTTTATATCTTGCCCCAGGGTATTGGTGTGCAAAGTGATGGTTCTGTTCTGTAGTATCCACCCAACCGTGAGCTGACTCACCTGTATATCATATCGCATACACTTTTCATTTACTGTATCTATATTTGTCTCATTGCAGTAAAAACCAAG
This sequence comes from Eleutherodactylus coqui, assembly GCF_035609145.1. Taxonomy (NCBI): domain Eukaryota; kingdom Metazoa; phylum Chordata; class Amphibia; order Anura; family Eleutherodactylidae; genus Eleutherodactylus; species Eleutherodactylus coqui. The sequence goes on along the minus strand of NC_089837.1, from coordinate 233,546,346 downwards.
GAGAAAATTGAGAAGGGGAAAGCAGAAAAGAAAGTAGAAACCAAAGGTTAGTTAGTATAAGACACTTGCAGCCATCCCATGTAATAACAAATGTCAACCTTTTTGAGTTATAGGGTGTATCTGAGAATATATATACAGCAATTGTCCAGGCAACAATTTTATTTTACTACCATTGTGAATAGGTGATGGTAAATTAAATTAATTAAAATGTAAGCAATCTTTATTGCAATAAAGCAATCTTTATTATTGGTGTGTAATATAAATACTTCCTTGCCTTCAGATAAATCTACAGTACCGTTATATATACACAAAATCTGAATATTGACCAAAGACAGCAAAATCTATCCTCTGAAGTAGTCTAACTTGCAGAAGCTAAATATAATAGGGCTTTAATGATAATACATGCTATTTTTTTCAAACAATTAGCCAAACCCGATGATAGGATGCTCCCAAATATAGCCACTAAATGCTCATTGCATACAACCTAATATAACTATTATATAGTAATTGCTACATAAATCAGATATCTTGCAGATCTGCATTGATAATTAGAGACAAGCAACCATTGGGTAAACCGGTTGGGAGTAACCAGCTCTATTTTCCAAAAATAATAATTGGCACAACCCAATCCCGATTCCTATTAAAATCAAAGGGAGTGAAAATTGGATTCACTAATTAGGCCTCCAGAAGCTCCCTAATATAACCAAATTGCATGGGGAAATGGCTGATGCTGCCTCTTCAATGAATTTGGCTCAGGGTTTTGCACTGTTGCCTTGCAGTGCTGGGGTCCTGAGTCAAATCTCACGAAAGACAACAGATGTTTCATTGGTCAGATTTGAACCTAGAACTCCAGTACTGCAAGGCAGCAGTGCTAATAAGAGAGTCACCACACTTTCTCTTTCTTCTCCAGAGAAGGAAAAGAAAGAGAAAATAAACACAAAGAGAACATAAAACCTTCATACAGATGTTGTCCTTGGTCAGATTTGAAACTAGAACTCCAGTGGGATTTTTATGTTCAGCAATTTTTCAGCAATTTTCAACAAAAATCGGTTTCGGCTGACCTGATCCAATTCTGTGGAAATCAGCCCTATTTCATCACCTGGGCTATCACGAAGAGCAACACTATTGATAATGTGTCTTTAAAACTACAAATAAGGGAGATGGAACAATAAATCTGCAGCACCCCCTATTGGATGGCAGCATTCCTTCAGATCAATGCCTGATTCTTTAGGCAAGTCTTTAGAGCAATGATTGGGAATTGAAAACCAAACCAGAATCCATGCACAGACAGCTGTTTCAGGGTTTTTGCCCCTCATCAGTGTGTAGTAGGATTCTGGCTTGGCTAGTGAGAGGTCTATGATGTGGGTTGGGAGGAGTAACATCACTCCTTAAGGAGAGCACCAACTCCTTAAGGAGTGATGTTACCCCTCCCGACCCTTTAAAACTGCAATGACATTCTGAATTTACAAGGCTAGTAGCAAGTACATAATATTAGTACATCCACAGTACATTTCAGTATAGAAATAGCTTGATATTGATCTTACGGTGCCACCAAGTAGCTACTTATGCTGGACATGTATATTAGCTGAAATCTTGCTGAATCTGCTGATTTTGTCTATTGAACTAACATACATGGGGTTTCCCCAACAATCCTCAAGGCTCAAACATTGGAGGAAAGAGCGATCAGATTGAAATAATAATACACATTTGACCAATCTCTAGAGAGATACAAATCTTATGTAGTTTGCACACCATTTATCATGTGTTTTTAAACACTTTCAGATGCTTTTTAAAACTCATCTGACAAAGAGGCATGGCTTTATGAAAACCAGGCAAGGCCTAAATATAATATTGTGCATCAATGTAAACTAAGCCATGGTGATCTTAAGTTAGACAAGGCAGTCTGTGATAATTTGAACGCATTTTAAGACTGTGTAGTCTAAGTTAGTATTAGTTAATCTTCCTCTATTTGCATATCGATGCTCTATAAAAAAAAAAAAGCCGTACAGTGCGCTACACAAATGAAAAGCATGGATGCACGTCTCCTCTGTGGAAATAAACCTGATTACCCAACTATATAGATCAGAGAAAATAGACGGCAGCTTCCAAATTGCAGAGTCAAAAAAAAGTTATTTTTATTCCATAAAGGCAGGTGTGACATTTTGGTTGAGCATAATAGAATAAAAAATTCTAAACTTTGGAAGCTGCCTTCTACTTTCTCTGATGAAGCATATCAGCGGTGCAATATCATTATTTCAGACTGTGACCCTCATCCATAAATCTCTGGCAGAGATAGTGGATTGCTGTTGATTTCCCTGGGTCCATATGTGCAACACTTAAAAAAGCAGTCAAGGAGACTAAATGAAGAACTTACTGTATTATACCCTATCTGTGGCTACCAAATCCTATTTGCAGAAAAAAGTATGATGCAACCGCCCTGACAAGGGTGATCTTTTATGAAGTATCCTTAATTCCAACCACTAGGATGTTCTTATTAGGTAGGTGAACAAGATTGCTCTACGATATAGTTCCTACGTTTTTTAGCTGATACAGCTACCTGGGTTCATCAGGACACATATTGCCACCAGTGCCAAGTTGGCAAAAAAATCAAGAAAAATGCAGAATCTATCAAGCCTCATTAATATTCAGTAGTGCTCACTTATGATATCATTAATCACTATATTTGTGTTGTATACATGCATTCCATATTCTGAAACTCATAACATTTACTTTTTCAATTGATGAAGTTCTGCGTGGGCGTGTCTTTTGCAAGGTGACCTGTCATTAGTATTGGTACTAGAGATGAGCGAACGTGTTCTTAACGAACACTTACGCACCCGGACACCGGCTTTGCCGAGGACTTCAGTGTCCGCGCATAAAGCTTCGGCGGGCGCCGGGGGGCGGGGAGAGGCGCGGCGGCGCGGGCGGCAGCAGCGGGGAACAGGGGGGAGCCCTCTCTCTCTCCCTCTCCCCCCCACTCCCCGCCGCACCCCCCCGCACTGCCACGGCGACCCCCGAACTTTTTTCGCCCGAGCACGGAATTGCTCGCAAAGTTCGGTGTGCGGGCGAAAAGGGGCGAAGCCGAACACGTTCGCTCATTTCTAATTGGTACCATTTCAGGATAGGTAAAGCTGTTTGATGACTTTTAATTCAAATTTAGGAGAGGCAGGGTGGCAAAAAAATTGCACTCTTGGCGTGTATTTTTTCCCAACATGAGAACATTTGAGTGTTTGTACAACATCTAGCAACATATCTGCCTTGCAGTACATTGTACTATTCGTCACAGCCACAGACAGGACTTAATAGGCTTGTATACAAGGCAGCTCTAGGAGCTTTCACTAGGTCTCAGGCTGCCATGACAATCCATCAGCACCCGGTGATTACATCACGATAATTGCAATGAGAGATTAAAGGAGCCTCCATCTGACTAAGGGTGCCCACCCACTAGCGTTTTTTTACTGCGAAATTCGCAGCGTTTTTTTTTTTCTGCAGGGGTCTTTGGGCTATGGGACATGCAAAGCTAAAATCGCGATCGCGCAAAATCGCGATATCGCGGTAAATCGCGATTTTGCGCGATCACGATTTTTACATTATAAGTCCCATAGACCCCCTGCAGAAAAAAAAACCTGCGAATTTCGCAGTGAAAAAAAATGCCAGTGGGTGGGCACCCTAACGCTTAGATGCCAAAGTCAGCTGGTTAGCACATCTATCACCCGCTTAGTATGGAGAGGGCTTGGCTCTGGAGCCTGCTGCATCCACCCCTAGCCAAGAATTTACATATATGTACACTTCGTCCTGAAAGGGTTTCCAGTTTTATGTAAATAAAGACTGATCATTGTATAATGAAAAGTTTTACAACCTTCTTATATACTTTATGCTTTAACCCTTTCCAATCCACTGTCTGACATCTGAAGACATTTTGATTGAAGCCTGTACAGCTCTGATGTCAAAAGACGTCCGGCAGGGTATTCTTACTATATATTCCTGGCCGCTCTGTTGTCGGGGGCCTCTCTGGTTTGTCACATACTGCAGTACTGGCTCTAGCGAGCAGATGGCGCCATTGTAAATGGTAGAAAGAGAAAGCCCCCTAGGAAATCCTGAATCCAAAATTGGATTGCAAAGGGTTAATCCCTCTGCTTGTTGTCAGTGAATAGACAACTACTTTTGTACATTGAGAGAAAAAATACGGTAACTGCTTGTATGTGTAGCATACCAATGTGGCAAAGGTTAATTTGAGTGCACTAACTTTCTCCAACAAATTAACTTATTTTAAGCCATAAATCATATTGATCCCTTATCTTAATATAATAATACCAACTGGAATGCAATTAAGAGGGTAAACAAACTGCAGCACAGAAAGTTATCATAACACATTAAATCTCAAATTAAACTCTGCTACATCTGTAGATAGAAAATACGATTATGTGAATTGTTTCAAAACAGCAATATAACAAGATTATTGGATTTGTTCATCACAGCGATATTGAGATTTACGCATTACATCAACTATCACAATTGTAACCAACTCTAGTCAAGGTCAAATTCATTCCGCAGTAAAACGTTCTGCTATCTATATTTTTCATACATAGACCACATTGTGTAAGTCCATCCTTGTTATTTACTCACATATGAAAGCACTGCGGAATAAATTGGCTTAATACAAATAAAGATTATTATTAGATTATATTGTTAAATCATTCCAGGAAAATACTCATATATATTTTTGAGTGTTTGCTTTTTACCAGTCATATATATTATAAAGCAAGCACTCCTTTTTGCAGATGATCTTTAAAATATATGTCCCAAATTCTAGAATAGGCCTTCCTGTGATTTTACAGAAATTTGCTATACAGAAGACTTAGGAATTTTAAATACTAAATATATCTATTCCCCCAGATGAAGCCAAACACCTCCGAGAATTATTCCCCTTTTAGGCTCCTCCCTAAAATATTTCGGAATTCAGATTTCGGCAACACCAAATCAAATTTTTGATCCAAATTATATTTGGATTATATTTAAGGCCCTTCCCAGAAAATCATTGCAGGGCTTGCCGGCATCCCATTGCTTTCAATGGGGCCACTGGCAGCAGCAGCCGCCTTGAAAGCAATGGGAGAACGTTGCCATAGGAAATCCCCTCTGGGGATTTTTCACTCCCTGCGGGGAGTACCCTTGTCACTGAACACTGTGACAGTGCTGAGGGATGAGGGGACTCACGAGGGGGAATGTTTACGTGCAGCACGGACCTATGGTGCACGCATGTCCCATCTTTTGCAGGAGCACGCCTGTGAAAAACGGATATGTGAATACACCATAGGAAAACAATGGTTCTAATAGATGTGTGGTTTTGTGCGCACATACGCGTGCACAAATACATACTTGTGTGAACAAGGCCTTAGTCTGTATGAAAATGTTAGTCAATTGTCATAAGGCAAAAGACAATATGACAAGTTACACAATTTATTTTATTAAAACTTATTTGTTATATCTTTGATGCTTTAATGCATTCATGTTTCTTGTATTATCATAAGGCCACCTGCAGATGGCCGGGTCGGATCCCGCTACGAGAATTCTTGCAGGGACCAGCGCGGTACTCACCTGCTCCTGTGGCTCCGGCTCTGTGATGTGCCGGCTGCCTCCCGGCTGGCGCATGCGCAGAGCGGAGCCAGCGGCTGGGGAGTGACATTTCTGTGCGGGGCTCGCAGATAGAGCATGCCGCGATTTGTTTTCCGCTTCCACGGGCGGAAATTCTGCGGGAAATCCCACCGCGGAATTTCCGCCCGTGTGCAGGAAGCCTAAAAGTTTCAATAAAAATCTTTTGAACATAAAAAGCAAACAATAAACAAAGCAAACAAAGCAAAATAAAACATTAACAATAATTAATTGCAAAACATGTATTTTCAAGGTGACCGTTCATTTATACCATTATACTTAATTAGAATATTGCAAATGTACAAGTAACTATCATATTATTTATCATTTTTAGTAAAAGCAAAATCAGTTGAAAAGGAAAAAGCTGAAAAGAAAGTTCCAACCAAAGGTAAGATTTTTTTATTTATGTAATGAAAGATTTTATATAAATAGGGGTAAAGTATCTGATCAGATACAGTAGTCTAATTACCTAATCAGAAAAACTATGTGGAAATACAATACAAGACCACCGAGTTTGCAGGCCACTAATGCAGTCTCATGTATAGCCCTCCACCTATATTTCTCATTATGTATCTGGGTTTTCAGAGGTGAGAGAAGTCTCGTTATAATGTACTTGCTGTTCTAAGTCCTAAGAGCAGCAAGTGAAAGCACTGTGGTATGTAACTTCCATCTTTAGGGCTCCTTCAGACGAACAATGGCTTCTTTTTTTATATATATATTTTTCCTGCATATTTGTGCACCAAAGGGCCCCATAGAATTCTATGGGAGTTTTTACAAATGCGCACGCCATATGTAAGAACATGTGCAATACGCTGCGCAAAACCATGGGGCAAAGACAAATCTTGACCTCATTAGGCTAAATGGCCTTTTAAATCAGAGTAAGGGCGCCCACCCACTGGCGATTTTTTTTCCCTGCGAAATTCGCAGCATTTTTTTCTCTGCAGGGGTCTATGGGACTTGTAATGTTAAAATCGCGATCGCGCAAAATCGCGATTTCGCGGTAAATTGCGATTTTGCGCGATCGCGATTTTAACATTACAAGTCCCATAGACCCCTGCAGAGAAAAAAATGCTGCGAATTTCGCAGGGAAAAAAATCGCCAGTGGGTGGGCGCCCTAAGGGTGTGTCACACGAACATGTAAGCATGCCCTGCTTGCACAAAAAAGTATAGTTCTATGCTCAGACATGCGTGCAAATCAACCTCACTCACTGTGCAAATACATTGTGCTAAAGCCACCAGTAATGATAAAGCTCTCCTTACTCACACTGCTAAATCTCCTATGCAGTTTATGAGATGAAATGCTTCACACTACTCTTTCTTGCCTTCTACTTCTGTGATTGATAGGTTTCTACTTGGAGGAAGAGAAAAACAGTGCGAAGCATCTCTAAGGATATATAGGAAATTCTGTGCACAACTGAGACACCAGACATGTTCTTTCTTCTCCAGAAGGGGAAGAAGAACACAAAAAAACAGAGGGAACATAAAAACCCATCCAGTTGCTCTTTGACAGATTTGAACCTAGAACTCCAGCATTGTAGGGCAGCAGTGCAAACAACCTAGCCACCACTCCTGTCCTTCTGCTCCAGAGAAGGAGTAGAGCAGGAAGAATAATCTGGCATTTCAAGCCAGAAGTGCATTGTAGCACTGCGGTTCTAGGTGCACATCTGATTGTGGACAACATCTACATGGAGTTTGTATGTTCTCTTTGTGTTTATTATTATTGCTCTTCTTCATCTTCTCCTCCTTTGGGGGAAGCAGTAAAAAGAACAATGTGCTGAGATAGTTGAGGATGCGAAGTAGATGGCGGCGCACTTTTTAACTGATTCTGCCTTATCTTTTACAGGTGCTATGCATAGAATACAGGAAGCTGCATCACAGTTTCCTCTATTTGTTCCAGTGAACACATGTTGACCATCAATTCTGAGTTGCAGGGTCTTAGCGGACCCCACCCAGCTCTCACAGTGACTACGGTCTCTATAGGGGGATGTTTTTCCTTGTAACTGAGGCCCCCATGGATGCTCCAATTACAGTGGAAAACTGTGGAATTAAAACAAAAGATACTGTGAATGTCCTTCAGAGGTCTTATATGATGTCATGAAGGACATAGATGTAAAAAAAAATGTTACAAAAATAAGTAAAAAAAAATGTACAGAATAAAATCGGAATATATTAAAAATGAAATCAACCCACCGCCATACTAACCTAAACCGTCGCCATATGTGCTCTGTAATCTGCGATTATACAAATTATATATAAAAATGTCTGAAATATAATGGCAAATCCACTTCTGTAATTTATTTTCATGTAAGGATAATAATTTTAAAAATGGCGGGAGAACTATAAAATATTTTTTTCTTTTCCTTTTGTACGCATCACTCCTAATAATACAAAAATTAAAAACAGAAAAAAAGCTCAAGAAAAAGAAATAGGGTCATGAAATCTACCACATGTGTAAAATCGCTAAAAAATGTCTGGTCCTTTAAGATCGAAACATTTGGATCTTTAAGGAGTAAAAACAGAGGGACACAGAATACATCCAATGTGATTTACGGTATGCACAGATGCAAGAAAAGAATCATTCATATAAATGCACCCAATCCAAATAATAAATTGTATTTCCGCATGGACTTTGCGTGTCTAAGAATGTACCACACTTGTGCAAAACTATCGGCCATGTGAATACTGCCTCAACTAGTTTTTAGAGCCAAAGTTGGAAGTGCCTCCAGAAAGAAGATGGAGTTTAGGTCATTGCTTTATACTTTGCATTTATTTTGAATCCACTTCAGATTTCGGCTCAAAAAATGCAGTTTTTTATGTTTTCAAAAAATGTTGTATGTGAAACCAACAAAGAAATATGCTTGTATCATAGAGTATAATCCTATAGACTGGATATGTTTATTGAATTCTTCGGGAGAGTTTTTGGAGACATGGACTGGGACTATTGCAAAGGTCATTGTGAATGGCATTGGTCATTCCTAAAAGTTATACATTCAATCACAAAAAAATAGCCCAAATAAATAATTAACTTATAAAGATATTCAAATTATATTCTCTAAAATTCAATATAGTTGCAAAAATCATTTGAAGTCAATGGAAACATTTCTACATGAAAAAATCAATACTCACATGTCTTATTATGTCCCTGCAGACAAAAATTATGCACTTTTCTGGGGGGTTTGCATTAAGTTTTCCTTCTCATGCATTTAAAAAGCCTCATACTAGGTTTGCAGGCTCTCCTACATTCAAGTTTGTGGCTGGAGGGTTGTTCCCAGCACTGATCAGCTGATCTTTTTCATTAATGTGTGAAAGCTCAACTCTCCATCTGCTCTTTTATAGGCTGTGCAGTATAACCACACCCACTCAATACTGCACAGCTATCTCCATATTCTCTTTGAGTAGTTGCTGGACTATTCTCCTTCACTATTGATAATAGCTAGAGATGAGCGAACACGTTCGGCCCCGCCCCTTTTTCGCCCGAACACCGAACTTTGCGAACACTTCAGTGTTCGGGCGAAAAAGTTCGGGGGCCGCCGTGGCAGCGCGGGGGGGTGCGGCGGGGAGTGGGGGGGAGAGGGAGAGAGAGAGGGCTCCCCCCTGTTCCCCGCTACTGCCGCCCGCGCCGCCGCGCATCTCCCCGCCCCCCGGCGGCACCCGGACCTTTACGCGCGAACACTGCAGTGTTCGGCAAAGCCGGTGTCCGGGTGCGGATGTGTCCGTAACGGACACGTTCGCTCATCTTTAATAATAGCAGATAATTCACCTGAAGTGAATTGCAGACATCTGTAATAGTAGCTTTATCTGCTCTGCTCTGTTTTCTGATGTCTTCCACAATTCCCCAGCACTGTTATACAGTCCTCTGCATAACAGTGAATGCACATTCACTACAGGAGAGCAAGTCAATAGAGGAGCTGTTACTCTAATGACAGAATTTGCTAAGATTTCAGTCCTCCAGTCTGCAGGGTCTTGGAAAACTCTACAAGCATAGAAATCAATCAGAAGTCTAAAAAAAAAAAATTATAAAAAGTTTTCATTTCCAAAAACACATTGGTTAAAAAAAACTGTGAAAAGGTATACATGGCTTTGAAGCATTTGATTATGCTCTATTACAGAAGCAATAAAGATAAAACCTGCAAAAAAGGAAAAACCGGAGAAAAAAGCTCCAGTCAAAGGTAAGATGCACTGATTAGCTGCAGTAAAGTTTGTGAATGGTCTGCATTTTATTGACCATCTATCTATCTATCTATCTATCTATCTATCTATCTATCTATCTATCTATCTATCTATCTATCTATCTAATGAAATATTACAATGTTTTCAAAGCTGAAGCTAAAATATATATGGTTTTGTTGCATATTATTGATGTTGATTGATGTTCTCTAAATCTCTAACCTTTACAATACAGAACACCATATTTTTTCAAACTTTTTTGTTCAATGCAAAGGGTGACATCCAAAGCATATCCCACGGCAAAATACAAACCTCACTTACCTGTTTAAAGTGTGGAGTGAGACCTAAAAATTCCAAAAAGTTGCACTTTTTTTGAGCATGAAAGTAAAGCATTGATTTCCATTGACTAGTGTTTATTTGTTTTGTGGTACACACTCTGTAAAAAAAAAAAAAAAAAGCATCTAGAAGGAGTTGTTTTGCTGCAAAACGTGGCATACAGTTACATCTCAGGCCTTAGACAGACGGGCGTTTTTTCGCGCGATTTGCGCATGCGCATGCGTCCGGCAATTTTTTAAAACCATTGCTTTGCAATGGTATCGGACACATGAGCGCTTTTTATGCGCTCGTCCGATAAATTATAGAACAGAAATCGCAGATCGCACCTATCTGCAATCTGCGATTCCTGTTCTCTTCTTTATATGCGCTCAATGGGGCCGGCGGCAGCAGCGCCGACCCCATTGAGAACATATAGAAGACAAATCATTCTTCTCTGCCACAGCTGTAGCTCTCACTCACACCCACTGCAGGCCGGCCACGCTGAGCTCCGTCTGCCGGGACAAGGTGAGTATATATATTTTTTTTATTTTTACACATTTCTGGATGAATTGCAGGGAAGGGCTTATATATTTAAGCCCTTCCCGACAATTCATCCCGCGATCGCCCGCAGCGCATTGCTTTCAATGGAGCCGGTTGTATTGCTGGCTCCATTGAATTCAATGCGCTGGACAGCTCTGGCCCGTTTCTATTGAAACGCGGCTAGGAGCAGTTTTTTCAGGCGATTTTTCGGCCCCAGTCACGCGATTTGCGGATGGGCATCCGTCATGCGATCCGCAAATCGCGGCAAAAAACGCCCGTGTGACTAAGGCCTCAGGCAGATATGTAGCTGATTAGATGAATGGTCTTGCCACCTGAGGCCCTGAAAGAGATTCCACTCTTCGCCTAAAAAAAGGCCCTCAGAGGCTACTTGTGTGTAGTGCAGTGTTTTCTTCTTGCTTGTTGACCACTAGTCATGCTTCTTAGACGCAATTGAAGAGATTTCACCCAAATGGGACCATTTGGGATGCCAACTCCAATAACCTATGAGTTTGCACAATCTAGAGCCTCAGTTTCAGCAAATGTGGAACCTGTATGCCTCCATATCAACTGTATCACATCTTGCATCCAAGATACTAGAGCCTCCTTTCAATTTGCACAATAAATGATCTATTTGCTCTGATATTGTAATCACTTACTTATATCAATGTTCCAATCACACACAGAAAGTTTAACTTGTTTCCAACAACTCCTTCTAGGTGCTTCATTTTTTTGGCAATGAGTGTATTTCACCTGTGCTCTACATTTTATACTGTTTACTTTATTTCAGAAACTAAAAAGGATGAACCTAAAGAAAAGGACAAAGCTGCAAAGAAAGTCTCTGTGAAAGGTTTGTGATTTTAAAATCTAAAGTTAGAGAACGAAGGGTGCATGCACACGGGCAGATTTGAATTGCGGAATCCGGAGCAGGCATCCGCCTCTGTATTCCGCAGCAAATACCATGCATAGCATGCTATGTAAAAGTGATTCTCCCTGCACATGAGCGGAAACCAAATGCGGTTTCTGCTCACAGATGAAAAATCGCAGCATGCACCCTTTTTGCGTGGATTTCTCGCGAACGGCTTCCATTGAAGTTAATAAAAGCGGTGCCAATCCGCAGCCCTTCCGGGGGAAAAGCAGGAGTTTTAAAAAAAGATCTGCACTGCAACTGTCCAACGGCGAGCTGTGCAGACTATCCGCAGTACAGATGAAGCGAAAAGAGACCAGGTACTTGCAAACACCACTGCTGCCAGGGCCGGATTCCGGAGCGCATTTTTTTTGTGAACATGCTCGTATGACCGAGGCCTAATGGTCAGCAAGTTTCAGAATTCCCTGAATAGGGTTTGGTTTATTTGCGTTAAAATATCTTTACAACAATTTCTATAGCCTTAATACTTGATTACTGCATAAGCCACTGAATTATCAGTGTTATTATATTTAGCATTGAAACCAATTTTTTAAAAAGAAGCAAAAAGAAACTTAAATTTCTATTATAAGGCTGATTTTTTATTCCAGCAATTCCTAAAGAAAAGGAACTAAAGGGAAAAGTTGACAAAAAAGCTCCTACCAAAGGTTAGTAAACAACATTATTAACAGCAGTCATTATTTGCCCTGAAGGTTAGGCAGAATTTGGGGTGTAATTTCCTTTAGATAAGGGTGTATTCTATATTGCTTTATTATATTCTTCTTTAATAAACCTTTGGCCCTCACCAGTTTCTCCCATTCACACTTAATAAATTTAATAAAGCTAATTAACTGTATTATTCAGACTCTCTGGAAAGTTGAATCATTTATTGTTTTTCTTTATGAATGATTGTGAAATTGTTGAGGTATTTGGGGCTTCTGGCCCACTAATGAGTACTGTATTTAATATTTATCATTACAGTGATACTGATCAATGGTCTTACAGTGTCTACTCAGGCTTATGACAGGGATATAAGGCTCAAAATTACTATGTATACACCAGGATTGTGACACTGATATCAGAAATCTAAACACCTATGGGTTTACTCTATGTATTCTGATTTCCTCCCACTTAAAGGGGTTGTCCCACGGCAGCAAGTGGGTCTATACACTTCTGTATGGCCATATTAATGCACTTTGTAATGTACATTGTGCATTAATTATGAGCCATACAGAAGTTATAAGAAGTTTTTCACTTACCTGCTCCGTTGCTGGCGTCCTCGTTTCCATGGAGGCCGTCTAATTTTCGGCGTCTAATGGCCAAATTAGACGCGCTTGCGCAGTCCGGGTCTTCTTCTTTTCTCAATGGGGCTCCGTGTAGCTCCGTGTAGCTCCGCCCCGTCACGTGCCGATTCCAGCCAATCAGGAGGCTGGAATTGGCAATGGACCGCACAGAAGCCCTGCGGTCCACCGAGGTAGAAGATCCCGGCGGCCATCTTCAGCAGGTAAGTAAGAAGTCACCGGAGCGCGGGGATTCAGGTAAGCGCTGTCCGGTGTTCTTTTTTAACCCCTGCATCGGGGTTGTCTCGCGCCGAACGGGGGGGGGGGGGGTGAAGAAAAAAAAAACCCGTTTCGGCGCGGGACAACCCCTTTAACTCTTAAAACATACTGAGAAAATTGGCTCCTAATGATAGTTTCTTGCATATACATTTGAGTGTGTCTGACGTCTAAGATGACAAAATTAGATATACAGAACAGTAAAATTAAGAGTAAATGAAATCGCTTCTTGCTTGTTGTCGCTATTGTTAACTATTATTCAAAGTTAAAGCATGTTGTATGTCACTGCGTTTTTGCTCTAGAAAAAAAGTAATCAGAATGGGATCGTTTATAAAAAAAAATTTCTAGGACAGCAATATAATATAGCCAGCCTGCAGTATTTGGTGCAAATGCAACTATTCTGTATCAGGATGATGCTGTGTTAAAGCAACGGAGAATTGCCACAAAATGATACACAAATTACTTAGCAGCATTTACATTGGGTGCTAAAATATAATTCACTTCTTATAGGGGTTTTCCAGAAAAATGCTATGGTTGATGTATCCTCAGGATTAGAGATGAGCGAGCACGCTCGGATACAGCAGTTACTCGCGCGAGCATCGCTCTTCTCGAATAACTGCTTACTGGTCCGAGTGTGCTCACCTCATCTCTACTCAGGATAGATCATCAATAATTGATCAACTGTGGTCTGCTGCTTGGACTGCTGGCCGATCAACTGATTGGGCATCAGCTGACAGCGCTGCTAGGCACAGGGCTGTGGAATGATAGCTGCTGCTCCGACCCCTGTGCAGTAGTCATTATTTGTAACTGCAGGCTCAGCTGTCATTAAAATCAGTGGAAGTTGGGTCGGAGCAACAGTTTTCACTCCATTTTCCTGTGTGTAGTGGCGATGACAGTGGGCAGCCGATCAGCTGATCGGTCAAGGGTCCGAGTGGTAGACTCCAGTCAATCAACTATTGATCACCCATCCTTCGGATCATCATCAATAGTATTTCCATGAAAAATCTCTTTAATGAATCATAGAATATAACATTTTCTCCTAGAACTGAACAGGCATTGTCATCAATGGTGATGTCTGTTAAGTTATAGTATATTTTACAGCATTCCATTTTTTTTATTGTTTTTTAAGTGATTTTATAACATTTTCTATGTTATAATCACAATGCAAAGTATTTATCACAGACTGTGTGTCACAATTGAGGTTTAAGTATGTAACAAATTTAGTGGCACACATAAATAATCCATAGTCATCTCTGATATTATTGACACTCTACATAATAATGAGCTACAATCACTATATTAAGTATGTAATGAAATGCACTTTTTACAATTACATTCTTTTTTTTAAATAGCTGAAAAAGCAGAACCAGAAAAACTTGCAAAAACTGAGAAAAAAGCCCCTGCTAAAGGTTTGTGCTTAGAATTCTGGCCTGAAGATAATAATACAGTAGTTGCTAATTGTTACATTAATTAATGTCATTAATTACTAATTACTTGATAGGTTAACTCATTAATGGTCAGCCCATTTTAGGCCCACATGGCCAACCAAATTTTGTTTTTCCCATCGTTGCATTTCAAGGGCCATAATTCTTTTTTTTCCATTAACATAGTTATGCAAGGCCTTCCTTTTTATGGCATTCTCCATACAGAATAAATAGCATGATAACATTTTTCTCTGGGTCAACATGGTAACAACAATACCAAGTTTATAAAATGCCACATTTGCATAATAATTTGCCAAGTTTTGTCCTTTCTGCATTTTTTTTCTAAAGTGGTGAGAAAAGTGGGTGGGTGTAGTGGGAGGAGCTGCATTCTCCACAGCCAAACAGATTTAATATCACGTATGCCAAAAATTGATAAAAATTAACACCTAAATTTACACAAGTTCAGAATTGGCATAGGTTTGAATTTCTGCACCACAGAAAGACAAATATGAACCAAGCTAATTACTTAAGAGGCTTGCAATTCTTAATAATGCTGTGGATAAAAAAGGGGACACAGTTGCCTCTAATTACGTTTATTTGATTTGTTTGTGTTTAAGCAAAAGAGTTACAATTCAGTGACAAAGAGTATGTATCACTATTATAGTATGTAGCATAGAAATGGCACCCAATAAGTATCATAGGGGCTTCATATAGTATCAGACTGAATGTTGGTCCAACCACATTGGATCTTGAGTTTGAAATACCCGATCCAGGAGCAGGCACGTAGATGTCCTGGGTGGTGGAACCTTTTGGCAGGACAAGGCACGTCAACTACTAATTAAGTATCTTCATTGTAGTACTCAATCATCATCGTACTCCATACTGTATGTCGAAGGTCCATGGCATGCCAACATCAAGGCCTCATGCACTGTAGGTGCCAGAGTACCGGGTCACTGCACATTTAAAGTGCTGTAGGTGCAATCTGACATCTGCAACACACCTTTATCTCAAAGACATCTCACATTATCTTTTACTGGTGCATAGCGCTGCTAACCCGGAATTACCTCGCTCCCCTGTCACAGCCTAACGCATTTTTACACATGGCATTGCTTCAGATACTCAGTTACACACTAATATGCATCCTGCCAATAAACATCAAACTGTTATAATATCAGACTTCCCAATAACTATAGGCCTCTCAGGGAGGTACTCCCCAAATCTGTCTTTGGACCGGTCTTACATGTAGCATCCAGGTCCGCAGTGATGTCATCTTCTTTAGGGATCAAGAGAAACCCCCTCTCCTTCTATGTGGCTACGGGTCATTTTTATCTCCTACCTCTCAAGACCTTTGGGTGCTCTTTTTTGCCCCCATCGGCCTGTTCTGACAGTGGCTGCATGCTGCTCTATTGTAAGAGGGGCACTGTCAGTGCTACCCTCTTGCATAGAAATAAGCCTTTATTATCAGCTCCTTTTTCTGATCCAAAATGTAGCAAGTTTGTACTTTTACAAGGACCCCTGTCACTCTATACATTAATGTCATTGTGTGCACAGGCAGAATTCTCTTTATACGCAGAAACATATATAGAGCATTTAAACCTTATTGATGAATTTGCAGTATGTGACAAGATGGTAGATTAAATGAATTCCTTTTATAATAGCTTTGGTGCATGTTTCTCCAGCACAGCTGATCAAGACTTGCACATGATCGCCAGCATTTAGTAAATTCTTAAAGTTTTTACAGTAACATATTTCTTTCTTGAATAGCTGCAAAGAAAGAACCAGAGAAACTTGTAAAGCTTGAGAAAAAAGTCCCAGCCAAAGGTTAGTGCTCCAAATTTGGATTTGCCAATTATACATTAGTTAAGTTAATGACATATATATATATATATATATATATATATATATATATATATAACATGGGGGGTGTCAACTTAGTAGGATTGCCATCTTTCAGATACTGTAAGATCGTTGGCACATGCAAAATACTCAGAGACTGTGGACTTTGGTTAACCCCCAACTTTTATTATCTTCACAGTAGGTCATGGCACTTAACATCACAGTGCATATATGTCATAATGGAGGAATAAAAAAAATCCCATGTCCTCCGGCCACTAGCTAAACATTTAATGTTTGCTTTCTAAACCAAACAGCAAGACCTTCTGCCTAAGCTCCCAAATCACAATAATGCACTTGGTATGTCTTTACCATTCAGAGCTGCATGGCCCCCACAGTCCCAAGCAATTCTTTTCTATTTCCTTGGCAAGGAGCCATTTTGGGAAGGGCGCAGCCATCTGTTAGTAATGCTCCATTTATGCGGGACAAGCTCTCAAACAAATAATGCCCGACAGCCTATTTCAGTGATGCTCGCTCCAGTGCTGGTACACAGCAGTGAGTATTGCTGGCATCGCTCATAGAGCTGCCGGAATAGAGGCGGCACAGGCAAGGGAGCATTCTCCCCCTGACCCACCCTTATTGACAGTAATGGCCCTTTTACACAGGACGATTATTGGGAATTTGAACGATAATTTTCCCATGTAAATGCAAGCAGAAACTGAACGACTGAAGAAGAATTCTTCACTCGTTCAGTTTCTGCAGGCAGAAAACTGAAAGACGAGCCATTCAGTGTAAAGAGCAGTTGTACATTTCTCATACAATTCCGTTTCAGTCGTTTAGTCGCTGCATGCATTTAGTGTGAGAATCTGGACGGTTATCATCCCATATTAACCCTTTCCAATCCACTGTCTGACGTGTTAAGACATTATGATTTAAGGCTGTACAGCTCCAATGCCTCTCTGCTGTCAGAGCCTACCCAATGTGTCACCGCATGCAGTACTGGCTTTAGCCAGCATATAGCGCTATTGTATAACTGCAGAAAAAGAGAATGCCCCCTAGGAAAAACAGGATACAAATTGGATTGGAAAGGGTTAAAGGCCCATAAGTCCTCTCTCTTTGCTGTAATCAATAGTTTAGCAGCCAAAAACACAGAAAAACACTTTCCCTGCTGGACATTTTCTTGAAATGTGGCAATGTGGCCCCTAGTGGCTGAAACATGCCATTATAGTTCTAAATTCACTGCAAGATGGCAAATATCAAAAGTTTGCTAGTGCTGAGCATCGCTAGGAAATCTTGATTACTTAATCAATAAAAATTATTTGCAAAGAAGTTGATGATGGAAACGTATCACTCAATGTTTCGAATTTTGTATGCTCCAAATGTTCTCTTAGACTTTATTGTAAGCTAATTAGGACCTGCATCCCTGTTCAGTATCTCTACCCTGGACTGGGAGCACATTCTGAGATGTACACCTTTTTCATTAGCCTTCTCAGGTGTTTCCTAGTTAGCCAGCAGAGACACCCTTTACCTGCCGCACAGATTTATAAACAGTCTATGAGCAAGCCATAGTCATTTCTGGTATTATTGACACCCTACATAACAATGAGCTAAAATCACTATATTAAGTATGTAAGGAAGTACATTTTTATAATGCCTTACTTCTTTTTTGAATAGCTGAAAAAGCTGAACCAGAAAAACTTGCAAAAATTGAGAAAAAAGCCCCTGCTAAAGGTTTGTGCTTAACATTATTCAAGATTATTCAAAAGGAAGGAGGAGATCCAAACAAACGCCTGGCCTCTAACTAAACCTTATGCACTGCCCTTGCTACCAGACTTAGTGCCACAGAACATCAACACAAGTAGGTGTGGTTGCATACTATCGCAGAGGCTTCCACGGGCTCTTGTTAACAACCTATCCCTACCCAGGTATGGGAGCACTTTATGAGATGTACACCTTTTTCATCAGCCCTCTCAAGTGTCTCCTATTTAGCCAGAAGAGACACCCTTTCCCTGCCGCACAGATTTTAAGACAGTCTGTAATAAGACCCCCTAGTGGCCACTTCAGTAGTTGCACACGTATATAATCCATACTCATCTCTCCTACTATTGACACTCCACATAATAATGATCTAAAATCACTATATTAAGTATGTAATGTTATGCACGTTTTACAATTACATTCTTTTTTTTTTTTTTGAATAGCTGAAAAAGCAGAACCAGAAAAACTTGCTAAAACTGAGAAAAAGGCCCCTGCTAAAGGTTTGTGCTTAGAATTCTGGCCTGAAGATAATACAGTATTTGCTAATTGTTACGTTAATTAATATCATTGCTTACTAATTACTTGATGGATTAACTCTTTAACGGTCAGCCCATTTTAGGCCCACATGGCCAACCAAATTGTATGTTTTTCTCATCGTTGCATTCCGGAGCCATAATTTTTTTTTTCCATTAACATAGTCATACTTTTTATGACGTTCTCCATAACGAATAAATCCCATGATAACATTTTTCTCTGGGTCAACATGGTAACAACAATACCAAGTTTATACAATTTTTTATCTTTTGCTATTTTTGTATGCAAAAAAAACACTTTAAAAATGTTACATTTGTGTTGCTGCATTCCAAGAGCCAAAACATTTTTATTTCTTCACCGGTGGAGCTAGGTAAGGAATGTTTTTGGCAGGAGGATCACATTTTTGGGAGATTTTTAACCACTTTTTATTACATTTTTTTCTAAATTGATACAATTTTTCTAGGCTTCACTACGGAAGCATTTCTTTGCGTAGCAGCATTCAGAAACCCCTAATATTTTTTTTCTTTCAACTGAGCAAAAGGGTAGTTATTTTTGTGGGGGACCAGCTGTAGTTTTAATAGCAGCATTTGGTGATTCATATGACTTTTTGATCTTTCTTTTTGTGAGGCGAGATATGCAAAATTTATTTTTTTCCTTTTTTCCTTTATTCTACTATGGGAATTGAACATCATTAGGAATTGTTTATTCTATAATATACTGAAATACTTCAGAGGAGGAGAAGCAGGAGAAGAATAAACACAAAGAGAGCATAAAACCTTCATACATATGTTGTTCTTAGACAGATTGAAACCTGTAAGATAGCAGTGTAAAAAAAAAACTGAGACAGCACACTTCTTTCTTCTTCCTTCTTCCTTCTTCCTTCTTCCTTCTCCTGGGGAGGGGAGAGACAAAAAATAAGAATAAATACAAAGAAACTATGCAAATGTTGTCCATAGTTTCTTCTTCCTCCTGCCTCTTTCTTCTCCTTCTTCCCCATCTCCTTCTCCACTTTCTTCTACTTCTTCCTTACTTTCTTCAGTAAAAAAGGAAGAACAAGCATGCTCGCTTAGTCATTAGCACTGTTTCCTACCAGTGCTATGGTCCTAGGGTTCAAATTTGACCAAGTACAACATCTGCATAGACCTTTTATGTTCTCTATGTGTTTCCCGTTATCCTGCAGCAGTCTTGTGACAAATATATATATATATATATATATATATATATATATATATATATATATGTGTGTGTATATATATATATATATATTGTGAGACGGTGACCGACAAGGTGCTAGAGGGCAGGTATGTGTCGCCTAGGATGCTCTCCTATGCTGCCTTGGGGAGCGCTTGGGCAGATACATGCCACCGAGCAGCCTGGGCTCGGTGGAGGAAGCCGGCAGTATAGTGTTAGTAGCATTAAGCTACTAACACATTGTAGTGTGTAAGTGGCTCCAAGCCACATAATCCGGGCCGGCTTTTCCTGGAGTGACCAAAGTGAAGGGTGGGATGGTCACTCCCACGTACCAGGTGGGGCTGGTACCAGGCCTTATAAAGCCTGGGCCTACAGGGCCTAGAGAGAGAGCTGAGACCTTTGCAGGTCTGAGAGTCCTGGCTGGCTGTGTGCAGGAGCCATTTGTGTTACCAGTGTGTAGACAGGGACGCTCCATGTATAGTAAGTGCTCAGACGAGCAGGATTTACGTTATGTTTGCCTGATGTTAAGGCCTGTATTTTGCTTTTGTTTGCTTGGAAATAAACCCAGGCAAAGCCTGGACTAAAGACTTTATCGCAAGTGTCACTGTCTCTGACTGCTTATGCCCAGGTTGCTACCGATCCTAAACGCTAATCCCTCACATATGGTGTTTGGATGCGGGCAGCGGTCTTAAAGAGACATACACCAATTAATGGACATTTTGCTGCAGCAGCTGGAGAACCGTTGCTAAGGGCAACCGCCCAAGAGAGATTGACTGGAGAGTGCTGTGACCCCCATGTCCTGGGTGAAAGCTGCAACGGCGCAGCAATCAGACACTGCCAAGATGGAGGAACTGATAAAGCAGCTGGTGCAAATGAACGTGCAGCAGCAACAAGCGTTGGCCCAGCAGCAACAAGTGACGGCGACCCAGCAAAAGATCCATGAGGAGGCCATGAGAGCTCAGGCCGAGACTAATGCTCTCCTGGCACAAAGTCTGCAGAGGTCGTCTGGTTCGCTCCCCACCACCCGTACCGCGGTACAGGCGGCCTTACAAAAGATGACGGCCACCGATGACATCGAGGCCTATCTCGCGGTCTTTGAGAGAGTGGCCGAGAGAGAGAACTTACCAGCGCCTCAGTGGGCTGAGGTAGTAGCGCCTTTCCTGACAGGAGAACCCCAAAAGGCCTACTTTGACCTCGGTGAGCAGGATGCCAAGGACTATAATAAACTCAAAGGTGAGATCCTGGCACGCTTGAGCGTGGACACCCATGTGCGGGCCCGACGCGTACACGCCTGGACTTTCACGGACGACCTACCAGCTCGCTTCCAGATGTACGACCTGTTCCACCTGGTGAGAAAGTGGTTGCAGCCGGAGGAGTCGTCCCTGGCAGAGATCGTACAAAGAGTGGTTCTGGACAAGTTGATCCGCTCGTTGCCCCCCGCAATCCAGCGCTGGGTGGGACAACTCGTGAGCCTCTTCGAGAGGTATAAAGCCACGGAGGACTTACTGCAAGCCGTGCCTCCTCGACGTTCCAACCCCGGGAACAGCAAGTCGGCCGGAGCACCTGGTAAGACTGTTCCGTATGTAAGGGGTGTCAAAAGTGTCCCCAGGGGAGGTGGCTCAGAGGGGGATCGTTTGGGGCAGAGGAGGAGCCCCAAATGGATATTCAGGTCCCGGGTAGAACCCCAAGGAGACCGGGCCTCCATACGATGTTGGCGCTGTCATGAGCCCGGGCATCATGCTGCCAACTGTCCCCTCACTGTGGAACCCATGGACTGTGACTCTGCCCGGCGGAGGTCGATGTTCGCTCGGCCAGTATGTTCTGCAGAGACTGTGTCAGAGACTGATCGACCATTATGTCACCTAAAGGTGAATGACTTTGCGGTGACAGCTCTACTGGACTCAGGGAGCTTGGTTACGCTGGTGCACTCCAGCCTGGTCGATCCCACAACCTTCACCGGCCGTCGCATGGGGGTTGTTTGTGTGCATGGGGACACCAAGGAGTATCCTATTGCCCTTGTAAGACTTGATACTCCGTGTGGACTTGCCAGCCATGAGGTGGGCGTCGTAAAATCCTTAATGCACACCGTGATCCTCGGGAGAGACTTTCCCCTATTTTGGGACTTGTGGCGACACCGAGGGTCGTCTGCAAATAAGGTTCATGATGATGCAAATGTGTATGATGTGTGTCCCGAACCGTTTGACCCTGAGGGTACGGTTCCAGCAGTAGGGGTGACCCAAGAGAATGGGGATAACTTTCCCTTAACAGTATTGGCGGGTGAGACGGAGGTACAGGATGAAGTAGTTGCTATGCCTGACTTAGAGGTCTCACGTGCCAATTTCGGAACTGAGCAGCTCCGAGACCCCACCTTAGTAAAGGCCAGGGAAAATGTTAAAGTACTAAATGGGGAGCCTCAATTCCCAGAGGCTGATACTGTGTTTCCACACCTGGCAGTCAATCAAGAATTGTTGTATCAGGTTGACAAGGTCCGTGGGGAGGTTGTGGAACAGCTGGTGGTACCTCAGTCTTATCGTAGGATGGTCTTAGACCTGGCGCACCAGCATGTGCTGGGAGGTCATCTCGGGAGAGAAAAAACTAGGGAACGCATCCTTCAGCGTTTTTTCTGGCCGGGGGTACATGGTGATGTAAAACGTTACTGTGAGTCATGCCCGGAGTGTCAAATAACAGCTCCTATGCCCCATTACCAGAGCCCCTTAGTGCCCTTGCCCATCATAGAGGTGCCGTTTGAGCGGATCGCTATGGACCTAGTTGGGCCCTTGGTAAAGTCTGCCCGGGGTCACCAACATATATTAGTGGTTGTAGACTATGCCACCCGTTACCCCGAAGCCGTTCCTTTACGTAATACGTCATCCAAGGGTATTGCAAAGGAACTACTTCACATGTTCTCCCGCACGGGCATACCAAAAGAGATCCTGACGGACCAAGGAACCCCCTTTATGTCAAAGGTCATGAAGGAATTGTGTAAGCTGCTGAATATTAAGCACTTACGGACGTCTGTGTACCACCCACAGATGGATGGTCTGGTTGAGAGATTTAATAAGACCCTAAAAAGCATGCTCAAAAAGGTAGTCAATAAGGATGGGAAGGACTGGGACTGTCTGCTGCCATATTTAATGTTCTCAATCCGTGAAGTCCCACAATCCTCCACTGGGTTCTCTCCCTTTGAATTAGTTTATGGTAGACATCCCCGAGGGCTCCTTAATGTAGCTAAGGAGACCTGGGAGCACGAGTCCACCCCCTACAGGAGTGTTATTGAACACATCTTCCTCATGCAAGATCGAATTGCGGCGGTCATGCCCATTGTTAGAGAACATTTACAGCAGGCTCAAGAAGCCCAAAGCCGGGTATATAACCGGTCCACCAAGGTGAGAACCTTCAACCCTGGGGATCGGGTACTAGTGTTGGTGCCCACCCTAGAAAGTAAATTCCTAGCAAAATGGCAAGGGCCCTATGAAATAATTGAGAAAGTCGGAGAGGTAAATTATAAGGTAAACCAGCCAGGTAGGCGGAAACCAGAACAGTTGTACCATGTAAACCTAATTAAGCCATGGAAGGACAGAGAAGCCCTGACTGCAGTAAGCACCCCCCATGGTGGGGTCCCAGAGGTGTGTGTATCAGGGTCCCTGTCCAAATCCCAACAACAAGAGTCGAGGGAATTTATACAACGTAATTCAGGTGTGTTCTCTGATGTACCAGGGCATACTGGTGTCATAAAACACGACATTATAACTGAACCAGGGGTAAAGGTTCAGTTGAAACCGTACAGGGTTCCAGAAGCCCGCAGACGAGCCATCTCAGAGGAGGTCAAGAAAATGCTAGACCTCGGAGTAATTGAGGAGTCGAAAAGCGAATGGTCCAGCCCTATCGTGCTGATACCAAAACCTGATGGCTCTCTGCGCTTCTGTAACAACTTCCGGAAGCTAAATGACGTGTCAAAATTTGACGCATACACAATGCCGAGAGTGGACCAGTTAATTGAGAGACTGGGTCATGCCAGGTACTTTTCCACTCTCGACCTTACTAAAGGCTACTGGCAGGTTCCCCTTACAGAGAGCGCGAAAGAAAAGACTGCGTTTGCCACACCAGAAGGGTTGTTTCAGTACATCTGCCTACCCTTCGGTTTGCATGGAGCCCCAGCAACCTTCCAAAGATTGATCGATATCATACTCAAACCCCATCGTCAATATGCGTCAGCATATTTAGATGATATCATCATCTTTAGCGAAGACTGGGACAGCCATCTACCCAAGGTACAGGCAGTACTGAACTCCCTTAGAAAAGCAGGGCTCACAGCAAACCCAAAGAAGTGCGCCATAGGCCTCGAAGAAGCATGATACCTGGGGTATATAGGCAGGGGTATTATAAAAACCCCAGATCAATAAAGTTGAAGCCGTTCAGGACTGGCCACAACCCACTACTAAAAAGCAGGTGAGAGCTTTTTTAGGCATTGTAGGGTACTATAGGCGGTTCGTGCAGAACTTTGCTAGCATAGCAGCACCCCTAACAGACTTGACCAAGAACAGTAAGTCAGTCATGGTCAAGTGGAACCCTGACGCAGAAAAGGCGTTCCAAGAATTAAAACGGGCCCTCTGTAGACGTCCAGTGTTGGTCACACTTAATTTTAAAAGAGAATTTGTCGTTCAAACAGACGCGTCCGACGTGGGACTGGGAGCAGTTCTGTCCCAAGAAGTAGAGGGAGAGGAACATCCCGTGATTTATCTAAGCAGGAAGCTCACGCCACCAGAGAAAAATTACAGCATTGTTGAACGGGAGTGCCTAGCCATCAAATGGGCCCTTGAATCCCTAAAATACTACCTTCTAGGTCGGCACTTCAGGCTGATCACAGACCACTCTCCCTTAACCTGGATGTTACAGGCAAAAGAAAGAAACGCCAGAGTCACTAGGTGGTTCCTGACACTTCAAAACTTCAGTTTCTCTGTTGAACACAGGGCAGGAAAGCTACAGGGCAATGCCGATGCCTTGTCAAGGACGCATTGCATGGCGGCTAAAGGTGTCCGACCCCACAGGCTTGAACAGAGGGGGAGGGTATGTGAGACAGTGACCGGCAAAGTGCTGGAGGGCCGTTACATTTCACCTAGGATGCTCTCCTATGCGGCTTTAGGGAGCACTTGGGCAGATACGTGCCACCGAGCAGCCTGGGGGTCGGTGGAGGAAGTCGGCAATATGGTGTCAGTAACATTAAGCTACTGACACACTGTAGTGTGTAAGTGGCTCCAAGCCACATAATCCGGGCCGGCTTTTCCTGGAGTGGTCAAAGCGAAGGGTGGGATGACCACTCCCACGTACCAGGTGAGGCTGGTACCAGGCCTTATAAAGCCTGGGCCTGCAGGTCCTGGAGAGAGAGCTGAGACCTCTGCAGGTCTGAGAGTCCTGGCTGGCTGTATGCAGGAGCCATTTGTGTTACCAGTGTGTAGACAGGGACGCTCCATGTATAGTAAGTGCTCAGACGAGCAGGATTTACGTTATGTTTGCCTGATGTTAAGGCCTGTATTTTGCTTTTGTTTGCTTGGAAATAAACCCAGGCCAAGCCTGGACTAAAGACTTTATCCTATGTGTCACTGTCTCTGACTGCTTATGCCCAAGTTGCTACCGATCCTAAATGCTAATCCCTCACAATATATATATTTGTGTGTATTACCTTTCATGTTAAGTTTTTGCTAAATGTAAAAAGGTCACTTTTTTCCATTGCTTTTAGATGAAAAGAAAGCAAAGGTCTCTTTGACAGAAGAAAAGGTAGAGAAAGAAGTAAAGAGTAAAACATCTGAAACCAAGATAGCAAAAGCCATAAAGGAAACAAAAGCATCAGAGGAAAGTATACCAAAGTTAAAGACCAAGGAAGAAGAGAAAGAGAAGGTGGAAACTACAGCTGAGACACAAGGTAAATAGCCAAGTAAATACTGATCAAAATATTCCAGAAATAACAAGTAAGAATTGAATAATACAATTTTAAGGCTAGGGTAACACAGGGCGGATTTGTTGCGGTTTTTCCGTTGCGGTTTTGACGCAGAAGAACTGCTTCTGCGGCAAAACCGCTTCAAAGGTTAATTTGGGCTTGCGGATTTTGCTGCGGATTTTCGTGCGGAAAAATCCGCAAGCGTTTTTTTCCGCAGCGCTTTTTTACTTTTGACGCGTATTTGGTGCGGTTTTGGCTGCGTCCATTGAGGTCTATAGACAAAAAAGCGCTGCGGAAACGACTAAAGAATGAACATGCTGCATCTTTTAAAACCGCGACGCAGTTGCATTTCCGCACTGAGGCTGTGCGGAAAAAATCTGTCCTGTGAGAACAGCTTTTTGGCAAATCTCATTTGTGCTGCATTGCACTGCAAACGCAGCTGTTTTGCCGCAGTGCGGATATGCAACGGCAATCAGCGTCAAAACCGCGGCAAATCCGCCCTGTGTGGCCCCAGCCTAAAAGTTGCAAAGAGACTGCAGACACATCGGATGATATTGATACTTTGAATTTATTTATTATTACGAAACACATTGTATCAAAGGATATTTTAGATATACAGTGTATATTTGTCAAAACTATGTATGACTCAAATGCTATTATTACCAACTGATACTGTATTGTTGCCAAGACTTCAAATTCTTTCACATTGGTAACATTTTAGTAAAGGCATGCGGAATATATAGAATTAAATAGAAGGTTATTGTTGAGAAAGAACAACAATATGTCAGACTTACTTTATTATGGTATCCAATGGTCTAGAAATCCTGATATTCCAGCACAAAGAACCAGCAGAAGCAAAAGACTGAGCAGAGATAATCTAAAATACGCAATATAATTGTATCCGGGAAAATATAGTAATGTGTAAATTCCAGTGATTGCTTCAGACCTGAGGAATAGTGGTTTAGTATTACGGATATGGAAATAAAGGTCACAGTTACAGTTTGCCGTTTCTTTTAGCAAAACTCCCTAGTAGCTCAATAACCTTCCTTAATGATTTTTCACATTTTTGTCACATAGAATTTACCAGAAAATAAACACCTCATGTAATATTCACACTGAGTTGTTCAATGGCAGTAAAAAACTGAAGTTGTTAGACATACAGTACTTTGTTTTAGAAGCAGGGACAAATCCTAAAATGAAAAATAAAGTGAAAGGGAAGGTTGGTCAAAAAAGTTGGAATGTGACCCCCACATTTATGTGTAGAAATATTTGTGTCAGCCCGACTCATCTGAATAGAGATCGCAAAAATCTATGCACATTGCACAGAAAAGAATCAGCACACTGCATAAAGTTAACATGTTATTATTGCTGCATCATGTATGTTTCAAAAACAAGCCCCCCCCAAAAAAAATAAAATAGTGTTTTTATTGCATTTCACCCCACTTCAAAATGTTTAAAAGTTTCTCAATACTTTATATTGTACATCAAATGGTACATGAAGAAATGTAGATCCAGCACTTAAATCCAAGGGTTTAAAAAATCTTTATGTAGAACCGGATAAAAAATTCATGAATGCACACATGAAGAAAATAGCCTAGGCATTTTGAACACCATACATCATGTTCTTACTCTGCTGTATGTATGGGGGTCGAAACGTGTATAATATTTTTTCAGGTCTGCATTTGTGAATTTTTAATCCTGTTCTAAATAAAGATGACTGTGTCATCCTTGTATTTTGGTGCTGGATCTACATACATTACATACCTGGGACCTAGTTCAGTAAACTCTTATCAGTGCACTGATTGTATTCTCCTTCTGGTGTGGTTTCCAAACATTGAGGCGGTGAGTTGTTTTTTTTCTTTTTCATACATTAAATGGTGCCAAAATACAACTTGTCTCACAAAAACACAAGCCCTCAGATGACCATTTTGACAGAAAAATAAAGAACTAGAGAAAACATGGCCAGTGTGTAGGTACTGCTCAGAGGACTTTGGCACATCAGTGTCAGGCTTCCTTCACACAGAGCAATCTTGATTCTCCAACATAGATAACATAGGCAACACGTTTCAACTCTGGAATAGGGTCTTCCTCAGGCTTATGTTGGAGCATAAAAATTGTTCTTTGCGAAGTAAGCCTGAGATTACATGTGCCAACGTCCTCTGAGCAGTGCCTACCTACTGTACATGTTTTATATGGTTCCTGGTGTGTGCGCCAAAGGAAGGGCATTCCCTAGTAGGACCAGAACAAGACTGGCAGCTCTACCACTGGGTTTATATCACTAACCCTAATGTGATGTCATGTAGTTGTGCTCAGTCTCAGCAGAACCACACTAGGTAAGAGTAATACCTGTCTTTTGTTTCACCCTTGTTCTCCTGAATAATCTTGGCTGTATTGCACCAATGGATCTCCTTGTCTTCCTTTCTGTAATTTTTCTAAGATTTACAGAAAAAATGAAGATGTTATGATTTTTTGAAAGTGAGGAGGCAAAAATGAAAAATGACTCGGGAGTGAAAGGGCTAAGCAAATCATAGCGCCAATTGTACTGTTAAATAATGTTCAAACAATTGTGTATATATTGTGGAAATAACAGCCATACTATATTCAAATTAGCTGACACAGTTTTCAGATAATAGTGCCAAACAGCACAAAACTGTGATTACACAAAGTTTGCTAGTTATACTTGAAACAACAAAGAATGAGATTTAACAGCATGGGAAAATATATACTAGATAAAGAATATGACATATAAAAAGACATGACTAGGCAACTTGATGATAGCCATGGTGAAGTGAGATTTCCAGCAATTCAGATTCGTATTCTATCAGCAACTGGTTACTTATCAGACTGTGCAATTACAATGAGGAGACAAAAAGAGAAAACATGTCTCTTCTTAAGAATAGGAACAACTGAATATATTAGAGCACATCTATAATAGAAAGAGGCACAAGAAAATGTTCCACAGTGTAGGGATAGATTTATAAAACCGTCTAAAATGAAAACTGTCTGTGTTGCCCATAGCAACCAATCACAAAGCAGCTTTCATTCTTCAAAGACAGCATATGAAATTAACCCTTTCCAATCCACTGTCTGACGTCTAAAGACATTCTGATTGAAGACTGTACAGCTCCGATGTCGGAAGATGGCCGGCAGGGTATTCTTACTGTATATTACTGGCCGCTCTGCTGTTAGGGGCCTCTCCAGCATGTCCCATACAGCAGTACTGGCTCTAGCCAGCAGATGGTGACATTGTATAATGGCAGAAAGAGAAAGCCCCCTAGGAAACCCTAAATCCAAAATTGGATTGCAAAGGGTTAAAGCTGTGATTGGTTGCCATGAGCAGCAAAGATAGTTTTGTACACCAGAGAGATGTAAGAAAATATGAAAAAATCAATTTCTCTTCATATGATGGGGCATATTACTAATAGTGGTGAACTGTAAGAAACACTGTATTCATCAATATGGTGCAGGCCATGTTAATACATATAATGCAGCCATCTTCTTGTAAGGATGTTGGAGCATAGGGTTTGGGGCTTAATAAATATGGTGAATGGCATGAATGCCATTTTGTCAAGGTAATTGCACCAGAATTACATCAGTTTCAGACCAGTGTATTGTAACGTCTTACAGATGACATTATCGCATGTCATCATAGAATCATAGACTGGTAGAGTTAGAAGGGACCTCCAAGGTCATCTGGTCCAACCCCCTGCTCAGTGCAGGATCACTAAATCATCCCAGACAGATATTTGTCCAGTCTCTGTTTGAACACTTCCATTGAAGGAGAACTAACCACCTCCTGTGGTAACCTGTTCCACCAATTGATCACCCTCAATATTTCATCATTATTTGATCTGCACTTACCTCCATATGTGCTGGCATTGGTTTAATTTTCTACAGACAAATTCAGATCCATATTTACCTAATAGAAAATTATAGCAAGTAATGCAAATATGGAGGCAAAACACAACAAAAATAGGTCATGCTGCATTTTTAAAGGACGACTGCGAAAAACATGGCCATGTGAATAGATACTGTAGACATGTGCAAGGAAGACTCCTGGAGGGAGTGTACATTTCACCCAAATGCTTAGCCTTGATGAGATAAAACTCCAGTGTAGGTCTTTCTTCTGGGTCCCAGTGAGTTCAGCTGGGACCACTGAACTAAGCTCAGGCAGTCAGGGTCAGTCACGACAATTGCGATTTTCGGCCGCCCGCATCACGGCAGAAAATCGCATGAATGGAAGAAAGCGACGACCAAGTTGCGGCTAAATATCCCATTTTCTCACCCGTTCACACGGCCGGTGTGGCATATATACACCGCAGTCTGGAATTCCGTGGGCCTGGGGGAGAGACCTTAGCACTGCTGAAATCTCTTCCACTCACTCCCTCTCCTCTTGCCGGCTGATCACAGCAATAGAAGCTCCCATAGAAGCCTATAAGAGCTGACAGGAAGGGAGGGGGTGGGACCTTAGCAGCGCTAGCCATGCTAAATTCCCTCCCTAGCCTATGCGTATGTGCTAATCCATAGTGTATGTGCTATCTTTTCCGGCAGGCTGATTTTACTAGCCGGAAAATTGCCCAGCTGAATGAATGCATTGGAATCCAATGGTTGAGATGGTCAAAATTTTTGGCTGATGTTTTTACGCAGCTAAATAGCTGCAAAAAAACACTTGTGTGAATAATGGGTTAGAGACTGGAGTGAGTGCATCTACCATTGTGGACTTCTGCTGTTTCCTGGCAGTTGCTGTGTGTTAAGACCCATTTACACCAGCCGATGATTGCTCAAAGATCCCTCAAACGACAGTTTGATTGACAGCTTTAAGCAATCATTTTGCATAAAGTATTAAGTAGCTACTCAGCTACTTAAGTACCAATTAGGTGTGCAAATGAAGCCTTTAGCTGAATGCAGTTAATAGCCTGGGGGCTATTATCTGTGCTCAATTCCTATGTTCTCCATGGGGAAACAATGCTATCAGCACTGCCCACGGAGAACTGCTGATAAGACGATTTTTAGGTTAGCTTGAATTTAACGATCCGCTAGCAGTGCCCGAAAAGCGCACGATGGGCGCACATTTAGACACACCGATTATCGCTCAAGCAATCGTCGATTAGCGATTTTTTAGCGACCATCAGCTGGTGTAAATTGGCCTTTAGTGGTAAGCGAAAGTATTGCTGTTTAGTTAGCTCCTTGTTTGTTGCAAAAATTGTATGTGCTGCCAGGGGAGATTGTTTTCCACTGGATTTTCTGTTATTCAAGTGATTCAGCCTTTTATTAGGAGTGTGCCGCTGTATCGTCGCAGACATTGCCACAATACATAAATTTACATTATATCTGTATTACGGTCCATAAAACACAGACCAAAAAAGGGGTAAAAGTACTGTCATCTGAAAGTGACCTAATAGTGGAATCTCAAGCAGAGCAATTTTACGCATTGGGTAAATCCACCAAAATCTTCACGTCTGATGTGTGGCTTTTACTGCAGAATTTCAGCAGATTTTACCAACTGCAAAGGGTGAAATCTGCAGCAAGTCCACTACAAGTTTGCATTAAAATACATTTATAAAATATGCAGGTTTTGCAGTGAATTTGTCCAGGACATACAATTACACCGTGTATTGTTCCACCCTAAATCAGTGCAGAGTTGTTTTTCCCCACTCAAATATGGTCTGGTGTATGTAGCTACAATCAGTTCTTGAGTTGGCACTGTACTGCAAACCCAGGAATTTGAGCTTTAAGAGCTTGGATTTTGGTTAAAAAGTTAACTAACCAATAATGTGGTCATATTTTTGGTCTGTATTTCATCTATAGCCCCAAGACCCCCTGTGCTTCTGGATTTAGATCATAATAAATGTGGTGCTCTAGGCTAGATTCAGAAGAATCATGGGGCGGTTCAGGCGCTGAGCTCCTAATGCAAATCTAAAATGGGGGTATATTATGCTTGTATTAAACTACTATAGACTAGACTGAAATTTTAAGGATTACCCCATAGTTCCAATATTCATATTTCCTACACTTTGCTGCACCTTGCTTAGTGAATTGTATAGATCTCTTACATTGTAAAATAAACTCTGTCAAATGTAGAGCATTTGGTTTGATTCCCGCTATCTAGGCATTGCACAAGTCTTCACTTTCTCTACTTTGTACCCAATGTACTATATGTATTTTTCTTTCTTGCTGAGAATAAGTAGTCTTGATGTATCCGTTCTGTTGATTGGTCTTTTTTTCTTTCTGTTCTGTTAGATCAGTATCAGTTCTGTCGCTATATGGTTGACATGTTTGCCCACGGGGATTTATACACAGGTATTTCAAAAAGTCTTTGTGCGCTAGCTTAATATTCTCTGCTTTTCGGAAAGGATCAACTTACCTTTGCATTTAATTCCTTGTGGATAAACTACTGCCACACAGAAAACTCTGTAATAAAGACAAGAACACGCAGCTAATTGCGTCTAAATCTACCCAGATATCACTTTTGTAAAAATCTTATTAATGGGGTTTACCCGTCATACAAGTCTAAGTAAAAACTCATATGCAGTCATAACTTTTCCATTTTGCAAGCGGCATTCTTTCATTCTGCACATTATAGTGAAACAAATCATTCCAGTCAGATGGAAGACTGCTTCCTCTAATTAGTCTCATATTGCTCCAAGAGAACTTTTCTGTGTTATCCAGTTTTTATCCGCAAGAATAAAAGACTTTCTTTTACCTTTATTAATAGTTGCTATACCATGTTGTGCGCCACATAAAGTGTATAATGGCTGTGCATGTGAATGAGCCTAATGGCACGGTTAAAGAATCATTATATTATATCACAGTTACAGATGGAACAGTTGAATTTGTTATTTTTTACTCTGTACCATTGACACACTGTGATAACATTCTAAGTTAATATAACACAGTAGGTCTATCCGAAGTCCTATCTAAAACTGTTTGCAAGGCTGGCTTCAAGTGAGGGCGAGCCTAATTGCACGTGCATTCATGCAACGTATTTGCAGAATGAATGGCATATATTTTACTATTTATTCCGCATACAAGGCATGTGTATTTGCATGCGCCACAAAAAGTACTGATGCTTTCAGCCATTGAAATGGTAAATTAGTCTAATGAGTTCAAGATGTGTTCTTTTTCCTGCGAAATTACGCAGATTTGCACATCTCCTGTATTGTACGCGCATTTGCACATTCCTATTGACTCCTACGGGGACTATGCACATGTGAGCGAACCCATTGAAATCAATGAGTTCTATTCATTGCATATTGCATGCACGAATTTGCCTGTGTGAAGTCAGCCTAACACATCATGATATTATCAAAGGCAGTGCCAAATGGTAAACTTATTTTAAATTAAGCCTGTCTCTGTTCATTTTTCATCTGTCATCCATTTATTAGCCTGGTATTAATCTATGGGCTGTGGGTAACTTCATTTAGAAGGTTTAGAAGACAAAGTGAGATTTTTCTTCAGTTTATCAACTATGTGAACTTTGGTGTACACAACTAGCAAACCTGCAAAGAGCAAGACATGCCAACAACTTACTTGCCTCGTGTGGCACAGAGTGTTAAGGCAGCGGAACTGCAGTCCTAAGCTCTTGCTCATGTCCTGAAGATTGTGTGTTCAATCCCGGCTTGGATTAGTTTGCTGGCTCAAGGTTAACTCAGCCTTCCATCCTTCAGAGGTCGGTAAAATGACTACCTTGCTCATTTTACCGACTGGTAAAAGATGAAACTGGGAAAGGCAATAGCAAACCACCTTGCAAAAACAGTCTGCCAAGAAAACGTCTCAGTGTGACATCACCCTAGGAGTCAGTCATGACTCATGCTCGCACCAGGTAGAAACAAACAACAGATCTTTTTGTCCTGGGTGGAGAAATCCAGCAAAATGATGGGGGGGCATTTAAATATCCAAAGTATGCAATTTGTTGCAGAAATGTTTATGGCTGTCTCATTCATCTGAATGGAGCTTGTAGAAATTCAAGCTCATGCTGCATGGACCATCCCAGTTCGATATGTGCAATGGATTTTTCTGTCACTGATAAAATTGCCATGTACCCTACCATGTTGGATAACAACAAACAGTAACATACTATACTGTAAGTAACAGAAGGTCAAAATAAAGCACTTTCCATAAAAAATAGGTTCTTTTCACATCTACTTTGGTGAATTCCATTAATTGACTAAGTGTCGGATCCTCCACATGACGGACACCACAACATCCTGACAGATCCCATTGACTTTTAATGGAATCTGTCCCAGTGTCTGTTTATTGGAAAATATAGCACAGCATACTATTATTTCCAGACAACTTGCAGAATATGCTGCAAAGGCTTCATTATGCAGATGTGAACACAGCTGAAGAGATACCTTACTCTCATTTTCGCCAAAGATAATTCCCAACTTTAATGCAAACTTTTCTGGTTATTATTCCCCAAATCAGAGACAGATATGATACAAGAAGAGAGGCTGAACTCTGGGATAAATAAGTTTACATAATTCTACAGTAAAAATCTAAGAAAACCCTAAGAAGAATCCTTGGAGAGACAGTAAGGGCCCTTTTACAATGGCTGTATTGTTAAGATTCCAGTGATCCAGCGACAATCTGAAAAATTCTCTTATAGTATACATACATGCCCCGACTGAACAACAGATGATAATTTGTTCACGTATCTTTCATCATTCAGTTTATGCATGCATAAAAAATGAACAACAATTGGTTTGTGTAAACAGGCAGCCATTCATCTATGAACAACTGCCTGTTTATTATGAATAGAGGTGGGTGGGTCAGAAGAATCCCCAACCTGCTCTGCCTCCATTTAATGAGCAATGATCGTTCCTCTGTGCCCAATAGGTCGTGCTGTGTAAAATGGTCCTTAGAGTCTTGCTTACGCAGACCACACAGAGTGATAGACAGCTTTCCTTGTATCAGTGTATGTATATAAAAAGCTACCATCAAGACCTTTTAGAAATAGCATGTATATTAAAAGGAAGATACATTTGAGCAACATTTCAATAAAAATTATCCTTAAGGGTTTTTTGGAGTTTATCAAAAATATAAAAAAGTTCTCACGCAAGTGCTATGGCCTCTCTATTGTATACAAGGCACAGTATTATACCTTGTATAGGGGCTGTGCCTGGTTTTGCAGCTTAATCCCGTTGACTTGAACAGGACTGAGCTGCAGAATAGCTTTGTGTCCAATGAATATGATGTCATAGGCTTTAAGAAGAAGCCACCAGACACGCCCAAGCGTGGCATCAAACTTTATTCATCTGATTGATGGGGTGGGGGGTGCCGGAAATTGAATCCCAACTGATGTGACATTGATGACCTATGCTGAATATAATCTATTAACATTTAAAGGCTATGGACAGCTTTTTTTATGGGCATGTTCCTTTTACTTAAATGGGGCTGAAAAATCATTTATAGTTTAAGCGCCATTTACTGGTGAATCCATGAGTAATATTGTGTGACTGGTAAGTCTCCAGACTAGGGATGAGCGAGTATACTCGCTAAAGTACTACTCGCTCGAGTAATGTGCTTTAGCCGAGTATCTCCCTGCTCGTCCCTGAAGATTCGGGGGCCGGCGCGGGGCGGGGAGCTGCGGGGGAGAGCGGGGAGGAACGGAGGGGAGATCTCTCTCTCCCTCTCTCCTGCCCACTCTCCCCTTCTCCCTGCCACGACTCACCTGCGAGTCACCAGGGAGATACTCGGCTAAAGCACATTACTCGAGCGAGTAGTGCTTTAGCGAGTATACTCGCTCATCCCTACTCCAGACCCTTTCTCTCCTCTTCTGGATCTTATCAGCCAATTTATGACCAAAGCAAAGATAAGCTTTGATCAGGCCGATAAAATGGTTCAGGAAAGGAGAGAGAGCCATGAGACAAGTTCTCTGATGGATCTGCAAGTAAAGGGCACTCTACACTATGTACAGTGATAGATAGAATTTACATAAGTAAAATGGTGCAAAGTTTTTAATAAAACCCTATTGCAAAAATGATTTTCAGACTAAAATATATGCACCCAAGAAGAAAAATGCCACCAAAGGTCTTCATAGCATTTAAGTGCTGGAAAACCCATTAATGATATAATCCCTATTTATGGTACTATAAATAATCCCAATATTTCCCTATTTTAGCATTGCAGACAGAAAGCTATTTAAATCTTTTCCCACATTTTATATTTTTAAAAAGTCAAAATACACATTTTGCAGAATTACATCTTCTGTGTGTTTCTCCTTTACCTTTATAAAAATGAATTTGAGTTATTGAATCGGGTCACGCTCTTCTAAATAACTTAAGAATATATTTGACCCACCGCTAGGCTTCAGTACTTACAAAATAATATGCTCTCATGGTGACAAAAACACCTGCAAACAACCATTTATGACAAATCTTGCAAATACTGTTACAGAAAGTGATTTCAGATTATATAAACTGCACAGAAGAATGACTTTCAAGCAAAAGTCTTTGCACAATCCATTCTATTCCTGCGAGTTCTTGTCATTCATTGCTTACTGAACTGAACTGGTATTATTTAGGAGTGGATTGTCACAGCAGCTTAGTATGCCTTTGCATGAGATAATCTTGTAAAAGGAAGGGTTTGTATGTCGGGTTTTGGCCAAGCTGTGATCTGTGTTGGCCAAGAGACATTCATAAATATTACCAAGAGCCTGAATAGACGTGCCATTAGCAATATATACTCTCATATTATAGGCCACGTGATGACAGAAATCTGGATTTTCTACAACCTTCTAATGATCTTTACAAGGATATTTATTGCGGAAATTCTTACTATTTTTATAAAATCTTGAATTTTCTCTATTTAAGTAATTGTATAGAGTCTACTTAAAAGGCTTATAGTATGTTATGCTGACTTCAGCGTTGCAAGAAACCACATTCCATATATTCTAACTATATATTATTGTATTAAATAGTTAGAGGCTTTCCACATTTAAAACAATAGTGCTTCAGAGCAAGGAATGGTGTATAGAAATACAATATCCGGGGGGATCGTAGCTAAGCCAGCAAAGAGAGCAGTCAAGGAAAAAGAGCTCCTTAGCCACACCATAAAAAGATAGGCATTTGTTTCCCAAACCCACACACCAGTGGAATACCTGGGAGAGACTCTCCTGAGCTGTTGGGTAGTAGGGAGTGAGATTTTCCTCCTCTCCTAGCTGCTTATCTATATCGCGGCCCTTTGGGTCTACCAAGGAGGAAGAAGCCGGGACCTACATTTTGAAGAAATAAAATATCCATTACTCAACCTTACTATGCTTTCGACCAGCACTGCCAACCAAGTCCCTGCTTAAACAGGAACGATATTCATCGCTCACAGGATTGCTGCAGTCACTGGCAGGCCTCAGTGGTCACATGTGCAGCAATAATGCGATCCATGAACGTGACATTGTCACCTCATGTATCAATGGGGGACCGAAGCAGAGGAGACCAGGTCAGTAAGGCTAGACCAGAGGAGCCACAGAGAGAGGGTGAATATTGGCTATTTTATTTTTTTACATTATTGCCTGCCCTGGGGTATTTTTATTTTTAATGTTGAAAATTTTAACTATCTAAGGGCTTAAACACATAGAGTCTATTTTTCTCCCCTTATACAGCCATGATAATCATGGCTGTATAACAGGACAAAACAAAGCCACTAATCATAATAGGAGTTCAGTGGTTTTGTTTTCCATATGGGGATTTCCCAGCTGTGATTTGTACGGCTAAAAAATATAGGGCATGCCTTATCTTCCCTGCACGTATTGAATAAATTGCGCTGGGAAAAATGGTCGTCTCTACCTTCCCGCCTCTTTTTTCAAACTCCTACACTCTGGCGCAGAGATTGAATTGCCGGCAAGAGAGAAAAAGATCTCTCTCGTTCAGGCTTAACTACGCTCAGTACTGCCGAGCGAAGTTACGCCCACGGCACTGTGTTTTCAGCCTAATGCAATAATATAGTTAGAACATATGGAGTGTGGTTTATCAGTAAGCTGATGTCAGCATCACATACTATAAGCTCTTGAATTATACTGTATGTAATTACATAAATAGAGAAGATTCAAGGCTCTTTATGAAAATAGTAAGAATTTTTGCAAGAAATATCATTGTAAAGACCATTAGAAGGTTGTAGAAAATCCAGATTTTTAAAGTAAAGTGTATGTAATTACATAAATAGAGAAGCTTCAAACTTCTTTATGAGAATAGTAAGAATTTCTGCAAGAAATATCATTGCATAGTATACCAGTAGAGTAATATCTATTTTATTTCTTGATACCATTCTCTACCCTTGGGCAAGTTTTTTTGAATGTCAGAAAACCCCTTTAAAGCTGACATATAAGAAGTGGGCTTCATGGGCAGATAAGATCAATGTCATACAAGTGTCTTTCCATTTTTAGAACTAGGAAATGACAATAGATACGTGCTACTAGCTTAATTCTGCTGTAATGAAAAGTCAGCAAAAGTATACTATCAGCTCATGCATGACTGTATTACATAAAAATTTGTTTGGTTGGCTAGATAAACCTATAACCCAATATAGACCATCAGAGATGTTTTTCAGTACCCTAAGACCATTATCTACGTGGTAGAAGCTCATTAGTTTGGCTTGACAGAATTAAGAAATGTCTATTTAGGCAATGTGCATTCTTTGTACAGTGGCATCTTCTTTATTGCTCTATCTATTTAGATACCATGTTGCAAACACAATTTAGTGCACTTATTGTAAATGATAATTTAAGTAATTTATGCTACTATTACTTAACCCCTTAGTGACGGCCCCATTGCCTTTTTACGTCCTAGCTAAGTGAACTTTAATCCCCAGGGATGTAATGTATCCAATGAATAGCGCTGATTACAGGAAAGTAAATAAAAAGTGAAAAAAAGTTAGAGCTTTAGCTCCCCTTATGGATCACATCTATGAGGTGCGCCGAAAATACTTTCCCCCATCCTCTGTGCTGTCCCGTGATGATATGGTCCGAAAAAGTCCTTTGGCCGTCTTCTGCACATGCGCCCCTAAGGAAAAAAGGCGGCGCATGCACAGAAGACCAGATCGGCACTAAAGGTAGCCAGTAGGCAGGAAATGTCCCTGGGCCCATGATTGCCACTATACAATAGATAATGGCGATCATGGATAAGTTTAAACAAGTTAAATAAAGTTAAAATACTCACCCTCGTCCTCCGCGATCTAGTGTGGTGATCTGGTCCTTCCAGGACCAGACGCCATTCTCCACGATGCATGTCTAACGTGTTACTTCAGGCACATGCACAGAAGAGCTCACGCCCCAGGAAATGTAAAATCCCTCTGCTCCTGTCTAGCATGTGTAGCCGGTAGCAGAGAGATATCACCGGTGACTGCTGTATGCGGTTCCCTGTCACATGATTGCTGTTATCCAATAAATAAGGGTGATCATTTAAAGTTTAAAAAAAATGTAAAAAAAAAAAGTTCAAAAAAGTTTAAGTTTCATCTCCCTCAGGCCTTAGTCACACGGGCGTTTTTTCGTGCGATTTGCGGATCGCATGACGGATGCGCATCCGCAAATCGTGTGACCGGGGCCAAAAAATCGCCCGAAAAATCAGAGGCAGGTCTCACTCACACCCATTCATGAATTCATGAATAGGTGTGAGTGAGACCTGCCTCTGATTGGCTCAGCACTGAGCCAATCAGGGGCAGGTCTGACTCACACCACCTTCACACCCACTGCAGGCCGGCCGCGCTGAACTCCGTCTGCCGGGACAAGGTGAGTATATATATTTTTTTATTTTTACACATTTCTGGATGAATTGCAAAGAAGGGCTTATATATTTAAGCCCTTCCCGACAATTCATCCTGCGCTCGCCGGCAGCCCATTGCTTTCAATTGAGCCGGCTGTATTGCCGGCTCCATTGAATTCAATGGGCAAACATCGTTCTTCTCTGCCACAGCTGTTACAGCTGTGGCAGAGAAGAATGATTTGTCTTCTATATGTTCTCAATGGGGTCGGCGCTGCTGCCACTGGCCCCATTGAGCGCATATAGAGAAAAGAACAGGAATCGCAGATCGCAGATAGGTGCGATCTGCGATTTCTGTTCTATAATTTATCGGACGAGCGCATAAAAAGCGCTCATGTGTCCGATACCATTGCAAAGCAATGGTTTTAAAAAATCGACGGACGCATGCGCATGCGCAAATCACGCGAAAAAATGCCCATCTGACTAAGGCCTCATGGATCATATCTGTGAAGGGAAATGAAATTACGTACCTAAGGCCCTGGATTTATCCGTGGACCTTACCCTGGCTTCTGCACATGCGCCCGTTACCAAAATGGCAGATGCATGCACAAAAGCCGCAGATTGCCAAGGTAATTTGAAATTTCCCTGCTCCTGACTACCAAACATAGCCAAGAACCTGGAGATTTCATGGGGGGCTACAGTACACGATCCCTGGTCACATGATCGCCGCTATCCAATGGATAATAACGATCGTGTTAAAGTAAACAAAAGTTAAAATATCACCTCCTTACACAGATCAGAACCATGAGGGGAGTGGAAATTACTTACCTAAGACCCTCAGTGATGTCCACGATTGGATCTTTACCCGCGGACCTTTCCCCAACTTCGGTGCATGTGCCCACCGGCAAGGTGACGGACATAAGGGCAGCAGCTGGGGAGGTCCCAGGAAATTTAAAATCTCCTTGTTTCTGGCTACTAAAGGTAGCCGAGAGCCTGGAGCAGTGACCGAGGACCACAGTGAGCGGTCCCCAGTCACATGATCGCTGTTACCCAATAGATAATGGTGATTACGTAAAAGTTAAAAAACAGTTGAAGTGTAATGCTCCTTTTTACTATGTTTTCACATATTTGAGATATTACAGTTGAAAATGTGAAAAAATAAATTTTTTTTCAAAATGTTCCCAAGATATTGCTATTCATGAATGAATAGCCAAGAGCTATCTGCCATTGGCTGAGCGCTCAGCCAATAGCTAAGCAGTAGCTGCTATTGGCTGAGCCCTCAGCCAATCCGCACAGCCCTTTCAGAAGGCGGGGATTTTTAAATCCCCGTCTGCAGAAAGAGCTCAGTAGCAGTGCCGGGGAGCTATCCGGAGGACACGGCCGACAGCAGGAGAGGTGAGTAACTTTTTTATTATTTTTTTAACCACATTTTTATGATTATCGGGGAAGGGCTTATATTTCAAGCCCTTCTCCGATAATCATTCTGCAGGGCTTGTCAGAAACCACTGCTTTCAATGGGATCGGCAGCAGTGCCGATCCCATTGAAAGCAGTGACAGCTGTCACAGCTGTGGCAGAAGTCCGCAGCATTCTCCATATCTTTTCAATAGGGCTAGCGCTGCTGCCGCTGGCCCCATTGACAAGACTGTTGCAGCGATATTGCAGTGATTTTCTCGCACTGCTCTGCGAGAGTTTTCACTTACTCTCGCAGCGCAGTGGAGAAAAAAACGCTAGTGGGTGGGAGCCCTAATAGATATTCACAAATGCTATCAGTCTATTTTTACCACCTAAATGAAGTACAATTTGTGGTGAAAAAAAGAATGTCAGAATTACTTGGATATGCAAAACCTTTACAGGGTTATTCTATGTTAAAGTGACACATGTCAGATTTCCAAAATTTGGCTCTGTCACTAAGGCACAAGCAGACTTCGTCACTAAGGGGTTAAAAAACTCTCACCCACATATTCAGAAAAGCCTACAACCTACAGTAGCCTTGCTGCCACCACAACATGAGCAGTTTTTAGTCTCATCCCTTCACATTTGTAGATTGTAAGCAGTCATGGGGAGTGTCCTCTCACCCTCTGTACTAATTTGTGTCATTTATTCCACATTTATTTTCCTGACATTTCCCATATATAATGTATTTACCCTCTTAATGACATAGGACCTAAGTTTACATCCTTGCCGGACTCCCATTGCACTAGCGGGGATCGGTGAAAGCACTGATCTCTGCTGTTAACCTGACACGATCAATGTTGATTTTAGCATGTAAAGGGTTCACAGAGGAAGTGCACTCCCTCTGTGACATCATCGGCCTACCATAATGTCATCGAGGAGGGCCGATGGGTCTGCCATGGCATATGATCTCTAGCAAAAGTCATAACACAATGCAGTACTAATGTACTGAATTGTATTATCATAGTGATTATAAGATTGCTGGTTCAAGACTCCTACAGGGAAGTCACATAACAGGACATGCATAGATAAGTGCTAAATTGTGCATTATTGGGGGTTAGACGGGGCAGAACCTCTCATCGATATTCATGACAAACCATATAGCATTTAGGAGGATAACTCTCATATAGTGTAAATTATATGTACCACAGTCCAATACAATTATTCTAAAGCATACAGAAAAGCATTTTGATCACAGAGACTCTCTAAAATATAGTTTAATAGTAAATCAAATGTGTTTTCTCAGTTTGCATCTGTAATTATCTGGATTCTGTGAATCTTGTATAGCTCTTAAAACTATTTAATGTTCTGCATGTTTGCATCATTAAGAGACAAAGCTGTCATCCCTAAGCACATTGGTTTCTGTAGAGAAACATATTGCAGAAATGTAATGTAATGTCATAACACAAACTGAAAAGTTAGTCATAGCAGATTAGAGGACAAGAGCAACAACAAATGGTCAGGAGCAACCCAGGTCGATAAATGAAATCCAATATGTTCCAAATCAATAAACAGAAGAGGTATCACAGGGCTGTACGGGTCAATAAATAATGGTGAGGAGCAATCACGGTCTATAATGGTAATCCAACATTTTCCAAACCAATAAACAGAAGAGACATAACAGGGCAATTAGGGTCAGGAAAAGACATAGCAAGTTATCAAATCAACGAATGCCAGGATCCTTACAAGACAATAATAAATCAGATTTGTCAGACCTAATATCACACAGAAATGCTGTATTGTGGTACATGAGCTGTTTGTCTTCATTTGTAGTCATTTCTATAACACATAAATTAGGGCACAAAGGCCAAAGCCGCGTCTTAGACACAGCAGTGAAATGAGACAAGGTTAGTTCATTACAGGAGGGCATCACTAAGAAGGTGTCATCTGCTAAATCCAGAGAAAAAAGGTCCCTACAGGACCAGATAAGAGGGATTCTTTACTGTAAGAGCAGTGACACTATTGAACTCTTGGCCAAAGAAAGTTGTCATAGTAAATTATTTGTCTTTCTTAAGTGTAGTATTATAAGTTATGGTTATTAGTAGAGATGAGCGAGCATACTCGTCCAAGCTTGATGCTCGTTCGAGTATTAGGGTGCTCGAGATGCCCATACTCGAGACGAGCACCACGCGGTACTCGTCTCGATTAAACGAGCACTGACCATTGAATTCAATGGAGCCAGCAATACAGCCGGCTCCATTGAAAGCAATGGGCTGCCGGCGAGTGCGGGATGAATTGTCGGGAAGGGCTTAAATATATAAGCCCTTCCCTGCAATTCATCCAGAAATGTGTAAAAATAAAAAAAAATATATACTCACTTGTCCCGGCAGACGGAGTTCAGCGCGGCCGGCGGCAGTCCTCCTGAACTGCTCTGAACAGCTGTGAGTAGTATTCAGCAGCCGGGGATTTAAAATCCTCGCCTGCTGAATGAGCTGCCTCTGATTGGTCACAGCCTGACCAATCAGAGGCAGATCTCACTCACACACCCATTCATGAATTTATGAATGGGTGAGTGACTGCTGCCTCTCATTGGCTCAGCGGGACCAATCAGATTGCCTTGAATTGAATTGCCCAGATTTTCACAAATGAAAACCTTAGCGAGCATCGGCAATATACAAAAATGCTCGAGTCGCCTATTGACTTCAATGGGGTTCGTTACTCGAAACGAACTCTCGAGCATCACTGAAAGTTCGACTCGAGTAACGAGCACCCGAGCATTTTGGTGCTCGCTCATCTCTAGTTATTAGTTTACTGGAGATTATTTTTTGCCCCAGGCATTTATGCTGAAGAAAATTGTACTTTACATTAGAAGGAAGGGGAGGGAGGGTGGGTCCCTGCCTCTGGATCTACATTTCAGGAGAATAGACTTAACTAGACAGATAGTAGTAATTTTTAAGAAAGCAAAAAATGCACCCTCTGGACACCCCAAGTAGTAAAGTATTCAAGCATAAATATTAGATGTTTTCAAGGTTTAAAAAAAAAAAAAAAAAAAAAACGGCATTACACATAAAATGGTGCATTCAAAAATCACAGGTTTAAGTAGACAAATCAGTAAATTAATCATCCTTTAAT
Organism: Eleutherodactylus coqui; assembly: GCF_035609145.1. Classification (NCBI taxonomy): domain Eukaryota; kingdom Metazoa; phylum Chordata; class Amphibia; order Anura; family Eleutherodactylidae; genus Eleutherodactylus; species Eleutherodactylus coqui. The sequence continues at coordinate 233,502,327 of NC_089837.1, read as the reverse complement.
CCCAAGAATTCCTATAGAAGAGAAATTGAAGAAAATTGGGCTCCAATAGTGTAGCACTACAATATATCAGCTTCTCATGGAGCACAAATGTATTATATTTACTACCCAGGTAAAAGGCATTAAATGATAAAACAGCAAGCCTAACGCTAAAGGGCAGGATTTCCTGGCAAAATCTGGAATTGCAAAACTTCGAGTAGGGCCAAGTGTCGAGTCCTCGAACTAGGCTTTCTGTTTTATCATTTGGTATACCTTTTAACTTTGATCAACTGTGAGTATAATAAATGTGTGTTCTTCAAGAAGTTGATGTGTTGTGGTTCTTCACCATTGGTGGCCTTCCCACTATTGATAACCTTCTGTCTTCAGTTCATCTATTATAGGGATCGTAGAGGATAGAGGAAAAAAAGGAAATATGGTTTTTGAAAACCTTGGGAGTAACTAATGTTTCTGCACGGGTATTGGATTCCTAAAGGGGTCCGAAGACTGCACTTATAGCTTTCTTTAGTTCTACAGTACTGTGTAAGAAGGTTTGATGTACCTCTGCATTATAGCTGTACTCACTGGCGTAACTATAGGGGATGCAGTTGCACCCAGGCCCAGGAGCCTTTTGGGGCCCATAAGGCCCCTATTCTCCATGTAGGGAACCCAGTACTATAAATAAAGCATTATAGTTGGGAGCCCCGTTACAGGTTTTGCATTGGGGCCCGGGAGCTTCAAGGAAAGACCCATTTAGGCACAACAATTATTGCTCAAGAATCGCTTAAAAGCCATCTTTTGAGTGATAATCGTTGTGTGTAAACACGCGCCCATCGTGTATTTTTTGTCAACATTCAACCAATGCCTTGCATTTATTATCTATCATTCACATGCAGTGTGGCATTAAGACTCCAGGGGGAGCCCAGGGTGGCAGTACCAATGTGGTTCACGGATGGAAATGCAGGGCAACCCGCCAAATTATCATGGCATCATTAATAGGTTGCTGGTCTGCATGGTGAACTACATATATCAGAATGGTCTGGCACCCTGTATCCACTATGTGTGGGAGTGTACACCAAGCATCCACCCCCCTCATTATCAGGAGGCAGTGTGAGTGGGTGTGTTATCGGTGTCCTGCACAGGTGTTATTGGCTCCTCCATTTGGTAGTCAGCTACCTGCATGGTGAGAGGAGGATGCATCTATATGCACTCCTCAGTCAGTAATGGCCATTTTTCTGTGATTGTTTTTAATTCTTGATTTCCCCTTCTGTGATGCATTTATATTAGTGTAGGGACCCACTACAACGCAAGGAACCGTGAAGTGGTTAGTGGGCTCATGTATCTTGGCCAATATCCAACCAATGCCTTGCATTTATTATCTATCATTCACATGCAGTGTGGCTTTAAGACTCCAGGGGGAGCCCAGGGTGGCAGTAGCAATGTGTTTCACTGATGGATATGCAGGGCAACCCGCCGAATTATCATGGCGTCATTAATAGGTTGCTGGTCTTCATGGTGAACTACATATATCAGAATGGTCTGGCACCTTGTATCCACTATGTGTGGGAGTTTACACCAAGCATCCACCCCCCTCATTATCAGAGGGCAGTGTGAGTGGGTGTGTTATCGGTGCCCTCACAGGTGTTATTGGCTCCTCCATTTGGTAGTCAGCTACCTGCATGGTGAGAGGAGAATGCATCTATATGTACTCCTCAGTCAGTAAGTAACGGTCATTTTCTGTGATTGTTTTCAATTTCTTATTTCCCCTTCTGTAATGCGGTCTCAGATTCACGGATTATTTTTATTTAGGCTCGCTAATAGGTCAATACACAAAACTACATGTATTTTTGACAGGGATGACCTAAAAATTATTTACATTCCAATGACAAAAATACTATCATTTGTACCACCTAGTTTTTTTCATATAACTCTTTCGCAATTCCTTAACATAGATCGCCTATAGTAGGCATCTTTTTTTCCTTTTATATTACAGACATCTAGTTTCTTTCTGTCACAGTTAAACAACTAGGTTTTTGTAAAGACAAGATAAGCGCACCCACGATTTTCATGAGCCAATACAAAGAAGCTCTTTTTTTTCCCTTCACTAAATGCACACGCCTTTCAAACGCTCAATTGGCGTTTAAATATCATTTAATGCAAATGCTACACAATGATAATCTAACGACTGAAATGCCCGGCCGCTACGTCCATTTTCCAATTTTTGTTAAGTTAAAACATCCGTCTTAAAGCAAAACCATCACTTACTTGTGTTCGTTATAACGAATTCTGAGTGATACTTATCGTTGTGTCTAAATGGCCCTTTACGCCTCTGTGTTAAGGGGTTAAGAGAAGTTTGGGGGGGCAACAAGATAAACTTTTGCACCCGGGCCCGTTAGCCTTTAACTATGCCCCTGGCTGTATCGTGGAAGTGATTTTTACAGGATTCTGCTAATCAGACTACTTTCTTTTTCCAACTAAATGAACTTATGTTTTTTTTAGTCTTATAAACTATATTACTGCATACGTATTAGTAATGAATTTACTGCATTAATTAAAAAAAATAGAGCACTACTTTTAGGATTGGTAGTTTATTTTTAGGTATTTTTAACTACCAGGCAAGTGAAGTTTTTACTCCCGCAAAAACTGATATATTGTTCACTTGTCAAATGTATACACCTACAAGAATTTACATCAGTTTAAGTAATATACAATTATAGAAGTAAACCTGAACACTGAACCTTTACATAAGCATCTCAAGTCAGTTGAGCTGAAAGATTAAATAAGTTACCGGAAGCTTTATCGTTATTAGAGATGAGCGAACGTACTCGGATAAGCACTACTCGTCCGAGTAATGTGCCTTATCCGAGTACCTCTCCGCTCGTCCTGAAAGATTCGGGGCGCTCCGCTGCTGACAGGTGAGTCGGAGCAGGGAGCGGGGCAGAGCGGCCGGGAGAGAAGGAGAGAAAGATCTCCCCTCCGTTCTTCCCCGCTCTCCCCTGCAGCTCCCCGCTCCGCAGCGCATCCCGAATCTTTCAGGACGAGCACAGCGGTACTCGGATAAGGCACATTACTCGGACGAGTAGTGCTTATCCGAGTACGTTCGCTCATCTCTAATCGTTATATTATCTTTTACGGTCTTTTTGCTTCCAAAGAAAAACTCCAAAAGATATGTACTGTTTTTTGTAAGACACAAAACAACATTTTTGGCTATTTTCTGCATTCATCATAATTCAAAGTCATATGGCCGTGCCTTACAAGGAATTAGAAGAACAGAGATTACTCAGGGTGAATTAAGGCATGGCTTCATTTTATGTCACAGATTCGATCTAAGTGAATTCACTGCAGAATCCGCATGCTTTGGGGCTCATGCAAATCAGTGCTATTTTTGCGCTGCTAAGCAGGTGCTTCTATAGAAACCAATAGGTTCAAATAGAAGCGTTCAGATGGACGATTGTTAGATGCACTAAATCAGCATCTAAGATAAGATATGCGAGTGCAAACTTGCATGTCGCCTCCGAGGTGCACACAAAAGATAGGACAGGTCCTATCTTTGCTGCGTACTTTCCATAGACTCCTGTGGGAGCCTTGAAAGCATGCACCTTGCACCCCGGATCGCATGAACGGGCTACTTGACGTAACTTGAAGTCGCCCGTTCACGCGATCTTATCAGCACTACATATGAATGAGGCCTTAAAATGACTCTACATGTGAACCCACTTTTGCAGTACAATTTAGCGTTTTGTTTACACCTCAAGGAAAAGCTTCACGCTTGTTTCAAGAACACATTTGCCTGGTGGTATTATGTAATTTACGAGAACTTGTCACTATTCTAGACCTCTTTAAATTAGAGCATGATTATTAGTGTCAGGCAGTCATAGCTATTATGCTACATTTTATGAGTTATTTTTTGAAAATCCCCATATATTCCAGTAGTGAAACAATCTGCATATATACACATGGGACTATAATATCGATATTGCAGAATATCTCTTCCACTTTGCCTCTGACTCTCTCACTCAATAGTTTATTGTCCGAATTCCAATATGGTTAAAAATATCATTATTGGTGGTAATTGGTATTGGATTCAGCCTTCACAGTAGTAATCAGAGCAAGTAAAATATGGTACTAACAGTAAGTACCTCACTTGAGAGGTGCAGAGTAGCCCACTGGGCTGAATCGTATGTATTAATGGGACTGACACACTTTGCGTGCCTTATCTATGCGCAAGTATAATACTCAGTAGCTATTTCCCCCATATATAGTATGTGTATGATAATGTGATAATATTATCTAATACCCCATATATATCAGTATTTTTGCAGGAAGCAGTCTGGCTTCCAGTGTGGTTCAATTATGTGGCATCATTAATAGGCTTGCAGTGGTATGTTAGTGCGAGACACTCATAATTATCACGCTACATATTTATGAGAGTTATTTTTCGATATCCCCATGTATTTCAGTAGTGAAACATTCTACATATACACACATGGGACTATGAGATCAAAATTGCAGAATATCTCTTCCACTTTGCCTCTGAATCTTCCACTTGATATTTTATTGCTCTGAATTCCAATACGGTTAAAATTATCATCATTGGTGGTAATTGGCAATAGAAGCAGCCATCATAGTAGTAATCAGAGCAAGTAAAATATGGTACTTATGGTAAGTACACTTTATACTTGGATGAAATGATTGGTGCTCTAGTGGTCATGTATCTTGTGACACTTATGAAATGCACCCTAAGGTCAAGTGAGAAATCATCAAATTACTTTCATCTTTCCTTCAAACTGAAGTGCTAATTCATCTTACAGTACAATTTTATATAAAGGAGAATACTAGATTATCTCTAAGATAGCATGTGTTTCTTTACAATGTCTAATGATATAGAGTGGGGCATTGTATAGTGCACTTAGCACAGCATCCAGCAGCCTCTATAAGAACCCTCTTCTGCACATAGTATGTCAATTGGCATTTGTTACTGCTGTTCACATGCTGCAGAGGATATGTAGAGTAGGCAAGTATGATTGTTAATATGACTGTCCAAATACAGATAGCATTAGTCCGCAAGACATCCCCCTGCTTACATGGGGAAATGTGCTGCTGACAAGGAAGCATTTTTAAACCCGCATCCAAGATCCAAGCATTTGCTAATTTGGCGGCATATTTGGATGAACCAAGGAATGGACGAAGGAAGGGCCTTCATTCCTTTAGCTGGGTATCCTCCTCACACTCCAATCAGTGTCTCATTAACATATAAATCCACGCAATTTACATATCAATTTGTTCTTTTAATTACTTATATGTAGAGATGAGCGAGCACACTCGTTTAAGGCTGCTACTGGATCGAGTAGCAGTCTTATCGAGTAACTGTGCTCTCGCCCAAGCAGCATGTGGGGGCGGAAGCAGGGGGGAGAGTGAGAGAGATCTCTCTCTCCCCCTGTTGATCCCCGCTCCCCCCCCCCCCCGGCATGCTGCTCGGGCAAGTACTCAGTTACTTGATGAGACTGCTACTTGATCGAGTAGTAGCCTTAAACGAGCGTGCTCGCTCATCTCTACTCATATGCATATTCCCATAACAGGTGCCCTTCCCCTAGGGCTACCTATAGGCACAAACATGCAGTCAATATGAATATCTAAGGATTTGGTCTGATGAATTCCATAAGTGTTATATACAATAGATTAATATTGTAATGCGTTTACTATAGTCCAATGGTGAATTCATTTTCATTGAGCGAATGGCATTTTAAAACACAGTATTAAAAATACAATATCAGCAGTAGTAAATACCCCATTGTGTTAACATTTTTAAAAGAATTGCAAAGCAGCCCTGTCTATCTATTGAGCATTACATACTGTGTTGTATTTTATCTCAATTGTTACCATTGTCTTTTGTGTTGGAAATAAAATTCAATGCAATGCAATAGCTTCCTGAAGAGTAGCAATGGATTTTCTACTAAAATCTCGTCTTTCTCAAACACAAAGTAAAAACTCTTATTGAGTAGAGGAAGTCATGAGTTATCGAAAACCCAAGTATGTTTAATTGTATTTAGAACAATCAGAATAATGTAATACTTTATCAACATTACCTACTTGTAGTTCAGGCTCGTGGAGATGTCAGGAGTTAGGGAACAAATAATTGCAGTCACTTTATTAACAAAGGACTATACTTGGCACCAAAAGTATTTCCTTCAGTGCAGTAAAATAAATGTATGCATTAAACAAATGACTCAGTATAGGACAAATATGAGTCATCCTTTAATAGTCCAGCTCTTTGGAGCTGACTGGATGATTAATGTTATTGTAGCCTTCGCAGAATAATTAATGAACAATGCCAGAAGGTAATTTCACAGTGTTAATGTTTTTCACTATTTCTCACTTTGTATACACACAAAAGTAAGCAGAGATAAGAGCAGATTGCCAGTGTTTTGGAATAAAATAGTAGATACTTGATGATTTGTATAAAAAAATATTTTAAAAAAACAGTTTACATTTTTTTTAATTTCTAGAATAAGACAAATAAGTTTATGAAAGGCAGGTTTAAAAGCATTCATAGAATTGTAGAAAGTCATAGAAATTCCTAAATCTATGTTATGAAATATTTGATTTAAACAGAAAAGTCTAGAAAGACATAAAATAATTCATTAATGGTATTACGCCGTGTTATTGAATTAATAAAATAAGTGAAGGTCCAAACAAGAAGTAGCTGACATGTACTGATAACTGCCGACAAATAGTTATTCTTTCTGACTGTCCTATAGGCAAGCACGCTCAACCATGCATGTATTTTCTAGAAGGGGAATAAGTTGTTGCTAGACTCCTCTAGCAGTAACCTATAACCTGTAGGTACAAAGAATCAGGCATATTGAAATCTAACATGTCCCCATATTTTCTCTTCCAGTTGCCATCAGAGGACAGTCAGGACACCCTTGTAAATGTTAGCTTGTTGGTTGGTCCCACATGACATAAGTTTAAAGGTTGACCCTAATGAAGCTTCAAAAGAATAGCCTATTAGTTTTGGGGAGTGATGAAAAGTGCAGATAAACCCAACAAATGTAAATTCATAGAGAAATCTAGGGGCTTTGTTGATCACCACCTAAGAGGGTATTAAAAGACACGGTCAGAATCGGAATAGATTCCTTAGAGGAAGTGACTTCCAAAAGTCTCATATGTTAAGGTTGGACAGTAAGGTTTTATTATGACATCATCTCACAATTGCCTGAGGTGGCACATGTACATATCCCCAGATTTAGAAGCAGAGTCATAAAACTAAAACTTGGCTTTAAGTCTCATATTTACTGCATAAGAAGATCAGCACTTGGGTTCGAATGGAAATCTTACCACTTTATTTTAGTCACAAGATAAAATCTGTCATTATTTAAACCAAAGTTTCAAACTTACTTTCTAACTCAGGGCTCAGTCACACGGGGGCATCGGCACCCGTACACCAGCGCCGATGCGCTCGTGTGACTGACAGTTAGAAGACGGCCGTACCTGAAGACGGCTGTCTGTCTCCAGCGCTGATGAAAGAACACATGACCGGCAATGGAGTCGGTCACAGGTTCTTCCTCCCGGCGCTGCAGAGAGATGTCCGTCTTCAGGTACGGCCGTCTGCTGGCTGCAGTAACACGGGCGCCGATGCACCCGTGTGACTGAGCCCTCATAGTGTGGTGAGTTGGCAAACTTTGCTTTTAGTGTAGGTTTCATATCTGTATGGGTTTCTTCAAGGAAATCCACCTGTTCTACAGTATTGTTCAAGTTGATGCCCTCATCTACAGATGGCTTCCTGCTGTAGTCATACAATCTGCAAATTGAAGTGCCATAGGACAACATTCAGGAGTGTTGTGACTTAGGAAACACACCTTTGTTGTTTACCCTTGTTATTTTTCTGAAAAGTGCTCCAGAGCTACTGCCCAGTTATAATTTTTTCACTCATTTTCAGTTGGGTGCTAACCATGCCAGACAGTTCTGCCATTGCTATACATGTTGCCACTTCCTTTCCCTTAGTTGCCTCTTGCATTTGACCAATGGGAGACCCCATCTCCCCACTCAATGGGGAGAGAGTTCCCATATTGGCACAAACATAACACAGCTGTCGGGCATACACAGAGTAACTTACTGTAGAATGATATGGCTCCGTCAAGACTGATGGCTACCCACTGTACGGAGCTGAAACAGTAGGGATCAGTGGTGGGACACTAGTTCACAAGGCACAGAGTGTAGCAGCTGAGGAAAGCCAGATAAATAGGTTGTATGAGCTGTATGTAATACACAGAGCTCATTTATGCTAGCTAAGTCTCACCCCCACTTTTTGTGCCGTTACTAGAAACTTCAATCACTTGACAACAGGCAGTGGATAGCAAATTACAAATAAGAAAAAACCCCTAGTGGCCTGCAGTCTGGAGTGATTTTTTAGGCAGAAAATGTCGATTCTGGTAAATAAAGTAAAATTGTCTTTTCCCAGTTAACACATTTGCTATCGCACTAACATAGGTTTGTTGAAATAACAGTGACCATTTAAGGATTTTAGACAGTACAAGATGAGTGTATGCTTATTTTACTACGAGCCCTTCTTGTTACATTCTGTAAACTATATATTTAACATCTCCTTATAATAAGCTACAATATGTTTTCATGTAAGAAACAGAAACTATTTCATTTGCATAAGCATTACACTGTCACATACAAGCAGCAGACTTTTAACTGAATGAAAGCTAATATTTTCTCATTACTATTAGCTTGAAGAATCAGTATTTGCTATAGTCTGCTATTTTACCTGTTTTCATGATAATTTGATTATTACTTTCAAAGCACGTCCTGCTATGGCCTGTTAGAAGAGAACGGCAAACAATAATTTGAATATTAGCATGAGAAGCACAACAAATTAAGATTTACTTGAGTATTAACCTTTAGTTAATTGCACCATATTTATTGTAATCAGATAATAACAGTACTAAGGTTTCCCTCACGGTGAAGATATTAAATTAGGAATTTGTATATTCCTGCTTTTGCTTTATTGTTTCCAGATTTGACTCCATTTACATGATATCTCTCAAATTTTAGCATAAAAACAGTGGCATATCAAGCTCCAGTAATATAACAAAGAGTATGCCCCTATACTGATACATTAGAAGAAACCCTGTAACTGTGGGGTTAGCCCTTAAAAATGGAAAAAAATATATTTATACTGCAGGCATTTACCAATGTGTTCCATTCGGGTGAAAAAGAAAAAAATCCATTTGAAAGCTGGTTTCATACACTTTTTCTTAGTTTTAAAAACACCATGTTTTTTGGCGTTCTGATGCAGTGGTGTTTTTTTTTTTTGTGTACCAAAAGATGCTGTGTAGAGATGAGCGAGCACCAAAATGCTCGGGTGCTCGTTACTCGGGACGAAATTTTCGCGATGCTCGAGGGTCCATTTCGAATAACGAACCTCATTGAAGTCAATGGGCGACCCGAGAATTTATGTATATTTTTGTACATTTTTGTATATTTTACTTCTGAAAAGCCCTCATTAGCAATGCATACCTTAGCTAAGCACCACACTACCTCCAACAAAGCACAATCACTGCCTGCATGACACTCCGCTGCCACTTCTCCTGAGTTACATGCTGCCCAACCCCCCCCCTGCACGACCCAGTGTCCACAGCGCACACCAAATTGTCCCTGCCCAGCCTTCAGCTGCCCTCATGCCACACCACCCTCATGTCTATTTATAAGTGCGTCTGCCATGAGGAGGAACCGCAGGCACACACTGCAGAGGGTTGGCACGGCTAGGCAGCGACCCTCTTTAAAAGGGGCGGGGCGATAGCCCACAATGCTGTACAGAAGCAATGAGAAATCCAATCCTGTGCCACCTCCATCTGGAGCTGCACACGTGGGCATACCAATGGGGAACCTATGTGCCACACACTATTCATTCTGTCAAGGTGTCTGCATGCCCCAGTCAGACCGCGGTTTTTTATAAATAGTCACAGGCAGGTACAACTCCGGAATGGGAATTCTGTGTGCACCCACAGCATGGGTGGCTCCCTGGAACCCACCGGCTGTACATAAATGTGTCCCATTGCAGTGCCCTGGACAGCAGAGCTAATGTCATGTTAAATGCAGGTGGGCTTCGGCCCACACTGCATGCCTCAGTCAGACTGGGGTTCTTTAGAAGTGGACGCATGCAGTTAGAACTCCGTGTGGACCGACAGCATGGGTGGCTCCCTGGAACCCACCGGCGGTACATAAATATATCCCATTGCATTGCCCATCACAGCTGAGGTAATGTCATGTTAAATGCAGGTGGGCTTCGGCCCACACTGCATGCCCCAGTCAGACTGGGGTTCTTTAGAAGTGGACACATGCAGTTACAACTCCGTGTGGACCGACAGCATGGGTGGGTGCCAGGAAGCCACCGGCGGTACATAAATATATCCCATTGCATTGCATATCACAGCTGAGGTAATTTCATGTTAAATGCAGGTGGGCTTCGGCCCACACTGCATGCCCCAGTCAGACTGGGGTTCTTTAGAAGTGGACACATGCAGTTACAACTCCGTGTGGACCGACAGCATGGGTGGCTCCTTGGAACCCACCGGCGGTACATAAATATATCCCATTGCATTGCCCATCACAGCTGAGGTAATGTCATGTTAAATGCAGGTGGGCTTTGGCCCACACTGCATGCCCCAGTCAGACTGGGGTTCTTTAGAAGTGGACACATGCAGTTACAACTCCGTGTGGACCGACAGCATGGGTGGGTGCCAGGAAGCCACCGGCGGTACATAAATATATCCCATTGCAGTGCCCAGCACAGCTGAGGTAATGTCATGTTTAATGCAGGTGGGCTTCGGCCCACACTGCATGCCCCAGTCAGACTGGGGTTCTTTAGAAGTGGACACATGCAGTTACAACTCCGTGTGGACCGACAGCATGGGTGGATCCCTGGAACCCACCGGCGGTACATAAATATATCCCATTGCATTGTCCATCACAGCTGAGGTAATGTCATGTTAAATGCAGGTGGGCTTCGGTCCACACTGCATGCCCCAGTCAGACTGGGGTTCTTTAGAAGTGGATACATGCAGTTACAACTCCGTGTGGACCGACAGCATGGGTGGCTCCCAGGAAGCCACCGGCGGTACATAAATATATCCCATTGCAGTGCCCAGCACAGCTGATGTAACGTCAGCTTTAATGCAGATGGGCAATAAATTAATTGGATTACACTGTAGGCGAGGGCCCCAAAAAATTGTTGTACCAACAGTACTAATGTACCTGAGAAAAATTGGCCATGCCCAACCAACAGGGCAGGTGAAACCCATTAATCGCTTTGGTTAATGTGGCTTAATTTGTAACTAGGCCTGTAGGCAGCCCAGTTAAAATAAAAATTGGTTCAGGTGCAAGTTTCAACGCTTTAATGAACATTGAAACGTATAAAAATTGTTTACAAAAATTATATGACTGAGCCTTGTGGGCCTAAGAAAAATTGCCCGCTCGGCGTGATTACGTGAGGTTTCAGGAGGAGGAGCAGGAGGAGGAGGATGAATATAGTACACGGATTGATGAAGCTAAAAGGTCCCCATTTTTTATGGTGATAGAGAACGATGCTTCCATCCGCGGGTGCAGCCTACGTATTGTTTAGGTATCGCTGCTGTCCGCTGGTGGAGAAGAAAAGTCTGGGGAAATCCAGGCTTTGCTCATCTTTATGAGTGTAAGCCTGTCGGCACTGTCGGTTGACAGGCGGGTACGCTTATCCGTGATGATTCCCCCAGCCGCACCAAACAACCTCTCTGACAAGACGCTAGCCGCAGGAGAAGCAAGCACCTCCAGGGCATACAGCGCGAGTTCAGGCCACGTGTCCAGCTTCGACACCCAGTAGTTGTAGGGGGCACAGGCGTCACGGAGGATGGTCGTGCGATCGGCTACGTACTACCTCACCATCCTTTTACAGTGCTCCCGCCGACTCAGCCTTGACTGGGGAGCGGTGACACAGTTTTGCTGGGGAGCCAGAAAGCTGTCAAAGGCCTTAGAGAGTGTTCCCCTGCCTGTGCTGTACATGATGCCTGATCTCCGCGCCTCCCCTGCTATCTGGCCATCGGAACTGCGCCTTCTGCCACTAGCGCTGTCAGATGGGAATTTTACCATCAGCTTGTCCGCCAGGGTCCTGTGGTATAGCATCACTCTCGAACCCCTTTCCTCTTCGGGTATGAGAGTGGAAAGGTTCTCCTTATACTGTGGGTCGAGCAGTGTGTACACCCAGTAATCCGTAGTGGCCAGAATGCGTGTAACGCGAGGGTCACGAGAAAGGCATCCTAACATGAAGTCAGCCATGTGTGCCAGGGTACCTGTATGCAACACATGGCTGTCCTCACTAGGAAGATGACTTTCAGGATCCTCCTCCTCCTCCTCAGGCCATACACGCTGAAAGGATGACAGGCAAGCAGCATGGGTACCCTCAGCAGTGGGCCAAGCTGTCTCTTCCCCCTCCTCCTCCTCCTCAATGCGCTGAGATATAGACAGGAGGGTGCTCTGACTATCCAGCGACATACTGTCTTCCCCCGCCTCCGTTGCCGAGCGCAAAGCGTCTGCCTTTATGCTTTGCAGGGAACTTCTCAAGAGGCATAGCAGAGGAATGGTGACGCTAATGATTGCAGCATCGCCGATCACCATCTGGGTAGACTGCTCAAAGTTTCCAAGGACCTGGCAGATGTCTGCCAACCAGGCCCACTCTTCTGTGAAGAATTGAGGAGGCTGACTCCCACTGCGCCGCCCATGTTGGATTTGGTATTCCACTATAGCTCTACGCTGCTCATAGAGCCTGGCCAACATGTGGAGCGTAGAGTTCCACCGTGTGGGCACGTCGCACAGCAGTCGGTGCACTGGCAGATGAAACCGATGTTGCAGGGTACGCAGGGTGGCAGCGTCCGTGTGGGACTTGCAGAAATGTGCACAGAGCCGGCGCACCTTTCCGAGCAGGTCTGACAAGCATGGGTAACTTTTCAGAAAGCGCTGAACCACCAAATTAAAGACGTGGACCAGGCATGGCACGTGCGTGAGGCTGCTGAGCTGCAGAGCCGCCACCAGGTTACGGCCGTTGTCACACACGACCATGCCTGGTTGGAGGCTCAGCGGCGCAAGCCAGCGGTCGGTCTGCTCTGTCAGACACTGCAGCAGTTCGTGGGCCGTGTGCCTCTTCTCTCCTAAGCTGAGTAGTTTCAGCACGGCCTGCTGACGCTTGCCCACCGCTGTGCTGCCACGCCGCGCTACACCGACTGCTGGCGATGTGCTGCTGCTGACACATCTTGATTGTGAGACAGAGGTTGCGCAGGAGGAGGAGGGTGGTTTAGTGGAGGAAGCATACACCGCCGCAGATACCACCACCGAGCTGGGGCCCGCAATTCTGGGGGTGGGTAGTACGTGACTGGTCCCAGGCTCTGACTCTGTCCCAGCCTCCACTAAATTCACCCAATGTGCCGTCACAGGGAGATATAGTGGCCCTGCGCGCCTGTGCTTGTCCACGTGTCCGTTGTTAAGTGAACCTTGGCCGTAACCGCGTTGGTGAGGGCGCGTACAATGTTGCGGGAGATGTGGTCGTGCAGGGCTGGGACGGCACATCGGGAAAAGTAGTGGCGACTGGGAACCGAGTAGCGCGGGGCCGCCGCCACCATCATGCTTTTGAAAGCCTCCGTTTCCACAAGCCTATACGGCAGCATCTCCAGGCTGATCAATTTGGCTATGTGCACATTTAACGCTTGAGCGTGCGGGTGCATGGCGGCGTACTTGCGCTTGCGCTCAAACACTTGCGCTAGCGACGGCTGGACGGTGCGCTGGGAGACATTGGTGGATGGGGCCGAGGACAGCGGAGGTGAGGGTGTGGGTGCAGGCCAGGAGACAGTAGTGCCTGTGTCCTGAGAGGGGGGTTGGATCTCAGTGGCAGGTTGGGGCACAGGGGGAGAGGCAGTGGTGCAAACCGGAGGCGGTGAACAGCCTTCGTCCCACCTTGTGGGGTGCTTGGCCATCATATGTCTGCGCATGCTGGTGGTGGTGAGGCTGGTGGTGGTGGCTCCCCGGCTGATCTTGGCGCGACAAAGGTTGCACACAACTGTTCGTCGGTCGTCTGCACTCTCAGTGAAAAACTGCCAGACCTTTGAGCACCCTGGCCTCTGCAGGGTGGCATGGCGCGAGGGGGCGCTTTGGGAAACAGTTGGTGGATTATTTGGTCTGGCCCTGCCTCTACCCCTGGCCACCGCACTGGCTCTTCCAACCTGCCCTGCTGCTGCACTTGCCTCCCTCTCTGAAGACCTGTCCTCAGTAGGCTTAGCAAACCAGTTGGGGTCAGTCACCTCATCGTCCTGCTGCTCTTCCTCCGAATCCTCTGTGCGCTCCTCCCTCGGACTTACTCCAATTACTACTACCTGAGTGATAGACAACTGTGTCTCATCGTCATCGTCCTCCTCACCCACTGAAAGCTCTTGAGACAGTTGCCGGAAGTCCCCAGCCTCATCCCCCAGACCCCGGGAACTTTCCAAAGGTTGGACATCGATCACGACAAACTCCTCCGGTGGGAGAGGAACCATTGCTGCCCATTCTGGGCAGGGGCCCGAGAACAGTTCCTGGGAGTCTGCCTGCTCCTCAGAATGTGTCATTGTAATGGAGTGAGGAGGCTGGGAGGAAGGAGGAGCAGCAGCCAGAGGATTCAGAGTTGCAGCAGTGGACGGCGCAGAACTCTGGGTGGTCGATAGATTGCTGGATGCACTTTCTGCCATCCACGACAGGACCTGCTCACGCTGCTCATTTTCTAATAAAGGTCTACCGCGTGGACCCATTAATTGTGAGATGAATGTGGGGACGCCAGAAATGTGCCTTTCTCCTAATCCCGCAGCAGTCGGCTGCGATACACCTGGATCAGGAGCTCGGCCTGTGCCCACACCCTGACTTGGGCCTCCGCGTCCTCGCCCGCATCCACATCCTCTAGGTCTACCCCTACCCCTCAGCATGGTGTATTACCAGTAGTGCAGAAACAGAATGCTGTAATTAAATGTGACGCTGATTAGCCTGTGGTTGGAGGCTGACTTCGCTTACGGAACGCACAGCAGAGCCAGGAAAGAATTTTGCGCAAGCCTGCTGTAAATGTTAGCTGGCTGCGTATTAATTAGGACTACTACCCCCAGCAGAGACGCAGTACACTCAGGACGGTCACAGGCAGCCCAAATAGATTTTTTTGTCCAAAATTTTTCTGGGAAAAGCCCACTGCCTATATAGACAGTATATGTCTTTCACCTTTTTCACTGTCCCTGCCTCAGCACTACTGGCCCTATACTATGTAAAATTACTGCAGACTGTTTCCCTCTGGACAGGATGACAGCGGTGATGTAACGGGCAACGCAGAGCCAGGAAAGAATTTTGCGCAAGCCTGCTGTAACACTTAGCTGGCTGCGTATTAATTAGGACTACTACCCCCAGCAGAGACGCAGTACACTCAGGACGGTTACAGGCAGCCCAAATAGATTTTTTTGTCCGAAATTTTTTTAGAGAAGCCCACTGCCTATATAGACAGTATATGTCTTTCACCTTTTTCACTGTCCCTGCCTCAGCACTACTGGCCCTATACTATGTAAAATTACTGCGGACTGAGGACGCAATGCTCTGCACGGCCGATATGCAAAAAAAAAATATGTGCAACACTGCAAAAAGCAGTCTCAACAGTACTGCACACGGTCAGATGTGGCCCTAAGAAGGACCGTTGGGGTTGTTGAAGCCTAAAATCACTCCTAACACTCTCCCTATAGCAGCTCCAGCATCAGCAGCACTTTTCCTGAGCTATGTCAGAATGCATCTGTGGCGAGCCGCGGGAGGGGCCGATTTTAATACTCGGGTGACACCTGATCTCGCCAGCCACTCCCTGCAGGGGGGTGGTATAGGGCTGGAACATCACAGGAGGAAGTTGTAATGCCTTCCCTGTCTTTCTATTGGCCAGAAAAGCGCGCTAACGTCTCAGAGATGAAAGTGAAAGTAACTCGAACATCGCGTGGTGCTCGCCTCTAGTAACGAGCATCTCGAACACGCTAATACTCGAACGAGTATCAAGCTCGGACGTGTACGTTCGCTCATCTCTAATGCTGTGTCCAGATGTTTGCTGTAGGCCAATAGTAAAATATGAGAAGCCCTCCAAAAACGTTGTTTTTTTATAGTAGCATTTTTTTCTCACTTTTGCCTTGTTTTGGGGGTCAATGGCATTTTTTAAAATAGCAGCATGCTGTGGATATGGTATTTTTTGGCATTTTTACATAGGCATCTCAATAGAGAAAAAAATATTAAGGTAAAAAAAAAAACTTGTATATAAAAATGCCACTAAAAAAAGTCAGTAAAAAAATGCAGGCATATTACAAAAAGACTTGTGATATTCCTGGCCATTTGTTTAATCCAAAAATGCCAAAAAGACTATTTCTGTAGGTACTCAAATATTGAGAAACATTGCACATCTGTAACTGACACGGCTGGGTGCATACAATATTTCTTTATATGCTGGTTTGGTTCAGCTGATTCGGTGAATTTTGGCAATTCAGTATGTTCTGAATAAGTCTGAACTGATTTGGAACTACTGCAACATCCCAAAAACTGTTGTAAGAAGAATGGTTACTGGGGCTCTAGGTTCAAATCTGACCAAGGACAACATCTGAATGGATATTTGTGTGGGATTCTGCAAACTCCATGCAAATGTTGCCCTTGGTCAAATTTGAACCTAGGCACCCAGTGCCATTATGCTTTTTCTTTTTCCCCTCTGGAGAGGAAAAGAAGGAAATATTCCTTTTCTCCAAAGGAAGAAGTATGGTGGCTCAGAAGTTAGCAATGCTGCCTTGCTAGGTTCAAATCTGGCCAAGGACAACATCTGCATTGAGTTCACATAAATGCTTGTAAAAACCCACATTAGCACCCATGCAGATGTTGTCTTTAGTCAGATTTGAACATCGGGCCCCAGTGCTGCAAGGAAACAGTGCTAAACACCAAGCCACATTTGAGTAGGTGGAGGAATTTTAGTGGGTTCACTCAGAACCGAACTACTAGCAAAGATCGACCCAAAAGAGGATTTAACTGTAGCGAGTCGCCCAACACTACTACTAAGCAATTCTGAACTAATGCACATCTCACTAGAGTCCTTAGAGCCTAAAATAATATTTATGTTGGTAGACAGTTTATAGAACACATTAATACAGCACATCTATATAATAGCATGTCCATTCAGTGCCGCTTGCAAGCTAAATAAACAATATTCTCCATCTAAATCTGAAACTACTAACTTGTAAATAGTACAATATTACAAATGTTATCAGGCAAACAAGACAATTCATCACGTCACAGTAAGAGATCTATCAGCATGTACAGCAAGTGTGTTTATACATTTGTAGCCTGAGTAAAATGTAGTTATAAATCATTTCTTAGCATGAATGCCTTGATATTTTTAAGAAAAATCCATAACTGGCAAAGCTGATAGAAATGGAACATTTCTACAAAATTACATTTCACAGTGTTGTCATCATTTGACCTTTTAGAACCTAAAGTACAGATAATGTGCGGAGCCTTGGATAATACACCCGGGCCAGACAAAGATTCTGCTTAAATAATGTGGCCTTAGTGTAGAAACAAATCTCAATAGCAGACAAAGGACTTGGTTGTCCTATAAACCGCCGTATAAATAGAAACTAGGAACCTGCATATTGAATGCACTTATACTGATGAATGCATCATCTCTAAGTAAACTGCAGAGTCACTGCAACACATTTTCTGTCTAAATTGATTACTTTCCATCTAACAATGTAACCTCGTATAGGCAATCTTCTATCTCCTTCAAACATAAGTAGATAGATAAGCATAATAATTTGCAGGTTAGATACATGGGGTCTTTAATTTATTCCCTTACAGTTTAAAGGGGTACTCCCATCTTGGCTTATTA
Organism: Eleutherodactylus coqui; assembly: GCF_035609145.1. Lineage (NCBI taxonomy): Eukaryota > Metazoa > Chordata > Amphibia > Anura > Eleutherodactylidae > Eleutherodactylus > Eleutherodactylus coqui. The sequence goes on along the minus strand of NC_089837.1, from coordinate 233,484,416 downwards.
TATCGGTGTGTCTTTTGACTTCCTAAAAGTTAAGCCTATAACTGCATTGATATGTTGATAAAATGTTTGTTTCTAGAGATAGTATACGCTAATAGCATTCATTTTCATTTATCATATAAGGCTAATATAAGCTTTCAAGATATTGGCTTTCAATGCAGAGGTGTAACTTGAAGCTTCTGGACCCCAATGCAAAACCTATAACAGGGCCCCCAACTATAATGCTTTATTCATACTACAAGGCTTACTATATGGGGAAGAGAGACCTTGTGGGCCCCCTAAGACTCCTGGGCCTGGGTGCAACCACATCCCCTGCATCCCCTGTAGTTACGCCCCTGTTTCAATGAATGTAGAAAGATAGGGGATAGCATGCCGTTTGGTAGGGGTGCCATTACAGAGAAATCACCCCTGGCACTGCCACATCATTTATTTCAATGGGAACTACAGAGGAGAGTCAAGTTCAAGATCCTAGCAATCTCTATCAGTCCCATTCACTTTACAGGGACTGCTGGAGATTGCCATGTGCTTGAACTCAGCTATTTCCAGTCATCCCATCAAAGTAAATGGCACAATGGCTAATGTGCACAAACACCACTGCCAAAATTTCAAAACATACCAGGAGCAATTTCTATGGATCGGTGGGGGTCCCAGCTATCAGCACCCCACCAAATGTCAAGTTGTCTCCTATACTGTGGATAGGGAATAACTTGCCAAGAAAGAAATACCCCTTTAAAAATCTTTTACACCGACTGATGATTGGTCTTAAATGTTTGCCCAAATGTTCAGTTGCCTGATCATCAGCCTGAATATGCCCACAATCAGTAGATGAACAAGGCCAAGGCTTGTTTATGGTCTGATGGGTTCTTTTATGCAGAAATGAAAATGCTTGCTCATCTGCAGCACATCTCCCTGTGTGCTTACAATGATGTATTACTGATGAATGCTATCTGTATGGGAAAGAATGATCATAGTAATTATTGTTCATCTCCATACCAGTCATCCTTTGCTGCGTGTAAACCACAGTAATGGTCAACATGCTATTACTGTAGCCCTAGTACTTCTTTTTAGTAACACAGAGTGGCGTTGTTGGTATATCTACAGGGTAGCTCAGCATATACCTGGTAATAATTATTGTGCTGAATGGCCAGTGTACCCTATGGATTGTGTATGTGCTTTTTTAGCTATAAAAGTGCACCCCCTTATTATATGGATTAGAGTGCAATAAATAACTGCTATCTACCTTGGCCCTGGTTACACTGTCAAAATCAATGAAGTGAAAACTAGTCAATTCCATTTTCATCTAAGGTTCAATCACAATCACTGGTCCTCATTGCAAGGATGGAAGGCTAAGTCAACCTTGAGTCAGCTACCTGAACCAAGCAGAGAATAAACCTTCAGGTCGTGAGTGAGAGTTTAGCACTGCATTTCTGCTGCCTTAACACTCTGCACCACACGAGGCTCTCTTTGCAGGACCCAACGCTAAATCTATGCCAACATACTGATGTTATCTCTGGTTGCTATAATTTAAGTAATAGAAAACAAAATAGTTGCAAATCTTTGTAATGATTGTAAATTGTGTGTACATTTGAATAATCACATTTAAATCATGTATATTCAGATTTGTTATAGATTTTTTCTAATCCATAATCCTAAAATCCATATAAAATAATAAAAATGATGTATTCTGGATAAAAACAAAGTCATTCATTTAGTCAAAGACTTGGGTATAAATTCAGCCATTGTTTTGGGAAAGCTACATTTTGCATAAAGATTATGGCTGCAAATCCTGCAGCCATTAATCTTCTTTACCTACTGTATAGTCAATGTCATTGTCAGAAAGGCATCCTATGTTCATTTTCTATTGACCCACAAACCTAATCTAGGACACATATATTGTTTGCATCCATTCCTTCTCTACTTTCAATGATTAGTGATATCGGCAGAAATATGCCCTCTGGGTTAACGACAGTACAGTATTTCACTATACTCGAGAAGAAGCTACTGCCAGACACAAATCATTAAATGCCTGGTACTCTCACATTGTATTATTAACAACTAGAGATGAGCGAACGTGCTCGGCCACGCCCCTTTTTCGCCCGAATACCGCGATTTCCGAGTACTTCCGTACTCGGGCGAAAAAATTCGGGGGGTGCCGTGGCGGCACGGGGGGTAGCAGTGGGGAGTGGGGGGGAGAGGGAGAGAGAGACGGCTCCCCCCTGTTCCCCGCTGCTACCCCCCGCACCGCCACGCCTCTCCCCGCCCCCCGGCGCCCCCCGAATCTTTTCACCCGAGTACTGAAGTACTCGAAAATGGCGGTACTCGGCTGCGTAAGTACTCGAAACGAGTACGTTCGCTCATCTCTATTAACAACCTATGGATGGTCATTTAATAAGAAATTACTGATCATTTCTAGATTTATGGTAAATGTTGCTTAGAAATAATATTATTGTCCCTGCCTCAACAATTTTAACATGTACCGCTCCGAATTTGAGTTCCGCCATAGGACAAATTGTTGCAATCTAATTCTCTTCTATTTAGAGAAGGGGATATGTTGTTTCCATACTGCTCCTGCACATAGTTATCATGCCATATATTTGCTGCTTAATAGGAAATAAGGCAAAATGAAGACGCAAAGGATGTATTGACTATTAATGTTTAGGAGATTCAATATGTTTTTATTGTCTTTCCTGCATTCACAAAGTAATGAGACATTTGGCAGTATTATTTTCAATTCTAACAGAAATATAATCATCTTCTATAGTCTTTTTAGGAATGCATTTTACACAAGTTTCCAGGGAAACAATTAACTTTATATAGAAAATACAATTTATATCTGTGGAGTTTTCCGCTAAAGGTTTCTCCTTGTGAGCATAAGAATCAAAGATCCTAAGATATATAGGTTTTTCTGTTCTTTCACACCATAGCGCAGGAAAGAAGCGAGTAAGGTTTATTATCGCAGGCCTCCTGATTTTACTGCTGCTGGGTAGACAGCAGAACAACTAATAATCTGGCTTGGCCAAGGATGAATTTATCTGCATGGGTGGGTATAAATGAGAAAACAGACCTCTGTATGTGACATGAAATATGATTTTCTAGATGAGAATTCCCAGCCCAAGGTTAGAAAAAGTGAATTGGAAATGGTATACAGCTGTAATGTTGGTTAAATAAACCCTGAGTGATTTTAGGCCTGTGAATATATAGCTCATAAATGGCACATTATAGTGGCTGCTCTAACTCTAAGATTGATACCGGAGTCTGTGGAGAGATATTTTGTGGAGAACACACTACATTAGGAATCTTTATGTCTCTTTGATAATACAAGGGAAAGGCAATGCTCGATTATGTTGCTGTTATGGTACTACACGTCCCAGGATTCCCAGCTGCCGAAGGAGGATGTTACTTCTAGACAAAAAAGATATTTTTGTATTAAATTCATTATATTTATTTTGAACACATTCTTCATAGCATCTAGCTTTTGTAATACGGGTCATTATTGATTGATATGTACTGGTTTTACTATTTTAGGCTGGAAGCAAACATACAGTTTTTGGTTTAGTTTAGTAAGAAAGTTTTTTTGAGCCAAAGCTAAAAGTGGACACAACTGGGAGGAATTATCTAAGTCTTTACTTTATATTTCAACACCCTTTTGGATCTACTTCTCGATTTGCCATCCTTAATGGCATTAAAAGGGATTTTCTCACCAAATACATTTTTGGCTTTTCCATAGGATAGGGGATAAATTTCGTTGGTGGAAAAAACCCCTTTAAGTACATCATTAAAAGCTATGTATGTGACACCATGTTTAGAAGTGAATAGAGCAGTGGTCACACATGTGCATAACCCCTCCAATCATATGGGGCATCTAGGGGTGCTATCCTCTGGATTGTGGGGCATCATAGCAGTCAGACTCCCAGTAATCAGACATTACTGGGAGTCTGACTGCTCCACCCCATCTGATTTCCTTTGAATAGAAGATAAATGCATTTGGTGGTAATTAGTGATGAGCGAGCATACTCGCTAAGGGCAATTGCTCGAGCGAGCATTGCCCTTAGCGTGTACCTGCCCGCTTGAGAGAAAATATTCGGGTGCCGGTGCGGGGGAGCGGTGAGTTGCCACAGAGAGCAGGGGGAGCGGGGGGGGGGGGGGGGAGAGGGAGAGAGAGAGATTTCCCCTCCGTTCCTCCCCACTCTCCCCCGCAGCTCCCTGCCCGCTCGAGCGGGCAGGTACTCGCTAAGGGCAATTGCTCACTCAAGCAATTGCCCTTAGCGAGTATGCTTGCTCATCACTAGTGGTAATAAATGTTTCACTAAAAGCTACAGGTATGACTCCAGCTTTCAAGTGAATTTTTTTCTTTAATGTATGTCATTAAAAAAGGTATTTTTACTATTGGTGACTTATCCTCATGATAGGTCATCAATAGTCGATCGATGAGGATCCACTGCTCGGGATCCCTGCCAATTAGCTGATCCTCTGACCTGTTGCCAGTATAGTGCCGGGATGTCATAATTGGTGGTCAGGGCCTGAAGTGTAATAAATGGCTTTACTCCCATTGAAATCAATGGAAGCGATACCTCCTATTACACTTCTGGTTCTTTACTGCAGTCAGAGATGGAAGCTTTATAAAAGGAATCACCCCCACTGATTTCAATGGAAGTGAAGCTGTTTATTACACGTCTGTCTCTGGCCATCGATGACTTCGTATGGCCTGCTGTGCTTACAGCAAGAAATAGGATCAGCTGATTGGCCAGGATCCCAAGTGGTAGATTTCCATTGATCAACTATTGATGAATTAAGATAAAAATCGCAGCCCGCTGACAATAGAACCCTTTGATTTTTCCCTTATATTTTCACTTGCATGAATAAATACACAACATGCTCTGCTCTATATAAGCACAATTGGAATCTATGGGGGGTGTGCATCTGCGCACCCCATCCACATGAAATCGTGCATGGAACTGTGAGATTTTGCAGTGTTAATTGATAACACTGGGGACTAATTCGGCTGCTCAGCCGGTTAAATCATGCTGTAGCTGTGTTCTGCGCCAATGTCAATGGACCCGGTAGCATAAAAAAGTACAGTAAGCAGCACGGATACATGTGGAAAGCATGTGATAGAGCTCCCTTCACAGCACAATCATGCCATGCTGTCGTGAGCGTATATATACCTACGCTTGTTGGCAGGAGTCCTTATACTGTAAATTTTCACTGCAGATTTCATCCCTTCAAATGAGTGGATGAAATCAGCTGATAATCCACACCAAATCCACATGTAACATATGGTGGATCTCGCTGCAGATTAATTGTAGACTTTGCTGAGGAATCCTGGTTGATGCAGTCAAAACAGTGGACTATGCATCCTGTGTTGATAGTGGATATATGTTTACACATACATATATACACATATAGGTGCCGTTTGACATATAGTATACACACACACACATACAGTACATTTACACACATACGTGCTATGACTCTAGGCAGAAGAACCCTTGTAGCACTGGCGTAACTATAGGGGTTGCAGGGGATGCAGTTGCACCCGGGTCCAAGAGCCTTAGCAGGCCCATAAGGCCTTTCTTCTCCATGTAGGGAGCCTAGTAGTATGACTCAAGCATTATAGTTGGGGGCCCTGTTACAGGTTTTGCATTGGGGCCCGGGAACTTCAAGTTACACCTCTGCCTTGCTTAAAGTTACACCTCTGTATTTTTCATACATAGTATCCTAGTGATAAATATAATTACTGTAATTAAAAGTAATTAAATACTTGAAAACTTGATGCTTCTACACTTACATTTCCCCCTTTTCAAAAAGAAAAATAAATTGACACAATCAGTAAATTATATTTTTCAGTTAATCCCAAAAATCAATTTCTGTTTTAATGTATAGGGTACTAGCTAAGTGAGGTTTACACTTATAGATATATTTTCCTTAGCAATTAATACATTTGGCTTAATGCATGACGTTGCTCATCCTGCAGGTTGTATGTGCTTAGAGTGTGGCTGTGGCATCTTTAAAGCAGTGATACATTATTTACATGGAGAGACTCCAGCATAGCTGTCATTGTAACTGCATTATTCCAAGAAGTACTGTATAGCAAAGAATAAAGAGTAAACTTGACTTTAAGAGAAATCATCTCCAGCTCATATAATATGACAAGTAATGCAATTTTTAAAGTATCCTGGAACTTATACTGTGTTTTGCAGAAAGATTGGTTTGGCTTTCAGAAAAAAATATTATTGCTATTGTTATTATTATTCTGCTGTGTTAAATGTTTAACTTGGTTAATACCAGTGCTAAGTGCTAAAACGGAGAACGGTCAAGACAGAGGACCAAAGCAATGCAAAAATTAAACCTGTGTGTCCAAATCTAAAAACTTCCTGACAATGTGACATGTATTTAGTACATTTGCTTTCTGCAGCCACATGAATATGTATTTGTTTTAGATGTAAAGTTTCTAGACTTCTGTGTGGTGTATGTGGCCAGACCCAGTGGTAGAAATGAGGGCAGCTTCAATAAGTACCCCATCCATTCTCCGCAGGCGTCTTACCTCCTGCGTGAGTTCAGTGTATTTAGTGATTTTCCCAGTGTATGTATTGTGAATGTTGTATTTAGAATGGATATGTCCATGATGGATGTGGTTTTGTTAGGTTTGTCAATGAGTGTGATGTCTGGTCTGTTGTGGCGGATTGTTTTGCCTGTGATTATGGGTATCGTAGCATAATGTTGCGTGTTGTTTTCTAGGTCTGCCTGTGAAGGGTATGTGTAATATGGGATATGAGTGTCTGATAGTTGGTGCTTGTCTATGACCTCTTGGTGGATTATATTTGGCTATGTCCGTGTAAATATTCTATGTGTGCCAAGAGCTGCACCCAAAGGGATGTGTTCTATTGTTTCTGCCACCATGTGGCTTTTTCTATACATGTCTTTAGTAAGTGGGGTGTCTTTTAGGATGCGTTTTCTGAAGTTTTTTTGCGTTTATGACTTGTATGGCAATGAAGAACCCCTCTATTCCTCCAAAGAGATTACCCCAAGCCAGCCAGAAGTTTGATGCAGTTTGTCAACTTTATTATTATTATTCAGTGCTTTACAATTGCTTCAATACAGCATTCACACAATTTAACGTTCTGTATGTATTTTGAAATACATGTGGGTGGAGAATAGCTTTAAAGGGAAATTCTAGCGATTAATATTTAAGCTATCCAGTCGAAAACATATTGTGTTGTTGTAATTGATTATATTTCTGTATCCTTCACAGCTGGTAAGCAGCCAATGACTCCTGCAGTTTACCCAGCACAAGCAGCAGTAACACCACTACCCTCTAAAAAAGGTATTGTACTCTGTTGTATTCTATGGTAATATTTGAGCATTTAATTTTACTTCAAAAGACTATATTTATTTCTTAAAATAACCCTCCATTTCACAGGAAAACGTTCACAATACACGCAGTTAACATATCTGTTGCTTTCCCTTACAATGTTGTTAATATTTTGATGTTTTAACAATTGAAGAAAAGGCAAAAAGAAGAGAAGAAGCAAAAACTATCAAATAAGATTGATGCTTCATTGCACAGTTAAATAGGAATGATAGAAAATAACACAATGGTGCTTATTTTCTATTCAAAGCTCTCTTACGTGCTTGTACCACATTTATCATGTCTTTTTAGACACTTTTGGACAGATTTTCTAACTTGTACAAAAGTGTGGCCTAAATTGCATAAAAATAGCACCAAATCGCTGTGAATTGCGTCAAAATTTTGGTGCAATTTTTTGTGTAAACTAAGCCAACTATTAGGTGGTCTAAATTTATCAGATTTATCATTCAGTGACTGTCTAGGCTAAGTTTGCGCTCTCCAATTTTTAGACCGTATTAGTAAATAAGCCCTGGGCAGGTGATGGTAGGCCTGCTTACTTTTGGAAGTTCTAAAGTAGGCTCCTCTGTATCAAAGCTTTCAGCGGTGGTGCTAAATCATGTGATTCTGACAGAAGGTACTTGCCAAAACTTTCAAAGTACTGCAGAAAGATCTGTATTCCAGACACGGCGGGCAATACCAAAAGGGATTTGGGGCACTGGTGTTTGATGTATACGTATTTTACTAGATAAAACAAATGAATTCCTGTGATGGCTGCCTTAAATGTATGCCATCCATTGTCCATAGGATCCCATGTAAAAAAAAAAGTGTATATTTTTATTTTTTACTGGATGGTGCAAGAATGTATTGATTTTTTCTCCCGGCAAGTTAGAGTCCTTAATGAAATTCAAGCAAAGCTAATGGTGGAGACTAGAGATGAGCGAGTATACTCACTAAGGCACATTACTCGAGCGAGTAGTGCCTTAGCCGAGTATCTCCCCGCTCGTCTCTAAAGATTCGAGGGCCGGCGGGGGGCGGGGAGCAGCAGAAGAGAGCGGGGAGGAACGGAGGGGAGATCTCTCTCTCCCTCTCTCCCCCCCGCTCCCCGCCGCAACTCACCAGTCACCTGCGCCGGCCCCTGAATCTTTACAGACGTGTGGGGAGATACTCGGCTAAGGCACTACTCGCTCAAGTAATGTGCCTTAGCGAGTATACTCGCTGATCTCTAGTGGAGACATTTGTAAAGCTGAGCTCCTATGATGTGTTGCTATTGGCACCATACCCCCGACAGTTTTTGAAACATATATAGCTGGATACCAATAATCTAAAAGGATTTAACTACTTATAAAATCAGCAATTGCAAGAAGCAACCAACTGATCATGGCCTCTAAGTGGAGATGTACTTTGTATTCGACTTGAGGCATCAGTTATCATGGATTATATTTGCATTCAGTTTTATTTTGGAAGTGAAATAATAATCACATATTCCTTTACATAACTTTTTTTAGCTATAAGTCCTTTTTCCTAATCAGTCTAATGAAGAGTGAATTTAATAACTGTGAGGCATTCATTAGATCCATTAAGTTCTCTCTTGTGTTGATTGAATTAATTTGAATGTAATGAACTTGAAATATGCCAAAAAGATTCTGACAAAAATCAAGAGGGCTACAATACACAAGCTCAGCAGACTGTTGTTACTTGTCAATTAACTCTTCATGTACCACTACTGGTCCAATATCAGAAATAAGCATGTGAGCACACTTAAAAGATTTCAAATCCACTATTCAGAAAGATCTGCAAAACGTATATCATGATATGCAGTCAGAGCTCATAACCTGGGAGAACGCACATCTTATATAGAAAATAAAAAGGGAGAACTAATAACTGCCCATAACGAGCTTATGCATGTGTCTGACAATTTAGAGGAGGAGGTAGAGATGCTTTAGCCTAAAATAGCAGAAATGGAAGATAGGTCACACAGAAATAATGTGCACTTTCGGGGAATGTCCAAGTCTGTGAAATCAGAAAATCTGAAAGAGTTCCTAGGATGTTTACGCACCTTAGTCCTGATTTATCACAAGCTGATCTTATTATCGATCGTGTGAATCATCTGCCTAACACTAAATCTCTCCCACCTTGAACCCCAAGGGATGTTATAGCTAGAGTGCATTTTTTCCATGTTAAGGAAAAATTAATGGATGCTTTCAGGAATCCTTCTGATTTACCAAATTGTTTTCAAAATATTTCCTTATACGCTGACCTGTCGGTAGCAACCGTCTCATGTAGAAGAGCTTCTTCTTCAAGCACTAAACTTCTAAGAGAGCGCCACAAAGCCCGGAGATCCAAAACATAGGATCCCCCCCCCCGCCATAGCCACCAAGGGACCCCCCCCCCCCGAGGAGGCTGCAAAACAGCCTTGGTGGAAAAAAAGAAGGGGAAACCCCAGAGCCGAGTGCTGGCTGATGTGAAGGTCACACACTGAAGCAAAAGTAGTGAGGCATCTGAGGCACAGAATCATAGAGAAAAGCATTACAAAGCACACAGAAAATATATAACAGAACTGAGGCACTTGCGGACTCCCCGCAGGGAACTCAACTCCCACAGTGAAAAACCAAACAACCGCAATATGGGCCCCACTAGGCAAAGCTCATCCATAGATAAACTTAAAGTGTTCGCAAGAGGAGAAACCCGGAAAGAGTACAGCCCTGAACCCACTATGCCCGCTGTGGCGAGATCGTCAGCGACAAAAAACAGCAGCCCAGATCCAACCGAGGGCACTGTCCAAACTCTACAACAACTATCTGAACAGTTTCTATCCGCAATACAAACATCCACGACTACCCTTACCAGCAAAATCGATGAAGTAAAAATGGATGTAAGCCTACTGAGGCAAGATCTTCAAAACCTAAGAGAACATGTTGTAAACACAGAAAACAGAATCTCCACTCTAGATGATACTGTCACTCCAATGACAGATGCAATACGAGAGCTCACACAGAAAGCTGAGTATTGGAGACAAAAAGCGGATGATCTTGAAAACCGTTCACAAAGGAATAATTTGCGCATAGTGGGACTACCAGAGCGAGCTGAAGGGCAAAGGCCTGAAGAATTTATAGAACGCTGGCTCCGTGAACTCTTTCCTAATGCTGGACTATCACAAGTCTTTGTAATTGAACAAGCCCACCGAGTGCCCATGAAGCCGCCAATACCAGGAGCCCCACCCAGACCCCTGCTAGCCAAATTGCTCAACTCCCGCGATAGGGATATAATCCTACAAGCTGCCAGAAAGGGAGGACCCTTGCGATATGACAACGCTACCGTATCCATCTTCCCGGATTTCTCAGCAGACCTCCAAAAACAGCGAGCAACATTCTTCGGAATCAAGAAGCAACTAAGAGACCTGCAGCTCCCGTACTCCATGGTGTATCCGGCCCGACTACGAGTGATAGACGGAGATCACACCCGTTTCTTCTCTTCACCAACTGAAGCGGAAATTGGCTGGCCACCAGACGACGACCAGAAGGGCCGTAATGTATACATAACCACTTCTCTCTCTCCCTCTAGGTACCGAGATTCTTGTGTAAGCGTGAACATCCCCCTTAAAGCTACCAACAGCACACTAGAGACTATGCTCTAAACATGCCACAAGCATACCTGAGCCTAAGGCACAGAACTGAGACTTTTACTAACTGTGGCAGACACGCAGTTTACTTTCTCTGGGAGAAGGCGACAAGCCCTCCTCTCTTATCGTACCAATAGACCTTCCCCCTCCCCCCTCCCCTACCAAATCCCCCACCCCCCCAAGGGGGCCCACCCAACAAATACTTGCCAGGCTAATGCTGGTCTATACAATTGATCCAATAATACAACAATACCTCAAGTATAGCCCAGAGTTAAGCTATGTTATGTAGGTTCCCCCTAATATATGTTTGCCACGAATGCGATCTCGACAGAGAGGATACTTAAAAATCTGTCTAACTATAAGTTGTTTAAGATTTAAGTTGGTAGTAGACTACCGTAATGTTTACGAGTTGTACACATCAAGTGCTCCATGATGACTTTAAAAATGTATTGAAGTACTGTTGCATGACATATTGTAAAAATGTAATCGAGTGTCAGGGAGGGACTTCTGACAGGCAAAATAACATAAGAAAATATATCTGGACCCGATTAGCCTCTCTTAGCCTATGGCAGAGATAATCTTTGCATCCTGGAACGTCAGGGGCATGGGATCAGCCAGAAAGCGAACAGCAATAAACTCTTTAATACGCTCCTGGCGACCACATGTACTATGCCTGCAGGAGACCCACCTCACGCCTGAAACCACAAAAGTTTTGCTGAAACCATGGGTTCAATGGTCCGCTCATACATGTCACAAATCTTATTCCAGAGGGGTGTCCCTGCTAATAGGAAGAACACTCAGATGGGAAGTGGAACAGCTTAAAAGAGACCCAGAAGGCAGATACATTTTCGTGAGCTCTAAAATTAATAATGACCCATACGTCCTTCTGTGCTGCTACAATCCGCCGCCGGCGACAACAGCCATCCTGGCAGACGGCATCCAATTCGCATCATTCTCACCAGACGCAACATTCGTCTGCATTGGAGACACGAACATGGTGATGGATCCCGTCATGGATAGATTTGGAGGTGGTGCTCGGAGGGAGGGAGACACGAGTAAGACCCGCCTGGCCTCTATTATCTCGGTGACGGGATGGCTGGATCTATGGCGAATATTTCACCCGCAACAAAAGGAATACACCTGCCATGCAGCCGACAATCACGCACTTAGTCGAATAGACTACATATTTGGGTCCCCTTCACTATTCCCTAAAATCGACTCCATAGAGTTCCCCCCTCGAGGGGTCTCGGATCACTCGCTAATACATATGGCCCTCAAAAACCAAGGCCCAACCACAATTAAGAGACCAAGGGTACACCCATTCTGGCTCTCGCTATTTGGCCCCATTGACCGCATACCAGATCAGATCCAAATATACTACGAGGCACATGAGACACACACAGATGCAATGCTAGTATGGGAGGCATTTAAACCCTATCTCAGAGGTTGTTTTAGATCCTCAATCTCCTTTGTTAAAAGAGCCACGGCACGAGAAGGTGAACTTTTAGCAGAACAATGCCAACAATTAGAAAGAGAATTTGTAGCCGACCCTACAGACACAAAAAGAGACAAATGGCTCCAGATAGGCAGAGACTACTTACTATATTTAAGAGAGAAAGCCCAGAGGAACCTTTTCTTTACCCAGCAATCCTTTTTTGAACTGGGAAGCCAGTCCAGTAAATTACTTGCTTATATGGCGCGACAGGAGACCGCCCCCCCCCCCATCCATACTGAGAATTAAATCAATTGAGGGAATAATGCTTACGGACCCGAAAGAAATCCTAGATAGATTCCAACAATTCTACGACGACTTATATCAATCGCAAGCCAACTACTCACTTGCAGAACTGGAGACCTACCTAACCGACATAATATTCCCAGAAATGCAAGATGATTATAAATTAGATTCTTCCATTACAAAGGAAGAGATTGAAGAAGCAATAAATGAAATGGTAAAAAATAAAACTCCGGGCCCGGACGGGCTGCCGGTGGAAATCTACCAACACTACAAAAAAGAAATAATACCACATTTGTTCTCCCTATATAAACACATATTTGATAAATGTCATCTCCCAGAATCGATGCTAGAGGCCAACATAGTTCTTATCCTAAAACCGGACAAAAACCCAGAGGAATGCGGCTCGTACAGGCCTATTTCCTTATTAAATACTGACTACAAAATCCTTACTAAAATACTGGCTTCCCGTCTAAACCAAATCATAGAGGAAATCATACACCCCGACCAATCAGGCTTTATTCCTGGAAAATCAACATCGGACAACATCAGAAGAACACAGGTAATCACACAGGTGGGGTGGAGGTGGAGGTCAGACTGGGCCCTGGCCTCATTAGATGCAGCTAAGGCATTCGACTCAGTCGAGTGGCTATATCTGATAGAAGTTCTACGGAAATTTGGGTTCGGAAACACATTTATAAAATGGATCTCTATTCTATATAAAGCACCAACCGCTAGGGTAACGGTAAATGGTCTGGCCTCCGCCTCCTTTCCACTTCACAGGGGGACCCGACAGGGATGCCCACTTTCCCCCCCTTCTATTTGCAATTGCAATTGAACCCCTAGCCCGGAGAATCCGACAGCACACCTCATATAAAGGCGTCCTGATAGGGCCCAGAGAGGACAGAATAGGCCTGTACGCAGACGACATAATATTATATATGTCAGACCCTAGAAATACCCTACCGCTAGCCATTTCTGTAATAAATAAATTTGGAAATTTCTCAGGCCTATGTATCAACTGGCAGAAATCTGCTTTTATGCCCCTAAGACCAGAGGGATGGCAGATGGGGGACGTATTCTGTAAGCTGCAAATCACCCCTGGATTCAGATATCTTGGAATACACATCACCAGGGACCATACCCAGAGCCTCGAGTTAAACATTACTCCCCTACTGACAACCCTACAGCAAAAATTAAAAGGCTGGAGCTCCCTGCCATTATCTGTGGCGGGCAGGATAAACCTCATAAAAATGATAATACTCCCCAAATATTTATACTGCCTAGAACACGCAGAAATAACTATACCACAGAAATTCTTCAAAAAAACGAACTCCTTAATAACATCATTCATATGGGGAGACTCTAGAGCCAAGCTCCGCTTAGACACCCTACAGCGCCCTAAGGAGATGGCGGGAATGGCGCTACCAGATTTTAAACTCTATTACTTGGCGGGACAGGTTAGGTATCTCCGCCAATGGTTATCGGGCGCGCCTCTCCCTAACTCCGAGCACCACCTGATGTTCTTCCTCATGGAGACATCACTTTGGATCCTCCTGGAAAACCCAGGACTGATGACTAAACAAATGCTACCCATCCATAGACCCGCAGTAAATGTGTGGCAGACATGCAAATCACTAACTGGACAGGATGACACCCCTCTGGAGACTCCCCTGTGGGACAACAGAGCATTACCACATTTGATGAACCTACCGGACAAGCAATTCTGGATAAACTTAGGAATCACCACACTAGAGCACATATACGTCGACCAAACACTGGTCTCCTTTGAACAACTACAGCGACTATACCAAATCCCAAGAGCGGGCTTCTTTAGATATTTACAACTCCGACACGCGTTGACTGCACAATTCCTAGGGCCTAGACAAACATTCTCCCAATATCCACTAATAGGCATACTGCAAACTCAAGGACCTAAAGGCCTGATATCGGTGCTGTACACCCATCTACTGCAAGCTAAAATCCCTGATACGCCAATGACAGTAGTGCAGAGATGGAGAGAACTCATCCCCACCCTCAGTAATGAGGACTGGGAAACCGCGATGTCCACATACACCCCGGTATCACCGGCTGCAAACAACAAACTAACACAACTATACATCCTACACCAGTGCTACTTAACACCAACCAGACTCCATAAAATGAATAGGACAACCACCAACCATTGTCACCGGTGCGGAGCACCTAATGCAAACTTTAATCACCTAATATGGAATTGTGCAGACATTCAAGCATACTGGGGAGAGGTCATAGAGTTCTTAACACAAATACTAGGGATACCATTACCGCACGACCCCTCAGTGTGCCTGTTAGGTATTCTAGACGAAGAACAATGGCAGTACCATGACAGGATATTTCTTACCAAAGTATTATTTTATGCCCACAAAGCAATAGCCCTACGTTGGATGGACAGACGCCCCCCGACACTTTCAAAATGGCAGAATATTATTAATGCCATTCTGCCATATGAAAAAATTGTCTACAAAAATAGAAAATGCCCTGAAAAATTTAACAAGGTGTGGGAAAGATGGTGCGGGTCGACGAGTACAGTGTTCACACAGGATCAGTTCCAAAACCTGCTAAGGGCATTTACACCTAGAAACGCCCAGTAAAACTAACAAAGAACCATACCCTCTACTGGCACTACGAGAAACTATATTGTCATAAAATATTCAACAACTGTATGTGTTAATGTAACATACTAAAGTATTGTTAACATGATTGTAATGAGCCTATGATGTAATCAAAGTTCTTTATTCATTTATTGTACAAAATACAGAGTTTTCAATAAAACGAGTTAAAAAAAAAAAAAAACTTCTAAGAGAGCATGGCATACAGTACAAGTGGGGCTCTCCAGTGAAACTCATAATTATGAAAACCGATCCAAGACAATTGTCGCAACCCCAGAAAAAGCTTTGAGGCGATTCTAAGAATAGAACCTTTTGCGTACTGATCTTGAATCTGCTCCTTCTTCCAACAGAAGACTTTCCCCTTTGAGAGTAGAAGAATAGCATACAGTTCCTAACTATTGTAGTTTTTGAACATTTGCATATAGGTTAACTGTTATATCTATGTGAGTTACACTTACTTTTGAGCTTAAATGTGTAAATTAGGATTCTGTTTTACTCTCATTTTGCCTCCTTGTGCATAGCAGACATGATTCAAAGGCTTCTACACTTTAGGACGATACGGCACATTAACCCCTTGAGTGGCGGGTTTCCTACCACCCTGTCGTGCCCACCAGGGCAGGTTTGTTAAAATGGTCTAATCATTGAATTTCAACTAATTTTGCAGTTGCGTCTCAAGAGCCATAACTTTTTCATTTTTCCATTGACATGGCCATATAAGGGCTTGTTTTTTGCGGAACAAGTTGTGATTTTTTAAACAGGGGGGAGGAGAAAAAGAAATGGGGAAAAAAGAAAAAAAGGGGCCATGTCATTAAGGGGTTAAATAATGCATTAACTTCCTTCTCTGGGTCATTACGACGCACACGGATACCACATGTGTGATTGTATTTTTGATTTTTTACAGAGTAAAGGGAGACAAGTGTTTTTATAATTTTTTTACTTTTTTTTTTTTTTTGTCCCTTTAGGGGACTTCCACAGGGACCCATCAGGACCCCTGATCACATTCCGTGGGTCCGATGGTGACAGCCCTTTACATGCTGCAGTGACAGCCCTTTACATGCTGCAGTCACATAGACTGCAGCATGTAAAGGGTTAACCCAGCAGAGATCGGAGGTTTTCTCTGATCTCTGCTGTAAGAGCTGGTACCTAGCTGTCCTCTGACAGCTAACAACTAGCTCTCCCTGCCACAGAGACCATCGGCTTGCTTCTGACAAGCCGATGGTCTCTATGGCAACCTGTAAACAAACCAGTGCAGGAGATTGCCGGCATATCGGCAATATCTTCTGCTGGTTTTTCAAAGCCCTTGCTTTGTTCTCTGTGGGACTGTGCAGGCAGAGCACACTGTCACAGCTTGTGGCATTGTGCTCTGCAGCTCCCATAGTGATACATAGCCTGGAAATCTTCCGGGCTATGTCGCTATGAGCAGTGGAGCTCGTCCCGGAAAATTTCCGGGCGTGCCACTCAAGGGGTTAATACTGACTGTTTATCTGTTTTTCTGCATTGGGACCCTGTTGAGGTCCACAGATATGTGGTCAATATATATTCTCTACCCATGTACTAATCTTTAAATTTGAGAACGGAGGCGGTTCTTATACCTCTGCAGTTTTAGGTTTGTGCTTTTGTTGTTTTTTCCCATCGCGTCAATCTAGTCTTACAAATAACATTAATCATGACCTGACTTTAAAGAACCCATAGTATGAGCGGCACTTCTTAAATCCCAATAAGTGTAATAAAAGCAAAGGCTTACATGGCACTTTTATCACAAAATATACCTTCTAAGTTACCGTTTCAATTAAAATAGGAGATAGAACTCCAAATATGTGAATCACTTAGAAGTTTCAAGGACACTCTTGCATAGGTGGTGTTTCATCTAATTTATCTTGGAGATGTAATAAACTAGTAAGCTCCATGTGATAATCTCCAACCATTTTGGTTATTAGTCCTTACTGCAGCTGTCACAGCCACTGCAGATGATAGCGATCTGCTCTCATTGCTTTTAATAGGGCTGCACTATATGTGCAAATTTTACAACCGTGTGACCGCACAAGTGTGAATAAAAAAAGCATCTAAAGCTTCAGTCATGCGTTTCTTATACAAGTGGTCTGCGGGTTTTTTTTCACGCACCTATATATGCGTGAAAAAAACACTCGTCTGACTGAGCCCTTAAAGATATTTTTGTTTATTACATAGCTTATATCTACACTAAGCATTTGTGCAGTTTGTATAATCCTTGACATACTCAGAGAAGTTTCTGAACATTTACTGTGCATATTTTTTTTATTTTTGTATTATGTTCCCAATGAAAAAACCACTAAAAATGTGCCTCCAAAGGAGTCCATAGCATTTCAATGAGTCTTCCCTTTTCTAATACTGGCAGTCTATTCTCTGGGAAGTCCTTCAAATAAATAATGGAATATTGTTGCTAGCTCCTATGAAGCCATAAAAGCTTGTGTGTTCGAAATCATCTTTTGGGTGTTCAGTGAACTTAACCCCTTCTCGCTGCGGCCCCTTTTTGTTTTTTAAATCTTTGCTTATCAATTCCCACTCTCAAAAAAATCATAACTTTTTTGTACTTCTCCGATGACATAGCTACATTAGGGTTTGTTTTTTGTGGGCCGAGTTGTATTTTTCAGCAGTACCATTTAATTGACTTTTCAGATAAGCTGTCATATATGTGTATATGAGGAACATCGCTATTTCCAGTTATTGTATGACTTTTATTTGACAATGATCGCTAGTTTTCCTCCCTGCGGGCTTGTGGGTGTGTTGTCCGACTGTGCAGGAGAGTTAATGACAAAGCACATGTTGCAGCAAATTCTAACAATTTTTATTTGGCTGCTGATTACGGGCTGCAGAATGTTGCAAAACAGTTCTGAATACTCAGGTCTCTCAGTCTAGAACATCTGGCAATACAGTCTTGGAAATCCTTGTAACACTCTATTCGGCTTACTAGTCCTTTCAGAATCACCTTCAGTCCTTCACCGATGCAGTAAACACAGTCTTTTGTTAAAGCAATTCTAACTCTATCACTTGCTAAACACTTCCAGCTTAACTGCCTGTGTGGGATGCAGCACTGTCGCTTCTACTCTGTCATTTAGTATTTCCAGACACTTATATATTCAATTTCTTTACAGTTTCACGTTACTCATTCTCTTTAATTACTTATCTGGCCCAGCTCACTTCTACAGATTCACAGTTTGTCTCCAACTGGTTTTCTGTCACAGCCTCACACTTTCCTCTGGTTAGGAGGCTCTAGGAATTTCTCCAGCCACTATCTCAAGCTGCATCCTTACTCTTCATACTCAGCAGGTATCACAGGACCTCTTACATGACCAGGTCATACCCAATTCTCTGCTGGGAACTCATGCACAAACTTGCGTTCTTCATCAACTTGTGAAAGCACTCTCTCTTGTGCGCAACACCTTACTTCTCATACCTACACACTCAACCTCTCCGCGGGGCTATTTTCTGATTCATCAGAGGCACTCCCTGCCCCATCACAGCAGATGGTGTTAGGCACTATAAGCATGGCTGATGTTTCTGGGTTTGTGAGCTAATCACTCAACACTCAGGCCACACAGTGGCTATCACACCTCCCAGTAGACTTCAGTTGTCATCATATGTTCCAACTGAGCATCAGCTACAATGTCAGTTAACTGAATCACACCTCTTTAACTCAATGACCGCAACTCTCTAATTTGTAATATAAGTAATTATAATGTCCGATACTACTTTACAGTTGTATAATAAACATTAACATGTGTATTATGCAAACTATTGTGCACATACTATTAACATCATAGCATTTCTATAACAAACCTTGGCCATTACACACTGGACATTAGCCCTTCTACTAATTTCCATAAGGCACTAGTTATACTTGCTATACCCATTTGCACTTTGCCTCTATGCAATACTTGGCTATCACTGTAGTAGTACTTCTAAATAAACCTACATAATACTCATTATCACTTTGGCATTTCTCCTATCTAGCAAAGTGGGATTGTTCTCAGTAAGAGAAAACAGGTAATATTGTAGATATGATACCTTTTAATGGCTATCAAAAATACACAATGTTACAGCAAGCTTTCGGATGGTTCTGTTATCCACCCTTCATCAGGCTAAAACGAAACTGGTTTGGATGGCACACAATTATAACACACAAATGCAGAGGGGAGGGGGGACACTCCTCTTGATCTAAATAAATGTTCACAAACAGAAATTTGAGACTTAAACTAACACCAATCTAAGCAAAGACATAGATACCTACCTAATCAGTCCACTGAGCTGAGGAATATGACAGTTTTCCTGTCTAACACTCACTTTCACTGTTATAGCTCTTGCAGACTAAAATATCTCTATAGCATTTTTCTCAGCAAACATAACATTGGCTTTAAAAGCATCTTATTAGTCATGCATTATCAGATATGTTACTTTCTCGATTAAACATTTGTATTTATTTCACTTTACTAGCTGAAATAGTACAACAGTATCTAAATTATTCTGTTAACTAACTTGGCATGTTACGTCATCTTTAAAATCACATTCAAACTTCTCCACAGCCCCCTTACAGGCTCTATCTCTCTGAGATGTTAAGAGGAGCCTGCTGCTACACTGTGTTATTCTTATAGAAAATAATGGAATATACAAAGCCAATAGAAAATAGTGTGAAATATCAGCGGTGTGAGACTCGCAGGTCTCTTATAGATTTCAAAACAGTATATTTCAAAAATATCCTACATGTATAATTAATGTACAAATCCTACTCAATTCAACACATTGTAAATTTGTCATAACAAAACAATATAAAAAAGTTAATAATGAGTGAAAAAAAAGCTGTGTCATAGGTTTGTTAGGTTGCTTCGCAAGAGATAGAATGTTTTAAACCATGCAAGATCTCTTAATTTATCATGAAATTAATCCTGGAATCTATTAAGCGACCTAAAAATGTCCAATGTCTCTAAAAAGCAATGAGCAAAAAGTTTGGAAGAAGAGCTTTGACTTGATCTGGGGTGGTATTTATTTTTCCTTTGAGAATGTCATGTATTGTTAGGGAACTTAGTTTACCTCAAACGCTGGATGCTTCTAAATGTTTATTAGTATGAATATGGAAGGGATTAAGGAGGCAGGGAGCCTAAGTGCCCTGGAAGAGTTGAAGCCGAAGTCTGTATAACCATAATTGTGCCTTTTGTAATGGGCCCAGTTGATTTTAAGGGGGGATTTGCCCAAAGGGGGTAGTAATAACTAGGGTCTAGAAGAGCCTTCTTAAGAGTTATGGAAGAAAAGTTTATTGATGAGTCAACTAAGGAAATCCATTTAGCTATGTGAATTGCTTTGTGGTAGTATTGAACATTTTTTAAGTCAAAGCCGCCATGTGAATTTTCCGAATCAAGTAACAATATGCTAAACGTGGTTTACGATTGCTCCAAACAAAACTGGAGAAGAGTTGATGTAGTTTGTTAGAAAATTCTTTAGAGACAACTATTTGGACAGTCTGTAGGGTATACAATGTAGTATGCAAAATATAGGTGGATAGTAGATTTTTACGCCCATCCAGGAAAGGAGTCTTAAATTTTCCCAATGAGCAAAGCACAGTTAAGTCTATAAAGTAAGGATGAGTCAAATGGCAGAATAATTCCTAAATATTTTATTTCTGAGGCGGGTCATGCGAATGGGCAGTGCTGTTTTATAGAGTTAATCTCTTAAGAAAATCATTTTCTGCATTTCCTCCCCTCTTTTAAACAATCCTAACTCTTTTATTTATTCATTGCTGTCTGAGGGCTTGTTTTTTGCGGGACGAGTTATATCGTTTAAATGTACTATTTAATGTACCATATAATGTACTGAGAAACTCAAAAAAATTCTAAATGGAGTGAAATGGGAAAAAACAAAATTCTGCCATCTTTCAGTGTGTCTTGTTTCTATGATGTACACACTGCAACTAAAATGCCATGATAACTTTATGATATGGGTCAATACTATTACTATGATACCAAACTTACTTATATAGGTTTTTTTTGTTGTTTTTATTTTATGTTGCCATCTTCTGACTGCAATAACTTTTTTATTTTTCCGTCGACATAGTTGTGCGAAAGCTGATTTTGTGCGGGACGTCCTGTATTTTCTGTTCGTACCATTTTTGAATACATACAACTTTTTGATCGCTTTTTATTACATTTTTTCTTGGAGACTAAGTAAGTAAAAAAAAGCACAATTCTGGCGTTCTTTATTTTCTGACAACGTTCAAAGTACGAGTTAAATAATGCATTACTTTGATAGATCAGACTTTTACAGGCATAGCGATACCAAATATGTATTTTCTGTTTTATTATGAAGATTCTTTTGTTATAATAATATGGCAAAGGGGAGTTTTTTTTTAAATTTTATTACTTTTAAATTTTTTTAATCATTAGTAAAACTTTTTTTAAACTTATTTTTACATTTTTTTTTGTATCCAGAGGGGAGAAGCACTTGAAATGCTTTGATCGCTCCTGCAGTATGATGTAATGCCATAGTATCGCATTATACGATGATCTGACAGGCATTCTATTAAGCAAACCCACACGCATGATTTGATAGGCACTCTGCAACGGCATGACAACTGCAGGGCAACCTACATTCTCTTCGGGGTTAACAGCTCCGATAAGCAGAGAAACTGATGGCACCTGCATGGTTTGGAGTGAGATCGCCCCCCAATTCCCCTTCATACATACTCCGAAGCTGCAAGACGTAACTGTACATCCTGTAGTGTTAACACTTTGTTTGGGAACGATACATTTAGGGCTTCAGGTTAAGTATAGTTTATTTTAAACATGTGAAAATCACAAAGACTAAAGGGAATGCCCTTTCTGGATTTGTCTTAAGAATTAAAAAGTTGTCAGCAAAGATTGTCATGGCATGAATGACATCTCTTACTCTTAGACCCTGTATAGATGAGCATTGCCTAACCTTTTGCAGGTTGGTCTCCATTACTAACACTAGTAAAGTTGGGGACAATGAGCAGTCCTGTCTGGTTCCTGTTTTTTAATCAAATATAGCTTTGAAAGGGTGCCATTTATCTGAATTTTGGCAGATGATTGGGAATAAAAAGTAAAGACTGCTAAAATGAATTGTGGCGGGAATCCAAATTTTAACAGAACTCCCGCAATGTATTCTCCATTTACCCTATCAAAAGCTTTCTCAGCATCTGTGCCAAGAGGGAAAAGTTGGACGTCATTGGATCTGGCATAATGTATAGCATGAATAATATGGGAGGTCTTGAATTTCCCCTCTCTGTTTGGGACAAACCCAACCTGTTCTGAGTCTAATAGCTTGGAGAAAAAATTAGTAATTCTTTGAGCAATCAATATTGCACACCAAATAAGGTTCAAATTCAATAAAGAAATGGGCAGTAATTACCGCACAGTTCAGAACTTGTACCCTCTTTAGGCAATATAGTAGTGAAGGCTTCTAAAGCTCGCTTGGGAAATTGCACGCCTGTTAATAGGAAGTCACAGAGTGTAACAAATGACGGGAGCAGAACATTAGAGAATTTTTTATAGAAGCAAATGAGGAGTCAATCTGAACTTCAGCATTTCCCACTGGGGTTAGATGACAGGACTTTGGTCACGTTGGTGACTGTAAACGGTTGGAACAATTGGAGTTTGTTGTCTTCTGTTAATTAAGGTAGTATTAAGGAAATATACAAAGGACTCAACAGGAGAGCATGTTGCATGGTTCGAACCTCTTGGATCACTTTTGGCAGGGTTATATAGAGTATCATAATAAGCTTGGAATTTAACACTGGAGGACTTTATTTTATATAAAAGCCTTATCTTTCTGCTTTTTAACAAGCTTTGACATGATTTTAGAGCCTCTGTCTCTGTGTGCATAAATTTTATATTTTGAAAGAAAAAAGCTTTTTCCGCTATTGCATTTAAAAGGTCCTTCAGTCTGTTTCTAAGTTTTTTAAGTTCAGCCAAAACGTCGTCATTCATAGATTTTTTTTGTGTAAATTCTTCAGACTAGAGATCTGAGCAAAAAGAGAATTTATTTCTCTTTCTTTCTGCTTTTAAATCTTGTCCCTAGTGCTATCAACTCCCCTTCAATACACTCATTGTAAAAAATTCGGCATGCAGTTACGTCTCTGGCAAATATATAAATGATTAGAGTTGTGGTTAGATGAATGGTCTTGCCATCTGAGGCCTTAATGGTGGTTTCACCCTTTGCCTATAAAAGGGCTACTTATGTGCAGTGGACCTCTTTCTGCTTGTGTAGAGCTTGATGACCACTACATGCCTCTATAATGCCCTCAAAGAGATTTTGCCCAGTTAACAGAGTTAGAAAGGGGATGCATGTCTAAAGTTCATTTCTTGGATAAACACCATCTCAGGCCTTAGTCAGACGGGCGTTTTTTCGCGCGATTTGCAGATCGCATGACGGATGCGCATCCGCAAATCGCGTGACCGGTGCGCGCAAGTCGCCCGCAAATCGCCCGAAAATCTGCTCCTAGCCACGTTTCATTAGAAATGGGCCGGAGCTGTCCAGCGCATTGCATTCAATGGAGACCGCAATAGAGCCGCCTCCATTTAAAGCAATGCGCTGCAGGCGAGCCCGGGATGAATTGTCGGTAAGGGCTTAAATATATAAGCCCTTCCCTGCAATTCATCCTAAAATGTGTTAAAATTTAAAAAAATTGTATACTTACCTTCTCCCGGCAGCCGGAGCTCCGCGCGGCCGTCCTGCAGTGGGTGTGAAGGCGGTGTGAGTCAGACCTGCCCCCTGATTGGCTCAGCGCTGAGCCAATCAGAGGCATGCCTCACTCACACCCATTCATGAATTCATGAATGGATGTGAGTCAGACCTGCCCCTGATTGGCTCAGTGCTGAGAGGCAGCAGTCACTCACCCATTCATGAATTCATGAATGGGTGTGTGAGTGAAACCGGCCTCTGATTGGTCAGGGCTGTGACCAATCAGAGGCAGATCATTCAGCAGGTGGGGATTTTAAAGCCCCGCCGGCTGAATAGTGCCGAGAAGCAGTTCAGGAGAACTGACAGCGGCCGCGGCTGGACTCCGGCTGCAGCGGAAAGGTGAGTATACAATTTTTTTTTATTTTAACACATTTTAGAATGAATTGCAGGGAAGGGCTTATATATTTAACCCCTTCCCGACAATTCACCCCGCGCACGCCGGCAGCCCATTGCTTTCAATGGAGCGGCTGTATTGCCGCTCCATTGAATTCAATGGGCAAACATCGTTCTTCTCTGTTACAGCTGTGGCAGAGAAGAATGATTTGTCTTCTATATGTTCTCAGTGGGGTCGGCGCTGCTGCCGCCGGCCCATTGAGCGCATATACAGAAGAGAACAGGAATCGCAGATAGGTGCGATCTGCGATTTTTTGTTCTATAATTTATCGGACGAGCGCATAAAAACCGCTCATGTGTCCGATACCATTGCAAAGCAATGGTTTTATAAAATCGCCGGACGCATGCGCATGCGCAAATCGCGGCTAAAAAAGGCCTCAGACTTAAGTTTCTTCAATAAAGCAAGTACCTGGCATATTTTTTAAGGACTATTCATTCCCCTTAAATTAAAGGAAGTACATTTAATGCTAACTATATCTGTAGGGGCAGTGAAGCTTGTTGTCTAAAGTGTCCCTGAAAGCATGGGTGTATAAGCACTGCTGAGAAACCAGTGAAGTCCAAGACTGAAATTGTAAAGCAGTCATATGGTTCCTCTTTGGATGCTGTAACCACACGACTAATCTACGGCTCCATTATTGGACTCTACTGATATCGCAGCAGTGTTTATACACTTCTGCCCTTTTTCCTCAGCAAAACGAAATATTATACAAATCACAATCTAACTAAACTAATAACCACAGTTTTTGCCATCCATGTCTTTTACAGAGCACAGTGAATAAAGATTTATTGGTGAGGGAGAAAAAGTAAGCGAACCCCTGTATTTATTAACCTACATTTCACCCTATAGCAATAATCACTTCCAACAAAAGTTTACTGTAGCTATAAATAAATTTGCGCACTGTTGATGACACATTTTTGACTATTTCTCCCTTCAAATGTGCTTCAGTTCATCAATATTTCCGGGATGCTTTGCATGCAGAGCTTCTTAATGTCATGTCATAGAATCTCAATAGGGTTAATGTGAGAAGTTTGACCATTACAAATCACAAACCTTCTTCAATCATTCCTTAGTTGCCGTACTTGTGTACTTTGAGTTATTGTTTTGCTGTATCACGTAGCATCTCTTCAACTTGAGGTCATAGATGGTTGCCCTTACATACTCCTGTAAAATGTATTGATATAACCATGCTCATACAGCATATTTCACTGCAGATTTTACATCGGGTTTCCATCAAGCCTTTGTGTAGAATCAAATCGTCAGTGAAATCAGTGTTCAAATGTTTCCCATTGTTTCCAATTGGAATTTGTACCATAGTTTACACGGCTCGGGTTTTATACCTATATTTCGGGGGGGAAAAAGAAGTAACAACGCACTTATGTCACTTCTTGGTGCTGAATCTGTGGGAAAACTTGTGGATTTTTTCTACTGACTGGAGCAGATCTGCAGCTATAAAACATGAAAATCCACTGCAAAAATCCACAGCAACTACATTAAATTTTAAAGAAGATTGAAATCCTTTGGATTTTTTTTAATCATGCTGGCTCCTGGCACTGAGGAAAGAAGCTCCAAACCATGATGCTCCCTCCACCATGCTTCATGATTGGGAGAAGTTCTTGGAGGTTTCAGCTTCATGCTATAACACATCTTTCTAGGTTTTCTGAGAGTTGTTTTCACTGAAGCATGGTTAATACAAACCAATCTTTCTTGCAAAGAACAGATTTCTCATAACCAGGCTTTGCGTTTAATGGGCAAAGCACCTAAGGCTGCAATTCCAAACTCATTTCTTTAAGCGAAACACCTTTTGCTAAATAGCTCTGGGAGACCCTTTACCACAGAGATTCACTTACTCTTTCTCCTGTTGTTTAATTGGTTTAGTTAGTTTATATGTGTCTATATTACTGACTTAGATAACAATCAGATCACATTTTACTAGTAATTAATGCAGAAATCCAGGTAATCCCAAAGCATCACTTACATTTTCTTGCAACTGTATAGTTGATTACTAATTTCTTTAGAAATTATGTTGTAATCTATACCCTTGCTGCATTCTGCGGACATTCTTCTTTTGGCAACAGCTCCTGCTGCTTGAAAGTCATATTCAGGATATAGATGCATGTGACAGACTCACCATTGACTTCTGTAGGTTTCAAGGAGCAAGAGTCCATATACTGAATACAGATTCCAGATTTCAAGCAGTAGGATAAGAAACCTGGTGGAGGTTTTTAATACTGTGTGTTTGTGAAGAGAGGGAGGAAGAGCTATGGAACAGAGTGGAAACAATTACATGGAGTGAATTAACTACTAGATCAGTGTTGTCTGTTTGTAAAAATTTTGGTGAAACAGATAAAGCAGTTAAAGGGTTATTATGTTTGCAGAAAACAAAGGCTACTTGTTGATGAAAAGTTATATAATGTTTATATATGTATATTTTTGTATAAACTAAGGAGCCCATGTTGCTGTCATTCAATGTAAATATTGATTACATCCAGTGGATAACAATTTGGTTGGGTCATGTGCTGGGCACACAAGTGCAGCTGTGTAATCTGCCCTGCAGATGTGCATCCATCACATGACCAGGAAACCTATTCTGTTGAATGACAGCAAGAAAAAAGAGCTTAGAAATTGTGAAGATTTAACCCTCTCATGACTAGGCAGTTTTTGAATTTTTGTTTCCTCATCTGAGCGCCATAACTTTTTTTTTCCGTCTGTGTTGTGTTGTTGTGCTTGTTTTGGTGTTTTTTTTTAGGAGAAAGGGTGCCCATAAAGTTCCGAATTCTGGCATTGTGTGTTTTTTCTTATAACATTCACCATGCAGAATAAATAATGCAATATTATAATAGATTGAACTTTTATAGACTTGGCAATACCAATTATGTTTATTTTTCTATATCAAAAATAGGAAATAAGGTGTATTGAACATTTAATATTTTTTTATTTAATTCATTCTTAGACCACTCTGCGTTTTTCAGTGCAGCATTTTACAACATTAAAACAGTGTTTTTGTGAGCATTTCACTGCATTTTTACTGTAACAATACAGGCAAAACAACTTGATGACGTCACCATTTTCCCCCACTTGGCAGCTCAGTAGGCAGCGTTAAAAACACTGTAAAATGCTGCACACAGCATTTTACAGCGTTTCCAACTGCATTTTTAATGCATCCTATTCATCTCAATGGGTGATGCAGGTCATCAAAAACGTGCTAAATGCCCAAAAATAGAACATACAGCGATCGTTTTAGCATGCGTTATAAACTCTGCGATAAAAAAACACTCATCTGAGAAGCCTCATTGAAATGAATGGAGGCTTAGTACAGTGTTTTTAGTGGACATTTTTGATGCTGTGTGAGAGACGCCCCGTTTTTTTAGTCTACATAGGAAAACTAAGCTTATGATCACTTTATGGCATGTTGCTTGTATGATAATCTGGAATACTTCTATATTCCAGTATATTGTATATTTAAATGTTTGTTTATTCTTCACTATGGTGCAGATTGCAATGTGAGCCTATCAGCAACCCACACTTGTAATGAGATAGGGTCTGTAAGGTTTTAATGGGGGCCCTCCAGATAGCTTTTTAGATGCATTGGTCAGTATTGGCCTTGGCATCTGAGTAGTTAAATGGCTGCCATATGAGCTACTTCCATTTGTGCCTGTTGCAGGCCGATGTCTACTTTGCACCTGCCAAGTATGGGTTGGGCCTGACTCCTGCGTCCAGTCCATTCCCCATCTGTACATTGATGTTATCTGGCTGTTAATAGGCCAATAGACAAAACACTTTGGAAAATTCTACAACTTTACATTATGCCATGAATAAGCTTTTGTCACATTGTGGTAGTTTGTGCTCCTGGATACTGTAGGTCCAAGAAATTTTAGGAGCACATCTCTGCAGGTGTGGGTTGATTTGGCTGGCAGATTGTGTAGATAGCTCCGGCCAATCAATCTCCTGGGGTGCATGCATGTAAATACTAGCCCCTCTTACTTCAGGGTGCTTCTCACTTATCTCACATCTCCTTTCAGAACCCTGGTTATAGTATGCATGCATGCATTTCTTCTTAGTTATGCCTGAATCGCTTCAATTCTTGGGTGTATGGATGCCTGAATTCCTCTCCATCCGTAGGTGTGCAAACACCTGATCTGAACTATGTCCTGTTTGGTTTTGTCCAAATCCTCTCCATCCTTAGGTGTGAGGACTCCTGATTTTCCCTTCTATTCTTAGGTGTGAGGACACCCGTGTCTGAACTATGCGCTGTCTGTAGTTTGCTGTTTATGTATTTGCTCTGACCCTGTTGGATGTTCCCTGCCTCTTTCCTTATTTTCACCTAGGGTGAGTAAGGTTTACACTAGGTTTCTGTATACAGTCGTCCTTATCAGGACAATTGCCACCCTTTTAGGCAGGGCTACCCTTCTTCTGTGGTGTAGGGGCAGACTTCCCCTTTTCCCTTACTTTGTTTCTTGTTTTGTCTGTTTGGTGATCTCCGTGTCCGGTCTTGAATGTATATTCATCCCTCTAGCTTCAAATATATTACAATCATGCAGGATGCTGTTCACACACCCTGCACAAATGTAAGAACTTTATTTGCTGAGGCTTTTTACACCTTTAATATTGGAGGTATAACTGCACCTTTTAATAGGACTTTATATAACCTTCTGGTTATGATGAATATAAATATATATAGTAAGTCTATAACAGTCAATGATGCAGTGGTAACACAGAAAGAGACTTCTTCACATTGTTATGAGAAGGACACCGATTTATTTGTATATTTTAATATGACATATAGCTCTTATTTCCTAAATTACCTTTGCAACCACCTCTTATCAGGACCATTTGTTGCCTCAGCTTTGTTCTTATTTGTTCTATTTTACTTGTGAAGTTTATGTTTCCTTTATTTTTCCAATGCTTCCTCCTGCGCAGTCTACATGTCATGCTTATCTGTACCAAACAAGAGGTTGTTTTCAATAATACCAGCCAAATTGGTTGTTCTTATAAATCTGTTGCTTGGTATAAATACTCTAGAGGTAGATTCAAACAAGCTTGTAATAAAAGCCATTTGAAAACATTTCTTCTGTAGTGCACCGCTATTCTACCTCTGTGTCAGGCTGTGAATTAAAATCAGAGAGCATGCAATCATCTCACAGACAGTATGTTACTTAAACACAGTGTGGCTAAAAAAAAACAGACTCCATAACCGAATGCTCGAAAAGAAAACGATCTAAGAGACATATTGAGAAGCCAACTGTGCAATCAGTAGCAAACAGCGTGTTTACTCATCTCTTCATTAACTGGGATGCTTCAAAATGTGACTTGTGAATATACTGCTGAGGATCCTCACATCTCCAGACATGACATGACTTCCCAATTGCTTCCACTTGCTATTGGTTTATGCTACATTTCTGGATCTGGTATTATCAATTGTAGTATTCAGTGAAGGAATGCTTCTGTACTGGAAGTTGTGATGCTCCTTGACATTTACAGATGTAGTGGAGTTTAACTTGTCTGTGCTAAGTTTTTGCTACAAGTTATCTTATCTTAAGCCATGAAAAAGCAATTTTTCTCTTATCTTAACCCTTTCCAATCCACTGTCTGACGCCTGAAGACATTATGATTTAAGGCTGTACAGCTCTGATGTTGGAAGACATCCGTCGGGGTTCCCTTAATGTATATTGCCAGTCTTTCTGCTGTCGGAGCCTATCCAACGTATCACCTCATGCAGTACTGGCTTTAGCCAGCATATAGCGCTGTTGTGTAATGGCAAAAAAAGAGTAAGCCCCCTAGGAAAACCAGGATGCAAATTGGATTGGAAAGGGTTAAAACAATAAGGCTATAAAGTAACTGAAAGGGTAAACAAACTGTGGCACAGCAAGTTATCAAAATGCATTAAAAGTCATGTTAAACTTTGCTGCATTTGTACCAACATATTCACATTGAATAAATCATATCTTGATTAATGAAGATTTAACTGTAGTAAAGTGATTTGCTGTTATGATTCATTGTCATTTTTTTAGGAATCATCCATGCCTACTTAGAGAGTCACTCAGCTGGGTGGACAGTGTGAAGGAGACCATTCAGTTAGTAGCAGCATCAATGTACTGTGCTCATCCCCAACAATTCTACAGGGGGTTATTTAGTTGATGAAGATAAAGCACAGGGATATAACTTGGAGCTTCTGGGCTCCAATGCAAAATCCGTAACAAGCCCTTCACTTACCATATGCTATTTATAAAACTTGTCATTTTCCTTTGTGACAGAGGGACCTTTCAGGCATCAGGGCTTGCATGTGACTGCTAATTCAGTATTAAACTATTGGATGTACACAGCAATTCATTTTAAATCCATGATGTGGTAGATTGTTTATTTAAATCATATAGTCTTTTACATTTTTTTCCTATGTTGTCCTTTATGCCATTAGTCACCCAAATTCTACAAATGTCTTATTGGCCTTGAAAATGCAATTTCATAGATCTGTGTTCCCTGTCTGGTATACTACAACATCTACAAGGTCAGGTCTCGGCCAGATGAGCGTGCTTTTTGCGCAAGCAAAATGAACGCTTCTAAAAGAACCAATGGGTTCAAAAAGAAGCGTTCATATGCGCGGAATTAGGGACGCAAAATGCTGCGCACCTAAGGAAGATAGAACACGCACTATTTTTGGTGCGCAACGGCAGGAGCTTCCATTGATTCCTATGGGAACCGAAGTTAATGGAAACTCCTGCCCATAGAATAGCTTCCCCACTGCTTACAGCAGGACATTAAAAAGGTGCTTCTAGCCAGAAGTACCTTTTCAATGTCCTGCTGCAAGCATGGGGTATTTCTCCTGCTGAACAATTTCCCAGCAATGGGGGGCAGTAGGGGATTCCCCCCACCTCTCTCCACAAGGGATTTGCCTATTGCAGGCAGAGAGGGGCCTGGAGTTACATGGCTTTTCTGAGGGCTTCCCTTGAAAGTGTGGGAGGGCGGGCCGTGCTAGATGGATCACCCTCTAGCCCCAATCCCTATGGTTTGCTATAGGGATTCTCTGTAAGAATCCCTATAGCCCCACCCACTATTTCAAGCCCCGCCCACTCACTCTCCGCTATGTGGATATCCCTCGGGATTTCCCCATAGCAGGGAGATTTAGCGGAGCTATGGGGGATCTCCCCAGAACAGGTAGAGTGAGCGGACCTATGGGGGATTTCCCCATAGCAAGGGACAGAGAGCGGAGCAATAGGGGATTAACTCTTTGCCCCACTCCGTCTCTCTGTGCTATGGGAAAAACCACAGCTTCTTCTCTCTCCTTGTGGAGCAGCTGCGCTTCTTCAAGCGCAGCTGCTCCAGTGAACGGGCAATGTTTCATAGGATGTGCATATGAAAATTTGCTCTTCACTCATTTTCTGCACATGTGAGCGGCACATTTTTTTGCACACCTATAGATGTGCAAAAAACTGGCTCATCTGACCAAGGCCTTAGGCAGCATGTATCCTGTAGGAAAGAAATTACTTCAAAGCACCGGTTAATCACCCATCTAGGAATCTGCATAGGAATTACTTCCTTAACGGCAGCATGTGTTATGCAACAGGGGGGTGTTTCCTATTTAAACTTCTGTCTATCATTTGTGAGACTTAAGGTATAGGAAAGACTTTGGGTAAATATGAAGATGTCTAACTGGCAGTAGCTGGAATTTTACTTTACATGCAGCACAGTAATTTAAAATACATGAAAAATTCCCAAAACACTACTTGCACAGCTTATTACTTTGCCTGGGTACCGGTGGTAATTGCTAAGGCTGTGTTATGTCTCAGCTGAACACAAGACACCTTGTCCAGATTGGTCATAATTTGATGTCCTTAATTGACAGATTTACACACAATATACTAACATGGAGAACACAAAATATTTTTAATGAAACCAAAAGTGGGAGAACATGAAATCTGATGCTAATCTATTAATGCAAAGAGACTCTACCTGAAAGAGGAGCACTCACCCTAATGAGGGCGACCCCATGTCAGGAACCTGGGGCAACCCTAACTTTCCCTACTTGAAAAACAGGGATAATGTTTACTACAATTAATAAGAATATGCATGGCTCAGATGTTAAACAAGCATGTAATAAGCCAGATGAAATACTAATGCAGAATAAGGAATAAATCAGCAGATATAAGTTACAACATACCAAATACCCTTTAAAGCAAGCAAACTTAGCTGGCAGTGGAGCTACCGAGTAGACTAGAGGTATAACTGGCATCCTCCATGAAGAGGAGCCACAATAAATGTGTACAGGCAAGTGCTGATTGGTCAGCTGGGACACATGCCTCTCAGCTGACCAATCCATCCACACAGTCGCAAAGAAGTGCTCATGTCAGTGTCCAACATCAGAATGACATTGAGCTTGCGCCGGTGTGTGGATCTTGTGGGCTGGGGCTGACACTGTGACTTCACCCTGGTCCTGATCCGACATGGCCGGAGACCAGTGACAGGTTGTCAAGTTCCTTTTTCTGTGCTTTAATAGACAGCTTATTATAGAATCAGAGAAAATTTTTACTGACAAATAGCAAAATAAGAAAATGAATAAGATTAAAAATGAAATATATCTGTTAGACTTGAGGCTACTGCTGTCTAGCATTAGTATCATGACCCACAGATATTCTGAAAAGCTGGAAATCTCTGTGTGTACTTATTATTAATAGGTACTCATTACTGCGCCTTAGGCAAAGTCCTCATTGATTTAGATTCACCCATATCTACCATTTTACTGGTGACAACCACTTGAACACTCTTAAAAAAGGATTGGAAACTGTCCGCATTTTTATATTGTCTGCACCAATGACTTGAATCACCATGATATCCATGGGTTAGCGGGTTTTGATAATTTTTCATTAACTCACTCTGTCCCTTATTATGAAAAGGCATGAACTCTCTGCATTTCACTTTATATAAAGTCCAAAGACCCATTTAGATGGGACGAATGTCGGGCAAACGATGCCCGACACTTGTCCCCGCCCATACTCACTCTCGTGCTGCTGCACGAGGGCTAATATTGCTGGCTCACAGCGAGGCAGCTGGAGGAGATTTTTCTCCTTGCGCTCCCCCACCACCTCCATTGACTTAACATAGCGGTGGTTCAATGCTGAACAGCTGCTTTTTACACTGAGCAATTATCGTTCAGCTCATCGTCCATCGTTTATGCAGCATAAGCAATGAACGATGAACAGATCCCTGATCGTTTAGTGTAAATAGTAGCTGTTCAGTACTGAACGGCCGCTATGTTAAGTCAATGGAGAGGGGTGGGGGAGAGCGAGGAGTGAAATCTCCTGCAGCCTCCCTGCCCCCTCCTGGCCGCACTGTGAGCAAGCCAGTGATACTAGCTCCCATGCAATAGCATGGGAGTGAGTATATGCGGGGACGAGCGTCGGGCATCATTTGTCTGACATTCGTCCCGTCTAAATGGGCCTCAAGTCCTCATGTGCACAGTCATATGTTGCTTACTTTATTATTTTTATATTTTGAATCATTTATTGATAAGTAAATACTTAAAAGGGTTATCTTATGTGGATGGCCATTTATCTAAATGATCATTATGTAATGCTGCACAGACAATTGCAGAGCAAATGGCTGACTGGTGCAAGCTTCCCTATCCGAATCAGCTGGATAAATAAAATGTAGTAAAAGTAAGGCATTATGTACACATTGTAGGCATAAGGTTGGGGCCTCTATGTTATCTCAAGGTTCCATATTACAGTATGCATTAAAGAAATCTACTCCCCTGCAAGCATACCTCCGTAAAACACTATCCAATGGAGACTGAATTATTTTTTTCCTGGTATGACAAAAAACTTCCCTATTTTTTAATATGAACTCAAAGGTGTAAGGAAATACAGCATGGCCCTTTGGGGGCTGCATTAGAATTCTGTACAACCTGGATCTCATCATGAGCCTGTATATAATTATAAGCCAAGAATATTTCATCATGCAATGTAGTACATCTATTCTTGTTTATGTGAGGATTACACAAACATAATAAAGATTCAATATTTGCAGTGGCCATGTCTCAAACTTTTATTTTACCATTATGTTCCTGTTAAGTATCCAAAGCAATCACTTTAGCATTCAAAATGTATATAAATAAGTAATGAAATGTTAAATATAAGTTATCTACATTTTAAGTAACACATTTGTATGCAGCCTGGATGTTTTGAGCAGGGTGTAAGACTTAATGATTAGTTAGAATGCAGGTAATTAGAATGCAGCATCACTTGATAGAGCACAAACTTGTCAAACATTTTTAAAAAAGCTAGATTTGGCGATAATAAGCCTTGTCAACTAAATCTTACAAGTTTCCTTTTCTTTCTATGCAGTATTAAACCCTGGAGGCTAATCTAGGAGAACTACGTGTTTGAAAGTAAATCTGACAAGCAAAACCAGCTAGGAGATACATTGTAAAACACATTTTTTTTAAATCATAATAACAAGAAAGCCTTGAGTAAATCCCAACAGCCAGTAAGCCATTTTTCACCTTTGGACACAATATACCCTTTCTTTTTATGATAGGAATAAGGCTGTAGAATCAGGTTACACATGCCAACAATTGCATTATATGGATAATGTAAATATAAAACGTTATTTAATATATTTGCATGTAATGTATATTTTTTGTAATTTATTTAATATTTTGTCAACTTTTAATAATATTGAAACTT
Organism: Eleutherodactylus coqui; assembly: GCF_035609145.1. NCBI lineage: Eukaryota > Metazoa > Chordata > Amphibia > Anura > Eleutherodactylidae > Eleutherodactylus > Eleutherodactylus coqui. The sequence goes on along the minus strand of NC_089837.1, from coordinate 233,449,269 downwards.
ATATTAGGAAATTCATTATTTTTAAATTAGAAAAAGTGTATATAGCCATTACCCATTTTTATTATGACTGTCCAGTCCACTGACTTGGCAGTAATTCTTAGCTTCCATGCAATAAGCATGGTCTTTGTGTATAGGATCCTGCTCTATCAGCCAGAGTGTAAAGTCACAAACAAAGAGCGTCTCACATTCTGGTGACACAGGCTGGCATGTAATGTTACATTTTTATGCAAAGTATGTGCAGTCCATCACAACTTCCCCTGGTAAAAATAGATTTTTTTGTATTCTGATACCAGGTTGCTAATTGACATGCCAACGTCCTTTGAAAAGGAACATGTCTTAATGAGATCCCTTTAAAAGGGTTTTTCCAGGACTGCAAGTTATCCTCTATTCACAGAAAAGAGAATATCTTGCTGATTGGTGGGGTTCTTACTGCTGAGACCCCCGCCGATCTCAGGAATGGGGGTCCCATGTCCTCCATCCTCTTCACTGTACTGTTGTATCTTGTCTCCGCGGGAACTGTTGATGGAGACAAGAGTTGCTTGTCCTGCTGAAGTAATATATAACACCCACAGCTAACGATTAACTCCCGACTCCCAAGTAACTTCCTCTGGCCCTCATCTCACCTCCCCGCTCCTGTCACTGTTCGAGGCTGCTGCTTGGACTTCTCGGCTCTCTACTCTACCACTCTCTGTCTCCCTGGCTGTTGCTTGGACTTCTCGGCTCCCCGCTCTGCTGTTCTCCATCTCCCATACTCACCATCCCTGGTGTGCTCCCAGCAGCGCTGCACTATGTTTGCCACTGTCAGCCTTCGCTGCCATGACCTGTCACTTTCCGTGGTGGTCTGGCTTTACCCCTCTCTGCTCCGCTGGCCAGCAGCACTGCAATATCTCTGCCGCTGTCAGCCTTCCCTCCTGTGACCTGTCACTGTCCATAGGGGTCTGGCTTCTCCCCTCTCTGCTCCACCGCTGTCCAGTTCCCCAGTACTGACCTCACATCGGTGCTGACATATGAGCTAGTGTGGCAAACAGTATAGCAGCACTGCTGGGAGTGACAGGAGCGGGGAGGTGAGATGAGGGCCTGGGAAGGTTACCTGGGAGTCAGGAGCCAATCACCAGCTGTGGGTGTTGCATATTACTCCAGCAGGACAAACCTTTGTCTCCACCCACAGTTCCGGTGGAGACAAGATACAACAGTACCCGTCTTCACTGCAGGGTTACTGCACCCCCCACAGTGAGGAAGAGACTGAATGGAGTGCTGGGGTATAAGTGTATCTTGACGCCACCATCTAGTAGAGCTGGAAAGAGCAGTGAAAGGCCGGTGACGCCCCCTGAACCTGATTGGCTGCCAAGATGGGTGCCCTGCAGGTCCTGGAAGCTCAGTATGAATATACCTAGGCGCCTGCTGCTGTCATCCCCACTGCTGCAGTAAGTATTAATATCCCCAGCTTCCTGCTGTGGTCCTCACCGCTGCTTTAGTAACTCTCCCAGGCTCCCCGAGCTGTAGTTCTCTGTTCCCTGTCCGTTTTCCTTCTCTCACCTTTCCCGCTGATGCTGCTGTCAAACGCCGCTGATCGCCAATGTCCGTGTCACTTCTGTCCCCTTGCGCGGTCCTGCTCATCGCTGCTGGCCTTCTCTCCCCAGCGGCAGGTCATGCCCTGTATAGTGAGGCAGCGGCGGCACGACAGTGGAGTCAGGCCCTTCCCCGCTGCAGCTGCTCCTACCCGCTGCCCCTGTTCCTTCTGTCCAGACTGACCGCTTGGCCAGGGAAGATGGAAGGGGGAGGCTGCTAATGGCAAACACATTGCTGCATGCTGTGTAGTGCTTTTTGCCTCTTGTGAACGGTTAGGGTTAGGGATAATTGTCCTGTTAGGCTTACCTTACTAATTGTCAATGCTTACCTGTTACAGGTGTAACAGGGAAGTATTTACTAATAATCATATAAACCTAACAAGAGAAATATCCCTAACCCTAACAGTCCATGGCAGGCAAAAAGCACCACACATGCTGCTGCTAGGACCTTAGACAAGACAACCAATGGCGAGCTAGGGGTGTGACAGGGGCATTTCTGCAACAAAAGCCCTGTCAAACCCCTAGCTTCCTGGTGGCGTCAAAATACACTAATACCAAGTGCTGGTTGCACAAGCATCTAGCGCTCCATTCACTTCCAAGGGGACCGTGGAGATACCTGAGCAGCACCCGCTTGGTATTTACATCAGCCCCATTGAAATAAATAGAGCGCTAACCATGCCCCCCTCCTCCTGCAGTGACAGGCAGAACATATAGGCACAACCCTTTTAATTGAACATTGGCATGTTTTTTGTTTAAGTTGTTTTTTAGATATTCACCTTGTCTTTGTTCCCTACAGCTCCTCTTATAACGTGTCTCTTCAGACTTAAATGGACTGGCAAACATTGATGAATGATGTCACCAGTTTTACATACCCTTTCCAATCACTTAGTCTGTGCTGATGCATAAGTCACAATCTCATACTACCGACTATTATGTTGTAACTGAGAAGAAATGTTTATTTGAAAGCCATGGTGACATCCACCAATGCTACTGCCAAGATCATTAGCCACTTCTGCATCTTGTCCTGACATCATGATGGTGGTTCTACGGGTCAAACACTTTAATTTACATATTGAAAAATGAAGGTGCCTAAATTCAAATTATTAAGAAAACATAGTTTTTGGAAACAGAAACAAGCTGATTATTCATAAAACAGTATAAAGTTCTGCTTTGTACATATTTTGCCTTTGTTTAGCCACTTAAACGTTACAAAAACAATATTCTATTACACATATTTTTAAATGCTCCACTTATATAAGGCTGCTTTAGTAATTTCCCCCTAGAAGTGTCTCCTGTAAATGCGTAAAAATGATATTGTGCCCAAATGACTATTCCTTAACTAAGAACAGAAAAAGTTTTCAATTAACCCTTATATACTTTTCTTTTAAAATCACTGCTGGGTGAACTAATAGAAAGTATTAAGCAAAAAGAACAGCTGATGTTTAACATCTAGCTAACACATCCTAGCAGGTGGTGTAATTGGAGTTCTGCTTTAATGCTCCAAAAGTCTTTTAAAAAAACAGCTTGGTTTCTGATATCCCAGCGGTGCCTAGAATGTGCCCAAATGTTCATGCTCCTTAGTGGCTGACATTGGAGGTGTCCTTGTATATATTCACACACATATGCACAATATACACCAATTGACATCACAGTTTGATCACTGCTATCCTGTTTAAAGCATAAAGTTAAGTTGAAGAAAAAATAATTATAAAAAACCTTCTGGATATGCCCTTGTGAATGGGCGAATGTGACTAAACGGATTCCGCTTTAACCTTCCTGTCCCATATATGTATATTTGAAATGTTTTCTGTCCTTTATATGATGGATACCCTAAAACATTTCAAATGGTGCTAATTTTAAAGATAATCAAATGTCATGTTATTCCAATGCATACTTTTCAACAACGCATAAAACTCCAGTTAGTAGTAAACAAGGCAGACTGCGATTACAACAAGAAGTTTAATTTTTGAAGCTCTTTTGTTATTAATTAGCTTCTAGAAAGACAACTATAGAGGAAACATTGTTCCAGATGATAATTCTCACCCATCATACTCTAGTCTTTACTCCCTATTGATATGGGAGGATGACACAACTGAGCCACTGCTTGTTGTTGGGGTGGAGCAATGGAATGGCTCATGGAAGTTTAATATGACATTAACTTTTCCTCCCCTAATGCTAGTCCAATTATTTGTTATAATGTTAATTAGGCTGACCAATGGTACACTCTATCTCCCAACAGAAGAAATAAAGGAATACAAGAAGTTAAGCAATTCTATTGAGTTACCTGGGATAATTTTCTGTGTTGAAATAGTTTGCAGTCTCATGCATTTAGAGCCCCTTGTTATTAACCCCATTAAGGTGTAAATACCCTTGAAATAGGCTTTTAGAAGCTTCCCCTAAAAAATGCACTGCCTTCCTATGTTGGTGTCACTACTAGGCTTTGTTCAAAGGCCTTTGAAGTGTCAGAGCCACATCAGATATTTCTAACATGAATTTCACACTTTAATCTGTGGCAGAATCCCAAGGTTGAGGTGTAGCATTCTGCTGAGGATATTCATTTGGATTTGTTCTCAGATTTAGCCCCAATCAATGGTGCAAATGTGCATTTGGCCACTTGATGTGATTTCTCTGTGGAAACACCATTCAAAGGGTTTTCCAGTAAGATCCGGCTGTCAGTGCTAGGCTACATCGGGGGCAGAGCGGAAGCCACTGCTCAGTGCTAGGCTACTTCGGGGTCAGAGTGGAAGCCACTGCTCAGTGCTAGGCTACTTCGGGGTCAGAGTGGAAGCCACTGCTCAGTGCTAGGCTACATCGGGGGCAGAGCAGAAGCCACTGCTCAGTGCTAGGCTACATCGGGGTCAGAGAGGAAACCACTGCTCAGTACTAGGCTACATCGGGGTCAGAGAGGAAACCACTGCTCAGTGCTAGGCTACATCGGGGTCAGAGTGGAAGCCACTGCTCCAACCCTTGCTGCATGTCTGTGCTGCATTTCCATAGCATTCCCTAGAATGCTAAAATGATGCTAAATGATGCTGATTTTGCAGCGAGTTTGAGCATGGAATCTATGGCAGAATTATGCTGTGTGAACAAGTCCTGGCATAAGTGTACATTATTTAGTTTTACACTTTATGATTGTAAACATATAGTATTATATGTACTAAGTGCATTACGTTGCATGGATCTTTGTATGTGTCCATGAAGGAATCAGCTAAATATAAAATGCAGTCTGCGTGCATCTCTATGGAGGGGATAGGGCTATTAGCTCTTGTGAAAAACATAATTAAGTTCACAGATATCCCATGTCTATGTCATAGAAGTGGATAACTAGGGGTGGTTTAGTAAGTTGCATACCAATAAGATCTTCTCTGGATACCATGAAGAAAGTTTTTTGTTATAATTTTGTTTGTACTTGAATAAAAATAAGACTTTATAACTTTTATAAACTAAAGATTGACTTGTTTTAATAACAAAATGCCATCCTTAAAAGTTATATAGTGGAAATAATACTGTAAAACCATTTTATGTCCATTGAAAGGCTTAATAGACTACCATTGAAACACACAATGTAATGCTACACAGAAGTACTGAAGTATATTGTACATGCAAGCAAGTAATCACAAATTCAATTTTCTTCTAGGAACTGAAAAACATAAAAATAAGGTTAATAACATTTTTAAAAATATTTAAAATAAATTAATAAACAAACAAACGATCCCTTTTCAGTATCTCATATGAATGAATAAATAAATGTAATACTGCTGTATCTGTAAAAATCTCACCTATTAAAATATAGCATTATATATTCCACACAGTGAATATCTTAAGAAAAAAAAAAATAATTTTTTTGGGGGGGGATCCATCCTCCTAATAAGATGGAGTTAAAAGTGATCAAAAAGTTGCATGTACCCCAAAATGGTACCAATTAGAGTTGAGCGAACATACTCTGCCGAGCTTGATGCTCGTTCGAGTATTAGCGTACTCGATGGTGCTCGTTACTCAAACGAGTATCAAGCCATGTTCGACCCCGCCCCAGTTTTTGGCTCCTCCCCGCTTTGACATGCCTGTTTTGGCCCCTCCCCACCGCGCGTCATTGGAAATTTTTTTGTCAGACAGGAGAGAGAGAGAGAACACGAACCAAGAAAAAAAAAAAGATAAGCTTGGCTCCCGGCATGCCACATACAAAAATGCTCAAGTCTCCCATTGTAGTCAATAGGGGTTTGTTACTCAAGTAGAGCTCTCGAATTTTACGAAAAGCTCGACTCGAATAACGCGGACCCGAGCATTTGGGTGCTCGCTCATCTCTAGTACCAATATAAGTTGCAGGTTGTCCCACAAAAAATGAGCCCCCACACAGCTTCATCAACAAAAAATGTAAGAGTTGTGGGTCTCAGAATATGGCAACAAAAAGCAATTTTGTAAAAAAAAATTCTTATATTTTTTAAAAGAAATAATACATAAAAACTGTACAAACTTTGTATCACCACATTTGTATTGGCTCATATTTTTCCATCCCTGCTCCTTACCTGATTGCTTGTCACACTCTGGAGGTCTCCTCTGTGTATTGTAGTCAATTCCATGCGGTCGCACCATCTTGAGGCTGATTTTTTTTTTAACTTTCAGGCCTTATTCACATATCACGCAAAAAAAAAAAAAAATAGCCATGCAAAAAATTGTGACCATCTGAAGCATTGGTTACCAATGTATTCATTCAGACTAATGATTTTTTGGCATGCAAAAATATCGTAATGAAGGATGTAGCACATAAGTGCGTTATTTCAGCGCTCAAAACTGCAGAAAAATATAGGTCTTGCCCTATCTTTAGACCGTACAACACTGGATGCTCCATAGACTCTCATGGGAGTCTATGCTGGCCGTCAGAAAAGGGAGGGAGTTTAGAAGCAGCTAGTGCTGCTAAACACTAATAGGTGCCCCTAATAAGGCATTTAAAAGTCCTTACTAGTAGTTCTGCCAACCGAGGGATTTCGGGGCTGTGGTATAATTTTCCTGCGTTATGCCACAACCATCCGTGTGAATGGATGGAAAAATCATGAATAATAGCAGTGACTTGGTTGCGGCTATTTTTCATTCATGTGATTTTATCATGCAAGCTGTGGAACATAACATCGCAATGTTGGTGTGAAGGAGGCCTCAGTTTCACATCTATCCCATGAGGCATTAGCACAGCATTAGCTGAGGCTGTACCATTTTGCAAGTGTAGCGATTTTAATTGCTTTGAATGAGCTTTTCAGGAACTAATAATTATCATTAATTATCATGTTCTATAACAAAGTGAAAGTTTGACCATCAACACCATAGCTGCATAGTACTAAACAGACATAAAAGTTAACAACTTCTGCTGCAAACCCCGCTTCCTGCAGTGATTGTTTTGGAGCAATGGATACTTATATTGCAAAGAACATGTGAAGAATTGGCTTCTAAGGGGTAATGCAAAAGAAATAAAGCACTTAGCACATTATAGCCAAATGTACTTAGGTTTAAGAACTCAGCTGTGCATTTTTGGATACAGGCTATTGATTTTTTGAAAAGCATTAGAACTTTTTACCTCCTAAATAACGTGTGTAAGAAGTTGTGAAAAGAATGCCTTGTTTTCAGCGCACTATGCAGTTTCAATAGACATATTGCTAAACACAAATCCACCTTGTGATCATCTATTTCTTTTACCCAATTAAACTTTCGCCTAGTCTTGTGTAAATAATCTGATGTTGTTAAACAATAATTAATTAATAATAAATCTACCCTGTTGGGAAATAGAAAATTAAGCCATTGTATTTTCCTCTTTTCATTGATTTCTATTGGCCAAATAACAAGCTCAGAGCAACCAAGTGAATAAGATCTCTGTGCTAATTAATTAAATTGTACCTATGTTTTTAAGATATATTTCACATATCTAATTGAAGTTTTGCAAAGTACAAATACTAAGTATGTAGACAGGGGTGCATGGTTTGATGGAACACACATAGACAGTAAAATGGTGTGGATTATTGTAGAATTACCAGATATAGAAAGGATCAAAAGAAGTAGAACAAAGGAGAAAAGGGGGTGGGGTTGGGTACACTTGGGGATCTCATTGAAAGCTCAGAGCTTAAAGAAGAACCATCACTATGTTGGAGCTCCATATCCATTTTCCACACATCAAACAAGATACAATTTACCATGACTTTCATTCTACAGTTTAGGATGAGCTCTGTTTGTTCTGAGGAAAATGGACATTATAGTTTGAACGAATAGAGGTTGTTCTACTTTAAATTGCTATAGCTGTGGTTCTATCATGCTTTTAGTGTTATTTTAAACCTATGATTCTTGGCTTTAAAATAACACCCTAAGCATGTTAGAGGAGTAGATCTACAGCTGTTTGACCTGGAGTCAGGAATACTGAATTTATAGCAGTTATTACAGTGAATATGTGTATAGCAGAAAGGAAGGATATAGTAAAGTATATGAGATTAGTGACGCTCCAATGTGGGGTGGAGAGAATGACAATATTTGGAGTAAGATAAGTGGGAACTCACCCCAGACGTAACTGTACCCTGCAGGGGGGTCACGGTCCGTCCAAATGATCCTAGACAGCAGGTGATGTCAAATGTCGATTCAAAGAACTGGTCAGAAGGACATCCCAAGGTGGGAGAACATCACAGGGTGGCTCTAGGTAAAATATACAGCAGAGAGGGCAGAATACAAGGAAATGCAATAAGTAAGTCTTCTTTTGTTCCTTCTTCATTGCACACCAATCTACTGGAGCACCAGGGCTTTTTTATTGCATTTCCTTAGAAAGGAAGGATGTGATTCTCGTTCTTCTCCTTCCCCTCCCAGGAGAGGAGGGACTTGAATTTTTGTTCATTTTATTAAACCCATCAATCAGAGAGCATCTTTCCTCTCTGATTGCCATATATGATGTTTTCCCAAGAAAAAGAGTTAAATAATGAGGACTTACTCATCTAATCACTCATCTACATCATTTAACCTTGCAGATGCTGCAGTCATTGCTGAGCGTGGAATCTAAACTTTTTTAAAGAATAAAAATGTGAGAACGTTTTCTTCTTACACAAGGCTTAAAATATTAAAAAAATAAAAGGAACAAAAAATACACATAATTGGTGTCATCACATCCATAACAACCCGTATTGTAAAATATTACGTTATTTATCCAGCACGGTAAATTCCATAAAAAAGAACCCATGCCAAAGTAGCTGTTTTCTATCATCTCTCTTCCCTAAAACAGGAATAACAGTACAGCTGTGTCGACTGAAGAATAAAAATGCTCTGCTTCTGGAATATGGTGTACACAAAAAGTATTTTTGTCAAAAAATAAATGTGTTTATATTGTACAAAATTGTAGAACATAATAAAACCTCTATAAATGTTCTGTTGTCATAATCGTAATGATCCATAGAATAAAGGTAACATAATAATGATACCACACTGTGGATGCCATAAAAATAAATCGCAAAAAACAATAGTGAAATTGTTTTCTTTCCATTATTCCACAGCAAAATAAAAAATATAAATGTTACTCAATACATTATATGTAACCAAAATTGGTTCCTCTAAAAACTAGAACACTTTCCGTAAAGTCTCATACAGCTACATTGATGGAAAAATAAAACAATTTTCTTTTCTTTTCTTTTGGAACACAAAAGGAGAAATAATTTACTGGCTCTTAAGGCTTAAATTAATTATTTCACCAGGGCCACATTCACACAAGAGTATTTGCATGTGCAATTCCATTGCACAAACTAATACACAGCTTGTCGTATTTTCCTGTGCATTTGCATAGGGAAATGGATTGTTTTGAACTAATAAGGCTCATTTGCCAAGTCAATGGGCAGAACCATGGCCGCATTTTCTTTAGCTCATGAAAAAAGTACAGTAGAAAATGCGGAATGGGGTGCAAAAATGGAACGTTTGATGCGCAAGAACACAGCAGAAATGTGTGTGTAAATGAACTCACACCCATGTGAAGGTGGCTTAAGGGGTTAAAAATGCACCTAAGGGGATTGCGTTCTGCACAAAATATATTTACATGTGACTTAAATTCAACTTTCACTGAGGCAGAATAGAGTCCTATGTACAAAAATTAATATCCTTTATAGTGGTATAGATGTATCTAAAACTAATAAGACTTTATTAAATATTATTTTAAAATTAAGAGCTGAGACACACAAATAGAGGCAATTAGAATAAAGGAAGCCTGAGCAATCCACCACAAGAAGTTAGATATGTTGAGCAGTGGAAGTGGAAGTACAATCTGCTGCTACGTTTATGCTAGGTTCATCTGCACAAACTGTATTACTAAATTCACTACTACATTCATGCTAGGTTCTCATGCACACAATGTACTGCTAGGTTCAACGCGTTTTCCTGTTCATTAGGAGCCATTTGAATTTAGTTTCGGTGGGATATAAAAGATCAAGAGAACTTAGAATTGAGTTGTAGATGTATTTGAACCAGATAGATATGAAAAACAGGATTTCACAGGTAGCTTGACAGCAAGGCAGGAGGAAAGGAGAACCCTTTCTAGGAATCTGCCAGAGGTGGTATGACTATTCTCATAGAGCACAAGATATGGTCTCACAAAGAGAAAGAGGTATAATTATACCAACACTGAAAGACTGGTGCACTATGAGTCCTTTCTAGATACTCAGATAGTAGTTAGAGGTAACGAAGCTAGGCTATAAGAGGATATGTCCTATACAAGTAGATACTCAGATAACTTAGAGATAGCAGAGCTAGGCTCTTGAAGGACATGTTCCATACAGGTGAACATCGATTTCTGAGACATAATATATCTAAGGTTCTCTGAGAATATAGCAATTCAATCACCCTGGTAGAAGTTCTATCTATAGCCCTCTAGAAGTACAGTGGTTCAATTACCCTGCCTACAGAGTCTTCTATAGCTTTCTGGGAGTACAGCGGTTCAATCACCCTACATATAGAGTCTGAGATAATAAATGCAAAATAATAAAGTAGTGTGATGTAGCCTGTAGCCCTATTGGTCCACCGTTACAAGTGCATTCAATCCTGCTCATAAATTTGCCAGATAAAGTCTTCAGCAGCATAGCCTTGTTGTGAAACTGCCAGTTAATTCTTTGAAGGATTAGTTGACTTCCCTTCAGTCAGGCAAGTAGGTATACACCTTGTTTCCTACTGTTCTCCAACCTCAGGAGATGGTGTCACAGCAGAAGCTTCCATGTCTGTAGGAATGGGAAAGATGAAGGTTGCTGGAGGGATGTACCACTCTTCAGACAGTTCATCATCCATCTCAAGCATAAATCAAGGCTAGGGCATTGTTTTCTGGTGACAAGTGTCCTCTCTGAGCTTTTGGTGTGCCACTGAAACATTGTAAATGGGTGCACAACAGTATAAAAACCTAACAATAACCATTCAAACATGTTATTTAGGCCATGTGGGGTTAGGGTATTTAATCTAAAAATCTAAGACATTTCTTTCTTAATGTTGAAAGTAGAAAGAGGTTTATTGGATTTTTAGTTAAAACACCTTAACCCCACATGGCCTAGATGAAATATTAGAAAGGGTATAGCAACATATTTATTAGTATAAATCAATGTATTTTTTATGTGTATTATCCATTTTATAGTATTATACATTGGTATTTTATGATGACATTTTATTAACTTATTATTGTATTGTATTGTTGTAGGTTGCTATGACATGTCAAAAGTTTTGATCATTGGCGGTCCCACTGCTGGAACTCACACTGATCACTGAAAGAAGGGAACTATTGTGATCACACAAGCTCTGTGTCCCTTCAATTATCTTCGATGTTATTTGTATCTTCTCAGCAGCTGAAGATGGATACATAGAAGTCAATACAAGATGCCTATAGACCTCTATGAGTCGGTCTTCAGCTGCCAAGAGGAGTCGACAGGCAATGAAGACAGTCAAACCGGCGCTCAACCGCATTGCAGGCTCATCTTTTTAGTGATCAGTGGGGGTCTTACCAACGACATGTCAAAAGTTTGTAAAAAGTGCAGTTACTCTTTAAGCACTAGACAGGGATGGAGATAGAGGAGAAGGAAGAGGGGCTGAATGCAGCTGCAGTTTCTTTATTAGTGTTTTAGTGAAAGAGTAGGAGGTAAGAATGGGGGGAAGAGAAATAGGAGGTAGACAGCTGAGTAGCTCAGACCAGACAGACAGATCTTACATCACACCAGGGAAAGAGATTCCATTCAGCCAAAATATTCAGGTTATTTGAAGAACGAGCAATAGCATTTCCCTCTGGGTGGTAGTTCTTGGTGCCACACTGTCAAAGGCTCATATATTCATAGAACAACAAAATAAGTAGTACACACTCTAGGAATTCATGCAAAAGTGAAGGTACTTTCTTGAACAACTCCAGGTATCAGCAGAATATACGGAGCAAAAATAGAACATATTTAGGTCAGACACATTACTGTCTGCACTATATCTATTATACATATACACCTACAATATTTTAGCAGTAATTGTGATTTTGAACAATATGTAGACTTAAAAACCATAGCTTAAAAACAAATATACAGATTTGTTGTGCCCCCTCTCATTTTTGATCCAGGTGGTCAGATCTTCTAAACTGCAAATGAGCAATTCCTAGTTTCATTCTGATTATGTACTGTGTAATTTGAGATTTCATATAGTCCTCTTAGCCTACCCTTGGTCCTGATGTCCATCTGTGCAACAAGCTACAATAGTAACCTGCATCTTATAAGTTGCTACGAACTGAATAAATACTCTGTATTAACATATCCTTGTGTAGCACATTACTCATTTCTGGCATAAGACTGTTCCCTAAAAGATGATGGAATTTTTCTAAATCAAATTTAAGAGAATACAGATTAGCTTGTCTTGTCTTTTGATATTTTTTTAGACTTGACGTATCTTCTAAAAACCATATTACTTTATGACACAACACTGACAAAGCAGGTGGAAGAATATTACTAGTATAGTCATAAATTACCTGTAAGCAAATGCCAAAATAAATGTATTCTTCTTCTATTGTTCAATGGAATGGCACTCAGCCCAAACCAACATACTAAAAAAAGGAATGACAGCTACCTTGTATAATACCACTGACTACAATAATTGTCATCTTATTCACCCTCCTGCAAGTCTCAACAGAGAGTACATCCCAATAAAAATAAGTTAGAATATTGGCTGTTCGTTTAAACCTCTCACATTTCAATCAATTATTACGATAAAATTATGAGGAATGATGGATTTAATCAACACTAGATAAAAGACAATCACAAAGAATTTTGTGCCTCATTTATCCAACCTGTCTTATGGTAAAACTGTCTTTGTTGCTCATAACAACCAATCACAGCTCAGCTTTCATTTCACCAGAGTGGTATAAGAAAACAGAATCTGCATTGTGACTGATTGAAATGGCAACAAAGATAATTTTACTATCAGGCCACTTTCATACAAGCTATATTTACTCCATATTAGGTCCATGTTGAGGGGACTGTAATATGGAGCTAATCTAAATCCAGCTATTCAGATGGTCATATTTTAACGAATGTTTTTTTGAAAATGCAATACAATCAGAGATGAGCGAGCATACTCAATAAGGCAAACTACTCGAGCGAGTAGTGCCTTAGCCGAGTATCTGCCCGCTCGTCTCTAAAGGTTTGGCTGCCGGCGCGGGTGACAGGTGAGTTGCGGTGGTGAACAGGGGGAGCCGGGGGGGAGAGAGGGAGAGAGAGATCTTCCCTCTGTTCCTCCCCGCTCTTCCCCGCCGCTCCCTGCCCGCCGCCGGCAGCCGAATCTTTAGAGACGAGTGGGCAGGTACTTGAATAAGGCACTACTCGCTCGAGTAGTTTGCCTTATCGAGTATGCTCATCTCTAAATACAATCTATTTTTTTGCATATTTGCCTCAGTACCTCTATTCTTTTCTATTGGTCACATACAGATAAGTATTTGTGCATTAGAACATAATAAAAATACAGCTAAAAAATTGATAGGAATGGAATGCCTTTTGAAACACGTCCGTAATATGGATCCGTATTATGGACTTGCTTCAAAAGACATTATGCGCTCAACTGAAACTAGAGTTAGACAAGTTTGATAAATGAGGGACAAAATTCTTAGTTTTTCTTTCATCTAGTGTGAATTACAATCCATCATTTATTATATTGATTGATTGAAATATGGGAGGTTTGAACAGAACACCCTGTATATGGTCCATTTTCACATGAATGGATATTATGGTTGAAGTACAATGATAAATTACTTTTTGATGTTTTTTTTTCTTAAATAAAATATAAATGATTGTATTCTTTAATATGAATTTAGTAAAATAGTTATCAGGGTATGAACCATTTTGTCAATGACAAGAGATATGTCTATGTAGCAATTGTTTAACAACCTAAATGGTTATAATATGAGTTTAAAGGGACTCTGCCACTAGGTTCATGCTGTCCTGGCACAGATATACACAGTTTTTCCTGTTTTGTTTTTTTTCTGAAACGGTGAAGCATTTCAAAATAAACATACATAGATATAATGAGCATAGCTGCACAAGGTTTATGCTTCCCATGGTTTAGGCAGCCTGAACCTGGTGAAAGAACCCCTTTAAAAATGCAGTGTTCATCCAAAAATATATCACATGGCAAGGGCACTATCCTTGTCATAAAAACTGTTCATCCCCATTGTCTATGTCATTTATCGTCTAAAATAATGATGTTGCCGAAATGTAATTACAGTACTGTAATTTTAATGTCATTACAGTGAAAGAGGAAGTAAAGAAAAAAGTTCCAGAGAAGAAGGATGTTCTGGAGCCGAAGAAAGCAGGTATGAGATCCAATGATGGCTAATTGATTCTATCTGATCATGACTACAATTATCATACTTCAGAGTTTAAAACATATGGCTTCTAGGGTTAAAAGTCAATTAGGGGCATATGAGAAAACAGTGTCATTAAAAACATAGATATACATTACATAGATGAACTACTTTAGACTGAAGACCAATCTGGCTATCACATATTTTAGAAGTTAGATCTACTTTGGATAGATGGCCTGCTCAAGAGATATTTAATCTAATGTGGGCTATAGGGATCTGATCTAGGACTATAGTTTTTGAAAGTTATTCATGACATTGTTTTTATAGAGAGATGCAGATTGCCCAGAAATGTTCTTTAGATAAAGACAGCTTTGCCTAGCACTTCAGGAGTTCTAGTAAGAGTTGAGCGAGTATACTCGCTAAGGCACATTACTTGAGCGGGGGCCGGCGCGGGTGACAGGTGAGTTGCGGCGGGGAGCGGGGGGAGGGAGGGGTGGGGGGGAGAGAGGGAGAGAGAGATCTCCCCTCCAATCCTACACACTCTCCCCCGCCGCTCCCCGCTCGCCACCGGCCCCCGAATCTTTAGAGACGAGCGGGGAGATACTCTGCTAAGGCACTACTCGCTCGAGTAATGCGCCTTAGCGAGTATACTTGCTCATCTCTAGTTCTACATAATCATCATCAACATTTTTTGTCCAAAGCATGGATTTCTAGATTTTATGCCATGCAACTCTGCTACCGAAATGATGTCACTAATTGCTCCTTAGAGTGATAAAGAAAATTTCAGTGATTATGACTCAGTAATAGTTTAATTAGGTCTAGCCACATCAAAAGATGCAAACAATGTTAGTAATAATGCTAAATATTTGGATAAATAATTGGATCAATGTAGCTAATTATCTTATTGCTTACTGCAATATGTTCATCTTTAAGACAGCAACATTTAAAAAGAGCTCACATATCTCAACTTAAAGAAACCTGTCAGGAAGTCTTATGCTGTCCGAATCACAGGCGG
This sequence comes from Eleutherodactylus coqui, assembly GCF_035609145.1. Lineage (NCBI taxonomy): Eukaryota > Metazoa > Chordata > Amphibia > Anura > Eleutherodactylidae > Eleutherodactylus > Eleutherodactylus coqui. The sequence goes on along the minus strand of NC_089837.1, from coordinate 233,433,884 downwards.
CATAAAATGTCAACAGGCACCCTACATACAGAGAATAAGGATTTACTCTGGAACGCTGCAACATTTCAGGCAAAATATGCTTTAAAAAGTAAAGAGGAAAAGAGCCACCGGGACGGCTCCCCAACTGCTGGGAAAACAATTCTTCCTGCACAATTGTGGAAACCAATTCGGAGCAGCATGCTCCATTTTTGCGGGAATTCCACACAACGGCTGCCATTGAAATCAATGGAAGCTGTCAGATCCGCAGCCCATCCGCAATTCACATTGCGGAAAGGTTGTAGATTCTACGTCATCACTAGGCGATAACACCAGAAAAGCAGGAGTTTTTTTTTTAAAAATGGTGACCCGTGTGGACCATTCGCAGTGCAGATGTAAATGAAAGTAACCAGGTGTGCGCAGAAGCCACTGCTCCCAGGGTCGTATTCCTCTGCGGGATTCCACTTGCGGAATCTGGCTCTGCCATGTGCAGGAGGCCTTACTCTGGAATCCTGCAACATTTCAGGCAAAATATGCTTTAAAAAGTCAAAGAGGAGAAGAGCCCCCCCAATCAGGGAAGAAAGATGTAGCAGAAGCGGCTAACAGTCTGGACCAGTACCAAGTGTATATAGCACAGTGAGCCTTCAGTTTACCCTACCCTCTGCCCAGGTTTATCTGGTGATAATTCCAGGCTGCAAAGGACATGGTCTAACCATGTACAGTATTAAAAGGTCACCGTTTAAATTTAAATAGGTGCAATGTGCAACTATAGTACAGCAGCCACATATAGTTTCCTCTGGCAATAGCAGCTGATCACTAGGGATTTCAGCGACTGGACACAGAGTAACTAATAGGTTAATAGCGGGTCCTCATTCAGAATAAGTGTTGTCCACATGTGACAAGCCCTTACATAGTAATTAATCAGTACATTGGGATAATGCTTTGATAAAATATTTCCTTTTTGTTTTTAGGCTGCCTGCACACAAACTGATTTTTGCCGCAGATACACAGCAAATAGCATTAAAATTGCAGCACGCTCCATTTTTGTGCAGATTCTGCACGGACAGCTTCCATTGAAGTCAATGGAAGTTGTCCGATTCATGGCTAATCTGCAATTAACACTGTGGACAGGTCACGGATTCCACGTCATCGCCTAGTGACAGTGCGAAAAAAATAAATATTTGAAAAAAAATCTGTACTGCAAATGTCCGATGGCGGCTCGCTGTGACCATCTGCAGTTCAGAAAAAGAAGAAAGAACACACATACGCAGGGTCGCCGGCCACGGTCAGAGCTATAATCCACTGCGGGAACCCGTATGCGGAATCTGGCTCTGCCATGCACAAGCGGCCTTAGATCTTTTCTATAACGGCACAGCTATGCCTACAGCTTATCTCCATTATATCTGTAAGGAGTCAGAGGTAGTTTAATATATTGTATGTGTTTATACATGTCTGTGGAGCAATGTATAGAACTGCTGCATGTTAGCCTTTTATCCAAACAACAGGTCCATAAGCTCTATCTTAGTTCTAATATGATTAAGGACTGTCATTTCTCATGAAAGCAATTCAACCCAATATTGCAACATGCTTGCAAAATGTTTGACAGGTTGCAATACACAACACAACCACTAGGTGACCATAGTAGACAAATATAGGATAGAGATCTCATGACAGAGTATACCAAAACCATGTTGTTTTGAAGACTTTGTCATCTCATAACACACATATCTGAAACCATCCAGCTAAGATAAGGATGAACACATCGGTAGGTGTCATCTTCATAGAGCACAGTCTTCATGATCTTCTCTTAGTTATTACACTAATATGGAGAAAAGGTCATATATTGGGATAATACATAACTGCTTCAAAATCTACCTTAAATATAAAGCATTTTGTTACTTATTTTACCCATTTCAGTAACAGCAAAAGAAAAAGAGAAGGCGGTGCCTGAAAAGAAGAAAGAGGTTAAAGCAGGTATGGTTTATTATGTCAATGTATAATATTTCTGGTAAAGGGCGAGTTTGGTGCTGAACTGTTTCTTATGGATGTAGCATATCATTTCATCTACAATGCCTTGTCTTGAAGTTTGAACGTTAAAAAAGGGATATGAAGTCATGTGTATATAAGCCTACATGTTGTAGTAATAATAATATAAATGTGTTTCTTAAAGCAGCCTATGCAAATATATGTATGTGTATATTCATATATCCACCTTCATAGAAAATAGCTAGCAGTGAAATGGTTAACTGGTTCATTCTTATGCTGCTATCCTGAAATACATGCCTTATCTCAAGTTCTACAAGGTCCAGAGATGTGTTTCTCATGAGATAGACCTGCGATGCCCACAAGGAGGTGGGCTATTTCTGTTCTACTCCCTTGGATTCCTAAGTCCAGGCAGAGTTATTGATAGTTTATTCTTGTTGCGTTTCCTAGAAATTACGTGTTCCCATAGCAACATATACCTGAGGCGTAAACATATGTTAATCATCAGCGTTGTTACATACTAGGCCAATCATGAGTTGTTATGATGTTGGGAGGGGTATGCATGTAATTGGTGCGTCAGATTCAGTATAACTGTATTGTACTTCCTTACAATAAACCAGAAGGGTATGGGGGCTCACGGGGAATACCCGTGAGTTCAAATACATATATTCATGCATGAAGCTTCTCATTATAACCAATCTGGAGCAAACCAGTGAAATCTTATGGAATATGATTTATTCCCATAACATACATGATTAGAAAATATGGCTGCTGTCTTTCAGAACAGTTGCACACTTGTGCACAGATTGTGTCCGGTATTGTAGCTCAACTCTGTTGCCTTAGCTTTCTGTCAGTGAATAGAAAAATATTTTCAATCAGAGCCTGAAAACAAGTCCTGAAATTTAGTGGCTCTAACAGCTAATGGGTTTGTTACAATGTATCATTCTAGGTAAACCTATGTGAAGCAAATGCTGCAGCAGCACAAATCTGTCGCCTGTTCTAGATTTCAGGCAGTGAATTTATGTACTGTGATGTATTGTCAGATTAACCCTTTGCAATCCAATTTTGGATTCAGGGTTTCCTAGGGGGCTTTCTCTTTCTTCCATTATACAATAGAGCCATCTGCTGGCTAGAACCAGTACTGCAGTATGTGGCATGCCAGAGAGGCCCCCAACAACAGAGCGGCCAGTAATATACAGTAAGAATACCCTGCCGGACGTCTTCCGACATCGGAGCTGTACAGCCTTCAATCAGAATGATGTCAGACAGTGGATTGGAAAAGGTTAAAGGCTCCCACCACTTGTGTTTTTTTTAACACTGCGATTTCGCTGCATTTTTTTAACGCAATTGTCAATGAGACTTTGTAATGTTATAAATGTGTTGTGAGTTTGTGCTTTGCAATTTTTGTGCGATGCGTTTTTAACATTAGAAAGTCCCATTGACAATTGCGTTAAAAAACACAGCAATATCGCAGCATTAAAACCACAAATGGGTCAGAGCCCTAAGGGTACATGCACACAAGCAATTAAAAAGCTGTGCCAAAAATTCTCGCACACATGTTGCGTTCGTCAGCAATCGGAATCCCTGTCTATGTGCTGTCCCATATGCTGAACACTGCACATTGACATGTGCTATTCTCGTCTGAAAATCGGACAAGAATAGTACATGATGTGATTTTTTTTTACTTGGACCATCAGTCTGAGTAAGAAAAAAAAGCCCATGCACATACAGCCATTCAACTGAATGGTTGCTATTCCCTTTCAATTTTCGAACCGCTTTTTGGTCTGAAAATCAGATGGTAAAAAAACTTCCTTTATTTTGCAAGTTTAATTTAATTAATTTCACTAAATCAATAATTACAGCAGTACATATGTTTTCTCCAATGTAAATCCTCAAGATTTGACCTGTTGGGGATCCAAGTAAACACCACTAGAGTAATTACATTTTACCTGATGGTATCAAATTTTATGAATGAGGCAGAACTAATTCCATTTAATTTGAAGAAGGCACAAAATTAGACTACAGTCTGAAAATCATAATGGGTTGTGCTGGGTGATACATTTGGCACATGTTTAGATACTTGTGTATGACTTTGTGTCACCTATAGTATCACCCGCCTTAGTTCATTACAATATTTTGCTCCAACATTTTGGTGCATTTTGTGACATTCAAGGCACTCCCATGTTACAACTCTTTGAGTGAGAAGTCGCTTTATTAAATTATTAAGCTTTATTGTACACAAATCTCTGACAAAATACACACACCTGTATGCTCATAGACAAATACAGCCTGTTATAGACCCCAAAAATAGATAACAAGGGCCAAGGGTAACAGAAGATATTTCTAATAAAAAAAGAGTGACCAAGCGGCCATTGGAGTGAGTCTCACCATACAAATGCCCTACACTGTCCCGACTTACCTAACTATTGTAATCCCCTGATTAACCCTAAATTACCATTATGGGGGAACGCATCAGAATGATTTGTTTATGTTGACTCCTGTTAAAAGGTATTTTTGGAATAAGGGTTTGATAGTGGCCTGCTAACGGAAAGAGACTGTGTAATGGGGACAACCTTTTGGGGGCAACTACCCTATTGTTAGGTAAGGACAGTGTAGGGCATGTGTAGGGTGAGATTCACTCTAATGCCCCCTTGGTCCCTCTTTTTTCATTGTATATATCTTCTGACTGGGGTTCTACTAATCAAGTGATCTTGTTGATTAAATCTTTGGTGATAATTTTCCCAGGATTCATGAGAATCACATATGTGGATATTTTCCATGTTATCTTTATTGATTGATTATACTTATTGTTATATTAATTGTGCATATATTCGACAAATGTGTATGCTTTTCCTCATATTTACATCATAAATTGGTTTTTTTTTTGACACATCAATTTTGTATATATATGACCACTAGATACCCTTAAAGTACAGGGTTAGCAAAATTCAACTTCCCCAATTCGGAGACCTCTGGAGGGTGTTCTGCTTCTCCAAATGGGAAGACATTTGAACAACGGCCAATTCAGATGTGTTCACCATTTATAAAGAAAAACAAGCAAACAAGTTGCTGATTGGTGGTACTGTAGCCTACAAGGCCACCCATGACAGACCTACATCAGTGTCAGATCTGAAGGACAGCATTTGTCTGCATGTTGTAGCAACTAAAGCTGACTCACTGCGTTATGTGGTGAAAACCATGGATTTGCAAATAGAGAGCATTCAAAACCAACGGGGACTTATTGAGCGTTTGTAGCGTGATTTGCATAGCTACATCGCCACTTAACCGTGACATTTTACAATTTTTCTTTCATAAATGGAAAGCGCATCATCTGAACAAGCCTTTGTCCCAATGTCATCTTATTTAGAGCAGCAGCATGCCCTCCAGAGGCCTCTAAATTGGGGAAGTTTAATTTCACTAGCCTGGTACATTATATCTATTACCCCTGGCCTTGGCATCTCTTTTCGTGCTTTACAACAGGCTGTATTGGTTTCTGAGAATACATGTGCGCCTGTTATGTCAGATACGTGTGCATACTAAATTTTTGTATTTTAATAAAGAGGCTCTTCAGTAAGGATTTAGTGGTATTTCTGTCCCTCTATGTATTTTTGTATGTAGTTTATGGTCTTTGTGGAGTGAGGGACAAAATGTGTCTAAAACAAATGATAATTGTGTAATGTATTGCACAGTACGAACAGTAGTTTTTTGGTCCAAATTGAGCTGAATTTCTGGCGCATTTAGCTTAGAAAATCTTCTCAATGTTTCTTTTTTCTAACGGATACTTTTAAAACACTTGGTTTTTGTTGCTTAGTTGTGGCAGCTTCAAAAAATCCCAAGGGTGAGACTGCTTATTCTTAAGAATTGTCTGATATAGGATTATTAAAGTTTTCATGCCATATGTTGGGGACATTAAAAAAGCTAAGTACAGTAAGCACTTGATTAGATACCATGAGAAATAGAAATTGGCTGAAATGTTATGTTTTCATTTTATCATGTAAGCAACTCTTCCTTTTACCAACTACTTGTTTGTCTTATTGTCTATTGTCTGTCAATCATATTTCCCTGTTATTTTTTATTATCCCTCTCCTATATTCCTCCCTTAATTTGTTGCTACGCTATATTCTTTCTTTTCTACCTTCTCTTTTTTTTATCTGAATACTATTTTGGCTACACTTGCTGAGGTGCTTTAGTGCTATCACCATACATACAGCACAATATTGGGTACTGTAGCAGTTCTCAAAACATAACCGCTATGCATCTTTCTCTAATCCCAATCTTTGAGGTAGGCCTGTACATGCAAAAAATGAACAGACCAGATGAGTACATAATTCAGTGTAGTGATACCAAAAAGCACAGGCTTATAAAAAAACTCACATCAGCTCCATTTTTTAAGTCCAATTTATTCTTTGGACACTGAGATGTAATAATACCTTATATGTTATTAAGAGCTTCAAAAACGTCTTTGCTATTTAATCCATAGGGAGCAATTGACCTGCAACGTTTCTCAGGCTAGCTTTAGAGTTACAAAACATTTTCCACTTTTCTAATTATTCTTTATTTTCTGATCGTAGATTTAGGAGGTGGACAGATTTTGTCTTAGCTGCATTTAATAGCATTTAGAGCTACTTTACAGCAAAACTCCTGTGCCATTCACACAACAGATAGGGGAAAACCCACTGTGTTCTTTCAGAGACTGTTTTAAGGGAATGCTTAATCAGAAAATGACCTAATATGAAAATCACATTTTTGTCTTAAACATATTTTTAAAGAACTTGTGGTCATTTCTTTTACATTTTGGTCCCGATAAATATTTAAAATAAAATCCTAAAATGAGATGACTGCTGAGAAGTTACCTTTACAGAATAGACTATTATTAGGTTTAGTGGTCAAAAAATTGAGAATTTTAAGATTTTTTAAATATAGGCTGTAATATCACAATTGGAAAAAAAATACACCAAGAATCTTTAAAAAATATGTTTAACGCAAAACTTGAATTATGCAATAGTTCATTTTCTGGTGACAAACGTGAGCATCAATGACTAAACTAAAAAAGTCGCCCCAGTATAAATTACTGCATATTGTAATTCAAAGATTATTTTTCTTATATAGGTGGAAGGCATGCTTTACTGTAATTTATGTACATTTGGAAGGAATCTGCCAAAAAATTGGGAGATACTTATCTCTGGATTGACATAGACACCAGTACAGGAAGCTAGTGAATTTGCACTATGGGAGAACAGACTTCCATATAAAGTGTCTTTGTCCTCCAATGCTGATTTCGTTTTTTTCAATTGACTGCCCAAGTGCTAGAAAAGTAACTTTTTGCTTTGAAAAAAGGTTTATACATTTCAGTTTTTCCTACCAATATGAAGGTGACTGACAGCTCTGTATATATCTTGTTGTACCAATTGCTTTCAAAATTTGGAGCTATTGCTAGCAATCTGTGCCTGTCATGATAGACCATTGGAAATTCTTTTTAGATTATTCCTTTAATTAGTCTAAGGCTTCTTGATATCGCTGCAGTATTGATTGGCAGCACCTGTTAGCTTGAAGAGCTTTTCAACATTCTTTAATTGCTTCCTCCTTGATGCAAACTAGAGCATTAGAGGCTGGCAAGCAAGTCATAATTGAAATGACTTTAAATGGATTTACGCTGATTTATAAGTAGACATTAAAAAACTCAGCAAAGCAGTTGAAGATGGCAACTCATGATGGTATTAAAGGCCTGATATGTAAAGAAATGAACTAATCATGATAGTGCATTAATAATTACGTTTTGGAGGACAATTCACCACAAAATGTTACTTTGAGTTTATTTTTGGCTTCTCCTTTCATTTATCTATTTATAAGGTCTGGCTGTATTTACATGGGCAAAAATAAAGTGCAATTTCTGTGCGATTGTGAGACATACAGAACCCACACATTAAAATAACCCATTATATTCAATGAGTTCATTTTTATTTTGCACCAATAGTGCGAGATTGAAAGATCACTGCACCTCCTCCTGTTCCAGCTTTAATATTTATTTGGGAGGATATAGAATTGAAACAGTTGTGTACTACTCTACAGACTTCACCAATCTACAGGACTTTGTGTGGATAATGAATACAGAGAAATTTTGACTGTCCTCAAATTATGATTTGTTGAAGAAGTGGAGGGGTAAAAAATGGCCTGTTTCATCCCTAAAATCCAGATATTCAAATGGCACAAAGCATCACCAGGGCAACCAGTAGGGTCATAATATATGGTCATTTATTCAAACCTCTATAAAGCAAGATATTTCTGGGCTACAAATGATCTTTTTTTCAGGTTTAAGAGGTACTGAACTTTATTTTAAGGCAGGCATGAAATCTGGGCCCTAGTGCTTCTTCAGTGTGAGCCACGGAAAAGTAGTCCGGCACATACTATTTTGCGTTTATTGCCCATAGCAACCAATCACAGTGCAGCTTTCATTTTTTATGCTGCTGAGGTAAAATGAAAGCTGTGTTGTTATTGGTTGCCATAGGCATCAAAGGTTTTCTTTTAGAGAGCTTTCATTAGAGTGAAGTGCTGGGCTAATTGTTCATGCCCCTTGCTGTATAATATGGCTCGCATATTGGAGTCTGCATGGGCACTTCAGTATGTACAGTGTATTAAATGAGTTGAAAAACAGGTAAAAAGTCTTCCCTGTGTAATAACTGATAAGATTGTATTATTATACTGAACGAGAGTCAAACGATTCTCATTTGCCCTGGTGATATCCTCACCAGCTCTTTCGTGCTCCGGCAGTGTATTTAGACTGCACAATTCTCATTGAGAATCATGCAGTTCTCATTCACCAGTCATTCAGCGTTTCAATTTTTAAACATTGAACAATCAGTGTTTAAACTGCATGAGAAGTCCCCAAACCGGCACTGATTTTTATGCCGGCTGACACTGAAAGACAAATGAGAACCATTGGCTGCATTTAAACCTGACAATTATCATTCAATTTCACTAGTTTGTAACACTAGTTACATTTTTGTAACTGTTCTCTTTTTTAGTTTTCTCACCCTTCCTTTGCCTCTAAAGTTTACTGGAAACTAAGTGGTTCCTGAGAGAGCTTTTGATCGGTGATACGTTAACCTCTGCCTTTTTAGAACTATGACTATAAGAAAAGGGTCACGAGCTAGAATGGACCAGTATTTTCCCAGAATGCTCTCAATGGCATCATAATTAATATTGTAGGTTGTTATGAAAGATAGCTTGAATTACTTTTCTTTACTGGTGGATTCTGATTTGTGTAAAATAAGATGAACAGTCAAATAGGTTGGTACGTGAATACTGAGTTCTTCCATTGGGTATTTATTTGTTAATGGTAAAGTCTGCCAGGAGGATTACGGTGGTATGCCCATTTTTAATACTACTTTAACTATGACACATTTATAGGTTTTCTTGCATGAACAGCTCACTTCACATCCTGACAAACCATTTCTCTTGAAGTTAAAAGTCTAGTTCAATACAAAACTTTAATTTGGTCAGGTACAGATTTTATTCTAAGTTTCTCTATTATAACCTACTATTGTCACCATGCTTTACAGGGATTATCTAGGACGGTACATTTTTGTACACATTAAAGGGGTTGTCCAGTTATACACTATTGATGGCCTATCCATGGGATAAGACATTACTAGTTGATCGTCAAGAGTCTGTTGCTAGAGACCCCATCAATCAGCTGGCCTCTGGACTGGTTGCCTCGTCCACTGAAATGCATGAGACCTTGGCTTACAATATTAAACCAGGCCACTACAGTGGGAACAGAGCTGTCTGTTTCCAGCAGAGATCAGCCCAGTGCACTCATGCACGAGCCAGCGAACCGCTGATTGGCTGGGATCCTGGGCAACAGACCCCATCAATCTTCTATTTATGGCCTTTCCTGAGGATAGACCATCGATAATTTAAAACTGGAAAACCCCTTTACTTAAAAATGAAACATTTCTGAAGTCTTTGTAGTCTAACTTACATGGGTTACCCAGCACTAGAATTCTTGCTTACAGGGGTTCTCTGCTTTTGTCAATCCCTACTTAGAAAGGGCCTTCGACAACAAGTTGATGTGGCAAAATGTGCCTCTGCTGGGACCACAGTGATCTGTGGTAATCTTTGGGGAAAGCAGGTAGCAAATGATCAAGCACCATCACATGGGAAGCTACACCATACAAAGCACCACTTTAAAACAATAGGTTGTCTTTCTAATGCAGAACAAGTGCTCCAGAATGAGAGGCCCCCTATGTAACCAGTCTTGAATTTGGGCAAGAGATAAAAATCCTGAGCATAGGACTCATTCTTTTTTTATAATTCTCTAATATGAGTATATGAAAATTGATTTTCTAAATTGGACAAACCTTTCAACTAATAAATTACACTTAACATTTTAATATGCAGGTCATTTCTGTTTGACAGATATGCAATAGTATAAGACTTCTATAAGAAAATGCATTCTTTTTCACAGAATTATATATTGCATTACAGTGCAAAATAAAGTGAGTAAAGCTAAAAATTTGCTTTGCAAAGTTACCAAAATTTGTAAATGTCTATTTAAAATTTTTGTCAAATGTTGAGATTCACTTTAAGAAAACTACTGTATGCTGTGTACATCTGTAGTCACAGACACACAGAAGGGGTGCCCTCCGATGCCTCCCTCCTATGTTGTCTACATCTTTGGTTATTCATATTTATTTTTATTCTTTAGGTATATTCACAAGGGCTGGAAATGCTGCAGATTTTCCTTAGGGCTCAGTCACACGGGCGCATCGGTGCCTGTGTTACTGCAGGTAGCAGACGGCCGTACCTGAAGACGGACGTCTCTCTGCAGCGACGGAGGAAAGAACATGTGACCGGCTTCATTGCCGGTCATGTCTTCTTTCATCAGCGCTGCAGAAAGACGTCCGTCTTCAGGTATGGCTGTCTTCTTACTGTCAGTCACACGGGCACATCGGCGCCGGTGTATGGGTTCCAATTTTGGTGCAGATTTTCTTTTTCTGCTGTGGATTTGCTGCATATTCTCTATTGTGGAAAATTTGAAATATGTGAACATACCCCTCATAGTTATCAACTTTTTTAAAGGTATAAAGGGACCCTTTGGTCTCGAATAAGCCAATATGGCCGGACCCCTTCTCTGGCTTCCTGATACAAGTTGTGCATTGGTAGCACATCGGTAGTCTAATACACTAGATGCTACTTTGATTAGACAGCACAGCTCATATGAGTAACACTGGCCAATCAGAGTAGCATGTACTTTCTTAGACTACCAATGTATAGTGTGCATCAGGTAATCAGAGAAGCCATTTTCATTTGTCTGAGAATGGGGGTTGCTTTAAGAGTAGATTTATATTTCTAGTAAAATACAAATTCACTTTACGCTAGTGTTGCATATGAATATCTTGACATTCCTATAATACTATAATTATGTGATGCATGCAATATATAGAAGAAGGGTCCATTTCAGCTAACAGAAGCCGATTAACAATGTACAGTATCCACTCTGGTTGAATATCCTAGATAAATGCTTCTATGCATTTTACGGTACCATTTATAAGGTATTATTCTTGTGAAATCTGCCATTTGTCATTTGAATATTGTGATTTATGGAAAAGATAACTCATCATTCTCCAGCATAAAAACTCATATTCTCAACTGAAGTTATGTAGCAAATTCAATTCCAATGGTTCAGTAGATTTTAAAAGCGCAAAGGAAATTCTGCTGACAGGTGAATCAGCCTGATCCACTTTTCCGCTTCAAAATTATATTTTGACTATTAAGATTACTTATTGGAAATATTATGTCAAGGAACTGGAATAGTCTTTAGAACCAAATCGCCTATTTTACACTTACAAAAAGTCGATCAGTGCTTTTCCTGTAGCTCAATCATTTTGTTTCTGTTCTGCTTTTGCTTGGCAGATATTTCAGTTCATTGCTTGTGACTTTGCCTCGGTTGGGCCATGAAATAAAGATAATACGGAACAAAATGAGGCTTGTGTATCGAGTTGTATAAAAAGAAAAAATAAATGCAGGATGATTCTCCTTAGCAGACCTAAACATTCCTCAGTAACTTTTAAATTTTTGTATGGTTTCCTATGAAAATTGACATGTATTTGCTTTGTATGTTGCAAAAGGTCTGCCTAAGGAAAACCCTGAAAATGACCCCCTCCAGTATCCAAGCACTTTTGTATGCAAATCAGCATCTAGGTGGAAACATTTGCTAATGTGACATTTGAAATGGCAGCAACCTCCCATCATATTGTGTTTTTAGGAGATCACAACTTATTGATGTATACATGACCATTAGGGTGGCCCAAAAAACTCAACTTTCAACTACAAAGCAAGACACCCTCTAATTTGTTTTTCCTTTTAACAAACCTTTATTTGGGGCCGTTTCAGGTTCTTATGTCTATGCCAAGTTCGTGCTCAAAGACCATGAATTTTCAGACTTTTGACTAATGACGAATGTCAAAGAAAAGCAACTGTTGCTTCAAGTCGTGGAAGCAAATCGCAGTCTGCTGTCCAGTCCTTAAGCACTGACTCACACTGTAAATAAAGGAAAAATGTTTGCGCTCTTAGAATATGTAAAGCATAGACCCAAGTTTTTTGTCAATCTTATGGAAGGAACAGGAACGGCACTTACTCCGGAGGAGGGGGGTATGACCAGCAAAAAGCCCCCTCCTTGAAGTATCGACTCCTCCAGTTGTCCAAGTGGTAGCCACGTCTCAAAATCAGATTTCAACGTATTCTTCATTCCAAATGGTAATACAGTTGGCAACGTGTTTCTGTGCACACAGGCACCTTCCTCAAGCCCTGAGAAAATCTGATCTTGAGACGTGGCTACCACTTGGACAACTTGAGGAGTCGACACTTCAAGGAGGGGGCTTTTTGCTGGTCATACCCCCCTTCTCCGGAGTAAGTGCCGTCCCTGTTCCTTCCATAAAAGATTGACAAAAAACTTGGGTCTATGCTTTACATATTCTAAGAGTGCAGACATTTTTCCTTTATTTACGGTTTGTTGTATCCCTTATTGGGGAATATTCTCATCTGAGAAAAAAACCCACTTTTCTTTGCAGCTCTCCCTGGCTTCAGAGGATCTGAAATGTTAAAGCTAACGACCCACTAACAATCCCTAAGGCGCTTTCTGAACTACTGTTCTTAAGCCCTGACTGACAGAGATTTGTGTCATACATTTGACTATTTTCATATATTTAGAGGTATTGTTGTAGGATCAGCACAGTTATGTATATTGTGAGGACAAATGCCATTGTCAATACTTAATGCTTTAAAGTATAGTAGTTCTTCTGCAAAAGCAAATTGTTAATATTAATGCTGCAGCTTGTATAATTGGAAATGTTGCACGTAAGCGCCATTTCTCATAATATACGTCAGTTTTGAGAACCATCTTGCAGTTTGAATTTAAAGCTAACACTTTACCCCCACATTAATATTAGCAGATGGAACAAATTGGGAAGGTGTCTTGCTGTATATCTGCCACTTTATTTTTTGCCATATCTCTATGGGCCACCCTAATGAACATTCAGTAAAATTTGATAGGTTTTGTGGCTGTTTGTATGAGGAGAGGTATATTCTGATATTTACCTCTCCTCTCATACAAACAGCCACCTAACCTAATAAATCTCTTTGTTAGAAGTGCCCTCTTACCACCATCAAAGACTGGCACTTTCCCTTGCAGCAGCAGAAAATGCAAGACCTGTACCCACATCCTAGGAACAAACACAGTCCACAAACCCAACACGCAACAGAACTCTAAAATTACTGTGGTAACATGTTACGGTATAAAAGGTACCTGGAAGGAATATACATAAGAGAAACAAAACAGAAATTACAGTTCAGGATGAATCTGCGCAGACATGCAATAATGAAGAAGGTGGGCACACCCGTGGGGAACTATTTCTCTTTACAGGATCGCAGTTTAATGAACTTAAACATCTTAATACTCAAAGGTCATCTAAAAAATGACAGAGAGAGAAAGATTTGGGAATTCAAACTGATAAGAACTTTCCAGACATTAACTGAAGGGCTACATTTAGCACCTGGGTTTATGGCTCATTATTCCTGATCTTAGACTTCCGAACTATCACCTCTTCGCCTTTCATCTTATACATAAACCTTAGTACTATGGTTTATCATTATTTAAATGCCATTTTCTATTCTCCTATTTAAAAATGTAAATTATTCATACCATGTCTCTGCTCCGCTGTGCGTATATATATCTTCAGATATCATCTGACCCTACCCTGATGAAGAGGCATTAAGTAGCCTCAAAAGTTGGCATATATCATTTTTCTGGTTAGCCACTAAACATTGCTTAACATCACATTGATTTTTCTGGTTAACGCGGTACCACTTTATTTTTGCTCTGCATCATTACCCACAGGCATAATCTTTCGCAAGTGTTTTTTTGGGTGGCGCTTTGATTTTTTTATCCAGGCATTTGTTTTCCTTTGGCCTTTTTTACCTATAGTGACACAGCAAAAGTGGGAAAAAGCGGTACAAAACACAATGTTTGAAATGAAGACCTTTACAGATTTTGCTATTGACCTACAGTAAACCTCTGGGTGCAGCATTTTTTTTGTCAGAAAGAAAGTCTGTGTGTCAAAAAAACAAAAAAGTCTGATGTTGGAAGACGTCCGTCAGGGTTCTCTTACTGTATATTGCCAGCCTCTCTGCTGTATCATATCCAACGTGTCACCTCATTCAGTACAGGCTTTAGCCAGCATATAGCGCTGTTGCATAATGGCAGAAAAAGAATAAGCCCCCTAGGAAAACCAAGATACAAATTGGATTGCAAAGGGTTAATATGTGTGTGAGATGTGTGCATCTTGCGCAAATATCTTGGCCATGTGTAACTGCAGTAAAGTGGATTCTATAGATATTGGAAACATATAGGAAGGAATTCTACTCCCTGATGCCTGATCAACTTTTAGAATTGGCTCAAAACACGCAGGAAAAATGTCCCCCAAAACCTGTGTGTGAAACCCCCCTACCATTACAATCAATGGCTTTTTCATATTATGAAAAAGTACTATGTGTTGCTCAGGAGCATGTAGCATATGGTTATGTGTTATATAGTGACTATTGTGGGTTTGAAACAGAAGACTTCTATCAATTTACTCAAGGAATGTGAAAATGTTTTTTTTACAAACATGAACTAGAGATAGTGAATGATTACCAGCAATATAAAGTAATAATAAATAAATATGAGTTAAAATAGCCAAAAATTATACACTACCTGCGATGTGTCTATTCAACATGGGGTCACTGTGTCACTGATATGGCCAAAGATTGGAGCTGCAGTCATATATCAGGCCAATCTATCAGTACAAGACCTGTTTATCATATGTTTCAACTGTGTAGGCCAGTAATATACCTTTGTTTCAACTGTATGGAATTGTAGCTGACTACGTTTTTCAATGGTTGGTAATACTGGGGTTTTGCAACTGTACAGTCATGCAGTTGGTAGGTGTATGCAGTTCTGTAGTCTAGCAGTTGCATACATCTGGAGGATACGTTCAACAGCCCTCCTTAAGTGTGCTTGCCAAACATAGAGCCCCAATGGAGTGTGGTGGTATAGACATTACATTATGTATTCTATTTTCAGTTTTTTCTAATTGTGATGACTGAAATGGATTTTCTATAAATTCAATATAATACAGGACCAATAGTTTATTAGCAATACATGCCATCCGTCTCCAGTTCATTGAAGTATCTTCATTTCTGAATAGCTTTCTATTCTCATTTGTGAAATGTTTAGCCAAATTGACATGCATTGGGATTTAAAAGCTTGCTTTTTCATAGTTTCCTCAGAAACAGCCCCATATCTGCCCATGAGCTGTGCTGGTTTTGCAATTTGCTTGAATGGGGTAAACTGTTATACCACAAATAGCCCATGGCAATCTCTTCAATACTGTAGGTTCTCTCTTGTTGAATGGGTTAAACCTGTTGTTAGGATTAAGGCCTCATGTCCACGGGGAAAATCAGGCCCGCTACGGATTCTACATGGAGAATCTGCAGCGGGTCCCTCCTGCCCCGCGGACATGAGCGCTGAAAATAGGAATTTAAAAGAATTTACCCATCCGTAGCGGGCGGGGAAAGTCTTCTCTTCCTCACGGCCGGATCTTCTTTTTCGGCCGGCGGATGAACTCGTCACGGCTGCGGCACGTCACCGGCACGTCGCCGACGTGCCGCGCGCATGCGCCGGGCACATGCGCCGAGCCGAAGCAAGAAAGATGCGGCCGTGAGGAAGAGAAGACCTTCCCGGTCCGCTCCGGATGGGTAAATTCTTTTAAATTCCTATTTTAGGTCTCCCGCGGATCCGGACGGCTTCCATAGGCTTCAATAGAAGCCCGCGGGAGCCGTCCCCGCGGGAGACCCGCATGAAAATGGAGCATGGTCCAGATTTTTTCATGCTCCATTTTTTTTAAAATCCCTTTTATTGACCATCCGCGGGTATTTATCTACCCCGCGGGTGGTCAATGCATCCCTATGGGGTGCGGATCCGCGGGCAGGAGAAGAGTTAAAATCTGCTGCGGATTTTAATTCTTATTTTGCCCGTGGACATGAGCCCTAAGTATCTTAGAAATATTTACTCTATTGGTGGTCTGTTATTATTTTTTACTGTTTGTTATTGTTGGAGTATATATTTACATATTAGTAACAGTGAACTGCACATATGCCAAGTAGCCACACTACATCATGTATTGTATGCCAATGAAATCTGTATTCAACCTTTTGCATTTTCAGAGTTCAGTGAGGAGACACAGTGTGTCACCCATGATCAGTGTCACAGTAAGGAATCATCGAGCCTTCAGTGAATTGTTGGGATCATGTTTAGGAGCTGGCAGAAAACATCAGTCATCATCCCACATACTCATATCATTCATACGCCTCAACAGTTTTGTATTTGTGAACTCAACATTTAAAGGGAACCTGGCACCAGGTACTTGCAGCATAAACCCAGGACAGGTATGTACATAGCAGGCATGTGGATCTTAGGGCTAAAACAGACTGGTGCATGCGCAAATAGCCTCGCTGATATGGAGCGTATCTGCACATGCACCGATCTTTTATTTTCTGTTCAAACACTGCACTATGGCATGTGAGTAACAAAAGGAATGCCGAAAAATGGGGCAATCCCTATCTTTTCTCAAAAACAATTCTCACGTTCGAAAAACACAGCCGTGTGAATGAAGCCATTGAAATCAATGCTTTCGTATTGCCCTATTTTGCTGGTGTGATTGAGCTCAGAGTAGATCCTCAAAGTGTGCTTTTTCTGAAACTTCACAGTGTTTCAGAATAAGGGCGCCCACCCACTGGCGTTTTTTTTCCCTGCGAAATTCGCAGCATGTTTTTCTCTGCAGGGGTCTATGGGACTTGTAATGTTGAAATCGCGATCGCGCAAAATCGCAATTTACCGCGAAATCGCGATTTTGCGCGATCGCGATTTTAACATTACAAGTCCCATAGACCCCTGCAGAGAAAAAAATGCTGCGAATTTCGCAGGGAAAAAAAAACGCCAGTGGGTGGGCGCCCTTAAACATACATGCCTGCAATGTGCATACCTGTCCCAGGTTCATGCTGCCCATGCCAATGCCATATTCCCTTTAATACAATGTCTTTTACTTGTTCTAGGACTACTTTTTGCATTATATTTATGTTGTATGAAACCAAAGTCCTTGTGGATAGGTTTTAATTCATATTTCATTATAGTGCAAAATGCTAACATTTGCACCTTCCGAATATGGTACTACACTTGAGATTAATAAAGTTATTTAACATATGAGATTTAAATGAATCTAGTTAAGTGACCATTATGTGTCATTTAGGTTTATTATGTCGAGCTTTGGTTCAGTTCGCACTAATTCGAACCAAACCAAACCTTTTGGCAAAATTTGGCGAACTAGCCAAACTGAACTTTTGAAAATTTCACTCATCATTAATCAAGATATCAAGCCCAATATCTAAGGAGAATGGTGGTATCACAGGCAGAAATGGAGACATGAGGTTTAGGTGTAGGTAAATGTGGTAAATAAAAGGAGGTCAGTTTTCGAAAAATGTTGTGCCCACTCACACAGATGTATGTTGTCTGCATATTACGTACATATCTTTCGCTGGTGTAAAATATGCAGTACACAGCAAACACGCATGTAACATGTCTATTTGCTGCATATGTCAAATCCCCATAGCCTGTATTGGTGCATAATATGCACCAAAATAGGACATGCGGTGGGTTTTTTCATGAGCATGTAATTTGATTCTTCACACACACACCCCCCCCCCCAGCTTTCTGCGTAACACACAGAAAGATAGGGCTTTTCTTATATTTTCTAGTGTGCAGGAATTGCGCACGAGAAACATGCCATCACATTTTGTGGTCAAAAACTAGTGCAAACACATTCGTCTTTTTAACCCATTAGACTGTAGTCAAGGAAAGATATTGCAGGAGAAAACCAGAATAGTGCAGTGTCCTGTGACCTCTAATGCCTGGGGCGAAGATTAGAGATGAGCGAACATACTCGCTAGGGGCAATTACTCGATCGAGCATTGCCCTTAACGAGAACCTGCCCGCTCGGAAGAAAAGATTCGGGTGCTGGTGGCGGGCGGGGAGCTGCAGGGGAGAGCGGGGAGGAACGGAGGGGAGATCTCTCTCTCCCTCTCTCCCCCCCCCCCCCCCCGCTCCACCCTGCTCACTGTTGCAACTCACCTGTCACCCGCGCCGGCAGCCGAACCTTTTCTTCCGAGCGGGGAGATACTCGCTAAGGACAATGCTCGCTCGAGTAATTGTCCTTAGCGAGTATGCTCGCTCATCTCTAGCGAAGATCATTCTCAGTCCGCACCTGTTAGAAATGCTTATTTATTCAACATACACTTTGATTTATTTTGTTTTCAATTATTAACAATACACATACATCAAAATCCAGATGTTACATTTTGATTTGTCTTTTATACTTTCTTAGATTGTTTTATACACGTTTTGTGTTCTGTATGTATTGTTATACAATTTTCTGTGTTATATTACGAGTTGTTTCATAATTAATCCTGACATCCTTATATTTACTGCTTCCATCATCCATAGTTTGCACAATACTATTGTGTTCCATTTGTTTTCTACCTGGTGGATGTGAAATAAAATCTAAACAGTGTTTTTATGACTTCTTTGTATCCATTTCATTTCTTCCATATCAATACCATACTCTGTTCACAATGTTGTGTCCTAACCCAGCTTTATTCATGTGCTTAGTAAACTCATGCTCAGTCATGCAATCCAGAGACAGCGCCATAGGAGAAACTGTATGTAACACCACACTCTGTTCTGTGAGTTTGATAGATAAAGCATATTTTACAGGATCATTGAGTTATTGGATACATTACAAAATGAATGGGCCATTTTAGCTATTGTCATGACTGAACACACAACTGTCATAAATAATGGGGTGTATTTATCATATTTATTGCGCCACAATTCGTTCAATAAAATGTCACAATTTTGGTGTAAGTGACAAAATTACGAATTTTTGGAGGTTTATGTCGGGCAAGATCACTTTAATAAAGTATGGTGTCCTAGTGTTAGGGGTTGTGCCTGCACACCAGCTACTACATTTACTATCATTTATACCAGAAACTAGCATGAATTATATCTGAAACCTTCTAAATCTTATGGCTGGTGTAGGTTTCAGTCTGGAGCATGGAGGTGCCGGTAGACACGATAAATCTATTTGTCGCACTGACACTGGAGCATAGTTCACTTTGACCAGCATATGAAATGGCCATCTAAGTAAATATGCTCCATTGTGATAACCATATTTCCCAACACACCAACACTATGACTTCCAGTGACATGAACAGATTACACTGGACCTTCAAGTTAAAATAGCCTCAGGTTTCAATGTTTTCAACTTACAATGGGCTTTCCCTTACCACTGCAACTTTGCACCACATTCAATACCACTGGTAGTGCCAATGGGTATTGCCTGCCATTCGAAGGAATTTCTGACCAATCAATGTTGGCTTTTCATGTGGTAAACCACTTGTGAATTTGTACATCAGATTTGGGTCAGTAAGAGCCCATCAGTGGAAATTTTATCACTGAAATATATGCCCCAATTGGCTGTCTAGTGGCACCTCTCTGCATTGATGTATGTACTATAGTACTCTCTACCTGTGCAGGGCAAGCCACATCATGTATATACAGGACCATAAGAAATAGTCATAAGAACAGCTGTAAGCGCGATGCCCAAGATGTATCCTGCCTATATCTATGTAGAGTATACTGAAAAGTGCGAACATAACAATAAGCAGTATTCCAAGTTTGCAGAGAAGGAACTCAAACAGAAGATACTAGTGATGCAAAGCAGTCATGCTCTAGCAGCATTATCTTGATTGCCAGATGCAGTACCACTGTACATTACTTATTGCTATTAGTTGTGATATATATATATATATATATATATATATATATATATATATATATATATATGTATGAATAATGTATGTTGCTTGTTGCTGTGGCTGTAAATGTCATTGCCTGGCATTTTTGGAACCTAGTCCAGCACTGATTGCCTCATTATTCCAAGCAAATCAAGTTTGATTTATTCATTTTAGAACATATATTTTTCTTAGAGTAAAATTATAAAGAAACAACTGGTTGATTGCAAGTGCGAGCGAATGTGTATCACATTTCCTAATTTCACTACATTCATGACTCATAAGCCTTATAAAATATCATTGTTGAGTGCTTTATTTAGGGAGTTCATATCTGCATATACAGTGTGGTTCTAATTAAACTAATAGTCTTTAGAGTTCCCTAGCAAAAACTATGTGGCAGTACCCTATAAGGGTTGGTGTACACGCAATGGCATAGGGAAGGTTAGGTTTCTTGAAGAAAAATAACTAGTACCAATGTTGCCACCAGAGGAATATGTAGTGGTGTTGAAGGGTAAGCTATAGGAGGATATAGGCGTACATCACAAATTAATGGTTTGGAAATGATTATGTTTACTGTATGGTGGCTAGGTGATTTGTCATGTTGGAAAGCCCTATAGATATTGTTCACTGTGTGCGCTTTGCACATTCGATGAATTTGTTATTACGTTGTTAATAATAAAGTTAAGGGCTCAGTCACACGGGCGCATCGGCACCCGTACACCGGCGCCGATGCGCCCGTGTGACTGACAGTTAGAAGACGGCCATACCTGAAGACGGACGTCTCTCTACAGCGCTGATTAAAGAACACATGACAGGCAATGAAGCCGGTCACATATTCTTTTCTCCGGCGCTGCAGAGAGACGTCCGTCTTCAGGTACGGCCGTCTGCTACCTGCAGTGACACGGGCGCCGATGCGCCTGTGTGACTGAGCCCTTAACCAGCAAGGCATGTTCATGCATGTTCAGGCAATCATATTGTACTGGAATGAATAACAGATTGACAGTAGACTTTCACCAGCTGCATTCTATACATCATCCATTCATATAAAGCGCTAAATATTCCCCTGGTGGCAACATTTGGGACATTTTTTTTCTTCAAGAAACCTGAACCCCCTACTGAGTATACATACCAACATTCATTGGGTTCTGCTCCATAGTGTTTCCCACCAAACACCTCTGAACATGTCTAGTGCAGTAATAATTAGCCTGAATGTTGTAAAATATATTGAGATAAGGTTTATTTTTTAATCTGTTTCCTTCAACATAACTTATTAGTTCATTAAGATAATAGTTTACCTAAAAAGGTCATTTTTTTGGCTTCTTATATTGATCTCAGTAGCAATCTCATCTTCAGTAAGGTCCTAAAGGGGTGGCTGTAAGCAGCCATAATTTTAGCATATAACTGTGTGAAGTGAAACATTTATAATAATATGAATGCAGTCTTTACACTTACTGCATGCCTATATGTTTCCTAGTCTCATTGTTCACCATAAGGCCTCATGTCGACGGGCACACACAGATTCCGCATGGGGAATCTCACAAGGAATCCACCTGTGCTGCGTACCTGTCTGTCTCTTCTTTTTTCTGTACTGTAGATGTGTACCATCGGACATGTGCAGTATAGTTTTTTCTAAACTCCTGCTTTCCCGCAGAATCCGCGGCCCGTCCACAATGTCAATGGAAGCTGTCCGTGCGGGAACCGCAGTAAAATAGAACATGCTGTAATTTATTTTCCATGCGCAGTATCCGCAAATCAAATCCACATGTGCAGTGATACCCATGCTTTCCTATGGGCGGCTTGAACTGTGGATCTTCCGCAAATCAAATCCGTCCGTGGACATTGGGCCTAAGGACGCTTAATTATGCTAGCAAGTGTATAGGTAAAAATAGATAGAGTACTGTATAAATAAACTATACAGCTAGATGAGTAAAGCACATTTACCATTATGGATCAGTATCAAATTACACTTTATTGTAAGGAGAGAAGATATATAAATGGTGTTAAGGTGTGGTGTCTTAACTAATATATTTTCTATAACGGCTGCATCGCAGAAAAATAGTAATACTATCACTACTAGTAATAAAAATATTAATAATACAATGTTTTATGTATCGTTTAGCTGTGGTGTATACAGCACACCTGACTGATTAACGTCACAGTCCAATTCACCCAAACCTGCACGCAAGGCTCAGTTCCTTGTCAACAGCAATCACATATAATATATCCAAAGAAATCAGGCTTCAACACGGGTGTATATGCAGAAAGAATTTCACTACTTATACTTCAGTAGCTTCTCATCTGCGGCATAGTCCCAACTTTTTATTCAGTCCCATTGTTACGTTTCTGCGGAGAATATTTTCTTACGGTTTATGCCATTCACCTGGAGACCATGCATTCATACATTTAATGGAGGGTTTGTGGCTCCCCTGAAACCCTTCTTGGACTATGCCCTAGATGAAAAGCTACTGAAGTAGTGTAATTCTTTCCGCAAATACATATGACTGTGTATCATTTATATAACTGATACACAATAGTTGCCCAGGCAAATGAAGATTCTCCTAAGGTGAACCAGGCTTAAGCTAAAGTCAACAATCTTTTGGTAGGGTCTCATAAAGAAGGTGGTTTAGGGCTATAAACTGTAAATAACAGGGTGTCTGGGTGCTGAGGTGTGTGGGGTAAAATAAAAGAGGAGTATGGCTTTGAAGTAGACCTAGCATGTGGATTAGAAGTTCTGGATCTCCTATTTTCTTAGGTAGTTACTGCATTAGTAAATGAAGACAATCCTTTCTGCATTCACATAAAATATGATTTCAATGTTCTCAGTTACCTAATTTGCTCTTCTTTACTACGCAGAGTACACAAAATGTAAAGCGCAGCATATTTTAAGAACATCACTTGAACTATATCTCATTATCACATTAAAAGAATTAGTGCTCAAAGGTGCAAGTATGCATAAAATCCTAAACTAGTCATTAGACATTTGTTTTCATTTCCTAATTTGTGCAAGGCAGATAAATGCTAATTACTGAATTATTGCTATGGTTTTACTTATACCTGAACATACAGTATCAGCGCATTCAGAAGTAAACCTCAGCCTCTATTTGGCAGATGCCCAGCAAGAAAAAGAAAATCTGGTTCTCCCATTACAACATACAGCAGTTTCAGGTGCTGTCATCTACAAAATAACACTTCTTCGCACAGGGCAGTGATCCACATATGATTGGCAAGCGGGATTAGTAACACTGCAATGGCCATAGACACGCAAATCACAGTTCACAAAGTTCTGTGGACAGAATTTCCAACTGCATTATAAATTATATATGGCATAATCTACTGCTGCTGTAAATGATAAGTATATGTGAAGTCTGTGCCAGAGATGGAGGGTCACAGAAAATAAGGGGGACTTGTTAATAGCCATATCCATGCAACATAACCTTTATCATTTGATAAAATGAAAATCTATACAGTTGACGGGTACATTTTAGAGGAGTCGTCTCATGACAACAACTCCTTTCTTGATTTGCTTTATTAGGATTTATGAATGTGATAGATGGTGACCCCCAACCCAACAGCCCCCTGGCCCCGCTTAGGACATCCTTCTATAAGCATGGCTCCTGTTCTTACGTAGCACTCAAATGAACAATAATAATACCAAATTACACCTACAGAAGTGGTTTCCCCTATAATATCTGATAGCTAGGGTTTAGAGAAGATAGACCATGGCAGTTACTGTAGGTTGACGAATACATCCATTTAAAAAGTGATTGTATTCATAAAATAACCTCTTTTTTTGGTCACTGTGCTTTGAGACAACTTGTATTAATAAGCAAGCCAATGTGAGAACTATCACAAGTGCAAATCACTTGATTTACCTAAAATGATGTTTTGTATGCTGAAAAATCTCTCTAATATACTGGTCAATAGGTGTTCTCTTTCCTTCTAATTTGCTGTCCACTGTCTGTTGCCAAGGATAGTCCATTTCTAAAAGAAAGAACAAGTGGAATTACAGGAAGTAAGGGGCTAATGACTTATGCTGTCTGTAGGAGTCTATGGAGAGTAGAGGATAGGGTGTGGAGAAAAAAGAAAGACGGTCATTCACACAAACACATGTATAAGCTTTGATTCTTCTATTGTCATGCACTTTCAAAGTCGTACATTGATTTGAAGGAATGCTGCCATTCAATAGGTGGAGCTGCAGAGGTATTGTTCCATCTTCCTTATTTGCTGTAGAGGAGCGTGTATGGCCTTATAAGTCTCCTTACTCACTTTTCAGGTGTCTACTAGAGATGAGCGAGCACCAAAATGCTCGGGTGCTCGTTACTCGAGTCGAACTTTCAGTGATGCTCGAGAATTCGTTTCGAGTAACGAACCCCATTGAAGTCAATGGGCGACCCGAGCATTTTTGTATATCACCGATGCTCACTAAGGTTTTCATTTGTGAAAACCTGGGAAATTCAAGAAAGTGATGGGAATGACACAGAAACGGATAGGGCAGGCGAGGGGCTACATGTTGGGCTGCATCTCAAGTTCCCAGGTCTCACTATTAAGCCACAATAGTGGCAAGAGTGAGACCCCCCCCCCCCCACACTGTCAGCATAAAGATCATTCTCCTCTGCCACAGCTGTAACAATGTAAGCCCATTGAATTCAATGGAGCCGGCAATACAGCCGGCTCCATTGAAAGCAATGGGCTGCCGGCGAGCGTGGGATGAATTGTTGGGAAGGGCTTAAATATATAAGCCCTTCCCTGCAATTCATCCAGAAATGTGTAAAAATAAAAAAAAAATATACTCACCTTGTCCCGGCAGAACGATGTTAGCCCATTGAATTCAATGGAGCCGGCAATACAATATATAAGCCCTTCCCTGCAATTCATCCAGAAATGTGTAAAAATAAAAAATATATATATACTCACCTGGTCCCGGCAGACGGAGTTCAGCGCGGCCGGCGGCAGTCCTCCTGAACTGCTCTGAACAGCTGTGAGTAGTATTCAGCAGCCGGGGATTTAAAATCCCCGCCTGCTGAATGAGCTGCCTCTGATTGGTCACAGCCCGACCAATCAGAGGCAGATCTCACTCACACACCCATTCATGAATTTATGAATGGGTGTGTGACTGCTGCCTCTCATTGGCTCAGCGGGACCAATCAGATTGAATTCAATGGTCAGTGCTCATTTAATCGAGAGGAGTACCGCCTGATGTTCGTCTCGAGTAACGAGCATCTCGAGCATCCTAATACTCGAACGAGCATCAAGCTCGGACGAGTATGCTCGCTCATCTCTAGTGTCTACTCACACCCTTTCTGAGTGCTCTCCTTGGGAAAAGACAATGCCTTCCCCCGACTTACTCACCCCCTAGGTGTCTCTACACACTTTTTGGGTGCTTTCCTTAAGGAGAAATGACACCTTTCTTGACCCACTTCAAAGGCCTCTAACTAGCCAAGCCAGAAACCTACTGCACACCGATGAGGGGCAAACACCCTGAAACAACTACTGTCTGTGTATGGGTTGTGGCTTGGTTTCTTATTCCCAATCATTGTTTTACAGACTTGTTAAAAAGTCGTACATTGATTTGAAGGAATGCTGCCATCCAATAGGTGACGCTGCAGAGGTATTTTTCCATCTTCCTTAGGCCTCCTGCACACAGGCGGAAATTCCACGGCGGGATTTCCCGCAGAATTTTTGTCCGTGCTGCTGCCTTTGGGTTGCATTAAATAATGCAATCCTATGCAGACAGCCATGATTTGACTGCGTGAAAACACGCATGGTAAGCAAATCACGGCATGTTCTATTTCTGTGCGAGCTTCGCAGAGGCCCGCACAAAAACCTCACGGCTGACGCACAGGCTCTGCTCTGTGCATGTGCTGGCTGGGCGGCATCCGGCACATAGCAGAGCGGAGGAGACGGCAGAGCAGGTGAGCCATGGTGGTCACTGCAGGGGCACGGCTCACATCCTGCTGTGAGAATTCTCACAGCGGGATTCCACCTGGCTGTCTGCAGGAGGCCTTATTTGCATAAATTACCCAGAGGAATATGCATGTACTTATAAGTCTCTTCACTCACTTTTCAGGTGTCTTCCCACACCCCTTTTGGGTGCTCTTTTTGGGAAGAGACAATGCCATCCCCTGACCCACTCACCCCCTAGGTGTATCCACACACTTTTTAGGTGTTCTCCTTAAGGAGGGCCGACACCCCTCTTGATGCACTTTCAAATAGGATGTTGTTTCACTAGACGGGGGTTGCATGCACCTCTAATGCCGTTTATCTCTGAAGGCAACAAACAGATCTATTTTAAAAGCATGTTGTTTGGTTGTTACCTTTAAGGACATCATGGGCCAGCATGACAGCTGCTCTCTGCACTAATATCATTTCATATACATGGGTAGCCTTAAAGGGGTATTCAGCTGTGATGGGAACATCTGCCCATGACCACAGGTAGCCAGGATTAAGAAAACAGCCAAACTGGCTGCTCTACACTGTTTCCACGACTATCATGAATGAATGAATGGGAGTTATAGAAACAGATTAACACAGCCAGTTTGACTGTTTCCATAAGTC
Organism: Eleutherodactylus coqui; assembly: GCF_035609145.1. Taxonomy (NCBI): domain Eukaryota; kingdom Metazoa; phylum Chordata; class Amphibia; order Anura; family Eleutherodactylidae; genus Eleutherodactylus; species Eleutherodactylus coqui. Next base: position 233,406,926 of record NC_089837.1, on the reverse strand, counting down.
TGACCACCAGTGGACATGGCAGTGAGCCACAAAAAGTGAAGGGATGGGTGGAGGTCCCAAGTTCTGACTTGCAAAAGACATTTGTGGCATATCATGTGTATATTAGGAGATGGCAATATCTCTTTTATGATATTAGACCTTATAAGACATCTGTTGAATAACTTTGTAAAGGATTTCATGTAGGAAAATGAAGAAAATATTGTATTGATAGCAGTTTATACAAATGTTCACCTTATCTTCAGTTCATATTTATGTCTATTAAAGATCAATGTTTTTGTTCCCAGACATTACTCGAGTTTTGTAGTCCTGAAATCTAGATATACAATTTGAAAATGATTTACTTTTCATTTTTTCACTCTACTGTTATTGAGTTCTTCTCAGTATTATTATTGACTGCATCTTGACAGTGACTTTTTTTCGACTTGAGCCTTGAGTATATTGCACTCACTGTTGTTATCATTTTAAACTAATTCATTTAGCTGCCTTGTACAAATAGCAAGTAAATCAATAGAAAAATGATTTTTATTTTTTAGATTAAGTGGAGGTTTTACTACCAAAAGAAAAAAAGATAAATTCAGATAGTTTCTTGACTTTTTCCTACACTTTTCTAATGCCTTTATAGCAGGCATTACATCACTATTATTGTGGGGTAACCCTCATCATGTTAGGGTGTTTTCTAACTAAAAACGTTTAGTACTATCCACGGGATTAATGATAAATGTCGGATCGCTGGGGGCCCAACTACTAAGATTCCTAATGCGCACTAGAATTGGGGTCTGTGTTTCCGTTCCTTCTCACTGCTTGACTTCAGCGCTTGAAGATAACTTTTATTGGGGCCACAGTCGAGCTTGTATGCTGCAGCTTTGTTCACACTCTATGGGGCTGAGGAAGACAGCCAAGTACAGTGCCCAGCTGTTTCCATCAAGCAGGTGTATGCTGTGAGGGGAGTTGAGCCTCTTGCCTCAGGCAGCACCCAGCGGCTGCCATAGCTGTACATGCGGGGGAACATTTCCATCAGTGTGAAGAGTATTGTGTTGCAGCTCTGTGACACCACATCAGTTAGCATAGCAGAACTTAGCAGCACCAAGGTGGTTTGTGACATGGCTGTACGGGCGAGCTGATGGTGGCACACTGTGCCAGTGGTGAGCAGGAAAATTACAATGGAGGGGCGCATCAGGTCCTACTTTGGGTGCCTGAATTTATTTAGCTGTCTGGTTGAATGGAGAATTTATTTCTACAGTAGTGTGGGGTATTAATTTACGGGTGGGATGTGAGGTCTGAATTAAAATTTTCCTGAGATTTTAAGACACTTTCCTAGGACCTAGAAATACTATAAAATAAATAAATTACATTAACCCACCCTTTAAATCCCCCACTGGTTCTACAGTGATGATATCACGTACATTATTCACATAATTGCTGCAGCTAATCACTGGCCTCCGTGGGCAAGTGCCCTACATGTAAGCATTATTGCTGAGGCTGGTGATTGTCTGCAGCGGTCAACTGAATAATACATGGGAGTTGAAAATCGCAATCCAATGATTAGTGGTGGCCCCTAGCAGTCAGACATTTATCATCTTCTCTGTGGATAGGTGATAAATATTATTTGTGGGAAAAACTCCTTTCAGACATCTAGGTCCCTTCAGGTCAGAAGTGTTAGTCCAGAAATATTAGATCAGGACAATTATATTGGCAGGAGGGGATCTGTGCTGGAATACTAAGGAGACACTTGATGTAGTCACTGTATGGTAGCAATTGAAGCTGAGGTCCTGTGTGCAGATATTTTTCGCTGCTACATGCTGTAAAGGGCCCATTCACACCTGCTTTAGGGCTTTCCATCTCTCTATTCCATTTTTGGAACAAAAAAATTGAATGAAAACAGAATTAAGGCCCAATGTCCATGGGCGGATCTGATTTGTGGAAGATCCACTAATAAAGCAGCCCACTGGGAAGCAAATGAATCAAAGCATCCAGATTTGTTTTACGGAGAACAAATCACAGCATGATCCATTTCAGTGCTGTTCTCGCTTCTATTTTAAAACTCATGGATTCCATGGGAAAGCATGAGTTTTTAAAAAGAAATTCCACTGCGCACGTGCGGCGGTGCACCGGCGCTTCCACACACATCTGCAGTGAAGAAAATAAAGAACCCAGACAGGCACGCAGAAGACCAGGACAGATACGCAGTGTCCTCGGTTGTGAGCAGGGTCGGATTCCGCTGCGGGTTCCGCACGTAAACATCAGGCCTAAATGTTGATTTCAATGGGTTTTTTAAAAAAACGGAATGCTTTGAATTTGCTTCCGTCCATTATGCTTCCATTTTTATGATAGAACATATAGCACAGTCTGTATTGCTGTTTATTCTGTTAAAGAACATAAACATAATTGAACGAAAGCAAACAGAAAGCATTACGTCTTTTTGTAAACCCACTGAAATCGATGGGGATATAAATGGAAACGTTTCATTCAATTTTTCCTTTCCATAAAGGGAACAGAATCGTAACGCAGGTGTGAAAGAGTCCTCAGGGGGACTATAAAGGAGCCAACAAGAAAAATATGATATATCTAGTCACATTATAGAATACCTTTTACATTTTTCTGTAGTTTGGGTAATTACCTTTTCTCTAGTGCTGGTGCGCCCACTTGTGACGACTTTGCACTGTGCCCTAAAAATAATTGAAAATCATGTATTACAGTCCAGTTTAGTGTAGTACATTGTTAAAGTTCAGCTTCTAAAAGTCAAACCAGGAATTGTGTTTTGTTACTAATCTTCAAAGGAAATAAATGCTATGGTAAAAAAATGTATAGTAAATATATGAAATATATAGACACTTTTACCTTTATGTGGCTGTTGTTATTTCCTTCATTTATTTCTTGGACATTACGACTACTGTACACCACAGAGTTAACATTCCTCAATTTGTCCAATTACATATATTCTTAACATAAGAGAGATTAAGATCAGCTTAAAATAAACGTTTGCTTGTAAACCTTGTACAGAAGCTATGGATATCACGCTTAGCAATTTGTCTTTTTTACAGAACACCTGAAAGCTCCAGCAGCTAAGGACAAGGCTCCAAAAATAATCAAAGGTAATACGACATGCTTTTTAGAATTTGGTAGTTTTTATACATAAGTGTGTTATTATAGCTAGCCTGACAGCACCACCTATTGGTCTTCACTAGGATGAACTGTAAGGAATAGAAGGTACGTACACCAGAGTACACGCCAAGGATCTAGGGTTGTACTGTACTGTCCCTGAGTCACTTAACAATACTTGCCTTGTGGTGTTCTCAGGGGCAAGTTTATCCATAATGTGACAAGGACATGGATTGCTGCTATGTAAACATCTTCGTAAATGCAGTAGGACTCCTTATTAATACTTCTATTGTTTCTCTATTATTAAAATATCACACAAGATCCCAAAGATACAAGATCTGCGCAAGGTTGAACATGTCATACACGTGCTTAGCATTTTAAAAGATAAATTTGTATCCTTCGACCTTACTAAAAATATTAAACACCTGAGACTAGCAAGTCATTGCCGGAAGAGACCCCTGCGATGCCTCTTCTGAAGACAAGACACAGAAATATCTCAGGTGTTGTAAGAGTTACAGAAGAAAGACATAACATTCAAGCTTCAAAATTTAAAGGTCTTTAAATCTCCCTTTCTATTTTTTAACCAAACCCCTTGACACTCTTTACTGCCTCCCAGTTCAGTCTACCATAGATGCAGCCAAGGCTCTATTCACACCACATTAGGGGTGTACACCTCATTTCAAACCGTAAGATTTGTCTTGTGTCTAGTCTTAAAAGAAAAAAAAAATGCTCTGGTAAAAATAAATACCAGTAAATACATAAAAATGTATATATATATATATATATATATATTGAGAGTTAATGTTCTTCAGTTCCCCCAAAAATATAATACAAAATCTTGTCATGTATATGCTGAACATATCTATAATGTCCTTTTAGCATTTATCTGATTAGTATCTAACGGCCATATTTGTTTCTTTACTATGGGAGCCAATAGCAAAATGAACAACATATGTTTTGAGGATTCTGCCATTGTACTTGCACATGCTCTCAACATGTTCCACACAACCCAGACGTTGTTCTACAGATGAAACACAATCACTTTTGCAGAATGCAAATTTTGACCAAAACTGTCCAGCTCCTTTAAGTTCAGCTGTAATATTTAATGGTACTGCTCTGATGTTAGTCAGTCTCAGCCAGCAGACCAATCTGTGTACCTATTCAGCAAGCCAATTAGAGTGCTACAAGGCTTCTTTACCTTCCAGTCCTGGTCAGTTATTATTGCGTAGTCCTGATATATGTGTGTGTTCCACTTTCTGTTCTCCTTTTTTGTATAGATTATGTATATCCTGTTCTGACTCTGGCTTACCTGTTCTAATTATCCTGTGCCTGACTTGATTCCGCTCCTCTTTGTCCTGTACTTCTGATCTGTTCTGACTTCTGGATTTGACCCAACTCTGTACCTGACTCTGATATATTGTATTATCCTTAGGCTTTGATGTTCCCTGACTTTCTGGTATCAACCCCTGGCCTGTTTGATCTTGTTGCATGTTTGATCCACCAATCAGCAACAACTTTGGTTACATATTGTTGGGATTCCCAACAGTGAGGACCAGATCACTTAACAGGGTGTTAAAGGGTGAAGACCTGTGGTCCCTGGATGCTGTTACCTAGAGTAGCAAGTGAAAAGCCTGGTTGTGGATATACTCTTACCGGACAGGCTATTTCTTTCTTGACAGTAATGTCGCAGTCTGGACAATGCTTCATTAGAAAGTAGATAAATCAGCTGAAAAGTTCTTTTGACCTAGAGGGTTTAGTGACATTTAGAGGGTTTAGTGACCCCTGTAGACATTAGCGTTTATCCCCAAAGCAACAGATAGCAGGAAATGTGCACCTACTCTTTATACAACTATAACTCCCTATATAGTAAAGGTCAACACAATCTGTGGAGGTGCCTAAGATAGTGGACCTCAAGTGAAAGATTCTTGTCATCTCTGACTTGGATTCCATTATTCCCCTAAACCCTGAAACGATTTGTACTATCACCTGATCAATATATGGATATCTTGTTCTCTTCTGGATATACAACTTTTATTAGCTCTCCCTGCAACTTTCTTCAAATCTGGGTTAGAAGTAGAAATGGAGAAATAACAGCAGCTTATTGAAAATGCTATTTAAGAAGTTTATCTCTTCCTGCTGCCATCTCCTCAGATCATTCCTGTTCCATTTACTTTTTTGACATATATTGCTCAGCAAACATTGAATTCTGAACGCAACTCAGAGAAATGTCCTAGAGAGTATGTCATAACAAGATAACCCTGCCATCTCCAAATGACGCAACTCCTGGAGATTCAGTGAGTGCCGAATTTCTACTTAGCCCTACAACATCATCTAAAAAAGGCGGTTTTAACAAGCGTTCAACACAAATTGAAATCATAGAATATTTCCACATTGATTTTCCACATGCTTTATCAGCTGAAACACATTTGGGATTTTATTAAAGTCTCTTCTTCAAGCTTTTGGATATAGAAGACATTCAATTTCCATGTGTCATACCTGTTTCCTTTTTTTTTCATCAAATTTTGTGACTTGCTCATTTTCTTCGCCAATTTTTGTCAGAACTGAGGTAATATGGGATGCTATTTTCAGTTTCTAAGATGATATATAAAATGAGCAATTTCAGAATGAAGCGTGAAGTACTTACGCGAAAGGTTAGAAACCTTCTATTATACACTTCATACATTCAGAATGTAGATTTCATACTTTGAAATGCAAGTAAAATATGCAGTTTAATGAATGTGAATTGTTAATATATATATATATATATATATATATATATATATATATTTTTTTTTTTTTTTTTTTTTTTTTTAATTAGGACAGTTTCACATTAAAATTCCGGATGGATTTATTTAACTTTTCGACTGTTTAGAGAAATAGATTAGACTATGATTTGCACTCATTCTGTGGTATATTGTAGGGTATATTCTGCTCCACTGAAATTGCTGTACTGTGTGACATTGTATTTTTCCTGTTATCTCCATTGCTAACTAACAACTGAGAATGGTTTAGTTAATGTTTCTGATAATAGATCCTCCATTTCATAGTAAAGAATGACAGAATTAATTCACCTATGATTCTTCTAAATTTGCCTTAAGAAAATCTCAAACCTGACATAATCTACAGTATTTACCCAATGCATGCTGAGTGTGTAATGGAGAATTTTGAACCAATTAAGGGAGTAGACTAAGGCCGGCTTCACATGATTGGATTCCTATTGCAGAATGTTCGCACAGAGGTATGTACATTTGCTTTTTCCTTCACACTCGCAGATACTAATTGCTTACTCTGCAAGTTGAGGAAAAATCGCAGCATGGTCTATTTAGCTGCTGACTCCGTGCGGACAGCCTTCATTGAAGTCAATGAAGGCCGTCCGACACGTAGTCCACCCGTGATTAATAATGCGAAATTGCCGCAGGTACCCGCATCAGTGCCTAGCAATGGCGTGGGAAATACAAATATTTGAAAAAAAAAAATCTGTACTGCGCATGACCGACAGCGAGTCTCCACGATTATCCGCAGCACAGATTTTGCAGATTACGAAGGGGCTGCTGGGCGGGAGCACAGATAGATTCCACTGCGGGATCCCGCAAGGTCATGTGCAGCCGGCCTAAACTTGAATCTTGTGATAAAAAGTCCCATTTTCTCATAATACGGTTTATATTGTCTAATTAAATCAGTATTTTTCTCATATTTGCAGCACTATGCTATTGATTAAAGGAGGATAATTAGAGCCCCATGATGGCTGGGTGTCTTCCTTTTATCTCATTTAGTCATTTCTAATATTCCTGTTTATTATCTTTCAGCTAAAGAAGGGAAAGAAGAAAAGAAAGCAGGTGAGTCTAGTGATGGGCTTTCACATCTGTGGACCCTATGGTAGAAAGCATAGCTTATCCAACTATTCAGTCCCAGAAGTTTCTCATCCAGCTTTCTTTTCATTATAACTCACTGGTGATAAATGTAGGTAACAGTTAATAATCTATCACTGATGTATTACTCTTAATTTTCTAGAGCGTATGGAGACAAGACAATCCCTGTATGATCATCTATTGTAATTGCCACTTGTACAACTTCTGAAAACAATAGTGACTAGTTGTTATTGCAGGGAAAGTTGGAGTCAGCCATACATTTCCACTGCAACAACTGTTACAGGGTTAATGTAGTATTACATGGCAAGCATTCAAATAATATTATATGTAACACATGGCTGTGATGAGTTCTACAGAATGGGGGACACTTAGTCTGATCTTGGCTCTGGCTCATAGAAAGGGACTGAAGCAGTATGATATCCATATGCTCATAGACAAGGGTTATCTTATCGACACAATCCTCTTTAAAGACTCATAATTAAATGTAAATTATTTTGTAAGTGTGGAAATAAGGTGTCTTGGGTTTACTTCCAGCTATATTACTTTTGCTGCAGTCATTGGCAAATGCAGTCATTGGCAAATGCAGTCATCCATCTGATTGTCTCACTATATGATACTGGGAATGATAGATAGATAGATAGATAGATAGATAGATAGATAGATAGATAGATAGATAGATAGATAGATAGATAGATAGATAGATACGAGATAGATAGATAGATAGATAGATAGATAGATAGATAGATAGATAGATAGATAGATATGGGATAGATAGATAGATAGATAGATAGATAGATAGATAGATAGATAGAAAGATATATATGAGATAGATAGATATTAGATAGATATGAGATAGATAGATAGATAGATAGATAGATAGATAGATATGAGATAGATAGATAGATAGATAGATAGATAGATAGATAGATAGATAGATAGATATGGGATAGATAGATAGATAGATAGATAGATAGATAGATAGATAGATAGAAAGATATATATGAGATAGATAGATATTAGATAGATATGAGATAGATACATATGGGATAGATAGATAGATAGATAGAAAGATATATATTATATGAGATAGATAGATATTAGATAGATATGAGATAGATAGATAGATAGATAGATAGATAGATAGATAGATATGAGATAGATAGAAAGATATATATGAGATAGATAGAAAGATATATATGAGATAGACAGATATTAGATAGATAGATAGATAGATAGATATGATATAGATAGAAAGATAGATAGGAAGATAGATATGAGATAGATAGATAGAAAGATATATATAAGATAGACAGATATTAGATAGATATGAGATAGATAGATACGAGATAGATAGATAGATAGATAGATAGATAGATAGATAGATAGATAGATAGAAAGATATATATGAGATAGATAGAGAGATATATATGAGATAGACAGATATTAGATCGATCGATAGATAGATAGGAGATAGATAGATATGAGATAGATAGAAAGATAGGAAGATAGATATGAAGATAGATAGATATGAGATAGGATATAGATAGATAGATAAATAGATAGATAGACAGGCGTAACTATAGGGGATGCAGTTGCACCCGGACCCAAGAGCCTTAGGGGCCCATAAGGCCTCTCTTCTCCATATAAGGAGCCCAGTACTATGAATAAAGCATTATAGTTGGGGGTCCTGTTACAGGTTTTGCACTGGAGCCCAGGAGCTTCAAGTTACGTCTCTAGATAGATAGATAGATAGATAGATAGATAGATAGATAGATAGAATGGAAGGATATAACGTTACATTACATGATTTTAAGTGACTCCGTTATTTAACTTTTTTTCATTCCTTTAGCCAAAGATCTGAAGATAATTAAAAGAAAAAGTAAGCAGAGATTGTCTTGCTCTGTCAGCAGCTGCATGTCTGCTTTCTGCTTTTCCCAATAATACATTTTATACAGACAAATGTATCTGAAATAAAATTAACCCTTTGCAATCCAATTTTGGATTCAGGGTTTCCTAGGGGGGCTTTCTCTTTCTGCCATTATACAATGGCGCCATCTGCTTGCTAGAGCTAGTACTACGGTATGTGACATGCTGGAGAGGCCCCCGGCAATAAACTGGCCAGTAATCTACACTAAGAATACCCTGTCAGATGTCTTCCGACATCGGAGCTGTACAGCCTTCAATCAGAATGTCTTTAGACGTCAGACAGTGGATTGGAAAGGGTTAACTGGCTTAAATCAAGTCATTAAGCTGCTCTGGGATCCCACCTATCAAGAGTATGGGGTTTCCTACACCCCAGTTTGCAAGTAGTCCCTTGTCATCTTGGTTTCCATCATGTGGCTGTGCTTTCAATGCATGAGAAGGAAAAAAACAAGGCAGAAACCTAAATTAACCTATTTATTGCTATAAGAGATTGGTCTTTGCTCCTTAAAAAAACATGAGATGTAAAGCACTAGGCTGCATTGACATTTACCGAAATGCTCTAAGTGTTCCTTTCAGTCTGCTTCTTATGTATGAGGATCCCTTTTCTATAAGTAAATGTTCCCACTGCTTCATCCTATAATAGAAAAGACCTTATTTATATGGAGTTAGAAAATAATTGTTTCCCTTGAATTGAGAAAATTGGCTTCTACCTCATTGTTTTTTGCTTTTTTCTGCCTTCCTCTGGATCAACATTGGGGGGTAATAGACTGAACTGGATGGACATGTGTCTTTATTCGGCCTTACATACTATGTTACTGTGTTACTATTTGTAAAGAGGATGGGTAAAACAAAACACAACCCCTTTGACAGAAGACCCCAGCACACAGTGCACTGAGAGTGCCTCAGACAGGGGGCTTTCACAAGGGTGGCATTATTCAGCAAGGACGCTTCGCAAGATGCAGCTTAAGCTGCCAATGTGGAATTCCACATCAAAATCCACAGGGCTGACTGCGGATTTTGATGTGGAATTGCAGGCCGATTTTAGCTATTTTTAATTCTGCCCTGTGAATTTTGGTGCAATAGGTTGCCATGTGTCGCAGTACAAACTGCGAGCTGATTCTGCCCATGTGAAAGCACCCATAGTCTGGTAAGTGACTCACATTAAAAGGTGTAGCCTATTTAGCATCATCACCACAGTATTATCTTTAGTTACTGGTGATATATTGACATTTTCATTTGGTCTCTTGCAGCATTATGGATTAAAAGGGTTAAATGTCACAAGATATTGAGTACTATACTCCAGATACAGTATAGAAGGCAAATAAAGGTTATTTTAAAGCGGTTGTCTCCAAATCCTGGTCCTGCCCTCCCAGCGAATAGCTGATTCTGCCAGGGCATCCCACCCATGTAATACAGGGACAGATCAAGTCTGCTAAACTGGAGTGACTTGTACATACACTATAATTTAGGTCATGACTTTGATGGATGTAAGACAGCACACATGCATTTACAAGGGATTTATGACATATCGCCAATAATTACCTCTTTCACCGATATAAATTTGATGGGGAAAAAACATTAATATTTGCACCCATTTCATGCTATTTAATTAACTCAATAGGGGGAATTCACTTATGGCATCGTTTTATATGTCAGTCTAAGTAAAAATCCCTGGGGTCAAGTGGGGCAAGCGTATTACGAGTGAAATAAATGTAAACCAGCTATAATATGGAATATATTTCAGCTATGGGTTCTGGCATAAATTACAATGAATCTGACTGGTCACGGATCATGGCCCTTTAATCAAGTCCTGCTCAATTTTTTTTTTAAAGTGGTGTAAAAATGTTAAACATTTTTGCACAAAATAGAAAACTGGCACAAACACAATGATAAATATCCCCTACACTCTCAATATTGTTTTTAACCTAACGGAAATCAGAACAATTACTGTTGGTTCATTCCTTCAACTATAAAGAATCCACATCTAAGTAGCAAAGATGTGCACATATAAAAAGCAAGACTGCCATCTACTGGCCAGAATATATACTGCAATTAACATTATAGTTAATCTCTGCAGCACTCAGTAATTCCCTTTATTTCTTGAATTGGAAATATTCTGGTATTAGTGCGGGGTAACTGCATATTCACACTTTATGGTCAAATGGCGGTTTATTGCTGCAATACCTTAAAAAAAACTTGGCAAAGTGCTGTTTTTTGTTTGTTTTTGCAGAACTATGGCATATTTAATTTTGCAACATTTTGTACATGCATACAAAATCCAAAGCACTGTGTATGTCAAGTTTGCAATGTTTTCTATAGACATCAAAGTAACATTTGGCTTTAAACATTAAAAAAGCTAATTAAAACACACTGAAATGCTGTGCGTAAATCCTGCTTGAGGCCAGTTTCACACAAGGGTATTAAGAGCGCTTCTATGCGGGTGTAATACGAACGAGTCGACAGGGCCAAATTAATGTTGTTGAAGATATGTAGAAGTTAATTTATTGAGACACTTAACTAACTTGGGGTCCTCCACCAGCTCTGAAAAGCATACTTGTATTTTGCTCTATAAAAACACCATTAACTATGTAGCTGCTGTTGAACTTTTCTTCTTCCTTCAGCATCACTTTTACCAGGTAGGGACATATTTACATCAGTATCAGAGGCTCCATAGAACCAGCACAAAATGGTAGACAAAATAGTGCAGCATATGATTAAGGGCCACATGCTTGCCTGAAACATGTAAGGCGGCACATGCCCTTTGTTTCTCCATGTCTGTCTGGGTCATTAATAAAGACTGAAAGCTTTGTTTTAACCCAATGCTGCGCTTTCTCCATTTTCCTGTGCATCAGCTGTGGTTTCGAGCTAATCCATGCATGGGAGCGAGTACAGAGGAGCCTTGTCTCTAGGGTTTCTCTTTCTTTTTTTATTGTGTATTACTAATTACTACCTCCAGTTTTGAAGGGAACCAGGATCATGCTGCTTGAACAATGGTGTGTGCAATGCGCCTAGATCACATAGAGTGATAGCACTATACAAGCAGGGAGAGGCACTGTCTCACTAGGCAGTCTGAGTGGGGAGAGGTGCAGCGCTGCCCCGGGGACTCAAAACTCCATTTGGACAGCATCTGCATAATACGTTCAATCTGAAAGGCCACAGCTTTTCAATATAGGGGCTCCTGAACACAGAGAATAGAACCCAGTGATTTCAATGGGTTCATTCCCATAAGCCCGTTCACGCATGTGCAAAAAATAGGACCTGCTCTATTTTCCTGCATTTTGCGCAGCCATGGCCCCATAGAAGTCTATGGGAGGTGCGCAAATACGAAGGGGAAGACTGAAGCATTGTGCAAAATGCAAGAAAAAGAAGACAGCTGGACCTCATTAGGCTTTAATAGCAATCAATTCCATGGAAAACATCGTTCATGCACAAATACCCTGTTCTGCAGTGAGCGTATTTGTGTATATGCTCATCTGGAGGAGACTTACATGAGAATAATGTACGTCTCCCAGGTTTATTTGCGCCTGAAATGCCATGAAACCGCAACCACGTGTGAAGGAACCCATTGAAGTCAATAGGTTCTATTTGCTACACATTGCAGGTGCAGATTTTGCAGGCGAAAATAAGCACGCAAATGTGCCCGTATGTGGCCACCCCAGACTTCGGTACTTATCCTTTTTACAGAACAGCACTCTCTGCAGACACTTCTTTCCCCTCTGTCCCACCTATAGAACCAAATAGTATTGGTCAAGAGTAAAAGAAAGTGGGGCTGTAGTTTAGGGGCTTAATGCTTGTGATTTCACCTCTGTCCTTTTTCCTGGAAACATATGAATAAACTGACTATTACTTATATCATGGTGCTATGCTCTAAGGTCCCTTGTACTAAGATGCCAGCTGCCTGTGCTTCCTGTAGTGTGCCAGCAGCTGTTGATGGCCCTGTAATAAGGTGCCAGCCACAGATACTGTCCATTTTGGGGCACTGGCCGCTGATGCACAGGTGGTTCAGGAACTATTCATAACCTACTATAATAATGGGTGTACATAGACCTCATAGGGTCCAATAGCAAAACACAGACTTGCAGCCTCGTAGCCCTGTAGCCATAGCCTTAATTTGTAGCTGTAGATTTATATCATTTATGAAAAGCGGACTTATTCTGTCATTTATAAGCCAATGAAAATGTCTGAACAAATGTACAGAAGTATACAACGTATGTAGTGGCCTTGGGTCATCTGCTAAAATATCCATAATGACTCTTTCTCATATGTTGCCTGTCAGATCTATTTAATTTATGTACAGGTATAGCAGAGTTTGCCAGAACAGCAGAGCTGAGCTTGCTATTTAACACTGTTTATTGAGATATCATAACGTGTTATCCTAAATATCATGATGCAAAAAAGTCCCATAAAAAGTACACTGTGCTGCACCTGATACAGGGTGGTCCGAAAGTATTTAGAAATTCAAATAAATAGAAAATGGTGGTTGGAAATGCCATCCTGCATGTGGCATGTTGTGAAAAGGAAGGACGCAAATATGTTAGAGGCGGTGTCCAACACAGCGGCCATTTTGAAAGCTGCCATCTTGGAACCAATTTGATATTTTTAAATAGGAAGGCATGCATGTGACATATGTATCTGATAGAGAATTCGATGAGGAATCTAAACATGTGTACCTTTATTCCTGCCAAAGCTATTGACAGTTTTCAATGATATGGAACACAACAGCAGTCCACAACAGGATATGCTCGATGTGCTCCTCATTGTTTCGAATCATCAAGGTAATCCTCTTCTCCCGTACACTGAGAGCAACACCTTAGCAGAAATGCTTGCATGTGCATCCAGGATCTGCTGGATGTTCACTGTGTAAACCCTGGACTTAACATTACCCCACATGTAAAAGTCCAAAGGAGTGCGTGGGGGCTTCTCCACTGGGTCACAATGCCCAATCCACTTTCCCAGAAGCTACTGATCTAAAAACTCATGGACATCATGTCCACAATGTGTGGTGACACCATCCTGCTGGAAGAACCCTGCGGATGTGCCATCTTCGTTACACAGTAATGGGAACACCTCATCACTTAACTATTGCAGATACTTGGCAGCAGTAAGGTTACCATTAGAGATGAGCAAGCATACTCGCTAAGGGGAATTACTCGAGCGAGCATTGTCCTTAGCGAGTACCTGACTGCTCAGAAGTAAAGATTCGGGTGCCAGCGCGGGTGAGTGGTGAGTTGCGGGAGAGAGCAGGGGGAGAGAGGGAGAGATCTCCCTTCTGTTCCCCCCTCCCCCCCCCCCCCCCGCTGTCCCCCGCCGGCACCCGAATCTTTTCTTCCAAGTGAGCAGGTACTCGCTAAGGACAATGCTCGCTCGAGTAATTCCCCTTAGCGAGTATGCTCGCTCATCTCTAGTTACCATCAATGAAGAATGGGCCCACTGTCTTCATACCCCACACACCGCACCCCACCATGGCTTTCTGTGTGCCAACCATCTTAGAGGGATCTGTCCAGTGTGGGTTTGTGTTGGACCAGTAGCTAAGTTTTTGTTTGTTCACCTCCCCATTCACATAGAAATTTGTTTAATCACTAAAGAATATTGTCTTTCCGAAACGTGGCTCCTGTTGGAATGGCTATGACACCCATTCTGCAAATTCCACACAACGATCGGGATAGTCGTCATTGAGATAATGCAGCAATTGGATCTTGTATGGATGCCATTTATGTGTAGCCAGTGTTCGCCTGATGGTGGTTCAACTCATCGTGCTCTCCTGTGACAGGCAGCAAATCCTATGATGTAGGCTCTTGCAGGAGGAGGACCGGCGATTATTGTTGCTTTATCTGTGGCAGTCTTGTTATGTTCACTTTTTAGCAGGTCAAACGCAGACCTGTTTGCCGAAATTTGGCAAGAAATGTGTCAATTGCACCATGATGCATGGGTGGTCTGTTAGGGTACTGGTCATGGAAGTCCACGGCAATGACTCAGGTACTGTGAACACCAGAAATCAGCACAAACTCTGTTTTCTTCTCATGTGATAATCTTGCAGTCATATCTGTGTCTGTAACAAAGAGGAAATTGATAATAAGTTTGGCAGGAATAAAGCTACCCAACGTTAAGGGCTCTCTCAGACAAGCAATGCATTGCTTTCTGCTGCGTGCCGACAAATCTCCATACACTACCTTGGCATATATGCATGCATAATATGCGTCAAGATAGAGCATACTGCATCTTTTTTTGCATGCTCATTTCGCATGCTGTGTGTGAGAGGCACCGTTAAAAGTAATGTTAAGTTAGTTACTGAATATCATGCACTCAAAACCGGCGTACATAATATGGGGTAAAAACACACGTGTGATAGAGCTGTTAACCACAGATTTGGATTCCTTATCAAATTCAGACACGTATGTCACATGCATGCACCTCTTTCCATTTGAAAATGTTGACTTGGTTTCATGACAGCGGCTCTCACAATGGTCACCATGTTGGTCACTGACCTCATAGATTTGCCCTGTTCCCTTTAACAGCACGCCACACACAGGATAGCATTCCCAATCATGGTTTTCTATACATGCAGGTGTCTCCATACCTTTGGACCACCCTGTAGTTTGCAAAATAACATAAGAAATAACTGAATTGTGTTTCCTATCCAGAAGACTTCTCTCTCTATATAAGAATTTATGACCTCTTTACTAATATTGAGTTTCATTAGATAAAGGTAAAGTCCCCTGGTGCAAGCACCGAGTCATGACTGACTGTTAGGTGACATGGCATCACATCATGATGTTTTCTTGGCAGACTGTTTTTGCCGGGTGGTTTGTCATTGCCTTTCCCAGTCATCTTTTACCCCCCAGCAAGCTGGGTACTCATTTTACTGACCTCGGAAAGATGGAAGGATGAGACAACCTTGAGCCGGCTACCTGAACCATGCAGGGATTGAACCTGAAACCCTCAGGTCGTGAGCGAGAGCTCAGGACTTCATTTCTGCTGCCTTAAGACTCTGAACCACATGAGTTTCATTGCTATGGGGAAATTAAACTCTAGCTTGCCCAAAATTGCTTTCTAATCAAGAGGAAACAGATTTGCAATGAAGCTTGTCTGCTATGACAGTGATATTGTGATGATTTTTCTCAAAAAAAAACAAAAAACCCTGAGTGCTTCTTTAATGCTAGTTTGACACATGAAAGCCTCAACTGATCCATAAAACCTATTTGATCCAGGAGAAGAAAGGACAGCATCCTTGAAACAAAATTCAATTTGTCTTAGGACTAGATGTTGTTTTGCCTTTTTCTGGATCATCACTATAGGATAATCTGTGATATTAGATGGACCTATGACTGGTTTTAACTATGTAACAGTTAAATATTTTTATGGGCAATCACAAACTAAGACATAACAATGGTAATATATTAGGCCTCATGCACATGGAGCAAATTGAGCAGCGGATTCCGCGTTTGGCAGCAGGGGTGGGGGGTCCACTGCTCAATGTGCCCATTGATGTGTGTGGAGATTCCTCTCTCCATGCAAACAAGCAGACTGTATTTGCGGCTACACCATACCAAAATAAAATCGCTGCATGTTCTATTTTAGAGCGGAATACGCAGGCACTGCTTCCATTAAAGTCAATGGAAGCTATCCCTGCCGCGGCACTTCTGCAATGGGCATTGCGGAAGCGTCGCGGATCCGCGTCATCACCTAGGTGACAGTGCAGAGAAATCTGTATTGTGCATGTGCCGCCGGCATTCCAGCGGGATATCCGAATGCAGAAGAAAATATTTCTGACAGTTACGCAGGGTTGTAAACAGTGGGCACGGGGGAAATCCGTGCGGAATTTCTCACACAGAATCCGTGCATGCCCGTGTGCATGAGACTTAAAGAGGCTGCACAGAATTAGAAAAACATGGTTTTCTATCTATCTATATCTCATCTCATACAGATGGTTTTTGCTCATGTCTTTAGTGGTATAAAGATGTAAATGAAGCTTCCAATTAGGTCAGTTCCAGAAAAAGCTGGCCTAGAAACTCAGCACATTATTTAATAGTGTATTCAATAAATCATGATCAGAAAATTGAAATAATTATACTTTTGTAATTACTTTGATGAATGGTCTATAGAGATAAAAGAGAATAGTGAAACTTCAGATTAAATTAAGAAGAAAACCATGATGATTTTTTGCTAATGTAAAAAGAAATACTAACAATGATTATACAAATAGGAACATATACTAATATTTTGTTATTTAATTTAGTACTAGATTAATACTTAATAGGATTATTTAGTTTACAGAGCCCAGCTTCATACACTTTGCTGGGGAATTTTGATTTACCGTAATAGACGGGGTCCTCCATTTAGGATTGTTATCTCTTGACCAGAGAGGACTTGGAGGACTTGTCTTTTCCTGTATTACGCAGACAACTTGTTGATAAGAATAGACATTGTGCTATTCTTCATTTACCTTTTGATGGCACCTTCAGTAAGGAGAAGCCCAGTAAACAGACTTCGGGCATTCTAGGGACCAGCAGCATCATGACACTTGATAATACTTTAATAACGCCATTCCAGAATGAGGAATCCTGAGGGCAGCTCCAAAATTGAGTGCAAGAAACCCAACTATTGCTCAGGGCATCTATGGCATCGAGTATAAGGCAACCTTACTATATGGAATAATCAGACAGGGGTTGAATAGCATTGGTCAAAAATAAACAGTTTGCTACAGATAAGATATGGAGATGTGACTCCATAGCCTCCATCAGGTGTGGAGCGATTATAATTAGAGATGAGCGAACACCAAAATGTTCGGGTGTTCGTTATTCGGAACGAACTTCCCGGGATGCTCGAGGGTTCGTTTCGAACAACGAACCCCATTGAAGTCAATGGGCGACCAGAGCATTTTTGTATTTCGCCGATGCTCGCTAAGGTTTTCATGTGTGAAAATCTGGGCAATTCAACAAAGTGATGGGAATGACACAGAAACGGATAGGGCAGGCGAGGGGCTACATGTTGGGCTGCATCTCAAGTTCACAGGTCCCACTATTAAGCCACAATACCGGCAAGAGTGCCCCCCCCCCCCCTCCCAACAACTTTTACTTCTGAAAAGCCCTCATTAGCATGGCATACCTTTGCTAAGCACCACACTAGCTACAACAAAGCACAATCACTGCCTGGATGACACTCCACTGCCATTTCTCCTGGGTTACATGCTGCCCAACACCCCCCCCTCCCCCCCACAGCGCACACCAAAGTGTCCCTGCGCAGCCTTCAGCTGCCCTCATGCCACGCCACACTCATGTCTATTTAGAAGTGCGTCTGCCATGAGGAGGAACCGCAGGCACACACTGCAGAGGGTTGGCACGGCTAGGCAGCGACCCTCTTTAATAGGGGCGGGGCGATAGCCCAGAATGCTGTACAGAAGCAATGAGAAATAGAATCCTGTGCCACCGCCATCAGGAGCTGCACACGTGGGCATAGCAATGGGGAAGCTATGTGCCACACACTATTCATTCTGTCAAGGTGTCTGCATGCCCCAGTCAGACTGGTAATATGCACCTTAACAGTAACCGCGTTGGTGGTAATGTGGTGGTGACTGCGGACCTAGTAGCACGGTTGTATTTTGTTGGTTTTCGGAATGTGGCCAGGATTAAGTGGGCCGTGGCGGGGGGATGGTGGGGGGGCTCTCTTGTAGTGTCGGTAAAGGTGAAATTCTTGGACTGCCACCAGACGAACCAATGCAAAGGCATTTGCCAACAATGTTTTCCCTGTTGGAGGAGGAGGGGGATGTTTTTGAGGCACTACGTGTCCTCTCCACGTGTCCGTGGTTATATGCACCTTAACAGTAACCGCGTTGGTGGTAATGTGGTGGTGACTGCGGACCTAGTAGCACGGTTGTATTTTGTTGGTTTTCGGAATGTGGCCAGGATTAAGTGGGCCGTGGCGGGGGGATGGTGTGGGGGCTCTCTTGTTGTGTCGGTAAAGGTGAAATTCTTGGACTGCCACCAGACGAACCAATGCAAAGGCATTTGCCAACAATGTTTTCCCTGTTGGAGGAGGAGGGGGATGTTTTTGAGGCACTACGTGTCCTCTCCACGTGTCCGTGGTTATATGCACCTTAACAGTAACCGCGTTGGTGGTAATGTGGTGGTGACTGCGGACCTAGTAGCACGGTTGTATTTTGTTGGTTTTCGGAATGTGGCCAGGATTAAGTGGGCCGTGGCGGGGGGATGGTGTGGGGGCTCTCTTGTTGTGTCGGTAAAGGTGAAATTCTTGGACTGCCACCAGACGAACCAATGCAAAGGCATTTGCCAACAATGTTTTCCCTGTTGGAGGAGGAGGGGGATGTTTTTGAGGCACTACGTGTCCTCTCCACGTGTCCGTTCCATGTCAGCAATAGTAGCACTAAAGACAGGCCCCATTAACAATTCTGAAGCAGCAGTATAGCGGGAGCGCAGTCTTCGTTCCATGTAAGCAATAGTAGCACTCAGGACAGGCCCCATTAACAATTCTGAAGCAGCAGTATAGCGGGAGCGCAGTCTTCGTTCCATGTAAGCAATAGTAGCACTCAGGACAGGCCCCATTAACAATTCTGAAGCAGCAGTATAGCGGGAGCGCAGTCTTCGTTCCATGTAAGCAATAGTAGCACTCAGGACAGGCCCCATTAACAATTCTGAAGCAGCAGTATA
This sequence comes from Eleutherodactylus coqui, assembly GCF_035609145.1. Taxonomy (NCBI): domain Eukaryota; kingdom Metazoa; phylum Chordata; class Amphibia; order Anura; family Eleutherodactylidae; genus Eleutherodactylus; species Eleutherodactylus coqui. Next base: position 233,387,371 of record NC_089837.1, on the reverse strand, counting down.
GCGGGAGCGCAGTCTTCGTTCCATTTCAGTTGCCTTAGTATAGCCAAGGCACAAGTGACATTTATGTAGCTAAAGTGTAGGCCAACCCCACACACCTTTCTGTACCATGAGTGCAGGCGAAGAACATAGAAATTACTATGATTACACTGTAGGTGAGGGCCCAAAAAAATTGGTGTACCAACAGTACTAATGTACCTCAGTAAAAATTGGCCATGCCCAACCAAGATGGCAGGTGAATCGCTTTGGTTAATGTGGCTTAAGTGGTAACTAGGCCTGGAGGCAGCCCAGTGTAACGAAAAATTGGTTCAAGTTAAAGTTCCAACGCTTTTAAGCGCATTGAAACTTATAAAAATTGTTCAGAAAAATTATTTGAGTGAGCCTTGTGGCCCTAAGAAAAATTGCCCGTTCAGCGTGATTACGTGAGGTTTCAGGAGGAGGAGCAGGAGGAGGAGGAGGAGGAATATTAGACACAGATTGATGAAGCAGAAATGTCCCCGTTTTGGATGGTGAGAGAGAACGTAGCTTCCATCCGCGGGTGCAGCCTACGTATTGCTTACGTATCGCTGCTGTCCGCTGGTGGAGAACAGAAGTCTGGCGAAATCCAGCCTTTGTTCATCTTGATGAGTGTTAGCCTGTCGGCACTGTCGGTTGACAAGCGGCTACGCTTATCGGTGATGATTCCCCCAGCCGCACTAAACACCCTCTCCGACAAGACGCTAGCCGCAGGACAAGCAAGCACCTCCAGGGCATACAGCGCTAGTTCAGGCCACGTGTCCAGCTTCGACACCCAGTAGTTGTAGGGGGCAGAGGCGTCACCAAGGATGGTCGTGCGATCCGCTACGTACTCCCTCACCATCCTTTTACAGTGCTCCCGCCGACTCAGCCGTGACTGGGGAGCGGTGACACAGTCTTGGTGGGGAGCCATAAAGCTGGCCAGGCCCTTAAAGACTGTTGCACTGCCTGGGATGTACATCCTGCTCGATCTACGCACATCCCCTGCTACCTTGCCCTCGGTACTGCGCCTTCTGCCACTAGCGCTGTCGGCTGGGAATTTTACCATCAGCTTGTCCGCAAGGGTCCTGTGGTATAGCAACACTCTCGAACCCCTTTCCTCTTCGGGAATCAGAGTGGGCAGGTTCTCCTTATACCGTGGATCGAGCAGTGTGTACACCCAGTAATCCGTCGTGGCCAGAATGCGTGCAACGCGAGGGTCACGAGAAAGGCATCCTAACATGAAGTCAGCCATGTGTGCCAGGGTACCTGTACGCAACACATGGCTGTCGTCACTAGGAAGATCACTTTCAGGATCCTCCTCCTCCTCCTCCTCCTCCTCAGGCCATACACGCTGAAAGGATGACAGGCAATCAGCCGGTGTACCGTCAGCAGCGGCCCAAGCTGTCTCTTCCCCCTCCTCCTCATCCTCCTCATGCTCCTCCTCCTCCTCCTGTACGCGCTGAGAAATAGACAGGAGGGTGCCCTGACTATCCAGCGGCATACTGTCTTCCCCCGCCCCCGTTTCCGAGCGCAAAGCAGCTGCCTTTATGGTTTGCAGGGAATTTCTCAAGATGCATAGCAGAGGAATGGTGACGCTAATGATTGTAGCATCGGCGCTCACCACCTGGGTAGACTCCTCAAAATTACCAAGGACATGGCAGATGTCTGCCAACCAGGCCCACTCTTCTGAAAGGAATTGAGGAGGCTGACTCCCACTGCGCCGCCCATGTTGGAGTTGGTATTCGACTATAGCTCTACGTTGTTCATAGAGCCTGGCCAACATGTGGAGCGTAGAGTTCCACCGTGTGGGCACGTCACACAGCAGTCGGTGCACTGGCAGCTTAAAGTGATGTTGCAGGGTGCGCAGGGTGGCAGCGTCCGTGTGGGACTTGCGGAAATGTGCGCAGAGCCGGCGCGCCTTTACGAGCAGGTCTGACAAGCGTGGGTAGCTTTTCAGAAACCGCTGAACCACCAAATTAAAGACGTGGGCCAGGCATGGCACGTGCGTGAGGCTGCCGAGCTGCAGAGCCGCCACCAGGTTACGGCCGTTGTCACACACGACCATGCCCGGTTGGAGGCTCAGCAGCGCAAGCCAGCGGTCGGTCTGCTGTGTCAGACCCTGCAGCAGTTCGTGGGCCGTGTGCCTCTTATCGCCTAAGCTGAGTAGTTTCAGCACGGCCTGCTGACGCTTGCCCACCGCTGTGCTGCCACACCGCGCGACACCGACTGCTGGCGACATGCTGCTGCTAACACATCTTGATTGCGAGACAGAGGAGGAGGAGGAGGAGGAGGGTGCTTTAGTGGAGGAAGCATACACCTCCGCAGATACCAGCACCGAGCTGGGGCCCGCAATTCTGGGGGTGGGTAGGACGTGAGCGGTCCCAGGCTCTGACTCTGTCCCAGCCTCCACTAAATTCACCCAATGTGCCGTCAGGGAGATGTAGTGGCCCTGCCCGCCTGTGCTTGTCCACGTGTCCGTAGTTAAGTGGACCGTGGCAGTAACCGCATTGGTGAGGGCGCGCACAATGTTGCGGGAGACGTGGTCGTGCAGGGCTGGGACGGCACATCGGGAAAAGTAGTGGCGACTGGGAACTGAGTAGCGCGGGGCCGCCGCCTCCATGATACTTTTGAAGGACTCAGTTTCCACAACCCTATACGGCAGCATCTCAAGGCTGATGAATTTTGCTATGCGGACGGTTAACGTTTGAGCGTGCGGGTGCGTGGCGGCGTACTTGCGCTTGCGCTCGAACACTTGCGCAAGCGACGACTGAACGGTGCGCTGAACTAAACTGCTGGATGGGGCCGAGGACAGCGGAGATGAGGGTGTGGGTGCAGGCCATGAGGCGGTAGTGCCTGTGTCCTGAGAGGGGGGTTGCATCTCAGTGGCAGGTTGGGGCACAGGGGGAGAGGCAGGGGTGCAAACCGGAGGCGGTGAACGGCCTTCGTCCCACCTTGTGGGGTGCTTGGCCATCATATGTCTGCGCATGGTGGTGGTGGTGAGGCTGTTGGTGTTGGCTCCCCGGCTGAGCTTTGCGCAACAAAGGTTGCACACCACTGTTCGTCGGTCGTCAGGCGTCTCTGTGAAAAACTGCCAGACCTTAGAGCACCTCGGCCTCTGCAGGGTGGCATGGCGCGAGGGGGCGCTTTGGGAAACACTTGGTGGATTATTCGGTCTGGCCCTGCCTCTACCCCTGGCCACCGCACTGCCTCTTGCAACCTGCCCTGCTGATGCCCTTGACTCCCCCTCTGAAGACCTGTCCTCCTGAGTAAGCGTTGCACACCAGGTGGGGTCAGTCACCTCATCGTCCTGCTGCTCTTCCTCCGAATCCTCTGTGCGCTGCTCCCTCGGACTTACTGCCCTTACTACTACCTCACTGCAAGACAACTGTGTCTGATCGTCATCATCCTCCTCACCCACAGAAATTTGTTGAGACAGTTGGCGGAAGTCCCCAGCCTCTTCCCCCGGACCCCGGGAACTTTCGAATGGTTGGGCATCAGTGACGATAAACTCCTCTGGTGGGAGAGGAACCGCTGCTGCCCAATCTAAGCAGGGGCCCGAGAACAGTTCCTGGGAGTGTTCCCGCTCCTGAGCAGGTGTTATTGTAGTGGAGTGAGGAGGCTGGGAGGAAGGAGGAGCAGCAGACAGAGGATTCGGATTGGCAGCAGTGGACGGCGCAGAACTGCGGGTAGACGATAGGTTGTTTGAAGCACTTTCTGCCATCCAGGACAGGACCTGCTCACACTGCTCATTTTCTAATAACCGTCTCCCGCGTGGACCCATTAATTGGGCGATGAATGTGGGGACGCCAGAAACGTGCCTCTCTCCTAATCGCGCAGCAGTCGGCTGCGACACACCGGGATCAGGAGCTCGGGCTGTGCCCACACCCTGACTTGGCCCTCCGCGTCCTCGGCCGCGTCCACGTCCTCTAGGCCTACCCCTACCCCTCAGCATGCTGTATTACCAGTGATTTGATTTCACAGGCAGGAAATAAATTGGCGCAAGACTGCAGGCCAAATATAATTTTTGCCCTTTTTGGAAAACGAAAGGCCCCACTGCCTCTAGTGAATGAATTATCTAAGTTTAATAACTGTGCTGTGTCCCTGCTAATGTGTCACAGAACGTGAAGGTAGCAGAGTTATTATAACTCTTGGAGAGCAGGTATTTTTTTCCCAATTAAGGAAAGCAAATGGCGAAGCCAGCAGTAAAGCGTAGCTGGGTGCGTCTGATTTAGCAATGTTGTTCACGCAGCTCACACGTGTCCACCGCCCTTAGGACGGACAGAGGCTGGACAAATAGATTTGTTTTCAGTTTTTTTCCACCAAAAGGCAGCACTGCGTATATTCAATGAACATGAGAAGTTTAATAACTGTGCTGTGTCCCTGCTTATGTGTCACAGAACGTGAGGGTAGCAGAGTTATTATAACTCTTGGAGAGCAGGTATTTTTTTCCCAATTAAGGAAAGCAAATGGCGAAGCCAGCAGTAAAGCGTAGCTGGGTGCGTCTGATTTAGCAATGTTGTTCACGCAGCTCACACGTGTCCACCGCCCTTAGGACGGACAGAGGCTGGACAAATAGATTTGTTTTCAGTTTTTTGGCACCAAAAGGCAGCACTGCGTATATTCAATGAATAATAACTGTGTTGTCGCCCTGCCTATACAATTCTTTCCCTGCAGTATCAATGGAGGGTGCAATGGTCTGCAGAGGCGATTTTGAGAAGCAAAAAAAAATGCAGCACAGCTAACAGCAGCCTGGACAGTACTGCACACGGATAAATATGGCCCTAGAAAGGACCGTTGAGGTTCTTGACGGCTACACTCACTCCTAACACTCTCCCTGCCTATGCAGCACTTCTGTCCCTAATGCCAGGTGCAACGGTCTGCAGAGGCGATTTTGAGAAAAAAAAAATTCCCACTGCTAACAGCAGCCAACACACAGCTATCAGTGGCCCTAATAAGGACCTTTGGGGGGTCTTGAAGCCTACACTAACTACCAATTCTTTCCCTACAGCAGCTCCGGTACAAACAGCACTGTCCCTCATCTAACTCACACCGCATCTGAGGCGAACCGCGGGAGGGGCCGACTTTTATGTTCGGGTGACACCTGATCTTCCCAGCCACTCACAGCAGGGGGGTGGTATAGGGCTTGAACGTCACACGGGGAAGTTGTAATGCCTTCCCTGTCTTTCAATTGGCCAGAAAAGCGCGCTAACGTCTCAGGGAAGGAAGTGAAAATAACCAGAACACCGCATGGTGTTCGTTACGAATAACGAACATCCCGAACACCCTAATATTCGCACGAATATCAAGCTCGGAAGAACACGTTCGCTCATCTCTAATTATAATCTAGAACCCCAAAAGTTACAAAAGAAATATTAGCATAAATAAGGTCTGTATATAATACAGATATTAAGCCCCTAGGGGCCTGGCTTCTTAGTATACCTATTAGAAGGAAAGAAGAGATTGACAAATTACGGACACCAAACTGAGTATTTACTGTATGCCTTAACCCCTTCAGTGGCAGGTTTATTATTACCATGTCATGCCTCACAGGGCAGGTTTTTTAAAGGAGTCAACAATACAATTTAATCTTGCAAGCATTTGAAAGTACTGTACTACTTTGACAGTTGGTATTATGGCAGGGAAATCTCTGGGGCTTGCTGCACTGAGTTTGCAGTAAAAACCCTGGTAGATTTCAGATGACAGCTCAGTGCTCTGCACATTTCAGAACTAGAGCTGTCCAAGGAAATCTTCTAGGGTTTAACTGTATGGTCAGTGCAGCACGTCCCGGAGATTTTCCAGGCGTGCCACTAAAGGGGTTAATTGTAGAAATTTGCTAAAAGGCTCTTCTAGGGACATCATAAAGAATCTGTAGATCATCAAAGGAGCTCAAAGTGCCAAAGTCATATAAATTCTCTAAACAGCACATGCCAAGGTGAAGACAAAAGCTGATGTGGGATTATGCCTTAATGGGGTCTCAGCAGTTATACCAGCAAAGGGGGTTATGGATTTAACTTGCTGCCAAACCCACCTGGCTAGTTTGTGTACAGTGTATAGGGAGTATTAGAGCCAAGAGCCATCAAGGGCATTCCAGTACTGCCACAAAGTATCTAAACCTAATACATGTAACAGTTAGGCCGCCTGCACACGAGCGGAAATCCCGCCGCGGGATTTCCCGCGGGATTTCCGCCGCTGAAAGTTTGCATAGGAGTGCATTAAAATACGCACTCCTATGCAGACGGCCGCGGCATGTCCTAATTTTCTGCGGGGCACGCACTCACCCGGCCGCCGGCCCCGGTCTGCGCATGCGCCGGCTGCGCGGCAGCCGGCACATGAAAGAGCCGGGGCCGCCAGGCGCGGGTGAGTACGCGCTCGTCCCTGCAGGCGCTCGGGTCAGATCGCGCGGCGAGAATTCTCGCTGCCGGATCCGACCTGCTCGTCTGCAGGCGGCTTTAGTGTTCGGAATTTAGAGGTTTGCCATTAATAATCCAAGATCAAATTTACCTTAACTGTCCAGCAAGGGCATAAAAAAAAATCTGGTAAAACTTTTTCCCTTGGGTTTTCGGTTTCTGCAATACAGATAATTTAAATTTTGATCTGCCACCCCACCAAATGAAGAGATGGCAGCTAAGCGAATTAAAGAATAACCTGGGTATGAGCGCAGTTGCATGCTCTAATGTGTGCAAACACTTAGGAAGAATGACATAATGCATATCCATAGCAGTCGGCATTCCATTTTTCTGATATACAGTTCCAAATCCTCTAGATAAACATGCACCTAAATGATAGAATTCAGAATATTTGCAGCCACTGTTGTTCATTCACCAAACTCAATAATAAACTGTATCCTAAGCTCCCCCTAGTGGTGGCCACTTGGAGACAGAATTTATCAGCTAGCTCTATATCTATGCAGAGGATTTGGACTTCTGTTTCACAAAAATGGAAATTTTACTTCTATAAAGCTATGTTAGGACATTTATCAGCACAAAATACTAGTCCCAAAAGGTGGATATTCAATTTACAAGAAAGTACTATAATCACAGCTGTAGTACAGTGTAACTTGGCACTAAATGTGTTAAATTGTGGCACTGAACTTTTTCTTGACTCTTCAATAGCTTTTCAATGGCGAATGTTGTGTTAAAATAATCTAAATTGTTACAGCAAGTTATCAGCATTGGGTTAAACTTTGCTTCATCTGTATGCACAATAACTGAAATGAAATGATACATTAGGAGTAAATAAAATCTTGTAATAATAATAATTTTACAATATTGCTAGTTATCAAACGAGAAGGTCTAGGATTTAGCAAAAACTGAGTAAGTCATCCAAAGAATAGGACCATAATTGAATGTAAAGGGGTTTGTAACTACAGCGCTGGAGTACAGAGATGGATAGTATTAATAACATGTATGCCTTACTACACTGATCTAAGAGGAAAAGAGCCGGATGTGGGAAGAATGTGTTCAGGTTAAATGAGTACAGATTCCCCCTACCATAATTAAGGCAGTTAATATGGAATATAGCTAGAGTATAAAGTATGTAGAAAGGTACAGTCTCAGTGTGGACCTCCATCAGGTCAAAGAGATGGATGGGAGGAATTAAAAAAATCCAGGGATAAAGCTACTGAGGGCTCTTGGAATGGAATTGTTTAGCAATATGCAGCAGAAATCCGCACCGAAATCTGCATGTCTAAATGTAGATCTTGATGCAGAATTGCTGGCTGAATGAAGCCATTATGAATTCAACATCAAAATCCGCATATTAGACATGACACACAATGGCAATGTTACGTTCATTCGGCGCACTAAAGCATCATGCCTCTGTGCGGACACAGGATTGTGTCCATATAAAACCGCAAACAAACTATAGTGTTGCATAGACCAATTGCATCTCTCCAGGCCAAGATGGAAGGACCCCTGTCCCTTACTAATCAGGAAAGTGGGGAACCCGTGCTGACATAGGGAACAGGGTCAGGCATCACCCATCTGACACACACATAGGACATCAGACGTCTGGGGGCTGCACCTGCCCAGGGGTAGGAAGAAACCTGCGGGTCACCAACACCTGTATGGTCACCATACCACGCACTACACAATGCACGCACCCCAGAACACAAGGAGGGGAGGGACAGCAGGTGTCCAGACCGTCTTAAGGGGAGGAGAGAGAGAGACACTACAGACAAGCATGCACACACCAGCTCTGAGTGATAGAAACAGTGATACATAAGGCACTAAAATGACCAGCAATCCCACACCAGAGTTTGCTGGTATTTATCTGCCACAGACCAGGGGGATTGGCTGGTGGAGAATGCCACACCCAGCCAGCTCAATTACCCCCTACCTGTGAAGGTGTGCACAAGGAAGCCTGTAGAACCACTGGTCCCAGATGCACAAGCTTAACAGGCACATTTTGCTGCCAATTTCATCTCATGTGAAAGAGCCCTAACAGAAGAGAATCCTTCAGTATCCCTAGCATCCTGGAATGGAATGAAAGAGAACAAATTGCTGTTTTCCTGTTTTTCACGATTGTATGAGACCCTGAGATCTTTCTCCATTTTTAGGCCATGACACTTATATAACTGCTTATGAGGAATGTTTTTGAATTAATTTCAGTAAAATAGTTCTATTTTTTAAATCTGCCTACTGATGGTAATCTTTGAAAGATAGCATCTTGCACAAAAAATATATGTTAACTTCAACTGTGGACATGATTTATTTGTTACACTTCCGGGGACATGGGGTCTCACAGTCTCCTATGTTTTGTGGTTGACCTTTTTCACAATAATGAACTGGATGTTTACAATAACCTGTTTTTATTAATTTCTAGGCTCTAAGTAATTAAAAAAACATGTAAAAATAATCAATTTTTATATGAGAGTCTCAGAAATATAGAATGGGGAGGGGTCTGTGAGACTCTTCATGTCCACAGTTTAAGGCCTCAGTCACACGGGCGCATTGGCACCCGTACACCGGCGCCTATGCGCCCGTGTGACTGACACCAGCAGACGGACGTACCTGCAGACAGCCGTCTCTCTGCAGCGCTGGAGGAAAGAACATGTGACCGGCTTCATTGCCGGTCATGTGTTCTTTCCTCCGGCGCTGCAGAGAGACGGCCAACTGCAGGTACGTCCGTCTCCTTCCTGCAGACACACGGGTGCATCGGCGCCGGTGTACGGGTGCCGATGCGACCGTGTGACTGAGGCCTAAGGTTAAGGCCCTATTTCTTTATTTTTTACAGTGTTTGCTTATTGACTGCTTTGTTGCTTTGGTTTATCGAGGCCCAGTTGCTGTTCTGTTATTATTTAACAGAGGCGAGCTTACCCAACACATTATCTTGTTTATCAACATCCGCCCTGTATATATAGAGAATGTGTGCCGAGAATATATTGAATGGGCTGAGCCTACTTCATATTTGCTGGGTGATGGTAGTGTTGACACCTGACACCTGGAGATATTGCTTATCCTGGCCCTTTAACTCCCTAGATGCTTCAGACATTTCGGACTGCAGCATCTAAGTGGTTAGAGAGAGAGAGAGAGGGGACTCTCAAGGTACTGAGCGGTTGTTGCAGCAATCCTGTGCTTAACAATACCAAAAGCTTGGCTTAATAGGCTAACACTCACAGGCATAATATACTACAATACAATACTGTCAATATACCATTGAAAATGATAAAAAACAAAACTGAGCGAACAATGGCACTGTTGTGTTTATTTTTTCCATTATACCCCAGCAAAAGTTTCTCAGTATATTATATGGTACATTTAATGGTGCCATTAAAAATACAATTCATCCTGCAAATAACAAGCTGTCATAGAGTTATTTAGTGGGAGAATAAGGAAGTTATGGCTCTTGGGGATAAAAAAAAAACTATAACAAGAGCAATGAAAACAATCTGCATCATTAATTAGTTTTGCCACAAAAACAAGTTATTCCATTATCCATAGAATAGGGGACTACTTGCTGATTGGTGCGGGTCTGACTGCAGGGACTCCCACCTTTCCTGAGAATGGGACTTTGGAGTGTTCCAAAATGAATGGAATAGTGGTCACATGTGCACACATTAATTTCAATGGAACTACCAGTGATACCCAAGTGCTTAAAGTATATAGCATAGAAGTCAGATCTCCACCAATCAGCAAATTATCCCCTATTCTGTGATAATGAAATACAGTTTTTGTGGGTTAAATTGGCTGCTGTGTATACAAAGATTGCTATCTCACTAAAAAGGCAGTTCATAGAGGCATGGATTTTATTCCAGCTGTAATGATCATACACTTCATGCACATCAACCACTAGTGAGAAAAGAGGATTATAATCAGGTAACTGCACACAAATGAGCCTCAAAAGGCATAGAAATCCTCAGCATTATGGTTTAATAATTGTAGCTAGCAATGTACTGTGAGAGATAACTTTGTAGAAATTGATCATTGGATGTTTTGTTTTAGAAGCTGAAATACCCAAAGAGAAGCCATCTGTAGTAACACCCAAGAAAGGTAAGAAATAGCTGCTGGACTAAACAAAAGAATCAGCATAGAACTAATGTTTCTATTTCCATGAAATTAAAAGATTTATTATCTCAGTTGGATACCAGCATTTTTTTTTGCAGAAATCTCCATAATCCTTTAAAACTCATCATTCATAGTTTGTATTTTATAGTATTTCCAGGAAAAGCTGCAGTACATTAACAATGATGATCATCCCATTATTTGTCCACAAAGTAATAGAATTTTGTATTCAGTAATGAAGAATTGCGGAAAACTTATGTTAAATAAAATATATAATCAATGACATGCAATTTGTCAGTTTTTATAAACTTTTCACTTGTTTACTTTTGGTATTTCTAATTCTACAATCCATATAAAAAATACTGGAGAACAATTATTAGGTTGACATGGTATTAGTGTATCTTGACGCCACCACAATTAGAGGTGGAGTCAAGATACAAGGAGTTAGACAGGGGTTTGACGCCCCCTGTTACTGATTGGCTGAAGGGCATTGTTCCCTTTCTCGGGCTCACAGGTCCTTATTTTTTTCCCTGCTCTTACTCTAGCAGCCATCACAGCAGCCACACTTTCACTCTCCTTGCCGCCCTTTTTTCGTGGTTACAGAATTTGCTGCTGGGCCGGCTGTCACCTCCACTGCCTTCGAGCAGACCGCTGTGACTCTCCTTGCTGAAGGTTCCTCCACCCTTTTACGCTGTGAGTGTAGGGGAGCCACAGGAGGACTAAGCGTTACCTCTTACCTTCCTCCATGGTGGCCAGCCTTGGCTACAGGACCTGTGAGGTTACAATGCAAGACAGCCAATCAGTAACAGGAGGCATCAACTCCCTGTCAAACTCATTGTAACTTGACTCCACCTGTGCTTGTGGTGGCGTCAAGATACACTTATACCAGTTGACATCTCCTGCTGCGCATTCATCTCCTTATCATTAGATGGCAGGGGTGTGATGATAGATGACAGCCCTATTGTACTTTTGAGGTTTTTATAAGACAGAGTAGTAACAAGATACAGATAGCTCTTTATGAACCTCAAGAAGGTATTCACATTACTCTGCCCATTTACAGTATTCCCATTCATTGTAAGTGTTGTAAAGCACGCACTTCGGCATTGTCTATATCTTCTTTATACAGTTCACCAGTGTGACTTTACTATGACAGCCCCGGGAAAACTTCATTTTATAGATAAAATATGGCTACAACATAAAAAAAATAAAATGTGAATAAGTAATAATTGTCTGGTAAAATGTAAAATATTTATTTCTACAGCAAAGATTTTGAGAAAGAAGAAACCAAGTATGTCTACAGGTTCTATTGATATTCAGCTGCTAAATACAGCTGAATGCTTACGCCTCACTAACAAAGCTTTGCAGAGTTATCTTATTTGTCATTCATTTAAATCAGGGGAAGAATGAAGCAGGTCATAGGCGTGAGATGCGTCTGCAGCCCGTTGATAGTTGGTAAAGCCTCTCGGCAGTTTCATTCCCTTAGTGGCCATATATATAAGAATAACATCAAATGCTACTAAAATAAAGTGGATCAGCCAATGATCTGCACAGTAATATCTTTTAGCTATGGCCAGCTTGAGAGTCATCTGGCTTCCCAAGCAATAAAGGTTCTGTCATTTAGCGTGGTTTCACACACAGCCTTTTTTTGGAAGATGTCCACTGTAGTTTTTGAGCCAAATCCAGAAGATCCTGTAAGCTGTCGTCCTTCCTTCATATTTCCCATTGCTTTTGAATCTATTTCAGCATAATGGGGCTATCTTTCAAAAAGCAGCTTGAGTCCTACAGACTGTTTTTGTTTTCGCTCTATTTAAGACTTTCAAGGTATTAATTCTTTCCATCATGAATTTTGTTGGTTTTCTAGGTCTTATGCCTTCCTCACACATGAATGCGCCAAAGCGTTCATGTGTGCGCTAAACGCATAAAAGTAGAGCAGACTCTGTTCGAAAATCGTGATGCTGAGAAGCGCCGCGATACAGCGGCTATCTGAGGCTGTGTAAGAGGCTCCATTAAAAACAATGGGAGTATCTGACAACGTTTAGCGCTGCGCTAAAGGCATAGCGCTAAATGCTGAAAGAAAGGTCTGTTTGAGGGAGGCTTTAGGCCCAATGTCCCTGGGTGGATTTATTACGGAATCCATACGGGGGACCCACGCGGACGATCCACAGTTCAAGCTGCCCATAGAGAAACATGGGCGTCCGCAGCTGAATTAAAGCATGTGGATTTCTTTTGCAAACCTTTCAGTCTGGAAAACAAATTGCAGCATGCTCCCACACGAATGGCTTCCATAGAAGTCAATGGAAGCCATCCGATCCACGGCCCATCCGCAATTGAATTGCAGATGGGCTGCAGATTCTGCAGGAAAGCAGGAGTTTAAAAAAAGCTTCATTGCGCACATTCAGCGGTGCTCCGGCCGGCACTTCCGCACACATCCGCAGTGAAGAAAATAGAGGACCCGGACAGGTCAGCAGAAGACCTGGTGGATAAACAGTGTCCTTGGCCGTGGGCAGGGTCGGATTCCGCTGAGTTTTGTAAAACTTATTGAGTTTTACAAATCCTCCCCTCCACATGCGAAAAGTAGTAAAAACAATTTACAATATGGGGCTCGTAGGCTCAAAATATTTCACTAGTATCCTGCCGCCAGTGTGCTTTGTTGCTCTTACTAGGCTGCTGTGATGTTACCATCTAATGAAATCACTCCCAGTGTCCATATTGTGCATCACTATGCTTGAAACATTACTGCAGAACTGCTATGGTCTGTTTTTGTCTGGCTTAAAATGTAACTAAGCCTTCAAACATACTTTTGACATGTCAGTATGACTGACAGCAATCGATAAAAGAAAGGGGAAGAATCACTCTTCTGAGCACTGGTACTTTTCAGCACTCTTTGGAACAGTATATAAGCTCACTAGAAAGTCTAAGGGCCCTTTTATACAAAAACGATTATCGTTCAAAAAACCGTTGGATTGTGAAAATCTGAATGATAATTGTTCAGTGTAAACACGGCCAATGATTGAATGACAAACAATTTGTTCAGTTATTGTTCATCATTCATGTTACACAGGCATAAAAATGATCATTCACTTATTACGTAATATAGCGAATGGCTAAATGATCAGCGAATTACATTTCAGCAATTTATATACATATAAAAACTGAAAAAGTGAACAAGGAAACTATGTCATTATTCACTCGTGCAAACGATTTATTGCTCCAGGTGAAAGAATCCTGTGAGTCCAAACACTGCTTGCCAATCACATCTGAAGGCTACCAACACTTGACTACAATGCATTTGGAAAGTCTTCAGACCCTTTTGCTGTTTTTACATTTTGTTATGTTGTGGCCTTGTGCAAATTTAAAAAAAAAAAAGCTCAAGTTTTTCCCCATCATTCTCCACTCAATACCCCATAATGACAAAGTGAAAACAAAATGTTGGAAATCTTTGCATTTTTTTAAATGAAAAATTAATGTTTTGCATGGACATAATTATTCACATCCTTGGTATGACACTTAAAATTCCAGGAGTCTACCTGTAGTCAATTCAGTTGATTTGACTTCATTTTAAAAGACACATCTCTGCTAAGCGACGTGTAAACCACGCTGCTGACATGTAGAGATTCTGCACATGAATTGGCTGCCCCTAGCTCCACAGAGCAGCCCGTTCACATGTCCATGGTCCAGGCAGCATGCTTCCATGCCTCCCATAAGAGCCTATGGAAAGCACCCTGGACAGCGTGCACCACAGAGCTGACAGGTGAGTCGGCACTCACTGTTTGTTATTTTTTAGAAGATTCTGCACTTCTAAAAAGGGTCCGTATGAGCGTTTCCATAACAACCTATGCTGTAGCAGCATGTAAAACCACGCTCTTCTGACCGAGCCCTAAAGGTTTTTGAAGGTTTAGTAATGATTTAACTTTCAATTTATTTCTATCTAAAACAGATATATAAGTAAGACACATGTTTTAGTAGCAGTGGTATAAAGAAGGCATTATAAGGAAAAACCTCCTAAGTCACTGACAACTACCCTAGAAGTCACAGGACTTGTACCCTAAATACCAGACTATATGCCCCAAAGAGTGCCAGCAGTCAAATATTATAGCCCATACCAAAAGCAGTCAGTAGGGGAGTGCTGTTTAGATTTTAAAAAATGTAAATGGGAAGATAGAACAATACCTCTGCAGCGCCACCTTGTGGAAGGCAGCATTCTTGCAAGTCAATATTAGATTTTTTAAACAAGTCTTGTAACAAAGACTGGGAATTGAAAGACATTTGGAGATTATTATCACATCATTAAATAATGAATTCAGTATTTTTAATCTTCTTGAAAATAAAGAAATATTCCTGTACTTGTGTGGTAGCAAAAAGCATCATTTCAAATCCTATGAGTATTTAATTACAGAAAGGTTTTTTTGAAATGTTAAAAAATAATTAAATGAAAAATAGAAAATTCGTGATCAGGTATGGGAAGCACATTGTGTAAGCAGCTGCTTATCGGGCCTCGTCTGGTATTGCTTCAAGGAGATTCATGTCCATTTTGTTATCATTAACAGATACTCTTTCCATTGTTCTCATCCTTCAATGTTGAAACATTTTATTATCATCATAAAATAATTATTTCCTTTTCTGTAAAAAAAGGAAATCCTTCTCAAATCTTCACCAGTAAAAAACCCTAAATCCATGAAGTATATAGTTACTGTAAAATATATGACTGACCTATTTCTTCTTTTCTACAGAGGAGCCAGAACCATCACTAGTTAAAGGTAGGAATAATGTATTTGTAGTCTGAACAGATGCTACTGTGTATATTAGCAGTGCCAAAGCCTTAACACAATGCACAAAAAAACCTTAGCAGACAGGACTATCACCTGCAGCTCCAAGGCTTGTAAACTTTTATCATGACATCAATATTACCGAACTTCCAATGCTTTTAGGATGTTGTGAAAGTTAATTTTCATTATTTTTGCAATTTGCATTTTTGATAGAAATTTTGATAGCTGTACCAAAACTCGTAAGATGCAAAAAATAACTCACTAAAAGTTTACTTTTTTTTTTTTAAAACAATTTGAGGGAAAAAAATTGTACTTAGATATTGTTTCTTACAGAAAAATAACTTTTAGAGGAATCTAGTCAGACTACTTGTTATACTATTGGAGTAGTGACATAATGAAGTGCTGGGGCATAGTCAGAGTCCAGGACAACTGAGTAAGCTCAAAGAAGAACTGCATAATGTCAGACAAGCCATTTGGCTTGTGAGAATTTCATGGTTCTTCAAAAATAAGTATACAAAAATGTAAAAGTGGATCTTAAAGTTAAAACTTGTACACAGATGATGTCCATGACGGTTCTGAGATGTCAGTAAATGACACCTGATTTAAATTATTGGAGGACTTTTACGTATCAATAAAGACATGCCATTTTTTCTCTAGGTCACAACCTTTGTCTAGAGAGGCACAAAACACATATTAAATGTGGTGCAAGGCATGTACATCAGGTCTTTTTTTTGGAGGGGTGGGGGGAGCCAGAATTTTTACACATTTAGCTTAGCATAGCTCTGCTCACATCGCCATTGGCGGCCTCCAGCTTAGATGTCACTCAGAGTGCCGGACAAAATAGTGGAGCTGCTCTATGTTGTCTTGGAAAATGCCAAGCGGCACAACAGAAACCCAAAGTAGGCTCTTTTCAGAGGTGTATGTGCCTGTCTTATGCCAGATACAGCCCAACAATGAAAAGTATGCATGCATATACTGCTCTTTTCTTTGTTGTAAATACTACACCTGACAAAATATAAAACTTACCCTATCTTTCCCACACAAACTCCTGTGCTATTAGAGTTTGAACTGCGGGTGGAAGAAAAAAACCTTGTTCATGCGCAACTAAGCCCACAGCGGTTAGCGTAGTTGCACATACGGCCGTGTCAGACCGCCCTAATCAGAGTATTTTCCTTTGTGTATCAAATCCTCATCACTTTCAAGATCCTCGTTCATTATGAGCGTATGAGGACATTCTTATTTACAGTCCAGGCAGCAAACCCATAAATAAATAGCTCGTCCTTCTCTTAGCTGAGTAGGGGATAATACTGTAGCCAGTCTAGACAATCCTCTATGAGCTAAATACATAGTAGCAGATTCACATATCTCTCTTCTAAGTTGTTACAACATATCAGGCGTGAGTCCAAGGTTTGTTTAGCTCACAGGGCATTGTCTAGGTTTATATAATTGTATCCATTTCTCAGCTGAGAGCAGGACTTGGTAGTCTATGTAGACAAGAATATCCACTGACTGCAATCGAATAGCTTACAAAATCATGAGGAATTATGTTCATGTGTTTATTCCATTGTGTGACCAATCAAAGAGTGATTTTAGATCAATTTATCATTTGTACGAGCGAACAATATCAGAGTCCGCTCGCTCACTTGTGCAGCCTGTTTATACAAGCAGATAAATAATTTGCTCGTTCACTTGCTAAATCATTCAGTCGTTCACTGTATAAGTCAATGAGAACAACTGAACAATTGGTAGTTAAACCGAGTGATTAACTGTTGGGTCTGTTACCAGTGTTTGCCACCCTCTTGCTGTTCTGGGAAGAAGGGGCGTCACTCTGCTCCTTCTGTATAAACGTACTTCCACTTTTTATCAGCACTGCACTAATTAACCCTGCTCAGTAGTCATAGCCCAGCTGCTACTTAATTGGTAATTACCTATCTTTTTAGCTGAGCTGGGAATCCTCCATCTTTGCCTCAGTATTGTTGTGTGTTTGTTTTAGACACATAGCACATCTAGATTGCCTGTCTCAGTACTGTCCTATTTGATCCTCAATCTGTTTATTCTGTATGTTCTTTGCCTTGTGTTTTAGCCTGTGTGTGCGTTTGTCCATTTCCTTCCAGTCTGTGCATTGTTCCCGTGTCTGTGGTAAGTCAGTCCTGTTCTGTGTTCTGTGTGTCCTGTGTTCAGTACATCGTCCCTGTGTCCTGTCAGGGATAGTTAGCTCCGAGGTTCCAGTGTGGGGCCGTTCTTATCAGGACGCCTACCCTGTTTTTAGGCAGTGGTCTTCCCATCTTCCTGATTAGCAAAGGGCAAGATTCCCCATCTGAGATTACCTTGCAACTGAGGTCAGCTGACAGCCACACCAGGTCTGGTCCAAAAGCCAGGCTGGTAGGTTAGCACAGTGGGTGCACTTTCACTATTCGTAACATTAGTGAACAAGCCAGCAATAATGTTCATGCTTGCATGAAATGAATGATGAATGATAAACGAACAAATTGTCAATCATCGTTCAATCATTGGTAGTGTTTACACTGAGTGATTATTGTTCAAATTCCCAATTTTTGAATGCTAATCGTTCCGTCTACATGCACCTTAAAAGTTGCATTAACAGATAAAGCATATTATGCATAATAAATGTGTAACATATAAACTGTTATTTCATACATTCATTCTTTGTTATATGCATATCACATAGCAAAATGTGTTTTTTTTCCCAGCAAAAATTTCTAAACTGAAGAAAACACGTATGTCAGCCACACTCAGTAATGTAGTGTACAGCTTCTTGTTGCTACTTAGCGCTTAGCTCTTGCTAACACAATTGCTGAATTCTGTGCATTAAAGGCTTCTTCAGACGGGAGTATTTGGGTGCAATACACAGAGAATAAAACCCATTGATGTCAATGCGTTCTTTCACATGAACAATTTTTTTGCATGCATTTCAGTCACATGCAAAAAAATAGGAGCTGCTCTATCTATCTGCATATTTGCACACCGAAGGTCCCCATAGAAATCTATGGGAGATACACAAATGTATACACAATATGCAAGGGGATACGTGAAACATTGTACAAAACTGTAGAGAAAAGAACACATCTAGACCTCATTAGGCTACATAGCCTTTTAAAAAAGAATGTGGGGGTGTCACATGCGCATATGAACACATCCTGCATACGCGATAAAGTACAGCACAATGCATAAAAATGCGGGCAAATTAACCTCTTTCTACATATTTGCACCAACGCTCATCTGAAGAAGCCATAAGACCAGCTTCACACAGATGTATTTGTGTGTGTATATGCATATGCAAAAATTTGCGCACACAATATGTAATTGATTTTCATGGGTCCGCTCTCATTCCCCTTTTTTTGTGTGCACTAAAAAAATAGGACACGCTCTATTTGTGTGCGCATTTGCACAAGGTTCCCCGTGGGAGTTTATGTAAGGTGTGCAAAAGTGCATTGCGCTGCACATTTACATGAAAAAAGCAACACATCTGGACCTCATTAGGCTAAATATAGCTTTTAAAATCACGGTTGGGGGTGTCCCGCACCCATGTAAACATGACCTGCATGCACAAAAAAGTACAGTAAAAGGTGCCGATACGTGTGAATAGGTGTCTCGTTCACAATGCAAAAGTGTTGCGCTGAAGTGTGCACAATTACGTATACGCTCCTCTAAAGCAGCCCTAAAGTTAGCTTTGTATGAATGCTGATTGCTGCAGATAATTTAGAATTGTCCATCCTTATTCAATAAGGAAATATTAAACACCCTCCAAACAATATGGTTTTTGTGGGGTTTTATTTGCCACTTGTCACGCATTTTTTGGCTCAGTGGCATTTTTGTAGTTGCAGTAGGCTGTATTTTTCATTTATTTTTTGCATGGAATCCTCTGCAACACATTAAAAAACACCCAACATGATATTACCAATGCGTGAGTAAAAAAATGCCACCTATAACAAAAAACACATGTACCAGTACTTCCTGTAGCGCCTCCATACTGGTTTGTGCCCAACATTTTTCTATAGTGTCAATAAGCAAACAAAGATTATTATATTTTAACTATTTCTTGTTTTCGTTTATAGAAGAGAAACCAAAGGAGAAAAAGCCTATCCAAGTAAAAGAAGGTGAGAACAATATATAGATGCTCTGTTATGGAAAACAGGGGTCATGGAAGGAGCCTTATGGGACCTTTCCAGACAGCTTTTTAAAGGAAACCTGTCACTTCGCGTCAAACTCATTTTCACCGAGGGCCACATAAGCCTTATGGTTGCCGATTCTAATTGTTAATTGTAAGACAGTATAATAAAAGTGAACCCCACAGTGGCACGATTGGTAATAAGGTCCCCCATAGTGGCCAGTGGTGCACACTAATATATATATATATATATATATATATATATATATACACACACAAATACACACACACAGGCGCACACTATTATATATATATATATATATATATATATATATATATAAATATATATACATATACACAATACATATATACGCACAGATGCACACTATTATACACATACATGCACAGACGCACACTATTACACACATACATGCACAGATACTATTATACACATACATGCACAGATGCACACTATTATACACATGCATGCACACAGACGCACAGTATTATACACATACATGCACACAGACGCACAGTATTATACACATACATGCACACAGATGCACACTATTATACACATGCATGAACAGACGCACGCCAATATACACATACATGCACAGACGCACACTATTATACACATGCATGCACAGACGCACACTATTATACACATATATGCACACAGACGCACACTATTATACACATACATGCATACAGACGCGCACACATACGCACAGACACACACATTATATATATATATATTTATATTTTTATGTATATATATATATATATATATATATATATATATATATATATATATTATACACACACACACATACATACATATGCACAGAAGGACACTTCTGCATTGTTATACACATTTTTATACTTACCTGCATCCAATGTGGTCTCACTGGCAGGTATACCAGCTGCTCTCTTCTTGAGGCCCTCCTGCATACTTGGGCCCCTGATGTCTCCCCAGGCCTGCAGCCATGAATAGACTTAGGGCCAGTGAGAGGAGGTCAGCGCTGACCAGGCTCTCACTCCGCAGCTGTTCCTCCTCAGCGTCGCTCTCCTTGCTGCAGAGATCATGTTCTTTGCACTCTTCTTCCCTCCTCCGCGGCCGTTGTCAGTCTGCTATCGGCACTCCTCTATTACTGTCTGCACTAGACAGAACAAGCCGAGAGAAGATCGCCTACTGACAGCAGCACGGAGGGTGAGGGAACTTTTTGCACAGCCGGCGAGCCACAGAAAATGAGGTGGCGGGACGGATTTGGCCCGCGGGCCTCGTGTTTGGATCTATCTCATATCTATCTATTTCCTATCTATCTATCTATCTATCTATCTATCTCATATCTATCTATTAGAGATGAGCGAACACCAAAATGTTCGGGTGTTCGTTATTCGAAACGAACTTCCAGTGATGTTCGAGGGTTCGTTTCGAATAACGAACCCCATTGAAGTCAATGGGCGACCAGAGCATTTTTGTATTTCGCCGATGCTCGCTAAGGTTTTCATGTGTGAAAATCTGGGCAATTCAACAAAGTGATGGGAACGACACAGCAACGGATAGGGCAGGCGAGGGGCTACGTGTTGGGCTGCATCTCAAGTTCACAGGTCCCACTATTAAGCCACAATAGCGGCAAGAGTGGGACCCCCCCCCCCTCCCAAAAACTTTTACTTCTGAAAAGCCCTCATTAGCATGGCATACCTTTGCTAAGCACCACACTAGCTACAACAAAGCACAATCACTGCCTGGATGACACTCATGTCTATTTAGAAGTGCGTCTGCCATGAGGAGGAACCGCAGGCACACACTGCAGAGGGTTGGCACGGCTAGGCAGCGACCCTCTTTAAAAGGGGCGGGGCGATAGCCCACAATGCTGTACAGAAGCAATGAGAAATAGAATCCTGTGCCACCGCCATCAGGAGCTGCACACGTGGGCATAGCAATGGGGAACCTATGTGCCACACACTATTCATTCTGTCAAGGTGTCTGCATGCCCCAGTCAGACTGGTAATATGTACCTTAACAGTAACCGCGTTGGTGGTAATGTGGTGGTGACTGCGGACCTAGTAGCGCGGTTTTATTTTGTTGGTTTTCGGAATGTGGCCAGGATTAAGTGGGCCATGGCGGGGGGATGGTGGGGGGGCTCTCTTGTAGTGTCGGTAAAGGTGAAATTCTTGGACTGCCACCAGACGAACCAATGCAAAGGCATTTGCCAAGAATGTTTCCCTGTTGGAGGAGGAGGGGGATGTTTTTGAGGCACTACGTGTCCTCTCCACGTGTCCGTGGTTATATGCACCTTAACAGTAACCGCGTTGGTGGTAATGTGGTGGTGACTGCGGACCTTGTAGCGCGGTTTTATTTTGTTGGTTTTCGGAATGTGGCCAGGATTAAGTGGGCCGTGGCGGGGGGATGGTGGGGGGGCTCTCTTGTAGTGTCGGTAAAGGTGAAATTCTTGGACTGCCACCAGACGAACCAATGCAAAGGCATTTGCCAAGAATGTTTTCCCTGTTGGAGGAGGAGGGGGATGTTTTTGAGGCACTACGTGTCCTCTCCACGTGTCCGTGGTTATATGCACCTTAACAGTAACCGCGTTGGTGGGAAATGGCCTTGCCGCCATCATGTCTTTGGGAAGCCTCTGTTTCCACACCCCAGAGACATACCATTAGCAGCGGTATAGGCAGAGCCCATAATTCGTAACATTTCAGCCGTAGCATTCGGACAGGCCCCACTAACATATCACTAGCAGCATTATAGGAGGAGCGCAGTCTTCGTTCCATGTCAGCAATAGTAGCACTCAAGACAGGCCCCAGTAACAATTCCGAAGCAGCAGTATAGCGGGAGCGCAGTCTTCGTTCCATGTCAGCAATAGTAGCACTCAAGACAGGCCCCAGTAACAATTCCGAAGCAGCAGTATAGCGGGAGCGCAGTCTTCGTTCCATGTCAGCAATAGTAGCACTCAAGACAGGCCCCAGTAACAATTCCGAAGCAGCAGTATAGCGGGAGCGCAGTCTTCGTTCCATGTCAGCAATAGTAGCACTCAAGACAGGCCCCAGTAACAATTCCGAAGCAGCAGTATAGCGGGAGCGCAGTCTTCGTTCCATGTCAGCAATAGTAGCACTCAAGACAGGCCCCAGTAACAATTCTGAAGCAGCAGTATAGTGGGAGCGCAGTCTTAGTTCCATTTCAGTAGCCTTAGTATAGCCAAGGCCCAAGTTACATTTATGTAGCTAAAGTGTAGGCCAACCCCACACACACTTCTGTACCATGAGTGCAGGCGAAGAACATACAAATTGCTATGATTACACTGTAGGTGAGGGCCCCAAAAAATTGGTGTACCAACAGTACTAATGTACCTCAGTAAACATTGGCCATGCCCAACCAAGATGGCAGGTGAAACCCATTAATCGCTTTGGTTAATGTGGCTTAAGTGGTAACTAGGCCTGGAGGCAGCCCAGTTTAACGAAAAATTGGTTCAAGTTAAAGTTTCAACGCTTTTAAGAGCATTGAAACATATAAAAATTGTTTCGAAAAATTAGATGAGTGAGCCTTGTGGCCCTAAGAAAAATTGCCCGTTCAGCGTGATTACGTGAGGTTTCAGGAGGAGGAGCAGGAGGAGGATGAGGAATATTAGACACAGATTGATGAAGCAGAAATGTCCCCGTTTTGGATGGTGAGAGAGAACGTAGCTTCCATCCGCGGGTGCAGCCTACGTAATGCTTACGTATCGCTGCTGTCCGCTGGTGGAGAAGAGAAGTCTGGGGAAATCCAGGCTTTGTTCATCTTGATGAGTGTTAGCCTGTCGGCACTGTCGGTTGACAGGCGGGTACGCTTATCTGTGATGATTCCCCCAGCTGCACTAAACACCCTTTCCGACAAGACGCTAGCCGCAGGACAAGCAAGCACCTCCAGGGCATACAGCGTTCAGGCCACGTGTCCAGCTTCGACACCCAGTAGTTGTAGGTGGCAGAGGCGTCACGGAGGACGGTCGTGCGATCGGCTACGTACTCCCTCGCCATCCTTTTACAGTGCTCCCGCCGACTCAGCCTTGACTGGGGAGCGGTGACACAGTCTTGGTGGGGAGCCATAAAGCTGTCCAGGCCCTTAAAGACTGTTGCACTGCCTGGGATGTACATGCTGCTCGATCTCCGCACCTCCCCTGCTACCTTGCCCTCGGTACTGCGCCTTCTGCCACTAGCGCTGTCGGCTGGGAATTTTACCATCAGCTTGTCCGCAAGGGTCCTGTGGTATAGCAACACTCTCGAACCCCTTTCCTCTTCGGGAATGAGAGTGGGCAGATTCTCCTTATAGCGTGGGTCGAGCAGTGTGTACACCCAGTAATCCGTTGTGGCCAGAATGCGTGCAACGCGAGGATCACGAGAAAGGCATCCTAACATGAAGTCAGCCATGTGTGCCAGGGTACCAGTACGCAACACATGGCTGTCTTCACTAGGAAGATCACTTTCAGGATCCTCCTCCTCCTCCTCCTCCTCAGGCCATACACGCTGAAAGGATGACAGGCAATCAGCCGGTGTACCGTCAGCAGCGGGCCAAGCTGTCTCTTCCCCCTCCTCCTCATCCTCCTCATGCTCCTCATCCTCCTCCTGTACGTGCTGAGAAATAGACAGGAGGGTGCCCTGACTATCCAGCGGCATACTGTCTTCCACCGCCCCCGTTTCCGAGCGCAAAGCAGCTGCCTTTATGGTTTGCAGGGAATTTCTCAAGATGCATAGCAGAGGAATGGTGACGCTAATGATTGTAGCATCGCCGCTCACCACCTGGGTAGACTCCTCAAAATTACCAAGGACATGGCAGATGTCTGCCAACCAGGCCCACTCTTCTGAAAGGAATTGAGGAGGCTGACTCCCACTGCGCCGCCCATGTTGGAGTTGGTATTCGACTATAGCTCTACGCTGTTCATAGAGCCTGGCCAACATGTGGAGCGTAGAGTTCCACCGTGTGGGCACGTCGCACAGCAGTCGGTGCACTGGCAGCTTAAAGTGATGTTGCAGGGTGCGCAGGGTGGCAGCGTCCGTGTGGGACTTGCGGAAATGTGCGCAGAGCCGGCGCGCCTTTACGAGCAGGTCTGACAAGCGTGGGTAGCTTTTCAGAAAGCGCTGAACCACCAAATTAAAGACGTGGGCCAGGCATGGCACGTGCGTGAGGCTGCCGAGCTGCAGAGCCGCCACCAGGTTACGGCCGTTGTCACACACGACCATGCCCGGTTGGAGGCTCAGCGGCGCAAGCCAGCGGTCGGTCTGCTGTGTCAGACCCTGCAGCAGTTCGTGGGCCGTGTGCCTCTTATCGCCTAAGCTGAGTAGTTTCAGCACGGCCTGCTGACGCTTGCCCACCGCTGTGCTGCCACACCGCGCGACACCGACTGCTGGCGACATGCTGCTACTAACACATCTTGATTGCGAGACAGAGGAGGAGGAGGAGGAGGAGGGTGCTTTAGTGGAGGAAGCATACACCTCCGCAGATACCAGCACCGAGCTGGGGCCCGCAATTCTGGGGGTGGGTAGGACGTGAGCGGTCCCAGGCTCTGACTCTGTCCCAGCCTCCACTAAATTCACCCAATGTGCCGTCAGGGAGATGTAGTGGCCCTGCCCGCCTGTGCTTGTCCACGTGTCCGTTGTTAAGTGGACCGTGGCAGTAACCGCGTTGGTGAGGGCGCGTACAATGTTGCGGGAGACGTGGTCGTGCAGGGCTGGGACGGCACATCGGGAAAAGTAGTGGCGACTGGGAACTGAGTAGCGCGGCGCCGCCGCCTCCATGATACTTTTGAAGGACTCAGTTTCCACAACCCTATACGGCAGCATCTCAAGGCTGATGAATTTTGCTATGCGGACGGTTAACGTTTGAGCGTGCGGGTGCGTGGCGGCGTACTTGCGCTTGCGCTCCAACAGTTGCGCAAGCGACGGCTGGACGGTGCGCTGAACTACACTGCTGGATGGGGCCGAGGACAGCGGAGATGAGGGTGTGGGTGCAGGCCATGAGGCGGTAGTGCCTGTGTCCTGAGAGGGGGGTTGCATCTCAGTGGCAGGTTGGGGCACAGGGGGAGAGGCAGGGGTGCAAACCGGAGGCGCTGAACGGCCTTCGTCCCACCTTGTGGGGTGCTTGGCCATCATATGTCTGCGCATGGTGGTGGTGGTGAGGCTGTTGGTGTTGGCTCCCCGGCTGAGCTTTGCGCAACAAAGGTTGCACACCACTGTTCGTCGGTCGTCAGGCGTCTCTGTGAAAAACTGCCAGACCTTAGAGCACCTCGGCCTCTGCAGGGTGGCATGGCGCGAGGGGGCGCTTTGGGAAACACTTGGTGGATTATTCGGTCTGGCCCTGCCTCTACCCCTGGCCACCGCACTGCCTCTTGCAACCTGCCCTGCTGATGCCCTTGACTCCCCCTCTGAAGACCTGTCCTCCTGAGTAAGCGTTGCACACCAGGTGGGGTCAGTCACCTCATCGTCCTGCTGCTCTTCCTCCGAATCCTCTGTGCGCTGCTCCCTCGGACTTACTGCCCTTACTACTACCTCACTGCAAGACAACTGTGTCTGATCGTCATCGTCCTCCTCACCCACAGAAAGTTGTTGAGACAGTTGGCGGAAGTCCCCAGCCTCTTCCCCCGGACCCCGGGAACTTTCGAATGGTTGGGCATCAGTGACGATAAACTCCTCTGGTGGGAGAGGAACCGCTGCTGCCCAATCTAAGCAGGGGCCCGAGAACAGTTCCTGGGAGTGTTCCCGCTCCTGAGCAGGTGTCATTGTAGTGGAGTGAGGAGGCTGGGAGGAAGGAGGAGCAGCAGACAGAGGATTCGGATTTGCAGCAGTGGACGGCGCAGAACTGCGTGTTGACGATAGGTTGCTCGAAGCACTTTCTACCATCCAGGACAGGACCTGCTCACACTGCTCATTTTCTAATAACCGTCTCCCGCGTGGACCCATTAATTGGGCGATGAATGTGGGGACGCCAGAAACGTGCCTCTCTCCTAATCACGCAGCAGTCGGCTGCGACACACCTGGATCAGGAGCTCGGCCTGTGCCCACACCCTGACTTGGCCCTCCGCGTCCTCGGCCGCGTCCACGTCCTCTAGGCCTACCCCTACCCCTCAGCATGCTGTATTACCAGTGATTTGATTTCACAGGCAGGAAATAAATTGGCGCAAGACTGCAGGCCAAATATAATTTTTTCCCTTTTTTGAAAACGAAAGGCCCCACTGCCTCTAGTGAATGAATAATCTAAGTTTAATAACTGTGCTGTGGCCCTGCTAATGTGTCACAGAACGTGAGGGTAGCAGAGTTATTATAACTCTGGCAGAGCAGGTATTTTTTTCCCAATTAAGGAAAGCAAATGGCGAAGCCAGCAGTAAAACGTAGCTGGGTGCGTCTGATTTTTAAACGTTGCACACGCAGCCGACACGTACACACAGCCCTTAGGACGGACAGAGGCAGGACAAATAGAAATTTTTTCAGTTTTTTTCCACCAAAAGGCAGCACTGCGTATATTCAATGAACATGAGAAGTTTAATAACTGTGCTGTGGCCCTGCTAATGTGGCACAGAACTTGAGGGTAGCAGAGTTATTATAACTCTGGCAGAGTAGGTATTTTTTTTCCAAATTAAGGAAAGCAAATGGCGAAGCCAGCAGTAAAACGTAGCTGGGTGCGTCTGATTTTTAAACGTTGCACACGCAGCCGACACGTGTCCACCGCCCTTAGGACGGACAGAGGCTGGACAAATAGAAATTTTTTCAGTTTTTTTCCACCAAAAGGCAGCACTGCGTATATTCAATGAACATGAGAAGTTTAATAACTGTGCTGTGGCCCTGCTAATGTGGCACAGAACTTGAGGGTAGCAGAGTTATTATAACTCTGGCAGAGCAGGTATTTTTTTTCCCAATTAAGGAAAGCAAATGGCGAAGCCAGCAGTAAAACGTAGCTGGGTGCGTCTGATTTTTAAACGTTGCACACGCAGCCGACACGTGTCCACCGCCCTTAGGACGGACAGAGGCAGGACAAATAGTTTTTTTTTCAGTTTTTTTCCACCAAAAGGCAGCACTGCGTATATTCAATGAACATGAGAAGTTTAATAACTGTGCTGTGGCCCTGCTAATGTGTCACAGAACGTGAGGGTAGCAGAGTTATTATAACTCTGGCAGAGCAGGTATTTTTTTCCCAATTAAGGAAAGCAAATGGCGAAGCCAGCAGTAAACCGTAGCTGGGTGCGTCTGATTTTTAAACGTTGCACACGCAGCCGACACGTGTCCACAGCCCTTAGGACGGACAGAGCCAGGTCAAATAGAATTTTTTTCACTTGTTTTACAAGCAAAAGGCCGCACTGCGTATATTCAATGAATAATAACTGTGTTGTGGCCCTGCCTACACAATTCTTTCCCTGCAGTATCAATGGAGGGTGCAATGCTCTGCAGAGGCGATTTTGAGAAGAAAAAAAATATGCAGCACAGCTAACAGCAGCCAGCACAGTACTGCACACGGTTAAATATGGCCCTAGAAAGGACCGTTGAGGTTCTTGAAGGCTACACTCACTCCTAACACTCTCCCTGCCTATGCAACACTTCTGTCCCTAATGCCGGGTGCAACGCTCTGCAGAGGCGATTTTGAGAAGAAAAAAAAATTGCCACTGCTAACAGCAGCCAACACACAGCTATCAGTGGCCCTAATAAGGACCTTTGGGGTTCTTGAAGCCTACACTAACTACCAATTCTTTCCCTACAGCAGCTCCGGTACAAACAGCACTGTCCCTCATCTAACTCACAAGGCATCTGAGGCGAGCCGCGGGAGGGGCCGACTTTTATATTAGGCGGACACCTGATCTCGCCAGCCACTCACAGCAGGGGGGTGGTATAGGGCTTAAACGTTGCAGGGGGAAGTTGTAATGCCTTCCCTGTCTTTCAATTGGCCAGAAAAGCGCGCTAACGTCTCAGGGAAGGAAGTGAAAGTAACCAGAACACCGCATGGTGTTCGTTACGAATAACGAACATCCCGAACACCCTAATATCCGCACGGATATCAAGTTCGGACGAACACGTTCGCTCATCTCTACTATCTATCTATCTATCTATCATCTATCTCATAGATCTATGTATACAATGTGATTGTTCCCAGTAAGAGAAACCAACTAATTTTGTAGATATGATACCTTTTAATTACTAACAAAAATACATACTGTTATAGCGAGCTTTCCAAACTAGTCGGCAATGATCGAACAAATCTAACAATGTATTTATTTAATAAATACACAGGATCACATGTGCTATGTGTATTTGTGTACACTAAACTATATTTGAAAGTCTGATATTACAACATATTTTACATAAATTGCATATATTCTATTTGATATTTTTTTTCCTGCAGTGAAATTAGTGCAGAAGAAGAAAACAAGTATGTAAAATGATAAGCTTTAGCTACAACTAAAGGCTCTCTAATGCACTAACAAGCATATAGTTGTTTCCAATATACAATGTAATAACATATTATATAATTGCTATTGTGCTATTTGTATAATGCAGATATTTTAAAATTGATTTGCGTGCGTTATTGCGATTGTAAAATGTGTGCATGTAATACGCAAAGAATAGAATGCAGCATATTCTACTATTGTGAGCATTTGTGCACCGAAGATTCCCAAAGAAGTCTATGGAGGTACACAAATACATGCACATGCAAGGAGATGCACAATATGGTGTGCAATTCCACTGGAAATAGAACACATCTGGAACTCAATAGGCTAAATAGCTATTAAAATCAGGGCGCAGTTGTATCCTGTGCACAAAGGTCCATGCCCTGTAGGTGCAAAAAGTACATGGGTGCATGCGCTAGTACACTCACCACTATGAAGCATATATTCAAATTCCCTGCTATGGCACGCGAGTTTGAAAAAAAAGCTGGAAGATAGGTCTTGATTCCACTCCATAGCAGTCCAGTTTTTTCGTTCATGACACCCTGCAAGCGGAGATGACGTTGGTTGGGTACTTAAGACAATATAGGTAATGGGGGCCATGAGGCCAAATATCCATCAGTCAAGCACCTGGAACTGGTTCTGACAAACACAAGGGTCTGTAACAATGGTGCCACCTGTCTCTGGATGGTGGACAACAAAACAGTTGGAGCTGCTTGATCCTCTCTACTGGTGGTCTGTTGAGGGAGTCCTGAGCCGGATCCCCTTGTCAGTGTGTCCTCACACATCCACTGGTCCCAACACCTCTTAACAGTTTGGATAATATGGGGCAGGCGGTGGGCAATTCGTCAATACGACTATCCAGCTTCTCGCAATCAAATAATACGCCCCTCTCAAACTCTGTTTACTGGGCGAAACCTTTTCAATCGCATCATAGAGGTGTCTAGTGGTCAACAAGCTCTACACAAGCAGAGAAAGAGGGAGCACATAGAGCTTCTATGCTGCCCTGTAGGAAGGAGCCACAAAGCTGTGCAGGCTCCATGCACTCCTCTTGGCCATGTGCATGAGCCCATAATATATTTGTATAAGCTGTAATTACAGTAACTGGCTGGTGAACAAATAAGGAGCTGTGTTTAATTATTATGAAGAATGTAATCTCTTAATTATAGCAAATACAAAAAAAAAAGGATATAATAATGTGTTCAATTTTATACCTTTCTCTGTTTACTAACAACGGTTTTAGCATAGTAGTTGCTTCAGGCTTTTCATTAATGCTGTCTTGTTTCTGCTGCTGCTTGATGAATGTAAGCATTATCCGTTCGGCTGAGCCTTCTACGCAGAAAATATGCCACGAAAGGCAGCGTCGGAGACTCGATTTGTTTCCTTCCTTGAGAAAATATACATTTGTTATTCAAAATATTACATTGTAGCCTGTGCTTTGTGTGACATATTTATTCTTTTTCTACATTAAATATGTTGAATGCTCATAAATCAGCCCCATCGCTGACATTTACATTAAGTTGTATATAAATCTTTACAGATTTAGAAATACATGACTTGCACCATACTACAGTACAAACTATAGCATACAGATGCTGTTATTCTGATATGGTTCTTATTCTTCCTCTGTTTCCTTAATTGTATCTAGAAAAGGAGAAACCTAAGGCAAAAGTACTTCCAACTATTAAAGAAGGTAAGATAGTATATACTTTATAAGTATACATTGTTTTATCATTGGAGTTACAGCAAATTAATTCATTTGACGAAGGATTACCGTATATACTCAAGTATTAGCCGACCCAAGTATAAGCCGAGGCACCTAATTTTACCACACAAAACTGGGAGCACTAGGTGCCTCGAATATAAGCCTAGCTAGACTAGGTAAAAAAAAAAAAAGCAATATTCACCTCCCAGGTGGAGTCTGAGTCCCCGGCGTGATGGTCTCCAAATATATTTGTCACTTTGAAGGTGCATGCTACACTGGACTCCGATTACAATACTGGGCTGTGATGAGATGCCCATTGTCATGTCACATCATATGACTACAGCAGCCAATCATGGCACAGGAACATGCATCCACTAGGGAAATGCAGAATAGGAGTTCCGCAACAGGACAGATCTACTGTATATTTACTAATATTTCTTTCTTACTTTTTGAGAAATGTTTTTTAACCTTGCTGAAATCTCCCAGCAGCTATTTACCAAAATAGGATAATATGGTATTTAAAATGAAATGCAATGATTTTCGCACATCAAGCATGTATTTTGAGACCAGCTATTCGGTAAAGAGCTTTAAGATCCATGGACGACTTTTAATAGTGCCAGCAATCAATCATCTAATTTAGAAGTTTATTGGGCTTGCTACATTAGCTATTGACTATCACATCATCAAGTATTTGATTGCTAAGAGCGGCTAAATGTAGCAAATTAATCTGTTAGCGGTATTGGGATTGTGGTGGTTTTATTTGCCTATACTTTCTAATGGGGAAAATGATTAATCATGCAAAGTAATAAATAGTAGTGATATTTAGTCACACTTTTAAAGCTAAACTTGAATAAATGCTTTCAAAGAAAGAAAAGTTGCCTATTAGGCCTCTGTCACGCGAGCGTTGCGATTTTTGGTAACCCGCATCGCAGCCAAAAATCACAAGAACGGGAGAAAGCCACAATCAATTCGCAGCTAAATCTCCCAGCCCGGAATTCTGTGGCAAAAGAAGCTCCCATAGAAGCCTATGAGAGCTGCCAGCAAGGGGAGGGGAAGGGACTTTAGCAGCACTTGCCATGCTAAATTCCCTCTCCCTACCTCACCAGCCCATGGGAGCTGCCAGCAAGGAGAGTGGGAGGAACTTTAGCAATGCGAGCCGCTTCTAAACTCCCTCCCTCTTCCCTTTTCTGTCTATGAGAACAGCTGGTGTATTCCAGCAAAAGATAATGTGGCTGAAAATCGCCCATCTGAAGAAATGCATTGAAATCCAATACTTCAAATGGTCGAGATTTTCAGCCGGCGTTTTATCGCAACAAAATAGCCGCGATAAAACGCTGGTGTGAAAGAAGTCTACATCTCAGATGGGTCAAGCAGGATCAAAAAAATGACATTGCTTATTTAAATTTGACAATGCAATAAATTCCTTATACTAGGCTTAAAACGTATTTACCTTTTTATTTGCCTAGAGCAAAAAGTAGCTAAAGTTGAAGAACCTGCACCTACAACAGAAGGTAAGAAACTTCTGTCTGGTCTAAGAATTTTCCTGACAATAAAAATAATAGAAGTGATGAAACTTGAAACTCCAGGGCCCCACTGGAAAATCTTTAACAGGCCCTTATGTACCATGTGAATTTTATAATATTGGTGTCTTATGTGGCAGAAGGGTCTTTGCGTCTCCTTTGGCACCAGGGCTCAGGTACGACTGCTACCTCTGTACCTGCTATAGTTATTTCTCTGTATGCAATCGCAGTGCTAAGTTGGCAAATCTCAAATTAGATTAGGTAGCTATCTATTGACAAGCAAGGTTAACCATGCTCAGTGAATGTGTCAGGTCATAGTCTACTGCCAAAGGAAGCCCCAGTACTACTACATATTCACGTCTTGGGCCCGTTTTTGGTAATTTCTCCCACTGCTGCATTCTGTTTGTCCTGGGTAAGATTTTCAGAAGAGGGAAGCCTCCCATATCCTGTGTAGTTTCTTTGGGGGTCTCTGATGCTCAGACCTCATCTCTTGACACTTATTTATTTCTCTAGCTCCCTCGGACTTTCTCTCTTGGGTCTTAGACTTTGGGAGACAGAAACACAAAGTAGTGAGCTACATAATAATAATAATCTGTATTTGTATAGCGCCAACTTATTCCGCAGCTGTATATTGCGCTTGCTGTTATGAAAGGATATATTATTACTTTGCATAATGTACTGGTCTGTCTCCAGTATTTCTCTGTATATCTCTGTATGCCCTCTAAGGCCTCCTGCAGACGGCCGTGTCGAATTCCGCTGCAAGAATTCTCGCAGCGGGATCGAGCCGTTACCCTGCAGCAACCCCCGCAGCTCACCTACTCCGGTGTCTCCTCTGCTCTGCTATGTGCCGGCTACCACCCAGAGCAGAGCTGGCGCAACAGAGGTGGTGTTTCTATGCGGGCCTCTGCGAGGTCGCACAGAAATAGAACATGCCACGATTTGTTTACCGCGAGAGTTTTCACGCGCTCAAATCGCAGCTGTTTGCATAGGATTGCATTATCTAATGCAATCCTATGGCAGCGTGCACGGGGGGAAATTCTGCGGGAAATCCCACTGCGGAATTTTCACCTGTGTGGATTTATCCTTAGAAGTGTTCATACATGGCAGTTTTGGATCATTCTTTATTGTGTGCTTTGTTAGAGATGAGAAAAAAATGTGCCAAAAATCTTAGAAACAATGTCATGTGTGAAGATATCTATAGTGCCTTTTAGTATATGGAATACTGGCCAAGTGAAAGATGTTGGGGTGTAAAGGGGACACTATAACATTCCAATTCCATTGTCCACAGAAATCTGAAGCCAGTCCTGATTTTGCTGGATATGCCTACACTTGCTAAGATCAGCTTGTCTACTTTCTATACCATAGAAGTGTACCCAGTCTTGAAATTAGGAGTTTTAGGTGATTTTTAAAATCATTTAGTGTAGGAACTGGATGATATATTTCAACTATAAAATTACTCTACATTAACTTTTATTTGTGATTTCAGTGTCTTTAGTACTTCAGTCTCGGCCATGCCTTGTATTTGCTTAGGAAAAGTCAGGATGCAGTTTGACTTTCAAATTACAGTTACACTTGGCAGAACATGACAGTTCTCGAAGGTGTTTGTGAAGATAACATGTTCCCTTCAAGGCTGTTCTATTAAGACTCTTTTTTTTTTCCTTCTTGAGGAAAACATTTGATAGAACAATATCAGCTTTCTAAGAAATATAATTACTTTACTCACATCCACTGCATGCTTCACTGTAGCATCTGTATTCTGTTAATAAATAGAAATATGCTACGGATTGCTACGGAATCCGCGCCGAGCGTCCGCATCATGGATCCGCAGCAAATAGTGCCCGTAGCATGCTATGGGAAATCGATTCTTCCTGTACACTTGCGGAAACCAATTGTGGTTTCTGCAAGCGAAGAAAGATCGCAGCATGCTCCATTTGTTCGCAGAATCCGCGCGGATGGTTTCCAATGAAGTCAATGAAAGCCATCCGATCCATGGCCCTTCTGCCATGACGCGGTGAAAGCAGTAGTCAATGAAATTAAAATCTGTACTGCGCATGTCCGACGGTGAGCTGTCCTGACTAATATGTGCACAGATATGCCTGTGTGAATCCACTTTAGGGCTTCTACCCACAAGCGTTTTTGTAACGCTGTTATATCACTGCGTTTTTTTTATGCAAATGTCAATCAAACTTTCTAATGTTAAAATCACATCACACAAAAAATGCAAGTTTGCGCTTCTGCAATTTTTGTGCGATGCGATTTTAACATTAGAAACTTCCATTGACATTTGCATTAGAAAAACGCAACAATATTGCAGCGTTACGCTAGTGGGTAGAAGCCCTTAAAGGTATATTCACGTTTGACTTTTTATCTATTTTCACAGTTTTTTGCTGCAATTTTGCAAAACTAACAGGAAAATATAATAAAAAGGACAGTGAAAATACATAAAAATGCCACAGGTAAACATATCATACCCAAAGAGTGCCTACTATCTGTATATACAAGTATGAATTCATGTTATGTTTGATCACTACTTTATGTGTTTGCATTGGAAGAGCTCCCTTGGCACATGCTAGATATAATATATATATATGGCCTTATTAACCTGACACATGCCAAAAAGGGTCCTTTTGGCATGGATTGGGAAAGTGTATGTGGTTTACTATTTTCTTACTGTATGGAGCAGTGTCGTAGACCATGCTATCCCTTACAGACACATCCTGCAAAACTTGTATACAGGATGATATATGTTTCTTCCATGAGATTCCCTATGGACAATATACTGTATATCGTTATATGACTACATAGTGGCACACTGTCTATCAGGTGTTTGGTTTTGCAATATTTGTAATTTCACTGTTGCCACTTCAGATACAGTCCAATAGTGCAGCTGAAATCGTGCCCACCCATGACATATAATGGTGACACAATCTTGTAAGCTTTAGGCTGGCTGCACACAACCGGATTTGCATTGTGCAATTCAAAAAAGGCGTCTGCCTCCAGATTCCGCAGCATGCTATGAG
Organism: Eleutherodactylus coqui; assembly: GCF_035609145.1. Classification (NCBI taxonomy): domain Eukaryota; kingdom Metazoa; phylum Chordata; class Amphibia; order Anura; family Eleutherodactylidae; genus Eleutherodactylus; species Eleutherodactylus coqui. Next base: position 233,352,325 of record NC_089837.1, on the reverse strand, counting down.
AAATCATGTTTTTCCTGCACATGAGCAGAAATCAATTGCGATATTCCACTCACGGAGGGAATATTGCAGAATGCTCTATTTTTGGGTGGATTCCTCATGGGCAGCCTCCATTGAATTCAATGGAAGCTGTCTGACCCATGGCCCTTCTGCAATTGCCTTTGGCGATGACCCGCGAAAAGCAGGGGTTTAAAAAAAATCTGTGCTATGCATGTCCGACAGCAAGCCATGCAAACCATCCGCAGTACAGGACAGAAGAAGAAATGTCAGGTACATGTGGACCAACAGAAACAATATTTTTTTTGACAGTAGGTGAGCGAGCACAGTCTTTATAGTTGAATTTAGCTCGTCCTGGTGGTGATGGCATACAGCCAAAATTATGTACTTTTTTAAGAAAGAAAAAAGCCCCCACCATGCGGATATATATCTAAAGTATATAAAAAAACAGGTATCGGGACTGCTGCGGAATATTGCTGACTAGACTAGATAAAGCAATAGTTCATAAGATAGAGCTTCCTGTAAAGTTTTGTTTTGAGACAGGGCTCATAATTTCTGTGTTCTCTATTGGACAAAATCTCTCCAATTCCAGGGCATTGTTTTACTTATTTCCGTGAAATTCTTAAAAAAAAAACATGAAAATAGAAAAAAATCTCCTTTTTGGAATCACTTAGTTAACTGAAATATGGTTATCAACATTTCAATCTGCTTTCTCCATTTGTAACAGTGATTCATTTATGTATGTACAGCACCAAGTTTACCTAAGCATTGCGATCAGTTATATTACTTAAATATTTATTTGAATGAATACACAGGGTGTAGACAAAAATATGGAATCACCATACAAAATGCATTGGATTTTACTTATTAGCACTGATAGACCTCTTTGACCCCTGGTTGGCTGAGAGCTTTCCCACCAAATTTGTGTTTACTTCACCTCTTGTCCTGCTCTGAGTGGTTTTGGGAGCAGCTGGTAACAGCAGCTGAGTGGCTCAAAACCCTGACCAATGGAACCTTGTTGCTCAGCAGATATTCACTTCTGCTCGGCAGCATCTATGCCATATTACTTCCACTTAAAATTGGTCTCTACATGTCTTGTTGAAATATGAGTTATAATCCCATATAACTTAAGGCATGCATTTCATACGATGTTACCATATTTTTTTCCACCTCCTGTACTTGGAATTACATTGGATATAAGCATGCAACTAAGAGTGATCAGTGCACAATTTAACTACCAATCATTTTACGCACTGCATAGGCACATGTGGAACTAGTCGCATTGTCCCTGGTGTCATCATAATTATGTCTGAATCTCTCACGGGTCGTAAGTATATCACTGTTTCAACTGCCTGTTCTAACATTTTCACCTGTTCTAACACTACTGAAGGCTATAGAATAAGATGTCCATTTATTCAGTATATTAGATGACTAGTACTATTAGTAAGATTCTAATGGCATTTTCTAGGAAAATAGTAAATGGAATGTATGAAAATGGTCATAGATAGGACAAAATAGTCATAGATCTTTGCAGTCAAAATGCTTAGCTGAATGAACGATTTTGTATTTTCAGTGGTTCATAAAATCCCTTAATTAATCATGTTATAGGCAATAACAAGCAGTTAGGGACTCCTTCTTGCTAACTGGTTTTATTTTTATAACGTCTTTCTTAAAGGTCTTTTTACTTTGATTTCGTTCCAATGGCAAACTATTTTGCAATCTATATTTCTTCCCAGTTTTTACATCTGCAGACTCCATGTAATTACTATACACTAGCACATAATATTTAAGGTCACATACATTGTTTTTCTTTATAAAACTTTGTAACTGTTATTTTAAAAAAAACAATAAAATTCTTGGAATAAAAAAACAAACAATGCTATTGCTTAATTGGTTTCTATCTTTCTACATTCCATTTGTTTAAAATGTCTCAAAATATATTATTATTAAAGCACCTTTATAATTATTTACACGTTATTTATATTCACAAACCAACCATTTGTTTTATTTTTTTTTCAGAACCTGATTCAGGAAGAGCACTCACTATTGATTCTATATTAAAAGGTAGAGATTTATATAATCATTAATTTGTATTACAAGGCATCATGGATTAATCAGGAATTATTGTATCAATTTGTTTTAATAGGGTCTGTTAGCATTATGCCCCAGGTGTAAGGCAAAGATAGGGTTCCTACAGAACTATCAGAACTTTATAGGAGTTATGTAACATGACTATATCCTTCCCGAGATGTTTTTGCAAGAGAAGATAATCTAATATGGAGAAACAAAGTGGAAAGGTACAGGGTCCAGCAGGGTCCCACTGTAATGAATACCTAAACCAATATATTTGCCAAAGTAAACAACCTTAAGTGGATCTCTTAAAAGTAAACTTTTATTAATCACATATATAATTTCACCTCAAAAGATATAAAAAGAACAGATATGCTGTAACAGCAGAAAAAAATGATTATACAGACTCAAAGAGTCTGAAGATATAAGCTACCTGCCTCTCTAAATACATTAGGTGTACTTTATTAGGAACGGTGGAGCTAGTGCTCACTCCACCAACTCCAACACAATGGCTTATACACACCCAGCTGTAGAAACCAATATCGCTCATCGTGCAGTTTAAACAGCGGCTGTTCAGTAGCAAACAACCGCTGTGTTATCTCAATGAAGGGGGACGGCGGAGCGAGAGGAGATAAATCTTCTGCACTGCCCCGCCCCCCTGCTGGCCGTTCCATGAGCGAGACAGATCTGCTAGCTCCTATGCAGGAGCGCGGAGACACAGGGACGAGTGTCGGGCATCATTTGCCCGACAGTCATCCTTTGTAAATCCTTTGTACACAGTCATCAATGTAAAGACCAATAGGAGAATCAGTGTGTGGCAGCCAATAGAGGAATATATAACATTCAGTCAATGGGAGACCCATTGCCAAGACACTCACTGTGTTCATCAGCCAAAGTACGCCCAGTAGACCAGAACTGTCTGATAGAATAAATATCTCCTCAGAACCGAAGCATCCTCTGTATTAGTCATCCTGAGCATGCTCAGTTGGTCAAAATGGGCTGATAGAATAAAATTCTCCACAATGCAAAGGCAATCTTAGTATTCATAGGTCAGAGCATGCTCAGTATATCAAAATTGTCCGATAGAATAAAAATCTCCGTAAGGCCTAGATGTAGGCATAGTTTGCTCTATGATAGCCAAGCAAACAATACTAGCACGATGTGACAGAGCGTTCACACTCATTTTAATGTGCCAAAATAAATTATATCCCTGTCTAATACTTACTGGTTCACAGTCTTAGCGGGATAAAGCCGACAGCCATGTTTATGATCATGTGAAAGAGAAGAATAAGCCATTGTGCTGGCCTTGGGGGATTGAGCGCTAGCTCCACCGTTCCTAATAAAATATATATATATACCTAATGTATTTAGTGAGGCAGGTAGTTTATATGTTTAGACTCTTTGAGTCTGTATAATCATTCTTTTCTACTGTTACAGCATATCTGTTCTTTTTATATCTTTTTTAGGTAAAATTCTATATGTGACTAATTGCAAGAGTAGAAACTGCCTAAAATGCAGCATATTATCAAAGCTTTTAGTCAAGAATATCTCTGTATTGCAGCATATATAGGAGGATGTCATGATTTATCTTGTTCTTACAGAGTCCCAGAAGCAAAACAAAAAACCTTTGTGTGCCTATACAAAAAACTGAACAGTACATTATGAATCAATAGAATTCTATGGATGCCCTAATCATGTAACACGGGGCTGTGTGCACAGCCCTTAAAGGGGTTGTCCCGCGCCGAAACGGGTTTTTTTTTTTTATACCCCCCCCCCCCCCCCCCGTTCGGCGCGAGACAACCCCGCTGCAGGGGTTAAAAAAACAACCCGCACAGCGCTTACCTGAATCCCGGCGGTCCGGCGTCTTCATACTCACCTGCTGAAGATGGCCGCCGGGATCCTCTGTCTCCATGGACCGCAGGGCTTCTGTGCGGTCCATTGCCGATTCCAGCCTCCTGATTGGCTGGAATCGGCACGTGACGGGGCGGAGCTACACGGAGCTACACGGAGCCCCATTCAGAAAAGAAGAAGACCCGGACTGCGCAAGCGCGGCTAATTTGGCCATCGGAGGGCGAAAATTAGTCGGCACCATGGAGACGAGGACGCCAGCAACGGAGCAGGTAAGTATAAAACTTTTTATAACTTCTGTATGGCTCATAATTAATGCACAATGTACATTACAAAGTGCATTATTATGGCCATACAGAAGTGTATAGACCCACTTGCTGCCTCGGGACAACCCCTTTAATACTGGCAAATTCACATGACTAAATATTATTTCCTGCCCATTGCTCCGCTCCAGTTTGGAATATTAATATATGCATAATTGATATACATGCACGCAATGTTGGTTCATCTAAGATAAAACACTGCTTTATCTTTAATGAAAAACAAGCCATTCAGTGTAAGTAAAATTTCCCAGAAGCTCCTCTTGGCATTTACTTTCAGTATACATTTCTTCATATGCACTGCTGCAGATATTTAACTGATTAAGAGATGAAAGCATTATCTTCTACTTCTGAAACCTAGCTTTCCAATGGTGTCTGATTTACAAGCATGAGAAAAAGTGATTAAGTCTTATCTATAATTTGCAGATGGACTGTCGAAAGAACAAGAGGAAGAAGTGCTTAAGGCAGCAAGACAAGGTACAGTGAGAATTTTGGCTTTGTTTTCTTAACAAAAAATAATTCAAATAAATTATTCATATCAGGCAATGCAGCATAAATCCTATCCTCTAATTCAATGTATTGATTCCTGCATTGTCAAAGCTTCATATCCTATTCTTTCCATACTACTGCCATACAATTAACACACCCAAGATGACCTTTTCATATTCTTTTTTGTGTCTAGGAAATATAAAACATATTTAATTTTAAGAACCCTACAGGGTTTTTCTTGCACCACACTTTGACCCCTTTGCGTGATTTTTGGTGGAGGATTGTGGTGACATTAGATTTGTGACATCCTCACCACCACCGTAAAATTATAAAATTTGAGTATGATGCATTGAGTGACCTGTGAGGCCAGGTCAAAGTTCCTATGTTAAGTCTAGCAGCGCAGTTGTGCTTCTGCCAACAGCGCCTCTAGGGAGAGTCAAGCATTGCTGAGCGGCGTTCATATCAAGTGCTTTCGAGTCTGACTGTTGCCATGTTCCCAAAACATGGAAGACCAAGTGGTGGATGGCTAATAGTTCAAGGGGTATGCTCAGATGGAAGTTGGTACACTAAAAAGGAAGTTTATCCTGAAGTCCTTGCCAATTAAAGTAATCAGTTCTTAAAACATTTGCAACCATCTCTCCAAACATTTTATCTTTGCGTAGCAAACATCGGGTCTATCTAGTTATTTTACAAACATGTTCATATAGGCTATTTACAAAAAATAATCCCTGAGATGAAAGTCTGGTTACTTGTCACACATATTGAATGTGCTGCATGAAGTAAGAATATTTCAATGGAATATTACAAAATTCCTCAGGTATACATTGGATAACTTAGTATTTAAAAATACCATATCTGAATGGCAATAAGGCTACCATCTGTCTACTGCTTGGTGATTATTAACATATCCAATAATAACTGTTATATAGTAATAAATGTATAATATAGAAATATTTTAGATAATAAATCATTTTAAAACATACCAGAGTTTTCTGAATAAGCTGTCATGTGTGTACATGAGGAACAACGCTAATTCTGGCCATTATAAGACTTGTATCCTGCATTTTTCCCCACTTTCCCTCTCTGCAGACTGTTTATCTGATTTGCAATTGTCTCAGAACTGAAGGGAGGAGCTTGTCTGCTGTACTGTGCTTTATAGATTGTGCACAGAGAACTGCAGATTCTACTCCCTAGCTGTAACACAAACTGATGGTCATAACATGATCAAATAGGACAGTGTACAACATTAATAAGCAGTGGAGATATAAATTTATAGCAGCAGATAACTAACCATAAGCTTTTGAAGGATGTCTGCGTGTGAGTGTCTTTCTCTCCTCTTCTCCCCCCTTCCCTCTACTGTCATAGACTTCAATAAACATAATGACTTATCCCTCCTCCTCTCTTCCTTCTCTGTGATCATGTCGTCTTTAGTTACACTAGCAGGCAGTAGACAGAAAAAAACCCTAGTGGCCAGCACCTTAGAGTGATTTTAAGCACAAAAAGTCATTTTAGGTAAAGTAGATAACTCTTTTGTAGCTATCACATAAGCACAAGTCAAAAAGTTAGCGACTAATAAATAACAGGTTCTAAAGTATGAAAAGAATGTAAAAACATCTTTGTAGAACATGTAGCACTTGACATAATAGAATAGTAAAAAGTGTACATATTTTTTCTCTTTTTTTATCAGCTACAGTGAAATCCAGAATAGACTTAGAGGTCCTAATTATAACATTTTTCAAAACAGCCTCACATAGAATGTTCTGCTTTTAATAAAATTTCACAAAAGGCTGAAATAAACTTTAACATTTTGATTATTTTTATTATATTTCTACGCAAAAAGTTTCTAAAACAGGGTTTTGCTTTTATGCGTTTTGGTGGTTTAACTGTAGGATTTATTATATCAGATTAAGCATTTTACCTTTAATGTACCAGATTTTATTTCCTTTTTATATATTGCTGATATATTTCACAGCACTGTATGCTAAATGCAGTCACTCACATCATTTTCTATCCATATTGAAGTCTTAATAGTCTACATTAAGTCTCTCGACATAAAGGTATAGCCTAATTTTCTTATTAGTGGGATTCCAACTCTCATGTTCCTAATTGTTCTTAAGATTAAAGGTACTGCGAGTATTGCTGTACATGGAAGAACACTGCACCAAAGTGGCACTGTAGCCTCTTCAATTTCAGGACTAATTGGAGTCCTGATAGTTAGACTTTGCATATTAGAAAGTGATGGCATATCCTAGTAATATGTCATAATTTCTAGTGTTGGGAAAAATATGTAAATGGGAGAATTTATTGAGAAGGGGACATATACACTAAGGGCCTGCTTTCTGCCAAACAGCGCAAGCTTTGTCTGTGGGTTGTGTCTAGTATTGCAGCTCAACTCCTATTCACTTCAATGGAGCATAGCTTCAATACCACATGTAACCCTATGGACAAGGGTATTGCTGTGTTTGGAAGAAAGCAGGCATGTTTTTCTAACCCGGACAACCCCTTTAAGATATTACCCACTATACAAACAATTTTTTCCAATGTAAAATCATTATATGCTGTGAAGTCTTGTGCATTCACATTGATCCAAATAAATTTTGCATGGATGACAATAAACTAAATACTATGATTGCAATATTTAACATTAATCTGTAAGAAACGTTTGGAAGCTTGAACAAAAAGTATCAAAAGCTGAAACATAAGCTTCAGGCCATATAAATGGACTCCAAGATTTCCAAAAAGTTGTACTTTTTTACCTGTTTTCTTCACTCTCTGCCACCATTGTTCTTCTCTTAGCTTCCCTGTTGAGAGAGCTTGGTAGATGTGACAAGCAACAAGCTCATTTTGCCTATTCATGTGTGTTCCCAACCATGGACCACCTGTGGTCTGTGGTGCTGTTAGTCATTGTTTACTATGAGACAGAGGATCTCACTTGGGTTAGCAGGCTCCTATGCCCAGCACAGGAAATTTGCACTGGTAACACTTCAACATGCATCTTCCAAATTGCTCTGTGAGATAAATCCTACCTTCGTGCCTTCCATGCTTCCGTATCCAGCACAGGAGTAAGCACTGTAAGAATGTTCATCCCCCAAATAGCCTCATGAGACTGAGCGTCATGCCATGCTTCCCATCTCGAGCACTAGAGCTAGCACTGTTATAGTATTTGCACCCTGTAATGAAAATGTGAGCAAGAAAGACAGAGTGGGATGCCAATGAAGCCGCTCACATGTCTCGGGAATATATGGGGGGCGAGCATTCGGACAGTGCTGGCTTCTGTGCTGGACATGGGAGCCAGGATAATAGAGCAGGTATGCAGCTCCCTATCCTCTGCTGGCCCGACCACCACCATGACTGCCATTTGTCTACCACCAAGATCCATCATGGAAGTTTATTTCATGTCAGATTAAGGCCATTTGGTGGGATTTTTACAGTGGAGCAATCCACTACGACAGCTCTGAAAAGAGTTATGTTGTATTTTACATGTCTCTGATGCGCTATGACAAGAACAACTACATAGGATGTCTTCAGTCTTAGTCTATATGCCCAGAGCCATCCTACAGTACACTGCTTTATAAAGGAACAGTGGTATAACATGCCAGGAACTACTTCCATGGCCACTTTTGCATAACCAGAATTGGCCGGCCCGTAACCTTTAGAAATGCAGTGTAGACAACATAATAGGGTGGGCTGCCAGGAATATCAAGAGAATGGAAGGGGGAAAGCAGGTAATTACATACATACATAACTTGATACCAGGGGCTGTATGTGTTACGATCAATTACATGAAAATATGCCTTCAATTGCAACTAGTGGTTGCTGTAGACAATTAGAAATTTACCATTTAATTCTATATCTATGGAATTTGGAACTCTATATCAGAAAATTAGAGATTTCATCAATTCAAAGAAATGTTAAAATTAATTAACACTAAATACCTGTCAGGTTCTTTATGCTCCTCTCACTGAAGGCAGCATAAAGTGGTGGCAATAAAAAGGTTTGGCACTGTGTTAGCCAGTAGAGAAAAACCTGGTTATTCCCAGCAAGGGAAACCAAGTAATCTTGTAGATATGATACCTTTTAATGGCTGACAAAAATACATGATGTTATAGCGAGCTTTCAAACCTACTTAGGCCTCTTCTTCAGGCTTAAATGGAATAGATTAGAGATGAGCGAGCACCAAAATGCTCGGGTGCTCGTTGCTTGAGTCGAACTTTCCGCGATGCTCGAGGGTTCGTTTCGAGTAACGAACCCCATTGAAGTCAATGGGCGACTCGAGCATTTTTGTATATCGCCGATGCTCGCTAAGGTTTTCATTTGTGAATATCTGGGCAATTCAAGAAAGTGATGGGAACGACACAGAAACGGATCGGGCAGGTGAGGGGCTACATGTTGGGCTGCATCTCAAGTTCCCAGGTCCCACTATTAAGCCACAATAGCGGCAAGAGTGCCCCCCCAACAATTTTTACTTCTGAAAAACCCTCATTGGCAATGCATACCTTAGCTAAGCACCACACTACCTCCAACAAAGCACAATCACTGCCTGCATGACACTCCGCTGCCACTTCTCCTGGGTAACATGCTGCACAACCCCCCCGCACGACCCAGTGTCCACAGCACACACCAAAGTGTCCCTGCGCAGCCTTCAGCTGCCCTCATGCCACATGCTGGCCTCATAGCCACACCACCCTCATGTCTATTTATAAGTGCGTCTGCCATGAGGAGGAACCGGAGGCACACACTGCAGAGGGTTGGCAGGGACAGGCAGTGACCCTCTTTAAAAGGGGCGGGGCGATAGCCCACAATGCTGTACAGAAGCAATGAGAACTCCAATCGTGTGCCACCTCCGTCAGGAGCTGCAAACGTGGGCAAAGCAATGGGGAATCCATGTGCCACACAGTATTCATTCTGTCAAGGTGTCGCATAGCTCAATCGACACTGCAAAGGGAAAGCCGTCTGCGCTCTGCCCCCTACCCAAGTCAGTCAGTGTCTTTGTGCCAGACAGGTCAAACACCGCGATGGGAGCTAAGTTTGCACCAACAGCATAGGTGGGTCCTAGGAAACCCAAGACATGAACAAAAAATTGATCTGAGCGGCCAAACATGGCAGACTTGCACCGCATCCGCGACATAGGCCTCGGCCCACAGCTTCAGCAATCCTAGGCAGGAAACGGACTTTCACTGCACCCAGGACATAGGCCTCTGCACAAACCCTCAGCAATCGCGGGCCTACAGCGGACTCCAATGCTAGCGTAGCTGTGCACGTCTCATTAGCGCTGTATTGCTCCTGTAGTTTGTCCCAATGCAGTGCCCCGGATAGTACAGCTAGCGTCAGATTAAATACAGGAGGGCTTCGGCCCACACTGCATGCACTGAAAGCACTTTTTTTCTCCCCTGCCCTCCTGCACACAGGACCTCCAACACACACAATACATCTTTGGAGTCGTGTCACCCCCAGGCATCCTTTTGTCCTATTCAGCCGAACTGACGAAGGGGTTCTTCCCCGAAAGGCGTATTCTATTGCTGGCTTTTAATTTGTGAAAAAATAATAAAAAAGAAGTGCTTTCACCATCACACATTGGACTTTGATCTACATCTTCTAGTAGCTTAGAGGGTTGCGCCTCCATGCCAGTTCTTTTCACATCCTTTTTCGCTAATTTGTAACTAGGCCTGGAGGCAGCCCAGTTAAAATAAAAATTTGTTCAGGTGCCAGTTTCAACGCTTTAATGAGAATTGAAACGTAAAAACATTGTTTACAAAAGTAAAATGACTGAGCCTTGTGGGCCTAAGAAAAATTGCCCGTTCGGCGTGATTACGTGAGGTTTCAGGAGGAGGAGCAGGAGGAGGAGGATGAATATAATACACAGATTGATGAAGCTAAAAGGTCCCCGTTTTGTATGGTGATAGAGAACGATGCTTCCATCTGCGGGTGCAGCCTACGTATTGTTTAGGTACCGCTGCTGTCCACTGGTGGAGAAGAGAAGTCTGGGGAAATCCAGGCTTTGTTCATCTTTATGAGTGTAAGCCTGTCGGCACTGTCAGTTGACAGGCGGCTACGCTTATCCGTGATGATTCCCCCAGCCGCACTAAACACCCTCTCTGACAAGACGCTAGCCGCAGGGCAAGCAAGCACCTCCAGGGTATATAGCGCGAGTTCAGGCCACGTGTCCAGCTTCGACACTCAGTAGTTGTAGGGAGCAGAGGCGACACGGAGGATGGTCGTGCGATTGGTTACGTACTCCCTCACCATCCTTTTACAGTGCTCCCACCGACTCAGCCTTGACTGGGGAGCGGTGACACAGTCTTGCTGGGGAGCCATAAAGCTGGCAAAGGCCTTGGAGAGTGTTTCCCTGCCTGCGCTGTACATGCTGCCTGATCTCCGTGCCTCCCCTGCTACCTGGCCCTCGGAACTGCGCCTTCTGCCACTAGCGCTGTCGGATGGGAATTTTACCATAAGTTTGTCCACCAGGGTCCTGTGGTATAGCATCACTCTCGAACCCTTTTCCTCTTCGGGTATGAGAGTGGAAAGGTTCGCCTCCGTTTCCGAGCACAAAGCGTCTGCCTTTATGCTTTGCAGGGAACTTCTCAAGAGGCATAACAGAGGAATGGTGACGCTAATGATTGCAGCATCGCCGCTCACCATCTGGGTAGACTCCTCAAAGTTTCCAAGGACCTGGCAGATGGCTGCCAACCAGGCCCACTCTTCTGTAAAGAATTGAGGAGGCTGACTCCCACTACGCCGCCCATGTTGGAGTTGGTATTCCACTATAGTTCTACGCTGCTCATAGAGCCTGGCCAACATGTGGAGCGTAGAGTTCCACCGTGTGGGCACGTCGCACAGCAGTCGGTGCACTGGCAGATTAAACCGATGTTGCAGGGTCCGCAGGGTGGCAGCGTCCGTGTTGTACTTGCGGAAATGTGCGCTGAGGCGGCGCACCTTTCCGAGCAGGTATGACAAGCGTGGGTAGCTTTTCAGAAACCACTGAACCACCAAATTAAAGACGTGGGCCAGGCATGGCACGTGCGTGAGGCTGCCGAGCTGCAGAGCCGCCACCAGGTTACGGCCGTTGTCACACACGACCATGCCCGGTTGGAGGCTCAGCGGCGAAAGCCAGCGGTCGGTCTGCTCTGTCAGACCCTGCAGCAGTTCGTGGGCCGTGTGCCTCTTCTCTCCTAAGCTGAGTAGTTTCAGCACGGCCTGCTGACGCTTGCCCACCGCTGTGCTGCCACGCCGTGCGACACCGACTGCTGGCGACGTACTGCTGCTGACACATCTTGATTGTGAGACAGAGATTGCGTAGGAGGAGGAGGGTGGTTTAGTGGAGGAAGCATACACCGCCGCAGATACCACCACCGAGCTGTGGCCCGCAATTCTGGGGGTGGGTAGGACGTGAGCGGTCCCAGGCTCTGACTCTGTCCCAGCCTCCACTAAATTCACCCAATGTACCGTCAGGGAGATATAGTGGCCCTGCCCGCCTGTGCTTGTCCACGTGTCCGTTGTTAAGTGGACCTTGGCAGTAACCGCGTTGGTGAGGGCGCGTACAATGTTGCGGGAGACGTGGTTGTGCAGGGCTGGGACGGCACATCGGGAAAAGTAGTGGCGACTGGGAACCGAGTAGCGCAGGGCTGCCGCCGCCATCATGTTTTTGAAAGCCTCCGTTTCCACAAGCCTATACGGCAGCATCTCCAGGCTGATCAATTTGGCTATGTGCACGTTTAACGCTTGAGCTTGCAGGTGCGTGGCGACGTACTTGCGCTCAAACAGTTGCGCTAGCGACGGCTGGACGCTGCGCTGAGAGACATTGCTGGATGGGGCCGAGGACAGCGGAGGTGAGCGTGTGGGTGCAGGCCGGGAGACGGTTGTGCCTGTGTCCTGAGATGGGGGTTGGATCTCAGTGGCAGGTTGGGGCACAGGGGCAGAGGCAGTGTTGCAAACCGGAGGCGGTGAATGGCCTTAGTCCCACCTTGTGGGGTGCTTGGCCATCATATGCCTGCGCATGCTGGTGGTGGTGAGGCTGGTGGTGGTGCGACAAACCTTGCACACCACAGTTCATCAGTCTCAGTGAAAAACTGCCACACCTTTGAGCACCTCGGCCTCTGCAGGGTGGCATGGCATTAGGGGGCGCTTTGGGAAACAGTTGATGGATTATTCGGTCTGGCCCTGCCTCTACCCCTGGCCACCGCACTGCCTTTTCCAACCTGGTCTGCTGCTGCACTTGCCTCCCCCTCTGAAGACCTGTCCTCAGTAGGCTTAGCAAACCAGGTGGGGTCAGTCACCTCATTGTCCAGCTGCTCTTCCTCTGAATCCTCTGTGCCCTCCTCCCTCGGACTTACTGCCCTTACTACTACCTCACTGATAGACAACTGTGTCTCATCGTCATCGTCCTCCTCACCCACTGAAAGCTCTTGAGACAGTTGCCGGAAGTCCCTAGCCTCATCCCCCGGACCCCAGGAACTTTCCAAAGGTTGGGCATTGGTCACGACAAACTCCTCCGGTGGGAGAGGAACCCTTGCTGCCCAATCTGGGCAGGGGCCCGAGAACAGTTCCTGGGAGTCTGCCTGCTCCTCAGAATGTGTCATTGTAATGGAGTGAGGAGGCTGGGAGGAAGGAGGAGCAGCAGCCAGAGGATTCAGAGTTGCCGCTGTGGATGGCGTAGAAGACTGGGTGGTCGATAGATTGCTGGATGCACTTTCTGCCATCCACGACAGGACCTGCTCACACTGCTCAGTTTCTAATAAAGGTCTACCGCGTGGACCCATTAATTGTGAGATGAATCTGGGGACCCCAGAAACTTGCCTCTCTCCTAATCCCGCAGCAGTCGGCTGCGATACACCTGGACCAGGAGCTTGGCCTGTGCCCACACCCTGACCTGGGCCTCCGCGTCCTCGCCCCCGTCCACGTCCTCTAGGCCTACCCCTACCCCTCAGCATGGTGTATTATGAGTAGAGCAGAAACAGAACGCTGTCATTAAAAGTGCCGCTTATTGGCCTGTGGTTGGAGGCTGACTTCGCTTATGGAACGCACAGCAGAGCCAGAAAACAATTATGCACAAGCCTGTAGTGAGACCTAGGTGCGTATGACTGAGCTACTGGAATTCACAGCGCAGAACCAGTCAAGTGGCCAAAGGCCAGTGGTAGGCCTTAAAGGGGTTGTCTCGTGAAAGCAAGTGGGGTTAAGCACTTCTGTATGACCATATTAATGCACTTTGCAATATACATCGTGCATTAAATATGAGCCATACAGAAGTTATTCACTTACCTTTCCTGCGCTGGCGTCCCCGTCTCCATGGCTCCGTCTAACTTCAGCGTCTAATCGCCTGATTAGACGCGCTTGCGCAGAAGGGTCTTCTGCCTTTCGGCTGGCTCGGTTCGGCAGCAGCGGCGTTCTGGCTCCGCCCCTTCTACGTGTCATCGCGTAGCTCCGCCCCGTCACGTGTGCCGATTCCAGCCTATCAGGAGGCGGAGCCAGAACGCCGCTGCTGCTGGGCAGACCCGAAGGCAGAAGACCCTTCTGCGCAAGCGCGTCTAATCGGGCGATTAGACGCTGAAGTTAGACGGAGCCATGGAGACGGGGACGCCAGCGCAGGAAAGGTAAGTGAATAACTTCTGTAAGGCTCATATTTAATGCACGATGTATATTACAAATATATGGCCATACAGAAGTGCTGAACCCCACTTGCTTTCGTGAGACAAGCCCTTTAAGTATTTTGCTTCTATTTTTTAAAATGGTGAGGTGAAAAACCAGAGAGACACCGTATGCAGCGTATATTATGTATGCTGTTTCCCTCTGGTGGGATGACGGCGATCATGTAACAGACACAGCAGAGCCAGGAAACAATTATGCGCAAGCCTGCTGTAACGCTTAGCTGGGTATTAATTAGCGACTACTACCCCCAGCAGACACGCAGTAAACTGAAAACGGTCACAGGCTTGGCTGGATAATAATGAGCGACTACTACCCCCAGCAGACACGCAGTAAAATGAAGGCGGTCACAGGCAGGACAAATATAGCATTTTTCCCCAATTTTTTTGCAAAAGCCCACTGCCTATATAGCCAGTATACCTCTTTCCCTGTACCACTGTCCCTGCCTCACCAGTACTGCCCCTATACTCTGTAAAATGACTGCAGACTGAGGACGCTATGGTCTGCACGCCCGATATACGAAAAAAAAATTGTGCAACACTGCTAAAAGCAGCCTCAACAGTACTGCACACAGTCAGATGTGGCCCTAAGAAGGACCGTTGGGGTTCTTGCAGACTGAAATAACACCTAACACTCTCCCTATAGCAGCTACAGCAAGACAGCACTGTCCCTGATCTCTCTCAGTGTGCATTTGTAGTGAGCCGCGGGCGGGGCAGATTTAAATACTCAGGTGTCATCTGATCTCCCCAGCCACTCACTGCAGGGGGGTGGGATAGGGCTGGAACGTCACAGGAGGAAGTTGTAATGCCTTCCCTGTGCTTCTATTGGCCAGAGAAGCGTGCAAATTTCTCAGAGAAGGAAATGTAATGGAGTCGAGCACCGCGTGGTGCTCGTCTCGAGTAACGGGCATCTCGAACATCCTAATACTCGAACGAGCATCAAGCTCGGACGAGTACGCTCGCTCATCTCTAGAATAGATACAAAGTGGTATATATATATATATATATATATATATATATATATATGAAAAGGCACAGACATGGTATGATTCATTTGTACTTAAAACAATACCAGAACAAGATGAGTGGAAGAGTAACTACTTAATTAGTCCACTGATAAGGGATTTGAAAGTTTTATGGTCTCTAAATTGGTGTTGGGGGGTCACCAGGCCTGTGTGTTATCTGAGCTATAGATTTCTCATATTCTCTTCCGATATTAATTCCAATATTGAGGGGGTCAAAGGTAGTTATAAACTTGTACTCCCAAATTCTTCTACGACGTTGACATTTTGAAGTTTACTTTTAATATAGTAACTTTCATATGTTTTATGTTGTATCTGTGACTATGTTGTTTCTACCTGTGGCTGAGCATTTTTCTAGTCATATCTATTCCATTAAGCCTGAAGAAGAACCTTAAGTAGGTCTGAAAGCTTGCTATAACAAACATGCTGATTCCAGAGGTATGTCACTTATGAGGTGATGTGCAGTGGTTTTTAAGAACATACAGGTTGTTCTTGCAGCTCTCAGCAAGAGAGGAGTCCAGATTATTCATGAGGTGTTTTGAGCCCTGCCCATCATCAATGATTGATGCTTTTTAGGCTATTACACTGCATACAGGAAAAAGCAGCCATTCACGGGAGGTGGATGGGGCTAGAAGCTAGTTATAAATAAATGTGACTCATCTTTTGCTGGAAGCTGCAGGAACAAGCTGTAAGTTTTTTAACCCCTTCTCTTCCCATGACGTAAGGGTAAGTCATGGGAGCGGGGTACTTCCCGCAAAATGACGTACCCTTACGTCATAGGGATAGCGCGAGATCATGACAGATCTCGCACTATCCCGCAGCGGGAGCCGGCTGTTAGTCATAGCCAGCCTCCCACTGCAGCAGCAGGGGTGCATCAGAGATGCACCTCCCGCTGTTAACCCCTTCCCTGCCCCGATCTATGTAGAACGCGGCATGGGAAGGGTTCACAGAGGGAGCGCGCTCCCTCTGTGAAGTTGCTGGGCTCTCGCGATATAATCGCAGAGAGCCCGGCCTGTTGCCATGGCAACAGGATGCCAGATACCGGCGTCCTGTGTTGCCAGAGCCTATGATCGCTGTATAAGCAATAAGGCATGGCAGGACAGAAGTTCTGCCATGCCTTATTACAGCGATCATCAGTGCTGTGCTTTAAGTCCCTCAGAGGGACATAGATGATGTAAAAAAAAATAACAAAAATCTAAAAAGAGAAAAATGTAAAACAAAAATGTAAAAAAAACGCTTTTTTTATACTTTTTCTCATATTAGCATACAAAAGGTAAAAAAATAAATAAAATGGCACATATAATAATGACGTGTACAATAAGTTGAAATGCTTTTTATTGTGCACGGCAAAAAGCTTTAAAAAACGCAAAAAAACTGAGGCAAAATGCTAATTTTTAGCATTTTGCCTCCCAAAAAATGCAATAAAAGTGATAAAAAAGCCACATTTTCCCCAAAATGGTACCAATAAAAACTACAGCTCGTCTCACAAACAATAAGCCCTCACAGAGCTCCGTACATAGAAAAATAAAAAAGTTACAGGACTTTGAATGCAGTGATTTAGTAAAAAAAAAAATTCCAAAAAAAGGGTTTTTATTACAGAAAAGTGGAAAAACCTAAAAAAAAATATAAGAATTTTGGTATCGTTGTAACCGTACCGACCCGCAGAAAAAATGTGTTGTGTCATTTATGCTGCATGATTAACGCTGTAAAAAAAAATCTATGGCAGAATTGATGCATTTTCTCTCCCTGTCATCATAAAAAAATAATAAAAGTTTTACAATATAGTCAATGTAACCAAAAATGGCACCATCAAAAACTACAGTTCGCCATGCAAAAAACAAGCCCTTACACGCCCGCGTCGACGGAAAAGTAAAAAAGTTATGGATTTTAAAAAATAGAGATGAAAATCCACCAAAAATCGTTGTGTCCTTAAGCCCAAAATAGGGCATGTCCTTAAGGGGTTAAACAAACCACTGCACATTATTTTATTAGTGACAGACTACTGGAATCATTGTATCTGTCAGTGAGTACAGCAGAAGGAACATGACAGCTTCCCTTTAAAACAACATGGTGTCAAAAAGGTGGACCTTTACTTTAAACTTTGTACTTGCTATTTTTATCCAGACTACAAGGTCAATCAACACAGCAGCAAGATCATGCAATTTCACTTACACGTCACAAGAGACCCAAGCGTGGTTACCGTATCCTCTCGCAGAACGTATAATCTAATTTTCATTTGTATAGACAAATCTAAGTAGGGCACATTATTTTAAATGTCAAACTCAACCAAAACGTCACTTTATTAGCACGCTGACACTTGGCAAATTATCCAAAGGCCACTATGTAAGATAAATCCAGACGTACAGGTTGAAAATATGTCATTACTGATCATGATTTAAAGTAATTGCAGGAACAGACACAGTCTCAGGGTGATCATTGTATGCACTCCGAAGCCATTGAGGGAAATTAGTAGAGCGCTGCAGGAAAAGTTTAGCTTTCCAAATGTTGCACGCAATCTAGATTTTGCTAAAAAGCCAGGAGACAGCTCAAGGACCAGAAGTAATTGAATGAAGCCAGGCAAATCATGTAATGTATATTATAAATGGCATTACTCATCAGTTATTCTTCCACCTAATGCTTTTAAATAGAGATGAGTTAAAGGTGTTTTCCAGGGTCCATCGTTTGGGCCCCTGACTGATTGACATTGATTTTATTGAGAGCAATGCCTGTAGTTACAAGCAGCAGCCACTACATGGGAGGTCAGTACAGAGGCTTCCACTCCAAATACACAGAGGTTAGAGTGGAAGCCTCCACACCGACCTCCGTATAGTTGCGGCTTCCAACCTGACCTCTGTGTATTTGCGGCGTTGACAGCATGCGCTCGCACAGCTGATGCAGCTGATAAACTATTGATGACCTATCCTGATGATAGGTCATGAATAGGATTTCCCTTTAAGCGGGCCCTTAGAACCCAAATTTGGGTTCAAAGTTTGGTTCTGCCTGAACTTGAGGCCCATGTGGTCTGTTTCGGCAGAACCAAATAAGATGGTATTTGCTACATGACAGATTGGAGAATAAAGAAAGAGCACATGACCTCGGGGTAGCCTGTAATACCTTGCAAATGGCTCTCTCAGACAATTAGGAGGCAGTATAGGGGTGTGGTCAGAACCACTAATAAAGGCTATGCACAGAGCTTCAGCAGCTATTTTAGCCAGTGAAAGAGTTATGAGAAGACAGTGTGACAGAACAATGCACAGTATCGGGGCAGTTCAAAAGGCCCATTTAGACAGAATGAATGCTGGGCAAATGATGCCTGACACTTGTCCCTGCACATACTAGCTCTTGCGCTGCTGCACGGGAGCTAGTATCACTGGCTCACAGCAGGGCAGCTGGAAGAGATTTCTCTCCCCGCTCTCCCCCGCCCTCCCCCGCCCCTCTCCATTGACATAACATAGCAGCTGTTCAGTACTGAACGGCTGCTATTTACACTGAATGATGATCGCTCAGCTCATCGTCCATTATTTATGCTGCATAAATGATGAATGATGAGCAGATCGCTGAGTGCTCAGTGCAAACAGCAGCCATTCAGTACTGAATGGCCGGTATGTTAAATTAATGGAGAGGAGCGGGGGAGCTCAAGGAGAGAAATCTCCTGCAGCCGCCCCGCCCCCTGCTGGCCGCTCTGTGAGCGAGCCAGCAATACTAGCTCCCATGCAGCAGCAAGAGAGCTAGTATGTGTGAGGACGGGTGTTGGGCATCGTTTGACCGACATTTGTCCCGTCTAAATGGGCCTTAAGCAGATTCTTGTGTCTCTCTTCTAATCTGCCCACAATCTGTTTCAGTGCAATTTATAGTGAACTTTGTAAGTGTGCAAAAGCACACATAAATACAACCATTTGAAGGAGCCCTCCAGGCTTCTTTACATAGGTGTATTTGTACGTGTTTTTGTATGCGCAATATGAAGAGGATCCCGTTGATTTCAATGGGTTTGTTTTCATTCCTTTTTTTGCATGCACATTTCTCGTGCGCACAAAAAAATAGAACATGCTTTATTTTACTGCATGTTTACATGGCAAAAGGCCCCATGGAAGTCTATTGGGAGTGCACAAATGCACACCGAATACGCAACAAGATGTACGAAGTAAAGCACAAACCTGTTGAGAACAGGACACACTGGAACCTCATTAGGCATTATAGGTCCATTTGAATCAGGATGGGGGGGGGAGTCTCCCATCCTTGTGAAGATACCATGCCTGCGCCAATACATATAGTAAAGTACACAAGCATACATGCAAAAAAACCTCATTCACTGCACAAATACGTTGGGCTGGGGCAAGCGTATTTGAGCATACGCTCATCTGAAGCCACCCTCAGGACTGCTTTCATATGCGAAATTGAGCATGCTACTGCACTATGTATTTGTGCTATGAACAAGGTAGCTATGCGTCTGTTTTGGCACATTTCAATGCACTTTTTGGGCATGTTCATTTGTGCACATCAGATGAACTGAACCAGATTTAATTAGATATTTAGCCTAATGAGGTCCAATATGATGGGGGCAGAGAGCCCATTGGACATCAGAATAGACTGAGAGACGTGGCAAGGATTATGAGGACTATGATTATGATTTGCGTTTGGACAAGGTATGGGAACTAGGTGATGAGGAGCTGATGACACTGACAGAGAAGGAGGGTAATGGTGACACTGAGGGTGATAAAGAGCCAAGTAGGACCACAACATCTGCAAGACATCCCAGCGGTCAGCTTGCAGGTATGATCAGCTCAGGAGCACGTGACCGTGACAATACTGCTGTAGTTGTAGGCTCCATAGGAAAGCCTGCCAGGTGGTGGCAGTAATACAAGCTCTTTCCGGTACTCTGCCATGTGGCAATCCGTGCAAGCAGAAAGTAATGAGTGTCCGGGAGACAAATGTAGGAAATATGACACTGCACAGGCACATGGAACGGCATCACAAGGTCCCATGGGACAATCAAATTTCTCCTACATGAAGACCTTCCTGCTGCTGCTCTAAATCCTTGTCATCTGTCTATTAGTCTCATTGTTGTGATCATTGACAACAGTCTCATTGTTGTCATCATCACTGTTATCTAGTTCTCCTCTCCCTCCATCCTGTGAGTTATCCATGACATAATCTATAGCCAACAAAAATATTATATGCCTAGTCATCCAGTTGTCGTGCAGCTGAACTCCCATCTGGCCAAGTTGTTGGTGGTGCAGTCGATGCCGTACCACTTGCTTGAGTCTACTGCCTTTCGGCAAATGATGGAGAGCGTTCAGCCTACATGGCAGATATCTAGGTACGATTACTTCTCCAAGAAAGCCATACTTGCCTTTCACAACCATGTGGAGGAGAGGGTGGGCAAGACCTTGAGGTTGTTATTGTGCAGCAAGGTGCAATCCACTCTCAACACGTGGAGCAGCAACTATGGCCAGAGATAGTACATGTCTTTCACAGCCTGCTGGATTAATATTTTGCAGTACAGTGCATCACTGTAACAAGGACAGGAATGATTGACACCTCCATGGTTGTGCCAGTCTGGTTCAACTTCTGGCACCAGATGCCTATCATCCTCCTTCTCCTTATCTTCCTCAAAGGACATCTTCCTGTCCCCGAGAGGGCAGAGTGTAGTTTTATACTCCTCCGTACTTTCATAGGTGCAAGGTTAAGCGTTGCCACGCTGCATTACACCTGCTGAGCTTTTGCGAGAAAAGCCACACAGGGAAGAGTTTCTGTTGTGCGTGAAGGAGAAAATCTCATACTGGCTGTCTTCTCACAAACTCATACTGGGCAATGTGGTTGCTGATAATGGGAAGAACATATGGCTGCACTGTGTCTAGGTCACATGATACATGCTCCGTGCATTACACATTGATAATTATGGTGGTGACACGTTTCTTGAAAACGTATGTTGGTTTTACGCATATATGGGCCATGTCCAGGATAGCTTACATTCACTTTAGCCATCCTTATGTGTTTAAACGTGCCCTCCTAGACTTGGAGCTGCAGAATGGCCCTTCCTGACCAATTGATTCGCGACGTTTCAATGCGCTGGAGTTTCACCTTACATATGTTGGACTGTCTGTACCAACAACAGAAAGCAATGAATCATTTACTCATGTAGCAGAAGGGAAGCTTTTGGAAAACCAGGCCCTTGGAAATCCTAGTGAGGATGACGAGCTGTGTGCTTTTTTGTTTGTAAGCTGACAGCTTTATTGTAAGCATGCAGCAAAGAGAGGATTATTGGATAGACACACTTTTAGACAACTGGTAGAAACCAAAATGGGGGAATTTTTTTCGCCCTCTGATAGGGAGGCAAAATTGGCTTACCATCAAGAGAAGCTATGCAGTCAGCTCGCCATGGCTTTCAACACAGACACCTGTTGCAAGCATGTCTGACCAGGGGGACACTGTCCGCTCCCTGCTGAGTCAACGCTCTACCACTT
This sequence comes from Eleutherodactylus coqui, assembly GCF_035609145.1. Lineage (NCBI taxonomy): Eukaryota > Metazoa > Chordata > Amphibia > Anura > Eleutherodactylidae > Eleutherodactylus > Eleutherodactylus coqui. The sequence continues at coordinate 233,330,480 of NC_089837.1, read as the reverse complement.
CAGCAAGCCACCATGAGCGAACTTACTCGTTTTAGGCGTTTTTGCACTCGAGCACCGCTTTTTCCAAGTAACTTACTACTCGGACGAAAAGATTATGGGGCACCGGGGGGCGGCGTGGTGGAGCGGGGGGTAGCAGTGGGGAACAGGGGGGAGCTCTCTCTCTTCCCCCCCTCCCCTCTGCAACCCCCCACTCACTCCCGGCGCCCTCTGAATCTTTTCGCCCGAGTAGTCAGTTACTCAGAAAAAGCGGTGCTCGAGTGCAAAAACGCCCGAAATGAGTACGTTCGCTCATCTCCAGTAGCAACAGTAGCCCATTCAATTTGAAGAGCACAATGACAAACTATTTACATCCAATATGCTGATCTTATACATATCATCACTTTCTCAACCTGATAACTAGGTTCAGTCGACCTGGACTGCACTCTTTTTCTCCAGCAGATACCCTGAGTCCAGATTGTAATATTGGCAAGGACTGGCATAGTTTACCATTATTGTCTTCTCAACCCTCCAATGTAGCATCAGAGAGAGTATTTAGCATGGCAGGTGGTGTAATTACCCCGAAACTAGCAATATTGTCTGCCTAAAGCTTGTTAAAAATCATGTTTGATAATCCGGGTGGAAATCTCGCGTTTTTTCGCTGCGGCAAAACCGCGAGATGTCCGCTGGGATTCCACCCTGTGAGAACCCAGCCTAAATGATCCACTAGTGTATTGTGTTTTTAACAAGCTGTTAGTTCCCACACGGTACCATCCATTTACCCATAACTGTACATATAGAAGTAACTTTGACTTTACCATAGCACAAAAGTACTTAAGTGACCAAAGAGTGTTATACAGGGCTTTTATAGCTTTTAAACAGTGTTAATTTTAGGCGTATTGATGAAATTCCAGTTTGGTTCCAATTCAAACCCAACTAAACTTTTTGCCAAACTGGCTGAACTGAACTTTTAAAAAGTTTGCTCATTTCTAGTTATAAAGCAAGAACCTAACTATAGGGCTTGCAGAAGCTGCAGTCACACTTATTGATGTCTGATGAGGCTTGACAATATGATATGAAGATGAGGAGACAATATTCTGTTTTCACCTTGCTGTCATAGTTACATAAATTGAAAAAAATGTGTTACATTTTTCTCGAATCACCATTCCATTGATTAATTATTGTAACCCTTAATGTCATGTGTCATTAAATAAACATCCAGACATTTTTTGAAAGCTGTTATTGTTTCTGTCGTTACTACCTCTTGTCATAAGGCATTCCGTATTCCGACTTTCCTAAATGTAAAGAACTCTTTCCGATATTGACATCTTAAATACCTTATCTCCATGTGTAAAAAAATGTCCCTTGGTCCTTTGTATAATTTGTGGAATTAATAAATCATATGCAAGTTCTCTGTATTGACTATAGAGTATACTTAACAGGCGTGACTTAGTGATGGAACTGATGCTTCTAAATTGTAACTCAAAGTGTTTATTTCCTGCATGGCCCTCCATTGCTTTCCATTTCCCTAATATAAGCTTACATGCAAACTGTCTCTTTTCATGCCAATCTCGACAGTCTGAGATAAGCCAAAATCTGCCAGGCAATAGGAATTTACTGTACGATGGACTACTTCTGTTATGGCAGATGTGCCATGACACCAGGATGCTTTGGATGAAGGGGAGTTAGGAGTCAGGGGCCACAGAAAGAGTCTTATGAGGTACATGTGGCTCCTGTGACTACAGTAATACTTGACAAGTAGTAAAACATTTTGACACTCAGTTTTGACCAATGATGTTCCATGTGGCTCATTTATAACTGCTGTTTCCAACACTATACATTATTATTTGTTGTGTTTTTGTGGTTTTCTGCTGTGTGTTTAACAGTTTTAGTTGTTAACTGCATTTGCGTTTTGATTGCCAGTAAATAATATCCTTGTTATGGAGTTTACAAGCTTTCTATGTCTATCTCCCTCTTGGATCCACATCATTTCCTGTCATGTCACTTCCAGCATATCTACGGAAGGCACCAGGGAAATTGGCATCAGCAGGGTGAATGTTCCTTAGTCTGCTTCATTCGTCCTTCCATACAGTGTCACAGCAAATCCAGGAACTCGTCAGAGGAAATGACTTCACGTGGCTTTAAGAAGGAGACTAGTCTACACCCCATCTGTGTTCGTGGCAAAGTTATTGTAAAAGTCCAAATAAAGAGTAGTTCTGGTATTTGTTTTGGCATGGTGTCTCCTCATTGCCTGTTACCATGCAGAAATCACAGCTACATGTCTAGAAATATGAAAGAAAGCATCCGGAATGAAGTTACTCTAAAAATATAACACATAACATACTAATGATGTCATTAGCTGCATGTCCTATTCTTGTTTTACTTGTTTAGTATTGTATTTGTAACAAGTCATTGTTAACCATCACTTTGCCATTATGTCTCATTATGTCTTTGGCCATATTACATAATCTTTTTCTACATTAGTACCTTACATTTCCCACTTTATTACATTTGAATTAAACCTGAAAAGAAACAGCACTACTCTTGTCCATTGACCATGTCTGATATTGCAGCTTAGCCCTATTTATTCAAATAGGACTACATTAGAATACAACACCAGACATAGTGCGATGACAAGAGAGGTTCTGCCTTTGACACACTTTACTTCTAACTGGGCAATCCCTTTACCTTTAGTAGCTCATAAAAACCAAAGAATAAAATAACGCTATGCAGAACTCAATTACTGTAATATAAACTTAAAATGTATTTAAAACTACTTTGTGTGACCATAATAACTGTCATTTAGTAGGCATAGTATTTTGTACTCTTATGACAGCTCTTATGACAGTGCCTCTATTATTGGCCAAGGAATGGTAAAATAATATTTATTCATGCAGTGTTTACAAATCAAGATTGCAAATCAGAATTGCTAAAGAAAAAAAATCTGTATTCTATCTATCTATCTATCTCATATCTATCTGTATCCTATCTCATATCTATCTATCTATCTATCTATCTATCTATCTATCTATCTATCTATCTATCTCATATCTATCTATCTATCTATCTATCTCATATCTATCTTATCTATCTATCTCATATCTATCTTATCTATCTATCTATCTATCTATCTATCTATCTATCTCCTATCTATCTGTATCCCATCTCATATCTATCTATCTATCTCATATCTATCTGTATCCTATCTATCTATCTATCTATCTATCTATCTATCTCATATCTATCTATCTCCCATCTATCTATCTATCTATCTATCTATCTATCTATCTATCTATCTATCTATCTATCTCATATCTATCTATCTCCCATCTATCTATCTATCTATCTATCTATCTATCTCATATCTTTCTGTATCCCATCTCATATCTACCTATCTATCTATCTATCTATCTATCTATCTATCTATCTATCTATCTATCTATCTATCTATCTTCTATCTATCTATCTCATATCTATCTATCTCATATCTATCTGTATCCTATCTTTCTATCTATCTATCTACCATCTATCTATCTTTCTATCTATCTCATACCTATCTATCTATCTCATATCTATCTATCTATCTATCTATCTCATATCTATCTTATCTATCTATCTCATATCTATCTTATCTATCTATCTATCTATCTATCTATCTCCTATCTATCTGTATCCCATCTCATATCTATCTATCTATCTCATATCTATCTGTATCCTATCTATCTATCTATCTATCTATCTATCTATCTATCTCATATCTATCTATCTCCCATCTATCTATCTATCTATCTATCTATCTCATATCTATCTATCTCCCATCTATCTATCTATCTATCTATCTATCTATCTATCTATCTATCTCATATCTTTCTGTATCCCATCTCATATCTACCTATCTATCTATCTATCTATCTATCTATCTTCTATCTATCTCATATCTATCTATCTCATATCTATCTGTATCCTATCTTTCTATCTATCTATCTATCTACCATCTATCTATCTTTCTATCTATCTCATACCTATCTATCTATCTCATATCTATCTGTATCCTATCTATCTATCTCATATCTATCTATCTATCTATCTATCTATCTATCTATCTCATATCTATCTCCTATCTATCTATCTATCTATCTATCTATCTATCTATCTCATATCTATCTTTCTATCTATCTCATATCTATCTTATCTATCTGTCTATCCATCCATCTATCTATCTAGCCTTCACTCAGCCATACAGTGCATTAAATATTTATTAAGCTGCTATTTTTTTCTTATAGTACTTAGGTTGAGATAAAGGTATTTGTTTTCCTAAACTTTGACGTTTTCTGTAGTGTTTAGCATAAGCATTTTTCCACTTTGCTTCATGTACTATTAGCAGACTCTATTCTTTCAATTTTGAAAAGCTATTCAACAATGTTATTCTTCTTTATGTATTGTACGAGCTAGCAAACCTTTGACTCGGTAGATATTGTATTCATATGCCATATTATACATATGTTTGCCTTAAGAGCCACATGTGAAGTGTATATGATACTTAAATGATTGTATTTACATAAATAAAATCTTAAGTGTCTGCCTTGCAGTCTGTCATAATTTATGGATAAAATTTTACTAAATATTTACATCTAATTTATAATACCAGAGTATTCCTAGGCATTTTTATATCACAAAGCTATATTTGTAGATCATTTTATTTCATGCCATTGCCAGGGGAGCTGCCTTTAAAGAAGGAGTTGTCCTCATGAGATGACCCCTGAGATAATCCCTTGTCCTCATGAGATAACCCCTTAGGGGAATTAGTCACTTCAGGATCGCCATCTTTCATCGGGTGGTGACACACTCAGGAACATACACCCACAACATAGTTTTCCTATAAAATCTAGATTCACCAGTCTTTATTGCTTCACAAAGCGCAACACTGTTGACACTGTATAACACATTTCACAATACATAACATCCAAACAAACACCTGGCCATCTGACCTCTAACTAAACTTTACCCACCATCCCCTTTTACCAGGCTTAGTACCACAGAACTTCACTACAAACTGATTGTGTTGCATACCATCACATAGGCACTTGTCAACAGCCTGCCTCTTCCCAGGACTGAGAGATTCATCTTTCTCTAGTTGAGTCCTCTCAGGCATCTCATAATTTTGCTAATTAGCTTTCCCAACACAGAAAAAACCTTCCCCTGCTACACAGACTGTTTAAACTGTCTGTACTCAAACCCCCTACAGCCCATCACAATAACTGCTAACATGCAGGTTACAGTATAAGGTATAATTCTATTTTCTTAGCACTATGCTCTGGTGATTCAAGCAAAAATAGAAACATTTTGTCATACATGAGGGAGGTTTGGTTCAAAATTTGGACACCTGGTTGGCTTGAGATAAAATAAATTTACATTGCCGTCTGCTTTATCTTTTTTCCCCATGCTACATAATTAGGACATTCATGTTTTCTACCATACTGTGAAAACTTACTTTATAAAGATCTACCTGTTCAGTCTGAACTGTATGCAAAACTAATCAAGAGGAGCAGGTTTGAATTATATACAAGAGATTAAGTGCTGAAAAGCAATTTTCTTAAGCAAGTGGTAGAGGGGAAAGGAATAAAAGGAAGCCGCAGGTAATGTAAATGCTATGGAACTAGTAGAGATATATATTTAGAGGTAGCAGGGAGGTGACCTGTTTTTATCTGTTTAAGAGCACAATTCATTGTCTCTTCTAGTTATACTTATACCTATCTATGTCTCCCCTGAAAAGGAAAAAAAACTGCCATACTTTTATCATTTTAAACCAAATCACAATGTTTCTAGAGTAAAAGTTAAACTAATGCAATACGTATTCGTAGACATAAATGTAACTTTCTTGTGTATTGTATATTAAATGCACACTATCTATTCTCTTTGGGGAAGGATCTGGCTTTGGCTTATATTCCCAGTCATTGTTGTAAGGCCTGTTAAATTGATCTGGCATTGCCTTGCACGAATGCTGCTATCTAATAGGTGGTGCTGTAGAGGCATTGTTCCATCTGCCTTCTGTATGTTGAAATTTCTCAGTGGAGCATGCATGGCTTTATATATCTCCCACATATTCTAAATTATCTCCCTAAGGAAAAACTATAGCCTTCCTGAAGTAAAACTTACATCCCATTTAGGGATGAGCGAGTGTACTCGCTAAGGCACTACTGGCTCGAGTAATGGGCCTTAGCCGAGTATCTCCCCGCTCGTCCCTAAAGATTCGGGGGCCAGCGCGGGGCGGGGAGCTGCGGGGGAGAGCGGGGAGGAACGGAGGGGAGATCTCTCTCTCCCTCTCTCCCGCCCCCTCTCCCCTGCTCCCCGCCACAACTCACCTGTCAGCTGCGGCGGCCCCCGAATCTTTAGGGACAAGCAGGGAGATACTCGGCTAAGGCACATTACTCGAGCCAGTAGTTCCTTAGCGAGTATACTCGCTCATCCCTAGTCCCATTGTGTATGCAACTGTACCTATACATACATGTACCATTAATTCCCACTACAAATAAATAAAATATACCAGGCAATATATTTTTTATTGCATAGAGCTGTATTAAAGAGCCTTGTCTGCTCTTTTCAATACAGTTAAAGCACATATATATTAACATACAGTATACCAGCTAAAGAATATCCTTTTGACATACATCCAGGTCATAAAAGTCTATAGCCTATTAGACACTGGGAGAATTTCTGAATGTGTATGTCAAATTTAGTGTTCACACATGATGTTATTTTAACCTTAAAATTGTTCTGCAGGAATAGAAAGACATTGCTGTTATCTTCCAAAACCAGGGCTTCACCTGTCCATGGGTTGTGTCGGCTATTGTGATTCGGTATCATTAACTTTAACAAAGCTGAATTGTAATATGAGACACAACTGATGGACAAGTGTGGCTTTGTTTCTGAAATTAATCAGCTGTGTTTTTCTAATCCTGTGCAACCACTTTGATAGTCGCCATATCAAACTCTCTGTTATTAACAATCACATAGTTAATAAAATTGAAAAAGACATAGGAAGATGCTAATTGCCCCATTTTAGGGGAAAAAATTCCTTCCCGACTCCAAATATAGTAATAATAATAAATCCCTAGATCAGTGTTCTGTCTTCTTATATCTTGTATCTATAAATTGTAATATTATAATTTTTAAGGAAGGCATCGTGAATATGTTCAATCAAATAAATCTTGCTCCAGAGAGTTCCATAGTCTCACTGCTCTCACATCAAATAATCCCAATCTATGATGATGGTGAAGCTATCTTTCCTCTAGACATAGAGAATGCCCCCTTATAATGGTTACAGGCTTAGATATTAAAAATTCCCATTAGAAGGATCTACAGTATGTACTGTTCATTCAGTACATTGTAAATTGAATGAAAAGGAAACATTCTTACGTACATCAAGAAATTGAAAACTCATATACACACAAAGACAATCTTTCAAACGATTAAAAGATTGACAGTTTTAGTGATCATTTTGCATAAAGTGCTAATGGACACTAATGTCCATTAGCACTTTATCAGCCTCATTTGCATGTAAACGAGCCTCCAGGAGTTGTTTACAGAACTTAGCAGGTGGTCTGAACTCTGCACACAGCTCCATTGTTCTCGCAGGGGCTATCAGCTGAATACAATGCAATCTCCAACAGCCCCTGGAGAATACTGTGTGCGGTCTGTGTTATCTACTCTCTGGCTAAAAGATGGATTTTAAGCTCACCTTAAAATCATCATTCAGTCGAAGAGTAAAGATGTTAGCATTTACATGCAATGATTATCGCTCATTTGCCCTAGTTTGAACGAGTTTTGAGCAATACTTATTGCGTGTAAATGGGGCTTAATACAAAAACTTGAAAAAAACTTTTCTTAGCTTACAATTGTTTTCAATTCTCTGTAAGCTAAACACATCAACAATACAATATCACAAATCGCTCTCCTATCCTGAAAGTTTGCTACAGTGTATCAGTCAAGTTAGAATGTACCAGTCTGGAGTCCGGATGGGATTGCCTAGACTTGATGCAATTATATCTATTTCTCAGACCTAGTGAGTATTGGGTTACTACAAGTTTTTCGGCTCTGGATGTACAGAACAATATTTCTATTACCTAATGGAGGCCTTGAAAATGTAAAAATGATGAAAATACTATTAAAATAGATTATATAGAATATATGTGTTTCCAACAAGACACCGCCAGTGATAACATACAGCAAAATGAAGGAACTGTAGTTTATTGTTTTTAACAACTGTCCCGTAAAGCAAGAATAACAAAAGTCCTGGTGAGCATTGCTGTACTGTTCATAGCCATGTGCATCTGACATAGTTCATGTCACATAAAGTCAGTTCATGGTCAATCGAAAAATATTTTGATCTTTTTTTTTTTTAAACAAATTACTATCTCAATTGCTCTCAAAACTAGCATATAACTTTTATCATTTGTTTATCATTTATTCATTGTTTTTCCTACCATACCCTGCTATGGTACTGTAGCACTGAAGTAAATGAGAGAGAGCTGGTACAGAGTGAACAGTGTTTTGAGTCTTCATCTGTTCTGCAAGGGTCTTGTGTGCTGGAACTCTATGGATGAACTAACCTAGGGATAGGTCATCAATAGTTTTGTACTAGAAAATCCCTTTAAGTGATGTAAACACTCTACAATACTCACCACCTATTCATGCCCAGGCTTTATGATGGCACTATTTAATTTATTGGATATGTCTGTATGCACTTTACATTATTTACTTAATTTATGAAATATATTTTTATTTAATATTTTTTATTTATGTTGTATTTTACATTTTTTAATCCATATGTAGCTTTGCAGTAGTTTCAGTAGCTCTACCTCAGAAGGAAGCAAATTACTGAGCTAAGTGTATTTCATCGTGTGAGCAGCTCATATGCACTTTTCAAATGCTCGTAGAAATTGTGGTACAAGATCCAGACATTAAAATATTGTATTTTATGTGCATATTTTATACATTGTATGTGGCCTTGAGTTTGTTTTCTTGCTGCATTATTTTCATAGCAACTTTGATAATAGATACCAAACTATTATTTCAGAACCTGAAAAGGAAGAAGAAAAAGAGACAATGCCGTTACCACCAGGTACTACAGTAATTACCTCAACTTTTCTAACAATATAAGTAATTGCTTGTTATCTATGTTATAAAAATCAGCATTAAATTGGTTGTTTATGCCTGAAAATATAGATTCAAAAAACTGTATGAAATATTGTAGTTCAAATACATCACAGTGCATTTTTACAGCGTTTTTTTTTCATCTTTTCAATGAATCTTAAATGAAAAATAATTAAAATCAACAAAATGTCTTGATTAGAAGTGTCCTTTTTTATTTTGTTTTTACAGCCCTTAACATATACAGGGCTCTAATTCTCCATTGTAATAGACAACAACCGACTCAGTGTAGTCTGATTCTGCAGTCCTACTACCTTTAATCTGTCCCATACTTGTTGATAAACAACTGTACCAAATGTATGTTGGTAACAGTAATGAAACAAGGTGAAGGCAGTAAGGCTGGGTTCACACATGGTGGATTTGCCACGGAAATTCTGCTTGGAATTTCGGCATGGCATATTTTCCTGCGGCCGCTAATCCTTGCATTAGCCATCCATGTGTACGAGATTTCCCGGAAATCTCATCCACACAGGACGGCAAATACGTCGCGGCAAAGCCAGCAGAAGCCGGTGCTATGGCGCGGATTTGACGGCCACAGCATGTTCATTCTTTTTTTTTCTTTCCTCTGTGGCCGGCGCTCCCATAGAGGAGCTAAGTGCCGTGGGTTTTGAAGCTGCACTTCGCTGTGGCCAGACCGCGAGATTTCTGCTGGGAATACGTCCCATGTGACCCCAGCCTAAGACTAGAGAATTAAACACACAGTTTGTTTGTTGTTATGGAGATACATAGGTTATATAGAAGCTATATAAACATTTAATTAAAAAGTATTTCATCAAGCCCTAGCTCAAAGTTGTTTCATATTAGATTCATTGGAGCTATTAGTAAAAATCATTTTGAAGGAAAACTTAGCTTTTGATGCATAATTTTAGTTTGGAAAGATTTAGTTTTTGTGATAATAATGTTATATTATATGCAGTGTACATCTTCCTAATTCAGCTGCATCCTTAATATTTTTATCTAGTCTGTCATATATTTATAATTCTTCTGTAAGCGTGACCCTACTGATAAAACATGTTTGAAGGTTCAGGGCATCGTAGAATATGTGGACCAGCATTTCAATCACAGAACTGCAGAACATTTACTGCTGGTATAGTTTATTTTAAATCAAGATTTCACTTTGGACAAATTACTCCATCAATCTCTTGCCAGTGGTTTTATTTCATTTTAAACCAAAACGAGGTTTCACATTCAGTATATAGCTATATTGCTCAATATTTTATTCTACTAAATTCTAAAGCCATTAAAGTGGTAGTATGGGATTTCTTCCCGAAATATTGTGATACTTGCCCTTGGACTTTGTTTGAATTTTCAGCCTAGACACAATCACTTAAAAAAGCTGTTCTACGATTAAATATTATATTCCTCTCTGTTAGTGCAGGCAAAAGCTCAATTGGAATCATTAAAAATGTGTCTATTTTTAAGCCTACGTACTTGTTATGGTGACCCCTTTTGTTTATTTGATTCTCTCTCAGAATTTTCCCCTCATGCGGCTAGTACTGGAGATCACATATTAGCTTAGTTTCTAAGTTTCAGCTGGATCCTCCAGTGTGCAGGCAGGGAATTGATTCCTGCTATTGTGCAGGCCAGTCAATAAGGCCAATTTCACACTGGCGAGCGCGATATGGGGCAGTGAATCCCACCCCATATCGTGATCCCCACCATGTGAATTCTTTGAGAATGCAAGGACATGTCAAAACAGCCTCGCATCATTTCATGGGAAGAAGCAATCCTCCGCCACGGCTATCAGCTGCATCCGAGGATTGCAGAGTTTCTCCCATTGTTTTTACTAGGACACCTTACGATACTGCTGCTGGCTCCATTAAAAACAATAGGCAATGCAAAAGCATGCAGGAAGAAACAACATGCCGCAATTTGTTTTCTTCACCGTATTGTGGTGCCATGCAGGAAAACTTATTTGTACAAGATTGTGCGGTTTGCAACGCACAAATCTCGCACAATGTTCTCGCCCATGTGAAGCTGGTCTAACCAGTATACTGCAAGCAGTATTTTCTCACTAGCTCTAAACATATTCGGTGAGATTTCAGAGAGGTTATCAAAAGAATAGCAGGGAGCACAATAACAAGTATGTAATAGCAATATCTAGACACAAGAGCATATTTAAGAAAATGACTCCAATTTAAAAACAGATCTGTTTTGTCTAATCTAACAAAGAAATATATTTAATCATAGGATAACTTTTAAAAGAGTACTTTACTTTTAAAATGACTCTCTGGAATAGCTGCTGTGTGTGTTCATGTGGAATACCACTATATCTGCCCATTATATCACTGTATCCTGCATTTGACCTAATTTTCCTCTACAGCAGGCTTTATCTATGATTCTTCATTCTCTTAGGACTGGTGGGAGGAGCCTAACTGTTCTATAGAGTGTACACATAGAAATGCAGATCCTGCTCTCTAAATATTTATAACACAAAGAGGCATAAAATTGTGTTTTAGAACAGTGTACAGCAAGAGTGAGCAGTCTACATGTGAATAGAAAGCTCACCAGTAGCTCCTGCACCATGTCTGTGTGTGTCTTTTACTTTCCCTCCTCTCTATATAATTCAATGAGCATGATGACTCTACCTCCTCCATATTTGACACTGGAAAAATGAAATTTGTCCTGCAAAACAAGCCCTCATGTAGAAATGTCAACCAAAAAATTAAAGAGTTATTTTTTGAAAGTAGGATTACCATAACGGCACAGGAGCATCACTGGTCCTTGGTTATGAAAGGGTTAAAAAAAAAACTAGCTGATAAAATGTGTTAATTATAGTATTCTGTGTGATTTATTTTCTTTAGAAGAAAAGAAGAAAGAAGAAGTGGAAGCTGTTATACCATTACCAACAGGTGAATTTATATTTAATATATAAATATTGTATTGAATGTTAATTTATGAATGCTGATAAAAAAATGGGGCTGCTCTAGTGAATAAATATATTCTGAGAAGCACTGACATTCATATTTCTCTCAATTTCCATGTACCTGTAAAAAACATTTCTAGGTAGGAGTCCAAACAAACAAAAAAAAGTTTGGTACCGTGTTAGGGCTCAGTCAGACGGGCGTTTTTTTTCGCGCGATTTGCGCATGTGTCCGTCGATTTTATAAAACCATTGCTTTGCAATGGTATCGGACACATGAGCGCTTTTTATGCGCTCGTCCGATAAATTATAGAACAGAAATCGCAGATCGCACCTATCTGCGATCTGCGATTCCTGTTCTCTTCTCTATATGCGCTCAATGGGGCCGGTGGCAGCAGCGCCGACCCCATTGAGAACATATAGTAGACAAATCATTCTCCTCTGCCACAGCTGTAACAGCTGTGGCAGAGAAGAATGATGTTTGCCCATTGAATTCAATGGAGTCGGCAATACAGCCGGCTCCATTGAAAGCAATGGGCTGCCGGTGATCGCACGATGAATTTTCGGGAAGGGCTTAAAAATATAAGCTTTTCCCGGAAATTCATCCAGAAATGTGTAAAAAATATATATATATATACTCACCTGGTCCCGGCAGACGGAGTTGAGCCACAGCCGGCCGGCAGTTCTCCTGAACTGCTCTGAGTAGTATTCAGCAGCCGGGGATTTAAAATCCCTGCCTGCTGAATGAGCTGCCTCTGATTGGTCACATCCTCACCAATCAGAGGCAGCTCTCACTTACCCATTCGTGAATTCATGAATGGGTGAGTGAGTGCTGCCTCTGATTAGCTCAGCGCAGGGACCAATCAGGGGCAGCTCTCAGCTGTCATTCAGCTGAGAGCTGCCCCTGATTGGTCCCTGCGCTGAGCCAATCAGAGGCAGCACTCACTCACCCATTCATGAATTCACGAATGGGTAAGTGAGAGCTGCCTCTGATTGGTGAGGATGTGACCAATCAGAGGCAGCTCATTCAGCAGGTGGGGATTTTAAATCCCCGGCTGCTGAATACTACTCAGAGCAGTTCAGGAGAACTGCCGTCCGGCCGCGGCTGAACTCCGTCTGCCGGGACCAGGGGAGTATATACTTTTTTTTTGCTTTTACACATTTCTGGATGAATTTCTAGGAAGGGCTTATATTTTTAAGCCATTCCCGAAAATTCATTATGCGATTGCCGGCAGCCCATTGCTTTCAATGGAGCCGGCTGTATTGCCGGCTCCATTGAATTCAATGGGCAAACATCATTCTTCTCTGCCACAGCTGTTACAGCTGTGGCAGAAGAGAATGATTTGTCTACTATATGTTCTCAATGGGGTCGGTGCTGCTGCCGCCAGCCCCATTGAGCGCATATAGAGAAGAGAACAGGAATCGCAGATCGCAGATAGGTGCGATCTGCGATTTCTGTTCTATAATTCATCAGACGAGCGCATAAAAAGTGCTCATGTGTCCGATACCATTGCAAAGCAATGGTTCTCTAAGATCGCAGATTGCATGCGCAGGCGCAAGTCGCACGGAAAATCGCCCGCGTGACCGAGGCCTTAATGAAACTGATTTGGATGGAATATATATATATATATATATATATATATATATATATATATATATATATATAGTGATTTGCTCTTAAAACAATACCAGACAAGCTGCGCAGAGAAGTAGATACTTATTCAGTCCACTGAGCTAATGAATGTGACAGTTTTATGATGTATGTTATTTCTCCTTATTCTAGTAGTCACAAACTCTTGTAAAACTGTAAAAACAAAATTTCAGGTTTTATTTATATTGAGACTAAAATTCCCATTCCAATCCTATTCAAATCAAGTATAACTCTAGGCAGTTGATATGGTCACATACAAAAGATGTAGATTCTGTAAGTCATAATCTGTTGGATGTGGGCTAGCCTTGGGTGTAGAGTCTAGAGGATCTCTCGATCTTCACCCTTAACCCCAGCAAAGAGGTATGAAATTTGCTGCAGGAAAATCCCCAGAACAGTCATGGATTAATGGCAGTAGCACTGAATTAGTATAGTCAAGAATGAACCTAAGGGTCAGGAGAGTGGTCAGGAAAGTAGCAGGCTACCGAACAAGTCAGGAGTGTAAAAAGTTCAAGTGGTCTACAGTTAGGTTATCAGCTGTACACAGAAAGGCAAGTCCCCGCAATATAATGTCACAGCAATCCTGGCATTTGTTCTTCTCTTCTCTTTACTTTGCTTTTATTAGTGAACAATTAGTGCATAGTGCATAGATATATGGAAATTCGATGTATTTGGCCTATCGTTGGCCATTCTTAACTAATATATCAGTTGAAAAAGCAGCATCAAAAATGGTACAGGGCCCCATTACATATTTTGCATTAGGATCCAGAAGCTTAAATGGGTTTTACCACTTCTAAGGCCGCCTGCAGACGAGCGGGTCGGATCCGGCGGCGAGAATTCTCGCCGCGGGACCCGACCCGAGCACCTGCAGGGATGAGCCCGTAGTCACCCGCGCCCGGCGGCCCCGGCCTTTCATGTGCCGGCTGCCGGGCAGCCAGCGCATGCGCAGACCGGAGCCGCCGGCTGCGTGAGTGACGTTTCTGTGCAAGGCTCTGCGAGCCCTGCACAAAAATAGGACATGCCGCGGTTTGTTTGCCGCACGAGATTTCGCGCGGCCAAACCGCGGCCGTCTGCATTGGAGTGCGTTTGTTAACGCAATCCTATGCAGGCTTTGAGCAGCGGAAATCCCGCCGCGGGATTTCCGCTCGTCTGCTGGCGGCCTTAATGTTTTGCTGCAGGAAGCAATTCTTGCGAGTAAGTTATCCGCAGCACTCAAATCATAAACCCTTACCAGGGGAGGCATAGTGTTGCAAAGCCCCTGCAGGAACCATGGACATTAGTTCCCCATGCAGTAATCCAAAGTGACAAATTCCAGCAGCAGCAGAAGTATGGTGCAAAAGTTAAAAATTGATCTTTATTCTTCCATTGTCAATAAAAATGCAACGTTTCGACCGTCAATGCTTTTAAAACATTTTTATTGACAATGGAAGAATAAAGATTCATTTTTAACTTTTGCCTACAATACATCCTTTCACAACCTAAGGCCTAGACCACTATGTATTAATCTCCTCTTAAACTGGACTATTATTCCCCTGATTTAACAATAGACCATCAGCTATTAACCCTTCGCAATCCAATTTTGCATTTAGGGTTTCTTAGGGGATTCTCTCTTTCTGCCATTATACAATGGTGCCATCTGCTGGCTAGAGGCAGTGCTAGAATATGGGACATGCTGGAGAGGCACCCGACAACAGAGTGGCCAGTAATATACAGTACGAATACCCTGCTGGACGTCTTCCGATATGGGAGCTGTACAGCCTTCAATCAGAATGTCTTCAGATGTCAGACAGTGGATTGGAAAGGATTAATCTACAGTGTATAATAATTTGATGTGATTTAACTATTTGTTAAAAAAAAAGGAAAATAAGTAAATCAAACATTGACTAGGCTATCACACAGAATATTAGTATCAGATACAGATAACATCTGTCTAGTCATGCTTACCTTTGCTCATTGTTCTAGTTCCCATTATATACTTACTGTATAGTTGGTGGTTCCAAACAATTTTTTATTACTGATATTAAAAATTATTCATTTTACAGATACAATAATGATATTTTCTTGTCTGTAATTTATATACATTTTAGAAGCTGAAAAGGAAACAGAAGAGAAAGTTTTGGAAAAAGTTCCAGGTATACAGTAATTCATTGGCCTAGAGTATGTAAGCACACAGCCATGTGCAAGTTGTGTCTGTGCAAAATGGGCACAAAAACCATTGCACAGCATACAATGCATTCCTATTCTCGTCCATGAAAACAGATGAGAAAAGGACGCGCAGCTACGTTTTTCACACGGACAATCAGCCTAGGTGAAAAATCCGCCATCCAAATAATCTTATGGGCTATAATGGAATACGCCAATAGCACACGGCTCCAAAATACAGCTGTGGGAATGGGCCCTTAGTCTATTATATATACACAAGGAAACATATAAAATAAAAACATATAAAATAACATATATGAACTTTTGCTTTTCCCAAGAACCTGAAAGAGAAAAGGAAGAAGAGAAAATAGCTGTGCCTGTTGTGGAAACTAAAATGGAAATTGAACCTGAAAAACCACTTCTACCAGTTACAGGTAATAGTTTGATTTCAATAATGTTACATTAACATACTCTGAAACTCATAAATATAAATGTGCTATTATATAATAGAAAAAAAAATATAAAAAGCCCAAAAAATTGGTAATTAAATATACAATCTCAAGAAAAAGTAAGTGAACCTTTTGAATCACCTGGATTTGTGCATCAACTGTTCACTTACATTTTTCTTGCAACTATGCAGCAGACCTTACATGCATTTAAGGGTGGTTTCATATGAGCATTAACACAAATACGCTCGATCCAGCGCAGCGTATTCGCGCATGAACGATATTTAAAATCAATGGGTTCTATTCTCTGTGTTCTACGCAGACAGATTTTGAATGCACAATAACATGTACAAACACGCATTAATGTGCAGTGCAATATTGTTCAAAATGTTAGATTTTAACTATGTATAACTTCTTGCAGAGCCTGAACAGAAACCAGAGGAAATACAAATTCTTGTGCCACAACCAGAAGGTAAAAATACAAAAAGTTGGAAAAAAGTATAAAATGAAACCAGAGTAAATATATAATGCGCATAGAAAATAAAGAAACAAAATGTTTGAAAAGTGAAAATAATTTTATTTGTATTTATTTACATTGTTGTATTTAAGTATAAGGGAAAGGGAAGGGACTTGTTATTTGTATAGCGCCAACTTATTCCGCAGCGCTTTCAGGTAATTTATTTATTACCCCCAACAAGCTGGGTACTCGTTTTACCCCCCTTCACAGAGTAGGCTCAAATTAAAATAATTTTTTTTAAAATTGGATTTCTTCTAAAAACACACATACATCCAGGGCACAATTGCCGGGTAGTTAGTACCCAGGGCTAAGGGGAAACTAACCGCCAAGGCAACAATTAGGCAAAACTCAACACTCAAACACCTACAAAAGAGAGAACAAATTATCTAACACTGATTGCATTGTAATTTGACCCACAACTGAATATTCAGATTATGCTAAAGAGGTCTGAGGGCATTGCTGCAAAAGACAATTGTAGAAAAAAATATGGGTAACTATCACCCCATTCGCCCAAAAGTAATCCTGGGGATAAAGTCCTGATTATGCCTATGCCGACCTAAGGGTGGATTCATACGAGCGTGTTTATGTGCGTACCATTGTGCAAAATGCGTACAAAAATGTGCGCTTATTAGAACCGTTGGATCCCTATGGTGTGTTCACATGTCCGTGTTTTCCAGGCGTGCAAACACATATACCTGCAAAGCATAAGACATGCGTGCAACGCATAGGTCCGTGGTGTGTGTCAATATTCCCTAGCGGGGAGTAAAGAATCCCCTGCCATAGCTGTGACAGAGGGTTGCGATTTTCTCCCATTACTTTCAATAAGACCAGGGCTTCTGCAGTCCCATTGAAAGCAAGTCCTGCAGGGATTTTCGGGAAATGGCTTCAAATATAAGCCCTTCCCTGAAAATTATCCTTAGAATGTGTAAAAAAAAAATAATATATATATATATACTCACCTCTCCTCAGCTACCGGGGCTCAGGAGCATCCAGTCTGTCTTCTCCCTGCACTGCTCTGACTTTGTTTCAGCAGGTGGAAATTTAAAATCCCTGCCTGCTGCAAGGGCAGTGTCTGATTGGCTGGGCGCTCAGCCAATCAGATACAGCCCTCAGCCATTCATTGACTGACAGCTAAGTGCTGCCTGTGATTGGCTGAGTGCTGTGACCAATCACAGGCAGCATTTAGCTGTCAGTCAATGAATGGTTTAGGGCTGAATCTGATTGGCTGAGCGCTCAGCCAATCAGATACAGCCCTTTCAGCAGTTGGAGATTTTAAATCTCCGCCTGCTGAAACAGAGTCAGAGCAGTGCAGGAAGAAGACAGGCTGGACGCGCCAGAGCCCTGGCAGCTGAGCATATAATTTTTTTTTTACACATTCATTGGATGATTTTCAGAGAAGGGCTTTTATTTAAACCCCTTCCCCGAAAATCCCTGCAAGGCTTGCCGGATCATATTGCATTCAATCGGGTCACTGGCAGCAGCCGCGGCCCCATTGACAGCAATGCTACAAGGACCTACATTTACGCGTGTTTTTACGTGGGTGCTCGTTATTGTGTGCATCTATGTACGGCACACGTACACGCTCGTGTGAATGCACCCTAAGTTGAACAGGAAAAAGGTGGATGGCTGCATTGTTCCTACTTGATAGCTGATGAATCCGTCAGAGCTGTGTGTTCAACATGCCATTTAGGAAAAACGGCAATGAGGAAACTTCCAGCGCAAATCAGCTGGATAGCTCGCTGAGCCTTTAAAGGGCAGTTGCCATGCAACCAATGCTGCCTACTATTCAGGGACTATCCCTTAGGTAAAAGCCCAAATTCAGAAGCTTCCTACCTTAAGGTATCAGTAAGCAAAAATATCCCTAACCGCCTGCTCAGTCACTATTCAGGTTTATGGAGTGTAGTTTGGCAGTATCTCAGCATATTGAGCTGGATCACCCCCATAAGGCATTCCCCCAGAAAAAAAAAAGAAGAGCAAAACCCTTGGCCTTGATAGTAGACCAGGGTGTCAAAAAAAAAGAACTCATTTTACTGTCCTCGGAAGGATTGAAGGCTGAGTCAACCTTCAGCTAGCTACCTGAATCATGCTTATCTATTCATTTTAAATAAAGGTACAACCTCTGTAATTTTTAATTCCAACAACAAACCAGGCCAGCAAATGGAAAATAAAATTACAGCAGGCTGTATTCTGGCTATTGTGCCAAGACAGTTTGTTATATTGTATGAAAAATGTACATTTTTCTATCTTTCAGTTGTGGTAGAAGAGCAGGAAAGAATAATTGCACCAATTCCACCAGGTAATTCTTGTTTGCACGTCACAACTTTTAAGTTTTAATTTCATTACCAAAAACTCAGCAGATGTGTATAATAAGTAATGCAGCCAAGAACAGTTGTGTGTCCCCTGACCAGTCACATATCTGTGCTCTGTGGCTAATCGTCTCCTCTTGGCCTCATGCCATTTCACTAAACACCAAGAACATGCAGCTGCGTCCCTTCCTCTCCGGCCTCATGTCCATGGGCAAAATAGGATTTTAAATCCGCAGCGGATCACCCGCATGCGGATCCGCACCCCATAGGGATGCAATGACCACCCGCGGGTAGATAAATACCCGCGGATGGTCAATAAAAGTGATTTAAAAAAAAAAATGGAGCATGAAAAAATCCGGAACATGCTCCATTTTCATGCGGGTCTCTCACAGGGACGGCTCCCGCAGGCTTCTATTGAAGCCTATGGAAGCCGTCTGGATCCGCGGGAGACCTAAAATAAGAATAACTTACCCGCAGCGGACCGGGCAGATCTTCTCTTCTTCCCGGCTGGATCTTCTTGCTTCGGCCCGGCGGGTGTGCCCGGCGCATGCGCGCGGCACGCTGCCGGCGTGCCGAATACATCCGCCGGCGGAAGAAAGAAGATCCGGCCGTGAAGAAGAGAAGACCTTCCCGGTCCGCTGCGGGTAAGTTAATTCTTATTAATTCTTAACTGTTTTACACTAGTCATATTTTTTGAACACGTAGGTTAACTTCATACAGGTGAGTACAATATCGAGCCATGAATCCTGGCCAGATAACGCACTTGCTGGCATGCGATATTCCCGTGGTTGTGATACGTTTTTATATCAAAACCACTTTGCATCACTTTAGGGAAGTAGCTGTCAACCATGGCGAAGGATCGCACTGTTTCTCCCATTGCTTTCAATGGGGGAACCTTGCATCGCACCGCATGCACACAGCACATGGTGCGATGCCACTGCAGGTCCCATTGCAGGCAGGGAAGGAAAAGCCCTCAGATAGTTTCCATTTGCAGTTATTATCATCTAACTATGTGTACACATGCACAGATTCATATCAAATTACATATATATAAGAAAATCATTGTTTCTGAACCTGAAAAGGTAAAAGCGGAAGAAAAATTGGGTTTGGCGGCAGGGTTGGCAACTGTCAAGAGATTCTTGGATAGATCGTAAAAATAGGGGACTTTTTTCTAGTGTCTATAAAAAAATATTAGTTACATCCATGAATTTTTTGAGTCTGGTGGTACTTTTGCAGGTTATTATGAAAGTTAATAAATGCTGGTAATTAAATCACATCAGTAGCTCAATCGGAGGGCTCAGTCACACGGGCGTTTTTACATGCGTTTATTTGCGCATAAAAAAATTTGCCCTGTGTGCTTTAAAAAAAAAAGCTTGACCACGTCCATTGCCACCCATATGCTCTATCTTTTGTCCGCATGTTAATTTTATGCGCATGTAAAATTCGCACATGTGACTGCTGCCATTGGAAAGCATTGGTTCTATATAGTGTTATATTTTTTAACCCGCAAATAATTGGCCCGTGTGACTGAGCCCTGAGGCTAATTCCACACGGGCGATTGCAATTGTGCCGTGAGAAAATCGTGGAAAAATCGTATCTTAAGTCACTGCGATTTGTTAGCATCAGCGATTAGAGATGAGCGAGCACCAAAATGCTTGGTGCTCGTTACTGGAGTTGAACTTCCCGCGATGCTCGAGGGTTCGTTTCGAGTAACGAACCCCATTGAAGTCAATGGGCGACTCGAGCATTTTTGTATATCGCCGATACTCGCTAAGGTTTTCATTTGTGAAAATCTGGGAAATTCAAGAAAGTGATGGGACCGACACAGAAACGGATAGGGCAGGCGAGGGGCTACATGTTGGGCTGCATCTCAAGTTCCCAGGTCCCACTATTAAGCCACAATAGCGGCAAGAGTGCCCCCCCAACAATTTTTACTTCTGAAAAACCCTCATTAGCAAGGCATACCTTAGCTAAGCACCACACTATCTCCAACAAAGCACAATCACTGCCTGCATGATTACATGCGGGTTACATGCTGCCCAACCCCCCCACACGACCCAGTGTCCACAGCGCACACCAAAGTGTCCCTGCGCAGCCTTCAGCTGCCCTCATGCCACACGCTGGCCTCATAGCCACACCACCCTCATGTCTATTTATAAGTGTGTCTGCCATGAGGAGGAACCGGAGACACACACTGCAGAGGGTTGGCAGGGCCAGGCAGCGACCCTCTTTAAAAGGGGCGGGGCGATAGCCCACAATGCTGTTAAGAAGCAATGAGAACTCCAATCCTGTGCCACCTCCGTCAGGAGCTGCAAACGTGGGCATAGCAATGGGGAATCCATGTGCCACACAGTATTCATTCTGTCAAGGTGTCGCATAGCTCAATCCACACTGCAAGGGGAAAGCCGTCAGCGCTCTGCCCCCTACCCAAGTCAGTCAGTGCCTTTGTGCCAGACAGGTCAAACACCGCAATGGGAACTAAGTTTGCACCAACAGCATAGGTGGGTCCTAGGAAACCCAAGACATGAACAAAAAATTGATCTGAGCGGCCAAACATGGCAGACTTGCACCGCGCCCACGGCATAGGCCTCGGCCCACAAATTCAGCAATCCTAGGCTGGAAGCGGACTTTCACTGCACCCAGGACATAGGCCTCTGCACAAACCCTCAGCAATCGCGTGCCTACAGCGGACTCCAATGCTAGCGTAGCTGTGCACGTCTCATTAGCGCTGTATTGCTCCTGTAGTTTGTCCCAATACAGTGCCCCGGATAGTAGAGCTAATGTCAGATTAAATACAGGTGGGCTTCGGCCCACACTGCATGCCCCAGTCAGACCGGGGTTCCTTATAAGTAGACACAGGCAGGTACAACTCCGTGTGGACCGACAGCATGGGTGGGTCCTAGGAAGCCACCGGCGGTACATAAATAAATCCCATTGCATTACCCAGCACGGCTGAGGTAACGTCAGATTAAACGCAGGTGGTCTTCGGCCCACACTGCATGCCCCAGTCAGAATGGGTTTTTTTTATAAGTAGACACAGGCAGGTACAACTCCCTAATGTGAAGTCCGTGTGGACCCAAAGCATGGGTGGCTCCCTGGAACCCACCGGCGGTACATAAACAAATCCCATTGCAGTGCCCAGCACAGCTGAGGTAACGTCAGATTAAATGCAGGTGGGCTTCGGCCCACACTGCATGCCCCTGTCTGACCGGGGTTTTTAATACATAGACACTGGCAGGTACAAATCCGTAATGTGAAGTCCCTGTGGACCCACAGCATGGGTGGCTCCCTGGAACCCATCGGCGGTACATAAATGTATCTCATTGCAGTGCCCTGCTCAGCAGAGCTAATGTCAGATACAATACAGGTGGGCTTCGGCCCACAGTGCATGCCCCAGTCAGACTGGTAATATGTACCTTAACAGTAACCGCGTTGGTGGGAATCTGGTCGCGACTGCGGAGCTAGTAGTGCGGTTTTATTTAGTTGGTTTTCGGAATGTGGCCATGATTAAGTGTGCCGTGGCGGGGGGATGGTGGGGGGCTCTCTTGTTGTGTCGTTAAAGGTGAAATTCTTGGACTGCCACCAAACGGACCAATGCAAAGGTATTTGCCAAGAATGTTTTCATGGTTGGAGGAGGAGGGGGATGTTTTTGAGGCACTACGTGTCCTCTCCACGTGTCCGTGGTTATATGCACCTTAACAGTAACCGCGTTGGTGGGAAATGGCCTCGGCGCCATCATGTCTTTGCGAAGCCTCCGTTTCCACACCCCAGTGACATAGCATTAACAGCGGTATAGGCAGAGCCCAGAATTAGTAACATTTCAGCGGTAGCATTAGGGACAGGCCCCAGTAACATATCACTAGCAGCAGTATAGGGGGAGCACAGTATTAGTTCCATTTCAGTAGTAGTAGCAGTCAAGACAGGCCCCAGTAACATATCACTAGCAGCAGTATAGGGGGAGCACAGTATTAGTTCCATTTCAGTAGTAGCAGTCAAGACAGGCCCCAGTAACAAATCACTAGCAGCAGTATAGGGGGAGCACAGTATTAGTTCCATTTCAGTAGTAGCAGTCTGGACACGCCCCAGTAACATATCACTAGCAGCAGTATAGGGGGAGCACAGTATTAGTTCCATTTCAGTAGTAGTAGCAGTCAAGACAGGCCCCAGTAACATATCACTAGCAGCAGTATAGGGGGAGCACAGTATTGGTTCCATTTCAGTAGTAGTAGCAGTCAAGACAGGCCCCAGTAACAATTCCGAAACAGTAGTATAGGGGGAGCACAGTCTTAGTTCCATTTCAGTAGTAGTAGCAGTCTGGACAGGCCCCAGTAACATATCACTAGCAGCAGTATAGGAGGAGCACAGTATTAGTTCCATTTCAGTAGTAGTAGCAGTCAAGACAGGCTCCAGTATCGTATCACTAGCAGCAGTATAGGGGGAGCACAGTATTAGTTCCATTTCAGTAGTAGTAGCAGTCAAGACAGGCCCCAGTAACATATCACTAGCAGCAGTATAGGAGGAGCACAGTATTAGTTCCATTTCAGTAGTAGTAGCAATCTGGACAGGCCCCAGTAACATATCACTAGCAGCAGTATAGGGGAGCACAGTATTAGTTTCATTTCAATAGTAGTAGCAGTCTGGACAGGCCCCAGTAACATATCACTAGCATCAGTATAGGGGGAGCACAGTATTAGTTCCATTTCAGTAGTAGAAGCAGTCTGGACAGGCCCCAGTAACATATCACTAGCAGCAGTATAGGGGGAGCACAGTATTAGTTCCATTTCAGTAGTAGTAACAGTCAAGACAGGCCCCAGTAACAATTCCGAAGCAGCAGTATAGGGGGAGCACAGTCTTAGTTCCATTTCAGTAGTAGTAGCAGTCTGGACAGGCCCCAGTAACATATCACTAGCAGCAGTATAGGGGGAGCACAGTATTAGTTCCATTTCAGAAGTAGTAGCAGTCAAGACAGGCCACAGTAACATTCCTATTGCAGCAGTTTAGGGAGATAACAATCTCTTTCACATTTCAGTAGTTGCAGTACAGACAAGGCCACAGTTACATTTATGTAGCAAAAGTGTAGGCCAACCCCACACACCTTGCTGTACCATGAGTGCAGGCGAAGCCCATAAAAATTACTAGGATTACACTGTAGGCGATGGCCCAAAAAAATTGGTGTACCAACAGTACTAATGTACCTCAGAAAAATTGCCCATGCCCAACCAAGAAGGCAGGTGAAACCCATTAATCGCTTTGGTTACTGTGGCTTAATTTGTAACTAGGCCTGGAGGCAGCCCAGTTAAAATAAAAATTGGTTCAGGTGCAAGTTTCAACGCTTTAATGAGAATTTAAACGTAAAAACATTGTTTACAAAAGTTATATGACTGAGCCTTGTGGGCCTAAGAAAAATTGCCCGTTTGGCGTGATTACGTGAGGTTTCAGGAGGAGGAGCAGGAGGAGGAGGATGAATATAATACACAGATTGATGAAGCTAAAAGGTCCCCGTTTTTTATGGTGATAGAGAACAATGCTTCCATCCGCGGGTGCAGCCTACGTATTGTTTAGGCACTGTCAGTTGGCAGGCGGGTATGCTTATCCATGATGATTCTCCCAGCCGCACTAAACACCCTCTCTGACAAGACGCTAGCCGCAGGACAAGCAAGCACCTCCAGGGCATACAGCGCGAGTTCAGGCCACGTGTCCAGCTTCGACACCCAGTAGTTGTAGGGGGCAGAGGCGTCACGGAGGATGGTCGTGCGATCGGCTACGTACTCCCTCACCATCCTTTTACAGTGCTCCCGCCGACTCAGCCTTGACTGGGGAGCGGTGACACAGTCTTGCTGGGGAGCCATAAAGCTGGCAAAGGCCTTGGAGAGTGTTCGCCTGCCTGCGCTGTACATGCTGCCTGATCTCCGCGCCTCCCCTGCTACCTGGCCCTCGGAACTGCGCCTTCTGCCACGAGCGCTGTCGGATGGAAATTTTACCATCAGTTTGTCCACCAGAGTCCTGTGGTATAGCATCACTCTCGAACCCCTTTCCTCTTCGGGTATGAGAGTGGAAAGGTTCTCCTTATAGCGTGGGTCGAGCAGTGTGTACACCCAGTAATCCGTAGTGGCCGGAATGCGTGTAACGCGAGGGTCACGAGAAAGGCATCCTAACATGAAGTCCGCCATGTCTGCCAAGGTACCTGTACGCAACACATGGCTGTCCTCACTAGCAAGATCACTTTCAGGATCCTCCTCCTCAGGCCATACACGCTGAAAGGATGACAGTCAAGCAGCATGGGTACCCTCAGCAGTGGGCCAAGCTGTCTCTTCCCCCTCCTCCTCATGCTCCTCCCCCTCCTCCTCCTCCAAAACGCACTGAGATATAGACATGAGGGTGCTCTGACAATCCAGCGACATACTGTCTTCCCCCGGCTCCGTTTCCGAGTGCAAAGCGTCTGCCTTTATGCTTTGCAGGGAACTTCTCAAGGGGCATAGCAGAGGAATGGTGATGCTAATGATTGCAGCATCGCCGCTCACCATCTGGGTAGACTCCTCAAAGTTTCCAAGGACCTGGCAGATGGCTGCCAACCAGGCCCACTCTTCTGTAAAGAATTGAGGAGGCTGATTCCCACTAAGCCATCCATGTTGGAGTTGGTATTCCACTATAGCTCTACGCTGCTCATAGAGCCTGGCCAACATGTGGAGCGTAGAGTTCCACCGTGTGGGCACGTCGCATAGCAGTCGGTGCACTGGGAGATTAAACCGATGTTGCAGGGTCCGGAGGGTGGCAGCGTCCGTGTTGGACTTGCGGAAATGTGCGCTGACCCAGCGCACCTTTCCGAGCAGGTCTGACAAACGTGGGTAGCTTTTCAGAAACCGCTGAACCACCAAATTAAAGATGTGGGCCAGGCATGGGACGTGCGTGAGGCTGCCGAGCTGCAGAGCCGCCACCAGGTTACAGCCGTTGTCACACACGACCATGCCCGGTTGGAGGCTCAGCAGCGCAAGCCAGCGGTCGGTCTGCTCTGTCAGACCCTGCAGCAGTTCGTGGGCCGTGTGCCTCTTCTCTCCTAAGCTGAGTAGTTTCAGCATGGCCTGCTGACGCTTGCCCACCGCTGTGCTGCCACGCCGCGCGACACCGACTGCTGGCGACATGCTGCTGCTGACACATCTTGATTGCGAGACAGAGGTTGCGTAGGAGGAGGAGGAGGAGGAGGAGGGTGGTTTAGTGGAGGAAGCATACACCACCGCAGATACCAGCACCGAGCTGGGGCCCGCAATTCTGGGGGTGGGTAGGACGTGAGCGGTCCCAGGCTCTGACTCGGTCCCAGCCTCCACTAAATTCACCCAATGTGCCGTCAGGGAGATATAGTGGCCCTGCCCGCCTGTGCTTGTCCATGTGTCCGTTGTTAAGTGGACCTTGCCAGTAACCGCGTTGGTGAGGGCGCGTACAATGTTGCGGGAGATGTGGTCCTGCAGGGCTGGGACAGCACATCGGGAAAAGTAGTGGCGACTGGGAACCAAGTAGCGCGGGGCCGCCGCCGCCATCATGTTTTTGAAAGCCTCCGTTTCCACAAGCCTATACGGCAGCATCTCCAGGCTGATCAATTTGGCTATGTGCACGTTTAACGCTTGAGCGTGCGGGTGCGTGGCGGCGTACTTGCGCTCAAACAGTTGCGCTAGCGACAGCTGGACGCTGCGCTGAGAGACCGAGGATGGGGCCGAGGACAGCGGAGGTGAGGGTGTGGGTGCAGGCTGGGAGACGGTCGTGCCTGTGTCCTGAGAGGGGGTGTTGGATCTCAGTGGCAGGTTGGGGCACAGGGGAAGAGGCAGTGGGGCAAACTGGAGGCGCTGAACGGCCTTCGTCCCACCTTGTGGGGTGCTTGGCCATCATATGCCTGCGCATGCTGGTGGTGGTGAGGCTGATGGTGGTGGCTCCCCGGTTGATCTTGGCGCGACAAACCTTGCATACCACAGTTCGTCGGTCGTCTGCACTCAGTGAAAAACTGCCACACCTTTGAGCACCTCGGCCTCTGCAGGGTGGCATGGCATTAGGGGGCGCTTTGGGAAACAGTTGGTGGATTATTCGGTCTGGCCCTGCCTCTACCCCTGGCCACCGCACTTCCTCTTCCAACCTGCCCTGCTGCTGCACTTGCCTCCCCCTCTGAAGACCTGTCCTCAGTAGGCTTAGCAAACCAGGTGGGGTCAGTCACCTCATCGTCCAGCTGCTCTTCCTCCGAATCCTCTGTGCGCTCCTCCCTTGGACTTACTGCCCTTACTACTACCTCACTGATAGACAACTGTGTCTCATCGTCATCGTCCTCCTCACCCACTGAAAGCTCTTGAGACAGTTGCCGGAAGTCCCCAGCCTCATCCCCCGGACCCCGGGAACTTTCCAAAGGTTGGGCATCGGTCACGATAAACTCCTCCGGTGGGAGAGGAACCCTTGCTGCCCAATCTGGGCAGGGGCCCGAGAACAGTTCCTGGGAGTCTGCCTGCTCCTCAGAATGTGTCATTTTCATGGAGTGAAGAGGCTGGGAGGAAGGAGCAGCAGTCAGAGGATTCAGAGTTGCAGTTGTGGACGGCGTAAACTGAAGACGGTCACAGGCAGCCCAAATATTGTATTTTTTCCCAATTTTGGGGAAAAAGCCCCCTGCCTATATAGCCAGTATACCTCTTTCCCTGTACCACTGTCCCTGCCTCACCAGTACTGCCCCTATAGTGAGTAAAATGACTGCAGACTGAGGACGCTATGGTCTGCACGCCCGATATACAAAAAAAAAAAAAAATTTGCTAAACTGCTAAAAGCAGCCTCAACAGTACTGCATACGGTCAGATGTGGCCCTAAGAAGGACCGTTGGGGTTCTTGAAGACGAAGAATAACAGCCTAACACTCTCCCTATAGCAGCTACAGCAAGACGGCACTTTCCCTAATGTCTCTCAGCGTGCATCTGTGGCGAGCCGCAGGCGGGCCCAGTTTATATACTCGGGTGGCACCTGATCTCCCCAGCCACTCACTGCAGGGGGGTGGAATAGGGCTGGAACTTCACAGGAGGAAGTTGTAATGCCTTCCCTGTGTTACTATTGGCCAGAAAACGGCGCAAAATTTTCTGGGAATGAAAGTGACTCGAACACCTCGTGGTGCTCGTCTCGAGTAACGAGCATCTCGAGTACCCTAATTCTCGAACGAGTATCTAGCTCGGACGAGTACGCTCGCTCATCTCTATCAGCGAAGCTTTTTCTTGAGAATAATCTCGCATGGCATTGTTGCCACCCGTGGTTAAATCGCTAGATTTTTTTAGCGCAAAAGTCAATAGGTCTTTGTAATGTTAAACTCCCATTGCATCGCAACGTGCATTTGTAGTGTTGCAATGGGATAAAAAGAAACCTCCATAGGAATACATGGGACATTAAAAAAAATCACACAACATAGAAAGATAGAGTAAGTCATGATTTTTTATCCTCTTCAACATCGCATCAGCGAAAACATGGCAGATGGAAATGCAACCATTGTAAATCATTGCTTTCATAATTCTGCATTTTTACTGACTATCACAGGAGGTGAAAATTGTGCGATTTTCTCGCCTGTGTACAACTACTCTTAGGTGGATCTATGAAAAATTCAGGTTAGCAACACTGTTTGCCAGTAGCAATAGCTACTTTATATGCAGCTAGCATTCATTTTTTTTTCAATGTAAGGGCTTAGCCACACAGGCGCCGATGCGCCTGTGTGACTGAGCCCTTACTGCAGGAAGAAGACGGCCGTACTTCAAGACGGACGACTCCCTGCAGCGTTGAAGAAAAAACACATGACCAGCAATAAAGCCGGTCACATGTTCTTTCTTCCGGCGCTGCAGAGAGACGTCCATCCTGAAGTGCGTCCGACTTCTACCTGCAGTAACATGGGCGCCAATGCACCCGTGTGACTAAGCCCTAAAGAAGAAAGGAATTTAAGATTTTGAAGAATATATAATTATTATATACAGTATGCTTTTAATAGTAAGTCCCTCTTGATTGGCTGCCCCTATCCTATTTAGGTATATACAGCTGATGACTGTTGCTAGGTAAAATCTCTATTCAGCTGCAACAATTGACTAAGAGGACAGCTCCTCTCTAGTGTGATTACTGACTGCAACAATATTACTGTCACAGATCTAGACATACTACTTTTGTTTTACCGCTTCACTGCCAGAAGTTTATACCCAACTCCCGTGGGAATTCGAGTTCTGTAACTTGCAGAGTAAACACAAAGTGAAACAAGTAGTTTTTGCATTCTTTTAAGAATTTTTAATAAGTCCGATTTTACAATGTTGTTCTTTAATAGAATTTATTTTTTAATGGAAAAATAAATTGCTAGGTCCTCTTTACCGGTCCCTGACAAGCAGGATTTTGTGATGAGTGTCTTAGATACATATTAAGGTATTTTAATGCATATTTAGTTTTGTGTCTTCATGTGGAGAGCAAGCACTTATTAGTACTTGTTTATTTCTGTCACTTGGCAACCTCACATAGAGTTATAACTTGAAGCTCTTGAGCCCCAAAACAGGGACTCAAACCTTCTACGTGCCATTTTATAATATTGCTATTTTTCTTCTGTGCTAAATGGCACATGGGTTACTGTGTGACTTCTACCTCTGTATCTCCTATTCCCGCATTACTAAATTAGGATGGGATACCACATTGTATAAACTGCCTGAAGCCAAAACTTTGCTCATCAGCAGCTAATGTCCAGAA
The DNA here is from genome assembly GCF_035609145.1 of Eleutherodactylus coqui. Classification (NCBI taxonomy): domain Eukaryota; kingdom Metazoa; phylum Chordata; class Amphibia; order Anura; family Eleutherodactylidae; genus Eleutherodactylus; species Eleutherodactylus coqui. Next base: position 233,300,654 of record NC_089837.1, on the reverse strand, counting down.
GATTTTGCTGGTAAAAGGGCAGTATTCCTGGCAAAACATTTTTGGCCGTTGGTTGCAAGAGGTGGTGGGTTTTTGGACACATGCCATTTATTCAGTGTTGGACCCTACCCTGAGTGTATTTTGTACCTAACACCCATCAGTATTGTTTTATCTATTCATTACCAAAATTGGGTTTCAATCCTTGGCAATCATTCCTGTACCATTTTGTGTCTATTTGAATGCTGGGATGCTTATTTGGCATATGTTTGATGAACTTGGTAAAAAAAAATGAGTGAAACTTCTCACATCCCTCTTCCTTTCTTATTGACTAATAGAACTTAACAGACACAAGTAATGTTTGCTATTTTTGGAAACTTTGTTCAGTGAATTATTCAGCTCTCTGCAAAATAATTAACCTCAAGTTCTATAAGCTTCTATAAACTCCCGATAAATGTAAACGTTGCTTGAAACCCTGAGGCAGCCAAACAATATATGGCTGTGATTTTTAATTAATGTTTTACAAACTGCAATGTATATATTAATAATTCATTTAATGTTAACAGCAGACATTCATTAAAAATAGATATTTTACATTTTTTTTAAATGTTAATACTATATATATATATATATATATATATATATATTTCTCAAAAACAAATACAGGTACAGTGGTGCCTTGGGTTAAGAGTTCAATTCGTTCTGTGACAGAGCTCTTAACGCAAAACACTCGTAAGTCAAATCAATTTTTCCCATTGAAATGAATAGAAAAGCCATTAATCCGTCCCAGATCGGGAAGCTCTCCACTGATTTCAGGGGGGAATTCCCCCATTGAAAGCAATAGGACGCCGGCACCCCCACATTGATTTTCGGGGAAGGGCTTTAAATATAAGCCCTACCCTGAAAATCATCCCTAGCTGTAGTAAAAAAAAATTAAAAAATATATACTCACCTGTCTGCCGGGGCTCAGGTGCATCTAGTTGCTGCTTGTTCTTCCTGCACTGCTTTGAAGCTTTTCAGCAGGCGGGGATTAAAAATGCAAGGAGAACATGCGGCGGCTAGACACGCCTAAGGGCGCCCACCCACTGGCGTTTGCGATTTTCGTGCGTGAAAAACGCCGCGTTTTCACGGCGTTTTTCCCGCGTTTTTCCCACGTTTTTCGAAGCGTTTTTTGCCGCGTTTTCGCGGCTTTTCCATTAATTTCCATTGACTTTCATGGGTGCATTAGGAGAAAAATAAGGACACATATGCAACTGACAGTTCCTATGTTAAAAAACGCAACGCAAAACGCCAGTGGACAGGAGTACATTCAATTCTAATTGCTCTGCAGGAAAAACGCAAAACGCAAAGAAAAAAAAACGCCAGTGGGTGGGCGCCCTAAACCCCGGCAGCGGCGAACAGGTGAATATATATTATTTACTACAGATAGGGATAATTTTAAGGGAAGGGCTTATATTTAAAGCCCTTCTCTGAAAATCCCCGCAGGGGTTGCTGGCAAGCCATTGTTTTCAATGGGGGCCACCGGCAGCAGCAGTGGTCCCATTGAGAGCAAGGCTTGTAACCCAAGTTTTTGCTCTTAAATCAGAGCAAAATGTCAGGAGAGAGCCCGCTCTCAAGTCAAAAAGCTTGTAAGCTGAGGCACTCTTAACCTAAGGTATCACTGTATTTGCTGCTCCTATTCTGCTGGCTAATCTCTTTTTCTGGGGTTTTCTAATTACCTTTGGATGGATACTGTTTCAGTGTTTAATTAGATTAAAACTTTGAAGATTATAATTTGATAATTGTGAGCAGCGTGCCATCTTTAGAGCAACCTAGTTTAGTCACTGGAGATCAATCATTGATAGACATTGATAAGAAGTGCATTTGACAATCAAGAATATTGATATTAGACAAGGAGATATTGCAAAATATTGGAATATAAGCATACTATCAGGCAGGCAGATGTGGATCCGTCTTGCCACACACAGATTTTACCTTGTTCTGTCACTGGAGGCAGTACTTTGAAAGCCCCATTTTTTTACCCTTGAACCCTCCAAGTGGGATTTGGTCTTCGCTGTGGGGTCCCCAAGCGATTACTCACAGAAATAGTCTTGAGGTCAGAACTAGAGTACAACAACTTACTGGGGCTTTGTTGCAAGGATAGAAACTAATTGCTTAAGCACCTACTCTTGGGTATGAATACCTAATATAGCAAATACTTGGAGTAGATTGGTGGGGGACAAGTATTGGGGCGCATGCTGGCCCTTTAAGTCTAGGGCTGGCACACCCAAGTCCTGTGGGCATATACTAGGGACTAGGCTGAGGAGAGGATATGGAATGCAGCGAATGGATGACAGTGATGCCCAATTGCAGCCCCAGCAGCAGGTAAGCAAAGTGAGCTGTAGAGGCACACCATGATACATATCCATGACACAATGCTCTTAAACTGAACTTGGAGATTCCATTTTTTCAAAAAAGGAAATGTTTCACGAACCCTATTAACAGATTCAAAATAGAATTTAATATACAAATTACAGTTATCTACTGCCTGCAGGTCCTCCTCGCCTGTTTCTGGATCACTTTGCTGTCTCGTTCCCCCACTTCCTCTCCTGCAAAATCCCAAACTTCATCCTAGGAGACTTTAACATCCCCACCATTGACCCCATTTCCTCATCTGCCTCTCAGCTTCTATGGCTCACCTCCTCCCTTGGTCTCTCACAAGTCACAGCCTCTCCGACTTCACCAACTTCTTTCTCCCACTCTCAGACCACAACCTCCTCTTTTTCTCTGTCAAGCTCCCTAGCATCTCTCCACACCTGCCTACCTATCATACATACAGGAACCATCAGGCTGTTCACACCCAAAACTTTCTAAGTCCCTACAGTCTTCTCTGTCCCCTATCTCTCTCCTCTCCTATCCCAACCTGGCTGCCGCACATTACAACACCCTTCTCAAACATGCCATGGATGGAGTGGCACCCCCAGTGTCCGAAGCCATCCGATGCAGATCGCGGCAACCCTGGCTCATGCCTCAAACACACTTCATCCTGCTCTAGGTGTGCTGAACGGCTGTGGAGAAAGTCTCAAAAGTCCGCAGACTTTCTCCACTTCAAATTCATGCCCAGAACCTACAGCCTAGCCCTCCACCATGCAAAACAAGTCTACTTCACCTCTCTCATCTCCTCATTATCTCAAACAACTCTTGCCACTTTTCACTCCCTTCTCAGCCCAAAAGAGCAGCCCCCAGTCACGGATCTCAGTGTTGAAGAACTAGCTGCCTACTTCAAAAAGAAAATCGACAAAATCCGGCAGGAAATCAACTCCCAATCCCAGATTAGCCCTGACCCTAGTCTCATCAGTACTGCATCTAGCTCCTGCTCATTGTCTGTTTCCTCTCCTTGCCCCAACACTTGTGCTAGCGACCCTCTCCCCTCGCACCTCGTTCAGTCCCTCTCCCAATGGTTATCTCCTAGCTCACCACTATATTCAATCTGTCTCTGACTCCTGGCATCTTCCCCTCCTAATTTAAATACGCCATCATATCCCCACTGCTAAAGAAACTGATGCTGCCAACTACTGACCCATCTCAAATCTCCCCTTCATCTCCAAACTATTAGAACGCCTCGTTTACTTCAGCCTTATAAGCTATCTGTCAGAAAACTCTTTTCTTGACCCCCTACAGTCCGTATTCCGCCCTGTACACTCGACAGAAACCACCCTGACTGAAGTGTCAAATGATTTCCTGAAGGCTAAATCAAGGAGTGACTACTCCCTACTAATTCTCTTTGATCTCTCCACAGCGTTTGATACTGTTGACCACAAACTCCTCCTCAGTATGTTTCACTCCATTGGATTAAAGGGCACTACTCCATCCTGGTTCCCCTCCTACCTATCTGACCGCTCTTCAGCATGTCCTTTGCTGGCTCCATCTCCCCCCTCTTCACATTACTGTTAGTGTGCCCCAGGGCTTGGTCCTCAGCCCCCTCCTCTTCTCCATCGACACAGCCTCTATTGGACAAACCTTCTGGAGATTTGGTATTTAGTACCATCTCTATGCTGACGACACCCACTTATACACCTCTTCACGTGACATCACAGCAACATTCCTCCAAAACGCCACCGACTGTCTCTAACACTATGTTCTCTCTCTTCCTAAAACTGAACCTCTCAAAAACTGACCTACTGGTGTCTCTACTCTCTACTAACCAACCTCATCCTGACATCTCCATCTCAGTGTGTGGCACCACCATAACTCCCAGACAGCATGGCCACTGCTTTGGGGATATATTCAGCTCCAATATCTCTTTTACACCCTATATCCAATCTCTGGCTCGAACATGTCAGCTGCACCTCAAGAACATTGCTAGAATCCCCCCTTTTCTCACCGCGGACATGCTAAAAACCCTCACTGTTACCCTCATCCACTCTCGGCTTCATTATTGCAACTTGCTGCTGATCAGCCTTCCCCTGCACCAGACTCTCCCCTCTCCAATCCATTCTGATTGTGGCAGCCAGGCTCATCTTCCTGTCCAGCTGATCCTCAGATGCTTCTACGCTGTGCCAGTCACTGCACTGGCTGCCTGTCAAATACAGAATTAAATTTAAACTCACCACCCTCATCCACAAAGCCTTCCACAGCACCGCGCCGCCCTACATTGCTTCCCTCATTTCAATCCACCACCCAACCCGTGCCCTCCGCTCTGCTAAAAAAATCAGTGCCCCTTTAATTTGAACCTCTGATTCCCGTCTGCTAGACTTCTCCAGAGTAGCACCAGTCCTCTGGAATGCACTACCCAAAACTATCTGGGCAATCCCTGACACAGACAACTTCAGGCTTGCTCTAAAAATGCATACCATATCCCCTAAACCAAACCCTCTTTATTCCGTCTGATACTATTGTCTATGTGTATAGCACCCCTCACTCTCCATCTTGCCATACATCTCCTGCCCCTTTACCTTCTGTATCACCCCACTAGTTGTAATATATAAACTCGTTGGAGCAGAACCCTCACCCTACTGTTTCCATCAATTGATTACTTCATGTAACCGTGGTTTTGTTTTATTCCCCCTGTCTTGTAAGCGCTGCGGAATATGTTGGTGCTACATAAATAAAGATTATTATTATCTAAATTAAAGAATTTTCCTTGTTCTGATATAGTTGAAATCAGACTATAGCAAGATCAAACTCTATGTTTGAAAAGATACACTGTTTATCTCTGCGATAGAGCAAAAAATAATACCCTAAACACAACAGAAAGTATAATATTCAGATACACACCTACAACATGCCATGAATAAGAGCTATTGCTCAAGACATGTAGGTTATTTTAGAGCCATGTATGGTTTTCACTCCTGCTGTCTTGAATAAAAGAGATTTTTCCTGTAATTCTTGACGTGCTGGACTTTTTTCAAGTATATATAATTAAAAATAAAATAACAATCCACTTTATTTTTCTGTATCTACAAAATGAAGACAAAGCATGTTCTGATCTGTGCATCATATATCATCCAGTATCCTGGATAATGTGCAATGAAAAAAGTGGATAATAAGTATAGAGTTTTATAAATATAGTATATTACCAGTAAATCTCCTCTAGCCTGGACAAGGGTCTCCCCATCATGTCCCTGGTAGTCTTTTATCTAAGGTAATAAATCTATTTCTGCATGCATTGCTATAGCAGCAGCAATAAAATATAGTTTTACTGGGAGAGAAAGCTGAAATACCCAGGGGAAAAATATTTCAGAAAGATATTCCTGACTGCAGAGCTCATTCAATTCAATTGTTTTTCTATAAAATTCTATACACTTCATCCTTCTTTCCTTCTTATTTCTTTTGTTTTATTTTTCCCATTGGTATGTTTATGACGCTAGTCTCTACAGTATACTTAGGAGCAGATACTGTTGCTTTTGAGAGATGTAAAACTTGAACAATGACGATAATTAACATGAAGAACTACATATTGTTCTACACATTATTCTGTGATAGTATGAAAACATTTGGAATGCCGAATAAATCAGCCAAGGACATCATTACCATTTGTTCTGACAAACCAAAATTGACATGTTAAAGGGAATGTATCATCAGGAAATGACATTATTTAAATCAGTTTTTAAAACACTACAGTATGTGGTGGTGTTTTGCTTTAATTTGCTGTCCGTATGCAGTATAGACTATGTATATACGTAATGGCTCATGCACATGGCAGGGTCTGTTCAGGCACCATTTCTTATGTCAGATTCATACAGAATTGAATAGAAATGCCTTCACATAATACCAGAGGCTTATGGAGGGTGTAGTAGAGAGCTCATTAATTTCTATAGACACCCTCTTAGGACTCTGTACAAAAAAAGTCATATTTAGTGATAAGCAATTAGTGAAATAATAGGCTTATGTTGGTATCGGACTGATTTCATGAAAATAATCATGAATCGGGATAGTCACTAATTTGCCCTCCAAAAGGTCCCCAATTCAGCCCAAACTCCTCAAATTGCATGGGAACACAACCACACATCTGGGGAACACTGTGTTCTTCCCCAAAAAATGATAAAACTAGTAAACAATGGTGTGGGTGTCACTGAAAACAAAAGATAAAAACAAATTGCAACAAGGAAGACAACAGTTGTGGTACATGTAAAAGTAATGTCATAGATTTCGCAAGGTCACATTCTACAAGGTGAACAAGCATGGGCCTACTCCTCCTCCAAAGAAAAGCAATAGAGTTAGCAAAAATTACGCCAAGGCAGACAGCAGGTGTGGTACTTCTTTTATAAGCAATGTCATCAATTTGGCAAGGGACAAATGCTATCAGGTTAACAGAATAGCCAATCACAGGCCTTATCCAAGGAAAAGCTGTAGAGGTACAGCTGTATCTTGTGCTATTAAAAATTGTCATTTTGAGTGGATGAGGAGAACAGCAGCAGCACCCTGAATGCCCAGTGGGGTCTTTGATATAAATCTATGCTCAGTCATATGTGAGTACAAATTGCCAGTCTGCTAACTAATGAGTGGAATGTGCCATGGGGGTGCAGAAGTCAGGGGAATTCCATGCCTGGTTCATATTAACAAACATCAGGTGATGTACACTGTCTGTGGACAGGTTGATGAGTCTGCCAGTTATCACACCCCCAGCTGTGACTGTCAGTCTTATCCTGTGCTGATGCTGCTGGCTGCAATAGGCTGAACAATCTATGCCACCCACCTGTTAGGCTTACCCTGCCATTGGTAGTGGTGTTGCTGTGGCAGCTTCTTGCTCATCTGCTATGACTTGCAGAGCTGCAATCCATTGGGATACATCCCTGTGGCCATGGGGAAATACTCTGCTCTGCTTTGTTTTCTGAAATGCTCTGTCCAATGTCTCTGGACCTTTATTATCCAATTCCTCCTTCTTCATCCTCCTGCTTTTCCTTCTCCATACGTCTCCCATGGGTGGAGAAACTTGTTATGGAAAACACTCTCCTTTCTTGCTCAAAGCAATCATGCCTGAGGTGGTTTGAGTTTGGTTAAGAATGATTTGTCTACTATATGTTCTCAATGGGGTCGGCGCTGCTGCCGCCGGCCCCATTGAGCGCATATAGAGAAGAGAACAGTAATCGCAGATCGCAGATAGGTGCGATCTGCGATTTCTGTTCTATAATTTATCGGACGAGCGGATAAAAAGCGCTCATGTGTCCGATACCATTGCAAAGCAATGGTTTTAAAAAATCGCCGGACGCATGCGCATGCGCAAATCGCGCAGAAAAACGCCCGTCTGGGTGCCCAGAGCTGGTCACAGAATTCCAGATGAGGTCTGGCTAAAGCGAGGTCTACTAATTAATAGACAGCCCAAAAATGTTGAAAACTCTGTATACACTCTATAGCAATGTGGAGTGAAAACTGCAAGGAACAGAAGTATGTTAGCAGCATAAAGAGCAATCCTCTCCTCCATAGCACAGTGACATAAACTCGAATACCAGAATGTGTCAATATATGCCCTATGCCCCTGCTCCACACAAACATCTCTGCCATATGGTTTTAACCTGTATTTTAGCCATTGGATTAGCATTTACTAATTTCACAGTGCCCAAGAAAGATTACCCAAAACTCATCATGGACAGTTAAATGGCCATAATCAAAGCTAGCTCCAACCATGGCCAAATTGTCAACTACTATGAGTTGTTAGAGATAGCTGTTAGCTGCTGGATATGAAGCGAACTTAGCCCACTCCAAACCTTCCCTTGCAACTTATGATGAATAAATCCATAATTTATCATTAAGGAGTAACTAAGTTTGCAAATTTGTTTATTTTCAGAACCTGAAAAAGAAGAGGAGAAGCTGACAGTAATCACACAAAAAGGTATCGTTTTTGTTAAATATTGTTAACGTTAATACTATTTCTTTTATTACAGAAAGTAACATATATGTGTATTATTTTATCTTGAAGTGAATGTCTACCTTTGAATGTCCTTTTGTTTAGTTTTTTTTCTGCTAATTGATCCAAAATTCTTTGCAGTTCAATTCCTTAATATATCTTTATAAGAGTTTTTACTCTGTTAATTTAAAAACATCTGAGTTGCCTCCAGCAACAACTAGGATATTTCGGTAGTTACTGCATACGGTTCTACTATTGAATTCAATGTATAGGCAGATCACAGTAAGCTCCCTCTAGTGGTGGCTTTAAGCAACCGGAATTTTATTATTTAACTTTGTTTAAGAATGGAACTCTGTTTTAAAAAAAAAATCAGAGCACTGAATGCTATTTATAAATGAATTAGCACATAATTCTTGGCTTAAAACCTATGTAGTGCTAAAAAGTTGACATATATAGTAAGGAATTTCTCATAAAATGCATACTACTGCTCTACTGAATGAAGAGATTCAGATGATTTGTCAGTAAGGATATTACATTATATAAACACTGAAGAGCTTTAAATCAAATATATAACTTGTAGTTTTTAAAAAGAAAGCCTGTATCACTCTGCATCAGAGAAAGAAAAGTAATGTCTCATTTACTGAGAAATATACTTCTACTGACTGAACAAGGTTACTCCATTTCAGCCCTTAGCAGATAAGGAGGCTACGTAAGCATTTCCTGAGCAAGTTATCAGGGCATTCAGAAATGCATCCGTGGCAGGATAGGTTTCATTTATTATACAGCAGTAGAGCAACGGTCATAAGATCTTTAGCTTCAACAAGCAGTTTTAACATAATAAGTGACAGGAGGTGAAAAAGTAAAATTCATGTATAGCAGAAAACCTTTCCACCTTTGGACATTTTATGAGATGCCAGAGATATTCTTTCAAACAAATAATAAAGGTATGTTTAAGGGTCTGTGTTCTAATATTTTCCTTCATTCAACTCACTGTTACTGAGCTTTATAACTAATGTTATATTATTATTACTAGTAGAGATGAGCGAACGTACTCGTCCGAGCTTGATATTCGTGCGAATATTAGGGTGTTCGGGATGCTCGTTACTCGTAACGAGTACCACGCGGTGTTCTGGTTACTTTCAGTTTCCTCTCTGAGACGTTAGCGCGCTTTTCTGGCCAATTGAAAGACAGGGAAGGCATTACAACTTCCCCCTGTGACGTTCAAGCCCTATACCACCCCCCTGCAGTGAGTGGCTGGGGAGATCAGGTGTCACCCGAGTATAAAAGTCGGCCCCTCCCGCGGCTCGCCACAGATGCCTTGTGAGTTAGCTGAGGGAAAGTACTATCGTGCTGGTGCTGCTGTAGGGAGAGCGTTAGGAGTCAGTGTAGGCTTCAAGAACCCCAAAGGTCCTTCTTAGGGCCACATCTACCTGTGTGCAGGCTGCTGCTAGCAGTGGTTTTTTTTTCTTTTTTCTCAAAATCGGCAGTGCAGAGCATTGCACCCGGCATTAGGGACAGAAGTGGTGCATAGGCAGGGAGAGTGTTAGGAGTTAGTGTAGCCTTCAAGAACCTCAACGGTCCTTTCTAGGGCCAAATTTAAGTGTGTGCAGTACTGTGCTGGCTGCTGTTAGCAGTGTTGCATATTTTTTTTTTTCTAAAAATCGTCTGTGCAGAGCATTGCACCCTCCATTGATACTACAGGGACAGAATTGTGTAGGCAGGGCCACAACACAGTTATTGTTCATTGAATATACGCAGTGGGTCCTTCCCTTTGCAAAAAAGGAAAAGAAATTATATTTGGCCTGCCTGTGTCAGTCCTAAGGTCTCCGTGTACGTGTGTGCTGCGTGGACAACGTACAAAAATCAGACGCAACCAGCTACGGTTTACTGCAGGCTTGCGCCATTGTCTTTCCTGACTGGCAAATACCTGCTCTGCTAGAGTTAATAACTCTGCTACACTAAAGTTGTGTGTCACTTTTTCAGGGCCACACTACAGTTCTAAAAGTTATTGCTCATTGAATATACGCAGTGGGTCCTTCCCTTTGCAAAAAAGGAAAAGAAATTATATTTGGCCTGCCTGTGTCAGTCCTAAGGTCTCCGTGTACGTGTGTGCTGCGTGGACAACGTACAAAAATCAGACGCAACCAGCTACGGTTTACTGCAGGCTTGCGCCATTGTCTTTCCTGACTGGCAAATACCTGCTCTGCTAGAGTTAATAACTCTGCTACACTAAAGTTGTGTGTCACTTTTTCAGGGCCACACTACAGTTCTAAAAGTTATTGTTCATTGAATATACGCAGTGGGTCCTTCCCTTTGCAAAAAAGTAAAAGAAATTATATTTGGCCTGCCTGTGTCAGTCCTAAGGTCTCCGTGTACGTGTGTGCTGCGTGTACAACGTACAAAAATCAGACGCAACCAGCTACGGTTTACTGCAGGCTTGCGCCATTGTCTTTCCTGACTGGCAAATACCTGCTCTGCTAGAGTTAATAACTCTGCTACACTAAAGTTGTGTGTCACTTTTTCAGGGCCACACTACAGTTCTAAAAGTTATTGTTCGTTGAATATACGCAGTGGGTCCTTCCCTTTGCAAAAAAGCGAAAACATTATATTTGGCCTGCAGGCTTGCGCTAATTTATTTCCTGCCTGGGAAATCAAATCACTGGTAATACAGCATGCTGAGGGGTAGGGGTAAGCCTAGAGGACGTGGACGTGGCCGAGGACGCGTAGGCCCAAGTGAGGGTGTGGGCACAGGCCGAGCTCCTGATCCAGGTGTGTCGCAGCCGACTGCTGCGCGATTAGGAGAGAGGCACGTTTCTGGCGTCCCCACATTCATCGCCCAATTAATGGGTCCACGCGGGAGACCTTTATTAGAAAATTAGCAGTGTGAGCAGGTCCTGTCCTGGATGGCAGAAAGTGCTTCGAGCAACCTATCGTCCAGCCACAGTTCTGCGCCGTCCACTGCTGCAAATCTGAATCCTCTGTCTGCTGCTCCTCCTTCCTCCCAGCCTCCTCACTCCACTACAATGACACCTGCTCAGGAGCGGGAACACTCCCAGGAACTGTTCTCGGGCCCCTGCTCAGATTGGGCAGCAGTGGTTCCTCTCCCACCAGAGGAGTTTATCGTCACTGATGCCCAACCATTCGAAAGTTCCCGGGGTCCGGGGGAAGAGGCTGGGGACTTCCGCCAACTGTCTCAAGAACTTTCTGTGGGTGAGGAGGACGATGACGATGAGACACAGTTGTCTTGCAGTGAGGTAGTAGTAAGGGCAGTAAGTCCAAGGGAGCAGCGCACAGAGGATTCGGAGGAAGAGCAGCAGGACGATGAGGTGACTGACCCCACCTGGTGTGCAACGCCTACTCAGGACAGGTCTTCAGAGGGGGAGGCAAGGGCATCAGCAGGGCAGGTTGCAAGAGGCAGTGCGGTGGCCAGGGGTAGAGGCAGGGCCAGACCGAATAATCCACCAAGTGTTTCCCAAAGCACACCCTCGCGCCATGCCACCCTGCAGAGGCCGAGGTGCTCTAAGGTCTGGCAGTTTTTCACAGAGACGCCTGACGACCGACGAACAGTGGTGTCCATCCTTTGTCGCGCCAAGATCAGCCGGGGAGCCACCACCAACAGCCTCACCACCACCAGCATGCGCAGACATATGATGGCCAAGCACCCCACAAGGTGGGATGAAGGCCGTTCACCGCCTCCGGTTTGCACCGCTGCCTCTCCCCCTGTGCCCCAACCTGCCACTGAGATCCAACCTCCCTCTCAGGACACAGGCACAACCGTCTCATGGCCTGCACCCACACCCTCACCTCCGCTGTCCTCGGCCCCATCCAGCAATGTCTCGCACCGCACAGTCCAGCCGTCGCTAGCGCAAGTGTTGGAGCGCAAGCGCAAGTACGCCACCACGCACTCGCGCGCTCAATCGTTAACCGTCCACATAGCCAAATTTATCAGCCTTGAGATGCTGCCGTATAGGGTTGTGGAAACGGAGTCCTTCAAAGCTATGATGGCGGCGGCGGCCCCGCGCTACTCAGTTCCCAGTCGCCACTACTTTTCCCGATGTGCCGTCCCAGCCCTGCACGACCACGTCTCCCGCAACATTGTACGCGCCCTCACCAATGCGGTTAGTGGCAAGGTCCACTTAACTACGGACACGTGGACAAGCACAGGTGGGCAGGGCCACTACATCTCCCTGACGGCACATTGGGTGAATTTAGTGGAGGCTGGGACAGAGTCAGAGCCTGGGACCGCTCACGTCCTACCCACCCCCAGAATTGCGGGCCCCAGCTCGGTGGTGGTATCTGCGGCGGTGTATGCTTCCTCCACTAAAGCACCCTCCTCCTCCTCCTCCTCCTCAACCTCTGTCTCGCAATCTAGATGTGTCAGCAGCAGCAGGACGTCGCCAGCAGTCGGTGTCGCGCGGCGTGGCAGCACAGCGGTGGGCAAGCGTCAGCAGGCCGTGCTGAAACTACTCAGCTTAGGAGATAGGAGGCACACGGCCCACGAATTGCTGCAGGGTCTGACAGAGCAGACGGACCGTTGGCTTTCGCCGCTGAGCCTCCAACCGGGCATGGTCGTGTGTGACAACGGCCGTAACCTGGTGGCGGCTCTGCAGCTCGGCAGCCTCACGCACGTGCCATGCCTGGCCCACGTCTTTAATTTGGTGGTTCAGCGCTTTCTGAAAAGCTACCCACGCTTGTCAGACCTGCTCGTAAAGGTGCGCCGGCTCTGCGCACATTTCCGCAAGTCCCACACGGACGCTGCCACCCTGCGCACCCTGCAACATCGCTTTAATCTGCCAGTGCACCGACTGCTGTGCGACGTGCCCACACGGTGGAACTCTACGCTCCACATGTTGGCTAGGCTCTATGAGCAGCGTAGAGCTATAGTGGAATACCAACTCCAACATGGGCGGCGCAGTGGGAGTCAGCCTCCTCAATTCTTTTCAGAAGAGTGGGCCTGGTTGGCAGACATCTGCCAGGTCCTTCGAAACTTTGAGCAGTCTACCCAGGTGGTGAGCGGCGATGCTGCAATCATTAGCGTCACCATTCCTCTGCTATGCATCTTGAGAAGTTCCCTGCAAACCATAAAGGCAGCCGCTTTGCGCTCGGAAACAGAGCCGGGGGAAGACAGTATGTCGCTGGATAGTCAGAGCACCCTCCTGTCTATATCTCAGCGCGTTCAGGAGGAGGAGGAGGAGCATGAGGAGGATGAGGAGGAGGGGGAAGAGACAGCTTGGCCCACTGCTGACGGTACCCATGCTGCTTGCCTGTCATCATTTCAGCGTGTATGGCCTGAGGAGGAGGAGGAGGAGGAGGAGGATCCTGAAAGTGATCTTCCTAGTGCGGACAGCCATGTGTTGCGTACAGGTACCCTGGCACACATGGCTGACTTCATGTTAGGATGCCTTTCTCGTGACCCTCGCATTCAACGCATTCTGGCCACTACGGATTACTGGGTGTACACACTGCTCGATCCACGCTATAAGGAGAACCTTCCCAGTCTCATTCCCGAAGAGGAAAGGGGTTCGAGAGTGTTGCTATACCACAGGACCCTGGCGGACAAGCTGATGGTAAAATTCCCATCCGACAGCGCTAGTGGCAGAAGGCGTAGTTCCGAGGGCCAGGTAGCAGGGGAGGTGCGTAGATCGAGCAGCATGTACAGCCCAGACAGTGCAACAGTCTTTAAGGGCCTGGCCAGCTTTATGGCTCCCCAGCAAGACTGTGTCACCGCTCCCCAGTCAAGGCTGAGTCGGCGGGAGCACTGTAAAAGGATGGTGAGGGAGTACGTAGCCGATCGCACGACCATCCTCGGTGACGCCTCTGCCCCCTACAACTACTGGGTGTCGAAGCTGGACACGTGGCCTGAACTAGCGCTGTATGCCCTGGAGGTGCTTGCTTGTCCTGCGGCTAGCGTCTTGTCGGAGAGGGTGTTTAGTGCGGCTGGGGGAATCATCACAGATAAGCGTAGCCGCTTGTCAACCGACAGTGCCGACAGGCTAACACTCATCAAGATGAACAAAGCCTGGATTTCCCCAGACTTCTCTTCTCCACCAGCGGACAGCAGCGATACGTAAGCAATACGTATTATGCACCCGCGGATGGAAGCTACGTTCTCTCTCACCATCCAAAACGGGGACATTTCTGCTTCATCAATCTGTGTCTAATATTCCTCCTCCTCCTCCTGCTCCTCCTCCTGAAACCTCATGTAATCACGCTGAACGGGCAATTTTTCTTAGGGCCACAAGGCTCACTCATCTAATTTTTCGAAACAATTTTTATATGTTTCAATGCTCTTAAAAGCGTTGAAACTTTAACTTGAACCAATTTTTTGTTAAACTGGGCTGCCTCCAGGCCTAGTTACCACTTAAGCCACATTAACCAAAGCGATTAATGGGTTTCACCTGCCATCTTGGTTGGGCATGGCCAATTTTTACTGAGGTACATTAGTACTGTTGGTACACCAATTTTTTGGGGCCCTCACCTACAGTGTAATCATAGCAATTTGTATGTTCTTCACCTGCACTCATGGTACAGAAGTGTGTGTGGGGTTGGCCTACACTTTAGCTACATAAATGTAACTTGGGCCTTGGCTATACTGCAGCTACTGAAATGGAACTAAGACTGCGCTCCCACTATACTGCTGCTTCGGAATTGTTACTGGGGCCTGTCTTGAGTGCTACTATTGCTGACATGGAACGAAGACTGCGCTCCCGCTATACTGCTGCTTCGGAATTGTTACTGGGGCCTGTCTTGAGTGCTACTATTGCTGACATGGAACGAAGACTGCGCTCCCGCTATACTGCTGCTTCGGAATTGTTACTGGGGCCTGTCTTGAGTGCTACTATTGCTGACATGGAACGAAGACTGCGCTCCTGCTATAATGCTGCTTCGGAATTGTTACTGGGGCCTGTCTTGAGTGCTACTATTGCTGACATGGAACGAAGACTGCGCTCCCGCTACACTGCTGCTTCGGAATTGTTACTGGGGCCTGTCTTGAGTGCTGCTATTGCTGACATGGAACGAAGACTGCGCTCCCGCTATACTGCTGCTTTGGAATTGTTACTGGGGCCTGTCTTGAGTGCTACTATTGCTGACATGGAACGAAGACTGCGCTCCCGCTATACTGCTGCTTCGGAATTGTTACTGGGGCCTGTCTTGAGTGCTACTATCGCTGACATGGAACGAAGACTGCGCTCCCGCTATAATGCTGCTAGTGATATGTTAGTGGGGCCTGTCCTAATGCTACGGCTGAAATGTTACGAATTCTGGGCTCTGCCTATACCGCTGCTAATGGTATGTCTCTGGGGTGTGGAAACAGAGGCTTCCCAAAGACATGATGGCGGCGAGGCCATTTCCCACCAACGCGGTTAATGTTAAGGTGCATATAACCACGGACACGTGTAGAGGACACGTAGTGCCTCAAAAACATCCCCCTCCTCCTCCAACAGGGAAAACAAACATTCTTGGCAAATGCCTTTGCATTGGTTCGTCTGGTGGCAGTCCAAGAATTTCACCTTTACCGACACTACAAGAGAGACCCCCCACCATCCCCCCGCCACGGCCCACTTAATCTTGACCACATTCCGAAAACCAACAAAATAAACCCGCGCTACTAGGTCCGCAGTCACCACCACATTACCACCAACGCGGTTACTGTTAAGGTACATATTACCAGTCTGACTGGGGCATGCAGAGACACCTTGACAGAATGAATAGTGTGTGGCACATAGGTTCCCCATTGCTATGCCCACGTGTGCAGCTCCTGATGGCGGTGGCACAGGATTCTATTTCTCATTGCTTCTGTACAGCATTGTGGGCTATCGCCCCACCACTTTTAAAGAGGGTCGCTGCCTAGCCGTGCCAACCCCTCTGCAGTGTGTGCCTGCGGTTCCTCCTCATGGCAGACGCACTTCTAAATAGACATGAGGGTGGTGTGGCATGAGGGCAGCTGAAGACTGCGCAGGGACACTTTGGTGTGCGCTGTGGGGGGGAGGGGGGGCGGTTGGGCAGCATGTAACCCAGGAGAAGTGGCAGTGGAGTGTCATGCAGGCAGTGATTGTGCTTTGTTGGAGGTAGTGTGGTGCTTAGCTAAGGTATGCATTGCTAATGAGGGCTTTTCAGAAGTAAAAGTTGTTGGGAGGGGGGGGGGCCCACTCTTGCCGCTATTGTGGCTTAATAGTGGGACCTGTGAACTTGAGATGCAGCCCAACACGTAGCCCCTCGCCTGCCCTATCCGTTGCTGTGTCGTTCCCATCACTTTCTTGAATTGCCCAGATTTTCACACATGAAAACCTTAGCGAGCATCGGCGAAATACAAAAATGCTCGGGTCGCCCATTGACTTCAATGGGGTTCGTTATTCGAAACGAACCCTCGAGCATCGCGAAAAGTTCGTTCCGAGTAACGAGCACCCGAGCATTTTGGTGCTCGCTCATCTCTAATTACTAGCAATTATTAGAAAATGTTGTTACCGGTGTTTATGGTGGTGCAAAGTGCCACTTAATTATATAACATAGTGAAAGGGATTGGAGTCTGCTCTTTAAGGACCTGTGATGATGTCACGATCATTACCCTCTAGGGTGTTTGATACATAATAGATAGCTCTGCTACATGCACGTCACACAAACAGAGCTCTGCTACATGCACATCACACACACAAAGCTCTGCTACATGCAAGTCACACACACAGCTCTGTTACATGCACGTCACACACACACAGCTCTGCTACATGCATGTCACACACATAGCTCTGGTACATGTACATCACATACAGCTCTGCTACATACATTCTTCATCCTATACAACAGGGATCACAACCAGCACAGCAGAGTCATGCACACACCGATCACCCCTTAGTCATGTGACCCTGGACTCCTCCCACACATTTGACTGATTACATGACGGCGACATCATCACAGGTCCTGTAAACACATGGTTGATGTCTGACTCTGCAGGTTTTTAATAAAGCGAAGGACCTGTGGTAACGTCACCATCATGTGATAGGGGGCGGAGGTCAGAGCCCAGGTGACTTATCACATGATGGTGATATCATCACAGATCCTGTAAGCACACAGCTGCTGTCAGGCTCTGTGTGTTTTATGTTTTTAAATCTGTGATGACGTCACTGTCATGTGATGAGGGATGGAGCATGTAACTCACTCACTCACGGACAGGCGGCCATTAGTATGTTGATAGATATTGTGCTAATCAAGACCACTGACATGTTTAAAATCTGGTTTGGAGGATTTCAGTGGACTGATTATTTAGGTTTCTTATTATGATTTAAATGTGAGAATGATTAGAGCACTGTGTTGTAGAATCGGACCACTGCGCCTTAACTAATTACATATATTATATGCAGGTTCACTTTTTTTCTATTTCTAATTGGGGAATTTGTTTCATTTTGTATGCTTATTTGCTTTATGAAATAATTGTTCAGGCATTATTTAATTCTCTGCAATAATGCATATTCCCATTGCATGGAATAACATCAACAGTTGGTTTTATATGCTTAATTTTCTAATTTAGACAGATGGCTAAATATACTCTTTAAGCTTTAAATGAACATAATATGCTAGATTACACAGCACAAGGTCAAGCTATTCCTTGGTTAAGTGATGCAGGGCCTTATCTATGGCACATGGACTCCCTATGGCTCTAAACTACAGTTCTGTAGGCACCATATGGTGCCTCTGTGTAGGTGCAGTAAAGATCATTAAATGACCTGAGGACATTACCTGCTGAACATTAAAATACTGCATACTGTAGAGGATGAAGCACTGAAGACCCTTTAAAAACCTTAGACTTGTCCTTCACCTATAAATAAGTAGACATACCTAGTAGACAATAAACTCATAGCTCACTTTCCTGTATGCCAATTCATAGAACACCATCTATTGTACAGTGGATATAAACAGTCTACATACCCCTCTTAAAATGTTAAAAAATCCAGCAAAGATTAATTATTTTAGATTTATTTCCACCGTCAGTGTGACCCGTTATCTGTACAATTCCATTGGGAAACAATGTGGTTACATAAATATGGGCCCTTCTATTGTTCCCCCAACACACTTTCCTTCATCCTGCAGCTACTTTGCTTGGCTTTTATCCGTGGTTCACCCAAAAAATATATACACACATTATATATAATCACACAGCATATCTATAAGAGAAACTTTATAACACAACAGCTTAGATACAGGATTCCAGCTCTAGTAACTTCAATACGGTCATCATAGAATAGTCAGATATCAGTTCTACATAGTGATTACAGTGCAGCTACCTCCAGTGATCACAAAGGACATGTTCCCTGATTAATGTCATCCATGTTCTCTTTTCTTCTCCATTTGTCCAAAAAGATTTCTTAAAGCTATAACTCATCTCTGCATACTCTCCCCATCCTGCCACTGCCCCAATGCCCCTCACAGTGTCTCCCACAGTAAAAATGTTCCTCCTTGTGCCCCATAATAATATTGCTGATGCACAATAATAATTACACCATAGTGACAACCACAAGAAATAACGCTTGCTTTATGGTACATCATAATAGTTCCCCTCTGTGCCCCCATACAGTAATAATGACTGCTTTCTTCCCCAGAAAAAAATGCCCCCCTTCCCCAATGCTCACACAGTAATAGTGACTTCTTTTTTTAAAAAATATTTCTGCTCTTCACATATAAAAATATTAATTGTATACTTACCTCTCCCTGCTCCCCGCAGTTCCTTGACAGCTGTCTTTCTAAGCTTAATTAGAGCAATAACTTACTCACATTCTGACCTACGCCATTCAGCGTCTGGCATAGGATGGAATGTGAGTGAGTTACTGCTCTATATAAATATGCAACTTTGACTTTATTAATGTATACTTGAAAAAGGCATTGTGACACATCAAAACGCGTTGTATAAGCTCAATAAAAATATAGGTTAAATACCTCGGACCAGCTGGTCAGTTATTGTAACCTATTCCCGTAACCTGGAAGTGCGGAGAAACTTTTTTGCATACTGGGATAATGTTTAACTAATGTGTTTGAGCCTTAGTTTAAAGGAATATATAACTGGAGATCCCATTTGCTCAATAGTATTTTTCATAGAGAAAGAGGCAAGCATAGAACCTCCATATATCAGAAACAGCCCCAACCATCTCAAGCCTGCATTTGAATGTAACAGAAAACGCATGTGGCTGAGACTTCACCCTGCTATGGCTACCAATATTGACAGGATCACACTTCAATCGGCCACTACAACGGGGTGGAGTCTCAGCTGCAAGTGCTTTTTGTTATGTGGGAACACACCCTAAGGGCTCCTTTACACACATTTTATTCAGTTTTTCTAAATGTCTGTAAAAGAATACCATGTGTTTTTTATAAGTTTTTTTTAGCATTTTTTATTTCATAACATTTAAGCATGCTATTTTAATGGCATTTTACAAATCCTGTAGAGAAGCCTGTGGAAAAAAAAACAAAAAGAACAAAGAAAAAATACAATGAAAGCTGTATTTTAATAAAAAGTCACAAATGCCACAAAACACCAAGAACTAAAACATCATGTATGCAGTGCATTTTATGTTTCACTACAGATGGTAAAGCAAGGCTTCTTTCACACGTGCAGCAACGATATCACTGCTACAAAATCACAGTGATATTGCAGCTTTGTACTCGCGATTTTGCAGTGTCAGTGATGCATTTGTTTGTTTTTTTCAAACTGTGCATCGCTGCTTTCTGTGATATAATTCGCGGACAGCGAAAAACTTGCATAATTTGATCGCAAGAAGGTCAAACCCTATCCCAAAACTAAGCCCTAGCTGCACTTCATTAAAAAAAGGGAATACGTAGCTAGCAGGCTTGGTCTGGGTCCTCCCACTGCTCTCCAGAACTCCACCCGGTGTCCTGCAGTCCTCGGTTGCCCACAGAACATCATTTCCTGGTTGTTGGATTCATAAATCCCACCTCCAAGAAGCAATGGCTTTGATTGGTTCATCCAGCACTGCTCAGCCAATCAGTGCAGCACTGGATGAACCAATTACAGCCATCGCATTGGTTCATCGTGGCAAAATCGCTCGATTTTGTCACCCATGTAAAAAGCGGCCCAGGGTTTTGATGCTATAATAGTGCAAAGCAAAAGAAAAACCCTCCGTTAAACATGTTGCAAAGAACGCTGAAAAAAGAGTCTCTCCAAAACAGAGATGGTCAGAGATTCACCAATCCACCAATCTGTGAAAAACTTGTTCCTCGGTGTAAAATTTTGAAAACTTTGACTATTCCACCATCTATCGTACATAATATATTAAAAGATTTAGAGAATCTGGAGAAATTCATGAGCACAAGGGACAAGGCTGACAGTCAATATTGGATGCCCAAAATCTAAAGGCCATCAGGCAGCGCTGCATGAAAAACAGGCGTGATTCTGTAATGCAAGTCACTACATGGGCTCAGGAGTACTTCCAGAAATTATTGTCTGTGAACACTGTTCATTGTGCAATCCACAAATGCAACTTAAAGCTGTATCATGCAAAGAAGAAGCCTTTAATCAACATAATCCAGAAACGCCAGCGTCTTCTCTGGGCCAGAGCTCACTTAATATGGACTGAGGCAAAATGGAAAACTGTTTTGTGGTTGCATGAATCAAAATGTGAAATTCTTCTTTGAAACCATGGATGCCGTGTTCTGCAGACTTAGGAGGAGAGACACCATCCAGCTTGTTATCAGTGCACAGTTCAAAAGCCAGCATCTCTGATGGTATGGGGTCACACAAGTGCCTATGGCATGGGTGGCTTTCACATGTTGAAAATCACGATCAGTACTGAGAAGTATATAGAGCAGTGTTTCCCAACTCCAGTCCTCATCCCAACTCCAGTCCTCAAGGCACCCCAACAGGTCATGTTTTCAGGATATCCTATAGTAAGAACACCTGTGGCAATGTCTGAAGCTCTAACAATATTTACATCACCTGTGTAATACTGAGGAAATCCACAAAACAAGACCTGTTGGGGTGCCTTGAGGACCGGAGTTGGGAAACACTGATATAGAGGTTTTAGAACAACAAATGGTCCCATCCAGACAACGTTTCTTTTAGGGAAGGCCTTTATATTTCAGCAAGACAATGTTAAACCACATACTGCATTCATCACAACAGCATGGCTTCACAGAAAAAGAGCTGCAGAACTGTCTCACCTGTAGTCTGGACCTTTCAACACTAGAAAACTTTAAAATGATAAATCCAGCAAATAAGACCAAGGACGGTTGAGCAGCTAAAATCCTACATCAGACAAGAATGGAACAACATTCCTCTCCCAAGACTCCAGCAATTGGTCTCCCCACTTCCCAGCTGTTCACAAACTGTAAAAAGAAGAGTGGATGCTAAACAAATGGTAGACATGGCCAACTTTTGTTCAACGTGTTGCTGCCATCAATTTCTAAATGTCTCCCTTTCACCTTTCGACATGTGTTCTATGTTCTATTGTGAGTAAAATAAGGTTATATGAGATTTCCAAATCATTGCATTCATTTTTTACTATACAATTGTTAACATTTTATACAACATCCCCACTTTTTTGAAATTGGGGTTATGTATTTGCTGTTACCTTACCTTTTTAAAATGTAGAATACAACATTTAATATTTTTGCTAATGTTAAAAATGTTCTGTAAAAGCCAATTTTTGATTGACCTTTTTATTTGTCTAGAGTCCTTCATACCAGAAGAAAAACCTCAGGAAGTAGAGATAAAAGGTACAGATTCCAAAACTAATGTCAAGGCTCTTCAAACAGAAGCCTTTCAACCATGCAGCAAAAATGCAAATACACATTCAAAATACATTTTTACACTAACTTGTTTTGTTTTCATTGTATGTCTCCTGAATACATCCACATTCCAATTACCTTTACCTTAGCAACTGCTATAACCATTGAAATCAATTATGGGCTGTAATATTAGTTTGTAGTTATAATTATTACAGATGAGTGGTGTTTATTCATTATACTGCACTAAATAATCCCAATTATGAATAAATGTGGGACTTATTCAGGTTAACATTTATGTTTTATGTATTGAGGATATTCAGTGTAATCAAAAAAATTATATTAACACTAAGGCCTCATGTCCACTAGAAAAATGCAATCCGCTCAGAATCTGCCGCGGATTTCCGCGGCAGATTCCGCATGTATTTGCTTTAAATGGTATTTTTTTGCATGCAGATATCCGCACACATTGCTATCAATGTGATAGCAATGTCGCCAATCCGCACGGAATCAGTGGTAAAATGGAGCATGCCGAGTGTTTTCTCCCACGCGTGAAAAACGCAATTCTTTTAAAATGCCATCTGCGGGTGCAAAAATCAATTTAATGGACCGCGGATGGCCAATGATTCCCTATGGGCAAAATCCGCAATTCCATTTAGCTAGTAAACATGAGGCCTAAGTGCTATGTCCAGAGAATGTATATTTGCAATTCATTTAAAAATGTAATCAAACCCATACAAAGAGCCAAATGTATGTTTTTTTGTGTTTATAACAATAATTATTACTCTTATTATTGTCAAATTATGTTTTTATTTTTGCTATATGCATTCAAGGAATGTTCTAAAATGTTAAAACTTATGCTATATTCATTGGTTAGATCTATCACTAGTTCTGCCGCGCTTCTGCACATTGGGATTTGTTTGCCTGGCTTCATCGGTGATGTGTCCTGTATACATATGTGACTGCTGTAACAAATCAGTGGTCTCATCAATATATATTATGAGATATCAATTGAAAAATGATCAGTTTATTGTCTGATACTGAGCTCCAAATGCCAGGAGTTTAAATGTCATCCTGCAAAGCTGGACTGTGTTATTCCCATTGCAGGCGAGGTACATGAAACTGGGATTCTCTCTTTACTGTTCTGTGAATCCCAGAGTCATGTATGGCTCCCCCCTTCCCCAGCCATTACACTAGACATAGCATTGTATATAAGCTTTGCATGGAGTGTATGTTGGATGTTTAATGCCACTTTATCGCACAGCGCAAATTTGCTGATTAGTTTACATCCCTTTTTTAAATGTCAAAATCAAGAGTGGAATTTGAACATAAAAAGTATGATATATATGTCAATCGTATAAGAAAAGTCTGAGAAGTCAAAATGCAAAAACATCTGGCATAATTGACATATACTGTGGAAGATGTAACAAATCCAGTTCATGCTTCCATTATGGTTTGTACTCCAATCGCAATGTATTTTACAACAAAGAAAAAGTTTTTTTCAGCTTTTTCTCATGCAACAAGAGTGAATAATTCTCTATACATGATGAGATTTTCAGCTTCTATTCCATGATTGTCTGTCTGTCTGTGTATCTTAAAACACATCCATTAGGGACTCATACATCTGCAGTCACTACTAATAAGACCTGGCAGTGCAAATGTTTGGCTGTGGATGCATTCATTTGGCAGAAGGAATCTGTCTGTCTTCAAACAGATGTGGGCTTTATATTTTTTTTTGCAAATTAGTCATCTTAGTTGTTCAGTGAGAAGCATGATGACTGTGATAGCTATTGGTTCTGACGTGGCAATGTTAATGTCACAGTCAATTATGCCATATGGCTGTTTGATTTAAATCACTGACAAACTTGCTTGTAAATATTCATAGAAGCTTTATGTTTGGAAAAAAGAAAAAGGTAGGAGAGAAGTAAGTAAAATGAAAATTACTTTATGTGAATAGAGGTCTTGTGGTTAGGCCTCGTTCACATGAGCGTGTTTTCGCGCGTACCATAGCTGCCCACAAAACCACGCATCCACGTCCGCGCAAGAACACGCATGAATGAAGCTCCGTGCCACTATTGCTTTAAATGGGGCTGCCGCTGATGCCGGCAAACACAGAGAGAGAGACACACACACACAGGGCAGACAGAGAGAGACACAGCGACAAATGCAAGGCAGACAGAGAGAGAGATGCAGGGACACACACAACAGAGAGGTAGAGAGACACACAAAGACACACACAGCAGACACAAAAAGAGAGACACACAAAGACTCACAGCAGACACAGAAAGAGAGACACACAAAAACACACACAGCAGACACAGAAAGAGAGACACACAAAAACACACACAGTAGACACAGAAAGAGAGACACACAGAGAGAGACACACACAAGAGAGAAAGACAGAGAGAGACACAAGATGTTACTGCAAGATACACCGAATACTGGGGGCTCCACAGTAACATATATTATACTAAGTGGTGTAATATACCAACATGTAATATACACAAAGACACACAGCAGACACAGAAAGAGAGACACACAAAAACACACACAGCAGACACAGAAAGAGAGACACACAAAAACACACACAGCAGACACAGAAAGAGAGACACACAGAGAGAGACACACACAAAAGAGAAAGACAGAGAGAGACACAAGATGTTACTGCAAGATACACCGAATATTGGGGGCTCCACAGTAAAATATATTATACTAAGTGGTGTAATATACCGACATGTAATATACACTAATTGACTGTTACCATGTCCCCAAAACATGGAGGACCAAGCCGTGGACTGCAGATGGCTCGACAGTTCTTAAAACATTTACAACTTTTTTCCCAAGCTTTTTATGTTCGCATAGCAATTGGGTCAATATAGTTATCTATGTAAACAATATTATTAGTTATAACAATGTAGAGCTCAGCAATATGAGTTATTTAATATTTCATGCATGTGCGTGTCACCTTGGGCAGTGGTTCTGCCATTCTTGGACTAACAAAATATAAACAAATGCATCAATTGTATTTTTCTTCATTTCTTTCAGAGGAACATGTTGTAAGAGTTCACGACCTAGTGCCTCCTCAAGCAGGTAATGTTCTCTATTGTATTAATTGTTTACTCCTCTTATTGGTAACATTATGTTCTCTTTTTTCCATTACAAAAGTCAAACTGGGTTTATTTTTCAATGATACATAAACAGTTTAATATCAATTTCTTTTGAAGAACCTACAAAACAACATGAACTGGAGCCAAAAGAAATCTTTTATCATATCCACTGTCAATTATTGTATCTAGTTTGTCATTATTTGCTCTCTATTTTTTATGTGCTACTGTTTATCTAATATAAAAAAATCTATAAAAATGCTAATAAAATTGCCTTTCTTAAACATGCACTCGGCATTGTATATTTTATTTTCCAGAAGAACCTGAAAAGCAAGTTGAGCCAGAACCAAGAGAGATAACTGAAGGTGCTCATAATAAGTATTTCAACTTTCATTTGTAGAATGTGATAACTGTAGTTGTGTACCACTCACAAAAGTAAATAATAGAGATGAGCGAGCATACTCGCTAAGGACAATTGCTCGAACGAGCATTGTCTTTAGTGATTACCTTCCCGCTCGGCAGAAAAGGTTCGGGTGCCGGTGGCGGGCGGGGAGCGGCTGGGGAGAGCAGGGGGGGAACAGAGGGGAGATCTCTCTCTTCCCCCACTCCCCTCTGCTCACTCCCGCAACTCGCCGCTCACCCGCTGGCACCTGAACCTTTTCTTCCGAGCAGGCAGGTACTCGCTAAGGACAATGCTCTATCAAGTAATTGCCCTTAGCGAGTATGCTCACTCATCTCTTGTAAATAAAATTGTGTAAGCAGATTACTAAATTGTTAGACCTTTTTACATTTAAACTTTTTAAAATATTTAAAGATGCTGAACATTAAAATCAGTTGAGCAAATTAAATTCTTTCCTAAGGTGCAGTTTTCAGCCAGATTAGCTATATTTGTATACGTGTAATGGATCGTGATTAAATTGATACTTGTATGGCTACAACAAAGTAAAAAGAAAACAATGAAGAACATTTCTATATAAAGTGATTTTTTTCCTATGCTATTGTTTGAATAGAGTGAGATGGATCTACATGTTTCAAGCTCTGGGTGCATTTCCTTATAAATAATGGTGTATACTGTTTTAATTTGATTTAGGGCTTAGTCAGACGGGCGTTTTTAGCCACGATTTGCGCATGCGCATGTGTCCGGCGATTTTATAAAACCATTGCTTTGCAATGGTATGGGACACATGAGCACTTTTTATGCGCTCGTCCGATAAATTATAGAACAGAAATCGCAGATCGCACCTATGTGCGATCTGCGATTCCTGTTCTCTTCTCTATATGCGCTCAATGGGGCCGGCGGCAGCAGCGCCGACCCCATTGAGAACATATAGAATACAAATCATTCTTCTCTGCCACAGCTGTGACAGCTGTGGCAGAGAAGAACGATGTTTGCCCATTGAATTCAATGGAGCCGGCAATACAACCGTCTCCATTGAAAGCAATGGGCTGCCGGCGAGCGCTGGATGAATTGTCGGGAAGGGCTTAAATATATAAGCCCTTCCCTGCAATTCATCCTAAAATGTGTTAAAATTAAAAAAAATTGTATACTCACCTTTCCGCTGCAGCCAGAGTTCTGCCACGGCCGCTGTCAGTTCTCCTGAACTGCTTCTCGGCACTATTCAGCCGATGGAGCTTTAAAATCCCCGCCTGCTGAATGAGTTGCCTCTGATTGGTCACAGCCTGACCAATCAGAGGTAGGTTTCACTCACACACCCATTCATGAATTCATGAATGGGTGAGTGACTGCTGCCTCTCATTGGCTCAGCGGGAGCTGCCCCTGATTGGTCCCGCTGAGCCAATGAGAGGCAGCAGTCACTCACCCATTCATGAATTCATGAATGGGTGTGTGAGTGAAACCTGCCTCTGATTGGTCAGGCTGTGACCAATCAGAGGCAACTCATTCAGCAGGCGGGGATTTTAAAGCCCCGCCGGCTGAATAGTGCCGAGAAGCAGTTCAGGAGAACTGACAGCGGCCGCGGCAGAACTCCGGCTGCAGCGGAAAGGTGAGTATACATTTTTTTTTTATTTTAACACATTTTAGGATGAATTGCAGGGAAGGGCTTATATATTTAAGCCCTTCCCGACAATTCATCCCGGGCTCGCCCGCAGCGCATTGCTTTCAATGGAGCCGGCTGTATTGCCGGCTCCATTGAATGCAATGCGCTGGACAGCTCCGGCCTGTTTCTAATGAAACGCGGCTAGGAGCAGATTTTCGGGCGCTTTTTCGGCCGATTTTTCAGCGCCGGTCATGCGATTTGCGCATGCGCATCCGTCATGCGATGCGCAAATCGCGTGAAAAAACGCCCGTGTGACTAAGGCCTTAATAAGCATTTATAAAATATGGCTCTTACAACTATCACATATCATTGCTACTAGTAGTCTCACATAAAGCGTAAGCCACAAAACCTGAACAAATGTCTCACACTTTCTCCTTTATAACATGTATCAAACAGTGTTAGATAGATTTGTTGCAAACCAAATTGTGAAAAATGCCATGCAAAAACTTAAATAAGCCGAACAGTAATTGATACACGTGAGTCAATCTGCAGTTTTGTTTGCTATACAGCAATGTGAATATCATGTAGAAGGAAATAGTCAGCACACCTTAGCTGTGCTTAGTAGCTAGGAACACCAAATGGACGGTTGAATAAGAAAAGGAATCCAGCACTTTCTGAGTTAAAATGTTCATTCTTTATTTCATCCAATGTAAGATAACATAGAAAGCAGTGTCCATAGAGCACAGAGGTAAGAGATACAGAAAAACCATAGTCTTACTGTTTCCGCCTCAAAAGCCTTTAATCATGACCACCAGTCTGAATATGTTCATGTAGTTACAGAGTAACCCTCACCCTACTCAATGGGTGACACAAACAATGCTTCTATTGAGATCTGCATGTGTCACCTATATTGACTACATGTACCAGCAGTGCTGTGTCAGCATTTCTGATCCACTGGTAGACAGTCCTCATAACATATCAGGGTCACTACGGCTCTCATCAGGCCCAGCTTTAACCTCAGATCCTCATCACTGCTTTCTATCTCAGGACTGATGTGCACTGGTTTTCAGCACTCTGCCCAGTACACTCTCTAGCTTTCTCACTAACTAGAATGGAGCCAGTGCATCCCAACGTGCATTGTCCGCACATGTGACCTCTGACTCAGCCAACTTTGGTACCCAATGCTAACAATATAACACAGGTAAAAGGTGAAGCAAACCAACAAAAACAAACAAAGCCTAGCATTGGTCACCAGTTACCTCCACTAGCATACCACAGTCCAACAGTACATTGTGTAGGGAGGGATGGATCAGTATTTTGAGAGTAACCACACTGGAGCATCCCATTAAAGACTAACTTAATATTTCCTTTTTTTTTGCTTTATTTTTCGCCAATATATATGGTGAGGATCGAGCAGGAAGCATTGTTTCCCTGCTGAGTTATTGATGTACCGTATTTTTTATTCATTATTCATAGAAATTCAAGAAAAAGAGATTTCAAAAGAGGCTCTTGAAGCAGAAAAAGGTGCGTGTTTTTTTGTTATATTAATGGTTTAACTTTCATTTACCATCAGAACAAACAATAAAGGGTTAAGGTATGTTCACACATAGAGGAAATGCTGCAGATCTTCCATAGCTGAAAAATCCACAGCATTTTTGCATCAAACACCGAGTCAAAATCCACATCATTGTTGATTCTGTACAGTGATTCCACCCTGTGAGAAGGTTCTCTTAAGCTGTCTGGTTTTCTGTTTCATCATGGGAGCGGGAAAATGTAATGCTGGATTCATCCTATAGCAGAACATGATATGGGCCTTAAGTCAGACCTCATCTGGAATACTGTGTCCAGTTCTGGGCCCCCCAATTTAAAAAAGACATAGAGAAACTGGAGCAAGTTCAGAGAAGAGCTACCAAGATGGTGAGCGGTCTGCAAATCATGTCCTATGAGGAACAGTTAAAGGATCTGGGAATGTTTAGCTTGCAAAAAAAGAAGGCTGAGAGGAGACTTAATAGCGGTCTACAAATATCTGAAGGGCTGTCACAGTGCAGAGCGATCAGCCCTATTCTCATCTGCACAAGGAAAGACTAGAAGCAATGGGATGAAACTGAAAGGGAGGAGACACAGATTAGATACTGGAAAAAACTTTCTGACAGTGAGGGTGATCAATGAGTGGAACCGGTTACCACAGGAGGTGGTGGGCTCTACTTCAATGGAAATCTTCAAAAAGAGGCTGGACAAGTATCTGTCTCGGAATATTTAGTGATCCTGTATTGAGCAGGGGGCTGGACCTGATGACCCTAGAGGTCCCCTTCCAACTATACCATTCTATGCTTCTATGACATAAACGATGTTTTCCCTTACAGCGATGCTGCAAAGGAATAAATTGTGGTATGTTCTATTTTTTCGCGTTCCTCGGAACACATTACCCATTGATTTCAAAGGGACCATAAATACATTGCATGGCTCTCGCATGCCATACAGTGTGCACACAATTGCAATGCGATGTTTCCCCTTGGGATCAATGGGAAACACTACCGATCCTTTATCATGCATGAAACTTGCTCAAAGTAGATTGAAATCTCGCAAAAGCCTGAAAATCTCCTTGCATATGCGGGTAAAATGCACGTTGACAAGTGCGATATTGGGCCGATTTTCACGCCCCGATTTCTCGCTCGCCCTTGTGCAGTTAGTCTACAGGTGGTTTCATACTGAGCATGTTTTTTTAAAGCCACAGTTTTTGTGGCAATTTTTCAGCCAAATTCAGAAGTGGATTTAAATAGAATTAGAGATATATTACCATATTTATTTAAAAGATGACTGGAACATTGTACAGAACTAGCAATGTTACCTCCTGTGTCACTCCTATTTCCTCATAGATTGTAAGCTCTTTGGAGCAGGGCCCTATGGCTGTCTTCTTCCTGCAGTGAGGACTCAGTCACACGGGCGCATCGGCGCCTGTGTACGGGTGCCGATGCGCCCGTGTGACTGAGCCCTCAAGGTAAAGTTTGTCTCATCTATAAAAGAAGGACTTTTCCCTCTTGCTGCATCCACTATTGGCTTTGGCTCACAACACTGCATGAAAAATTGCAACAAAAACTGCGCACAGTATTATGCACAAGCAAATGCGCGAAGTACCCTCGTTCACTGCACAAAAAAAGTTGCGCAGGAACAAGCGTATCAGAAAATACTGAAGCCACCCGAAATACCAATTGTTCCCTATTACTTATCCAGATTTCTCGTTTATCCAACCCAGCGATGTGTCTGCTTGTATAAACAGGCTGCACGAGCAAATGAGCGGACTCTGACATCATTTAGGCTTCTTTCACAAAATTTTTATTTGAAACATGAATTTCATTCATTTTTTTAAAGCTTTTTTAGGTGGCATTTTTATAAACATCTGCATTTTCCAGGCTTCTTTTTCCTATGTAGAAGTCTTTGAGGAAATGCCGGAAAAAATGCCTAGCCTAGAACATGCGGCAATAAAAAAAATACCATGGTCCAAAAAAATGCCCACAAAGTGAGAAAAATGCCACAAAAGAAACAAAATGTTTATACTGCATTTAATTAATTCCTATCGACGTACAGCGTACATCTGCCAGAGGTATTGCTTGCTGCAAATACATGGCAAAAATGATGCAGCTTTTTCTTAGAATGCCATGTGTCAAACCACCTTCATGAATCGTACCCATTTTTATGTTTCCTCAGTGATTTCGGTGGTAAAAGAAGAGGAAATTCAATTAGATACAAAACCAAGTAAGTGATATGTTAGAACACGAAACGTTACCTACATATGTCTCAGGATCTGTATTAAAAATATTTTAAAAACTAAGCATATTTTCAGAAAGGGTATAAAGGTGGCTGTAGATGTAATGAGTATAATTGAAGCTAGGGCTGCATGGAGTCTCTTGGCAATGACAAGGGTCATGCAACCAGAATGACTGTATAGCCCTGTGAGCTTGCATTATTATTGATCTCAATGGGGTCTCAATGGAGTCGCAAGTGATCATGAATGTAACATGCAGGTCATAAAATCCACCAAGGTTGGATTTTTTGCAACCTGTGTTTCATGGTCCAGGTCATAATTAACTGTTTAGCTCTAGCCTTAAAGTGTACCTACTGTAACTTATCAGATAACTTTTCAGTATAAGCTCAAATTTGCTTTCTATCTCCGTGTAGGTCTCCATCATATTGTCAAAACAGCTCTAACAGCTCTAGCTCATTGAGGCATGATACAAGACCTCTGAATGCATACAGTGGTATCTGGCACTGGGATATTATTAGTATGACCTTTAAGTCATATGGGTTGTAAGATGGGGCCATCTTGAATCAGACTTGCTGCTTCACTTGCGGTTTAATATATCCTGACCTTCACAGATACCATTGTGATGAGATAATCAATGTTATTCACTTCACCTGTCAGTGGTTTCAAGGTCATGGCCAATTGGTGTATTGTTCTGTATAGTGTCTACAGCTAAGTTTACTCCTAGTCTTATGTTTCAGTGGTTGCAATCTCCAAACCCATGTGGTCCATACTTTGTTTCACTCAACCGCTGCTCCCTGCTGACAGTAATAGAGGGCCAGATGGAAATAAGAAATATATGACTGCAGGATCAGATTGAGACAGGGTGTAATAACCCCGGTTGGGCATTAAAAAGTAGAATTTTCAGTTCATCTTTAGCAGTCTGGGATGATTTAGTGAATCCTGCAATGAGCAGAGGGTTGGATCTGATGACCCTGGAGGTTCCTTTCTACTTCACAATCCTATGATTCAGTCTCCTTTCCCAAGTATTAATCATGTCTCCCAGTACTGCTACCCCCCCAAGACTTACAGTAGGGCCATAATATAATGGTATAATATAATATCAATATAAATAAATATAAATGGTATAACAAGCAGAACGAAGAAAGAATAATATATATGAAAAACCTATTAACACAACAAAAAGCACAAATCCAAAACTATGGACTCACTATTAAAAGACAGGGGCAGAAGGTGATTATAATCAAATGATGAGAATAAAGATGATGGTCATTAGAGATGAGCGAGCGTACTCGTTAAGGCAAAATACTCGAGCGAGTATTGCCATTTTCGAGTACATGCCCGCTCGTGCCAAAAGATTCGGGGGCCGGCGTGGGTGAGCAACCCCCCGCTCACCCACAGCGCACCCGAGTACTTTTCACCCGAGTAGTGAAGTACTCGAAAATCGCGGTGCTCAATTGAGAAATCGCCCTTACCGAGTACGTTCGCTCATCTCTACTAAGTAGTCATCATTTATCCCTACTGGCAACCTTGTCTGAAATACTGTTTCTAAAAGCAAGAGATGCTTAATTGTAAAAATGAGAAAATGATGGAACATAGGTGCAACTCTGGTAATGTAAAGCACATAAAAGCAAATGGATCAATCAAAAATCTTCTGTATTAATTATTTGATAGCACAAATAACAGATTTCAGAAATGCAGACCCTTCTTCAGAAATGTCTGGAAAGAATACAAGGATGTTACTAGATAATCATGTCCTGTACTCCAAGGAAAGAAGAATTGATGTCACTGCAAATCCCACTCTCCTCACAGTGCCATATGCACACTGTCCCATAGACTTGTATAGAAGAGAGCGCACACCGCGCTATCAAAATAGTCGGATTGTAGTGCCGGCGCGATCTTTGTGTCGGTTCCTGGAGGAATCAGGGAGTGAGTGAGCATAAAAAATACCTCATATAGCTTTCTGTCACGCCCTCTAATCTCACCATAACTTAGTTTATGGTGCTCTGGGCACTTGACAGGTTCCCTTTAAATTCAATTTAGGTGCAAATGATTAAATCAATATATTGGAAAGCCAATTTGTTAGTGTTTTGTGTTGCATAGCACCATCTTTATCTTTATATACTGTTCAAATGAAGATTAATTGTTGATATGTGTATACTTAGCAGTTTTACGTCATCTGTCTGCTTCTTATTTTTGTCTTTACATCCAGATGTGTAACATTGTTTTATCCACATTTTTCTCAAGCTGAATACTGTTTTATGACAAGAACAATTTAGAAATTTTTGCATTAGCTCACAATTTCAACCCAAGTCAAGGTGCAACAATGTTAGTACTCAAAAAGAAGTATTTTCTATTATTTGCAGGGGAAACAAATGCTCTTATGCAAATATTAGCTGCTCTCCAGGAATTTCAAGAAGGAATTGCCCGACTAGGAGGAGACTTGAATCTTTCATTATATCCACTATATGACGCTTCCACAGGTAAATAAACCCCTTCAAGATCAAGCATGTTTGTGCCTTAATGACCAGATCAAATTTTTGAAATTTGATATATATCACTTTAAGGGTGACTTCACACTGGCAAGGAAATCGCACGATTTCCCAGTGCTGCGAGAAATCACAAAATTATTAAGCCAATGGCTTCCAATGGCTCCATGCACATTTGCGATGTTTTAATGCTTGCGGTGGAGCGTTGAAACAAAATCACGGCATGTCCATTAGAGATGAGCGAGTATACTCGCTAAGGCACTACTCGCTCGAGTAATGTGCCTTAGCCGAGTATCTCCCCGCTCGTCCATAAAGATTCGGGGGCCGCCGCAGCTGACAGGTGAGTTGCGGCGGGGAGCGGGGCAGAGCGGGCGGGAGAGAGGGAGAAAGAGATCTCCCCTCCATTCCTCCCTGCTCTCTCCCGCAGCTCCCCGCCCCGCGGCGGCACCCGAATCTTTCGGGACGAGCGGGGAGATACTCGGCTAAGGCACATTACTCGAGCGAGTAGTGCCTTAGCGAGTATACTCGCTCATCTCTAATGTCGATTCTTTTTACGATTTCACCCATTGCTTCCAATAGGACCAGCAGCAGAGCCAGCCCCATTGAAATCGATGGGTGAGGATTGCGATCCTCTGCCACTGCTGTGACAGCATTGGCAGAGGACTCTCCGCGACGAGCATTTTCGGGGGGAAGGGCTTTAATTAGCAGTGTTATATTTTTCTCACTCTGTGACTACCCCCTTTTTTTATTCTGTGATCAACCTCTGATATCATTGAAACCTGAACCAATCAGGTCTAAATTACGGCACCTGAAAAGGCTGTTAGTAGCAGCCTGTTACGGGTGTCTTACCTGCTGTGGGGGGGGCCACGATCGCCGGCAGAGTAGCTGACATAAATTTACATTGCTGCTGCATTACTCTTTTCTAGTTATTTTAAAGAAATATAAAAATCAAGAATAATTACAAAACACAAACATTCATCTCGATGTACATTACTGATCAACATATTTCAGTTCTCTTACTTGGATTATGTTCACTATGCTCCTTACCATTCTTAAGCCCTTCCTTCTGCACCTAGTCGTCTGACATGTGTCACTTTGAGTGGTAATAACTTTGGAAGGCTTTTACTTATGCAAGTGATTCCAAGATATTATTTCCATGATCCATTGTACTTTATGTAAGTGGTGAATTTTGGTTGATATATTTTGCGTTTATTTAAGTTGAAAAATCCAAAATTTCCTAAAAATGTTAAAATATCTGCCATTTTTCAACTTTGAATTTTTCTGCTTGTAAAACAGATAATCAATCATATCATGCAAATCAGCCAATAAATTACATTTACCCTATAAGCGCTGCAGAATAAGTTGGCGCTATACAAATAAAGATTATTATTGGTACCATTTTGAAAATGTCTTTTTATTTACTTTGGACATCAGAAAGTGTAGAAGTATAGGGGCAGTTTTTCTAATTTTAACGGAAATATCATAAATCTGTTTTTTAAGGGATCAATTCAGTTCTGAGGTGACATTGAGAGGCCTATATGTTATAAACCCGCCTCTCAAATCACCCCTTTTAAAAAAGTTCACCCCTCAAGTTTTCAAAAGGCATTTACAAAATCTTTGTTAATTCTTTAGGTTTTTCATATGAACTAAAGCAAATTAGAGAATGAATTTGAACTGTTCATTTTTCTTGGAGGTTTTCACTTAATAGAAAAAATATCCTGTAACACAACAGACGTTAGCACATAAACAAAACTTAATATCTGTTCCCCTGAATCCGCAGTTTTTAAAAATATTTCACATGTGGCCCTATTGTGGATTTTGGGGCCTCCCTCTTATTGAGCCAAATTTTCCTTGGGATATTCAGAGAAGCATAATTTTTTTTAAAGTTTTCTATCTACAACTCTGTGTGAAGGCTTGTTTTCACAGGATACACGTATTGTATAGTCCAGAGTAGCTAACTAGCTACTAAAGGGCTATGCAGGCAGAGCGGGACACCGCCGCTATCGCTCGGTGAACAATACAGCTGTTCTGCATAAGCAAACAGCTGTATAGTTCTCCTCGATTACAGCCCGTGCCCCACTGTGAACTACCAGTTGGACACGGGCTGTAAGAATCTTGTCAGCACTGCCAACTGTGATAACAGCCTGCACCGTTGATAAGAATTCATCACTCAATTCAAGAAAACTAGAATTAAACGATGAACGACTCGTGCACGAAAACTGCATGATGTCCGTAAATTTAGACCCAACGATTCTTGCTCAAAAGACGGCTTTGAGCAATTTTTGAGCGAGAATCATTGAGGCTAAACGGGCCTTTATATATAACTGTCTCAAATTTACACATGCAATCATATGTTAATTTGGCCTTCAGCAGGAATCCTTCTCTCAGACCTACCATACCATGCTTATAAGTAAAAATTTTAATGAACTTTTGAATTATGCTTTTTTTTTAAACTATATTGAGTTTTAGGCCGTAGTCAGACGGGCGTTTTTTCACGCGACTTGCGGATCGCATGACGGATGCGCATCCGCAAATCGCGTGACCGATGCGCGCAAGTCGCCCGCAAATCGCCCGAAAATCTGCTCCTAGCCGCGTTTCATTAGAAACGGGCCGGAGCTGTCCAGCGCATTGCATTCAATGGAGATGGCAATAGAGCCGCCTCCATTTAAAGCAATGCGCTGCGGGCGAGCCCGGGATGAATTGTCGGTAAGGGCTTAAATATATAAGCCCTTCCCTGCAATTCATCCTAAAATGTGTTAAAATAAAAAGAAATTGTATACTCACCTTCTCCCGGCAGCCGGAGCTCCTCGCGGCCGTCCTGCAGTGGGTGTGAAGGGGGTGTGAGTCAGACCTGCCCGCTGATTGGCTCAGCGCTGAGCCAATCAGAGGCATGCCTCACTCACACCCATTCATGAATTCATGAATGGATGTGAGTCAGACCTGCCCCTGATTGGCTCAGCGCTGAGAGGCAGCAGTCACTCACCCATTCATGAATTCATGAATGGATGTGAGTCAGACCTACCCCTGATTGGCTCAGCGCTGAGAGGCAGCAGTCACTCACCCATTCATGAATTTATGAATGGGTGTGTGAGTGAAACCGGCCTCTGATTGGTCAGGGCTGTGACCAATCAGAGGCAGATCATTCAGCAGGCGGGGATTTTAAAGCCCCGCCGGCTGAATAGTGCCGAGAAGCAGTTCAGGAGAACTGACAGCGGCCGCGCCTGGACTCTGGCTGCAGCGGAAAGGTGAGTATACAATTTTTTTTTATTTTAACACATTTTAGGATGAATTGCAGGGAAGGGCTTATATATTTAACCCCTTCCCGAGAATTCATCCCGCGCACGCCGGCAGACCATTGCTTTCAATGGAGCGGCTGTATTGCCGCTCCATTGAATTCAATGGGCAAACATCGTTCTTCTCTGCCACAGCTGTTACAGCTGTGGCAGAGAAGAATGATTTGTCTTCTATATGTTCTCAATGGGGTCGGCGCTGCTGCCGCCGGCCCCATTGAGCGCATATACAGAAGAGAACAGGAATCGCAGATCGCAGATAGGTGCGATCTGCGATTTTTTTGTTCTATAATTTATCGGACGAGCGCATAAAAAGCGCTCATGTGTCCGATACCATTGCAAAGCAATGGTTTTATAAAATCGCCGGACGCATGCGCATGCGCAAATCGCGGCTAAAAACGCCCGTCTGACTAAGGCCTTAGAGAGCATTGGAGAACATAAAATAAAATCTGGTAAAATTGATTCAGAAAAAAGTATGTAGGATTTACTCAATTAGGAATTGTGGAATTTCTATGCAAATGTTTCAAGACCGGAAAATATTCTTATATCCAGTGTATTTAGACTTCAAACAAACAAAAATAAGACATAACACTTCGACCCGTCCAATTTGGTTATTTAGCATTAGTCATTTTCCTTTTGAAATATAAACTAAAGAACTGTTTTGACAGTTGTAGAGAAAATAATAAATCGCTCACTTGATGTTCTAGAAGGATAGAAGCTGGCTGTGTCAAAAGGTTTATTTGCCATAGAAACGTCAAGAGAAATTCTTCATAGTCTAGGATACAAGCTAAGAAATATAAAAAAGTCTTGATCTACATTTATGTGAAATATGCATTACATGCTAATCGGTTCAGCATCAACACCATGAGGTGTAAATATTAATATGATATTTTAATAATATGTTTTAGCAGTACCGTCAAAAACACTGAAAAAAGAGCAAGATAAGCAAAAGAAAGGTATGTGCAAAAACTACTCAACTCTCATGAAGACAACCCCTTTTTGAATTGACACAGCTCTGGCTTCTGAAATACCCGTGATCAACTGCTATCACCAGGGAAAGTTGCATTCACCTAGACATTTCTCCTTTAGTGACTTAAGTATTACATGGCATTCATTTGAACAGGTGGCTGTCCAGGTAATGCATTAACAGGCTGCATCCACTGGACTAGGATTGGAAGATACTTAAAGGGGATGCCGAGTAGATGGTATCCATGTTACCTAATATGACAAATCAAAAAGGACTAGTACTTAAATTAAAATGTAGCCAAGTTTACTTTGACTCTTAATGCATTAAGGTAACTTGCTGTTCCAAAGTTTATTTCCTTCTTCAGTTGCTTTTCAATTGCCTTTGTTGCATTAAGGTAGCAATAGTTTTTCCATTGCTTCATATTAGATAACTTGTCACAGAAAAGTTATCACAGTTAGATTCAATTTGGCTACATCTGTATCTCAGATCTATACATTTTTGAAGCTTTAGGCCTCGGTCACCCGGGCGATTTTCCGTGCGATCTGCGCATGTGCATGCGATGTGCGATTTTATAAAACCATTGCTTTGCAATGGTATCGGACACATGAGCGCTTTTTATGCGCTCGTCCGATAAATTATAGAACAGAAATCGCAGATCACACCTATCTGCGATCTGCGATTCCTGTTCTCTTCTCTATATGCGCTCAATGGGGCCGGCGGCAGCAGCGCCGACCCCATTGAGAACATATACTAGACAAATCATTCTCCTCTGCCACAGCTGTAACAGCTGTGGCAGAGAAGAATGATGTTTGCCCATTGAATTCAATGGAGCCGGCAATACAGCTGAATGACAGCTGAGAGCTGCCCCTGATTGGTCCCTGCGCTGAGCCAATCAGAGGCAGCACTCACTCACCCATTCATGAATTCAGAGTGAGAGCTGCCTCTGATTGGTGAGGCTGGGACCAATCAGAGGCAGCTCATTCAGCAGCCGGGGATTTTAAATCCCCGTCTGCTGAATACTACTCACAGCAGTTCAGGAGGACTGCCGGCCGGCCGCGGCTGAACTCTGTCTGCTGGGACAAGGTGAGTATATATTTTTTTTAACTTTTTACACATTTCTGGATTAATTTTAGGGAAGGGCTTATATTTTTAAGCCCTTCCCGAAAATTCATCGGGACATCGCCCGCAACCCATTGCTTTCAATGGAGCCGGCTGTATTGCCGGCTCCATTGAATTAAATGCGCTGGACAGCGCTGTACTGCTCCAGCCTGTTTCTAATGAAACGCGGCTAGGAGCAGATTTTGGGGCGATTTTTCGGCCCCGGTTACGCGATTTGTGGATGCGCATCCGTCATGCGATCCGCAAATCGCGGGAATAAACGCCCGTGTGACCGAGGCCTTACTGTAAAACATTTACTTCAGTTACTTGAATGCAGAGTAAAGGGCTGGCGTCAGAAAAAATGTGAAATAATGGAAAGCTAAGTACAAACACGTAGAGCAATGTTTTCAACTATTTATTTTGCTCTACGTAGATTTCAGTTTTTTTGAGTGTTATTTTTAGTTAGTTGAAGCATTATTAATCGTGTAGAATTACAGATTCAGTAAGGATTAGCCACACTCAGAGTCTTTATACACTGCAGAAAAATATGTATACGGACTAGTAATAATGATACTTATTATTTATTCATTATTTCTTAGAGGCGCCAGTAAAAATATCCAAAAAGGACTTGGTTAAACCTGTAAAAGGTAATATATTGAAACTTCTTGTAAGTTTTCTTGATGTTTTCAGTTTTTTCTTTTCATGAAGTAGTGTGGAATAAAAAGAGTGACAAATTACCATAGTGCCAGTCATGTACAACTATTAACTTTCATTTAATGGCAAACTGATTCCATTGTATAATACATGTTGTCATCCTTAGAAATGCCAAAGAAAAAAGTGGAAAAAAAGCCAGCAGTGAAAGGTGAATAATTTGATATCATGTTTCTGTGATATGTTTATGTTGGTCTCAGTTGCTACATGCTTGGCAGTTAACTGTTTAACTAACCACTTAGGGCGACCTTACACTATCAATGACTATTTTTTCACACTCCCACCAATATGTTGTCTGTGGTTTTCCATTAAAAAGGCTACTACTAACCTATTGGGTTATCTTTGAGGGGTTGTTTACTGTGGATAAAAATAAGTGGGTGTCACTGGCTGTCTCCCTGCTGGGAATCCTAACAATGAATTTAAATTTCCTGGGGAATCTAGCAGCAAGTTTTCAGTTTTACCGAAGTACCACTGAACGTTGCTTCTATCCCATCTGTTCTCTGAAGGCAATCTGACTATTCCTACATGAATGATGTAATGACCTTATCCCACCACTGTAATATAAACGATGTAGTAAAGAGCAAAGGTCTGGTATGTGTAGCCCAGATGGGAAGTGGAGAAGAAGCTGAATATATAAGTTGCCACCAGAGGTGGGGCTAGCTGTTACCCAATCTGAGTACTATAGAGGGCCAATGTGATTTCCCAATCATGTTGTGGTCTGCAGTGTGGTTGCCAGCAGACTGTTCATGGAGCCCTGGGTAAATATATGTTGCTGCACTATTCATTATGTAAATACTACACTGCTATGACTTAGTAATGCACTTTATGCACCATTATATTATTTTCTGTGCATATATTACATTGTATACTGTTTAATTTGTGGCTAGTTGATGCCTCTCTTGGGTTGAAATAGCTTGTTTTAGAGGACACCACATGAGGGAAACTGGTTCCTTGGGGAAAAAGTGTTTTTTAAAACTAGACAACCCCTTTAAGTCATAAAAAACATAAAAATGCTACATTTTGCTCAGACATGAGCCCCTTTGTTCTAGTGACCAATAAAATAGTGATTTGCATATTTCTACCAATAATCTTTTCTATTTTATTGATGATGAAAGAAAAAAACTATTCTAGATAAGACAAAGGTTCCAGAATTTTTCCAGTACAGGAACATTTGTTGTCCTTTGGCATATAAAGGTATAATCAATCATGGTATTGATTTTTCTATATAAAAATCTATAATTCCAAGAAAAAAACCTACAGAGTAGAGATGAGCGAGCACCCAAATGCTCGGGTCCGCTTTATTCAAATCGAGCTTTTCGTAAAATTCAAGAGCTCTACTCGGATAACAAACCCCATTGACTACAATGGGAGACTCGAGCATTTTTGTATGTGGGACTCTCTCTCTCCTGCCTGCCAGACAAAAAATTTGCCATTGGCGCGTGCTGCGTCATGGCAGGGAGGGGCCAATATAGGCACTTCACAGCAGGGAGGAGCCAAAAACTGGGGCGGGGTCGAACACGGCTTGATGTTCCTCTAAGTAAGGAGCACCATCGAGTATGCTAATACTCGAATGAGCATCAAGCTCTGCAGAGTACGTTCGCTCAACTCTACTACAGAACAGTTATATTTTTATATCTAGCCATACTAGATATTACATTTCATTTACATCCCTAAACATAATGGCTATAGCTGACCATAAGCTTTACATATGTTTTAATTGATTTGGTCCAAAACAATACTCCTATCATTTTCGAGCACATAAATTAATGCTTTAGCATCCCATTCTTGGTACCATAATCAGAAAATATATTTCTACCAATGGTTGATTTTTTAAACATTTATTACTGAAATAACTGTTCTAAATAGTATACAATGTATTTACAAATTCAACATTTTTAATGAAAGTTGTATTTCAAGCCTGACTTAATTCCTGCCCCTAGGCTGCCATCTTTTAACCTTTCTAATGGCTAATCAAAGTTTTAGGATTCTCTTTTTGGCTAAAAGATGTATTAAATATGACTCTACTGATCTATACATTCATCTGACCTTTACAGAATTGAAATGTAGAAGGAATAATAAAAAATATTACTTGATTCATTATGTTGAATAAAATGTCAATAGTTTATTTTAAATATTTCTACCAGACAGATTTTAAAAGGACTCACATTCGTGTCCTAGGGACATGAATTATTTCTATACACCTGAAGAATAGTGTTTAATCATATTAATGTTGGTATTTTCTTATAGGCAAATAAAGTCATTCCAGTTCGTCACCTATTTAAATTGAAGAAATGGCTTTTAAAATTGTAAAATATGAATATCAAAATAATGTACAGTATTCAATAAAGACATGCAAATACTAATTATTATAAGTATTTCATTCTTTTACTCAAACTACTATCTGTCTTCATTATGTTTAATTAAAAAAAAGATTATTACTCAATAATCACTGCCTCATTTTCCAAATATTTTCGGGCTTATATATGTTTAGATTTGATTTCAAGGGGATTTCTGTTTTTATATGAATACAGCTTCTTGCTGTTCATTGATTAATTGTCTGGCAGCCCAGTCAGTAACTTTGTTTTGCTATTTAAACTAGCTCATCATAGAAGGCACTAGTTATATTTCTGGTATCCCAGTCTTGTGAATTAGTAGTTTTGTTCTGTGAAGAGTCAATCAGTGTGAGTGCAGACATTTGCTCTGTCTCTAGTTAGGTTTCTTTCTACACTTATTCTGTTCGGCTCCTTCTGTGTGTATACTGTCAGGTGTTCCTTGTTTTCCTGGATCTGTCCTACGTGGTCAGGGAAGTGTTACGTGTGCTACTGGGATCTGTAGTTCTAAGCTTCCCAGCAGCACAGGCCTCACAGGGTTAATTGATTGAGCTAGCTGGGTTTATATGTGAGCACAGATCCAGGAGATTGGCTAGCAGGAAGTACCACACCCAACCAGTTCAATCAATTAACCCTGTGAGGTCTGTGCTGCTAGGAAGCTTCAAACTACAGATCCCAACAGCATACATAATAGGAAGCCCCAGTTTCCTGGCGTGGGGGTCGCCCCTTGTTAGACAGGTGCGACCATTTTTAGACCAGGGATAGATTAATTCCCCTCTATGTTAGTTGCTCTGGTGTGTTTCCCACCTTCATGTCCCACTCTAATACTGGTGGTCTGTGCAATGTCTTTGTCAGACATGACAACAGATTAATCACTTTATAAATGAAAGGTTTTTAAACTTTCTAATGTTCTGTGTGTTGCAATGCCTCACCATTCTGAAAATATTTGTTTGCCGTTAGTTCAAGAAAACACTCTTGATTTACATTCAGAAGCAACAGTCTAGTAAATACAATACCTACCCTCATTCTCAGCTGAGATGAGGATACAATTGTATGCTGTCTAGGTAATGCTCTGTGAGCTAAACCGGTATGATTCCGGATTGATACACTGTAGAAAATTGAAGAGATCTGTGCAGCTGGTACTGATTTATTTAGCTCACTTGTTGTTTCCTAGACTTCACACAATTATGTATACCTCTCAGTAGAGTACAGGACTAGCAACATACCAATTTGTAGCCTGTGAATGTAGGCAAGAGTGTTCTA
This sequence comes from Eleutherodactylus coqui, assembly GCF_035609145.1. Classification (NCBI taxonomy): domain Eukaryota; kingdom Metazoa; phylum Chordata; class Amphibia; order Anura; family Eleutherodactylidae; genus Eleutherodactylus; species Eleutherodactylus coqui. Next base: position 233,257,615 of record NC_089837.1, on the reverse strand, counting down.
ATTCCCTGACTGCATCTAAGTATCTTGAAAAGGAAGAAGAATTGATACACAAAGTATATTAGTAAGTTATATAACTTTTCATTTTTAGAATGATTCAAGGGATAGGGAATATTTATCATGGTGGTTACTATGTTTACACAAATTTAAAATCTTGTGAATGTCTATATTGATATCCGTGTTTCAATTTAAAATGAAATGTTAACTAACCATTTGTCCTAGTGTGCCTCGCATTTTGCATGCAACACTTTTCTCTTTTGAATACAGAAATCCAGGAAATTCCACAGTGTTCACTTTTACTCGTAACTTTATGCATGCTATAGGATGGCTGAAGTATTTTTAAAGTCTTTATAGTACTTGGTCAGTAATTAAGTATTGCATTCTTCTTTTAGAAATACCTATGAAAAAAACTGAGAAACTAGAAAAGAAAAAAGGTAATTTAACAAATACCAATGCTCTTAATGCACAATGATCATTCAGGGGAAAGAAATGTTAATGTTAAATTACCCCAATTAAAGGTGGGCTATGGAAGTGCAGAAACCCATCAAATCACATCAAATGTGTAAAACAGCACCTATCTATAAGCAATATTTCTGTTGTTGTCTCACATAATCACTCTCATCCAGTCAGCATACCTAGAATGGATCAGGCCAGATCATGACTCCTGTTTTTGAAAATTCAGGTAGGGTATCATAAGTTGCTTTTCAGAGCTCTTGACTGGCTGAGAGGGCTCATGTGATAGACATGTGAACCAATTCAGAATCTAGAAATGCTTACTTTTGCTCCCCTATTTAGCACTTGTGTGAGGAAGTAGGGTGGGTAGATGCAATTATCCTTACTGGTATAACAGAGAGACAGTTTTGTGTAGGGACATTAGCACACCTACTTCAGATCTCTCCTCTGTAATTGATGATTGGGCTGCAGAGCCAGGAGTGGGAAATAGAGAGCAGAAGTTGAACCATCACCATTACCACCACCTTCACGGACGTTGGCATCTACCCCACATTTCAGCAGCCAGCCCTCTATTCCTCAGCAATAGGAGTGTAAAAAAATACCTCCCCCCAACCATCTACAAGCACAGAGTCTGATCACAAGCATTGCACAGCTTCTTGCAATGGAAAGCTGCCCTTCAGGCTACTGAAGACAGATGCCTTCCACAACATGATGCTCCATGCTAACTCATAGTACCAGATGCCCAGCCACCAGGTCTTTATCAAAAAGTAGCTCCTGGACTGCCATGTCCCTAGCATTGGAGAATGCTGTTAGTGGCAGGGTGCACCTGACCACGGATATGTCATCTACCAAGCATTGTCAGGGACATTCATTATCTTCAACAGCACACTGGGTCAATATCAAGCAGGTGGAGCATGGAGCTAAAATTGGTATTCCACATTTCATAGTAGTCCCAAAAATTGTAGGACATTCATCCTTGCCTGTTCCCTGTTGCAGTTGTTGCTTGGAGAAGGCCTGTGCTTGAGTGTTGTGTTCACCTGGTAGAATTTGTTGTTGTAAAAGTTATGACATTGCTTTTAAAACAAGAAGCACACTTGCTGCCTTTCTTGGTGCAATTTCTGATCTAGGAGACCTAAAACACACACCTCAGAATAGAAGTTCCAGCACAGATGTGAAAGCAGCTTTATACACATAATATAGACATATACAGGTATATTACATGCAATTGCACACCCATTTCACAAACTTACCTTCCCTACAGATGGCTTGTACAAGAAGCTCAGGGCAGTAGAAAAATAGTTAACCAGCCATAACAGGAGGACAAAGCCTCCTGTATTTTTATCTTCTGGCAGAAGCTAGCCTCTCTCTCCCCCTCCCTTTCCAACTGGTCTGACAGCTCACTTCTGAATTACGGCATTGAATTGCAAGCTAAGAAGCCAGGAAGGCAACAGAAGAAAGAAAATGGAGGACCTCAACAAGGAGGTCAGAGGTTCTGCACAGCAGGGAGATCCTTGGCTATGTTAAGAAGCAGCAGCATAGTATCATAGAATGGTAGAGTTAGAAGGGACCTCCAGGGTCATCTGGTCCAACCCCCTGCTCAGTGCAGGAGTCACTAAATCATCCCAGAAAGATGTCTGTCCAGCCTTTTTTTGAACACTTCCATTGAAGGAGAACTCACGACCTCCCGTGGTAACCTGTTCCACTCATTGATCACCCTCGCTTCAGAAAGTTTTTTCTAATATCTAATTTGTGTCTCCTCCCTTTCACTTTCATCCTATTGCTTCTAGTTTTTCCTTGTGCAAATGAGAATAGGGCTGATCCCCCTGCACCGTGACAGAGCTGGGGAAAAGCCCAGGAGCTGGTGGCAGGGCCTTCTCTCCTCCTCTGCTATAACAGTTCTGCAGCAGGGAGAGAGGCCCAATGGAGCGCAGTATCTCCAAAATGTAGTGCAATGCTAGTACAGAGGGCGGAGCCAACTCCTGCTGCAAGGGGTTTCCACCAGCTCTCCTGTGGGCCAATCTGAGCTTGCAATGCCCTATATGGCACATTGTAGTTTGCTGGATATGCTGTTTCTTATTTACTTATTAAATACAGCAGTTAGTCCCACATTTGTATATGTAATAATTTATCCCTTGCAACTAATACATTATTCTGTGTATCAGAAGTGCCAACAAAAAAGCATGAAAAAGTACCAGCTGAACCCAGGAAAGGTAAGCATATACATTTCTGTAACAATAAAGTGAACTGATATTTTCCTTTATTTTTACTGGTGGTTGAAGGAATACTCTACTAGCTATTTCAATGTTAGCAATGTGCATTTTTAATGGGAATATTTGAATGCTGTTGTTAATTGCACACTCTGCCTTTCATGATATCGAATGTTCTTTGCCAATTTTGCAGTGACATTGCTTTTTTGAACAGTTTGGCTGCTTTATTTATACAGTATCATATAGTGACATTATTTAAAGAAAACCTGTCACCAGGTTCATGGTGCCAAAACTATGAGTAGTAGGAAAGCATGCACAGGGGCTTTTCAGACAAAACATACTTTGAAAAACCATTCAGAATTAGTCAAGGGGTCACAATGCTGGGGCCCTGGGAGAGACCTGTCAGTCTAAGTGATCCAGGTGAGGAGACACCTGTAACTTCCAGACCCATTTCGAGTGACTTTTCAGAAATGCATTTTTCTCTAAAAGGCTGCAGCGTTGGAGAATAAGAAATGCGTGTCTCCAATGTGCATAACTCTAATGTGCATGACTCTCCTGAACTTATGCTGCCTCTGGTTTGGGCACCATTACCTTGGTGACAGGTTCAACTTAATTGCATTGGATAGTGGTACTAGTTATACATTCCAGTAGGGCAGCATAACCTATGGCTTTGTCTTTTCTAAACTACAAGGGTATGTTCATAGGTGCTGAAATGCTGTGGATTTTCCACAGCAGAATTGACTACAGAATGTTTGTATACAGTACCAGCAATGTGGATGGAGTTTCAAGAATCCTCATCCACACTGTGCAGAAAAAAATCTGATCATACATTGACCTGTGCGGAGAATGTTCACCATAGATTTCATGCCTTCAAATCCACAGGGGGTCCATAGCATTTCCGCACCAAAACCTGTGTGAATTTTGCTACTGTGAATTTCTTCCAGTTAACTTAACTCTTAGGCCTCTTTCACACGGGCGACATTGATATCACCACTAGAAAATCGCAGCATTATCACATCGGTGTTCTGTGCGATAACTCTGCATTTTTTTTGTGGCGCTATGGCGATTTTGTATTGCTACAAATTTACACCTGGTGCTACAAAGTTGCGCAACTTTGTAGCTCTCTTTTGCTGGAATTTTCAGGGAGGAGGGTTGAAATATAAACTCTACCCCGAAAATAAACCCAAGCTGCATAATAAATAAATAAATACATCACCTAAGAGACGCTGTTCAGCTCCTCCACACTTCTTCCCAAGCTCCTCGGCACTCGTTTGAAGCTCTCTGACATAGGAGTTTGAAAAACCCTGCCTCCAGAAAGTACTGCCTCTGATTGGTTCATTGAATGGCTGTGATTGGCTGTCATGAAACAAACACAGGCACTGATTGAACTCTGATTGGCTAAGCCACAGCAAGGCGCTCAAGAACCAATCAGAAGCAGCGCTTCCTGGAGGCAGGGCTTTTCAAACTCATGACCAGGAAGCTCTGCCAGAGAACTTCAAACAAGTGTCTGGGAGCCTGAAAGCTACGATGCAATGCAACACATAGGAAGGCTTCATAGCAAAACATTGGCTACAAAACATCACAAATCACGGCAATATTTAGCAACCCACAATTTTTTTTCTTGCAATGTCGTGGGCAACAAAGCATCACTAATGTGAAGGAGCCAATTGGAAAGCATGGGCTTCACATACATGCAATTTGTAGCTCTGTTGTATCGCGAGAAAATTGCACGATTATGTCGCCCATGTGAAAGCAGCCTAAATGTGATATCATATCATAGTGGGCTGTGCTATAAGGGTAGTTTATTTACACTTTGAATTACATTACAATGGATTCTGTTGTGTTATGATAAGAGAGCAATAATTTTTTTAATGGGCTAAGATAAGATAAGTTTCTGTGCTGTGTTATCACAAGCAAGCAAAAATTTGCTGCATCTGTACCATAAGGTATCTTTCACATGGGATGGAATTGTCTGCAAGATATTGATTTTGTCAATTAGTGTGGAGCTCCTTGATTCACAGCAAACGTATCATTTAACTCTATAAGGTCCCAGGAGTTTTGTAACAGAAAAAGCATATGTCTATCTGTGTATATTACAGCAATAAAAAGCACAGAATTTTGTTCCTTAGATTCAATTAAAGTAAAATGAAATTAATAAGTTTAGTCTGATTGAATCATAGAATCATAGAATGGTAGAGTTAGAAGGGACCCCCATGGTCATCGGGTCCAACCCCCTGCTCAGTGCAGGATTCACTAAATTATCCCAGACAGATATTTGTCCAGCCTTTGTTTGAACAAGTCCATTGAAGGAGAACTTACCACCTCCCGTGGTAACCTGTTCCACTCATTGATCACCCTCAATGTCAGAAATGTTCAGAAAAAGATCGGTTTCTTAAAATCTGGCACCTACAGGCACATGACTACTCTGCAAAATAATAAATACCACCAGGAGTAAAATAAAACGAGATTCTATTGCATGTTACTTTTTATTATTAATACAAATACAAAGACATAACACACCATCTTCTTCTTTAAACAGCAGTTAAAAAGATTGAAGAAAAGGTGGAAGCAAAGAAAGGTAAACTTTTATTACGTGAAAATATCACATAGTGATTTGATAGCATAGAAATAACAATGCAAGTGTCTCTTTGTTAGATTCTAGTCCAATATTAATATGGTAAATGTTTCCTCATATGTGATAATAGGAAATTCTTCTTGTATCTATTACAAGCATATTAGTACACTAATATCACAATAAAACATATTCATAATATCACATTTTTATTCAACAGTCGAAACACAAGTGAAAAAAGAAGAAAAGAAGCTGATAAAACCAAAGGAAGGTAATCATGTGCATACAATTAAGGCATATATAGTAAACGAACAGTATCAAGCTAGGCAACCAGTTATCTTTTTTATTAGTCATATGTATACTGTTCTATTGCCATACAAGGCCCTTTAGTCCAGGGTTCCGCTGAGTTACTGTGTGCCTAAGCACAAAAGTAAATAACGCCAACAGAACTACACTTAGTGGCATGACAATAAGCATTTTAGATTCCTTCTAAATTTTGTAGAATGGCTTTCCATGGTCATATTGGTCCTGGATGTGATACGGTACTATATCTAAGGGCAAAAACACATGGGTGGGTACATGATCTAATACGCTTGCCGTTATGGAGTGTATTAGCACATGAACTGCCCTTTTTTGTTTCTTTTGACTATGTAAACCCTGCACTATAGCGCGCAAGGTTTAAAAAACAAACAAACAGGAAGATAGGTCCTGCCTTATCTTAGTCGCACATGTGAAAAGATAGGGCAGATGCTATATTTTCTCGGGCATAGTATTAATGCACAAAAATCACACTAGTGAAAATTAAAACATTGAAGTCAATGGTTTTGTTTCATTCTGTTTTGCGCCTGTAATTTTCACGGCTGCAAAACAAGACAAAATCGGTCCCATCTGTTTAAGCCCTCGACAAGAAAAAAAGAACATGCAGCAGTGTTACACTTGAGGAAAGGGGAGGATCTCCAAAATGTTGCAGGTATACTGAGAGGTGATTGCATCTGACACTAGAATGAAGAAAATGCCAGTATTCATGTAATGGAATGTAATTGCAACTGCTGCTATATTGTATTTATTGAAGAACCTATAAATCCTTGATTAGAATGAAACACTGCTGGATGGGCTCCTTTTTGCTTGTTTGGATTGATGCATCATCTGAGTAGTGAGTGGTGCATAGCATAAGTTAATACGGATTACTGGACTACCCTGTGTGTATTGTGAGTTGGATTCACACACAACATTTTTGTTGTCTATTTAAAAAAAAAAAATCTGATGTTTTTGTTTGTGCAAAAATGTACATTCAGATGTTTTTTGTCAGTATATAAAAATAAGAATGTCCTATTCACACAAGTTTTTATTTGCGATGTTTATTAGCATAGAGTTTTTACTCTGGGGATGATTATTTCCATATCAGGGCTCAGTCACACGGGCGCCGATGCGCCAGTGTTTCTGCAGGATAAGACCGCTGCACTGACGGTGCGGACGACTCTCCCCACCAGCCGGCAGATAGAACACATGGCCGGCAATGGAGCCAGTCATCCAGAGAGACGTCCGCACCCAGTGCGGCTGTCTTATCATGCAGTAACACGGGCGCATCGGCGCCCTTATGACTGAGCCCTCACAGTACACTGTGTTGACAAAAGTATTGTGACACCCACCAATCGTGTGGTGTCAGACGAAGGGGATATGAAAATCTGATGTGTGAGCATTAGGTATAAAGGAGAGAATCACACAGGCATATCCTAGTATCAGAATGCCAGAAGGCGTAGAGATGACTTCCAACGTGGCATGGTGGTGGGATGTCACCTGAGTGACGAAGCAATTGCACAGTGGGATATTGCAGAACACTTTGCAAAGTCCACTGTTGGCAATGTTATTCAGAAATTGAAGACATCTGGTGTGTATGCAGTGTAGCCACGTTCAGGGAGACCTTGTAAGCTGAGAGAATGTATGCAATGAAACCTTGTACAAGCTATGAAGGCATCATGCACACCGGCTGCTGATGCACTCACTCAAGAGGTTTAACAGGCTATTGGAATATCCATTAGCACAAGAACCACTCATAGTGAACTATACGTGAAGGGTTAACATGAACAAGCAGCTCCACACAAGGCCAAAATCACAGCAGTGAAAGCACATAGGCACCTGCGGTGGTACGTGGGGCATCATTCTTGGACTGTAAATGAGTGGAAGCGAGAGTTGTCAATAGCTGAATAACAGTACAGCATCTTCTGATGGTGGTTCTCTGGAGAGTAGTTTCTATGTGACTGCATTATTCCAAAAGTGGAGTTTGGAGTAGATTCTGTTCTGGTTTGGTGTGTTTCTGCTGGGAAGGGCTATGGCAATTGAGCATTTTGAAGTCCACCCTCAATGCCAAAGGGTACAGAGGCATTGTAGACAGTGTGGCATTACTTACACTGTGCAGTATTTTGATACAGCTCCATGTCTCTAACAAAATGACTGAGCACCATATCATACAGTACAGAGTGAGGAGGAGCAGAGAGTTGAGGAGCAGAACACCTAAATACTTCATTGGCCAGCTCATCATCCCATCATGTATCTTTGGGACGAACTAGAACATCGTATCCATGCACATTTATCATCCCTCATCCTCACCATCTGAAGCTCTCCTCGAGGAATGGAGGCAAATCCCTCTACATATCTATTGGAATTTGATGGAAAGCAGCTTAGGAGGGCTCCTACAGTCATTTCAACCAAAGGCGGCCCAACACCATATTGTAAAAATGTGAATAAAATCGAATTTCATCACCTTCTATGTATCCCAATACTTTGTTCAACATACTGTATTTTCTATGTGGCATTTGTATTGGTTTATCCTCCAATAGGCTTTACATTTACAAACATTACAAACTCTATTTTTTGCGTTTTTTAATACTCTAAACTTTTTTGATGCATGTTTTTAAGAGAATCTTGAATGAATAAGCCTTGTGCACTCAGCTTCAGGACCTAAAGGGCCTATATACCATAAGTAACTCTACAAAACCAATTCTCCAAAAGAACCTTCAATGTTTTTAATGCTTTAAATCTTTGTGACATCTGTCCAATGAACTAGAGTCATATTTGTTTCGATATGCTAATTACATACATTTATAGAAAGTGAGTATGGCTCCAGGATCAGAATATGCAAGGTCTATTTGTTCCCCGCGACCATGGGGATTCATAGGTTTGCAGCAGGGTAGTGCAGAAAGATAGGAATTTTTTTAAATGAAGTCTTATTTCATAGTTGCTTCATTTTTCACTTTAGTTGCATGTAAGCAGTAAAAAAAATGTTGCAAAGGTATACATAGTGTTCTCATTTATTTATATAATATGTATTTTTAAGGACTCTTTCACAGTAGCGCTGTGGGCGCGCTTTAGAGGTGTGCATAGAAAGCGCTTCTATAGGAACCAATAGTTTCCTATTGAAACATTCACACGAAAGAACACTAGACGTGCTATATTTGCGCACCTAACAAAGATAGGACAAGCTACTGTGAGGTCGCATGTCAGCTCCGTGGCGCCCGCAAAGATAATGCTTTCCATACACTCCTATGGGAGCTGGAAAGTACGCAGCTCGCACCACGGATTGTGTGAATGGGCTACTTCAAGCAGCTGAAATTAACCTGTTCACGTGATCTTTAGTGCAGTACAGCCTCGAGCTTTGCACGCGGCTATGTTGTATGCCACAGCGCTTATGGGAATGAGGCCTTATAGATATATGATTTCTAAAAGAATTGTATTACTGATCCTGGCTGTGATCATATATTGATACATTGTTTATTTTGTATATATTCATTATCATTTTCTAGCAAAGAAACATGAAGATACGGCAAAGAAAGGTGTGTTTTGTAGTAGTTTCATAGTAAATAAAAGTGCTGTATTTTAGAAAATAAAAGCGATGAAACATATAGTTACTATCAGCGCATATTGTAATGTGTAACAAAGGTGGAACTCAATTATGCTCAATGTGAGATGCTATAGATTTAATAAATACTTTTCTTTCCACCTAACACAGAAAAGAAGCCTGAACCAACAGCAACAAAGAAAGGTAAATGTATATTATTAATGTAAACATTATTTATTAGGTGTGCTGCACATGGGACGGAATATTCTGCAACAGCTGGATATACCTTCACTGAATTCCACACCAAAATCTGCACTGCGGATTTTGATGCAGAATTGCTGGCAGGAATCTGTATTTCAATTCTGCACCAAAATCTAAATATTAGCAGTGCATATTCTGGACTGAATATTCCGCAGGAGGCCATATTCTGCAATACTTTTGCAGAATATTCCAACCAATGTAAAGGTCTCCAAAAGTAAGGCCTTGTTTATGTCAGAGATCTTTTCTGAGGGAAGGGGGTACATTTTGATACAAGATTAGTTTGACAGCAGATACATAGAGTTTGCTTTCACTTTTCATTTTTAAAAATTATTTCAGAACCCGTTTTTAGAATCAGCCAGTTTGCACTCCATAGACATTAGTGAGATCCATTGATGGATCACAGAGGAATAGCTGAACGCTTATGTTTTCACATGCAAAGCTTCACCTTGGGCCCATTCCCCATTTTCAAGCTTTGAATTTGGTAGCAAGTCTTCTAGCTTTCAACTCCATTGTTAGGTCTCTTAAATGATCTATTGTTGCAGCACTAGCAAGTCAGTATATTTCTAGGGTCCTAAAAAAGTAGAAGCATATGCATCCTGAGACATATGTTTTGCTCCATCCAAGAAAAAAAAAAGTATATATGTATTTTTATATGAGATATCAGACATCCTATTCATAAGACAACATTCATAGCACAGTAGATTTAGATACAGTGGGTCAACTGTGTGAGTAGTAGCAGCATACCTCTAAAAAATGCAGTTAGCAAATAATCCCCGAGCACCAGTTTTATACAGTGAAAAGTGGCTACTGTGCAGTCATATTCAGTGATCGCAGGTGGTGTTTTTGCTTTTAGTTGTTTACTTTAGGTTTTCTTCTCTATTTGGCCAAACCACCATGAAGACTTCTTCCAGTCACAATTTATCTCTGCACAGAAACATCCTATCTTGATGCTACACCAATAACTCTCAGTGGTCCTTCACACAGATTGTGCCCCTTGTCTGCTTCACAAAATAATAGATTCCATAAAGAGTTCTTATTCTCCCATTGTGCCCACAGCAAAATAATTATGCCTCATTTCTGCCCAACTGCAATATAACCTACTTGCATACCCACAAACAATAATAATACCCCTGCTAAGCCCCCTATTAGTGATAGTTTCCTCCTCTCTCTTTGGGTCCTCCTGAAAGTAATAATACATAACAACTCTAAGAACTCTTTCTCCACCACAGTTAACAGTTCCAATAGTGCAAAAAGACTGAGATTGACACTGTCTTTGGAGAAGTCTCCCTGTACTAAACGTATTATCTCTGTAGCTGCCATAAAGCCTGAGCCAAGAAAAAGTACAGTGAGCATGGACTGCTCTAACCACTATATGGTTGTCCAAAAGCCCAGTCCCAGACAAGGTGTTTAGATGTGCTGTGTGACTTTCACAGTGCACTTATTATATTTGTGACTGGTTTTATCTACATTTGCCTGTATCTGTAGTCCCATCTGGCCTTCATGGTATTGTTTTTTGTCCCTGTTCTCCTGCTAGCATGTCCCAATCTGTGTTTTGCTGAGCATTGCTCAACTTCTTCTGGGAGCATATCCTGAATCTTCCTCTGCCACTTCAGATCACTCTGAGAGGAGGAGAAGATGCCAAGCTGTGTCAAGCAGTAGTGTGCTGAGGGTAGTCTATGAGCCCCATTTACTCAAAGGGTCAGAAGGATGGGCTGTGATCTCCTCTTTTATAGCTGTGTGACAGGAGCTATGTGATCATCAGCAGTTACTGTGATAGGAGTGCTTATGTCCCCCTCTAGATAGTTTCTGTGGTAGAGTCCACCACACAATAGTTATACTGACTGAGAAACTAATTATAAACTGAACACATGAACCGAAAATCTCAGCTAGTCAGAATTGAGATCATATGACCATCTGAGAAGAGAAGTCCAGGAGTTTTCCATAGATAAATAGCTAAACAAAGTTATACTAGCTGACATACATATAAATGTGTGTGTGTCACCTAGTGAAAAAAAAATCACTGGAATGGCCCTTTAAACATATATTAAAAGTTGCCATAGTAGCAGAAGCAGTAGTAGTGGTAATAGTAGTAAAACTTAAAGAAATTATATTGTGCATATCTGGTACAAACATTTCACAACCATAGCATAAAGCTAATATGTGATTTGTATTGCGGAATGAACAGTGAAAAAAGTTATATATACCGCAAAATAGTACTACTGAAAAGTACAACTCTTACCACAAAGAATAAGCCACCATACAGCTACTTCTCTTGGAATACTGTAATAAAAGAATTTTAAAAATTGTTGTGTCCCGATGCCAAATAGGTCTGTCAGTAGGGGCTTAAAGAAATGGTCTGATTAAGAAAACCTGTCTGCTTGCATTGCCCACCAGACGTAGGGCTTTACAATGCACATTATTTTTGCATAGTGTGTCTACCTACCCCCTAGTAGATACTATTGCTGCTAAGCCAAATGCAAAGATATACTGTAAAAACCCATTAATATGAAGGTGGCATTTGCCCATTCTCAGAACCAGTAATTGGTTATATTGATTTCATTATTTCATTGTTTTAAATGCCATTCATAATCTAATATTTTTTTAATGGGTGTAATGAAATATAAAACAAAGTGAACAAAAGGAAAACATAATGAATAATTAAATACATAATGAAAATTCTATACGACAAATGTGTACTTAATGCAGCATGTAATCTTGTGTATGTCTTAAGATATTTTGCTTAATACATCTTAATTAAAGCACTAATTAACAATGAAGCATCCTGATTAGCACAGTACCTCTGCTGTTGAAAATAATATAAACTGGAACTATTAATTAGCCAAGAAGCAGCATGATTGATACATTCCTTCTGTATTGTGCATTTGAATATGCAACAAATAGCAATGACATATCCATAAACTAGAAGAACCAGCGAAAGGAGCAGTTGTATGAAACGTACAAGTCTTTACATACATGTATATTACTTAGGTTGAAAAACTCTGACCAATCAGAGGCCGGTTTCACTCACACACCCATTCATGAATTCATGAATGGGTGAGTGACTGCTGCCTCTCAGCGCTGAGCCAATCAGGGGCAGGTCTGACTCACATCCATTCATGAATTCATGAATGGGTGTGAGTGAGGCATGCCTCTGATTGGCTCAGCGCTGAGCCAATCAGGGGGCAGGTCTGACTCACACCCCCTTCACACCCACTGCAGGACGGCCGCTCGGAGCTGCCGGCAGAAGGTGAGAATGCAATTTTTTTTTATTTTAACACATTTTAGGATGAATTGCAGGTAAGGGCTTATATATTTAAGCCCTTACCGACAATTCATCCCGGGCTCGCCCGCAGAGCATTGCTTTCAATGGAGACGGCTGTATTGCCGTCTCCATTGAATGCAATGCGCTGGACAGCTCCGGCCCGTTTCTAATGAAACGCGGCTAGGAGCAGATTTTCGGGCGATTTGCGGGCGACTTGCGCGCACCGGTCACGCGATTTGCAGATGCGCATCCGTCATGCGATCCGCAAATCGCGGCAAAAAACGCCCGTCTGACTAAGCCCTGAGACACAATTCCTTCAGCAGTCAGCCGACCAATTAAGGTGCATTTGAGCCAAACGTACCAGTGTATTATACCATTGGAGTGTGATCTTCATTAGGCCTTATTCACATGGGTGATGTGTTTTTACACTGGTCTCATCGCATACATAAGAAACAAACAAGTTGCAGCTACAATTTGCACTTTCTCGCAATTTCACATGGCCACAGCCTGGAATTCCTTCAGTCAGGAGAAATGCTTAGCATGGCTTCTATTATTTAAATAGAGCTAGCTGACATGTTTCAGCAGTGCTAGCTAATTCTAAGCTCCCTCCCCCTTCCTTTGCCAGCCGCTCTCATAAAAGCCACCAGCTGATCACGACTGAAAGACCTATCTTTTCTGACCACGCCAGTGTATTCAGCTGCCGATGTCCTATCTTCGTTGGCCAAACATTTTTACTAGGCCATATAATCAGTCATCTGAATGAATGCATTGGAATCCAATGCTTCCGATGGTCGCATAAAAACGCTCATGTGAATAGGGCCTTAATGTCCCAACATGCGTGCTACATTTACCTGCTTTGTAGGTCAGAGTTAGAGCTTGCTTCCACTCTGTATCACTAAATGTTTGAGTCAATTCTTTCTCCCACTCTCACAACGAATGTTTTTTTAAAACTAGCATAATCATGTATTAAAGTACATATCGGTTTTAAAGGGGTTGTCCCGCGCCGAAACGGTTTTGTTTTTTTTTTCAACCCCCCCCCCCCCCGTTCGGCGCGAGACAACCCCGATGCAGGGACGTAAAAAAAAAACCGCTCAGCGCTTACCTTAATCCCCGCGCTCCGGTGACTTCTATACTTACCGGTGTAGATGGCCGCCGGGATCCTTTTCCTCCGTGGACCGCAGCTCTTCTGTGCGGTCCATTGCCGATTCCAGCCTCCTGATTGGCTGGAATCGGCACGTGACGGGGCGGAGCTACACGGAGTCGGCATTCTGCACGAGCGGCTCCATTGAAGAGAGCAGAAGACCTGGACTGCGCAAGCGCGGCTAATTTGGCCATCGGAGGGCGAAAATTAGTCGGCTCCATGGAAACGAGGACGCCAGCAGCGGAGCAGGTAAGTAAAAAACTTTTTATAACTTCTGTATGGCTCATAATTAATGCACAATGTACATTACAAAGTGCATTATTATGGCCATACAGAAGTGTATAGACCCACTTGCTGCCGCGGGACAACCCCTTTAACTATTTAATTCCTTTAGAGAATATTTTGAATCTAGTTGGGTTACCCCTGAATAATAGAAGTTTATGTGTATGTAGAAAATGTTGTATTTGTATGTACTTGTAATAGTCCTCTGAAGTCAAAGAATATTGAGACCTTAGTTGTTTGAATGAGATAAAAGAGTTCTCTTGCGATAAATGTGCGAAGTTAGAGATACCTATCGAGTTCTATTTTGATATATTTTAGCAATGGCTAGTATATTGGAGCAAATTCAAAAAGATGTAATCCTCTGGCAGTGCACCCTGGGGTTTCATACAATAATTATTATTTTCCCCAAAGCCTTAAGGATATGTGAGTCAATTGGAAAGGTGTGTGTTTATCTTGTAATTAGAGATTTGTCAAAGCATTTTCAAGAGAAGATATGAGGTCTGTTAGTGTTCAAATAATATAATTTACATAGCGATACTTTCAATGAGAGTGATCACCAATCTGTATTCTTTTTGATCAGAGTGCTTTCCCTAAGAGCTTGTGCCAGTGGTTCTAGGGTGAATATAAAGATCAACAGGGACAGTAGGCAACCTTGTCAATTCATTGAATGACAGATGAGCGCTGCCTCCGCTTCCAGGAGGCAGGGATTTTTAAATCCCTGGCCAGAATAAAATGTTGAAGAACACTGCCGGGGAGCCAGAGAGAAGAATCACTAGAGCCCCAACAGCGTTGATAGGTGATGCATTAATTTTTTTAAATTTGTTCATTCAGCTAGGGCTTATTTTCAGGGAAGGGTTTATATTTCAAGCCCTCCCCCAAAAAATCACTTTGGGGGTTGCCTGCATCCCTTTGCTTTCAATAGGACGGCAGTAGCGGTGGCCCCATTGAAAGCAATGGGATAGCATTGTGAGTCCCTGCCACAGCTGTGACAGGGGATTCTTTCGACCCTGTTGCAGTCCTGTGACAGTGTGACAGTGATGTTCTCTCGCTCCACCCCATTACCCCCCTACTGCTCACCCCCGACGCCCCCCTGAGCACGATCAGACCAGTAAGCAGTTACTCGAGAAGAGCAATGCTCACTCGAGTAACTGCTGTATCCGAGCGTGCTCGCTCATCTCTAATTTTTATTAAATAGGTACTTTTCAATAAACATTTTTTAATGATAATTTCTGCAGTCCTGACTCAGACATTGATTTTAGGGTTGTTATATTGATTCATGTGTGGGACTTACATTTTTGGTGGGATTATAGCTGTCTTCATATAGGATTCATAATCTATAAACCAGTAATTTTGCGTCAATTTTAATGGCGGTATTTAATAAAGATACAGGCCATAGGAAGCATTGACATGTGCGAGTACAATATCGGTCCTCAAACACTTAAGTTTGAGATTGAAAAAAATCGCAAATGCTTACAATAATTTCAATAGTAAAAATCACAATGCACTCAAATGCAATTTTTTATTGAGAATCAGCAGGGTTGACACAACAGTGAATCAATATAATCTACAGGTACAACACATTTTACAGTGTCCTCAGAAGCTTTACATAGACTATGTTTGTAATATCCAATGATCTAACTAGAAATACAATTGAAAAGCAATGAGACAAGGAAAAGAAGGAAGGGAGGAATATATAGTGGAAACGTAGTTGGAAGTTGGAAGAAAAACAAAAAGGGGCGGGGGTAAGGATTAGTCTGCTTAATTAACTTTATACCCTTAGGTAAATTGCGTTTAGCCTAACCAAAATGCATTAAATACAAATAAATCCTTATTTGTGAACCTGGGAACAGTAACTTAATTGTAACAATTTGATCTGTCAAAGTTATTTTCTCGGGCTTATATAGGGACAGGATTCACTAAGTTGAAGAATTGCTGCCAAGGACTCCACATCTGCACAAACTGATTTACTCTATCATTCCTAATTGCAAATATTTTCTCATACACGCAATGTTCCGCGAGAAGTTGTGTTATTTCGTTCAGAGAAGGGATTTGTTGTGATCTCCATTTCCTCACTAGAAGTAGTTTTATTGAAAGAAGGTCATGAGATACCAACTTTCTATATTTGATGGGAATGTTATCTATCCCTATCAGAAGAATGGCTAATTCTGGCTTTGGAGGAATGACAATTCCAACAATTTTTCTAATGAGAGAGAAGAATTCTTGCCATATCTGTTGAATATAGGGGCAACTCCAGAAAATATGCAATAGAGAGCCCCGGTTCCCGCAGTCTCGCCAGCATTTATCTGAGACGTCTGGGAAGAAGTCTGCTAATCTGACTGGGGATCTATACCATCTTGTAAGTACCTTACTATGCACTTCCAGCAATGAGGCGCAGGATGAGGCCCTATTAGCCCACAAGTGAGCACTATTCCATTGTGTTATTGAGAAAGACTTTCCCAATTCCCTCTCCCAAATCAGTAGATGGGCTTTCTTTTGAGGATTGTGCGTATGATCTCCGCTTCCACAAAATACTTGGTATAAATCTTTTAATTTTACTTTATAGGGAGGGGGGTCAAACATAAAACTATATAAATACAAAGGCAGCGAAGGATTGTGGAGGGGAACTGTCGACCATATCCCACGGACTTGGGAATAAAGGAGAAAATCTGTATCCAAGAGACCATATTTATCTTGCAAACATTTAAAGGTTTTTAATTCAGGGCCTTCAGCAAGATCTGAAATAAACTTAATTCCCTTTGATCTCCAGTTGTGTGTATTTAAATTATCTGACCAGAATTCTAAGGTCTCTATCGGGAGGGAAGTTGACTTCCTGGGGGAGTGATTTTTTGAAATTTGTATTAATTTTCTCCAGATTGCTAAAGAATTGTTAATCATGGGATTTTCTGGACTCTCAAGATTGGGATCTACACTTGAACAAAGTAGCAAGTTCCTCAGGGATTTATATCCTATTGCACTCTGTTCAATATTTGGCCAGCTAATCCCTTTCTGGGGTATACACCAAGCTCTCAACTGAGAGATTACATTTGCTTTGTAGTAAGCTTCTAGGTTAGGGACCCCCATTCCTCCATCTTTCCTGAGGTTATACATAATGGCTGCGGCAACTCTAGGTTTCTTATTTCCCCACACAAATGTCATCAGTTGTTTTTGCAGACTTTTAAGTAGTTTGGCAGGGCATTTAAGTGCAATTGTTCGAAAAATGTAAAGAATTTTCGAGAGAACCATCATCTTATAAACCACTATTCTCCCTAACCAGGAAAATTCTGTTTTGTTGTAGTCTTCAAGACTTCTCTGTATCCCTTCCATCAAGGAAACTACATTTAAATCCATTGTATTTTTTATTGGGGAAGAAATTGTTATACCTAAGTACTGGGTATCTTTCAAGTCCCATCCATATGGAAATTCTTTTTTAATTTGAAGCATAAGCTTTGGAGGGATATTAAAGGAGATGTCCCGAGGCAGCAAGTGGGTCTATACACTTCTGTATGGCCATAATAATGCACTTTGTAATGTACATTGTGCATTAATTATGAGCCATACAGAAGTTATAAAAAGTTTTATACTTACCTGCTCCGTTGCTGGCGTCCTCGTCTCCATGGTGCCGACTAATTTTCGCCCTCCGATGGCCAAATTAGCCGCGCTTGCGCAGTCCGGGTCTTCTCCTCTTCTCTATGGGGCTCCGTGTAGCTCCGTGTAGCTCCACCCCGTCACGTGCCGATTCCAGCCAATCAGGAGGCTGGAATCGGCAATGGACCGCACAGAAGCCCTGCGGTCCATGAAGACAGAGGATCCCGGCGGCCATCTTCAGCAGGTGAGTATGAAGACGCCGGACCGCCGGGATTCAGGTAAGCGCTGTGCGGGTGGTTTTTTTAACCCCTGCATCGGGGTTGTCTCGCGCCGAACGGGGGGGGGGGGTTTAAAAAAAAAAAAAACCCGTTTCGGCGCGGGACATCTCCTTTAATACCTAATATTCTTGACTTGGACAGGTTGATTTTATAATAAGAAATTCTCCCAAAAGAATGAAGAAGTTGAGATACTGCTCTGAGAGACTCTAGAGGGGAAGTTAACATTAAAACTATGTCATCCGCAAAAAGTCCAATTTTATGGTGCCAGGGGGACTCCTCTTTTGTTGTTCTTTATGCGAATAGCTTCTGCTAAGGGTTCCATTGTCAGAACAAATAGAGTGGGAGACAGCGGGCAACCCTGCCTGGTCCCGTTTGTTATCCTAAAGGAATTGGAGATAACCCCATTAATAAGGACCCTAGCAGATGGGGCACCATAAAGAGCTTGTATAGCTCCCAAAATTTTACCCTCAAAACCCATCTTCCTCAACACTGAGAATGCGTAACTCCAGTTAATCCTGTCAAACGCCTTCTCCGCATCCAAAGTAAGAAGCAGAGAAGGCATCCGGGAGACCTCCAGCTCATTCATAATGTCTATTAATCGTCTAGTTGCGTCCGCTGATTGCCGCCCTTTGACAAAACCTGTTTGGTCACTATGTATAAGGTCAGGTACTATTCCAATGAGTCTCAGAGCTAGCATTTTTGCATAAAATTTTCTATCACTATTTAGTAATGATATTGGCCCAAAATTTGCGGGAGAAGATGTATCTTTGCCAGGTTTGGGGATTGTTACTATGTTTGCTTGAAGCATTTCTGGGGGAAGAGAGCCTTTCAGCATTGCTTCATTAAAGAGATTTCTCATATGGGTCACTAGTTGGTTTTTGTAGATTTTAAAGTATTCATTGGTGAACCCATCTGGACCTGGGACTTTGTCCTTCTTAGAATTGTCTATAATTTTCAGAACTTCCTGGGAAGTTATAGGAGAGTTCAGAGTTTCTAAATGTTCTTCTTTAAGTTTTGGGAGATGGGTGGAGGACAAGAAATTACTCATCTCTTCTTCAGTGGGTTGTGAGAGGGAAGGGTCCCTTTCAAGATTATATAGGGACTCATAAAATTTCCTAAATACTTCAGCTATAGCTGTTGGGTTAGATAACTTATTTCCAGAAACTGGGTCAACTATAAAAGGGATTGTTGCTTTGATTCTTTTCTGCTTGACTCTGTTTGCCATTAGACGTGTAAACTTATTATTGCTAGTATAATAGTTAGTTTTAAGAGATTTTAAGTGTTTTTCATGTTCGTCTAAGAGGATATTACGTATTTTAAGTCTAGTCTCCATAAGAGAGTCATGGAGAGAGGGAGTTGGGGTGGATTGCATTGATCTTTCCAGTACTGCTAATTCAGCTAGGGTGTTTTTGAGAAGTTTGTTCTTTTCCCTTTTATATATGGAGCCCTGTTGTATCATCAAACCTCTAATAACAGATTTATGGGCATTCAACAATGTGAATCGACATGTCTCTGGAGTGTCGTAAAGTTGGAAATATTCCTCTAGTGCATCTTTGAAAATCTTTTGGCATCTTGGGAGTTTCATCAAGAAGGTGTTATTCCTCCAGTGCCCAAAGGTTGGAACCTGGGGACCCACCCTTAACTTGAGGAAGATTGGGCTGTGATCTGACCAAGATGTCACTCCAATTTTTGCATCTAACATTTTTCCAAGAACAGGGAAATCCACCAGAAACATGTCAATTCTGGAAAACGTTTTATGACGACATGAGTAAAATGAATACTCTCTTGAGTTCACATTTTGGCATCTGAAAGTGTCAAACAATTCTGCATTGTGGATCCAGGAGGATAAGGTTGGACCTCTACTTCTACCAGCATGACTAGAATCTAAAGCGGCATCTGCTATGAGATTAAAGTCTCCACACACTATCAAATTTCCTTGTTGCACTTTCTTTATTTTCCTCATCACCCTGGCCAGGAAACTTAATTGTCTCGAATTCGGAGCATATATATTGACCAGAGTCATGAGGAAGCCTTCTATCTTGCAAACTAAAATCAAGAGTCTACCATCTCCGTCTGACACCTCCGTTACTAGCTGAAAGTTCACTGAGCTCTTAATGGCAATTAGAACACCCGCCTTCTTCTTAGGAGCATTAGCTGTGAATATCCTTGAGAACTTGGGATGTGAAATAAAGGGTGCTCTGTCTTTGGTGAAGTGAGTCTCTTGAGCACAAAGAATGTCTGTTTTAGATTAAATAGCCTCTCTCCACATAGCAGATCTCTTAAAAGGTGAATTAAGTCCCTTGACATTTAAAGATAGCAGGTTCAACTCCATTTATGGTGAAGGTTGTAGGAGCAATGAGAGAATTTTATTTGTGCTTTCAAAGTGATCAGAATTCTTTTGATAGACCAGCATAACAGTATTGAGGGTATTTTGCAGACACATCCAAAAATAGTTCAACATAGAAAAGATAGAAAAAAACTTTCCATAACAGGGTAATCAACCTCTTTAAAATAGGGTAATTACAACAAAAATGGACCCTTCTGGACTTGGGCCTTACAGAAACCCAAAACTGAAAGGTCATGCTCGGGGGTGTACAAAGTTCAGCCTGCTGTGGATGAATTAGTAACATTTAGCACGAGCGAAACAGCTAAAACTGTAAGTCGATATCAGAGGAGAGCCAGTTCTCAACGAAAAGTGATTGGTTTTCTGTTTGGTTTATTAGATTGCTTGTAGGACCAATCTTTGGTTATGTAGGGAGGAGTGTCTTCTTTTGGTGGAGGGAGGTTCCATTTCTCCAGTAAGGATTTACCTTCATCAAAGGAAGTGATGACACTGATGTTACCTTCCTTGTTAATGATGAGCTTGGTTGGAAAGCCCCACCTGTATAAAAATTTTTGTTCTCTCAAGATAGCTGTGATTGCGGAGAATTTTCTGCGTGCAGCCATGGTGGATTGTGAGAAATCAGAGAATAGTTTGATGTTATCAAAAGGAGGAGGGAGATCTTTACGATTCCTGGAGAGTTTCATCATTTCCTCCTTAATATGATAGAAATGTACTCTGGCAATAACATCTCTAGGGGCGCTGTCTGGGACATTCTTAGGTTTTGGAAGCCTGTGAATTCTGTCCAGAATAAGTTCCTCTGGTTTGGAGTTTGGGAGTAGAGCTTCCATAAGGTTTTGAGCATATTTATTAAGATCTTCTTGTCTCACTAACTCTGCTTTGCCTCTGAATTTGATATTATTATGCCGGTTACGATCCTCCTGATCTGCCATTTTGCGTTTCAAGGTTTCAAAGTCTTCCTCCAGTTTGTAATGAGCATCAATTAGCTCATTGTGAGAGCTTGTTATTTCACAGGTTTTGCTCTCAAGATGGTCAACTCTATCACCCAGATCTGATATAGCAGAGCTGACTTTGGTGTTGAATTCTGTGAGGTCCCTTTTCAATGAACCTCTCAGTGCCAGCACCATGTCTCTTATAAAGAAACTCAGATGCAGCCTGGCTGGAGCACTCTATGTTTAATATGGGGTCTGAAGCTTCTCCATCTTCTAACCAGGATTGACTAGTGTTATTATGCATGGGCAGCTCTCTCCTGGGCTTCCTCTTTTCTGGACTCTCTCTTGGGGAGATTGCTGTTCCTTCCTCCTCACACAACACTAGTTGTGGGGGAGAAGATGGTGACATGCTGCAGCTACCCCCCTCCTTCTCTGTGCTGTGATGGGCCAGGCTGTCTCTCCCTTGTTCCTGCATCTGCAGTGATGGCTGCTCGCTGTGTGGGAGCTGAGGGTGCCTAGTGTGCTGTGTCTGGTGGGGGGGTGAGGGGCTAGAAGAAGCCCGCTTACCAGCTCTTCCAGGTGCAGGATCCTCCATTTTCTTCTCCTCCTCTCTGCCACATGCTGGATAGAAGTCAGTCAGACGCTTAGGACCTGACTTCCCCAACTTCCTCCGTGACATGGCTGTGATCAGGAACCTCTCTGGCACTTCCACAGAAGAAATGTTGAGTAACTCGTGTTGCTGTGAGTTGCTATAGCAGGTTAGGCAGCAGAGCTATCTAACTCACATCCACCATTAAGTCCATCCAGGCCACGCCTCAAATGCAATTTTTTAAAGATTCCATAGAATCTTCCAGTGAATGGAACATCAGTGAGAGACCAGCATCCTGCAATGCGTATGCAGGGCACTTTTGTTTTGGACACCCTCTTACTGGTCAAAATGTACACAATCCCGTGCATGCAACATTTTATAAAGAAGCATTCACATAAGCATTCTATTTAGCTGCCTCACAAATACAATACTGTAGGTTACTAATAACTTAATTCTACTAAAAAATAGTACAAAAAATAAATGTTATAAATATGACATGCCCCTGCAAATAAAATACCCAAATAATATTTCTCATTTAACAATACCATCTACTGTATTTCTTGTATTATTTTAAGTCCTTTGCCTTTCCTACAGTTTTATGAAATAAATCTAATATAGTAATATCTCTGGATGAAAATCCCTAAATTGTCTTTTTTAATGTATTGTAATGTTCCTCTTGAGTCAATGAAAGATTATGTAAATTAAAATATACTGTGCTTTGAATAGGGTAATATAAATCATTTTATACCTAAGAGGCAAAAAAGATGTATAGAGAGCTATTGGCGTAAGCAGGGGTGGATGTTGTAGTCAGTGCTGTAAATCAGCAAATATGCAGTAATTGAATTGTACATTATACCTGAACATATAAATGCAATTTATTAAAATAAACTTTCATGAAATTTGAGAATTGTTTATTTATTGCTAATTCTCTATATGCCTGTAGGTCCTAATCATTCCCAAATCTATTCAGAAATAGCAGTAAATAATCAAGAAAAGTATTTTCATATGTTTCAGAATAGCTTTTTAAAGTTTATAGCAAGTAATTAATATACTGGGAATAGTCATTTGCTGATGTATCTTTCTGTAAACTCCAGAGAGAAATAAATAAGCCATTTAAACTTAAAGGGGTTCTTTGGACTTAAAAAGAATTAAACTAATTGCACAATATGCAATAACTTAAAGGGGTTGTCCCGCGAAACAAAGTTGGGGTATACACTTCTGTATGGCCATATTAATGCACTTTGTAATGTACATTGTGCATTAAATATGAGCCATACAGAAGTTATTCACTTACCTGCTCCGTTGCTAGCGTCCCCGTCTCCATGGTGCCGTCTAATCTTCAGCGTCTAATCGCCCGATTAGACGCGCTTGCGCAGTCCGGTCTTCTCCCTTCTGAATGGGGCCGCTCGTGCCAGAGAGCTGCTCCTCGTAGCTCCGCCCCGTCACGTGTGCCGATTCCAGCCAATCAGGAGGCTGGAATCGGCAATGGACCGCACAGAAGACCTGCGGTCCACCGAGGGTGAAGATCCCGGCGGCCATCTTCGCAAGGTAAGTAAGAAGTCACCGGAGTGCGGGGATTCGGGTAAGTACTATGCATTTTTTTTTTTTAAACCCCTGCATCGGGTTTGTCTCGCGCCGAACGGGGGAACTATTGAAAAAAAAAAAACCCGTTTCGGTGCAGGACAACCCCTTTAAGTAAAAAAGCCCATTGTCAGCTTTTAAATCCCCTGCTCCAGTGCTGTCAGTCCAGCTGTACTCTGCTGCTCTCTGTCTCTGGTCTCCTACCCAGCTGGAATGATGATGTGATTGGCTAGAACGGTCACATACTGGTATGGCACAACATCACTTCATCTACGGTAAATAGACAGGAACTAAAGTGACGGTGTGACAGAATATAGAATTTTTTTACTAATCTTATGCCATTTTCAGCTATCAGATTTTTTTAAAGCCTGGAAAAACTCTTTTAAGAAAACAATTTTTTTGTCCTGCTTTACAGCAGATAGGGACAAGTCTCTGGTGCCCAACTTCTGTTCCTATTCAAACACAGCTGTTCATGCCAAAAGATTAGTGTCCTGAACATGGGTGCAAAAGAATAGCTGATATGATTATAAGGCCGGTTTCACATGGTGCACATGGTGCAGTGCAATGCGAGGTTTCCCCACTGAAAACAATGGAAGACACTCCACGATTCTCCGCTGCGGCTATCAGTCATGGTGGAGGATCACTACTTCCCCAAAGTGATTTGAGGAGGTTTTGATGCAAAAATGTTTTGCATTTTTTTTATCAAAGAAAGTGCTGCACCATTTTTCCTTTAAATCACAGACACCATGACAAAGCCCAATGCATTCCAATATAAGTCAGTGGGGTTCACTGGGTGCCGTTGGTGTCGGTCATATGACTGATCTGGTACATAGTCAGTTTCACTATTCTGCTCCTATGGAATGGAATTGACCAATGCCGATGTGAACAGAACCTGAAAGTGACTGCAAGGGACAGAGCCAAAAGTACAGGTTTTATTACAGGCTGATTGAAGGCATATATGTGGATGCATAGGTTACCTCATAGCTCTTATCACACAGGCAACAGCAGTGTAAATTATTATTTTCACTTAAGAGGCACCACAGAAAAATTGAAAATCACATGGTTGCCCATCAAAGCAAAAAAGCTTTGATTTTAATGGATGACAGATATCTTCCACAGCAGAGACATCTACTTGAAAAAGCTCCCTATTACTTGAGTATGCTCCAATATAACAATTTTAAGGAGCTGTCCTAACAAGAAGGGGTCGCATAAAACCTGCAGCTTTTATTACTATTTTGCCTTGGTTTTTATATGACTGCCCCATGAAAATCTTAAAATATTAATAATATATTATTTGCTATTCATTTTAGAACCCGCTATTAAGAAGCAACCAAAAGAACCGAAGAAAGGTAATTTGCTGAATAATAATTACACATATGTGACAAGTATGAAATCATAGTTGTTATCAGCTAAATCAGTGATTTTCCACACTAGCCTTACTATAATTTGCCCCAGAGCATGATGTACCCAATACATGAAGAGGCTCATACCTCTTCATGATGTATCTTGGCATCTCTGTGTGCCTGGTTCAGGAGTAAATTATACATAAGTCTGTCAGTCTAGGAAGGCTACTCTCCCTCCTGACAAGTTCTGCATAAAAGTCTTAGAAACTGGTGTAAAAGGTTTTGTACAGGACCCCCAACACAGCTAAATTATTGGTGTATATGTTTTACATATTATTACTTACCATTCACTGTACAGAAATGGATTCAAGTAAGTTAATCAGTCTGTGCATTTCACCTATTCTCTTGGTCTTGCCAAGTGAGAATTTACATCCTTCGCCTAATTATTACTCATTCTCTATCA
The DNA here is from genome assembly GCF_035609145.1 of Eleutherodactylus coqui. Lineage (NCBI taxonomy): Eukaryota > Metazoa > Chordata > Amphibia > Anura > Eleutherodactylidae > Eleutherodactylus > Eleutherodactylus coqui. Next base: position 233,232,493 of record NC_089837.1, on the reverse strand, counting down.
AATAAATACGTCATACAATATGGTGTACATTTCCTATGCAGTATCTACTAACATTTATTTTACCTTGGATACCACCAGTTTCTACAGTTTTAAATCAAGACCAGCTTTATAATGATAATAGGCACTATATAAGTCAGAGACAAAACACTGGAGGAACAATCCAAAACTGATAGAAACGGGGGTTTATCAAAATAATGGAAACACCTGGATGAGCATTATCAATTCTAGGTGTTTCCATTATTTTGATAATCCTCTTTATGCTGTGATTTCAAAATACAGTGTAGTAAAGGGCATGCAAACCTTTAAAAAGTGTATAATGGAAATCAACTTGCATTTTTAAAAATTTTAGTTTAATTTAAGAGCCATACAAATCCAGAAAGGACACTGTAAGATCCAGAATCTGTACATTTCCCAGGTTCAAGTGATGAAACTCTTGTAGTACAATATTAGGCCAAACGACTTAAAACAGCCCAGGGTCCCATCCATTGATATAAATGACATCATCTTTAACTAGAAATGTTTGGGTATTGTACTGATATCTCTGTTGCTGATAATTTTTTTCTCTAACAGAGACTTCAGTAAGGCAACACAAAGTGCCAGTGCAACCCAAGAAAGGTGGTTAAACTTAGCATAACATGTTATGCATAGAGGAACATAAGTATTAAGATTGGTGTTTCACATGTCAGTCTCAAAAAAACACCTCTTAAAATATTAGGCGGATCTCAGACCGTTCATGCACCATAGAATGAAATCTATACCAGTTAGGAGTTGCTGTAAAATTTTGGCATAATGTATGTTAGTTTCTATCATAAATTACACTCAAATATGACGTGCCAGTATTGCCACACCCATACTTATAGCTATGCTCAGTTTTGCAGAGGCGGAAAAAAACAGCAAAAAGTCACAATTTTTGTGCATAAACCCATAGCAACTTTTTGCCAACAGGAGGAATTAGGTTATTAAATAACCCCTGTTTAAACAGTCTTTTTATATATTTATACTCATTGTAAAAAAAATCAAGCAGCTAGAAAGAGTTGTTGGAATTGAATGAAACTTTATATATGTGATTGCAACATTGATGTAAGTGATTACAATATCAGAGTAGAAGGATAATTTATTGTGCAAAACTGAACTCTGTTGGACCACCTATAGGATGCAAGATGTAATACAGACATGCATGGAGACATACAGGTTCTATATAGTGTTCTGCAGCATGTTGTTCCACATTTACTGGAACTGAGCCTCTAGATCATGCAAACTCATAGGCTGTCAAAGTTGGAGTCCCAGATGGTCCTATACATGTTCTATTGGCAATAAATATGGCAACCGGTCAGGACATGAAAGTGTGGCAATATTGTGGAGGCATTCCTGCGACACTCTCTTGGAAGCCATGACATGTAAAGCAACATACATGGCTACAAATTGTCCTGAACATATCGTTAAGCTATTATTCTCTCTCATACCATCACTAGGGGTGACCAACTGTCATAAGCAATTGCCCCCCCGGACCATCACACCAACAGTGGGGACATTGTGGCGCTCTACAGCAAAGGCAGGATTGAGGCACTCACCCCTAGGTCTCAAGACATAAACACGGCTGTCGTCAGTGCCCAAATTAAACCTGGCTTTTTTGCTGAAAACATCCCGGTTTCACTCTGCAGCAGTCTAGTTTTGTTGTTCATGACACCACTGCAAATAGAGGCGATCGTGAGTGTCTAAGGCAGTGCACATAATGGGTGGCATAAGACCAAGTATCCTTCAACCAAGCATGTGGAAGTGGTTCTAACATATACAGAGGCCTGTACCGATGATGTCAACTGTCTGTGGATGGCGGACAATAAAACAGTTGGAGGTGCTCATGCTTCTTTAATGATCAGACAATCCTCTCTTTTGGTGGTCTTTTCAGGGCATCTCGAGCTCGGTCGCCTTGTGTATATGCCCTCATGCATCCACTGGTCTACTAGCTACCAGTAGTATAGAGAGACAGGAGAGGTAGATATAAAAATAGCAAACAAAAGTGCCAACAGCCCTGATGGTAGACTGACGGCTCCTTTCCACGCATTGAGCAGAGTACCTACGATTTAAGTTCAGTTATTTTGAGCAGAGCAATTATCATACTACAGTGAGTTGCTGCATGAGTTGAACTGTATATACAGTAACAGGATTATTCAATATTTTGATTAGAGTACCTACTGAACCAAAAGTTCAGTTATTTGACACAGAGCAATATACATGTTATAACGAGTGACTGTAGGAGCTGAAAGTGTGCTTAATTGAACTGTATTAATGGCAACAGGATTATTCAATAATTTAGTCACTGTGCTGAGAACTTTTTGAGAACAAATAAGTGCAGGATTGTACTTGTCAAAAAGTGAATTACAAGTCACCTGGGAATCAGATTTACATCCTTTTTGAATTGATTTTGATGAGGGGTATAAGGGACAATCTATTATATCTGATTCAACTACCCATAGACAATCTTTACACCCAGTAGGCTGGGTATTATTGATATGTCCTACTGCATTAGGTATGTTTTCAGCATTTTTGTATTGTGTCTAGTTTGTTATATTGGCTCATTTTTAATATTTCAGTATTAAAACTTAAGTTTCAGTGGTTTTCCCAGCACAACCTAATAGAGGGATTTCTAGTATTTAATAAATGTTTACTTATGCGGTTCTCAAATATATTGGTTTAATTAGCTTTAAAGGAGCTTTACAGAGGTTATACAAGTACAAGTCATTATTTCAGAGCTGCTCACTAGACAGTAAATAAATAAAAGTAGCAATACCTCACCTGTTCCGCCAACACTCCCATTTCACTGGTGCTCAATCTTCATGTCGCTTTACTTCAAGCTGCAGATATTCATCAACAACAGGGACAAGTGGTCACTGCAGCCAATCATTTCAGCTGTTAATTAGCTAAAGCAAGTACATGTCCCTGTATTGGGACTTCATACCTCCGCACTCAGAAGTGATGAGCAGTGGGGGAACAGGAAAGCTTAGACAGCAAATTAGGTGGGTATTACTATTTACTGTTTCTATTTACAGAAACTCCTGTGAAGAAAGCTGAAAAAAGAATTGAGCCAAAGAAAGGTAATATGTTTTATCATTTTCTCAAACATGCTATCAATAAATTCATGGACAGATATTTCTGTAGTGCTTGTTACATACCGAGCGTTTCACTGCAGACTCCAATTTAAAAGAATTGAAGAGCCAGTAGATCTCACGGAAGTTAACTGAATTTATGTTCTGGAGTAATACATGAAAATATACTTAGCTTGTTACTGAATATCCTTTTCCTCTGTAGAGATTCCAGTAAAGAAACATAAAAAGCCGACAGAACCTAAAAAAGGTAACCATCTTAGGCATTGGGGTAGATTTGTCAAGTACTTACACCAATTTCGGTTGCCCGGGGCATTATTTATTTATCAAAATTTATCTGCCAGTTTGCTTAGAAATATCGCTGAAAATGCTACCAGGTCCAACCTAATGCTGTTTTTAGCTTGTTGATGAATCTGTACAGATAAAAGAATCCAGTGTTAAAGGTCTTGTCCCAATTCTGGTTGTTTTGCTGCAGGAAGCAGACAGCTACATACACTACATAGGGGACAGGGTTGGTACTGCAGCTTGAGCCCTATTGAAGTGAATGGGACTCAGCTAGCAGTACAGCCACTATAACAGTATAGCCACTATGCGATGTATGGAGCTGTCTTCTTTCTTCAGCAAAACAGCTAGAAGTCAGACAGTAGTATTGATTAATTTCCCAATTTTCTTTATTTTTCGTTTTCCAATACTCCAAGTTCGTGACCATTTTTGTCCTATGACAGACACATATGTGTATCATGAAAAAAATGTAACTTTACACCTTCAAATTCATCTGCACAATAGAAGTCTATGTGAATGCTACAGTACTTGTCTGTGTACGATTATGTTGGTACTTACTGTAGTCTGATGTCCAGATGTAGCGATCATTAACATGATCTTCATGGTGTGCCTATGGTGATAAGGCTGTTCTCCTACACTACTTGCATAGTGCACCGCTAAATTAAAGGAAATGAGAATAAATGCACTATGCAAATAGTGTAGTGCATTGTGACACACTATGTTATTAATGTAACATACTGGTGATTATGTTGATGATTGCTACATCTATGGGACAAATCCATGGTAAGATCAGAGCCTTAAAGGGAATTTATTCCCTTGGACCAACATCGTAAACTACAGTAATGAGAGAATCATTTAAAGGCTGCACAGCAAATTTGTAGGGCAAAGTGGAAGAACAGGAGTAAGTATAAAAATACAATATACAGGTTTGAAATTAGGGAACTTTAAGCTGTTGTCTAAAGCCTCAGTCACACGGGCGCATCGGCACCCGTACACCGGCGCCGATGCGCCCATGTGACTGACACCAGCAGACGGCCATACCTGAAGACGGACGTCTCTCTGCAGCGCTGGAGGAAAGAACATGTGACCGGCTTCATTGCCGGTCATGTGTTCTTTCTTCCGGCGCTGCAGAGAGACGGCCGTCTGCAGGTACGTCCGTCTCCTTCCTGCAGTCACACGGGCTCATCGGCGCCCATGTGACTGAGGCCTAAGGCTGTAGTTTATGGGGATGGTCAGAGATAACAGGATCTCTTAACTATTTCTCATGTTAAGAGATAGTCTCATGAACTGATGTAAATAAAGCCACTATAGAATTATTGATAAAAACATACCACGTGACACAAGAGGCTAATTGGGCCATCCATGCTTCGGATATATGGCCATTAGAGATGAGCGAGCATACTCGTCCGAGCTTGATGCTCGTTCGAGTATTAGGGTGCTCGAGATGCTCGTTACTCGAGACGAGCACCACGTGGTACTCGTCTCGATTAAACGAGCACTGCCCATTGCTTTCAATGGAGCCGGCTGTATTGCCGGCTCCATTGAATTCAATGGGCTAACATCGTTCTGCCGGGACAAGGTGAGTATATTTTTTATTTTTACACATTTCTGGATGAATTGCAGGGAAGAGCTGATATATTTAAGCCCTTCCCGAAAATTCATCCCACGATCGCCCGCAGCGCATTGCTTTCAATGGAGATGGCTGTATTGCCGGCTCCATTGAATTCAATGGGCTAACATCGTTCTTCTCTGCCACAGCTGTTACAGCTGTGGCAGAGGAGAACGATCTTTATGCTGACAGTGCGGGGGGGGGGGGGTCTCACTCTTGCCACTATTGTGGCTTAATAGTGGGACCTGGGAACTTGAGATGCAGCCCAACATGTAGCGCCTCGCCTGCCCTATCCGTTTCTGTGTCGTTCCCATCACTTTCTTGAATTTCCCAGGTTTTCACAAATGAAAACCTTAGCGAGCATCGGCGATATACAAAAATGCTCGAGTCGCCCATTGACTTCAATGGCGTTCGTTACTCGAAACGAACTCCCGAGCATCACTGAAAGTTCGACTCGAGTAACGAGCACCCGAGCATTTTGGGCGCAGCTGTCATCTGTGACAGATGCCGCAAAGGAATTCTTCATCCCTGCGGGGAATAAAGAATTCCCTACCACAGCTGTCACAGATGACAGCTGCGGTAGGGGATCCAGCTGCCGACATCCTGTAAAAACAATTAGAGATGTGTTCTTCATCCTGGTGGGACACGGCTGCAGCAGACAGGTAAGTATTTTAATTTTTTTTTTACACTAAAATTCTTGTTTTTCAGGGAAGAGCTTATATGTAAAGCCCTTCCCTGAAAAACAATTCAGGGGTTCTGGCAGGCCATTGCCTTCAATGGAGCTGCCGGCAGCATCCGCGGCTCCATTGAAGACAATGCATGCATTCCCTATGGTGCACGCATGTCCTATCTTTACAGGCACACACCTGTAAAACATGGACATGTGAACACACCATAGGGAATGCATTGGTTCTAATAGAAACGTGTTTTTGTGCGCCCGTATGTACGCACAAAAACACGCTTGTGTGAAGCCCCCCTTAGATTGCATGTACTGCTGTGCCACCCCTCCCATTCTTCTGACTTTTTACCCTTAAAGTAATACCCCTTTTATTTAAATTTAACCCAGTTTGGAGGTTGCACCTGCATCTTAGCCTTAAAGGCATGCTCCATCCCTGCAGTCCAAAAGTAAAGGGATCACAACTCGAAAAAATAAGTGCATACCTATGTAATGTGCCAAATCTAATTCTCTAACTTTGTGGTGTCGTTCAAATTTGAAATTTGGCACAACTATTCTTTAGGTCCTAAATAGAAAAAGTAAAGAGTTCACAACTGCAATATTCAATTCTAAGCGTGAAAAACTGCGATACATGAGGTAGTTTTTTTCTCAGAAATCATAAAGCCTAGGGAACTGATTTGTATTCTGAGGAGAATTTGCTTCATCTCTATGTGTATATACTGAGGAGAATATACCTCACCTCTGTGTGTATAAACTGAGGAAAATCCACTTCACCTCTATGTGTATATACTGAGGAGAATATACCTCACCTCTGTGTATATACTGAGGAAAATTCATTTAACCTCTATGTGTATATACTGAGGAGAATCTACATCACCTCTGTGTATGACTGAGGAAAATCCATTTTACCTCTATGTGTATATACTGAGGAAAATCCATTTTACCTCTTTGTGTATATACTGAGGAGAATCTACCTCACCTCTGTGTATATACTGAGGAAAATCCATTTTACCTCTATGTGTATATACTGAGGAGAATCTACATCACCTCTGTGTATATACTGTGGAAAATCCATTTTACCTCTATGTGTATATATTGAGGAAAATCCATTTTACCTCTTTGTGTATATACTGAGGAGAATCTTCCTCACCTCTGTGTATATATACTGCGGAGAATCTACCTCACCTCTATGTTTATATACTGAGGAGAATCTGCCTCACCCCTATTTGTGTATACTGAGGAGAATCTACCTCAACTCTATGTGTATATACTGAGGAGAATATACCTCACCTCTGTGTGTATATACTGAGGAGAATCTACCTCACCTCTGTATGTATATACTGCGGAGAATCTACCTCACCTCTATGTGTATATACTCAGGAAAATCTACCTCACCTCTATGTGTATATACTGAGGAGAATCTACCTGGCCTCTATGTGTATATACTGAGGAGAATCCACCTCACCTCTATGTGTATATACTGAGGAAAATCTACCTCACCTCTATGTGTATATACTGAGCAGAATCTACCCCACCTCTATGTGCATATACTGAGGAGAATCTACCTCACCTCTATGTGTATATATACTGAGGAGAATCTACCTCACCTCTATGTGTATATACTGAGCAGAATCTACCCCACCTCTATGTGCATTTACTGAGGAGAATCTACCTCACCTCTATGTGCATGCACTGAGGAGAATCTACCTCACCTCTATGTGTATATACTGAGGAGAATCTACCTCACGTCAATGTGTATATACTGAGGAGAATCTACCTCACCTCTATGTGCATATACTGAAAGGCTGTAAAGTACATAAGTAAGCAGGCATGGACTGTAGGAATGGAGCATGACTCTAAGGCTAAGAAAGGTCTGCAACCTCCAGTCTGGGGTTAAATTTGAATAAAAAGGGATATTACCTTTAAGGGTAAAAAGTGAGGAGAGTGGGAGGGTTGGCACATTCTCTAAGTGTATACATATTTTATTCCTCGGGTCCTCTGAAGTAACTATAACTTAGTGAAAATTTTCCATGCAAGCAACAGGTAAACACCTGTATCAAATTAACTTAGGTGAAGCCGGGTATATCAGCTAGTATATTATACACTGTAGTAACATTTCCTTAAATGGCTTAACCATTCTTATTTTGTGGCAATTTAAATAAACTATAAATACAGTAAAATAATAAAAATCACATATAATTTCCTTGCAGAAACTTTAGTGAAAAAACATGAAGAACCAACAGTACTCAAGAGAAAACAGAAATTACCAGCTGAACCCAGGAAAGGTAAAGTTAATTTAATAGACAAAATGTAAAATTGTTATAGAAAAATTTATAACATGTAATATAGATAATAATTGACTGATCATTCTGCTACAGAGACTCTGATTAAAAAACATGATGAGCCAACAGAACCCAAGAAAAAACAAGAACCACCAGCTGAACTTAAAAAAGGTACTCAATTTAAATTTTTTCTAAGAGCATTACAGCATTATACCTTGGTCAGACGAGCGTTTTTTTTGCACACAAATAGCAGCACAAAAAAAATTGCTGCTCATGTGTGTAAAAATTCAACTGCTCCAGGAGGAGGGAGAGAAGAAGCCCCACAGGGCTTTGGGATTTACCCATAGCGCAGAGAGAGTGAGCAAAGCTACAGGGGATTAACCGATAGCTCGCTCTGTCTGTCCCTGCTATGGGTTTATCCCCCATAGCCCCGCTCTGTCTCCCTGCTATGGGGGATTAACCCATATCATGCTCTGTCTCTCCCTGCTGTAAGAGTCCCCAAAGGATATTCGCATAGTGCAGAGTGGAGTGGGGCTAGTAACAGGGGCGTAGCTATATGGTATATCACAGGGATTCTCACAGAAAAAAATAAAGGGGCGGAGCTTGAAGGGTGAGGTTAGGGGCGGAGACACCTATGCTCTCGGGGGAAGCCATTAGGGTAAGCCCTGTAACCCCACCCCCTCTCTCTTCCCGCTATAAGCAAATCCCTTGAGGGAAGAGGTAGAGGGAATCCCCTACTGCCCCATGCTGCTAGGGAATTGCCCAGAAGCGTAGCTGGAGGAATACCACACCGCTTACAGTAGGACATTTAAAACGTGCTGCCCAGAAGCACATTTTAAATGTCCCATTGTAAATTCCTGTTAGTCCCTGCAGGGATTAAGGGAACGCTTGGGGAGTCACCTCATTCCCCCAGGGACTAACAAGAGTTCAAAGTGGGACATTTAAAATGTGTTTCTTGGCAGCACATCTCAAATATCCTGCTGTAAGTGGCAGGAATCTTCTTTTCCTGTGCAGCAGTTAACTCCTGCTTCTATAGGAGTCAATGGAAACTCCTGCGCAGCTCGCACCAAAGATACATTCTCTCATGTGAGCACTTCTATAGGAGTCTATTGGTTCCTATTAGAAGCGCGTTCTGTGCACTGCTAGCAGCACAAAAAAAATGCTCATCTGACCAAGGCCTTGGGGTGGCTTCAGACGAGCGTGTTTTTGTGCGTGCATACGCGCATACAAAAACATGCGTCTATTACAAGCAATGCATTCCCTATCACTGGCAGCTGTCGCTAAATGAATGACAGGCGAGAGCTGCCTGTGATTGGCTGAGCGCCTCAGCCAATCACAAGCAGCTCTTTCAGCAGGCGGGGATTTAAAGCAGGGCTGCATCGGATTGGCTAAGCGCTCAGCCAATCACAGGCAGCGCTCAGCCATTCATTGAATGACACCTGAGTGCTGCCTGTGATTGGTCACAGCGCTCAGCCAATCACAGGCAACACTCGGCCATTCATTGAATTCAAATGTCAAATGTTCAAATGACAAGGGGACTCCCCGTGGGGAATATTGATGCGCACCACGGACCTATGGTGCACGCATGTCATATGTTTTGCAGGTACGTGCATTTGCACGCCTGTAAGACACAGAAATGTGAACACACCATAGGGAGCCAATGGTTCTAATAGACGCTCGGTTTTGCGCGGACGTATGTATGCACATAAACACGCTCGTCTGAATGAGGCCTAAGCCTATGTGTCAGGTTCCTAATATGACAGATACCACTGACATCCGACACAACTCATTCAGTGCTACTCTTCTTGTTAGTTCTCACCGAATTTGTGCTGGAACCTGCAATGCACATGTAAACACAACATTAGTTTGGTACGCAGTGATATTTATTTACCAGTTTAAACTATACAAAAAATGCATTATTTCTTCATTACAGATACCCCACTGAAAAAAGATGATAAGCCAAGAGAACCCATAAAAAAACAAGAACTGCCAGTGAAACCTAAGAAAGGTAATAAAATGTATTTTTTTAAAGAGCTCAAGGGCTCCTTCACACTAGTGATTGCGATATCGCCGCAAGAGAATTGTGGCAAAATAGCAACTTTTTCCACGATTTTTGAACATTAACGCTGCTTTCACTCGCAAAACATCACTGCTACTTGCAATTTTCTGGCGAGATTTTGCGACAATTCTTTAGTGCGAAAGTCAATAGGATTTTCTAATGTTAAAAATGCATCACATCCTACAAAAATCACAAGTTTGTGCTTTGCGATGCAATAAGAAGGAGGCTCCATAGGGAAACATGGTAGTTTAAAAAAAGGCAAGACGCAGAAAGATAGGACATGCCAGAATTTTTTTTCATTGCAACATTGCATGAGTAAAAACATCGCAAATGTGAGGGAAACCATTGAAAATCATTGGTTTCATAATTCTGTGTTTTCACTCACTCTCGTATTGCGTGAAAATCGCGTGATTTTATTGCCAGTGTGAACATGCCCTAATATAACATTCAAGCTTGTAAACTCACATGGATATGTGCCTCTTCTACTATATTTTGCTATGGCCTGTTTCAAACAGCAGGATTTAGTTCACTATTTTATATCAATCTTTGTAAGCCATAAAGAGGACTGGGTCCAAAACATGACTGAAGAACAACTCCTGGTTTTGGTTTCTAAATACAGATGAAAACTGCTAACCAAGATATTGCCTTGTGAATGTGGCTTAAAGTTGAAACTGCTTTGCATAAACTTTCCTTGCATTTCATTATCTTTTACAAAGTGCCACAGGAGGTTATAGTAAATAAGTAGTGATAATAATAATAACAATTGCAGAGACGGTAGTGAAAAAACATGAAAAGCCAGCAGAACCAAAGAAAAAGCAAGAAATGGCAGCCAAATCCGAGAAAGGTGATATATTGTATTATCTGGCATGACTTTAAATATGTGTAAACTTCTATGGGCATTTTTGCCCACTATTGGGACGCCCACCCCATTCAAAGTAAACAGTAGAGATGAGCGAGCACCAAAATGCTCGAGTGCTCGTTACTCGAGTTGAACATTCAGTGATGCTCGAGAGTTCGTTTCGAGTAACGAACCCCATTGAAGTCAATGGGCGACTCGAGCATTTTTGTATATGACTGGTGCTCCGCTAAGGTTTTCATTTGTGAAAATCTTAGCAAATCACCAAAGTCATGTAAAAAACACAGAAATGGATATGGCAAGCGAGGAGCAACATGCAGGGCTGCATTTCGGGCTCCGAGGTCTCACTATTAAGCCACAATAGTGGCAAGAGTGAGACCCCCCCCCCCCCCCACTGTCAGCATAACGATCGTTCTCCTCTGCCACAGCTGTAACAGCTGTGGCAGAAAAGAACGATGTTACCCCATTGAATTCAATGGAGCCGGCAATACAGCCGGCTCCATTGAAAGCAATGGGCTGCCGGCGAGCGCGGGATGAATTTTCAGGAAGGGCTTAAAAATATAAGCCCTTACCTGAAAATCATCCTAAAATGTGTAAAAATAAAAATATTAAAATTATGTCAGCATTAAGATCGTTCTCCTCTGCCACAGCTGTAACAGCTGTGGCAGAGAAGAATGATGTTAGCCCATTGAATTCAATAGAGCCGGCAATACAGCCGGCTCCATTGAAAGCAATGGGCTGCCAGCGAGCACGGGATGAATTTTCGGGAAGGGCTTAAAAATATAAGCCCTTACCTGAAAAAGAAAGATTTTAGTGTAAAAAAGAATAAAAATGCAGGCATTCTCTTCAATGGAGCCGCTGCTGCTGCCGGCGACTCCATTGAAGACAATGGTCCGCTGGCACACCTGAATTCTTTTTCAGGGAAGGGCTTTACATATAAGCCATTCCCTGGAAATGAATTAAAAGTGATTTAAAAAACAAAAAAAATAGATACTCACCTCCCTTCAGCTGCCGGGGCACAGCCGTGTCTTCTCCTGCTGTCCCCTGCACTGTGGTGCTGAACTGCTGTCATTCAGCTGAGAGCTGCGCTGAGCCAATCAGAGGCGGCATTCACTCACCCATTCATGAATTCATGAATGGGTGTGAGTGAGATCTGCCTCTGATTGGTCAGGCTGTGACCAATCAGAGGCAGATCCCACTCACACCCATTTAAATCCCCGGCTGCTGAATACTACAGAGAGCAATTCAGGAGAACTGCCAGCTGGCCGCAGCTGAACTCCGTCTGCCGGGACCAGTTGAGTATATATATATTTTTTATTTTTACACATTTCTGGATGAATTGCAGGGAAGGGCTTATATATTTAAGCCCTTCCTGAAAATTCATTGTGCGATCGCCGGCAGCCCATTGCTTTCAATGGAGCCGGCTGTATTGCCGGCTCCATTGAATTCAATGGGCTAACATCGTTCTGCCTGGACAAGGTAAGTATATTTTTTTTTTTACTTTTTACACATTTTAGGATGATTTTCAGGTAAGGGCTTATATTTTTAAGCCCTTCCCGAAAATTCATCCTGCGCTAGCCGGCAGCCCATTGCTTTCAATGGAGCCGGCTGTATTGCCGGCTCCATTGAATTCAACGGGCTAACATCGTTCTGCCGGGACAAGGTAAGTATTTATTTATTTTTTTACTTTTTACACATGTTAGGATGATTTTCAGGTAAGGGCTTATATTTTTAAGCCCTTCCCGAAAATTCATCCTGCACTAGCCGGCAGCCCATTGCTTTCAATGGAGCCGGCTGTATTGCCGGCTCCATTGAATTCAATGGTCAGTGCTCGTTTAATCGAGACGAGCACCACGAGGATCTCGAGCACCCTAATACTCGAACGAGCATCAAGCTCGGACGAGTATGCTCGCTCATCTCTAGTAAACAGGATCAGTCAAGCATTGAGCAGCTCCTGTTTACATGGGCCAACAATCACTTGCTTTTTAGTTCTGCTAAAAATGAAGTGACTCCGACAGGCAGGCAATTTATTGTTCAGAGCCCTGTCAGCAGCCACGTGTACATGGGATGATTATCGCCCCATAAAAAGGCATCTTTAGCTTGATGCTTGTTAAGTACATAGTTGGAATAAACATAAATTAACACTAGAGTTGAGCGAACGTACTCTTCCGAGCTTGATGCTCTTTCGAGTATTAGCATACTCGATTGTGCTCGCTTCTTGAGCGAGCATCACGCCATGTTCGACCCCGCCCCAGTTTTGTCCCCTTCCCGCTGCAATGTGTTAGTTTTGATGCCTCCCCGCTGTGCATGTCAATGGTATTTTGTGGCTGGCTTGGCGGGGAGGGGGGTGGGGGAGAGAGAGAAGAGAGAGAGAGAGAGAGAGAGAAAAAAAAAGCTCGGCAACCGGCCGGTCCCATACAAAAATGCTCGAGTCTCCCATTGAAGTCAATGGGGTTCATTACTCTAATAGAGCTCTCGAATTTACAAAAAGCTCGACTCGAATAACAAGGACTAGAGCATTTGGGTACTCACTCATCTCTATTTAAGATCTAACACAATGCAACCCATGTAAAAAAAATCAAGTAAAGTTTGATGAAACTGTGGATTTAACATGTTAAGCATCAAGATAACACTTGCCTCATCTGGATTTTGGAGTAAGTTATAAAATATAATAGCAAACAAAATTTACTCATTGCCTTGCAGAGACTTTAGTGGAAAAGCCAGCAGTACCTAAGAAAAAGCATGAATTAGCAGCAGAACCTAAGAAAGGTATACATCTAAACATTATTATAAAACAATTTGCAAAATTCAGTATACGACTCGCAGTTGAAGCTATATTTACAATGTACTCTGCAGAGACTCCTGCCAAAAAACATGAAGTACCAGTAGAGCCCAAGAAAAAACATGAATTACCACTGGAATCTAAAAAAGGTAACCAAATACTGTATATTGTCGCACAAAAGGTACATTTTTTTTTAGCCTGTAAATTGTAGGTCAAGTACAGCACTGATATTCCATAGCCAAAACTGCCTGGATTCTTCTGTCATGTGAACAAGAAGTAATGGTGCCAGAGTACAGATATGCCCAGCCTTAAATTTTCTTGAATTTCCTTAAAGGTTTAAATTTCTCATAATCTGAAATCTATATAATCTTGCTAATGGCAGATTATAATATAGGCAGTTTGGTCAGCCACCATGGCCCAAGGCTTCCAGGATCCTATGGCTGCCCAAAGTGCCTACGAGCTTAAAAAACAGAAGATCACCTAAAAGCTGGGGCGGGCAGCAATTACATTAGCAGGGGTCGTCTCTGGCAGTGGCCCCTCAGCAATCAAAATGTTTCAGCTCCATTCTTGCATTTTTTAATAAAAGCCTGAACTGTTCCATGGCCTTCCTGTGTTCATCTGGAGTTCAATAACTTCCTGAGAATGTATGGATGTGTATTGTAAAATTTCTGCATTTGACTATGATTGTATTCAGTGAAAATAAAAAAAAACACTTTATGGAGACCATAAATATGATTAGACCTTAAATGTTCTCCTTTTGGCAACAATTTCAACAATTTACCAAAAAATAATGTAAATAGAAGTTAATAATTTATTTGCAGAACCCAAGAAAACACGTGAAGAGCCAGCTGAACCCAAGAAAAAGCATGAAGAGCTAGCTGAACGCAAGAAAAAGCATGAAAAGCTAGTGGAACCCAAGAAAAAGCATGAAGAGCCAGCTAAACCCAAGAAAAAGCATGAAGAGCCAGCTGAACACAAGAAAAAGCATGAAGAGCTAGCCGAACCCAAGAAAAAGCATGAAGAGCCAGCTGAACCAAAGAAAAAGCATGAAGAGCCAGCTGAACCCAAGAAAAAGCACGAAGAGCCAACAGAACTGAAGAAAAAGCATAAAGACCCAACACAACCAAAGAAAAAACATGAAGAGCCAATAGAAACCAAAAAAGAACATAAAGAACCAACAGAGCACAAGAAAAAACATGAAAAGCCAGCAGAACCCAAGAAAAAACATGAGGAGCCAACAGAAGCCAAGAAAAAGCATGAAGAGCCAACAGAAGCCAAGAAAAAGCCTGAAGAGCAAGCAGAACCCAGGAAAAAGCATGTAGTGCCAACAGAATCTAAGAAAAAACATGAAGAGCCAGTAGAATCCAAGAAAAAACTACAGTTGCCAGCAGAAGCAAAGAAAGGTAACATTATAATATTCATCAAAATCTACACATTATTATATAGCAATTTACGAACTATATTGCGAAACAAAAAATTCCTCAGCGCTCACACCAGACTGTGTATATAAAGGAGTAAATGAAAGGATAGGACTTACTTAGTGGAGGCGCCTATGGCCAAGGCGCCTCCCGATCCAGGGTGTCTTATCACGTGGTGGTGAATACCAGCAGCAGCAGAGATATTTTCACAATTTTTAATATGAGCAATAATAATATACACAACGCGTTTCGGCCGAGTGGCCTTTTTCAAGTGTACAGATAACAGAAAAACGTACAAATATATAGACAAATACCTGATAATGATGTTTCCTGTAGCAAGTCACATCTCCTGTTTGTATGGGGGGGAGGAGCGGGGGAGGGAAAGGGGGAGGGAAAAGCGCCGAAATCTGGTGCAATGATCCCACGTCCCGGGAAACCCCCGATGACGTAAAGATCACGTGTAGACCCGCATCACCGCAGGCGCACGATTCGCACACATCAGATGACATCAGAGAGAGCAGCCGCTCCTAAAAGAACTTCTCCAATAAAGTCCAATCCAATAATAACTAATCAGTTGCATCTGACCTGGCACACAAGATACATTTTTTTTACAGTAATCAAGCTTGATTTATATAAAACCAGAAAACCCATTTATCTTATATAGTTTTTAGGCATGCAGGCTACAAAATATCCATCATTTTACATATAAGAAAATATTGCATATTTCTTTCATCCTTTGAAACTCTTATAAGGACCCAAACTACCCATGAGCACTTGTGTGTACTTCTAAAGCTGTCCTCCATAAAATCATAATCATTCAGTCTAAATCCCCATATTAATTTTAACCCCTGAAGGACATGGCCTATTTTGGCCCAAAGGACGCAACTATTTTGGGGGGATTTTCATCTCCACTTTTCAGAAGCCATAGCTTTTTTATTTTTTCCGTTGACACGGCATATGAGGGCTTGTTGTTTGTGTGGCAAACCGTAGTTTTTGTAAGTGTCATTTTTGGGTGCATATAATGTATTGTAAAACTTTTACAATACAGGGCAGGGAGAGAAAACATCAATTCTGTTGTTGTTTTTTTTACAGCGCTAATGACATACCATAAATACATTTTTTTGCGTGTCAGTACAATTAAGACAATACCATAATTATTATAATTTATTTAAGATTTTTCACTTTTGCTCAAAAAAACTAGATTTTTTTTTCTACATCGCTGCATTTAGAGTCCCATAACTATTTTATTTTTTCATGGATGGAGCTCTGTGAGGGCTTGTTTTTTTGTGTGTGATGAGCTGTAGTTTTTATTGATACCATGCTAGTACATACAGCTGATTGTCAGTAACAGCCACCTTCCACTATGGAATGGCTCAGAAGCTGAGCCTGCGCCATCCACAGGATGTTAGTTGACATACTGTTGTGATAAGTACCCCCCAGGTAGTAAACTTCAGTGGATGCTGAAAAAAAGTAATTGAAAGTAGAACTCGGAGACAAGAAATCTGCAAATTTCACTGATATTACAAATACAACAGGCTATGTGATATGGTTGCCATTATTTCCTTATGTGATGCCCCTTCTGAAAATTGTGTTTCTTTATCTATCAATCAAATATCATCAGTTTTAGGGTGGCTTCACATGAGGGTGTTTTACCCATATACGTGCAAAAACACGCATGAATGCAGGTCCGTGCATTGTTTTCAAAGAAGCCAGCAGCTCCATTGAAAACAATGGTCTGCCAACACCCCTGCATTGTTTTTCAGGGAAGGGCTTTACCTATAAGCCCTTTGCTGAAAAACGAAAATTTTACTGCAAAAAAAAGAAGCAAAAATGTACCCTCTGCCGCTGCTGTGTTCCCCGCGGGGATGAAGAACACATCTGCTGCATGCGGCAGATGTTGCCTTCATCCCCGCTAGTAAAAAGAATTCCCTGCTGCTACATCTGCCACATCTGTGACAGATGCAGCAGAGGAATTCTTAAATTCTCTACCGAAGCTGTCACACAGGATTCTGCTGCTGGCACCCCGTCAATTGCTTTCAGGGAAGGGCTTTAAATATAAGCCCTTCCCTGAAAATCCTGTAAAAGTGCTGTAAAAAAACAAAAAATAGGAAACCACCTTGCTTTAGCTGCCGGGGCTCAGCCACGTCTTCTCCTGTTGTCCCCTGCTCTGTAGTGCTGATCTATCAGCAGCGGGGATTTAAAATCCCCGCTTGCTGAAAGAGCTTAATGTGATTGGCTGAGGTGCTCAGCCAATCACAGGCAGCTCTTGCCAAATGAATGATGTGACATTGTGTGACAGCTGTGATAGAGAATTGAAGAATTTCTCTGCTGCATCTGCATTTGCAGCAAATGTAAAAAGCTATCCTGTTCACAGAGGTTAATATTTCTGCTCAATAATTTCCACACATGGAATCCATACCACAACAAGCTAATGCAGTTCTGAACACCAAGAGGAAAACATTATGTAAATGATACTGCTTTGCAAAGACTCCAGTAAAAAAAAACAAAAAGAGTCACCTGCAGAATCAATTGTCAGCAGACTCTGAGAAAATTAAACACCAATTACATTACCTGATGTGACCCATGGTTACACGGTATATTATCTGAATAGATCTAAAATTTGCCTTGTAAGGTTATATAAAATGTAATATAGATCCAAATTTAATCACACTTACTTGCAGACATCCCAGTAAAAAAACATGAAAAACCAGAAGAACCCAAGAAAAAACATGAAGAGCCAAGAGAAGCCAAGAAAAAACAGGATTTGTCAGCAGAAATTAGAAAAGGTAAACAATAATAACATTCTCCTTCACCTATAGATTACAGGTAGAGATGAGCGAGCGTACTCGGTAAGGACAGATACTCGAGCGAGTATCCCCATTTTCAAGTACAAGCCTGCTTGCCTGAAAAGATTCGGGGGCCGGCAAGGGTGAGCGGGGAGTTGTGGGAGTGAGCAGGGGGGAGAGAGAGAGAGATCTCCCCCCCCCGTTCTCCCCCGCCGCCCCCCAGATCTTTTCGGGCAAGCAGGCATCTACTCGAAAATGGGGATACTCGCTCTAGCAATTTCCCTTAACGAGTACGCTCGCTCATCTCTAATTACAGGTTGAGTTATTTTACCTTGAATTTGTTCTTAACCCTTTAGTACCAAAGCCTGTTACTGCCTTAAAAAAGTTCATCATCGCATGCCTAGAGCCATATCTTTTTAAGTTTTTCATGGACGTAGCCATATAAGGGCTAGTGTTTTGCTGGACTAGTTCCATTTTTTTTAATGGCATAATTTGTTTGGGTACATAAAATGTATTGTATAACTTTTATAAATTTTTATGGGGATTGGCAAAAAAAAATAATTTCACCTTTTGCTTTTTGGATTTGATTTTTATGGCATTCAGTCTGCAGGATAAATGATGTGATATTCTCTAGGTTAGTACCATTGCAGCGATACCAAGTTTATTCAGTTTTTTTTTTACATTTTGCTATTTTCATACACTAGTCTTTTTAAAGACTTGCTTTTGTCTAACAGCATTCCAAGAACAGTAATGTTTTTATTTTTCCATTGATGAAGCTCTATGATGGCTTGTTTTTTAGCAAAATGAACTTTAGTCTTCATGTATCCAATTTTTGGGAACATCTAACATTTTGTTCACTTTTTATTCCACTTTTTTTCTAGAGGTGAGATTAATATTATACATTCGGACCAAAATAGTTTTATATCCTCATGCTCAACGGCTAATAATGTCTGCAGATTATATTAAAAACTTCTACTACTAATACCAATGGACAATAAATGGGAACAAATAATATGTTCTTTGGATGCAGCCAAAGCATTCGGTAGTGTGGAGTGGCTCTATCTATGGGAGATAATGGGCAAAATAGATTTTGGGGTGATATTCATGAAATGGGTTCAATTTGTATATCCTAATGTTAAAGCTTATATTGGGGTGAATGGTGAATGCGTGAACATTAGAGATGAGCGAACACGTTCGGCTCCGCCCCTTTTTCGCCCGAACACCGAACTTTGCGAACACTTCAGTGTTCGGGCGAAAAAGTTCGGGGGCCGCCGTGGCAGCGCGGGGGGGTGCGGCGGGGAGTGGGGGGGAGAGGGAGAGAGAGAGGGCTCCCCCCTGTTCCCCGCTACTGCCGCCCGCGCCGCCGCGCATCTCCCCGCCCCCCGGCGGCACCCGGACACTTACGCGCGAACACTGCAGTGTTCGGCAAAGCCGGTGTCCGGGTGCGGATGTGTCCGTAACGGACACGTTCGCTCATCCCTAGTGAACATGTTTTCGTTACACAGAGGGATGCGACAAGGCTGCCCTCTCTCACCTCTGCTGTTTACAATAGCCATTGAACCCTTTGCAAGCAAAAGAAGATTACAACCAGACATAGTGGGTTTCCAACGCGGTCCTCTGGAGGAAAAAATTGCATTACACGGCTCTTACTGTTTTTGGGAGAGGCAGAGATGTTGCTGTGAAAGGCTATAGATAGATGAGGATAGCGTTTTTTTGGGAATTAGGATTAATTGGGATAAATCAGTTATAATGCCAGTGGATAGGACAGGACTGGTTATTTCCCCAGAACAGATTTCTATGATATGTGTATCAAATTTTAGATATTTGGGTATAAACATTTCAAATAATATATTAGAATGCACTAAATTACACCTACACCCGCTGGTAACTCATTTTCAACAAAAACTAGAAGTGTAGTGTAAATTTCCTATATTAGTTGTAGTTAGAACAAATTTAATTAAGATGGCCTGGATTCCACAATTACTTTATCTACTACATAATTCACTGCAATGGATACCTTAGTGTATCTTCTATAAAATTACCTGGCTGTTCAGGGATCTTAAATGGCAAAAGAAAACTTTGCATATAAAACTAGAGACACTATTCAACTCTAAAGAAGAGGGAGGCCTGGCCTTATGTAATCCTAAAATGTACTTTCTTGCATCACAGATGCAATATTTCAGGGGATGGGAGATAGAAGAAATTCGGGTTCTAATTTTCAGATTAAAGAAGTATATGAACAATCTTCACTAATTTGAAGCTTTAGAGGGGGCTAAACTTAAACAAAATGCCAGATTGTTTCCTACCCTTTACCTTACGCACAAGGTCTGCTGAAAAATTAGGGACATAGTGGGAATAAAATACAATACACAATATACATCTATTTGGAATAATATGAGACTGATGGAGCAAGACAAGCTGCAGGACCTTGAGTCATGGAAGAAAGCAAGCATCACATGACTATCACAGATAACTGAGCTCAGAGCTGAAAGCATTTGCTCAGCTGCAAACTGAGTACAACGTACCACACACACAGTTTTACGGGTATTTACAGTGGGGCCATGCCTATCACACAAGATGGTTTCCTCGGAAATCCAAATAACTAACTTGCACTAGCTGATATTGTAGGCACATCTTCCACATCTACAGGAAAAATAACATTTATATACAATCACCTGCAGGGTCATCTCAATTGTCGATATCCCGTTAGGATAAAAAACAAATTGGAAGGAGGCATGGGCCCTATTGAAGACTCGATGTTGCAAGAGATCCTAAAAATGACACCCAAATTGTCACCAAGTGAGGCACGTAGATTGTCGCAGCTACACATGTTGCATAGAGTATACTGAACGCCAGCTTTATGATATAGGAGTGAGAGACAATACATTTTGTGTGCAATGTAAGACTCAAACAGCAGGGCTACTACATATGTTACGGAGATGCCCAAAGCTGAATAGATACTGGGTAGAAGTACGCTCTATAATATAAAATATGCATAAGGTTACTCTAGAACACACCCCCTTTGTCTATGCACTTGGGTATGTAGACAATTTGCCAATAGCTAGACATGAGAAAATAGCAGTGGCAAGATTGCAAGGAAACTGATAGCTCAACATTACTTGATAAAGCAGCCCCCACAGGAGCAGAAGTTAAACATAAGTTCAAATGGTTAACACCTTCGGAAGGAGGAGTTTACATTAAATGTAAAACTGAGTACTAGTACGACAAGATGTGAATGAAATGGATATTAACATTTGAACTGACACCCCTGAACCGATTGAATTTTAATAATGAATGCAATATAGACACGCAGACTTAAGAGAAAAACCATTAAGAGTAGGCGCAGAGAATGGGGTACACAGATAACCTTGTTACAAAGGCTAATAATTTGATATCACTATGATGATAGTAAACAGATGTAAAATGTCACTTTTGTATACAATTGAGTTGGGGATAATTATATTCTTGGTTATTATTAGAGATGAACGAGCACCAAAATGCTCGGGTGCTCGTTACTCGGGACGAACTTTTCGCGATGCTCAAGGGTTCGTTTCAAGTAACGAACCCCATTGAAGTCAATGGGCGACCCGAGCATTTTTGTATATCGCCGATGCTCGCTAAGGTTTTCATTTGTGAAAATCTGGGCAATTCAAGTAAGTGATGGGAACGACACAGCAACGGATAGGGCAGGCGAGGGGCTACATGTTGGGCTGCATCTCAAGTTCCGGGGTCCCACTATTAAGCCACAATAGCGGCAAGAGTGGCCCCCCCCCCCACTGTCAGCATAAAGATCGTTCTCCTCTGCCACAGCTGTAACAGCTGTGGCAGAGAAGAACGATGTTTGCCCATTGAATTCAATGGAGCCGGCAATACAGCAGGTTCCACTGAAAGCAATGGGCTGCCGGCGATCGCGGGATGAATTGTCGGGAAGGGCTTAAATATATAAGCCCTTCCCTGCAATTCATCCAGAAATGTGTTACAATAAAAATATATACCGGCGTATAAGGCGACGGGGCGTATAAGACGACCCCCCAACTGTCACCTTATACGCCAGCAATACAGCGGAGCAAAGAATAAAAATCATTACTCACTTCTCCTGGTGTTCTGCGGCGCTGCTGCAGGCTGTCGCTCCCTCCTGGTCCCCGGCAGAGCATTGCTTTCTGGACGCAGTGGTTGAAATCCCTGCCTCCAGAAACACACGTGCCTTCAGCCAATCACAGCCATTCAATGACATCCTTGTCATTGGCTGTGATTGGCTGAAGGCACGTGTGTTTCTGGAGGCGGGGATTTAAAGCCCTTCGTAGAGAAAGCAATGCTCTGCTGGGAACCAGGAGGGAGCGACAGCCTGCAGCAGCGGCGCAGAACGCCAGGAGAAGTGAGTAATGATTTTTATTCTTTGCTCCACTGTATTCCCGGCGTATAAGGTGACAGTTGGGGGGTCGTCTTATACGCCCCGTCGCCTTATACGCTGGTATATATTTTTATTGTAACACATTTCTGGATGAATTGCAGGGAAGGGCTTATATATTTAAGCCCTTCCCGACAATTCATCCCGCGATCGCCGGCAGCCCATTGCTTTCAGTGGAACCTGCTGTATTGCCGGCTCCATTGAATTCAATGGGCAAACATCGTTCTTCTCTGCCACAGCTGTTACAGCTGTGGCAGAGAAGAATGATTTGTCTTCTATATGTTCTCAATGGGGTCGGCGCTGCTGCCGCCAGCCCCATTGAGCGCATATAGAGAAGAGAACAGAAATTGCAGATCGCACATAGGTGCGATCTGCGATTTCTATGGCCTAAGAAGGACCGTTGGGGTTCTTGAAGCCTAAAATCACTCCTAACACTCTCCCTATAGCAGCTCCGGGATCAACAACACTTTCCCTGAACTATGTCAGAATGCATCTGTGGCGAGCCGTGGGAGGGGCAGATTTTAATACTCGGGTGACACCTAATCTCGCCAGCCACTCACTGCAGGGGGGTGGTATAGGGCTTGAACGTTGCAGGGGGAAGTTGTAATGCCTTCCCTGTCTTTCTATTGGCCAGAAAAGCGCGCAAATTTCTCAGGGAAGAAAATGAAAGTAACCCGAACACCGCGTGGTACTCGTTACGAGTAATGAGCATCTCAAACACCCTAATACTCGAACTAATATCAAGCTCGGACGAGTATGCTCGCTCATCTCTAGTTATTATATAAGATATTTGACAACTTTATTATATATCAACAAGAAGGGGACAAACAAAAGGGAATAATATGGAAAGGAAGAAGAGGATCAATGTACCCACTATCAGGAACTCTCGCAAGGGATCATCAAGGGCAGTTGTGCGGAGAAGGAAGAATTCATAATTTCTGAGCTTAGTAGAGATGAGCGAGCACCAAAATGCTCGGGTGCTCGTTACTCGGGACGAAATTATCGCGATGCTCGAGGGTTCGTTTCGAGTAACGAACCCCATTGAAGTCAATGGGCGACCCGAGCATTTTTGTATTTCGCCGATGCTCGCTAAGGATTTCATGTGTGAAAATCTGGGCAATTCAAGAAAGTGATGGGAACGACACAGCAACGGATAGGGCAGGCGAGGGGCTACATGTTGGGCTGCATCTCAAGTTCACAGGTCCCACTATTAAGCCACAATACCGGCAAGAGTGCCCCCCCCCCCTCCCAACAACTTTTACTTCTGAAAAGCCCTCATTAGCATGACATACCTTACCTAAGCACCACACTACCTACAACAAAGCACAATCACTGCCTGCATGACACTCTGCTGCCACTTCTCCTGGGTTACATGCTGACCAACCCCCCCCCCCACAGCGCACACCAAAGTGTCCCTGCGCAGCCTTCAGCTGCCCTCATGCCACACCACCCTCATGTCTATTTATAAGTGCGTCTGCCATGACGAGGAACAGCAGGCACACACTGCAGAGGGTTGGCACGGCTAGGCAGCGACCCTCTTTAAAAGGGGTGGGGCGATAGCCCACAATGCTGTACAGAAGCAATGAGAAATATAATCCTGTGCCACCGCCATCAGGAGCTGCACACGTGGGCATAGCAATGGGGAACCTATGTGCCACACACTATTCATTCTGTCAAGGTGTCTGCATGCCCCAGTCAGACCGCGGTTTTTAATTCATAGACACAGGCAGGTACAACTCCCTATTGTGAAGTCCCTGTGGACCGACAGCATGGGTGGCTCCCTGGAACCCACCGGCGGTACATAAAAATATCCCATTGCATTGCCCAACACAGCTGAGGTAGTAATGTCGTGCTTAATGCAGGTGGGCTTCGGCCCACACTGCATGCCCCAGTCAGACTGGGGTTCTTTAGAAGTGGAAACAGATGCATTTATAATTCTCTGTGGACCCACAGCATGGGTGGGTGCCAGGAAGCCACTGGCGGTACATAAAAATATCCCATTACATTACCCAACACAGCGGATGTAACGTCAGCTGTAATGCAGGTGGGCTAAAAATTTATTGGATTACACTGTAGGCGAGGGCCCACAAAAATTGCTGTATCAACAGTACTAATGTACATCAGAAAAATTGGCCATGGCCAACCAAGAGGGCAGGTGAAACCCATTAATCGCTTTGGTTAATGTGGCTTAAGTGGTAACTAGGCCTGGAGGCAGCCGAGTTTAACGAAAAATTGGTTCAAGTTAAAGTTTCAACGCTTTTAAGAGCATTGAAACGTATAAAAAAATTTTTTTTTTAAATTATATGACTGAGCCTTGTGGCCCTAAGAAAAATTGCCCGTTCGGCGTCATTACGTGAGGTTTCAGGAGGAGGAGCAGGAGGAGGAGGATGAATATTATACACAGATTGATGAAGCAGAAATGTCCCCGTTTTGGATGGTGAGAGAGAACGATGCTTCCATCCGCGGGTGCAGCCTACGTATTGCTTAGGTATCGCTGCTGTCCGCTGGTGGAGAAGAGAAGTCTGGGGAAATCCAGGCTTTGTTCATCTTGATGAGTGTAAGCCTGTCGGCACTGTCGGTTGACAGGTGGGTACGCTTATCCGTGATGATTCCCCCAGCCACACTAAACACACTCTCTGACAAGACGCTAGCCGCAGGACAAGCAAGCACCTCCAGGGCATACAGTGCGAGTTCAGGCCACGTGTCCAGCTTCAACACCCAGTAGTTGTAGGGGGCAGAGGCGTCACCGAGGACGGTGCTGCAATCGGCTACGTACTCCCTCACCACCCTTTTACAGTGCTCCCGCCAACTCAGCCTTGACTGGGGACCGGTGACACAGTCTTGCTGGGGAGCCATAAAGCTGGCAAAGGCCTTGGAGAATGTTCCCCTGCCTGCGCTGTACATGCTGCCTGATCTCTGCGCCTCCCCTGCTACCTGGCCCTCGGAATTGCGCCTTCTGCCACTAGCGCTGTCGGATGGGAAGTTTTCCATCAGTTTGTCCACCAGCGCCCTGTGGTATAGCATCATGCTCGAACCCCTTTCCTCTTCGGGAATGAGAGTGCAAAGGCTCTCCTTATACCGTGGGTCGAGCAGTGTGTACACCCAGTAATCCGTAGTGGCCAGAATGCGTGTAACGCGAGGGTCACGAGAAAGGCATCCTAACATGAAGTCAGCCATGTGTGCCAGGGTACCTGTACGCAACACATGGCTGTCTTCACTAGGAAGATCACTTTCAGGATCCTCCTCCTCCTCCTCCTCCTCAGGCCATACACGCTGAAAGGATGACAGGCAAGCAGCATGGGTACCGTCAGCAGTGGGCCAAGCTGTCTCTTCCCCCTCCTCCTCATCCTCCTCATGCTCCTCCTCCTCCTCCTGAACGCGCTGAGATATAGACAGGAGGGTGCTCTGACTATCCAGCGACATACTGTCTTCCCCAGGCTCTGTTTCCGAGCGCAAAGCGTCTGCCTTTATGCTTTGCAGGGAACTTCTCAAGATGCATAACAGAGGAATGGTGACGCTAATGATTGCAGCATCGCCGCTCACCATCTGGGTAGACTCCTCAAATTTTCCAAGGACCTGGCAGATGGCTGCCAACCAGGCCCACTCTTCTGTAAATAATTGAGGAGGCTGACTCCCACTGCACCGCGCAAGTTGGAGTTGGTATTCCACTATAGCTCTACGCTGCTCATAGAGTCTGGCCAACATGTGGAGCGTAGAGTTCCACTGTGTGGGCACGTCGCACAGCAGTCGGTGCACTGGCAGATTAAACCGATGTTGCAGGGTCCGCAGGGTGGCAGCGTGCGTGTGTGATTTGCGGAAATGTGCGCAGAACCAGCGCACCTTTCCGAGCAGGTATGACAAGTGGGGGTAGCTTTTCAGAAAGCGCTGAACCACCAAATTAAACACATGGGCCAGGCACGTGTGTGAGGCTGCCGAGCTGCAGAGCTGCCACCAGCTTACGGCCGTTGTCACACATGACCATGCCCGGTTGGAGGCTCAGCGGCGCAAGCCAGCGGTCGGTCTGCTCTGTCAGACCCTGCAGCAGTTCGTGGGCCGTGTGCCTCTTATCTCCTAAGCTGAGTAGTTTCAGCACGGCCTGCTGACGCTTGCCCACCGCTGTGCTGCCACGCCGCGTGACACCGACTGCTGGCGACGTGCTGCTGCTGACACATCTTGATTGCGAGACAGAGGTTGTGTAGGAGGAGGAGGAGGGTGGTTTAGTGGAGGAAGCATACACCCCCGCAGATACCACCACCGAGCTGGGGCCCGCAATTCTGGGGGTGGGTAGGACGTGAGCGGTCCCAGGCTCTGACTCTGTCCCAGCCTCCACTAAATTCACCCAATGTGCCGTCAGGGAGATATAGTGGCCCTGCCCGCCTGTGCTTGTCCACGTGTCTGTTGTTAAGTGGTCCTTGGCAGTAACCGCGTTGGTGAGGGCGCGTACAATGTTGCGGGAGACGTGGTCGTGCAGGCCTGGGACGGCACATCGGGAAAAGTAGTGGCGACTGGGAACCGAGTAGCGCGGGGCCGCCGCCGCCATCATGCTTTTGAAAGCCTCTGTTTCCACAAGCCTATACGGCAGCATCTCTAGGCTGATCAATTTTGCAATGTGCACGTTTACCGCTTGAGCATGCGGGTGCGTGGCGGCGTACTTGCGCTTGCGCTCAAACTGTGGCACTAGCGACGTCTGGACGCTACACTGAGAGACATTGCTGGATGGGGCCGAGGACAGCGGAGGTGAGGGTGTGGGTGCAGGCCAGGTGACGGTAGTGCCTGTGTCCTCAGAGGGGGGTTGGATCTCAGTGGCAGGTTGGGGCACAGGGGGAGAGGCAGTGGTGCAAACCGGAGGCGGTGAACGGGCATCGTCCCACCTTGTGGGGTGCTTGGCCATCATATGCCTGCGCATGCTGTTGGTGGTGCCTCCCCAGCTGATCTTGGCACAACAAAGGTTGCACACCACTGTTCGTCGGTCGTCAGGCGTCTCTGTGAAAAACTGCCACACCGTAGAGCACCTTGACCTCTGCAGGGTGGCATGGCGCAAGGGGGCGCTTTGGGAAACAGTTGGTGGATTATTCGGTCTGGCCCTGCCTCTACCCCTGGCCACCGCACTGGCTCGGCCTGTGCCCACACCCTGACTTGGGCCTCCGCGTCCTCGCCCGCGTCCACATCCTATAGGCCTACCCCTACCCCTCAGCATGCTGTATTACCAGTGATTTCCCAGGCAGCAAATAAATTGGCGCAAGCCTGCAGGACAAATAGAATGTTTCCCTTTTTGGGAAACGGGGGGCCCACTGACTATATTCAATCAGATAAGATATGTGTTGCACAGAAATGCAGTTATATGAAGTGCAGCAGAGCGGAGACTTTTCACAGGCAGCAAATAAATTGGCGCAAGCCTGCAGGACAAATAGAATGTTTCCCTTTTTGGAAAACGGAGGGCCCACTGACTATATTCAATCAGATAAGATATGTGTTGCACAGAAATGCAGCTATATGAAGTGCAGCAGAGCGGAGACTTTTCACAGGCAGCAAATAAATTGGCGCAAGCCTGCAGGACAAATAGAATGTTTCCCTTTTTGGGAAACGGAGGGCCCACTGACTATATTCAATCAGATAAGATATGTGTTGCACAGAAATGCAGTTATATGAAGTGCAGCAGAGCGGAGACTTTTCACAGGCAGCAAATAAATTGGCGCAAGCCTGCAGGACAAATAGAATGTTTCCCTTTTTGGGAAACAGAGGGCCCACTGACTATATTCAATCAGATAAGATATGTGTTGCACAGAAATGCAGTTATATGAAGTGCAGCACAGCGGTTACTTTTCCCAGGCAGGAAATAAATTGGCGCAAGACTGCAGGACAAATACAATTTTTCCCTTTTTTGGAAACGGAGGGCCCACTGACTATATTCAATCAATAATATATGTCTTCTGGCCCTGCCTACACAATTCTCTCCCTGTAGTATTACTGCAAGGTGCAATGCTCTGCAGACAGCCGATTTTGAAAAGAAAAAAATATGCAACACTGCTAACAGCAGCCTGCACAGTACTGCACACGGATAGATGTGGCCCTAAGAAGGACCGTTGGGGTTCTTGAAGCCTACACTCACTCCTAACACTCTCCCTACCTAAGCACCACTTCTGTCCCTGTAGTATTACTGCAAGGCGCAATGCTCTGCAGACTGCCAATTTTGGAAAAAAAAATTGTGCAACACTGCTAACAGCACCCTCCACAGTACTGCACATGGATAGATGTGGCCCTGAGAAGGACCGTTGGGGTTCTTGAAGCCTACACTCACTCCTAACACTCTCCCTACAGCAGCACCAGCAGCAGCACTTTCCCTCAGCTAACTCAGTCACAAGGCATCTGAGGCGAGCCGCGGGAGGGGCCGACTTTTATACTCGGGTGACATCTGATCACCCCAGCCACTCACAGCAGGGGGGTGGTATAGGGCTTGAACGTCACAGGGGGAAGTTGTAATGCCTTCCCTGTCTTTCAATTGGCCAGAAAAGCGCGCTAACGTCTCAGAGAGGAAACTGAAAGTAACCGGAACACCGCGTGGTGCTCGTTAAGAGTAACGAGCATCCCGAACACCCTAATATTCGCACGAATATCAAGCTCGGACGAGTACGTTCGCTCATCTCTAGAGCTTAGTAGTTAATTCATAATTTCTGAACTTAGTAGTACCTTAGCGCTCATGCAAATACTTTATATACATCATATACATTGTGGTAGGATGTTGTGAGAGGGAAAAAAAGGGGTGAGAAGGGCTGGAGGGGAGATAGAGTTGGTTAAGTTGTTAAAAAATTGAAAACTTTAATAAAGAGTATTTAATTAAAAAAAGAAACATGAAGAGCCAACAGAACACAATAAAAAACATAAAGAGCTAAGAGAACCTAAGACAAGTAAACTAATATCATTAGCTGACATATTAGACGTATTTATGTTTACAAGTTAAATTGATTGAACTATTATATATTTTCATTAATATTTTACCTTGAAAGTTCACATTTCTAAATTAAATTATTAATACAAATTTTCAGACACCACAGTAAAAAAACTTGAGCCCACAGAACCCAAGAAAACACATGAAAAAATAGACCATAAGAAACATGAAGAGCTGAGGGAACCCAAAGTAAAACACAAAAAGCTAACAGAACCCAAGGAAAAACATGAAGAGCCAACCGAACCCAAGAAAAAACATGAAAAACCAATAGAAACCAAGAAAAAACACGAAGAACCAAAAGAACCCAAGAAAAAACATGAAGAGCCAACTGCAGCCAAAAAGAAACATGAGCCCACAGAACCAAAGAAAAAACATGAGGAGCCAATAGAAGCCAAGAAAAAACAAGAAGAGCCCTCCAAACCAAAGAAAAAACATGAGGAGTTAATAGAACCCATGAAAAAACATGAAAAGCCAACAGAACCCACGAAAAAACATGAGGAGCCAACTGAACCCAAGAAAAAACATGACGAGACAAAACATGAAAAACCATTAGAAATCAAGAAAGAACATGAAGAACCAACAAAGGCCCAGAAAAAACATGAGGAACCATTAGAAAGCAAGAAAAAACATGAAGAGCCAAAAAAACCCGAGAAAAAACATGAAGAACCAACAGAAGCCAAAAGGAAACAGGAAGAACCATTAGAACCCAAGAAAAAACATGAAGAGCCTACCGAACCCAAGAAAAAACATGAGGAACCAACAAAACCCAAGAGAAAACATGAAGAGCCAACTGAACCAGAGAAAAAACATGATGAACCAACGGACGCCAAGAAAAAAAAAGAAGAATCATTAGAAAGCAAGAAAAAACATGAAGAGCCAAAAGAACCCAAGAAAAAACATGAAGAGCCAACGGAACCCGAGAAAAAACATGAAGAACCAAGAGAAAGCAAGAAAAAATATGAAGAGCCAAGAGAACCCAAAAAAGAACACAAAGAATTATTAGAAACCAAGAAAGAACAGGAAAAACCAAAAGAACCCAAGAAAAAACATGAAGAGCCAACTATACCCAAGAAAAAACATGAGGAGCCAACTGAACCCAAGAAAAAACATAAGGAGCCATCTGAACCTAAGAAAAAACATAAAGAGCCAACAGAAACCAAGAAAAAACATGAAGAACCAATAGAAACCAAGAAAAAACACGAAGAACCAAAAGCACCCGAAAAAAAACATGAAGAATTATTAGAAACCAAGAAAGAACATGAAAAACCAAAAGAACCGAAGAAAAAACATGACGAGCCAACTAAACCCAAGAAAAAACATGAGGAGCCATCTGAACCCAAGAAAAAACATGAAGAGCCAACTGAACCCAAGAAAAAACATGAGGAGCCAACTGAACCCAAGAAAAAACATGAGGAGCCAACAAAACCCAAGAAAAAACGTGAGGAGCCATCTGAACCCAAGAAAAAGCATGAAGAGCCAACTGAACCCAAGAAAAAACATGAGGAGCCAACTGAACACAAGAAAAAACATGACGAGCCAGCGGAAGCCAAGAAAAAACATGTGGAGCCAACTATACCCAAGAAAAAACAGGAGCAGCTTACTGAACCCAAGAAAAAACATGAGAAGCCATCTGAACCCAAGAAAAAGCATGAAAAGCCAACCGAACCCAAGAAAAAATATAAAGAGCTATCTGAACCCAAGAAAAAGCATGAGGAGCCAACTGAACCCAAGAAAAAACATGACAAGCCAACAGAAACCAAGAAAACAGATGAAGAAATATTAGATACCAAGAAAAAACACGAAGAACCAAAAGCACCCGAAAAAAAACATGAAGAATTATTAGAAACCAAGAAAGAACATGAAAAACCAAAAGAACCCAAGAAAAAACATGAGGGGCCAACTATACCCAAGAAAAAACATGAGGAGCTATCTGAACCCAAGAAAAAACATGAGGAGCCATCTGAACCCAAGAAAAAACATGAAGAGCCAACCGAACCCAAGAAAAAACATGAGGAGCCAACTGAACCCAAGAAAAAACATGAGGAGCCAACTGAACCCAAGAAAAAACGTGACAAGCCAACAGAAGCCAAGAAACAACATGAGGAGCCAACTATACCCACGAAAAAACATGAGGAGCTCACAGAACCCAAGAAAAAACATGAGGAGCCACCTGAACCCAAGAAAATACATGAAGAGCCAACTGAACCTAAGAAAAAACACGAGGAGCCAACTGAACCCAAGAAAAAACATGAAGCGCTAACGGAAGCCAAGAAAAAACACTTGGAGCCAACTGTACCCAAGAAAAAACAGGAGCAGCTAACTGAACCCAAGAAAGAACATGAGGAGCAAACTGAACCCAAGAAAAAGCATGAAGAGCCATCTGAACCCAAGAAAAAACATGAAAAACCAATCGAACCCAAGAAAAAACATGTGGAGCC
Organism: Eleutherodactylus coqui; assembly: GCF_035609145.1. Taxonomy (NCBI): domain Eukaryota; kingdom Metazoa; phylum Chordata; class Amphibia; order Anura; family Eleutherodactylidae; genus Eleutherodactylus; species Eleutherodactylus coqui. Next base: position 233,200,850 of record NC_089837.1, on the reverse strand, counting down.
AACTGAACCCAAGAAAAAACATGAAGAACCATTAGAAACCAAGTTAAAACATGAGGAGCCATCTGAACCCAAGAAAAAACATGAAGAGCCAAAGGAACCCAAGAAAAAACACGAGGAGCCAACTGAACCCAAGAAAAAACATGACAAGCCAACTGAACCCAAGAAAAAACATGAAGAGCCATCTGAACCCAAGAAAAAACATGTGCAGCCAACTGAACCCAAGAAAAAACATGAAGAAACATTAGAAACCAAGAAAAAACATGAGGAGCTAACTAAACCCAAGGAAGAACATAAGGAGCCATCTGAGCCCAAGAAAAAATATGAGGAGCCATCTGAACCCAAGAAAAAACATGAAGAGCCAACCGAACCCAAGAAAAAGCATAAAGAACCAATCGAACCCAAGAAAAAACATGTGGAGCCAACTGAACCCAAGAAAAAACATGAAGAACCATTAGAAACCAAGAAAAAACATGAAGAACCAAAAGCACCTGAAAAAAGACATGAAGAATTATTAGAAACCAAGAAAGAACATGAGGAGCTAACTGAACCCAAGAAAAAGCATGAAGAGCCAACCGAACCAAAGAAAAAACATGAGGAGCCAACTGAACCCAAGAAAAAACATGACAAGCCAACAGAAGCCAAGAAAAAACATGAGGTGCCTACAGAACCGAAGAAAAAACATGAGGAGCTGGCAGAAGCTAGAAAAAAACATGAAGAACCAGTAGAAACCAAGAAAAAACATGAAGAACCAGAAGAACCAAAGAAAAAACATGTGGAGCCAACTGAACCCAAGAAAAAACATGAGGAGCTGGCAGAAGCTAGGAAAAAACATGAAGAACCATTAGAAACCAAGAAAAAACATGAAGAACCAAAAGCACCTGAAAAAAGACATGAAGAATTATTAGAAACCAAGAAAGAACATGAGGAGCTAACTGAACCCAAGAAAAAGCATGAAGAGCCAACCGAACCAAAGAAAAAACATGAGGAGCCAACTGAACCCAAGAAAAAACATGACAAGCCAACAGAAGCCAAGAAAAAACATGAGGTGCCTACAGAACCGAAGAAAAAACATGAGGAGCTGGCAGAAGCTAGAAAAAAACATGAAGAACCAGTAGAAACCAAGAAAAAACATGAAGAACCAGAAGAACCAAAGAAAAAACATGTGGAGCTAACTGAACCCAAGAAAAAGCATGAAGAGCCAACCGAACCAAAGAAAAAACATGAGGAGCCAACTGAACCCAAGAAAAAACATGACAAGCCAACAGAAGCCAAGAAAAAACATGAGGTGCCTACAGAACCGAAGAAAAAACATGAGGAGCTGGCAGAAGCTAGAAAAAAACATGAAGAACCAGTAGAAACCAAGAAAAAACATGAAGAACCAGAAGAACCAAAGAAAAAACATGTGGAGCCAACTGAACCCAAGAAAAAACATGAGGAGCTGGCAGAAGCTAGGAAAAAACATGAAGAACCATTAGAAACCAAGAAAAAACATGAAGAACCAAAAGCACCTGAAAAAAGACATGAAGAATTATTAGAAACCAAGAAAGAACATGAGGAGCTAACTGAACCCAAGAAAAAGCATGAAGAGCCAACCGAACCAAAGAAAAAACATGAGGAGCCAACTGAACCCAAGAAAAAACATGACAAGCCAACAGAAGCCAAGAAAAAACATGAGGTGCCTACAGAACCGAAGAAAAAACATGAGGAGCTGGCAGAAGCTAGAAAAAAACATGAAGAACCAGTAGAAACCAAGAAAAAACATGAAGAACCAGAAGAACCAAAGAAAAAACATGTGGAGCCAACTGAACCCAAGAAAAAACATGAGGAGCTGGCAGAAGCTAGGAAAAAACATGAAGAACCATTAGAAACCAAGCAAAAACATGAAAAACCAAAAACACCTGAAAAAAGACATGAAGAATTATTAGAAACCAAGGAAGAACATGAAAAACCAAAAGAACCCAAGAAAAAACACGAGGAGCTAACTGAACCCAAAAAAAAGGATGAAGAGCCAACCAAACCAAAGAAAAAACATGAGGAGCCAACTGAACCCAAGAAAATACATGACAAGCTAACAGAAGCCAAGAAAAAACATGAGGTGCCAACAGAACCGAAGAAAAAACATGAGGAGCTGGCAGAAGCTAGGAAAAAACATGAAGAACCAGTAGAAACCAAGAAAAAACATGAAGAACCAGAAGAACCAAAGAAAAAACATGAGGAGCTAACTGAAACCAAGAAAAAACATGAGGAGCCGACAGAAGCCAAGAAAAAACATGAAGAACCAGAAGAACCCAAGAAAAAATATGAAGAGCCTTCAGAACCCAAGAAAAAGCATGAAGAGCCAACACCACCCAAGAAAAAACACGAAGAACCAAAAGAACCCAAGAAAAAACATAAAGAGCCTATAGAGCCCAAGAAAAAACATGAAGAGCCTGCCGAACCCAGGAAAAAGCATGAAGAGTTAACAGCAACGAAGAAAAAACATGAAGAACTGAAAGAACCCAAGAAAAAACATGAAGAGCCAACGGAACCAGAGAAAAAACATGATGCGGCATCTGAACCCAAGAAAAAGCATGACGAGCCCACAGAAGCCAAGAAAAAACATGAAGAACCGTCAGAAACCAAGAAAAAACATGAAGAACCAAAAGAACCCAAGAAAAAACATGAAGAGCCAACAGAACCCAAGAAAAAAGATGAAGAGCCTACAGAACATAAGAAAAAACAGGAAGAACCAAAAGAACCCAAGAAAAAACGTGAAGAGCCAACAGAACCCAAGAAAAAGCATGAAAAGCCTACAGAACTCAAGAAAAAACATGAGGAGTCAAAGGCGCCCAAGAAAAAACATGAAGAGTCCACTGAGCCCGAGAAAAAACGTAAAGAGCCAACAGAAGCAGAGAAAAAACATGAAAAGCTGACAGAAGCAAAGGAAAAACATGAAGAGCCAACAGAAGTTGAGAAAAAACATGAGGAGCCAATGGCACCTAAGAAAAAGCTTGAAAAACCAAAAGAACCCAAGAAAAAACATGAAGAGCCAACTGAAACCGAGCAAAAGCATGCCAAGCCCACAGAATCCAGGAAAAAATATGAAGAACTGGTAGAAGCCAAGAAAAAACATCAAGAGCCAACTGAACCCCAGAAAAAACATGACGATACAATGGATGCCAAGGAAAAACATAAAGAACCAAAAGATCCCAAGAAAAAACAGGAAGAGACAACAGAAATCAAGAACAAACATGAAGAACCATTAGAAACTAAGAAAAAACATGAAGAACCGAAAGAACTCAAGAAAAAGCAGGAAGAGCCAATAGAAACCAAGAAAAAACATAAGGAGCCAACAGAACCCAAGACAAAACACGAGGAAGCAAAAGAACCCAAGAAAAAACAAGAAGAGCCCACCAAACCCAAGAAAAAACATGAGGCGTTAATAGAATCCAAGACAAAACATGAGGAAACAAAAGAAGCCAAGAAAAAACATGAAGAGCCAACAGAACTCAAGAAAAAACATGAGGAGCCAACTGATGGTAAGAAGAAACATGTTGAAGCAGCAGAAATCAAGAAAAAACATGCAGAACCAATAGAAACCAAGAAGCATGAAGAACCAGTGGACACCGAGAAAAAGCATGAAGAGCCAAAAGAAGCAAAGGAAAAACATGAAAAACCCACAGAACCCAAGGAAAAACAAAAAGAACCAAAAGAAGATAAGCCAACAGAACCCAAGAAAAAGCATGAAGAACCAACAGAACCCAAGAAAAAGCATGAAGCACCAACAGAACCTAAGAAAAAATATGAGGGCCCATTAGAAACCAAGAAAAAGGAGGAAGAGCCAACAGAATCCAAGAAAAAGCACAAAGAGCCAATAGAATCCAAGAAAAAACATGAAGAGAAAGTGGAACTCCAGAAAAAAGATATTTTACTCAATGATCTAAAGAAAGGTAAACTTTTATATAACCTGACATAACCTACAATTTGATTAATGCTACAAATGACCAAACTATAATACAGATAAAAATGTACAAAGAAAATAAAGTGCATGAACTGTTGCATTAATTAAGCATTTAGGAATGTAAACCATAAATAAAAATCAACTTACAATTACTTTGTGGAGACTCTGGAAAAAAAAAACTTGACGTGACAGCAAAACCCAAGAAAAAAATAGTGAATTACCACCAGAACCTAAGGATGGAGACTAAAAATAAGCTGAAATGAGATACAAATTTTGGAATACAAGAATTTAAAGCATACTCTGTGCTAGCAATTAGTGTGCAATAGATTACACTGTTTTAGGTCACCCTTCTTTCTCATGTGATAACACAAGAAATGTTAGTACATAACCATAATAAAATTTTGAGTGGAGGGTTTACATATTAATTTCCCTAATGGAAACTAAAGAAAATAAACTAAATGAAACTGGAGAACACAAAAGAGTAGTATAATAAAATATTGATATAGAAGTCTACAAAGTAGTAATAATACTTGATTTAGGGGTTCCCAAATGACATAGATTCAATTGAAAAATGTAAAGAAATAATAAATTCAAAGAAAAGCAAAAAAACCCCACCAAAACCATACACAACTGATTAGCTAGATAATCTGGTATAACTAAGGGGACCTGGTGACAACTAACCTCATGTTCTGAGACTTACTGGAAAAGATGCTGACTACATTAAATTTAGCATGTTTGTAGTTGATGGTGTAGGAAAGTTTACTATTATCTGCTCTGAATTTATATGTGTTAACAAAATATACTCTTTGCAGAAAAGCCAGTGAAAAAACACGAAGAGCTAGCAGAACCCAAGAAGAAACAGGACGAGCCAGCAGAAGCCAAAAAAGGTAACATATTTTTTACAATTTATCATGGCCTAAACAAATTAACATCTAACACAATGTAAAAAAAACCTGCAAGCTGCCTTAAATTTTCAATTGATTTTCTTTGCAGAGGCTCATGGAGAACCAACAGAACCCAAGAAAAAGCATGAAGGTCCTTTAGAACCTGCAAAAAGTAATGGAATTCATTATAATATTCAATATAATCTTTCATAAGCTATAGTTTTTGTCATGTGTACTGTATGCTAAGAGAGAACATGAATGAAGAAGCTATACAATTTATAATTAAGATTAACATAGAATAAATTACTAGTCAAATAGTCAAACTGTGGACAAACAGCTAAAGAGGGTAAAATGTTACTGAAAAAACATGGAGAGACAGTTTAAAGTAAGAAATGTAAACAGATGGTTTATGTCTGTTTAATATTATTAACTGTAAATTTAAATCTTCTCACAACTCATTACCTTTGCAGTAACCCCAGTGAAAATGACATGAAAGGCCAAAAGAAACCAAGAAAAAATATGAAGAGCTAACAGAAGCCAATGAACATAACTACATACATTCTCATCTGGCCTACTGTTAAGGGTGCGTTCACATGAGCGTGTTTTTGTGCGTACATACGCACGCACAAAAACACGCTTCTATTTGCAACGATGCATTCCCTATGGTGTGTGCACATGTCCGTACTTTGCAGGTGCGTGCCTGCAAAGATAGGACATGCGTGCGCCATAGGTAATGCATGCTTTGTTTGCAATAGAGCCGCGGCTGCTGCCGGCGGCTCCATTGAAAACAATGGTCTGCCTGCACCCCTGCATTCTTTTTCATGGAAGGGCTTTACATATAAGCTCTTCCCTGAAAAAGAAAAATTTTTGTGTAAAAAAAAAATGCAGGCATTCTCTTCAAAATGGAGCCGCTGCTGCTGCCGGCGGCTCCATTGAAGACAATGGTCTGCTGGCACACCTGAATTGTTTTTCAGGGAAGAGCTTTACATATAAACTCTTCCCTGAAAAAGAAAAATTTTAGCGTAAAAAAAAAAATAAATTCTTACCTGTCTGCGGCAGATGCAGCAGAGGAATTCTTCAGTTCTCTACTGCAGCTGTCACACATGTCAGCTGCAGTAGAGGATTCTGCTGCCGGTAATTGATTTCAGAGAAGGGCTTTAAATATAAGCCCTCCCTGAAAATCAAGTAAAAGTGGTTTAAAAAAATAAAATAAAATAGATACTCACCTTCCTTCAGCTGCCAGGGCACAGCTTCGTCTTCTCCTGCTGTCCCCTGCACTGTGGTGCTGATCTATCAGCAGGCAGGGATTTTAAATCCCCGCCTGCTCAAAGAGCTTAATGTGATTGGCAAAGGAGCACCTTATGAAGCACTTCCCTGAAAAGCCATTGACGGCTGCCGCGGCTCAGCGGCGACTTCTGCCGCTGTCCCCGGCTCTATAGTTCTCAGTTAGCAGCATGTGGGGATTTAAAATCCCCAACTGCTGATAGCTCAGAACTACAGAGTTGGGGACAGCGCCAGAAGTCGCGGCTGAGCCCCGGCAGCTGAAGGGAGGTGAGTATTGATTTTTTTTATACACTTTTTAAAATGGCTTTTCAGGGAAGGCAGCAGGCAGCAGGATTCTCTACTGCAGCTGTCATGTGTGACAGCTGCAGCTGAGAATTGAAGAATTCCCCTGCTGCCTCTGCCACAGATGTGGCAGATGTAGCAGCAGGGAATTCTTTTAACTAGCGGGGGTAAATGAAACATCAGCCGCATGTGGCAGATGTGTTCTTCAAGCCCGCGGGGGTCACGGCAGTGGCGGAGGGGTAAGTTTTTTGTTGTTTTTTTTTTACACTAAAATGTTTCTTTTTCAGGGAAGGGCTTATATGTAAAGCCCTTCCCTGAAAAAAGAATGCAGGGAGCCGGCAAAGCATTGTTGGCTGCTGCCGGCGGCTCCATTGACAACTAGCATGCAGCTGTGTTTACGCGTGTTTTTGCTCGTACCTAGGTGCGGATGTATGTACGCACCTAAGTACACACAAAAACACGCTTGTGTGAATGCACCCTGATACGGTATAACAATGTATAAATATTCATAACATCTGTTTCCAATTGATTTGTTTTTTGCAGAGACTCCTTTGAAAAAACTTGGGGAACCCATAGAACCAAAGAAGAAACTAGAGCCACCAGAACTCCAAAAAGGTAGCCTGTTAAATTTTGTGTCATGAGTTAAAAATTGTTTCTAGCTATGAACCAATGTATGTGATATCATAAATCAGACCAAAGGTAAACAAGCTACATAGTTTATAAGCACATAATTTGTCTTGGTAAACATAATAGAGATTACTTATCACATAGTCTGGAACTCTCTGCTTGACACATAGTATAGAACTCTCTGCCTGAGAACGTGGTAATGGCGAATTAGATAAAAGCGTTTAAGAGGGGCCTGGATGCCTTTCTTGAGCGTTACAATACTACATGTTATAGTCACTGATTACTTCAGAAGGGTTGTTGATCCAGAGATTATTCCGATTACCAGACTTGAAGTTAGGAAGGAATTATTTTTCCTTAGTAAGGAAAATAGGCTTCTACCTCATTAAGGGCTTTTTTGCTTTCCTCTGGATCAACATTGGGGGGTAATTGACTGAATTGGATTGACATACTGTATGTCTTCTTTTAGCATAACATACTATGTTACTATGTTAGTCCAGGTGTGTACAGAAAAGTATGAGCCAGGCAAAACTAAGAGTGGTTGCAGTTATGTTACATTTGACATGATCTAAACTAGTTGGTATAGGTCAGTTCACAATTCCTTGAGGGTGGATTTACAAAACAAAATTCTCAAAAATTCTAATTCATATTGCAGCAAAAAAATAGTATAGATGCTACATTTGCTAAATTTGTCATATATACTTCAAACTTTTTACCCTTCACTACACAGTTTTTAAAAGGGCATGGTGCTCATGGGCATTATTAAAAGTGTCATATTATGTGTTGTCATACACCATTATTTTGGGGCAAGATATTGATGTTGAAGTACACCAACCAACAGATGTGTTAAGTAAGACAATGTAGTACGGTTTCTGCTTGTGTGGAATAGTTTTATGCTGTCTAACGATACTACATTGTTAGTAAGTTTCTCTTAATGCCTATGCAGAGACTGAAGTCAAAAAACACGAAAAGCCAACAGAAACCAAGATAATACATAAGGAGCCAGAAGAGCCCAAGAAAGGTAATATCGTATTGTCGTAGTCCAAAAAGTGTTGAACTACAACAATTTATACATATTCACTGTAAATTGACTTCTCATCTGAATTAGTTTCCTTTGCAGAAACGTCTTTGAAAAAACATAAAGAACCAATCGAACTGAAGAAAAAGCATGAAGAGCCATTAGTACCCAAAAAAGGTATTTTGTCTGTAAGATCACAAAATCCTAGCATATAGCTGTGTAGCAATATGTGCTATATCATAAGAAAGATCAAGAGTAAACAAGCTTCATGATCTCTAAACACCTACAATATTAACTAAAAATAATGTAGATTTCAAATCAGTCAATTTTGTTCAAAACTTTGGGGTGTAACAAGTTACTCAAAAACATGAAGATACCAGCTGAACTTGTAGCTATAGATGTATCCACCCTTACATTATCTCTAATTTGATTGAGGTCTGCAATGAAACCAATTCAACACAATATCACGACATGTGAGCAAAACCCTTGAACTATGTAACGCACAACGCAACCACTGGGTGGCCACAATAGGATAGGCATGTTGTGAGAGGGTATCATAAAGTCATGTTGTTTTCAACAGTTAGTTATAGTATTTTGTGAGATAAGTATCTAAAGAAAAAGTAAAACAGGACACATGTATAAAGATGTGTCCTCCCTTAACTTGACATTGAATTTGAAATATTGCAAGATGTGTGGGACAACAATAGAAAAAAAAATATGCCCAACAAATGCCTCCAATAGAGACAGTCTGTTACTATAAGCTTCTATTGTGGCTCAGAGGTCACTCAGTAGACCACATCAGCAGGACAGAGGGCTTACATTAATGTATAGCCTGAAACATTGCTGTTACATTGTATTATGGTATGAGGATGTAGCACTGTATTGCATTATAAATTAAGCTCTGTCCTTAAATTGAAGTATCTGTATACTCTAACCTGGTGGCGAAAGATTCCTAAGGACTTGTATCACCTACATACCCTATTAGGAAAGTTCGGTTTTGACTTGAGATGCAAACTATGAGGACTATAGTTTTATTTAAAAAAATGTATCTACTTAATATATATATATATATATATATATATACATATATATACATATATATATATATATATTGTGAGACAGTGACCGGCAAAGTACTGGAGGGCCGTTACATTTCGCCTAGGATGCTCTCCTATGCGGCTTTAGGGAGCACTTGGGCAGATACGTGCCACCGAGCAGCCTGGGCTCGGTGTAGGAAGCCGGCAGTATGGTGTCAGTAACATTAAGTTACTGACACGTTGTAGTGTGTAAGTGGCTCCAAGCCACATAATCCGGGCCGGCTTTTCCTGGAGTGGTCAAAGCGAAGGGTGGGATGGCCACTCCCACGTACCAGGTGAGGCTGGTACCAGGCCTTATAAAGCCTGGGCCTACAGGTCCTGGAAGAGAAGAGCTGAGACCTTTGCAGGTCTAAGAGCCTGGCTGGCTGTGCGCAGATACCATTTGGTTACCAGTGTGTAGACAGGGATGCTCCATGTTTAGTAAGTGCTCAGATGAGCAGGATTTACTTTATGTTGGCCTGGAGTTAAGGCCTGTATTTTGCTTTGTTTGCTTGAAAATAAACCCAGGCAAAGCCTGGACTAAAGACTTTATCCCATGTGTCACTGTCTCTGACTGCTTATGCCCAGGTTGCTACCGATCCTAAACGCTAATCCCTCACAATATATATATATATATATATATATATATATACACATTTATTTTTCATCTGGGAGAGATGCATCTGACAGATGCCATCTATCAGCCATCCATCACCCTTAAGGCCTTAGTCAGACGGGCGTTTTTTTGTGCGATTTGCGCATGCGTCCGGCGATTTTTTAAAACCATTGCTTTGCAATGGTATCGGACACATGAGCGCTTTTTATGCGCTCGTCCGATAAATTATAGAACAGAAATCGCAGATCGCACCTATCTGCGATCTGCGATTCCTGTTCTCTTCTCTATATGCGCTCAATGGGGCCGGCGGCAGCAGCGCCGACCCCATTGAGAACATATAGAAGACAAATCATTCTTCTCTGCCACAGCTGTTACAGCTGTGGCAGAGAAGAACAATGTTTGCCCATTCAATTCAATGGAGCCGGCAATACAGCCGACTCCATTGAAAGCAATGGGCTGCCGGCGTGCGCGGGATGAATTGTCGGGAAGGGCTTAAATATATAAACCCTTCCTTGCAATTCATCCAGAAAAGTGTTAAAATAAAAAAAATATATATACTCACCTGCTCCCGGCAGCCGGAGTTCCGCGCGGCCGGCCTGCAGTGGGTGTGAAGGGGGTGTGAGTCAGACCTGCCCCCTGATTGGCTCAGCGCTGAGCCAATCAGGGGGCAGGTCTGACTCACACCCCCTTCACACCCACTGCAGGCCGGCTGCGCGGAACTCCGGCTGCCGGGAGCAGATGAGTATGTATATATTTTTTATTTTAACACTTTTCTGGATGAATTGCAGGGAAGGGCTTATATATTTAAGCCCTTCTCGACAATTCATCCCACACTCGCCCGCAGCGCATTGCTTTCAATGGAGTCGGCTGTATTGCCGGCTCCATTGAATGCAATGCGCTGGATAGTTCCAGCCCGTTTCTAATGAAACGCGGCTAGGAGCAGATTTTCGGGCGATTTTCGGGCACCGGTCACGCGATTTGCGGATGCGCATCCGTCATGCGATCCGCAAATCGCGCGAAAAAACGCCCGTCTGACTAAGGCCTTAGGCTCCCATGTTACAGTTAACATATACATTTTAATACTGGATGGCACACAAATGTAGCATATTTTTATTATGAGAAATTGGACTTCCTAACAAAATTTAAGTCAAGGTAAGGGTGGACACATTTGTAGGTCAATTTACTATTATGTACTGAGTTTGCTGTCAGTTCACAATTGATTCCCTTTGCAGATACTCCTTTGAAAAAACTCAAAGAACCAGCCAAACCCAAGAAAAAACTTGAAGTGCTAACAGAACCCAAAAAAGGTAAAGTATTTGTTGTGAACCGGGAATGCTGAGTAAATGTATCAATATACATCACAATATACAGTATAATAAAGGGGCTTTCCCAATCAAATATACTGTAGTTCATTCATTAGATCTTAACGGTGGGTTCTTGGACTCTACTATTTTCTCTGTTGATAACTGGCAGGTCATCAATTGACGATCTTTTCGAGCCTGTTGCTTGGATCCCCGATGTTCAACTGGTTCCTGGGGCCGCTGTCACTGCAGTCAGTGCAGGAAGAAGAAAATGCTGACCATTAGTGCAGCGGACTGGGCTGGTATTGCAGATGCAGCTTCTGTTGAATTCAATGGGAGCTACGCTGTAATACCAACCTAGCCCACTGCACTAATTTCAACACTTTCTATCTCCTGCACTGTGAGCGTATCTTGGGAATCAGCTGATTAGCGAGGATCCAAGCAGCAGGTCTCTGCTGATCATCTATTGATGACCTGTCATCAATACAGAAAATAAAATAATTCCCAGTATAGCCCTTTAATAAATGATCAGTCTGTCACTTACTTCAATTATAAAAATGTATTCCATCAAAAGTTACTTTGTTACCAGTGCCCCATGTCGCAACCTTGTTTAGGAAGTCCATTGCTACTTGTAATGCCCATCAATGGCACTTGCAATAGGTAGTCGTGCATGCATGGATATCTGTATAATGTAGCACCAAGTATCTGTTTTGCACTTCCTGATTCTGAGATTAGTTTCCCCTGCACATGTACAGTGGCACTCATATAAATGTCTGTATAGTACTCATCATCAGAATAATTCTAAAGGGCAGATCAGCAGGGCACAGGGCAAAGCTAGTGCACAAAAGCCCTTGTGTGAGAAGCTCTCTCCCGCTGTACCCAGGCATATTCAAAAGAGATCCACTGGGAGAGTGTCTGGACACTGGTTGAAGTGTATAGCCCATCCACAGATTCAAGAAAAAGCCTGGAAGTGAGTGGATTACTTGTGCCACAGAAACATTCAAGAAGTAAACAATTTTACAAAAAATACTCACTATTACTATTAGATTGTTTACTAAGTATAGTCATAGTACCATCTACAGTTGGTCCAAAAAGTCTTCAGACCCTTTCACTTTTTTTTATCTTGTTATATTGTGGCCTTATACAAAAATAAATCAAGTTAATCCCATCATTCTGCACTCAATACCCCACAATGACAAATTGAAAACTGAATGTTAGAAATCTTTTAAATTTTTTTTAAAATTATTAGCTAACATTTTGCATTGGCATAAATATTCACACTCTTTGGCATGACACTTGAAATGTAGCTCTGAAGGCCTCCCATTACTCTTGCTCATTTTGAGATGTTTCTACACCTTGATTGGAGACTGCCTATATTTAATTGTAAATTTAGTTGTGTGGACATAATTTCAAAAGATATGTCCCTGTCCATATAAGCTCTTACATATAAGAGCCAAAACCGAGCCATGAGCAGGAAATGAATGTCTGTAGATCACAGAGCCAGGATTGCATGTAGGCTCAGATCCTTAGAAGGCTCCAAAAATGTTCTGCTGCACTGAATGTTCCCAAGAACACAGTTGTCTTCATAATTATTAAATGGAAGACGTTTGGAACAACCAAGACGCTTCCTAGAGCTGGCTAACCTACCAAACTAAGTAATTGGGGGAGAAGGGCCTTGGTAGGAGATGTGACCAAGAACCCAATGGTCACTCTGCCTGAGCTCCAAAGATCCTGCATGCAGCTGAGAAATGCTTTATGCCAGAGTGGCCAGAAAAAAGTCTCTCCTCAATAAAAGACACACGGAAATCCCTCTGGAATTTGACAAAAAGCGTATACAGCACTCCCAAGCTGTGAGAAACTAGATTTTCTAATCTGATGAAACCAAGATTGAACTTTTTTGGCCTCAATACAAAGTGTTACGTCTGCAGAAAACAGGCACTGCTTATCACCTGCTTAATATCATGCCTTCAATGAAGCATGGTGGTGGCAGCATCAGGCTGTGGTGGTGTTTTTCAGCAGATAAAACAGGAAGACTGTTCAGGATTGTTGGAAATCTGAATGAAGCAAAGTAAAAAGATATTCTTCAAAGGACACCATCACCACCTTGAGCCCGTAAACAAAGGAGCTCAAAGGTGAAGGAATAGGTGTCATGTTACTGTGGCAGCACACCCTTGCTATTGTGGGTTTTATCCTGACTGTGACAGCTGTGGCAGGGGAATTCTTCATCCCTGCAGGGTGTCCCCTCATCACTGAATACTGTGACAGTACTGTCACAGAGTTCAGTGAAAAGGGAACTCCCCACGGGGATTCTTTATACGCACCGATTAGGTCCATGCTGCACATGAGGGGCACAGATGTCCTATCTTTTGCAGGTGTGCATATTTTGCGCCTGTAAAAGACAGACATCTGACCAGTGCCATAGGGAACCAATGGTTCTAATAGACGCGCTTTTTTGCGCACATAGGTGAACACAAAAAAATGCTCATCTGACTGAGCCCTGATGGTTCAAAACCTGATTTAAAAAAAAAATTGCACAAGGCCACAACATAACAACATGTTACAAAAAAGTGAAGAGGTTTGAAAACTTTCCAGATCCACTGTAAGAGATTTTGGTTTCAGGAAAAACCTTTTTAAGAGGGAATAGCAGTTAACAAACTAAATTATGAACATCAACGAATGATTGGCAAAAATGTAATGTTGATGACCAATGACATAGTCAAAGTGTGCATAGGAACATAAAAAAGAATAGCACGTAACAAAACTTTACATGATTCAGTACACTAATATTGAAAATATGCAACAACTAACTGATGAATATGCTGAAAAAAGTTACAGAGCAAAAGAAAATAAGAAAGTGTGCCACTAGACTCCTAAAATGTTAAATACACAGATGCAGCAAACATTGAGTTCACTTTTTCCAATTGCTTTTGTTGCATTAAAAGGGTTGTCCCGCGAAACAAAGTGGGTCTATACACTTCTGTATGGCCATATTAATGCACTTTGTAATGTACATTGTGCATTAATTATGAGCCATACAGAAGTTATCAGAAATTTTTCATTTACCTGCTCCGTTGCTAGCGTCCTCGTTTCCATGGAGCCGTCTAATTTTCAGCGTCTAATCGCCAAATTAGACGCGCTTGCGCAGTCCGGGTCTTCTTCTTTTCTCAATGGGGCTCCGTGTAGCTCCGCCCCGTCACGTGCCGATTCCAGCCAATCAGGAGGCTGGAATCAGCAATGGACCGCACAGAAGCCCTGCGGTCCACCGAGGGAGAAGATCCCGGCGGCCATCTTCAGCAGGTAAGTAAGAAGTCACCGGAGCGCGGGGATTCAAGTAAGCGCTGTCCGGTGTTCTTGTTTAACCCCTGCATCGGGGTTGTCTCGCGCCGAACGGGGGGGCTGTTGAAAAAAAAAAAACCGTTTCGGCGCGGGACAACCCCTTTAAGTATCAATTTAAAGTTTGCTGTAATTGTGCATTTAACAAATTAACATTTGCTTCCTCTGTACCTTATACAAAAATAGTTTAATTGAAAATGTATTTTTTAAAAGCCTTCCAGGTTGACACAATTCTTTTAATATGAATGTGACCTTATCAAAATACTAATATGAATAAAAATTCTGTAAAATGTAAAAAAAAAATAATATAGATGAAGTAGACTAAGTATAAATCTCTACTCACATCAGTATTGTGGCTTCCATTTCTTAAGGAAGCCAAAGCCACAACACTGTGTCAGATCTGTTGCACAATAGACACCGGTGGTGCCTGTTGTACCCTATTGACGTATAATGAGACCTCGGGTTCAGCATAGAGGTGTCCTTTGGCTTGATGGAAAAAAATACGGTAGCCTACAGTGCTTTTTCTCCTTTTAAAAAAATGCTAGAATCTGGAATGACCTATACAAGAAGTGCTCCTGAATGCAGAAGGCCAAGACAATGATGACAGAAAATTGTGGCAAATATTTAGGCATAATGGTACCTAGATGGGTTGTGGTAAGGCACAAGACCAATAACAGGCAGTTAGTAATTCTGAGGAATGTCTTACACAGTTAATGTGATTATTCTATCATGTAACACTTCTAAATGGTGTTCATTGGATACCAGTACTTTAGTTGTCAACAATTATTGAAAGCGCTTTGCAGATAAAGGAAAACTAAGAATTAAGGAATCCAGTGTAGAGGTTTACATTTCTCACTATTACAACTTGCATGACTAGAAAATTCTTCCTTAGTCAAGATACAGCTTTTGAATATGAATGGATATTGGGATGAATTAGCCCTGTGAGTGCTACAGTTTTCCTTGAATGAACTTTGGAATAACATTGGGAGTGAGAAAACAAGGCTGACGTGTTAGCTGGCCTAGGGTCAATAGCAACTATGTTCAAATCTGTTCTGCGGATAACCCCAGCATTCTCATATCACATTATGACGTTTACATATTTTTTTTTATGTGTAAAAAATGTCCAAGGTTATCCAGTTATGTTTAGGAGCTTTTACTACAACATAAGAATGTCTAGGATTAACCCTCTTAATCTGAAGCCCAAACACTACAAGTCCCTGCACTAAAGAGATCACCAGCCAATTCTGCATTTTATACTAGTTTAAATGTATTAAAAGTATACAGTATTGCAATGATACAATACCTATTAAGGCTTTCTTTTGTAAATATTTGTACTAGAGATGAGCGAGCATACTCGCTAAGGCACACTACTCGAGCGAGTAGTGTCTTATGCGAGTACCTGCCCGCTCGTCTCTAAAGACTCAGGTGCCGACGGGGGAGAGCGGTGAGTTGCGGGAGTGAGCAGGGGGGAGCGGGGAGGAGAGAGTAAGAGAGAGATCTCCCCCCGCTCTCCCCCGCCACTCCCCGCCCCCCGCCGACACCCAAATCTTTAGAGACAAGCAGGCAGGTACTCACATAAGGCACTACTCGCTCGAGTAGTTTGCCTTAGCGAGTACGCTCGCTCATCTCTAATTTGTACTGTATGGGTGAATAAACTTTATAACATTCATTTCACTAAGCTTAGAATATTCAGTGCAATAAAAAGCTGCACATGGAATAAATTACATTAGTTACATCTAAACAGCATTGTTGATGAAAAGTATGCGCACAGATGAATATAAATGGCAGCTAATCTTCAGTCAATTTGTTTTCAGAAACTATAGAGAAAAAAGAGCAGCCTTCAAAACCCAAGAAAGGTAAGATAAAATGAGAATATGTGGTGACATTTATTACCAGTTCAATACCCAATTGGAAATTCATGGTTCATGGTAATACTGACTAGCTTAATTTTGTTAGCGCATTTAAAGGCTTCGTTTTGATGCATTAGCCTTTTTAAAGCACATCAGAATAAGGCTAGTATGGGTGTCCTGTGCCAAGAGGAGTGCATCAGATTAAGGCTGGCATGGGTGTTCTGTGTCGGAGTAGCAGAGCATCAGCTATCTGATGACAGCCATGCTCTTTTTGCAATGGCTTGGATTGAAATTAGCTTTGATCCCAGCCGTTTAACCACTTACACGCAGCAGTCAATGGAACTGTGGCATGTAGGTGGCTGACCGAGGAGGGGCTCCCTCTGACGTTCCTTGAACCCCTACGATATAATTACAAAGTGCCAATAGGTTGCTATGTTGCCCAGGTTCCCAAAGGTTTGACAGTTTCTTCCAGGTTTGCCATCTAGTGTGACCCATTTGGCCCTACCAGAGGCAAGATCTATTAGACTGATATAATACACAGCAATACTGAACTATTGCCATGTATTAAAGGACATAGGACAAAAAAAGTGAAGAAAAATTAAACTAGAATTTTAAAACAATCTAAAAACAAAAATGTATCAAATGTCCGCGTAAATGGGAACAATTAAGACTACAGCTCATCCCTCAAAAAACAAACTACCATAGAGCTCTGTCAAGGCTAAACTACAAATCTTACGGCTCTTGGAATGCATTGCGATAGAATAAAATATTTTTTTAAACAAGTGTTTTAGTGCACAAAATTAGTAAAACATAAACACCTATATAAACTTGGTATCATAGTAATCATGCTGATCCATGCCCTTCCTATTCAAGTATGCTATTGTTACTTTAGTATAGGATACTGGATTAGTCGTTTTGACTACACCCTGTATATATTCTACAAAGCCAAAAAAGAAGTTATTTACTTATGTATTTCAAAATATTGCTTAATTTCGGCTGCAACCAGTGATTTTCCTGCATAGAAGTAGGTAGTGACTGTACTGAATGGCATAATGGGGAAAAAAACACATAAATGACAAATCACATATATAGGTCAGAAGTGCAACAGTGGACAGCACTCATAAAATCAAACTCAAGATACAATATAGGAACAGACTCACCTGATATGGTGCGGTCGCCACAGATAATGAGGTGCACAACTATACCTAACAACCTGGTTGGCCTTGATTGTACACCTCAGAGGGTATGGGTAAATCTCCATCCAGTAGAGACATCCATAACGGAGATCGCCAATGGAGACTACCACCCGATACAAAAGTCTGGGAATCAGCATATGTCAGGAAAGGACAAGAAACACACATAGCGCTCAGAGATTATCCTAAATAAACATCCATAAATATATGAAACACAAGGAAGTAGGTCACTTACATAACCAGGGAGGTATGTGGGACTGGATCAGTACCCCACCAACCCCCTGTGATCTAGAGAAGTAGCTATGCTAAGTACAGTTGGATTGAGGTACAATAACACACAGCTAGATTAAATCTTCAAGGTATTTTAATTCAACCAATATGCAATATCAGTTCTGTAACACATTTCGGAGGTTACAGAATAACAATCCCCCTTTCTTAAGATGTTACATGTTTACCCCAAGTAGCAGTTTATATTATATAGGCATATTACAATCATTACCTTCATTGGTGGCAGTGGTGGATGTCCCAAAAATGACAAAAAAGCTGGTGCACCGCATCCCGAAATGGCAGGGAGGGACCAGGGCACCGGCTGAACTGGAAGTGACGTATGCCCAAAATGAGCCTGCATCCTCCAGGCTGAAGTGACGACAGTGTTCCACTTGCCTGCGTTTCAGCATCTGGAACTGATGCCAATGCTCCACCACAATGGTTATGGTTACCAGTGCACAACCCATAGTTTTTTTTATTCTTTTGTATTAAATTCAGATCCACTTGCTTTTATCTGAGACCCACTGAATATTTGGGCCAATAAGCCAATTAAATTTTGCACAAATGAGTTCCATGCTTATTCACGGTTTCCAGTCCTTTGACCACAGTGGTGGATCTGAAACACAAGCCGGTGTAATGCTAAAAATTAAATGCATCTACCAGGAGATGGAGGAACTTGCATTTTAATTTTTATATGAGGTCCTCATCATATTGTTCTAGCTGCAGCACTTATAATCAAAAGGTCACATTTTTTTTCATAAATAGAACCAGTTGAAGTGTAAAATTGATCTCTACAACCCAAAGGAAATTACAAAATTAACCATTCAGTAGATTTTAAAATAACTATCATTGTAATGTGTCTGTTATAGAAACCCCAGAGGAAAAGAAAGACAAGGAATCCATTGAACCAAAAAAAGGTAAAGACATTAAGATATAATTTTACAGTATACTAACTCCTTAGTGGGCCTATTTTTGCCTTGATGAATACGCTATTTTTTTTATTGTCGTTTTGAAAGTGCCATAACTTTTTTGATTTTTCATTGACATAGCCATATGAGGATTTTTTTTTTGTGGGACTAGTTTTAATGGCACCACTTTGAGGTACATTTAATATCTTGTAAAACCTTTTATTAATGTTTTGCGGGGATGTAAAAAAAAAGACCCAGAAACTCCACTATTGTTTTTTGTTTTATTGGTGTTTGCTGTGTAGTAAATAAAACATGACAAAGGTGATAACAGGGTGATGCCAAGTTTATATAGTTTATTTTTTATAGGTTACTACTTTTTCACATGCGATGCAATGCGATGCAAGAAACTCCATGATCCTCCGACACGGCTGACACTCTTTTTTAGTCCCTCAAGGGGTTATCAAGATGCGATTGTTGGATCACTAGCATAGTACACTGTATTACATCTGTAATGCAGTACACCATGCATATACTGTGAGCCTATCACACTACAGGAGGCAGCTTCTGATAGGTTAAGATACTAGGTAGACACGGGTGCCTTTGTCAGGATTCTTGCTGCCATGGACAACCATCGCACCTTTTGATTACATTGCTATTTATTGTGGCATGGCAGGGGTTAAACAGTCGGGATCTAGACAGCCAGTGTTAGATCTTGCTTCTGCTAGATTATAGGAGCTTTATACCTGTGCCATAAATTTACTATAGTGGAGGGTAAAAGCCCAAGACCAAGTGTCATATATTTGCTGTGCTTGGTCACTAAAAGTTTACTGTTAGTTACATTTATGATTCAAACTGTCACTCATTTGTCAACTGACAGGATGGCATACAGAAACGGGCCAACAAGATATGAAAGCTAATGCTAGAAGTTAGCATAGTGTGAACAAAAATGTCAATAGCTGTTTACTAAATTGCTATTATGGGTGAAATTCACACTGACGTTCACTCCTGAGTAATCTTTTTAAAGCAAAAACAAAATAAGAACATTTGCATCTGTTCCTAGATTGCCACCGAACTGCATAGAACATATGCAGCTAGCAACAATTGTTCTTTAGAGTCTATGAAAACTTCCTAATTAATCATTTTTTAAAACTACATGTGTTTTCCATTTTATCATGCAAATTTTCATGTATATGTTTCCTTATTGCAGTTATAAATAATATTCTGTAATATGGATGTCATACAAATCTAAAATATGCCTCTGTATTATGAGCCCTTGCTTTGAGGCTCTATTGATTTCTGTGATAAATTTATGAGAGCTTCCAATGAAGCATGATGCACATGGTGGCAGGCCGGCTAATAGACATGCCTCATTGACTAATTACAGTGACAAAAAAATGTCATTTAGCCCAAAATGATTAGACTACTGAAGCCCAGCTGCATAGACATTAAAACACATCTATATGCCCATATAACACGTGCAATGTTGTAAATAAGGACACATATTCTACAGAATATATTGCTGTTGGGTGTAAAAGTTAGTATACGGAACACACATTGTGCACTCAAGGTACTGTTACTGGTGGTGGTAGTACTGGTGATGCTGCTCCCCTTCTCCTACTTCAGCCATGTTTCTTCGTCCTACTTTCCCCAAATAAAAAAACTATGTAAATATGGAAACATGGAGCTACAAAAAGCTCTCATGCTTCCATGAGGAGCACACTCTGCTCTCAAGGTACTGTTGCGTCTGGTGGAACTGCTGCTGCCCTTCTCTTGGTTTTGCTATGTTTCCTCCTCCTTCCCGAAATGAAAATTTTCTGAAGCCAAAGAAAAAGCTGCAGTTCTACAGCTCTAACTTGGAGAAGGTCCGTGCTTTGTTGTTCTATTCACCTGGTAGAATTTGTCCTTTGCAAACTTTATGACATTGCTTAAAATAAGCACACCTGCTGTCTTGCATAGTAAAATTTTTGGTAGCTCTACAGCTGTTTCTTGGAGCAGGCCCTTGCTTGAGTGAAATTCTCCTTGAAAAAATGTATGATTTAAAAGAAACAGCTCACCGGCTATCCTTTTTGGGGCAATTGTTGATCTAGAAGATCCTAAGTGGGCATTCTTTTGCTTTCAGTGACACCGTTGTGTTACGATTGATCCCTAGACAACTGTACATTATTTTGACCAATTTTAATGAAGAGCACAGCATTCCCCAGATGTGTGGCTGTATTTTCATGCAATTTGGGGGGCTTTCGCTAGATTGGGGACCTTCTAGAGGACAAATTAGTGAACCTGATTTTCACTCCCATTAACTTTAATAGGAGTCAGAATTGACCGTCTCAATTCACAATGATTTCCATTAAATCAGCCTGATTCTGATATGTTCCGATTATTCCACTAATCGCTCATCACTAGTGACAACACAATAGAATTTAGCTCCTACATTTTTATATTTAAGAGAATACAGATGCTAAAGTTTCCTTTATGTTTTAGGTTGGTTATTTTTAGTTTTTTTTTGTTTGTCTAAGCACTGAAGTGTACATGAAACTCGGTTTAGGCTTTTTGATCATAAATGCTACTTCATGCAGGCAAATGGAATTTTTGAGAAACAGTTCGACCTGCTGTAAAAAAAAACCTAAATAAGACATACCTCATCCAATCTCCTGCTGGCCCTGTTCCGCTGCAGCTTGTTCTCCATTGCTCTCTATGTCCTACCACAGCAATAATATCACCAACATCATGGACTTGTGACCACTGCAGCAAATTACTGGTTCACTTTGTCCAGTGACTAGCTGCAACAAATATGGATCAGTTAAAATAAAACCAATGACATCCTCAAGCCTAAGTGAGACTTGAGTGTTTTGCAGCTCTTTAACCCATTAAAGGGGTTGTCCCGCGCCGAAACGGGTTTTTTTTTTTTTCAACCCCCCCCCCCCGGTCGGCGCGAGACAACCCCGATGCAGGGAGGTAAAGAAAGCTTACCGGAGCGCTTACCTTAATCCCCGCGCTCCTGTGACTTCAATACTTACCGGTTGAAGATGGCCGCCGGGATCCTCTGTCTCCGTGGACCGCAGCTCTTCTGTGCGGTCCATTGCCGATTCCAGCCTCCTGATTGGCTGGAATCGGCACGTGACGGGGCGGAGCTACACGGAGCCTGCATTCTGCACGAGCGGCTCCATAGAAGACAGGAGAAGACCCGGACTGCGCAAGCGCGGCTAATTTGGCCATCGGAGGGCGAAAATTAGTCGGCACCATGGAGACGAGGACGCCAGCAACGGAGCAGGTAAGTATAAAACTTTTTATAACTTCTGTATGGCTCATAATTAATGCACAATGTATATTACAAAGTGCATTAATATGGCCATACAGAAGTGTATAGACCCACTTGCTGCCGCGGGACAACCCCTTTAAGGACCAAGCACAATAAATTTATAGTAAATGAGAGCTATGTACTAAGAAGTGAAAGTGGACGTATAAATTCTATTACACGACCTGCCGGTCACGTGACCGCTGGGATCCCCTGACACATCAGAGCTGCAGGGTCCTAGAAGACCCTGATTAGCTCTGCCAGTGACTAATGTCACTACATCGGATGTTTCTCCCTGTAACTGGGGCTCCTACGGATGCTCCAGCTACAGTGCAAAATTGTCAAAGAAAAAAAAACAAAAACATGTCAGTGTCCCCTAGAGGTCTTATATAACATCATGGGGTACATAGATAGTAAAAAAAAATAATTGCATAAATAAGTAAAACACAATTACAGAATAAAATTAAAATATATGCATAAAAAAGAAAATAATCCATGGTCAATGCCAACCAACACTGTATGCATCCTGTAATCCAAAACCATACAAATTATATATCAAAATGTCCAAAACTAAATGAGGAACCCGTTCCCATACTTTATTTTAACGTAAATCTACTCATAAAAAAATAACTATAAATGTTTTAAAAAAATCATTGTTTTAGCTTTTTACCACCAATAGAATTAAAAAATGGAAAAAAGTCTCTACAAAAAATATTTTAAAAAATAGCCCTATATGTCACAGAAAAAAACACAGCAAAAATAATTTTGGTAGCTAAAGGAAAAAAGAATAGGGTAGTTAAACCATCACATGGGTAAAATTCCTAAAAATTGTCTGGTCCTTAAGGGGTTAAATCTGAAGTTCTTTAGTGAAATTTGTGATATTCTGGTAGCTGATACTCCATCTCAATAATTATGACAGGCTAGCTACTTCTGGGAAAATTCAATATACTGTACAATATCTGTCCCTTTAGAAACAATGGTTACAGTAAATCCTTTTCTAAACTATATTAAAGCATCATTTTTAATCTTACCAGATCATGCATAAAAAATGTTTTGTACTGTTATCTGGTATGTGTATTTCAGGTAAATCACATTACTAGGAAAATGCCATTCATAAAACAATGTTGACATATATTGTGATATAGATTGCTTTGTAGAGTGCCTAATGCATTTTTTTTTACAGAGATACATGAAAAAGAACATAAAGAGCCAGCAGTGGCAAAGACAGGTACCGTGTGTAACGATACATTGATCATACAGATTAACTAAAGTCTTGGCCACTTAGGGAATCTAAGAACAGCATTCAATTCAGCATAGTGAGGCTTTTCCCCATCACATATTTTTATGTGATCCGAATATGAGAAGAAAATAACAAAGGGATTACATAAAAGTTTACTAAAACTCTCTTCTGGGAAGTTTCGATTGTAGCCTCTCTTGGTGAATTATAATGTCTTTAATGTGATTTAAGCCTTCTACTTATGTTATTGTGAAATACAGAATTGCCATTAATTTAACTAGGTTTTATGGGCATCACTATACAGAAAATGACTAATACCATAGAGGAAACAATGTCCTATTAATTGCAATCACTAAATACAAAGTAATTGAATATGTGACCATATACCTTGAAAGAGCCCTTTTGATGACAATTTCATACTTGAGTCTGTGTGGATAGGTCTTTCAGCATTACACATTCCTGACACATCTTCTTTTCATCATATTTCCCTATAACTTTGCTTACGTTTCATTGTTCCAAGTTCATTTAAAAATTCTAAATCAGACTAAGGGTGGCTTCACACAAGCGTGTTTTTGTGCATACATAGGTTCGTACATAAGCGCACACCCATGTACGTGCAAAAACACGCATGAATGCA
This sequence comes from Eleutherodactylus coqui, assembly GCF_035609145.1. Lineage (NCBI taxonomy): Eukaryota > Metazoa > Chordata > Amphibia > Anura > Eleutherodactylidae > Eleutherodactylus > Eleutherodactylus coqui. The sequence goes on along the minus strand of NC_089837.1, from coordinate 233,177,108 downwards.
GGTCCGTGCATTAACTTCAATGGAGCTGTGGCTGCTGCCAGTGGCTCCATTGAAGGCAATGGTCTGCCGGCAGCCCAGAATTGTTTTTCAGGGAAGGGCTTTTCATATAAGCCCTTCCCTGAAAAACAAAAAATTTTAGTGTAAAAAAAAATAAATAAAATAATGCGCGCATTGTCTTCAATGGAGCCGTGGCAGCTGCCAGCGGCTCCATTGAAGACAATGGTCTGCCAGCACCCCCAAATTCTTTTTCAGGGAAGAGCTTTACATTGCAGCCCTTCCCTGAAAAACAAGAAAAAATGGTGATAGAAATAAAAAAAAATCTATACTCACCTTTCTTTAGCTGCCGGGGCTCAGCCGTATCCTGCCGGCTCTTCTCCTGCACTGCTGTGAGGAGTATTCAGCAGTCGGGGATTTAAAATCCCCGCCTGCTGAATGGGCTGTCTCTTATTGGCTGAGCACTGTGACCAATCAGAGGCAGCTCTCAGCTATTGAATGACAGCTGGGAGCTGCCTCTGATTGGTCCCTGTGCTCAGCCAATCAGAGGCAGCACTCACCCATTCTTGAATTCATGAATGGGTGAGTGAGTACTTCCTCTGATTGGCTGAGTGCTGGGACCAATCAGAGGCTGCTCTCAGCTGTCATTTAATAGCTGAGAGCTGCCTCTGGATGGTCACAGTGCTCAGCCAATTTAGAGACGGCCCATAAATATGCTTCTGTTCATCACCCCCTCCCCCTTCCAAGTAAGTGTCTATCAATGACATATTATTTGGCATTGCATTGATTCTCTCCACATCTTTCATCCTCACCTCTTGAGCACAGGACTTTTTTTTCTGATATCTATTTGTGTCACTTTCTATCTGGGGGAGCTCTGATTTCCAGGACCCCAGTCTCTCTGCAACTCTCCTTTTGACACCAAGAAAATTGAAGTGAGGCAGGAGAAGATACGGTGGAGATACCATAGCTTTTGCATTTGCCACTGACATTACCCTTCTTTGTTAGTACCAGTCTCCTGAGGCGCTCTCTACACATTTTCTGAATTACAGGATGCTGGCAGCTGGATAACCTACCGCAGCTGTCATCTGTGACAGCTGTGGTAGGGAATTCTTTATTCCCCACAGGAATGAAGAATTCCTCTGCTGCATCTGTCACAGATGTGGAAGGTGCTGCAGGGAATTCTTTTTACTCGCAGGGATAAAGGAAACATCTGCTGCATGCGGCAGATGTGTTCATTATGCCCGCGGGGACACGGATGCGGCGGATAGGTAAGTTTTTTTTATTTATTTTTTACACTGAAATTCTTGTTTTTCAGGGAAGAGCTTATATGTAAAGCTCTTCCCTGAAAAACAATTCAGGGGTGCCAGCAGACCATTGTCTTCAATGGAGCCTCCGGCAGCAGCCGTGGCTCAATTGAAGGCAATGTGTGCATTGCCTATACTGCATGCATGTCCTATCTTTGCAGGCATGCACCTGTAAAACACGGACATGTGAACACACCATAGGGAATGCATTGGTTCTAATTGAAGCGTGTTTTTGTACGCGAGTATTCACGCATAAAAACACGCTCATGTGAAGACTTGGCTGGTTCAGGTAATTAAAACTGAATATTTAGACACATAAAATTCTAGGTGTACAGTATGTCTATGTGTATGGAGAAGCATATCAAGCTTACACAGCATACAAAACCTCACTCTACAGCCACAGTTGCCATGACGGGGACCCCATATGTAATAGAGTAGGAATTCGGATCACTATAGTATGTGTTCTATTATTTTATCCATATTTATAAAAAGGTGTAAAACCCTGTTAACGTTCATACTGTCTGACTGTTTACTACTATATATAAGCAAATTTATATATTATATTTCAATATATAATTTTTAGAAACAACAGTCCAAAAAGCTGAACAAGCACCTGCAGACAAAAAGAAAGGTAACCATGAAATTATGATTTATGTTAAGTGGTATAGAAAAATAATGTTTAATTGTATCGATATAGTATTATAGACTTGACAATATGGGCATGAAAAAAGCCAAAAATGTTTAAAATATTGTAGCAAGCTTAGATATTTTGCTGTACATATTTTAATATGATGATGAGTGACATTTTAAATCTACAGTATCTCTTTGGCTGGGTCAATTACAAATATAATATGTAAGCAAGCGGGGTGCACTTGCCTGCGGATCGCCGACCTCTTGCACATGAAAATGGCACACCACACGTGTAAAAACTGCTCAACAGATGTGGATTTCTTTATCTGGCCCCTGCCAGCCTTTATTGGTCATCACCGCAATCACAAAACACAGCAATATCATCCAACGTTAATATACACAGTCCATATGCACCCTACTTCGGTGTGAGTCCAGGGTTGTTGCCCCTGTCGGACTGTGGCCTCTGCTAGGCCACCAGCCTGCAGCACCTCAGCTCTGCTGCGCTGGTCCTCTCTTTCTCTTGCTTTTGGCAGGAACTGGCTTTTATCTGGTTCCTGCTCCACCCCTTGGTGTTAACCCTAGCAGCAGAAGTCCTGTCTGCAGCCCTCTACAGGCCCTTCTGTGTTGTGCACCTCTACAAATAATATACAAAGCAGGCAAAAAAACAAGGTAAATAAAAGAATAATTAAACCAAATAACTTAAAATGGCCTAAAACAAATACAGCTCTAAGGGCCAATTTGCATGTAATGATTATCAGTCAAAATTGATTCAAACAAATGAATTTAAGCGATAATCATGCAGTGTAAATGAAAAAAAAAATGCTCACTGTTAATTCGTGAGTCCTTATCGCTGACTGTAAATCAGAATAAAAACTATCGCTGGATCGCTGGCTTCTCATTCCGTGTAAATGCTCCTCGCTTCACATAGAAGATGAAGGACGGAGTGAGAAGTCAGCAATAACCAAGCGATCCAGCAGTCTGTCCTAACGCTCTGCAAGAGCGGTGCCGTTTAGCGGTATCATCTAAGTATCTGATAGGACAATGACAATATATTTTGAAGGCTTGCATGTTAGGGTTTGTTTTATTTTCACTTTACAAAAATCTAAGTGCATTACCTAATTGTAGTGACTAAGTATGAGTGAATGAGGTTCTGAGACTATATTGTAAACATCCCTCTATGTGGTAATTGACTATTACATTACAAAAAGATATAGCCAATAGCACACCCCAGAGTATATTCCTATCGGAATGCAATGCAGCTTACATAATTTCTATATTGTACATATTATGTTTGGGGATTTATTCAAGAGAACTAATATTTTTAAGATGGCAGTTATCTGAATTATTTATTTCTCTCAGCTGGCCTATTTTCTGTCAGTTGTAAAGTTTACACAAACCACTAAATTGGCATTCATTATTTCATATAAATGGGTAATGTACATGAATCCTCTTGTTTTCACTGTAAAATACTGCAAAGGATGATGGGTTCGAATAATTACATTCAAGTATGAGCTACTCATACGCTTAATGTTGGTATGTACATGTAATAGAGGTGTAATACAGCCATTAAAACATACTGAAATTTACATATTTGACTTGTCTTTCTTAGAAACCCTGGAGCTAACAGCCAAAATAGAACTAAAGAAAGGTAATGTTATACCCTACCTTTTTAATTGAAATAAATTCTACCTCTTTATTATAAACATCTTGCCATGCTGTCTTTAGCATTTAACCTTTCAGTTGTATGTGGGTGTAAGAAGCAAACAAAAAAAGTTGAGCCAGCTCACCATTAGTGAGATCACCAATGCACACATCCGTCATGAACCAAGCATATCACAACTTGTAGAGAAAATTGATCCAGCCCCATAGACTTAAACACAAGCTGACATTATAATGTAAGGGTATCTATAAGCTGCTCTAACAAATATAGAATAGATGCAAAGCTACCACAGACAGCACACTGCCCCATTATTGGCTTATGAGGACATGCAGATTGGTGCTTTCACCAATGATCACCAAAAAGGTAATGGATGAGAAATAGGACATGCCAATTCATATCAATGTGCTGCCTCCGAATAGATCAGACAGCACATGATCATAAGCCTCTCGAACGCAACTCACATACACGGGTGGCGTGCACCTAGCCTTAGGCCTCATGTCCACTGGCTGGTCAGATGCCACATGCGGAAGCCCTCAGTGGAACCCGACCCTGCCCGTGGCTGAGGACCATGCTTCACTATGGATGTGTGCGGAAGTGTTGACTGGTGCGCCGCTGAACATGTACAGTAGAGTTTGTTTCTTAAACTCCTGCTTTTCCGTAGAATCCGCGGCCTGTCTGTAATGTCAATTGTGGACAGGCAGCGGGTCCAATGTCTTTCAACGACTTCAATGGAAGTCGTCTGCTTGGAAGCCGTACTGAAATGAAGCATGCTGCGATTTGCTTTTCTGGAACAAATTTGCAAGCTTTAATTCAGCTGTGGACACCCATGATTCTCTATGGTGCGGCATGAACTGCGGATCCCGCAATTTATGTCTGCCCGTGCACATTGGGCCTTAGGGCTCCTTCACGCGGTGCTGCAATTTTCATCCCCACGCATTGCGACTGCATCTCTCATTTTGTGCCCTGCTAAGATGGCTGGGGCTGCGGCGCATATACGCCACAGCCCAGAATACTGTCAGGCGGGGGGAAAGAGTTTAGCCATGCTAAACTTCCTCCCCCTCTCCGCCCCTTGCCGGCAGCCAGCAAGGTGCGGAGAGGGGGAGGGAAGGCAGAGAGAGTTTAGCAGTGCCACTGCTAAACTCCCTCCCACTTCCCTTTTCCAGCAGCTTCCATAGGAGTCTATGGGGCCGGCCGCCGTATTCTGGCCAAAGATAGGTCCAGACCTATCTTCTCCAGTCAGCGTAAAAGTGGCTGGCTGGAATGCACACCGTATGCGCTATTTTTTCTGGCCATCTGATTTTACGCCCCAAACATCGCTCATCTGAACAAATGCATTGGAATCGCTGCAATAAAACGCCCATGTGAATAAAGTTTTACTATAAGAGCATAGAAGGAGCGAACAAAAATGGAACTACTTTCATCAACCAGATAAGATTGTAATAATCTCAATATAGCTAATGTTATTTAAACCCTTTCTTGGCTGTGATAAATGGTAAGGGTGTTAAAGGGGTTGTCCCGCGCCGAAACGGGGTTTTTTTTTTTTCAACCCCCCCCCCGTTCGGCGCGAGACAACCCCGATGCAGGGAGGTAAAGAAAGCTCACCGGAGCGCTTACCTTAATCCCCGCGCTCCGGTGACTTCTCTACTCACCGCTGAAGATGGCCTCTTCCTCCGTGGACCGCAGCTCTTCTGTGCGGTCCACTGCCGATTCCAGCCTCCTGATTGGCTGGAATCGGCACGTGACGGGGCGGAGCTACACGGAGCTACACGGAGCCCCATAGAAGACTGCAGAAGACCCGGACTGCGCAAGCGCGGCTAATTTGGCCATCGGAGGCCAAAAATTAGTCGGCTCCATGGAGACGAGGACGCCAGCAATGGAGCAGGTAAGTATAAAACTTTTTATAACTTCTGTATGGCTCATAATTAATGCACAATGTACATTACAAAGTTCATTATTATGGCCATACAGAAGTGTATAGACCCACTTGCTGCCTCGGGACATCTCCTTTAAAGAGATTTTCACAGTTTTGAAAGATGTCTTTGTATATTTTAGCATTTTTAGATTGTCCTCTCAACTGTTTAATTAGTTGCTCAAACTGAGGACCCTGTGCATGGAAAGTAAAGAAAAATACATATTTATTGATTTAATTCATTTCCAAAAATGATAAGTTTAATAGTTTATAACCATTTACATCAGCTCAGTAGAATATGCATTTTAGTGATTTGGCTCTATCAACACTGATGTCTTTGTGTCCATTTAAAATAATGAATGCTTCATCCTTTGGTCTTGCAAGACATTTCAAAATAATTTAATATTATGTACTAGTTTCTAGTCAATTGAGCTCAGTTTTGCATAAATATATGTAAAGAAATAATATGATCTATTGTGTGACCAGAAATACTGCAATGTAAGGGCTCAGTCAGACGGGCGTTTTTAGCCGCGATTTGCGCATGCGCATGCGTCCGGCGATTTTTTAAAACCATTGCTTTGCAATGGTATCGGACACATGAGCGCTTTTTATGCGCTCGTCCGATAAATTATAGAACAAAAAATCGCAGATCGCACCTATCTGCGATCTGCGATTCCTGTTCTCTTCTCTATATGCGCTCAATGGGGCCAGCGGCAGCAGCGCCGACCCCATTGAGAACATATAGAAGACAAATCATTCTTCTCTGCCACAGCTGTAACAGCTGTGACAGAGAAGAACGATGTTTGCCCATTGAATTCAATGGAGCGGCAATACAGCCGCTCCATTGAAAGCAATGGGCTGCCGGCGTGCGCGGGGTGAATTGTCGGGAAGGGGTTAAATATATAAACCCTTCCCTGCAATTCATCCTAAAATGTGTTAAGATAAAAAAAAATTGTATACTCACCTTTCCGCTGCAGCCGGAGTCCAGCCGCGGCCGCTGTCAGTTCTCCTGAACTGCTTCTCGGCACTATTCAGCCGGCGGGGCTTTAAAATCCCCGCCTGCTGAATGATCTGCCTCTGATTGGTCACAGCCTGACCAATCAGAGGCCGGTTTCACTCACACACCCATTCATGAATTCATGAATGGGTGAGTGACTGCTGCCTCTCAGCGCTGAGCCAATCAGGGGCAGGTCTGACTCACATCCATTCATGAATGGGTGTGAGTGAGGCATGCCTCTGATTGGCTCAGCGCTGAGCCAATCAGGGGGCAGGTCTGACTCACACCCCCTTCACACCCACTGCAGGACGGCCGCTCGGAGCTCCGGCTGCCGGCAGGTGAGTATACAATTTTTTTTTATTTTTACACATTTTAGGATGAATTGCAGGTAAGGGCTTATGTATTTAAGCCCTTACCGACAATTCATCCCGGGCTCGCCCGCAGCGCATTGCTTTCAATGGAGACGGCTGTATTGCCGTCTCCATTGAATGCAATGCGCTGGACAGCTCCGGCCCGTTTCTAATGAAACGCGGCTAGGAGCAGATTTTCGGGCGATTTGCGGGCGACTTGCGCACACCGGTCACGCGATTTGCGGATGCGCATCCGTCATGCGATCCGCAAATCGCGCGAAAAAACGCCCGTCTGACTAAGGCCTTAAATGTTGTTAAGCAGACAAAGAGCAAAAATCGCTATAAATAATTAAACAATTGAAGTTGCTTTTCTTTGCATTCTTCTTAGAATCTCCAGTGAAACCACAAAAAACAACAAAGGAAACAAAAGGTAAAATTGACATCAGGACCCACTTATACCACCTATCCCATATTCTTTTCTTTCTACTCTTGATTCCTCACTCACAATACTAAATTAATATATCATGGTATGATATAATTTACTGGCATGCAGTTGTGCCCTTCCTTACCTATCCCCTTAACTCAACATATCCTGTGATGTGTGGTGTGACAAGATGACCAGCTTTGATAAAACCCTATGATTTTACATTATTCTGTCACAAGATGTCAATGCAATACATTTCTATTGTGGCTACCCAGGGAATAAGTTGTGCGATCTGTCAAAAATGTTGATAGCATGTCACTCAAGTGTATGCAATTTGTATAATGAGAAATCTAAGTCATTGGAGTACATTTTACCTAGTTAAGATTAAAAGACAAAATGAAATAAACCTACTGAAACTAGGAAATAATTAGAAAATAGCAAAATGAATGAAAAATGCTGGATATAGTCACTCATAAACTGCTGCTTAATGTCATTTTTTTAGAGAGAACGGTTTCAAAAACATGCAAAAGAACAAGGTTGACATGAAAATATTTTCATATTGACACAAAGTGTCGAATTAATTAGATCTGCCCTAATGATTTTGATAAATGAGATCCAATAAACTGAGGTTCCTTTGGCTTTAGTATTTAAAATGAGTATGAGAATTTGGCTCATGTGGCAGCAACTCCCCCTTGCGTAGAGTAATTTAGAAATGGATGAGTCTACCCAGGCAGATGTTGTCGCCATATGAATCCTCTCACATTTTTATTGTCCAAGAGAGCTGATAAGTACTGATTTGCATACAGTCTTCGAATAAACGATTCAGGCACTGTTTGTCAAGAAAACCATGGATTCACCTTGCTCAGATTCACCTCTTAGATGCCTTCACAATGCTGCATTTTCATGAAGGACATTCTTTAATTAATTTAATAAAAATGTAACAATTATTCAGCTGGTTTATATTGTGTATTTCTGTAGCTATTCCCATAGGTCCCTAATTGATGTCTATCACTGCCTTTTTTTTTTTTAAGAAAAAACTGTGGCAATACCTGAAAAAGAACGAGAAGTAAAGAAAGGTAAAAGGCTAATACCTTGTCTTCACACTAATTGAAAGTTCTCTCATAATTCTATTATTTGTTTTTCAACCAATTATTTCAAAATAACATTATAAGGTTCATCATCTTCGTGAACTTTAGTATCTTAAAACCATTCCTCATAAATATTTATTAAAAGTTCCAACCCAGCCCAACTTCTTTACAGCTCTTAGACACAAACCCTGTTTGAGCGCTTAGATAGCCGTGATAAAACAGCATAGATATCTGAGCATTAAATCGCGTGAATGAATAGCAGCCGCGGGATTAGCTCCCCCTCTTTTTGCCAGCCTGCTCCCATAGGAGTCTATGGGAGACGCCAGCACTGCACTGTCAAAAAATAGGACATGTCATATCTTTTGATGGAGAGAAATCTGCACCACAAAAAAAGTTCACGTTGCACGTTCTTTCAGATGCATTTTTTTGACGCACCTAATCAGCCCTAAAACAGCACTCGTGTGAAAGAAGCCTCAAGTATATACTGTAATTTAGCAGCTCATTTTCCTTATGAACTACAGTTGATACAATAGATTAACCCCTTAAGGACCAGAGTGTTTTGGTCCTAAAGGATCAGAAACTTTTTAGGGATTTTACTCAGTGGTTGTACTGCCAAAATTATTTTTGTTTTTTTTCTCTATGACATACAGAGATATTTTTTTTTATATCATACTCTTTTACTGTAGCTTGGGCATCTATAGGAGCCCCAGTTACAGGGGAAGTTACACCCCACTTTAGTGAATAACGTGCTGATCAGGGTCTGCTAGGACCTTGCAGCTCTGCGGTGACAGGGTAAGCACCACTACTCATTCCTTTAGTTAAAGGGAATGCCCAGTTTAGACAATCTTTGTTCCTGCTAACAGTATGTGGTAGAAGGCACGGGTGAGTACTGCATTAAATGTTGCCTACTATCCTAGCTAATTAAAAGCTATGACTATTAAAATACTATCTCTAGTACTTCAGTACATATAAGGTATTTAATAGAGATGAGCGAACGTACTCGTCCGAGCTTGATATTCGTGCGAATATTAGGGTGTTCGGGATGCTCGTTACTCGTAACGAGTACCACGCGGTGTTCTGGTTACTTTCAGTTTCCTCTCTGAGACGTTAGCGCGCTTTTCTGGCCAATTGAAAGACAGGGAAGGCATTACAACTTCCCCATGTGACGTTCAAGCCCTATGCCACCCCCCTGCTGTGAGTGGCTGGGGCGATCAGATGTCACCCGAGTATAAAAGTCGGCCCCTCCCGCGGCTCGGCTCAGATGCCGTGTGAGTTAGTGAGGGAAAGTGCTGTTCTATTAGAGTTGCTGTAGGGAGAGTGTTTGTAGTGAGTGTAGGCTTCAAGAACCCCAACGGTCCTTCTTAGGGCCACATCTACGTGTGTGCAGGCTGCTGTTAGCAGTGGAAAAAAATTTTTTTTCTTCTCAAAATCGGCAGTGCAGAGCATTGCACCCGGTATTAGGGACAGAAGTGGTTCTTAGGCAGGGAGAGTGTTAGGAGTGAGTGTAGCCTTCAAGAACCTCAACGGTCCTTTCTAGGGCCAAATTTAACCGTGTGCAGTACTGTGCTGGCTGCTGTTAGCAGTGTTGCATTTTTTTTTTTTTCTAAAAATCGTCTGTGCAGAGCATTGCACCCTCCATTGATACTACAGGGACAGAATTGTGTAGGCAGGGCCACAACACAGTTATTGTTCATTGAATATCCGCAGTGGGGCCTTCCCTTTGCAAAAAAGCGAAAAAATTATATTTGGCCTGCCTGTGTCAGTCCTAAGGTCTCCGTGTACGTGTGTGCTGCGTGGAGAACGTACAAAAATCAAACGCAACCAGCTACGGTTTACTGCAGGCTTGCGCCATTGTCTTTCCTGACTGGCAAATACCTGCTCTGCCAGAGTTAATAACTCTGCTACACTAAAGTTGTGTGACACTTTTTCAGGGCCACACCACAGTTATTAAACGTATTGTTCATTGAATATCCACAGTGGGGCCTTCCCTTTGCAAAAAAGCGAAAAAATTATATTTGGCCTGCCTGTGTCAGTCCTAAGGTCTCCGTGTACGTGTGTGCTGCGTGGAGAACGTACAAAAATCAAACGCAACCAGCTACGGTTTACTGCAGGCTTGCGCCATTGTCTTTCCTGACTGGCAAATACCTGCTTTGCCAGAGTTAATAACTCTGCTACACTAAAGTTGTGTGACACTTTTTCAGGGCCACACCACAGTTATTAAACGTATTGTTCATTGAATATCCGCAGTGGGGCCTTCCCTTTGCAAAAAAGCGAAAAAATTATATTTGGCCTGCCTGTGTCAGTCCTAAGGTCTCCGTGTACGTGTGTGCTGCATGGAGAACGTACAAAAATCAAACGCAACCAGCTACGGTTTACTGCAGGCTTGCGCCATTGTCTTTCCTGACTGGCAAATACCTGCTCTGCCAGAGTTAATAACTCTGCTACACTAAAGTTGTGTGACACTTTTTCAGGGCCACACCACAGTTATTAAACGTATTGTTCATTGAATATCCGCAGTGGGGCCTTCCCTTTGCAAAAAAGCGAAAAAATTATATTTGGCCTGCCTGTGTCAGTCCTAAGGTCTCTGTGTACGTGTGTGCTGTGTGGAGAACGTACAAAAATCAAACGCAACCAGCTACGGTTTACTGCAGGCTTGCACCATTGTCTTTCCTGACTGGCAAATACCTGCTCTGCCAGAGTTAATAACTCTGCTACACTAAAGTTGTGTGACACTTTTTCAGGGCCACACCACAGTTATTAAAAGTATTGTTCATTGAATATCCGCAGTGGGGCCTTCCCTTTGCAAAAAAGCGAAAAAATTATATTTGGCCTGCCTGTGTCAGTCCTAAGGTCTCCGTGTACGTGTGTGCTGCGTGGAGAACGTACAAAAATCAAACGCAACCAGCTACGGTTTACTGCAGGCTTGCGCCATTGTCTTTCCTGACTGGCAAATACCTGCTCTGCCAGAGTTATAAAAATTATATTTGGCCTGCAGGCTTGCGCCAATTTATTTCCTGCCTGGGAAATCAAATCACTGGTAATACAGCATGCTGAGGGGTAGGGGTAGGCCTAGAGGACGTGGACGCGGCCGAGGACGCGGAGGGCCAAGTGAGGGTGTGGGCACAGGCCGAGCTCCTGATCCAGGTGTGTCGCAGCCGACTGCTGCGCGATTAGGAGAGAGGCACGTTTCTGGCGTCCCCACATTCATCGCCCAATTAATGGGTCCACGCGGGAGACCTTTATTAGAAAATGAACAGTGTGAGCAGGTCTTGTCCTGGATGGCAGAAAGTGCTTCGAGCAAGCTATCATCCACCCAGAGTTCTGCGCCGTCCAGTGCTGCAAATCCGAATCCTCTGTCTGCTGCTCCTCCTTCCTCCCAGCCTCCTCACTCCACTACAATGACACATGCTCAGGAGCGGGAACACTCCCAGGAACTTTTCTCGGGCCCCTGCTCAGATTGGGCAGCAGTGGTTCCTCTACCACCAGAGGAGTTTATCGTCACTGATGCCCAACCATTGGAAAGTTCCCGGGGTCCGGGGGATGAGGCTGGGGACTTCCGGCAACTGTCTCAAGACCTTTCAGTGGGTGAGGAGGACGATGACGATGAGACACAGTTGTCTTGCAGTGAGGTAGTAGTAAGGGCAGTAAGTCCGAGGGAGCAGCGCACAGAGGATTCGGAGGAAGAGCAGCAGGACGATGAGGTGACTGACCCCACCTGGTGTGCAACGCCTACACAGGACAGGTCTTCAGAGGGGGAGGCACGGGCAGCAGCAGGGCAGGTTGCAAGAGGCAGTGCGGTGGCCAGGGGTAGAGGCAGGGCCAGACCGAATAATCCACCAAGTGTTTCCCAAATCGCCCCCTCGCGCCATGCCACCCTGCAGAGGCCGAGGTGCTCTAAGGTCTGGCAGTTTTTCACAGAGACGCCTGACGACCGACGAACAGTGGTGTGCAACCTTTGTCGCGCCAAGATCAGCCGGGGAGCCACCACCAACAGCCTGACCACCACCAGCATGCGCAGACATATGATGGCCAAGCACCCCACAAGGTGGGACGAAGGCCGTTCACCGCCTCCGGTTTGCACCGCTGCCTCTCCCCCTGTGCCCCAACCTGCCACTGAGATACAACCCCCCTCTCAGGACACAGGCACGACCGTCTCATGGCCTGCACCCACACCCTCACCTCCGCTGTCCTCGGCCCAATCCAGCAATGTCTCGCACCGCACCGTCCAGCCGTCGCTAGCGCAAGTCTTTGAGCGGAAGCGCAAGTACGCCGCCACGCACCCGCACGCTCAATCGTTAACCGTCCACATAGCCAAATTTATCAGCCTTGAGATGCTGCCGTATAGGGTTGTGGAAACGGAGTCCTTCAAAGCTATGATGGCGGCGGCGGCCCCGCGCTACTCAGTTCCCAGTCGCCACTACTTTTCCCGATGTGCCGTCCCAGCCCTGCACGACCACGTCTCCCGCAACATTGTACGCGCCCTCACCAATGCGGTTAGTGGCAAGGTCCACTTAACTACGGACACGTGGACAAGCACAGGCGGGCAGGGCCACTACATCTCCCTGACGGCACATTGGGTGAATTTAGTGGAGGCTGGGACAGAGTCAGAGCCTGGGACCGCTCACGTCCTACCCACCCCCAGAATTGCGGGCCCCAGCTCGGTGGTGGTGTGTTCGGCGGTGTATGCTTCTTCCACTAAAGCACCCTCCTCCTCCTCCTCCTCCTCAACCTCTGTCTCGCAATCTAGATGTGTCAGCAGCAGCAGGACGTCGCCAGCAGTCGGTGTCGCGCGGCGTGGCAGCACAGCGGTGGGCAAGCGTCAGCAGGCCGTGCTGAAACTACTCAGCTTAGGAGATAGGAGGCACACGGCCCACGAACTGCTGCAGGGTCTGACAGAGCAGACCGACCGTTGGCTTGCGCCGCTGAGCCTCCAACCGGGCATGGTCGTGTGTGACAACGGCCGTAACCTGGTGGCGGCTCTGCAGCTCGGCAGCCTCACGCACGTGCCATGCCTGGCCCACGTCTTTAATTTGGTGGTTCAGCGCTTTCTGAAAAGCTACCCACGCTTGTCAGACCTGCTCGTAAAGGTGCGCCGGCTCTGCGCACATTTCCGCAAGTCCCACACGAACGCTGCCACCCTGCGCACCCTGCAACATCGGTTTAATCTGCCAGTGCACCGACTGCTGTGCGACGTGCCCACACGGTGGAACTCTACGCTCCACATGTTGGCTAGGCTCTATGAGCAGCGTAGAGCTATAGTGGAATACCAACTCCAACATGGGCGGCGCAGTGGGAGTCAGCCTCCTCAATTCTTTTCAGAAGAGTGGGCCTGGTTGGCAGACATCTGCCAGGTCCTTCGAAACTTTGAGCAGTCTACCCAGGTGGTGAGCGGCGATGCAGCAATCATTAGCGTCACCATTCCTCTGCTATGCATCTTGAGAACTTCCCTGCAAACCATAAAGGCAGCCGCTTTGCGCTCGGAAACAGAGCCGGTGGAAGACAGTATGTCGCTGGATAGTCAGAGCACCCTCCTGTCTATATCTCAGCGCGTTCAGGAGGAGGAGGAGGAGCATGAGGAGGATAAGGAGGAGGGGGAAGAGACAGCTTGGCCCACTGCTGACGGTATCCATGCTGCTTGCCTGTCATCATTTCAGCGTGTATGGCCTGAGGAGGGGGAGGAGGAGGAGGAGGAGGAGGAGGAGGATCCTGAAAGTGATCTTCCTAGTGCGGACAGCCATGTGTTGCGTACAGGTACCCTGGCACACATGGCTGACTTCATGTTAGGATGCCTTTCTCGTGACCCTCGCATTCAACGCATTCTGGCCACTACGGATTACTGGGTGTACACACTGCTCGACCCACGCTATAAGGAGAACCTTCCCACTCTCATTCCCGAAGAGGAAAGGGGTTCGAGAGTGTTGCTATACCACAGGACCCTGGCGGACAAGCTGATGGTAAAATTCCCATCCGACAGCGCTAGTGGCAGAAGGCGCAGTTCCGAGGGCCAGGTAGCAGGGGAGGTGCGGAGATCGAGCAGCATGTACAGCCCAGGCAGTGCAACAGTCTTTAAGGGCCTGGCCAGCTTTATGGCTCCCCAGCAAGACTGTGTCACCGCTCCCCAGTCAAGGCTGAGTCGGCGGGAGCACTGTAAAAGGATGGTGAGGGAGTACGTAGCCGATCGCACGACCATCCTCGGTGACGCCTCTGCCCCCTACAACTACTGGGTGTCGAAGCTGGACACGTGGCCTGAACTAGCGCTGTATGCCCTGGAGGTGCTTGCTTGTCCTGCGGCTAGCGTCTTGTCGGAGAGGGTGTTTAGTGCGGCTGGGAGAATCATCACAGATAAGCGTACCCGCCTGTCAACCGACAGTGCCGACAGGCTAACACTCATCAAGATGAACAAAGCCTGGATTTCCCCAGACTTCTCTTCTCCACCAGCGGACAGCAGCGATACGTAAGCAATACGTAGGCTGCACCCGCGGATGGAAGCTACGTTCTCTCTCACCATCCAAAACGGGGACATTTCTGCTTCATCAATCTGTGTCTAATATTCCTCCTCCTCCTCCTGCTCCTCCTCCTGAAACCTCACGTAATCACGCTGAACGGGCAATTTTTCTTAGGGCCACAAGGCTCACTCATAATTTTTCTAAACAATTTTTATATGTTTCAATGCTCTTAAAAGCGTTGAAACTTTAACTTGAACCAATTTTTCGTTAAACTGGGCTGCCTCCAGGCCTAGTTACCACTTAAGCCACATTAACCAAAGCGATTATGGGTTTCACCTGCCCTCTTGGTTGGCCATGGCCAATTTTTTTGATGTACATTAGTACTGTTGATTCAGCAATTTTTGTGGGCCCTCGCCTACAGTGTAATCAAATGAATTTTTAGCCCACCTGCATTACAGCTGACGTTACATCCGCTGTGTTGGGCAATGCAATGGGATATTTTTGTGTACCGCCGGTGGGTTCCAGGGAGCCACCCATGCTGTAGGTGCACACGGAGTTTAACCTACATGTGTCCACTTGTAAAGAACCCCAGTCAGACTGGGGCATGCAGTGTGGGCCGAAGCCCACCTGCATTAAGCACGACATTACTACCTCAGCTGTGTTGGGCAATGCAATGGGATATTTCTATGTACCGCCGGTGGCTTCCTGGCACCCACCCATGCTGTGGGTCCACAGGGAATTATAAATGCATCTGTTTCCACTTGTAAAGAACCCCAGTCTGACTGGGGCATGCAGTGTGGGCCAAAGCCCACCTGCATTAAGCACGACATTACTACCTCAGCTGTGTTGGGCAATGCAATGGGATATTTTTGTGTACCGCCGGTGGGTTCCAGGGAGCCACCCATGCTGTAGGTGCACACGGAGTTTAACCTACATGTATCCACTTGTAAAGAACCCCAGTCAGACTGGGGCATGCAGTGTGGGCCGAAGCCCACCTGCATTAAGCACAACATTACTACCTCAGCTGTGTTGGGCAATGCAATGGGATATTTCTATGTACTGCCGGTGGCTTCCTGGCACCCACCCATGCTGTGGGTCCACAGGGAATTATAAATGCATCTGTTTCCACTTGTAAAGAACCCCAGTCTGACTGGGGCATGCAGTGTGGGCCGAAGCCCACCTGCATTAAGCACGACATTACTACCTCAGCTGTGTTGGGCAATGCAATGGGATATTTTTGTGTATCGCTGGTGGGTTCCAGGGAGCCACCCATGCTGTCGGTCGACAGGGACTTCACAATAGGGAGTTGTACCTGCCTGTGTCTATGAATTAAAAAGCCCGGTCTGACTGGGGCATGCAGAGACACCTTGACAGAATGAATAGTGTGTGGCACATAGGTTCCCCATTGCTATGCCCACGTGTGCAGCTCCTGATGGCGGTGGCACAGGATTCTATTTCTCATTGCTTCTGTACAGCATTGTGGGCTATCGCCCCGCCCCTTTTAAAGAGGGTCGCTGCCTAGCCGTGCCAACCCTCTGCAGTGTGTGCCTGAGGTTCCTCGTCATGGCAGACGCACTTCTAAATAGACATGAGGGTGGTGTGGCATGAGGGCAGCTGAAGGCTGCGCAGGGACACTTTGGTGTGCGCTGTGGAGGGGAGGGGGGGGCGATTGGGCAGCATGTAACCCAGGAGAAGTGGCAGTGGAGTGTCATGCAGGCAGTGATTGTGCTTTGTTGGAGGTAGTGTGGTGCTTAGCAAAGGTATGCCATGCTAATGAGGGCTTTTCAGAAGTAAAAGTTTTTGGGAGGGGGGGGGCCCACTCTTGCCGCTATTGTGGCTTAATAGTGGGACCTGTGAACTTGAGATGCAGCCCAACACGTAGCCCCTCGCCTGCCCTATCCGTTGCTGTGTCGTTCCCATCACTTTCTTGAATTGCCCAGATTTTCACACATGAAAACCTTAGCGAGCATCGGCGAAATACAAAAATGCTCGGGTCGCCCATTGACTTCAATGGGGTTCGTTATTTGAAACGAACCCTCGAGCATCGCGAAAAGTTCGTTCCGAGTAACGAGCACCCGAGCATTTTGGTGCTCGCTCATCTCTAGTATTTAACAAAGAGTTTTTTAAGACTAACTTTTTTCATACATCCTGAGCTTCTTTGAAGCCTGAATATCCACTATGTGGGCAAATATGGTCGATTCTGAATACATAATATGGAGAAAATGGAAGTTTCCACCTGAATGAAAACCTTGAATCTAGCTGGTCACTAGACCACAGTATTTACCACAATACAATACTCAATAGTTTGAAGCCTTGCCAAATGATATCTAAAACATGCATCCAGTATATAGTATGCTGCATTCTAGTCAACAAATTTTAGGCCCTGGAATATAATACATTAGCCTGATTTAGATTATTCTGATTAAAGTGAAAGGGGTTCACTGGAATTTTAACATGCATAATCATCAATGCTTTATAAGTGAAAGTACCAGAGATCCCTTTAGGACTCCTGGCTATCAGTCCATTGAAGGGACCATAATGCTGTGCAAACACTGTGCCCCCTTCATTCTTTATACATATACAACAGTTTGTCTGTATGAGCAATAAGCATAGTACCCAACTCAGCCACTTGTATTGATATGCCACTGTGCTTGTGTAGCAATGAAGGAGACCCCTTTGATGTGTGGATCACAAATTTCCACAGAGGGCAAACCTTCACTGATTAAAAATTAAACATTGATGTCCTACCCTAACAATCACCCATCACAATTAAAAGTGTCAGTTACTGTGATCAATTATGTTTTTAGAAATACCAGAAAAAACACCTGATAAAGCACCGAAACTGAAGCAAGGTAAAACTTGTATTCTTTATTATATTAAATTATTTACATGGGATTTTATTTTCAAATAGAATTATCAGACTCTTTTCTGTATACTCACTTATTGCATCATCATGCGTTATTACTAGAATTGAACGAGCGTACTCGCTAAGGCAAACTACTCAAGTAAGTAGTGTCTTATGCGAGTACCTGCCTGCTCATCTCTAAAGATTCGGGTGCCGGTGGGGGAGAGCGGTGAGTTGCGGGAGTGAGCAGGGAGGAGTGGGGGGGAGAGAGGGAGAGAGAGATCTCCCCCCGTTCCTCCCCGCTCTCCCTTGCCGCTCCCCACCCCCCGCCGGCACCCGAATCTTTAGAGACGAGCAGGCAGGTACTCGCATAAGGCACTACTCGCTCATCTCTAGTTATTATACATTTGGTGTTTTTATAGTAAAATGTTTTCAAGGTTTTAAATATGCTCTGTAATATTCAGCTAGCGCTGAAAAAACTAACATTTCCCAGTTTACATCTACTTTTTTATTATAAGTTGTTCATATTATTAGGTTCTTTAATGCGTTTCCTGCATTGCTCAATTCTCATGTCTATGGAATTCAATGTAAAATGAAAATATTCCATCTTTGTCAGATGGACAAAAAGCAGAATCAAACAGTATCATTAATTATTTTTCATAGGATAGTTATTGCAGAGAATCTTAGCGGAAGTTACCAGGCAAGAGTTCGATAAAAATGAGTCAGTCATTCTGTACGGAAATTACATTATTCTTTTTTGTATCATTTCTTTTTACCAAAAGACAAAACAGAGAAATAGCAGTAATAATAATTCTTGATTACAGTACCCGATAGAACAAATAAAACATGCACTGGAAATACCACCAAATTACAAAGGCTGGGAACGTTTCATTCATGCAGAACAGGTCCATAAAAACCATGGAGAAGGAGAAACTCTTTAAGAGTCTTTTATTGTGTTTAGTTTATCTAATCACTGTGTTTATGTATTCAGGATGAATAATATTGATTTTATTGATCTTCTAATGAGAATTATTTTTTCTAGAGCTTCTAGGCTCAACTATTTACAGTAGGATAAAGTTTTGTTTAACATTCTGACAATAAGTAGGCACAGTATTCAGAAAGCACACGAGTCACAATATCAAACATGCCAATTGTATTTGGCAAAAGTAATGGTAGTCTTAAACTTAGTGTACTTAAAGGGGTTGTCCCGCGAAAGCAAGTGGGGTTATACACTTCTGTATGGCCATATTAATGCACTTTGTAATGTACATCGTGCATTAATTATGAGCCATACAGAAGTTATTCACTTACCTGCTCCGTTTCTAGCGTCCTCGTCTCCATGGTGCCGTCTAATTTCAGCGTCTAATCGCCCGATTAGACGCGCTTGCGCAGTCCGGTCTTCTCCCTGGTGAATGGGGCCGCTCGTGCCAGAGAGCTGGTCCTCGTAGCTCCGCCCCGTCACGTGTGCCAATTCCAGCCAATCAGGAGGCTGGAATCGGCAATGGACCGCACAGAGCCCACGGTGCACCATGGGAGAAGACCCGCGGTGCATCGTGGGTGAAGATCCCGGCGGCCATCTTGCTAAGGTAAGGAAGAAGTCGCCGCAGCGCGGGGATTCGGGTAAGTACTAAACGTTTTTTTTTTTAACACATGCATTGGGTTTGTCTCGCGCCGAATGGGGGGCCTATTGAATAAAGAAAAAACCCGTTTCGGCGCGGGACAACCCCTTTAATGTTTGTTCTCAAAATTGGCAATTGTTAGCACAGTCCACAGTTCCAATGTATATGTGTCAAGTGAATGTGATGTTAAGAGAAATTGTATTATTAGTCACTCTGCCGTTATACAAACTATAAAATTACTTAACTTTACTAATTTACAAAGGGCTCAGATACACTGGCTCAGCTCTAGTATACCTCTAAATATTGCAGTCACCATATAATAGATACCAAATCTTCACAGTGATAGTGATCACAGTACAGTTACCTCCAGGCATCACAGGTAACATCTTCTCTGAGTCATCTCCTTTTGTTTTTCTTATCAGCACCCAGGCTGACATAAAGACTTCTGCCAGTCACATCTTGTCTCTGCACACTGTAGCCATCTTTCCACTTCACCCAGTGAACCTCTCAATACCCTCCCATAGTATTAGTACCTCCTTTGGGGCCCCACAAAATAATAATTCTACCTTTGTGGTTCCACTTACTAAGAGTGTCTCCTCTATGGCCCCACTTACCAAGAGTGTCCCTTCTGTGGCTACATTGACTAAAAGTGCCCATTTCTGTGGGCTCACTTACTAAACAGTGCTCCTTCTGTGACCTCACTTACTAATAATACCCCACTCTCTGCCACTACTGACTAACAGTATCCCCCACTGTGGCTACACTTATACTGCTTACCTCTGTGGCCCCATTCATTAGTGTTCCTCCCTGTGGTTTCCTCTTCTGTGGCCCACTCAATAGTGCTTCCCATTGTAGTGCCCTCCCCCGTTCCACTACCAGGCCCTGTTCCAGTAACTCCATGCAACAGCAGCAATAGAAGCCTCTTCATAACACACTTAGGACTTGCCAGATGCAGTGATCTACACATAGCATAATTGGACTCCTTCCAAAGTCTGCTGACAAACTATACTTAGAGTCAGAGAAAGGAGAGGAGTTAGGTTATGCTCAGTATGGATTACTATTTTGTCAGTGCTAAAGTGTCAGAGAGCATGACAGAAGCTGGATGGACCCTATTATAGTCAAAACGTCCCTCTAGCACCAAATGGTTCCTTCGTAGGACAGCTATTCCCTGGTGTCATTCTGTTTTTCTCTCCCTATGACAGAACAGAAAAACAGAATGATGAATGCAGATATAAACAGAGCTTCATATGAAATAAAGACCGTCCATTCACAATAGTGATTTTGTTGTCGAAAATATGACAGCTATTCAAGGGTGACAGTATTTTGCACAGTTCAGATTATTTGTCTATTTGTTCTTTTCCTCAAGACATTGAGTAAGCAATGCTACCCTTCACAAATACGGGTTGCAATGCTCACAAAATTAAACTACTGCAATACAACATGGACCTTTCACTGTTTCCTCAAAGCTGTTCACTGTGGAATTAAAAGAGCTAGAAAATCCAAACTTCATCAGGCAAAAATGTTATTGGGCCCATTAAGCCTCATTAGTTTGTTGCTTAAACTTTCCCTTTCCAAATTCACAGATTAGAGGGAAAATTGGACCCTTTGTTTGCACATAGATTGTAACTGGGTACTTGTATAGAGTTTCTGATTGAATGCGTATCGTTGCTCCATTTTTTTCAGTCATTACACCTGAAAAACTTGCTGAACCGAAAAAAGGTAATACAAAGTTATGCTTTTTATGTTTGTTTTTTCATATCTAATGCCTGGGGAATATTTTCAATCTTTTGATTGATATTTTTTTTTAATTAATTGGTTATATTTATTTTTTGCTCGAAAATATATGATTAAAATGCAACAATTCCTATAAAATCTATACAAATAATGTAATTAATTTTAATACAATGACCTTTCACACGAATTTATTTTAATTTAAATATAAATATTAAAATAATAATATGGCTACTACTAATTGTTATTCTAGAAATCACACCAATTCAAATTCATGCTTAAAACTTATAACCTCGCCCTCCACCATGACAAACAAGTTTTTTTCACCTCCCTTATCTCTTCACTATCGCACAACCCCAAACAACTCTTCGACACCTTCCACTCCCTCCTTAGCCCCAAAGAACAGGCCCCCATGACGGATTGCAGTGCTAGAGAACTAGCCACCTCACCTATTTTAAAAAAATCGACATCAAAAAGGAATCTCCGAAAACTGCATGGCTAGCCTTGATCCCAGTCTCTGCAGCTCTGCATCCATCATCCACTCATTTTCTACATTAGAACCAACAACAGAGGAAGAAGTCTTCTGCTGCTCACCCTACCACCTGAGCTAGCAACCCTCTTCCCTCTCACCTCCTTGGATCCCTTTCTCTGGCTGTCATTACCCACCTCACCACCATCTTCAACCTCTCCCTACCCTCTGGTATTTTACCCTCCTCATTTAAACACTCCGTCATATCCCCTTTGCTAAAGAAACTGACTCTTGGCCCAACAGACGCTGCCAACTACCGACCCATCTCAAACCTCCTCTTCATCTCCAAATTATTAGAACGCCTAGTCTATTCCCACCTCACATGCTTTCTCTCTGACAACTCTCTCATCGACCCCTTCCTATCCGGTTTCCGCCCCATACACTTGCCTGTAACCACCCTCACAAAAGTATCAAATGACCTGATGCCAGCAAAGTCGAGAGGCGACTACTCCCTATTAATTCTCTTTGACCTTTCCACTGCATTTGATACTACTGACCATTACCTCCTTCTCATTATGCTTTGCTCTATTGGCCTAAAAGAAACTGCTTTCAGCTGGTTCTCCTCATACCTCTCTGACTGCTATTTCAGTGTCTCTTTTACTGCCTTGGTGTCACACTGGACTCTGACCTCTCCTTTAACCCCTACATCTAATCTCTGTCCTGGGCATGCCACCTACACCTTAGAAATATTGTTAAAATCCAGCTGTTCCTAACCAAGGACACGCTAAAGACACTCGTTGTCACCCTCATCCACTCCTGACTCGACTACTATAACTCGCTGTTCATTAGCCTTCCCCGCACCAGACTTTCCAATCTCCAATCCATACTAAATGCGGCAGCTAGACTCATTTTTCTCTCCAGCTGTTACTCAAATGCCTCTGCACTATGCCAGTCACTACATTGCCTGCCCACACACTGCAGAACAAAATTTAAAACATCGCTTCCCTCCTGTCCATACACCACCCAGCCCACACACTCCGATCTACTAACACATTCAGACTAAACACCCCTCTAAAACAGACCTCACATGCTCGCCTCCATGACTTCACACCAGCAGCACCGATCCTGTGGAAGCCACTACCCCAAGGCATCCGAACAATCCCCAATGCATAAATTTTCAGACGCACCCTAAAAATGCACCTCTTCAGGGAGGCATTCCATATCTCCTGACCTAGTCTTCCTGCCCCTTCCCATGGCTCCCCACACCTTCCTCCCTGCCTATCGCATATGACCTCTACCTGTGTACCTCCTTACTGCCCCCACCCTGTTTGCTTCCTAATTTCCACATGTAAATCCTGTACTGCCACATGTATTTCCTGTATTGCCTGTGCTCCCCCATGCCTTATCTCCCCCTCCTCCCCTATACCTCCTGTATTACCCCCATCCCTTTGTTTCAAACTATCACATGTAATCTGTTGTATTTGTCTCTGTTCCCCCGTGCTTGAAAGCGCTGCGGAATAAGATTATTATTATTATCAACAACATTTGCAGTACTTTAAAAACATGTTTTGTTTCCTGTGAAAATGCTCAAAAAACAACTAGCAGAGCCAGAAAAAAGTAAGAATAAACTAAATTAGAATGCTATTAAAATTTAACTTTTACTTAATGAGAGTGACATTGTTTTAAGTGTTGGTGTCTGTTTTCTAACCAAATAATTAATCCATTGTTTCGTTACATGCATCATTAAAAAATAATTGCTATTTCATAATTTAACATGATTATAAACAGTAAATGTTTTAGTTAATTCTATTACACAATATACTGTTTTAGGGTGGCTTCACACCAGCGTGTTTTTGTGTGTGCATATGCACGCACAAAAACACGCTTGTATTTACAGCAATGCATTCCCTATGGTGTGTTCACATGTCTGTATTTTACAGGTGCGTGCCTGCAAAGGTAGGACATGCGTGCACCATTGGGAATGCACGCATTGGTCTGCCGGCACCCCTGCATTCTTTTTCAGGGAAGGGCTTTCCATATAAGCTCTTCCCTGAAAAAGAAACATTTTAGTGTAAAAAAAGAAAAAAAAATACTTACCTCTCCGTCGCTGCCGTGACCCCCGCGGGCATGAAGAACACATCTGCATGAGGCAGATGTTTCCTTCATCCCCGCTAGTTAAAAGAATTCCCTGCTTCTTCATCTGCCACATCTGTGGCAGATGCAGCAGAGGAATTCTTCAATTCTCTACCGCAGCTGTCACACATGTCAGCTGCAGTAGAGATTCCTGCTGCTGGCATCCCCGTCATTGGATTTCAGGGAAGGGCTTTAAACATAAGCGCTCAGCCAATCACAATCAAAGGTATCAGCAGGTGGATTTTAAATCCCAGGCTGCTGATAGCTCAGCAGCACTACAGAGCCGAGGACAGCGCCAGAAGTCGCCGCTGAGCCCCGGCAGCCGTCAATGAATTTCAGGGAAGGACTTCATAAGCCCTTCCCTGAAAATCCATCACAGAAGGGGAAATATAGAAAATAAAAACAATCACAGAAAACGGCCATTACTTACTGAGTAAGGAGTGCATATACATGCATCCACTCACCATGCAAGTAGCTGACTTACAAATGGCAGAGCGAATTACACCTGTGCAGGACACCGATGAGACAGCCATTCATACTGCCTCTTGATATAGAGGGGGGTGGCTGCTTGGTGTCTACTCCCACACATAGAGGATACAAAGTGCCAGACCATTCTGATACATGTAGTTCACCATGCAGACCAGCAACCTATTAATGACGCCATAATAATTTGGCGGGTTGCCCTGCACTTCCATCAGTGAACCACATTGGTACTGCCACCCTGGGCTCCCCCTGGAGTCTTAAAGCCACACTGCATGTGAATGATAAATAATAAAATGCAAGGTTATTAGTTGGATTTTGGCCAAGAAACATCAGCCCACTAACCACTTCACAGTTCCTTGCGTTGTAGTGGGTCCCTACACTAATAAAATTACATCACAGAAGGGGAAACATAGAAAATTAAAAACAATCACAGAAAACGGCCATATACTTACTGAGTGAGGAGTGCATATAGATGCATCCTCTCACCATGTAGGTAGCTGACTACCAAATGAGGGAGCTAATTACACCTGTGCAGGACACCGATAACACACCCACTCACACTATGTCCTGATAATGAGGGGGGTGGCTGCTTGGTGTCTACTCCCACACATAGAGGATACAAAGTGCCAGACCATTCTGATACATGTAGTTCACCATGCAGACCAGCAACCTATTAATGACGCCATAATAATTTGGCGGGTTGCCCTGCACTTCCATCAGTGAACCACATTGGTACTGCCACCCTGGGCTCCCCCTGGAGTCTTAAAGCCACACTGCATGTGAATGATAAATAATAAAATGCAAGGTTATTAGTTGGATTTTGGCCAAGAAACATCAGCCCACTAACCACTTCACAGTTCCTTGCGTTGTAGTGGGTCCCTACACTAATAAAATTACATCACAGAAGGGGAAACATAGAAAATTAAAAACAATCACAGAAAACGGCCATATACTTACTGAGTGAGGAGTGCATATAGATGCATCCTCTCATCATGTAGGTAGCTGACTACCAAATGTGGGAGCGAATTACACCTGTGCAGGACACCGATGAGATAGCTACTCACACTGCCTCTCGATATAGAGAAAGGTGGCTGCTTGGTGTATACTCGCACACATAGTTGATACAAAGTGCCAGACCATTCTGATACATGTAGTTCACCATGCAGACCAGCAACCTATTAATGACGCCATAATAATTTGGCGGGTTCATCAGTGAACCACATTGGTACTGCCACCCTGGGCTCCCCCTGAAGCGCTTCAGCTAATCACAATCAGAGCTACCAGCAGGCGGGGATTTTAAATCGAAGCAGAAGTCGCAGCTGAGCCCTGGCAGCTGAAGGCAGGTGAGTATTTTTTTTATTTAATTTTTTTTTAACCCTATTTATATTGGATTTTCAGGTAAGGGCTTATGTTTAAAGCCCTTCCCTGAAATCCAATGGCGAGGATGCCGGCAGCAGGATTCTCTACCGCAGCTGTCATGCGGCAGATGTGTTCTTCATGCCCACGGGGGTCACGGCAGCGATGGAGAGGTAAGTTTTCTTTTTGTTTTTTTTTACACTAAAATGCTTCTTTTTCAAGGAAGGGCTTATATGTAAAGCCCATCCCTGAAAAAGAATGCAGGGGTGCCGGCAGAGCATTGTTTTCAATGGAGCCGCCGGCAGCAACCGCGGCTCCATTGAAAATAATGCTTTCATTCCCAATGGTGCACGCATGTCCTATCTTTGCAAGCACGCACCTGCAGAGTATGGACATGTGCACACACCATAGGGAATGCATTGCTGTAAATACAAGCGTGTTTTTGTGCGTGCACAGGTGTAATTCGCTCCCACATTTGGTAGTCAGCTACCTACATGATGAGAGGATGCATCTATATGCACTCCTCACTCAGTAAGTATATGGCCGTTTTCTGTGATTGTTTTTAATTTTCTATGTTTCCCCTTCTGTGATGTAATTTTATTAGTGTAGGGACCCACTACAACGCAAGGAACTGTGAAGTGGTTAGTGGGCTGATGTTTCTTGGCCAAAATCCAACTAATAACCTTGCATTTTATTATTTATCATTCACATGCAGTGTGGCTTTAAGACTCCAGGGGGAGCCCAGGGTGGCAGTACCAATGTGGTTCACTGATGGAAGTGCAGGGCAACCCGCCAAATTATTATGGCGTCATTAATAGGTTGCTGGTCTGCATGGTGAACTACATGTATCAGAATGGTCTGGCACTTTGTATCCTCTATGTGTGGGAGTAGACACCAAGCAGCCACCCCCCTCATTATCAGGACATAGTGTGAGTGGGTGTGTTATCGGTGTCCTGCACAGGTGTAATTAGCTCCCTCATTTGGTAGTCAGCTACCTACATGGTGAGAGGATGCATCTATATGCACTCCTCACTCAGTAAGTATATGGCCGTTTTCTGTGATTGTTTTTAATTTTCTATGTTTCCCCTTCTGTGATGTAATTTTATTAGTGTAGGGACCCACTACAACGCAAGGAACTGTGAAGTGGTTAGTGGGCTGATGTTTCTTGGCCAAAATCCAACTAATAACCTTGCATTTTATTATTTATCATTCACATGCAGTGTGGCTTTAAGACTCCAGGGGGAGCCCAGGGTGGCAGTACCAATGTGGTTCACTGATGGAAGTGCAGGGCAACCCGCCAAATTATTATGGCGTCATTAATAGGTTGCTGGTCTGCATGGTGAACTACATGTATCAGAATGGTCTGGCACTTTGTATCCTCTATGTGTGGGAGTAGACACCAAGCAGCCACCCCCCTCTATATCAAGAGGCAGTATGAATGGCTGTCTCATCGGTGTCCTGCACAGGTGTAATTCGCTCTGCCATTTGTAAGTCAGCTACTTGCATGGTGAGTGGATGCATGTATATGCACTCCTTACTCAGTAAGTAATGGCCGTTTTCTGTGATTGTTTTTATTTTCTATATTTCCCCTTCTGTGATGGATTTTCAGGGAAGGGCTTATGAAGTCCTTCCCTGAAATTCATTGACGGCTGCCGGGGCTCAGCGGCGACTTCTGGCGCTGTCCTCGGCTCTGTAGTGCTGCTGAGCTATCAGCAGCCTGGGATTTAAAATCCACCTGCTGATACCTTTGATTGTGATTGGCTGAGCGCTTATGTTTAAAGCCCTTCCCTGAAATCCAATGACGGGGATGCCAGCAGCAGGAATCTCTACTGCAGCTGACATGTGTGACAGCTGCGGTAGAGAATTGAAGAATTCCTCTGCTGCATCTGCCACAGATGTGGCAGATGAAGAAGCAGGGAATTCTTTTAACTAGCGGGGATGAAGGAAACATCTGCCTCATGCAGATGTGTTCTTCATGCCCGCGGGGGTCACGGCAGCGACGGAGAGGTAAGTATTTTTTTTTCTTTTTTTACACTAAAATGTTTCTTTTTCAGGGAAGAGCTTATATGGAAAGCCCTTCCCTGAAAAAGAATGCAGGGGTGCCGGCAGACCAATGCGTGCATTCCCAATGGTGCACGCATGTCCTACCTTTGCAGGCACGCACCTGTAAAATACAGACATGTGAACACACCATAGGGAATGCATTGCTGTAAATACAAGCGTGTTTTTGTGCGTGCATATGCACACACAAAAACACGCTGGTGTGAAGCCACCCTAAAACAGTATATTGTGTAATAGAATTAACTAAAACATTTACTGTTTATAATCATGTTAAATTATGAAATAGCAATTATTTTTTAATGATGCATGTAACGAAACAATGGATTAATTATTTGGTTAGAAAACAGACACCAACACTTAAAACAATGTCACTCTCATTAAGTAAAAATTAAATTTTAATAGCATTCCAATTTAGTTTATTCTTACTTTTTTCTGGCTCTGCTAGTTTTTTTTTGGCATTTTCATAATCTTATTCCGCAGCGCTTTCAAGCACGGGGGAACAGAGACAAATACAACAGATTACATGTGATAGTTTGAAACAAAGGGGTGGGGGTAATACAGGAGGTATAGGGGAGGAGGGGGGAGATAAGGCATGGGGGAGAACAGACAATACAGGAATTACATGTGGCAGTACAGGAATTACATGTGGAAATTAGGAAGCAAGCAGAGTGGGGGCAGTAAGGAGGTACACAGGTAGAGGTCATATGCGATAGGCAGGGAGGAAGGTGTGACAGCTGCGGTAGAGAATTGAAGAATTCCTCTGCTGCATCTGCCACGGATGTGTTCTTCATGCCTGCGGGGGTCATGGCAGCGGCGGAGAGATAAGTATTTTTTTTTTACACTAAAATGTTTCTTTTTCACGGAAGGGCTTATATGTAAAGCCCTTCCCTGAAAAAGAATGCAGGGGTGCCAGCAGAGCATTGTCTTCAATGGAGCCACCGGCAGCAGCCGCGGCTCAATTGAAAACAATGCACGTAGCTGCATTTGCGCGTGTTTTTGCTCGTACATAGGTGCGTACCTATGTACGCACCTTTGTACATGCTAAAACATGCTCGTGTGAAGCCACCCTTAAAGTAAAACACTAAATGATTAATGGATACTTTCATATATGCTATTCACTTACTAATGATTATGTATGGTTGATGTTAAAGGGTTATTCCCGTCTTGGCCAAACATGGCCAAGACAGTAATTCCTCTCTGTAAGTCACAATCGGGGTAGTTGAGACTACAAATATTCCCAGTTACAGAAACAATGTAGCACAGCAAACTGTGCTGTTTCTGTAACGCTGGAGATGCAGAAACAGCCCAGCTCACTGTGCTACGCTCTTTCCATAACTCCCATTCACTTCTATTGGTGTTGCACAAAAGAGAACTGCCTGTTAGTGTACTTCTAGCCACCCCTGGCTGCTGTATACAGCTGGGTCAGTGGGTAGATTCCTGAGATTTGTGCAAGTCCTAGAGGTGGGAGCTACATCTATGAAACATTTATGGCATATGCTGTAAATATGCAATTAATCTGAGATGGGACTACTTTTTTAATGCAATCATATACAATTAGTAATATGCTACACCTAAAGTAGTTACATTTTAGACACTATGAGGGTCTCAAATAGCACATTTGAATGCTTGCCTCCTTTTTGACAGAGGGCTCTGGAGGCTTTTATATTTTATGTGCAGTACTGTTTAAGGATGATAAGATGATCATATTGAAGTTTTTCCTATCCTAATAAGTACAGCATATGTCATGTTCTAAGCATCTCAGACACTATATAATACTGATGTCTTAAAAGAATATTTCTTTCTTGCTTGCTTTCTTCTCTATCTCTCTCTGTCTCTTTTTCTTTCTCTGTTTAGCAATACAAAGCTTGTCAAAAATGATCACAATAACAATACAGTGCCGAACTCTTAAAGACATTAAAACTAACGACACTTAAAATTACATACTGATTTTGTTTTTATTAGAAACTCCAGCAGAAAAACGTGAAGAACGTGTAGGACCTAAGAATGGTGAGCCAAAAAATTTATGTATGTTATATATGTACTATATATGTTTATGTTATGTATGTGTATACAGGTGCAAGTGATAGTAAGTGAATTCTTTGGTATTACCCAAAATGCCTCTGTAGGTCAATCTCACATGCAGTCATATGAGCACACTCCTGGTGTGTATCTGCTGCTTGTGTAACCTCCCATACTCTGAAAATGTGGTTGTCTCCCCTTTCCCCCTCCCTATAGGACAGGACATCACACACACATGCTTATATCCACTGTTGAAGATAAGGGGTGTGTTTCATATAGTGGGCAGCAGATTATGTAATGTTTAGTCAGCAACAGAACAGCAGAGCAGTGTCTTAAGCCACATTTACACGCAAAGATGATCACACAAAATTCATTCAAAAGATAGGATGATTGACAGTTTGAGCAGTTATTTTGTATAAGTTGATAATGGGCACAAATACCCATTAGCAGCTTATTAGCTTCATTTTGCATGTAAATGAGTCTCTGTGCGCTGTATGCAGAGAACAGCAGGTGGTCTGTCATCTGCATACAGCCCCTTTGTTCTGCCATGGGTCTGCAGATGAATGCAATGTTATCAATGCCTCTGTGGAGAAACACAGCCTGTGATCCCTGCTGTCAGCTCTCCTGCCAAAGTATGGATTTTACACTCAACTACAAATTATTGTTCGGGCGAAAAGCAAACAATAATAGCATTTACACACAATGATTATTGTTCAAAAAACATTGTTTGAGCTAATTTTGAGCGATAATTGTCCCCGCTTGTCTTCTGCATCCCGCTGTTCTCTGGTCAGAGTGCCCGGCTGTCATACAACCGGGCGCTTCAAGCGGAGAATGCAGAAGACAAGCAGGGTGTTATACAGCTAAGCGCTCCGAGCGGGGTAAGGAGAACACAACTGGACCGCTCTGTTCTTCATACCCCGCCTGTCATCAGGGAGCGGGATACAGCTGAAACAATAGTATGGAATAACTGATCGTTAAGCCATCGCTGATCGCTGATCTTTCAGCATCCTGAAAGATCAGCAATCAGTGATGGCTTAACGAAAACTGCACAATGTCAGTGCAATTAGACACAACGATTATCTCTCAAAAGATGGCTTTCAGCGATTTTTAAGCGAAAATCATTGAGTCTAAAAGGGCCTTTATTCCTGCACAGACTGACTGACAAGTGATAAAAGGACACATTGTCATTCGCCATTCCGTCACTGGCTGCATTTTATCAGTGAATGATAGCTCACTGATAATCATTCCAAGAACCCTGATCTCTCTTGTGTGGGAAGACAGTGACTAATTACAGAACTATCCCATCTTGTAATAGAGGGGCATGAAGACAGCTGTAAATAAAGGCAATGTCTTTGAGAGGGAAATGGAAAATGTAGAGCAGTTCTTCACCCATAGCAAGCTAAGATAACATCAAAACAGAAGGGAAGCACAGTGCTTGGCCAGAAAATGATAAATATTATAAATAACTATTTCTAATAACTAATCTAAGGTGGTATCATCTGGTGGACATTCAGACACTTGTAGGTACTCTTATTTATTTTAATAAGCTCAGAAAACCTCTATAGCCCTAGATTACTAAACATCAGTCTCACAGATTACAGTCCCGCGACGCATTCGGTGTCTAGGTGTGTTCCCCTGCCCCGCTCAGTACCTTCCTATTTGAGCAAATTAGTGACCCAAACGTATGCATTGCCCTTCACAGTATAGACTATGTAAATTAAAATATTACATTTTATTGATCTTGGTTAAAAAAAAAGTTAGGGCTGACACACATATACCAAAAGGACTACTGGACCCACATACATCCACTATCAGTGGGTAGGATACAGAAGATAGTACCCTGAACAAACACACGCAACACACAACTAAGTCCAACCCAGGGAGCAACGTTGCAGCAAGGAGAGTGTTGTCAACTGTATTGCCACTGAGTGGGAGAAGGTTCAGAGAATGCTTAGGATATGTATCTAGAGAGCACCCAGGTGAATGAAAGGAGGCGAGCAGTGTCAATGCCTTTGACAAGCCTGGGGGCAAACCAGATTCTTAATGAATTGTTTTAGGCTCAAAGGTTAGTTCATAGATACTTTCCATCTACGAACATATGCATCACATGCACACGCCAATTACTTCCACAAATAAACACAAAATTAGCGCATTGTGTCCATACCAGAAGCACAGGGTGACCAAGTTCTCAGGCCACTCCTGCAGCAAGACCATTTGTGGCGAACACACTGCTCCAGTTTGCAATGACTGCAAGGAATAAGTTTATTTGGTTTGATGATAGTTTTTAGGTACATTTAATAAATGTCCTTTTATATAAGTTACTTTTTCACTAATAAATACCATAAATAAATATAATATTGAAGTTTAATTTTGTTAGTCTGTGAGACTAATATGTAGTAATAGTGTAACTCAAAAATATATTTGGCGATTTTGGGTTAATTGTTAATTGCAGTCTCTGTATCCAGTAGTATAGACGCTTGTTTACTGTAGCCACTTATTGGCATCTTCTTTCGCATTCTTCATTTAGCATGAGGTGATCACATGGAGCTCCTTGCAGATGAATAGATCGCTATATCAAAGATTAGTGCAGGGACAAGGTGCTTGAGTACTGTTAGCTGCCACTGATATAAACATTGTCTTAGAGAGTATAATGATTAGCACAGTAAAAATCTTTAAACTTACACCTTATATATATTAATGATTTTATTTCTAGAAACAACAGGGCAAATGCTGGAAAAAGAACCTAAGAAAATAATTAAAGGTACAAAATACATTATTTTATTTTTTTGGCACTTGATAATTGCCATTTAGCAGTCAGTAAACATTTTCAAATCTGCCTGAGCCCACAAAATCTTGGTTTTGTTAAAGTTTTGTTTAGCAAAGTACATGGTCCGATGATCGCTTAAAGATCGGTCAAACGACAGTTTGAGTGACAGCTTTGAGCGATCATTTTGCATAAACTATTACATAGCTACTCAGCTACTTAAGTACCAATTAAGTGTCCAAATGAAGCCTTAGCTGAATGCAGTTAATAGCCCAAGGGCTCTTATCTGCATTCAGCTCCTTTGTTCTCCAGCAGGAAACAATGCTATCAGCACTCCCTGTGGAGAACTGCTGATAAGGCTGAAGTACGATTTTTAGGTTGGACTGAATTTAACCATCAGCTAGCAGTTCACGAAACGTGCATGATGGGCGCGCGTTTAGACGCAACGATTATCGCTAAAACGACTGCTTTGTAGCGATTTTTTAGCGATCATCAGTTGGTGTAAATGGGCCTTTAGGCCTTAGTCAGACGAGCGTTTTTTTGCGCGATTTGCGCATGCGCATGCGTCCGGCGATTTTTTAAAACCATTGCTTTACAATGGTATCGGACACATGAGCGCTTTTTATGCGCTCGTCCGATAAATTATAGAACAGAAATCGCAGATCGCACCTATCTGCGATCTGCGATTCCTGTTCTCTTCTCTACATGCGCTCAATGGGGCCGGCGGCAGCAGCGCCGACCCCATTGAGAACATATAGAAGACAAATCATTCTTCTCTGCCACAGCTGTAACAGCTGTGGCAGAGAAGAACGATGTTTGCCCATTGAATTCAATGGAGCCGGCAATACAGCAGGTTCCACTGAAAGCAATGGGCTGCCGGCGCTGAGCCAATCAGGGGGCAGGTCTGACTCACACCCCCTTCACACCCACTGCAGGCCGGCCACGCGGAACTCCGGCTGCCTGGAGCAGGTGAGTATGTATACCGCTGTATTGCCGGCTCCATTGAATGCAATGCGCTGGACAGCTCCTGCCCGTTTCTAATGAAACGCGGCTAGGAGCAGATTTTGGGGCGATTTTCGGGCACCGGTCACGTGATTTGCGGATGCGCATCCGTCATGCGATCCGCAAATCGCGCGAAAAAATGCCCGTCTGACTAAGGCCTTAATGTCTGGTTTGTATGTTTCCTGTGAGGGCTCTATCACACAAGTGCTATCTGTCCGCAGGGTAGAGCTTTGCATGCGGTTACACTGCTGTAAATATCGTGTGAAAGCATTTATGGAAGCTGGTTGAAATAGCCTGTTTACACGATTGGAGGTGCGAACTGCGAGCTCCCATAGGAGTGTATGCAAAGCATGCAACAAAGATAGGACAGGTGCTATCTTTGCACACTCCTCGGAGCTACGCTGTTTCCCTGAAAATAAGATATACCCCAAAACTAAGCCATAGCATGATTTTCCAGAATTTTTGAGGATGCTTGAAATATAAGTCCTACTTTAAAAATTAGCCCTAGTTACAGTTAAAGGGGTTGTCCCGCGGCAGCAAGTGGGTCTATACACTTCTGTATGGCCATAATAATGCACTTTGTAATATACATTGTGCATTAATTATGAGCCATACAGAAGTTATAAAAAGTTTTTTACTTACCTGCTCCGTTGCTGGCGTCCTCGTCTCCATGGTGCCGACTAATTTTCGCCCTCCGATGGCCAAATTAGCCGCGCTTGCGCAGTCCTGGTCTTCTGCTCTCTTCAATGGAGCCGCTCGTGCAGAATGCAGGCTCCGTGTAGCTCCGCCCCATCACGTGCCGATTCCAGCCAATCAGGAGGCTGGAATCGGCAATGGACCGCACAGAAGAGCTGCGGTTCACGGAGGAAGAGGATTCCGGCGGCCATCTTCACAGGTAAGTATAGAAGTCACCGGAGCGCGGGGATTAAGGTAAGCGCTCCGGTAAGCTTTCTGTACGTCCCTGCATCGGGGTTGTCTCGCGCCGAACGGGGGGGGGGGGGGTTGAAAAAAAAAAAAACCGTTTCGGCGCGGGACAACCCCTTTAATAAAAAGTCAGTTTAAATAGTGTCCAGGCAGCTATACAAGTAAAAAAGTAAAATCTTTTGGAGCAAAAATTCACATAAGACCCTGTATTATTTTCAGGGAATCGGGGTAGGTGAGGGTATTGCACTCACATGTCCTATCTTTGAGACATGCGTGTGCTTTGCGCGGCTACAATTCCTGCATCTGCGCCCATGTGAAAGAGCCCTGATATAAACAATCCATTAAAAATTTAATTAAATTAGCCATTTCAAATGGCAATGATGAATGCACTGAATTCTGACACACAAGAAAGCAAGCTAAACCAAAATAAATAGCAAGACTCCATAGCCTCCATTAACATGTAGCTATTTGGGGGAGTTTAGCCACCAGTTTCTTTCAAGTAACAACATTTATACATTGATATCATATCCTACTACTGCTATGCTTTTTTTCAGAAACATCAATTGAAAAGGTTGAGAAAAAACAAAAGCAACCTATAAAAGGTACTTTTTCTTCAGTTTCATAAATATCTGTATCAATTTTGAGTTCAGTTGTGTCATAAAGCAAACTTGTTACCTATTAAGCACATAGTTGATTACAGTTCCCTAAGGGTGAAGTCACACGAACGTATATCGGCTCGGTTTTCACTCCGAGCCGATATACGTTGTCCTCGTGTGCAGAGGGGGGAGGATGGAAGAGCCAGAAGCAGGAACTGAGGCTCCTGCCCCCTCTCTGCCTCCTCTCCGCCCCTCTGCACTATTTGCAATGAGAGGAGGCAGGACGGGGGCGGGGCTAAGGTCCGGGAATTAGCCCCGTCCCCATCCCGCCTCTCCCCATTGCAAATAGTGCAGAGGGGCGGAGGGGAGGCAGAGAGGGGAGCGGGAGCACAGTTCCTGGCCCTGGCTCTTCCATCCTCCCCCCTCTGCACACGAGGACAACGTATATCTGCTCGGTGTGAAAACCGAGCCGATATACGTTCGTGTGAACGCACCCTAAAACTGATATACTGGAGTTGGGAAAACCACCCTGTCTCCAGAATACCCCTTTAATTAGTTTGTGGTGGGGGTGCTGATTGTATAATAACATACTTCGTGGTTTATCAATCGTTGCCAAACTGAGAATTGTGAAAGTGTAAGCTACATTAATTTTAAGGGGCTGTACAAATATGTCAAGTTATCCCCTATCCAGAAGATAGCGACTAACTTGCTTTTCTGGGGGCATCTCACTACTGCCACTCAGGTAATAATTGGCAGTCCCATTAAAAGTGAATGATGAACTTGCAGAACCAGCGATCAGCAAGTTATCTCCTATCCTGTGGACAAGTGTAAAGTATATTTTTGGTGAATCAGTACCACCGAGTGGAGGAAGTGGATTTATTGATTTATCCACTTTTTTTCATAAAAACATAACATAGTGCAGAAAAAAATGAAAAGTGACAATGCCAAACCATAAGGATAGACATGTGAATCTGTGTGTTTCTTATGTGTAGCAAAATAATACTCATCCATACACAGCAAAGGTTTTCCAAGAATGTCTTCACTTTATTGCCACTATTCCTTGGCCTGCCCAGTTGGCAGATTTATCGATGATTGAGCTTTTATGAGACCAGTTGAGACACCAGCTTCATTAGCCTATGAGCGTGCAGGATCTAGAGGTCCAGTTGAAACATCTGTGGACAAATGTGGCAAAGGATAACATACAGAGCCTGTATGCCTCCTTGCCCGACTGTATCTCATCATGTATCAGGCTAGAAGTGGTCCAACAGGGTACTAGAACCTCCTTTGAATTGTAAGATTTTATTCCCAATAAACTTAACCTTTCATTCTAATATTGTAATCACTTACATATAAAGTGTCATTCAATTCCACCAACTCCTTCTAGGTGCATTATATGTTTTTAGCAATATGTGTAAAAGCTCTTTCTGCTTGAAACATAATCTTCACAGTGTTATACTATACATGGTTCTAGTTTCGATAAGTAGCTCCGCTGTATAAATTTGCAACCACTAGCTTCTCCTCCACAACAGATCCATCCAATAGTTCCATCATCCGGTAGATACTCTTTGTGGAATTGGAGCCATACCAACAAGTGTATTTCTTTAACATTTTCTTTAGATTGTGGAGAGGAAGTATTCTCAAATGGTTTATTCAATTCTTCTTTGCTGCCTTTGCGCGTTTTTGAGTGATGAGCTGTATTGTTTGTTTAAGGTACAATTTCTTTCCTTTCATGAAATACTGCAGCTAGAACCAAACGGTATATGATTAACTATGTAAAGACTAATAATGTAAAAAACCACCGCAAATATAATATGACTATAAATTATGTTCTTCAGAACCAACAACAGAAGAGACTGGAGAGAAACCAGAACAACCAAAACCCGGTAATCCTTCAAATACACTCATTAATCACCTTAGCTATAGTCTTTCATATATTTGTATCAGAATTAGAGATGAGCGAGCACACTCGGTTAAGGCAGTTACTCGAGCGAGCATCGCGCTTCTCGAGTACCTGCATACTCGTCCGAGAAAATTTTGGAAGGCGGTGGGGGTGAGCGGGGGGTTGCGGGAGGGGAGAGAGGGAGAGACCTCTCTCATTCTCTCCCCCACTCCCCCCGCGCCCCCCCCCCCCCCCGAATTTTCTTGGACATGTATGCAGTTACTCGAGAAGTGCGATGCTCGCTCGAGTAACTGCCTTAACTGAGCGTGCTCCCTCATCTCTAATCAGGATCAATGTACATAAATCTATCTCATGACTTTTGGCATGTCAGTGCATACGACATGTACAACCTGGATACATTTTCATCAAAATCACTATCAAGAGATCATTTTGAAAAAAAAATAGTCATAGAATGATGAGGTGTTAAAGAGTGGAGATTCACTATAAGGCTTTTTCTATATAATATCATTATATATTTATCATGTACAAATTGGATGCCTAATGAAAGTCCCCTGCAAACTAAAGGCCCATTTACACATAACGATTATGCCCCAAAATTCGGCCAAATGAACAAATTTGAGCAATAATCGTTCAGTGTGAGGCCTCCTTCACATGAACAATGCGTTTTCACACAGATCGCATCGCATGAAAAAATTGTGGCAACGCAGCATTGCTACAATCTAATTCCTTTCAGGATTAGCGTCTTCTCATCCATTCACACGAGCACAGTGCATGTATGGATGCTGCAGCGGTGGTCGGCAGAATGGCTTCTATTTAGCTTTATTAGTTAAATAGAAGACAGCTATCTTCTTCAACGAGTGCTGGAGCAGGTAATCTATCTCTCCCTCCCTTTTTCAGCTCCTATAGAAATTTATGGGAGCTCCCTGCAATTTCCATAAAAAGATAGGACATGGCCTATATTTTGACGCTGCAAGAAAAAAAATTACAGCTGAAAATCACCGCCGATTCCGTGATTTTCAGTCGTTATTTTGACGCCATGAGAAAAATCGCCCATGTAAATAAATGCATTGCAATCCAATGCTTTACATGGAGCAATTTTCAGGCAATGTTTTCTCGCAGCTAATTGCACTGTGCATACTTGTGACAACAACCCAATAATAAAGATGTTTGGCAAATAGCAATTTCCAAATATAGATATCCTATAAATATATTAAAGGGGTTTTACAGCTCTGTGGAACTGATGTCCTATTCACAAGATAGGATGACAGCTGGCCTGGTGAAGAGTTGATCATTCTGGGCCCTGCCGATCAGCTATTGATCAACCATCTTGTGGATAGGTCAGCAGTTTTTGCAGAGCTGGAAAACCTCTTTTAACTTCTTTTACATTTTGATAGCCGTAGCTGTTATTTTGTATTATAAAAGAATAACGTCTATTTGTTTAATTATTTTTATCATGTTTGTTTTACTTTTCTAGTCAAAGTTAAAGCCGCCTGCAGACGGGCAGATTTGCATTGCGGAATCCATGGCAGACGTTGGCCTCCGGGTTCCGCAGCAAATACCACCCATAACATGCTAAGGCCTCATGTCCACGGGGAAAATAAGATCCGCTGCAGATTCTCCATGTAGAATCTGCAGCGGGTCCCTCCTGCCCCGCGGACATGAGCGCTGAAAATAAGAATTTAAAAGCATTTACCTATCCGTAGCGGGCGGGGAAAGCCTTCTCTTCCTCACGGCCGGATCTTCTTTTCCGGCCGGCGGATGAATTCGTCACGGCGGCGGCACGTCGCCGGCATGTCGGCGACGTGCCGCGCGCATGCGCCGGGCACATCCGCCGAGCCGAAGCAAGGGAGATGCGGCCGTGAGGAAGAGAAGGCTTTCCCCGCCCGCGCCGGATGAGTAATTCTTTTAAATTCCTATTTTAGGTCTCCCACGGATCCGGACGGCTTCCATAGGCTTCAATAGAAGCCCGCGGGAGCCGTCCCCGCGGGAGACCCGCATGAAAATGGAGCATGTTCCAGATTTTTTCATGCTCCATTTTTTTTTAAATCCCTTTTATTGACCATCCGCGGGTATTTATCTACCCGCGGGTGGTCAATGCATCCCTATGGGATGCGGATCCGCGTGCGGGAGATCCGCTGCGGATCTTAAATCATATTTTGCCCGTGGACATGAGGCCTAAGGAAAACTGATTCTTCCTGCACACGAGTGGAAACGAATTGCCGTTTCTGCTCGTGGAGGATAAATCACAGTATGCTCCATATTTGCCAGATTCCACGCGGATGGCTTCCATTAAAGTCAAT
Organism: Eleutherodactylus coqui; assembly: GCF_035609145.1. Classification (NCBI taxonomy): domain Eukaryota; kingdom Metazoa; phylum Chordata; class Amphibia; order Anura; family Eleutherodactylidae; genus Eleutherodactylus; species Eleutherodactylus coqui. The sequence goes on along the minus strand of NC_089837.1, from coordinate 233,138,104 downwards.
AGATGCCGTCCGTTCCATGGTCCTTGCGCATGGATATTGCGGAAACGTCACGGATTCTGTGTCATCGCTAGGCGATGATGTAGGAAAAGCAGGAGTTCAAAAAAAAATCTGTACTGGGCACATCCGACAGCAAGCCATGCGGACCATCCGCAATACAGTGAAGAGAAAAGAAAGAAGGTACATGCGGAAGCCGCTGCTGCCAGGGCCGGATTCCGCGTGCAGAATCCGACCCGCCCGTATACAGGTGGCCTAAAGCAGGAAAAGTATGTTATGTTTCCAGAAATCTCTTTAGCAATGTTATATGCAGATTTTTTAAGGTGCTGTCACTAGAAATAGAAAGCATATGTTAAGAAACATCATTGAACTGTACATGATGTATCTGACCTAAATCAGTTACCCGATTAGGCTACCAGCTTACACTGAGCACCACAATGTAATAAATAGCAAGTTACTGCAGCAGAATATATCAAGCAAAGATAATGAGCTCATGAGCTTGCATTATTCCATATTCCAGCTACTGTATGTGACAAGCTTTGCACATGATCTGTTATCACAGCCGGAAGGGGCTATGACATCTGCTGTGAAGGGTTAGCACATATTATAACAATGAGCTGTTTTCATCTGTCTCTCACATCTATCTTCAGCTCCTGTCTGTGCCACAGGCGTGTTAGGCTAAATAGAAAGAAATGGTTAACTGTTAGAGATGAGCGAGCATACTCGTCCGAGCTTGATGCTCGTTCGAGTATTAGGGTGCTCGAGATGCTCGTCTCGATTAAACGAGCACTGACCATTGAATTCAATGGAGCCGGCAATACAGCCGGCTCCATTGAAAGCAATGAGCTGCCGGCTAGCGTGGGATGAATTTTCGGGAAGGGCTTAAAAATATAAGCCCTTACCTGAAAATCATCCTAAAATGTGTAAAAAGTGAAAAAAAAAAAATTTACTCAGCTTGTCCCGGCAGAACGATGTTAGCCCATTGAATTCAATGGAGCCGGCAATACAGCCGGCTCCATTGAAAGCAATGGGATGCTGGCGATCGCACAATGAATTTTCGGGAAGGGCTTAAATATATAAGCCCTTCCCTGCAATACATCCAGAAATGTGTAAAAATAAAAAATAAAAAATATACTCACCTGGTCCCGGCAGACGGAGTTCAGCCGCGGCGGCCGGCAGTTCTCCTGAACTGCTCTCTGTAGTATTCAGCAGCCGGGTATTTAAAATCCCCGCCTGCTGAATGAGCTGCCTCTGATTGGTCACAGCCTGACCAAATAGAGGCAGATCAGCACCACAGTGCAGGGGACAGCAGGAGAAGACTCGGCTGTGCCCCGGCAGCTGAAGGGAGGTGAGTATTTATTTTTTTAGTTTTTTTTTAATCACTTTTAATTCATTTCCAGGGAATGGTTTATATGTAAAGCCCTGCCCTGAAAAAGAATTCAGGTGTGCCAGCGGACCATTGTCTTCAATGGAGTCGCCAGCAGCAGCGGCTTCATTGAAGAGAATGCCTGCATTTTTATTCTTTTTTAAACTAAAATCTTTCTTTTTCAGGTAAGGGCTTATATTTTTAAGCCCTTCCCGAAAATTCATCCCGCGCTCGCCGGCAGCCCATTGCTTTCAATGGAGCCGGCTGTATTGCCGGCTCCATTGAATTCAATGGGCTAACATCGTTCTTCTCTGCTGTGGCAGAGGTGAACGATCTTAATGCTGACATAATTTTTTTTTTTTTTTTTACACGTTTTAGGATGATTTTCAGGTAAGGGCTTATATTTTTAAGCCCTTCCCGACGATTCATCCCGCGCTCGCCGGCAGCCTATTGCTTTCAATGGAGCCGGCTGTATTGCCGGCTCCATTGAATTCAATGGGCTAACATCGTTCTTCTCTGCCACAGCTGTTACAGCTGTGGCAGAGGAGAACGATCGTTATGCTGACAGTGGGGGGGGGGGTCTCACTCTTGCCACTATTGTGGCTTAATAGTGAGACCTCGGATCCCGAAATGCAGCCCTGCATGTTGCTCTTCACCTGCCCTATCCATTTCTGTGTTTTTTACATGACTTTAGTGATTTGCTAAGATTTTCACAAATGAAAACCTTAGCAGAGCACCAGTCATATACAAAAATGCTCGAGTCGCCCATTGACTTCAATGGGGTTCGTTACTCGAAAAGAACTCTCGAGCATCACTGAAAGTTCGACTCGAGTAACGAGCACTCGAGCATTTTGGTGCTCGCTCATCTCTATTAACTATGCACCCCTCTCTCTCTCTGTATATGTGTGTGTGTATATATATATATATATATATACACACACACCACAGAATGAAAAGACCTTATTTCCAACTCGTCTCCTTGTCTCAACATGAACATAAATTGATATGGCTTCTATAGGTGTAAATCTTTGCAACTAGGTGCTTACTGTGAAACTTTGGTACTAAACATTCAATTAAAAGGGTGTATTGTAAAAATTCCCTTAAATACTTTAATTAAAAACATTTTCACACTTTCTCCCATTAGCTGTGGAAATATTCTAAATTAATGCTAATCTACACCTTCTATTTCATTACCACACCTCATGCTTTAATATCTTTCTTTGTAATCAAACATTAGAAACATTCATTTCTTACATCCAGATGCCCCAAACCCATCTTGATCATGCGCCACTGCCACTGATGCCAGACTTATTAGAGCACTTGCATTTGCATGTATACATATGTCCGATGTGTTAAAGATGGACCATTTCATCTGAATGGTGTTTGCAGAAACCCATGTGTATGCTGCAGAAACAACCAAGCAAACTTGATTTGGGGGCTTGAACCCTGGTCTTCCAGGTGCCAAGCCTGGCTACATTCAGAGTCTGAATAGTTGGGATGTTTTCAAGTTGATTTTGTATGTTTGCCTCTCCATTCTTTTCTGTCTACTGGCTAAAGGTGGTCAAATACATTAGATAGAAGTAGAATGATTGTTGAACTACTGTTAAATAAACAATCACATGGCGAGCGATTATTTCAAAGATGTAGCCATGACATTTTAGTCCAAATGGCCATCACAGTCGTTCAAACTGGCCATACATTTTCAATGGCACCGGACGATAAACAAAAGTTATTTCTGGGAATAATTTTTCAAGGAAAGTTTATTCAAGGATGAAATATATTTTGTCCAACTATCCGCAGAAAATTTGAAACATGGCTGACTTCTTTCTCGATGATGACAGTTTGACTTTGTTGAAAATGATCGCTCATTGTTAAATGATCGTTTTGGTTAAAATTGTCCTTTATCATCAACTTTAGGGTTCGGTTCATATGCCGATGGTAACAAGCACTGACTACAATAAGCATGTGGGTCAGTGCTGATTCATTATGTTTACATAGGCAGATAATCAGTTGTATAGGAATGTCCAAACATCTCTACAAACTTGTGCGTAAATGTTATATTTATGTCAAGTTCAGGCATGAAGCACTTGGACAAACACAACTGATATACATATATATATATATATATATTTTTTTTTTTTTTTTTCTTTCTTATTTATATACCCAGCATAATAGGTTTTCATTGAGCAAAATGAATCTAAAGATTGGCAAAAACAGTTCATGCAATACGACAACTGTTAACTGTAAATACATAGCCACAAATAATATTGTCATCCACAATTCTGCTTAAAACTATAATCAATGATTAGCTGCATGTTTATCTAGCTGTGCAGCAGTATTGTACACTTCATTTATGAAATGGTAATTCTATGTGGGATTAACCACTAAAATCCGAGATTACCATAGTTACTAGTCACTGTACCTAATGTTAATGATGCATCACATCTGTCACCAAATATTAAGTACAGTTTAAGCAACAGCAATAATAATAGTTACAAAGATATACATGACACATGAGATGGATTAAGGGGCTCTGATTTCTGACAGGTTCAAAATGAGTCAACAGTGCAGTTAGGAGCGAGAAAAGAAAATAGAATACTCCGCTGTATAGCTAGAGGTATAACCAGTAGAAATAGTGAGATTGTGATCCTGCTCTATAGAGCTCTGGGAAGACCACATCTGGAATACTGTGGGGACCTCATCTACAGGACACTGATATAATAGCACAAGTCTAAATATGGGCTACAAAAGTGGTGGAAGGTCTGAAGAATTAAATTTATGAGGAACAACTTAAAACACTTAGTTTGTATAATCAAGAGGAGAGAAAGGAGAGGAGGCATATGACTGAAACCTTTAAATATGTAAAGGTATAAATAAGATTCAGGAGAGAAGTGTTTTTATTAGGAAATTGAACACTTGAAGAAGAGGGCAATATATGAGATTAGCTGGTGGAAAAATGAGAAGCAATGTCAGGAAATATTATTTTACTGAAAGAGTAGTAAATGCTTGGAACAAACTTCCAGCAGACGTGGTGCAGCGTCCGAGGAGCGGGCCCCAGCCTAGGAAACAGAGGGATAGAGTTTGGGCTTTGTCACGGTGGTTCTACCGTCTCCCACCCGGAAGGAAACCAGGGACACGCCCAAGGGGCCTAGAGCAGGCAATTAAATAGGGTAACCCAACAGCGGTTTACCCTGAGTTCTGTTGTCATGTGTGATGCCACCGTTTCGTCCTCTGCAGTGTATTCCAGAAGATGCAATAATGAGTTCACGAACACAGAGGTTACTTTTTAAAGACTGAACTGAGAACAGTTGGTAAAGCTGTTTACTGGAGAAATAACTTGTACAAAGTAGAAACACTCTAAAATAATTTACAGCCACCGCTGGGACACTGGTGCAGGAGGATTGTGGAAAACACGGGAGGACAGATGAATCCACAGGCTAGTTATCTGCGGGGATCTGTTCCCAGACACTCTTCTTCTCACTCTCTCTCAGAACTCTCTACTGGTACACACTCACAGTTTTGGGAATGCACTCAGCTCTACACAGTGGATTCATGCAGGCTTGCGGTTTCTCTTGGTATTAAGCATAGAGACCTGGGTAGGGTAGACCCAGGACACACACAGCATTGTCTCTCTGCCTCTTCCATCTTCCCTGCACACAGACTGAAGGTGTCTGTGTGCAAACACGCTCCTGACTTGACAGACCACAGCTGAAGGCTGATGGAAAGACAGACCCCAATCATGCACCTTGCAACCACATATATGAAACACGGTCACATGACATACAAAAGATACATTTCCAGACATCACCCAGACAGTAATACATTCAGTGCTGCAACTATGCAATACACGTCATATTCATACAACACAGAGACACTGACAATACAGTAAGCACGGGACAAATACATTCACACTTATAGAGGGGCTCTACTAACTCTGGGCCACTACACCAGGGTTAACCCTTTCCAATCCAATTTGTATCCTGGTTTTCCTAGGGGTCTTACTCTTTTTCTGCCATTATACAATGGTGCTATCTGCTGGCTAAAGCCAGTACTGCATGAGGCGACACATTGAATAGGCTCCGACAGCAGAGAGGCTGGAAATATACAGTAAGAGAATCCCGACGGATGTCTTCCAACATCGGAGCTGTACAGCCTTAAATTATAATGTCTTCAGAGGTCAGACAGTGGATTGGAAAGGGTTAACATAGCTCTATCATAAGAGAGAAAAGGGAAATAATATAAGTTCTGACTAGATGGACCATGTGCTCTTTTTCTGCGGTCAGTTTTCTATGTTTCTAGAATATTGTTCTGCTTCAAATATTTATAAATACTATATGGTTGTAGCTTTTATTTTTGAATTTATGCACTTGAATGTTAATCTAAGGGACCATTTAGACACAACGATAATCGCTCAAAATTCGCTCAAAAGACATCTTTTGAGCGATAATCGTTTCGTGCATTTACACTGCAAGATGATCGCTCAAAATTCACTCAAACGGCAGTTTGAGTGACAGTTTTAAGCGTTCATTTTGCATAAATGTGTAAATGAAGGCTGACGCTGTATACAGAAGACAAGCGGAACCGCTATCTTCTGAATACAGTTGTTGTATTCCTGGTATATAGTTGAGTGTTGTCTTCGCAGGGTGCTCAGCTCGTATACCACTGAGCGCTCCGAGCAGGGTATACAGAACACAGCTGGAGCGCTATATTCTGTATACTCCTGCTGTGTTCACGGAGCGCTCAATGGTATACAGCTGAGCACGCTGAACAGGGTATGCAGAACACAGCTGGAGTGCT